>NC_069361.1:111172500-112422500 GCF_021730395.1 Mercenaria mercenaria | reverse complement strand
GTGATGTACCGTTACATATTGAACAGTTAGACTGTCCAATCACTATAGAAGAGATTTCCAAAACAATTTCCTCAATGAATAGAAATAAAAGCGCAGATTTTCAAAATATTGTTGCTGACTTTTTTGTTGTCGCTAATAAGTTTATAAGTCCTTATTTGTGTACTATTTTCAATTAAATTTATGAGACAGGCAATTACCCCGAAGCATGGCGTAAAGGGATTATTGTACCTATACATAAGAAAGGCGACACCGAAAATCCTAATTACAGGGGCATTACGCTGGTAAATAATATGGCCAAAATATTTTCCTTAATACTTCGTAATAGAATTAATAAATGGTGTGAGTCAGAGAGAGTTTTTAATGATGTACAGTTTGGATTTAGAGACCCAAGATCTACAGCTGACGCTATTTACATTCTTCATTCTCTTATTCAAAAGGTTTTAGCTAACAAATCTAAACTTTACTGCATTTTCATTGACTATTAAAAGGCATTTGATACAGTCATAAGAGATGCTTTATGGATTAAATTGACTGAAAATGGTGTCAGCTGTAAAATAATTACTATGATAAAATCTATTTATTCATCTGTATTGTCTTGTGTTAAATTTAATGCAAATATGAATTTATCAGACTTTTTTGAGGTAACTCTTGGTTTGAAACAGGGAGAGCCATTATCTCCCTTGCTTTTTATCCTATTTTTAAATGATATTGAACAATGTATAGATCTTAACAAAATGTCAAATACTGACCTGGAGTTATTATCCAAATATTTGTTACTTTTTGCTGACGATATCGTTCTGTTTACGACTGTCCCTGTAAGTTTGCAGGCCCAAGTAGATAATATTTATGAATATTCATCAAAATATGGTCTCAAGATAAATGTTGATAATACTGAAGTGTGTGTTTTGGAGAAACGTAAATCAGCCGATAATTTTAACATAACTATAAATGGACAAGTAATAGAAAATGTTGATGATTTTACTTATCTAGGTGTGAAATTTTCTTATACAGGTAGCTTCGTTGAAGCAGCTAAATCCCTCTCAGATCAAGGTCTCAGAGCCTATCACAATCTTTTAGCATTATTTGATAGAGTTAAACTTGATGTTAAAACAAAGTTATACCTTTTTGATACGATGATTGCTCCAATCCTGCTGTGTGGATCTGAGGTTTGGGGTATATATAAACTTAAAGATATTGATAAACTTCAGATTAGATTCTATAAATATGTATTAGGTCCCAAATTTTGCAGTTTATGGAGAAGTAGAGAGATTTCCGTTGTCGGTTTTGTGCAAGGAAAGAGCATTAAAATTTTGGAATAAAATTGTTATGAATATGCAGTCACCAGTTTATGATATATATTTGGACCAATGTATCAATGGTAATGATAAATGTTGGGCCAAATGTATTCGTACAGTTATAAGGAATATGGGTTTTATTTTAGATAGTTTTGTTGTCAATATCAATTATGAAAAGTTATTTAAACAACGACTAAGAGACCAATATTTACAAGAGTGGCACGACTGTATTGAAAATATGCCAAAACTTGATTATTACAAGAAATTTAAAACACAATTTTGTTTCGAGGAATATCTCAATATTGTTAAGAATGACAACTTACGTAAACAGATGTCTTGCTTTAGATTGTGTTCTCATACTTTAGAAATCGAAACAGGAAGATACACAGGGACGAGCAGAAATGAAAGACTTTGTAAAATGTGTACGCAAAATACCACTTTTTATTATGTTGTCCTTTATATTCAGAGCTAAGAAAATCATTTATAAAACCTGCATCTTTTCCAACACTGAATAAGTTCTGCCATATAATGTCAACGAAAAATAAAGGTAAAATATTGAAATTATGTAAATTTATAGATAAAGCATTTGCATTAAGATCAGGTGTTATAGGAACAATTTTAGAATCGTAATATTATATTTACATTGTTGTTTTTTTTTTTTTTGCATAATATATATGTGATTTGTATGAATGTAAAACTTCAAGTGATGTATATATTATGTTTTGTATGTATTGCCAAATGCAAGCATTTGCCGAAAATTGCAATAAAATTTGAACTTGAACTTGAACTTGAACTTGAACATACAAATCTTAAATTGCAAAATAAAAATTCATTTTGCAATTTGAATCGCAAACTTCAAAACAGTTGGTGGTTTTCAATTCGAATCGCAATCTACTAAACAGTTTGCAGTTTGCAATTCGAACTGCAAAATGCAAAATAGTTTGCGGTTTGCAATTCGAATTGCAAACTGCAAACTGCAGACCAACTTAACGCCTATGGCAGTGCACGACAATTTTGAAAAATTCCTCACAATAAGTTCGTGAAAGGACATTTTTAACAAAATATTAATGCTGCAGTTTGTTTCTTAAAACGCACCTGCCTGTATTCTCTCGCTAGTCTGACAGCGCTTATTGTACATTTTGATTTAAAAGACATTTCTTCAAATTGTAATTAAGTAATATTTTAGTTTTAAAATGGTATGCTAAACTGGGTCGGTATCCATAAACATAATATTTTGTAATTTGCTCGACTAATTTCGATATATAGAAGTTAAGAACATCTTAATTCTTGTTTCTATCAATGAACATGCATTTCTCCAAATTTTAATTAACTATCAAAACTTCATTTGTTGTAATATATTACAAAAAAAAACGAAGTAACATAATGTTTAAAAGACAAACTGGCATTTCCAGATATAAACAAAAGCAGACAGACAGATAGGCGAACTGACGTATAAAAATGCGCTTCGTCAAAATGACGTGTTAACTAATTCGGTGTAGGAAAAAAGAGCACCATCAATGTGACTCTAGTTACCTCATCTGACTGAAACAAAATGAAAGTGATTATTACGTCAAGAGTTGGACTACGTCAACGTATTCTAGTACGCGTTTGTCCGATAAACTTGCCAACAAAGTCGTCTTAAATTTTAATCATTTTCTAAAACAATGTTTCTGCTTCAAATGTACAGATAAAAATCGTAAATATAATGTTTGTGGTAAGGGTAGGCATTGATGTCCACGTTACCGACGTCGTCATAATGTTAATTTTGTTCAAATGCATTTAATTAAACTATGCAGAGTTAAGACTCTTGTGTCATTCATTTCTCTTGAAATCATAAAAAAACATATGAGCCGCACCATGAGAAAACCAACATAGTGGCTT
Source organism: Mercenaria mercenaria (assembly GCF_021730395.1). Lineage (NCBI taxonomy): Eukaryota > Metazoa > Mollusca > Bivalvia > Venerida > Veneridae > Mercenaria > Mercenaria mercenaria. Next base: position 112,419,324 of record NC_069361.1, on the reverse strand, counting down.
TGCGACCAGCATGGATCCATGTTGTTCGCTTCCAAAGCCTATTGCGATTAGAGAAGCCGTTAGTGAACAGCATGGATCCTGACCAGACTGCACGGATAACAATATACAATCAAATATACAAATATAAATAGAAGTCAATCAAAGATTACTATCTATACACACGAGGGTGGATCAACATCTGGGGCCGTATTCATAAAGCATCTTAAGTATAAGTATAAAAAATTGATTATTTACTTAAGTATTACTTAGGTTAGAAATTTATTTTACTTAAGTATATTTGTTATTCATAAAACAACTTAATAAGTAATTCTTGTTTTTTATTGTGGACGAAAACATTTAAAAAAAACAACATTAATTTCAGACAGATACGACATGCACAATTATGTTTAAAGTGCTTTTTTCTGAAAACAACACTTTAATCGTACTCACCACGCTATTTTATTTTCTGACTTCAGTCATTTCTTACGTATCTTAAGTTTTAGCTGTTATATGACTAGAACTTAAGTAAAATCTTAAACTTAAGTCAAAACTTATACTTAAAATGCTTTATGAATACGGCCCCTGGTTTCTTTAAACACTTTCTCCTACACATACAGTAGCTTCGATCATAACATGATAATATGAATAATAAACTTAATAATACTAATGTAGCTCTTTTCTAATATTGTCCGATCTGGGGCCATATTCATAAAGCATCTTAAGTATAAGTTTTGACTTAAATTGAACATTTTACTTAAGTTGGTGGTGATTTCAACTTAAGTTTAATAAAAAACTTAAGTCCTAGTCATAAAACAGCTTAAACTTAAGCAAAGAAGTATAAAATACACAGAATGGCAACTGGCTTAGTTTAAGGATATTTCATTGCAAATGTTACGCAAGATGCAATCATACATATGCAATCAAGACTTAACAACATAGGATATTGACAGAAGTATTAGAATACTTATCGAGTCAGTCTCCGGAGAGATAATATTTGAAATACTTGTGGATGGCTGTTTTGCTCATGTGTAACACATACTGAGTTTTTAATAAAAAGGGAAAAAAAACAAGAAATAACTAAAAAAACAACAAAATGCACAGAAACTTGAAGGAAAAGATGTGATAAGATTAAACGTATTTCAGCTAAAGTAGGTACCCATAAAGGTGAAGGTATCAAAATTAGAAAATACTTTAGGAGTATATCATCAAAGCACAGAAATATTTGATAAACGAACAACATCTTTACCAGTATTTTACCTGACCATTACATATCCCGTAATACGGATACTTGAATATTCTGAAAATATCCCCCACCCCTTTGAAAATGAATGTAATTTGTAAAGAAATAAGAATAAACAATTGCTGAAACTGCGTTCCACCTAGTTATGTGAAATTTCAACACTTGTAAATTATTGCAAATGCATCAAAACGAACATATGTAACAGTTTTTTGAAAATGGTGAGTTTTTTAAAGGCGTTTAACTGTCCGGAAGTGTGACCTCTTTATGCTTCCTTTTCCGGAATTCAATGTTTATATCAGTGTACTGACACTTGTTTCGTAGAGTGTAATATACATGTTTTACATGCTGTTCAATTTTCATGTGAAACAACTCATTTTTTTTCTATGATTTGGTACGGCGTTGTTTGATTTTTTTTTCTCAATATGTAAGGTTAAGCGTTAAGAAACTATATTCAATAGAATAAAAGGAAAGCGAGAAGAAATTTAAAAAGCTGAACTGCTCCCAAACCATGCCAAGCTTATATACATGACAGTCTGGAGATAGAGACTTGTCAGAACAGTGTTGGAGTCAGGTCGCAAGTCAAGTAAATCTTTACCTTCCAAGGATAAATTGTTGGACAGCTGTGAAGATATGTCCGTTGTCAATATCAGACAGAGCCGTGAAAGACTGGGTGATACCAACAGAAGTTAACATAACATGCCGAGGCAGGTGATACAATTTACATTCAAGCAAAAATTGTGAGCTGGTCTCGGGTGGTCCGCATTAACATAGCGGAAATTTCGCAATATTTTGTAAGAACAGATGATTGTTAAACAAAGTCCACTACATTTCATAAAAATCTAGCATGAATAATTTGTGCTTTTCTATTTCCACTGTAATAATAAAAAGTTTGACGTTGGTCGGCCTCCAGACTCCTCTTTAAAGAAAGGAATTGAAATACTGAGATGTGCGAGATGCCACCGAGCGGAGATCACTGGAATTACAAAGGCTGTAGTTGGATACTGAATTAACGGCTGGCGGGACGAGAGTGATCAGGTTCGAAGGAGCGATGTCCCTGCACATTTGAAAAAACATAATAATTATGTGGGCGCACCTTCTATCTTTAAGTGTTCTCCAATTCACTTCTTGTCTTTAGTCATGCAGTGATACTAACTTGGTGACTCCAGTAACGATTCTGGCACACTCGTTTTCAATTTTGTCAAGTTGTTCCTTTCAATATCCTGTGCAAGTGTTCCAGATTACATCTGCATATTCCAGAATCGGTCGTATGAAGGAGAAATATATCGTTTCGAGAAATCTTCGTTCTAAGAACATTTTCAGCTTGCGCATAACATGAACCCTTTTCCAAGCCTTACATGTTATGTACGTGATATGATGATGCCATTTGCAATCATTTGACATCAGGATGTTGATGACAGGAAACCTCAGGAATTTGAAGTCCAAACATGAAGAGGTTTAAGCGTAAATGATAATTCGCTTTGCGAGAAAGCAGTAAAGATTCAGATTTTACAGGGTTGAACTGTACTAACCATGTATCGGCCCACCTGGATATTTTCTGGATGTCCGTCTGTAGTAACTGAGTTGCCATTTCAGGCTGGTAAACAATAATGTAAAGGCTATAGTATTATCAGCAAACAAACTGATCTCACTGCCAATATCAACTACAAAGTCATTAATAAAAATCAAGAAAAGAAGAGGCCCAAGGATAGACCCTTGGGGGACACCAGCAGCACCAGCACCTTTCCAAGTGGAAGAGGTTCCAGGATTGATAACACGTTGGCGTCTGTTGGAAAGGTAATTTGAGAACCATTCCAGTAGAGATCCGGTAATACCGACATTTTGTAGTTTTACAAGAAGACCTTTGTGCCATACCTTGTCAAAAGCTTTACTGATGTCAAAAAAGACAGCCCTTACCTCGACCCCTTCGTCTAGAGCTTTGCAAAATGTATTGTAGAGGTCAACTGACTGACAGTGGAATGGTCGGTAAGAAACCAGACTACACAAGTGTGAGAAAATTTGTGTCATGAAGATGGTTTGATAAAACTTTTTCAAATAGTTTTTCTACACAGCTGAATAGAGATATAGTCTGTTAGTTGTTTGGGAGAGATGAGTCGCCTTCATTGAAAACGGCACATACGTTAGCATCTTTCCAAGACAAAGGAACGTTAGCGGAATGCAGAGAATAGTTAAATAAGGAGCAGAGGGACCGGAAAGATGCCGAGATGCCTCGCGCATGGATACGGTGGAGTTTTACCGTCATCATCATATTTAGAAGGTCAGCCAGGTGGCTTAAAACATATAGTACGTATTTACTTGACACCACTTGGCAAATTGACACATCGTGTTGAATTGACATATTGGGGCGACTTGACTGCCTGAAAAGCGAATTAATTCAAGGTTATTTGAAACAGTTTGTTAAAGGACCCACGATATTGCACAATAGATTTTAGTGAATAAACAAAAAATGGCAAAAAGAAAACATAAAAAATGTATGTAATGCAACGTATGTGATATAAAACAATGTTATCTGTCTTTCCTCTCCTTATTTATAGAGCAGACTCGGTAGCCTAGTGGTAGAGCGTCCGCTTCGAGAGCGGGAGGTCGTGGGTTCGATCCCTGGCTGCGTCATACCAAAGACGTAAAAAATGGTACTAGCAGCTTCCTCGCTTGGCACTCAGCATTAAGAGAATAGTGCTAGGACTGATCAGCCCAGTGTCAGTATAATGTGACTGAGTGGGATATCATGCTACGTGCCTACAGCGTGATATTCCAGTGAGGCAGCGCTATATACAGTTGGACATTGTGCTCACTGCTACAAGTAGACACCGTCGTTTATATGATTGAAAAAAAATGTTGAAAAAGACGTAAAACCCGAACACACACAAACACATTTACAATTTCGTCAAAATGTTGATCCGACTTATTGATAAGGGAGGTTACTCTGTAAGTCAAGTTTTCTAAATCTGACCTTAGTACGACCTACTTACCTATGGTATAGCGCACTCTCGTATTCTATAAATAGAACGCACCACAGATATACCATACTGCAACGCGCGAATTGCGGACAAGGGAGCGTTCATGTATTTTACAACAACCTTTCAGTAAACTTCGAAGAGAATATTTAAAAAAAAGTAAAGATGGATCTACGGAAAATTACACTTTGCCTGCATAAAATTCCTTGAAAAAAAAACGTATTAACAAATTAAATAAAGGAATCAATAAGCATATATATATATTGAAATGAATGAACGTAGGAAGTACCACAGTTAACTTATTTTTAACCTTTTGTCTTATTTTCTTTGTTGATAGGTACAGTGATGTAATTTCAGAATGCGCACATTTTTGCAGATTCCTTTAACAGTTGTATATTTATATAATTTATGGTTACCTTAACTTTGAAGCATAGAGTTTCCCATTTGTGACCACACGTTCAACTGGTCAGAATATTTCTACTGAGTATTTTATAAACTCATCTTGGTTCTAACCTTTGACTTTCATTTCTATTTATTTGCTTATGTGATATTCACTGTCAACTAAGGTGTGCAATAATGGGCATCATTTGCCTGGATTTGTCAGTGACAAGTTAATACTTCTTTAAAATGTGGTTAGATCGAAATATCAAAAGCCTTGGGACCATAACTTATCAAAGCATCAGTGACTTTCAAATAGATTTCTTTGTTTAATTTATATATTCTTTCATTTTATATGACTAGTCAGTTGCTCTGGTTGTATTATATCTTGTTACTTGTTTCTTTTTTTTTTCTTTTTTCTTTTTTTTTTTTTACTTTTATAGAGAGTTTGTTTTTGTATCTGTCCTAGCCTGTCTAACTTAAAAAAAAAGATTTTCATTAAAACATTTATTTTATACTTTGGCAGTGGGTTATTACGCTTGCTAAATTTCTTGTAATATTAGATTTGAATCTAGACACTGACATATTCTTAGTAACCTTACGGTTCAACGAGGACTTCAGGTTTACCGTTCGTCCGGATAAAGAATGAATTCTATGATATTCCAAAAGTGTATAAGAAAGGTTCATGACATTTGCTTTGTGTGTAGGGGCAATATAGAGATTATGCATGTTACATCATTCTTTTCTTGGACAAAAAATTTGGTTGTTTTGGCAACTGAAACAGTAAAATGCTGTGTATAATCTGCATTCTGAAATCTATAATGTAGGTGACTTAGGTCCATGAAACTTCATCAGTGAATAGAAAACACTCATTACATTATGATAATAAAAATAATGGTTTCTGTGAATCACAACTTTGAAATAGTTATCTTTCAACATTTCCTCATTTCCCAACAAACAGCATTTCTGTGAAACTTCATACACATGCTCCTGCATATAAGAACTTTTCACAGGCGCTGACCTTAGTTGGTGAAATAATTACTTTAATTTTGTCTGTAAAGGGATCACCTACTCGCAATGTCAAGGTCATTGCAGGTAGAGGATTGTATTGCATGGTCGTACTTTTTTTATCATGCTTATTCTTCATTTTTTTTAACAGTTTATAACATGCTAATGTTGATAATTTGTAACCAGTCAACCTAATACTGTAATGATTAGATGATTTCTCATATAGCAATAAATGTACTTCAGACACAACACTTGGCGGCGTCTTTGATGCTTGCATCAATGAATTTCCTTGTATTTATTTATTTACATTTAGGTCACAACATAAAAGAACACATTACAATACAAAAATATCACAGACATGACTTCATAGAACATATTTTCTAAAAAGAAATCATGTTAAACTAAAGTCTTCTTTCATCAAGGGGCAGTACCCTGTATTTACCGTTGATAAGACAAATCAGATATTCGAGTTTCTCCCCTTATCTACCCAATAGGTAACCTAACATATCATTATCATCTACAAGGGGATAGGAAGGAAGAAAGGGGAGTCAGTAGAATTAATGCAAGAGTTTTACTGGATATAATATTTTCATGATCACCTCAAATGAACACAATGAGTAATCAATCTCGTAAAGAGATGAATGTGAAAATGATGTAATTACAGTTTTATTATAAAAAAAATAATAAAAATTTTCAACAGTGATATGTGATCGAAAACATTCAAATTGTGAACTAAAGATATCCAGATAAGATAACTCTAATTGATCATGAGCAGTTTGAAAAACTTTTTTTTAACTCGAATTGTAAAATTTTGTTTTAAAAATATCTGGCTTTAAGTCTTTCTCTAGATGCAGAGATGCCCGGTTATTGAATAAAAGCTCATTTTCGAGTAAAGGCTGTGAAGTAGACTAAGGCAGTCTGACATTGTGAAAACGTATTTATTTTAATAATATGTATCAATACAGAAAGAATTAACAACTTAACGCACCAGTCACATAATCAAGTACTATTAATTAATCGCATTTGCATTTGCTAAATTAATTAAGTATAACATCTTGCGTAACGAACATCTGGTTGCATATCCGTATGGATAGCGCATCATGCATGCAATTATGTAAACTCGCCTTTCTGTGATTTAAAGTATTCACTTTTTCCCGAAAAAGCCAACGTTTTTATTTTATCTATTTTTTTGTCCTTTTTAAAGATAGAAATAAGCTGATGTGTTTACATTACATCTGTTAGGATTCTGGTTAGGAAAGTGTGGTTAGTTTGCATATACTATAGATATTAGATTTTATTAGGATACAATTTAATATATTTAGATTGCCATGACCTGTAATGACCCCAGTTGTTTTTGAGATTATTAGCCCACACAACATTGCTAGGTATTTCAATGACCTTGATCCCTATTGTCAACAAAGCTTTTTAAAGTGGAAAGTGTCTTTAGCTTAGTCAGGAATCAATAAATTCATCCAAAACACTTTGCTTATTAATCTTAATAATATTGTGAATTGGGTGATACAACTTTGCAGAAATTCTTTTTATCCAAAATTAGTTAAAAATTAGAAAAATGTGGCCACATCCAATAATTTCTTCTTCCTCTATATGAAAATTTCTGAGAAACTGCTCACTCTTGGAATGATAAACCATGCCGTGCTCAATACATAAACACATAATTAGAGGAAAAATACAAGAATTAAAATATTTGTCGCTGAAATTAATTAGTTCCACCATTTTTTATGAAAAATAGTGACCTACAAAATATGGGAGGCGAAAGTTGAAAGTGCTGTTGATTTTGTAAAACAATTTATATGGTAAAATACTGTATTATTATGAAAGATATAATGTTAATGAACACATCTGCATCATTTTTGAAATGAAAAGTCTTTATCTTAAAAAGTCACTGAAATACCTAACATTGCTCACAATAAAATTGACATTCATTATGACTGATCTGAATATACATTTCTAGCGGCGGAAAAACTTTTGACTTGTTCTGTTCCTTGTCAGTTAATTCATGCAAGTGTTCTACAAGCTCTTGTTATAACTAGAATCTCTAAACATCAGATAATTATCAATAAGTCCATGATCTTTGCTCACATTTACTGTTATTCCCCTTGTTCCAGTAAAAGCAGGGTGTTTCCCATTGATCTGTTCAAAAATGCTTTTAATTCAAAAAAAGATTTTGAGCAAAATTAACTAAACCTCACAAAATTTTCAATAAGCACATGAACTTTGCTCATATATTATTTTATCCCCTTTGACAGAGTAAAAGCAGAGTTTTACCCCTTGATTTGGTAAAAGAAAGGTTGAAAATGCTTATTAATCAAAAATAGTTTAAGCAGAATCACCAAACTTAAGCTAACTGTTCATGCCCATTACCAGAAGCTGTCAACCGCTGCCCACATCAGTCCTCTCAGCGCTTTGATTAAAATTATGTTATCTGTTTTACGTATACGTACTGTAAACCAGTATTTTATCGTACGTATAGATATATTGATATGTATAATGGGTATCGCCCTAATTCTCCATATACTGCTGTATTTCATGTGTACTCATTTTGACATTAAGAATTTTCTTTAAAAATTTTAGGCGTATTCTTTCTATTTCTTTTGATTTACCAAAGCCCCATATTTCAGTTGAATAATTTAGTATGGATCCAACAAAGAAATCAAATAATTGGCACAGTATTTTAGGTTTCATTTTAAATTTTCTACAGTTAATTACTAAAACGTTTAATGCTTTTAAGGCTTTACCGGCTAGCTGCTATTGATTTAATGCAAAACTACCAGTATAATTAAAGACTGTACCGAGATAATTAAAATCATTAACTACTTCTAATCGATTTCCGTTATATGTAAAAACTTCATTTTCAAACACCATAGCTTTAGTTTTATGTGCATTAACCTCTAGACTCCATGTTTTACAATAATTATGCAACAAGACCTGTATTTCTTCAGGTGACTTGCCAAGAATAACCATGTCGTCAGCAAATAACAGTAAAATAAGTTCAATATCATCAAAAGAAAGACCAGAGTTTATGTCATTTTGGATAAATAATTCTAAATCTTCAACAAACAAAGAAAAAAGCACTGGCGAAATTACCTCCCTTTGACGGAATCCTACTGCGTATTCAAAAAAGTCAGAGTATGTATTACATGATCGAACACATGATTTAACCTTTTCATACATATCTTTTATTATTCTCAATATTTTACCATCAATACCAAGCTTATATACTTTAAGCCACAGTGTATTCCTATAAATACAGTCATACGCCATTTATAGATCCACAAAAAACATAGTATAGTCTTTTATTCTCATTCAGATATTTTTGTACTAGATTCAATAGTATAAAAAGAGAATCAACTGTAGACCGACCTTTCCTGAATCCAAACTGTGCATCAGAAATAGTATTATTTTTATCACAAAAGTCCACAATTCGTTTATTTAAGACAGGTGCGAAGAGTTTAGACATACAACTTACTAGAGTTATCCCCCTGTAATTTTTAACATTATCTTTATCTCCCTTCTTATGTAAAGGCTATTACACCCTCTGTCCAATTTTCTGGAAAAAAAAATCACTACATAAAATTCTATTAAAAATATCGCAAATATGCGAAGATAATATATCAATTAATTCCATAAAATATTCATTGAGTAAAAAGTCATTACCACAAAATTTGTTTCTTTTTAGTTTTCACAGTTGTAAGAATTTCTTCTACTGAGATAGGACCATTTAACGAAATATCATCACTAGCATCAATATTTTCATTAAAATCATTATTTTCCGCAAAATCTTAAGCTTCAGGATTCTTACATTTGAAAACATCATTACTTAATTCTGAAGTGTTTAAAAAACGACTCGAGAGTAATTCCATTATTGGAACGGCTCGTTTCTGTTTTAAAATATTTCCAAAAATCCTTAGGCTTCCAAAATTTAAGTTTTTCCATTTTTGACAATTGTTTTACCTCAAATAATCTACGTTTTCTCTTTACAATCTTTTTATATTCAGACTTAAGTGCATAAAAATTGTGTCTGCTGTCATTTGGTTTACAGCTTTTAAAAATGCGCTGTACCTCCAAATACCGTTGCTTTGCTAGTAAACACTCATCATCGAACCATTATTTATCGTTTACTGGATTATCAGTCAAATGTGGCAAAGTCATTATTTCTAAATGATAGTTTTCGGCGAAAAACATGTATATATGTTTATGCCAATAAATATTTTGACTTTTGACTTGATATAACGGATCTGCTATTTCGCGTATAATATTAGTGAACGTACAAACAACATTATTAATAAAGCTTCTATCATTCAGACATATATTTTCTGTCAAACGATTGAAACTCGGTAATTTACCAATTAGACCAGCTCTAAAATCATTTTTAGTGTATCAGACCATTTTTATTTTATGTAACTATAATCAATATTTTCCTCCAACACTAGATTACAATGTAGTGATACAAATATGGATAATGGTCACTGCATTCATTAAAATCGTGCACCGTAAAACTATTGATATAAACAAAATAACATTCCTTTGACAGTACATAATCTATAACAGACGCCCCTTCCCTCAAAGCGAAATACCAACATCATGACTTAGCCGACCGTTAACTATTCGAAAGCAAGAAGATTTACAAAGATCAAGGAGTTTCACACCGAAACTATTACATGTTTTATCAAATGAGGCCCCGGGTAAGGGTCCATCAGGAATATAATTATCCTTGTCAATCTGATCAATATTTCTGTCATAAACTATGAAATCATCTCTCACACCCACACGGCTATTCCAGTCTCCCATCAAATAAATTGTACCTTTATTTTCAAAATCATATATAACATTTTGAATAACATCAAATAAGTCTACATCAGGTTTATTATATACAGGTGATTCTTTCGGCCATATGTAAACATGCACCGCATAAATACATCATTTACAGTATGAAAAAAAAAACACTTTATCCAACTTTAACCAAATTACAGAATTATAATTATTTCTAATAACTGTAACACCATCTTTTAAAGAATCTTTGACATATACATACAGCTACACCACCACTGGATCTTTTTGCATTACGATGTTGGTACTTCCAGTAAAAATTATGATATGTAACATCAATATCAATTCTACTGTCTTTATGTATCTAAAACTTCAATACGCTTTTATCCAGAGATCACGTGAAATGGTACTGACCTTTCGACACTTTTTAACAAATACAGATACTGCCGAAAACCTCCGACACAAAATGTTGTCTATAATGTTACTTTATAGTCACACCATATTTCCATGGTTTCTCTTTCGGAATATGATATGATTCTACAGAAATCTACGGGAGTGCCACGTATATGTTATTTATTTAGTCGAAATTTCGAGTTACTAAGCCGGAATTTCGTGTTTATATTTCGAAATTTAGAGTTGCATATCTCAAAATTTCGAGTTACTTTTCTCGCAATTTCGCGTTATTAAGTCGAAAGTTCGAGTTACTATGTCGAATTACGAGTTGTTAAGTCGAAATTTCGAATTTCTGTAGTAACAGTTTTTGTTGTTGATAAGTGGACACTAATGAATATCAATATAACAGATGTTGCCTGGACAGGTTACAATAGTGAGGTTAATTTTTCTAATAACAAGAGATAACTTAACTATTGGAAATAGTTAATATTGTTGATTGTTCTAGCTGACATTTATTAATACTGTACATTTTCTCTTATAAATAGATAATAGAATTCACCGAACTGTTAGTAACAATGATACTATTACACAAAATTGTGCTAATGGTGACATAACTTCCATTGTCCGACTAGATTTCTATTACCACCTAGGAATATATTATTAAAACAACAACATCTGCCCATCGACATCTTGCCTATATAAGCAGAATCCCAGAACTGAAGGACAAGTCACATTTATGCAGTTACATGACTGACTTGTTCCTTGGATTCTGCAGGTAAGATATCTTGTTATATTTTTTTTGAGAAAATTACTATCATTTTTTATACTTTATTATCTTGTATATTGCGGTTAAGTATTATTAGGTATTTGAATGATTCGTTGTAATGTAATGATAATTCATATTCATAATTCGGTAAATGAAGTGTTCAATTGCTATAAAGAAATGTATTACGTGTATTTTGTGACTATAATTTCTTATTCACATACTGGTTGGGAACAATTTTCCGGACACATTTTCATATTTCGGCTCCATTATTCCCTAAAGAAATAAAGACATAAATGAAGCCCACACTGCACAAACTTCAGCGCCTTCCACATCCGATGTAATCAGCATCGCGTTGTGACGTAAATATGGATTCCATGGGGCCTCAAATGGGGACACAAAAATAAGTTATTTTTCCCGTCAGGTAAACCAGTATCCGGACAAATATTTTGACGGTGTTTTGTTGTTAATTTGATATCAAAATAAATAATTAAACTAGTTCTACACATTTCTTTATCATTCATCTCTTCAAAATTGCACATGAAACATAACCCGCCGTTCAATAGCAGCTACGAAAGCAAACCGAGGTTGACTATGAAAAACTCGAATTTCGTCTTATACGTATTCTTGATAATTCCAATAGATATAGAATAAAATTAGTGCAAAAATCGACAGCCTTGCATCTTACATAACTTTTAGCGTGAAATTAAAAGTAGAACATGTTATCAGCAGACAATCCTTATGTAGTTTGATTATTTCTTCCCCACTTGATACCTCGGCATGTGTGAACTACTGCGCATGTGCAATACTATCTTCATGCCGAAAGTTGTTTTGTCAACGCAGGTGAGTTATCATCAAAAACCCAAACATTATACAGCCTTATAAAATAGTGGTTTGTTGTAGACATGAAGAACAAACATCTAAATGATCTAGATGAAACAATTACATGAATAACAACGAAATAAAGCGGATATTACATGTGTCCGGAAACTGGCCCTGACCGGAAAATGGTTCCCAACCAGTACATTCAGTCATTTCTTTCCAGACACTGTATTTTGAACATTCATTTATTTATAACTGAAGTTATATTAGGGTAATCTGCGCGAAAAAAAGGTAGTTTAAGTGTAATGAATTTCTTACTAATTATTTTGAAAGAATATTGTAATGATCGATTAATTGTTTATTATTAGACGGTGTATCTATATTTTATAAATATCATACTTCTTGTTTGCTTGTTATATATTCAGCATTTTGTATGTTTGCCCCATGTTTACAGGTAATTTATGATAAATAACTACCTTTCATTTAGCATTCATATTTTTCATATACTAGTTCACCGAATACTAACATACTTTGTATTCTTGTTGTTTTGTATAAAATAAAGTCACATTTATGCAGTTACATGACTGACTTGTTCCTTGGATTCTGCAGGTTTTATCCCAGTGGCTTCCGTAACCCCAGAAATATAACGGTTTCATTTCATAGCTCGGAATTTCGAGTCACTAACAACAATAGTTTACGTTTATGTATAGGTCCTTGCGGAGGTTAGGTACCTAATGTATCCGTCGGGTAGTCCTTCAGGGTCGTATAATTAAGCTGACCAGGAAGCGTTTGCTCATAAAAAATATCACTATTTAAACCATAAAAAAATATCACTATTTGAATTATATTTAAGTCTGGAAGGTGTTCGGCCTAGTTTGAGCCCATATGCCAATGAAATATAGATATCCCCTACATGAACGCGAAGTAATCGGAGTCTGACCAAGATTGCGTACCTGGATTGATCTAGATTTTAAGGAGGGGTTATAGAAGTTGACAGGAAAGTATTCAAATATGTCATTATTTTGACCATTTCCGAAGGTTTAGGTCTAGCTGGAGCCCCTACCACCTGAAAATACTGAAACTGGAGTAGCTCTAGTGGCTATGGGGTAGGTCATACATTAATGTATGGTAGTATATGTTCAAGTCGCTACATTGTGGGTTCAAGATATGGATGTGTAAATAGAGGATTCCACTCCGAAGAGTCAAAAGTCGTCCATTAAAATTTTGGCCTTTAGCAGACGGACAGACGTTCAAATTTTGCAGATAAAAGTGCGAGTTACTAACTCGAAATTTCTAGTTAGTTTCTCGAAATTTCGAGTTTCGAGTTAGTGTCTCGAAATTTCGAGTTAATAAATAAAATGTATCTGGCACTAAATTCTCTTCCATATTATCGTAATTATTTGAAATAGTTGGATTGATTTAATTTATTTTCTAAACTTTATATCATATTCATTTTCTTTAAAACAGCTCGACTATAGTAAAGGCGAGACTTAATTTAGGGGTTAGCAACTTTAAACAAAGTATGAGAAATGCCACCACATGTGGTATCTATTCGGCGTGCTAATATTTATCACAATTATAAAATGTTACTGCATAGTTTTTCTTAAATATACCTTATTACAATATATTATATACTATTTCTACTTAGATGGCAAGATGGCATGAGAAACGGTCAGCAGTTGACATCACATTTCTACGGCCTGTTCTGAGATATAACTGGGTCATGCCAAGTCTTATTGGCGCCACATGACTAAAACCAGGGAGTGTGACCGTAAAAGGGGGACATTAACCACCCGGACTTCATCCTGCCTTTGTGTAGAGCAAACCGCGTCACGTTTCGAGGGCTTGATGGGTCGAGATCTACTAAATCGATGCCGGGTCAACATCTCTGAGGTTGGCTGCCGAACTGTAAAACTCAAGTCGTGAGGTGGTGTTAATTAATCCAACTTCAACTTGTTCATCGACACGGAGGGACATCGACACACTCGATCGTGCATGGTATTTATGGTTCCTCATCGAACGTCCATGTACTGGGACCGCGCCACGACCTGAGGGCTTCGTTGGCTGGGATCTACCAATTCGATGCCGGATTTAGATCTCTAGATACGTTTTTCCTATTTTTACTCCGGCTGGTTCATCGAAGAGGAAGGATGTCAGCACTCCGGGGACTCGATAAAGGCAATTTAAGGGAAGATGGCAGGCTACATGGACGTCCGACGGGGATAAATTATCAAGATGACGGGATGAAGACCGGACGACCAGGGCCAAGTTGTTCGAAACTTTAACAGGCTATTAAACTAATTGCCAGTTAAGTTTCTCTTAAAAATATTAGTCTTTGTGGGAAACACTTGTTATGGTGTTTTGATTTTACGGTGAAGATATCTAAGTGCTCATAATCCTTAACTCAAAACTTTGTTTTTCGAAGTCTTCTAAAATGTTGAAATATAACCCTAAAAGTTAATTGACTGCTAGCTTAATCGCCTGTTAAAGTTTCGAACAACTGGGCCCAGACGTTAAATGCAGCAACTGAAGAAGAAACCTTAACTGTCAAAACTTCTTCATTACAACGCAGACACCATAACTACGAAGTTACATAAAGATGATACAACATAAAAGAATGAAGATAATTGTAGAACATAACTGTAGTACCAGTCGCCCATATAAATTCAACACACGTACACACGTACACTAGACAGCACTTTAGCTAGAGAGCGCCATAGCTTGCGGACACGGCTGTGAGATCATAGGTGTCTCTCTATTTTGGCATTTACGATTTAAATCATTATTCTTAAATTCATTTTATTTTTGAAAGACGTTTTCTGAACTATGGATATATTAATTCATGAAAGATAAATTATTCGCTTTAAATGTGCATCCAGTGACAGAGATTTTATAATATGTATAAATTAATTCAGGATAATTTCGGGCTTTGGATTGAATAAATTGTATTTAATGTACCGTATGTTTTATGTTCTACTGAAAATCCATTATACAGTTATAAACGGCTGATAGGGGTACATCACATCACTTGTTCAGGTCAAGACGTTTCGAATTATCCGCATAACATAGTACAGCCGCTTGACCCGGCGAGTGGCCTAGTTGATACGTATACCAACATACCGTATACTGTATATATTATTTTCATTCATAAACTTACAAACATAAAAAAAGAAAAATAAGTATATTGTTCGACCTCAAGTCCATCGAATCGAAGGCTTTTGTCGGTGTTATTTTATTACAGGATTTATTACATAGTATAATATACATCAAATTGGTGCGATAAATTACCGGAATGGAATTGGTGTGATGATTTTGCAAATGATTTCATTATTTGATGTAATTAAATTTTATGATTGACAGTGACATACAGAGATAAGCTTCTCACCTAGAGACGATAAGCATTTATCTTGGGATAGATAATTGGCCTATAAATGCCAGTAATTACTGCCTGCGGGACAAATTGGATTGGTCGGAAAGTTGTCAGCACGGATAAAACCAAGTTTGACTTGAAATTTAAATTATATTTCAATTCTTTTTATAGCTGGACGGATACTGTTTACATCTGACTTTGTTACTTTGTTACAAGGCATCATGGAGGGAACGGAAGACCCACAGAACGTGGTTCTTGATAATCTGTTTTTGACAGGATTCAAGCCTCTGGAATGGTATGTAGTTTTTTTTCTATTTCTTGACTGTAGTATTTACTGTGTATGTCTTATAATGTGTATTCGGTAGAGTTCAGTAACTGAGGTAGGACCTTTAATTAAGCGGTACATGCAAGCACAAATCTTTCCAGTTCAGGGTTCTACCCTGCAAGAGCGACAAATAACAATGGTATTTGCAAAAGGGCATGAAATGCTGAAATCAAGACAAAATTGTTTTGTTTTTTTATGAACGTGCATTTGTGCGTACGGTTTAAGTGTTTTATTGTCTGCATTTTGCAAAAAAAAAAATGTATGTAATGCCTATTTACTAGCTTGATTTTAATGCAAATCTAATGGATGCATGTCACGTATGTAATTCTATTGCCTCTGCCCCATTTTAACTGTAGCATACTGTCTTTTTTAGCTTTTATTATTTTAACATTGTAACATATCATTTCTTTAACAACTGTTTCTCTGACAGCGCCGCCCAGTGATAGTCGGAAATCGACGGTTGGGTGAAAGATGTAGATGTAGATGTAGATGAATTATTTTCGAGTCCACTTTGCTTTCCTGACCAGTGACATACATTAGACCAAGACAGTGCCTTAATATTTCATTGAATAAATCTAATAATATTTACATAAATCAATGTATTTAGTTAAATTTCAATCACACTTTGTTTCTTCAGTGTAAGACAGTTCTTTATCTGTATTCTTAAAATATGCTGAAAAGAGATTGACTTCAACAGCTGGTCAAACACTTAACTTCATTAAGCGCAATATTCCCTCCAAACAGCAAAATATTAGGGAATTTGCCTACAAAACCCTTGTTAGACCACAACTAGAGTACTGCAGCTCAGTGTAGAGTCCACATACACAGCTCAACATACATAAAATCGAGATGGTCCAACGCAAGGCCGCTCGATGGGTCACCAGTGACTACTCAAATTACAGCAGTGTCACACACATGTTAGAACAATTGGGGTGGCGTTCCCTTGCAAACAGAAGGAATGATGCCAGGCTACTGATGTTTTACAGGATTTACCGAATTCAAACACCCTGTAATTATTACAAGTTCTCCTTCTATCCGGCTACCATCATACTCTGGAATTCTTTGCCGGCTGACATTGCTCAGGCACCTACCCTGGACCAGTTTAGGCAAGGGGTAACCAAGCTGGGCCAGGACTTCTGAGTGACCAGGCTGTTTTTAATCCTTTTACTATACATTTCTCCTTTTTACTAGCACTATCAGCTTTGTCTCAAATTCTCACAAATACATTATGTATTACTTTATTTCTCCTGTACATTCCTGCTTTTAAACTCTTCTGCACTGACGCGCACCTGCATAAAATACTCGCAAGGGTGTCATGCAGTATTTATAGATAGATAGAATAAGTTTTCAGGTAAAGTTGTGTAAACATATTTATTCAAGAAGGGCCTAAATTGTCTACCCTGAAAACCTGTAACATAGCTGTATATTACCTGTATTATAAGAATGATTTTCATGAAGTTTTTGTGGGCGAAAAAAGTAGGTCACTAGGTCGTAGTGGGTCTTTTACATATTAGTTTATTTACGGTTGAAATAGGAGTCAAAGAAATCTGTACACTTGTAATTGATTTGTAAAGTGGCAGGGGTCAGTTTCGCACTTGGCCTGGGCAAAGAGCTATAAAAATAGATCGGCAACTTTAAAGGCATATAGAGCAAATCTCGCCAAAAAAAACAGAAAAAAAAAACGTGACAACGCGCCATTTTGTATGCGAAAGCAATTATTCATCGGCAAATTAATTATCCCCGTATAGGAAACGTGTACTCTGTGTCTTTAGACTATTTCACATTAAACTATTTTGTTTTAGAAGCTAACATATATTATATAAATAAATAAAATTTAAATAGGTAGATATACTTTAAAGGCCTTTATATACCGTGTTCACCGAAGTACGAGTAATTATTGTGTAAAATAAATGAATAATACTTGAATCGAATTTCCTAGCTTGTGTAGGCGACCGGGTCTAAAATCTTACATGAGGTAACGGAAATAAGAACTAAAATTTACGGGAAAAGTAAACGGTTATAAGATACTTTTCTTCTCATCATTATTTTCGTCTGGCCACATGCTTTAAAGCAGCATATGCCTCCAGATCGTTCGACAACTAAAATATATATATATATATATATTTAGATATCTTGTAATAAATGCTATATTTCTAAAGATGGCTTTAAAAATCAATTACTGACAGACTTTATGTTACGGAAACACTTGAGAATTTGCTGTTTTTACTACTTTTCACGATGAAAATTGAGAAGCTTTTACTCCAGGTAAACTGTTTCGATTATAAATATCAATATTTTGGTGTCACTATTCACTACTTCAGCTATAGCGCTATTGGTTACAACGACGGGAAAATGTCTTAATTGCCGCGGAGGTCCGGGGTTCGATTCCCGACGCGGTCATCTTTTTTTCTTGATTTGGAACTTTTAAAATATGTTAGACACAAAAACTATTCTAATGTTCATAATATGATCAAATTTCAATTTGAAAGAAAGATTATTTTTAGCCAAATCTGGAGGCATGCTGCGTTGAAAATATATACGTATGATTTAGATCGGTCATTTGCGGGTTATGCGGTACAGGTTGCGCAAGGTATGCATTTTGGGTCATTTTTGCCTGAAAACCTGAGAATTTATTGATCTGAATCCGCAGTTTTATTTTTAAATGATGAGTTTTTGTCATCGCTTGATCGGCGCCGGTGTCGGCGTCGGCGTTGCCTTGTTAAGTTTTATGTTTAAGTCAGCTTTTCTCCTAAACTATCAAAGGTATTGCTTTGAAACTTGCAATAGATAAGAGGTAAAGGTAGATTTCTCGGAAGCACAGAGCACCAAAAACACAGCCACAGAGCCACGCATTAGCATAGTAGGTACACAACAAAAAGAAGCTGTAATGGAAAAATATTTCAGACGGGTTGCTTCAAACATCCAACACTTGTTTACCATCAGTAGCTGACCCTGTACAGCAAGAAACATAACGCCATCCTGCTTTTTGCAAGAATTATGGCCCCTTTTGGACTTAGAAAATATCAAATTTATTGGTTAAGTTTTATGTTTAGGTATTTTTTTTTTTACCTAAACTATCAAAGCTATTGCTTTGAAACTTGCAATAGCTATTCACCATCATAAGCTGACTCTGTACAGCAAGAAACATAGCTCTGTCCTTCTTTTTGCAAGAATCATGACTTAAAAATCATGGGTATAACAATATTTCTATCATACAGAGACAAAAAAAAAAATCAGATGAGCGTCTGCACCCGCAAGGCGGTGCTCTTGTTTTATCATAGAAACAACGGAATAGGCAGTCTGAAAATGTCACATGATGAAGTGTCAAAGGCCTATATCCACTACTATAGTGTCCCCCAAATCCATTATACAACCCCCATCTTATCTGCTGCTCATCAGTGATTATGTAACAGTAGCTGATTAGATCACTCACATCATATGGCACAAGGGTCATAACTCTTTTTACTTAGAATTTCAGGTTAAAGTTTTGGTGCACTTTCACTTTATCTCAGCTATTACTAAACGGATTTGATTCAAACTGAAAGTAGTTGTTCCACATCATCTTCAACATCATATGACACAAGGTCCGTAACTCTGGTACCAATATTTAATGAATTATTCCCCCTTTTTTACTTACAATTTCAGGTTAAAGTTTTGGTTCTCTCTCACTTTATCTCTGGTATTACTAAATGGATTGATTCAAACTTAAAGTAGTTGCTCCACGTCATCTCCAGCATCATATGAAACAAGGTCCATAACTCTGGTACCAGTATTTAATGAATCATCCCCCTTTTACTTAGAATTTAGGGTTACAGTTTTGATGCACATTCGCTCTATCTCAGTTATTACTAAGTTCATTTGATTCAGACTTAAAATAGTTGTTCAGCATCATCACTCGCATCATAGATTTCAAGATTTCAAGATTTTATTTCATACAAACCAGAAGGTCATAGACCCATGTGGCAAAATACAGCATTTATAAGTATATGGTGACAGCAAACGAAAGTTAACAGTATATACAGTCATCATATCAAATGTGACTTAAAGTTTATAACTAGTAATACAATTGATTGTAGCAATATAGACATTGGTCATATCAAATATAACGTCAAGTAAAACGTTAGACAATTAGTAGTATAGAAGTTTAGAATGAAATTTAATAAATCGCCACGGACTGGTCAGAAAGAGACACTGAAATTGAAAATAAATATAATCGGTTGTAATGTACTCTGTATTTGTGTACCTGAATGCGAGCACTAATAACATAATAGTATCTACTACTTCAAGTACATAGTGTCAGTATACTAACTATACTAAAAATGATATATTGATAAACTTATTGCTACAATTGAAACATATGATAAATATCTGAATACTAATACAGAAGAGCTAGACATGAAAACTTACTTCAGATCAACACTCAAAACTTTTCACTACGTTGTAAACCTTGTCCGAAAACGAAAGTTGACAAGATAACAACAGTGAGACATGCATCTGTTTACAAAATGCTTTGCAAACTGAATTATATTTACAAAATATCAAGAAAATCTCAAAAAAACATACATCACAATCAAACTAGATCATGTATAACATCAACACACTATTTACCATTATGTTGTCCATCTTGTCCGAATGCGAAAGTTGACAAGCCCGCCTTGTCAGGATGCGAAAACTGACAAGATTAGACAACTTGGTTATTCATATGCATAGGAAATGCTACAAAACCTAAATACTAAGTGCATGAAATTTACCTGCATAATAGTTATACAAAATACTGAGACAATAAAGTTAATAAATCACGTTAATATTTGGATTATCATTCGAGCTGCTGTATTGATGCTGATGTTATATAACATAATGTGACAGACTACTGTCTTATATAAAGTAAACGAGATCTTAATTCAAAAGCTTTTTCTACAAAGCTTGCAAGATTTTTTACTATAACAGTGTTTTCTGAATTAATAAGATCGATGAATTTAAACATACTTGGTCTTTTCCAAAATCTTGAGGGTAAAAATTGTTTCCTTAAATCTGCGTACATATTACACTGAATAACAAAATGGTACTCATCTTCCAAACATTCACAAAAGGTACATTTACGTTCATAAATAGGAGTACTAACAGGCTGATTCCATCTACCAGTTTCAATACAAAGGCGATGCGATGACACACGTAAACGTGACAAATTGATACGAAATTTTGAGATATTCAATATGTTTAAGTACGGCTGAAACCTGAATACAGCTATATGTCGGTAAAATAGAGCTCTGCTCGACTCATTTAGCCTTGCTTGCCAGTTCTGTACAAATTGATCTTTAATCCTCTGTTTTACCATTTCTAAAAATAAGTGTACATCGCCAACAGTTTGAAATATCCATGCATCATTTAAACCTAATGAATAAAGTAAATCTCTAAGTAATGAACACCAGTTTTTTCTTGTGGGGTAATCTAGGATATCTTGATACAACATTAAATACACCTTTTTAACATATTTCTTATCATCAGCTTGTAACAATTTTGTCCAGTATTTGATAATGTTCATATATCTTATATTTTGTAAAGGCATTCTTCCTAACTCTCCATATATAAAATCATTCTGTGTACCTTTTTTTTACGCCTAAGAGACGTTTACAGAATTGCATATACACTCTATCTAATGTTTTACCATGGTGAAAACCCCAAACTTCGCTACCATAATTGAAAATAGGTACAATAAGTTTGTCAAATAAATCTAGTTTATGTTTAACAGAGATATACGTAAATTTATACAAATATTTATTCATTTGAAATATAGCCTTAAGCGCTTGACCCGCTAAGGTATTCTGTGCTTCAGTAAATGACCCAGCTGTTGTAAATACAACACCAAGATATACAAATCTACCCGCTATTTCGATAGTATTATTACCATAATGAAAAGTAATGTTTGCGGGTAAACGCCCACCTTTTCTAAAAATCATAATCATATGACACAAGGGCTATAACTCTAGCACCAGTATTTCATGCATTATCCCCATTTTTACTTATGATTTCAGGTTACAGTTTTGATGCACTTGCACTATATTTCAGTTGTTACTGAATGGATTTGATTGAAACTTAAAGTTGCTCCACCTTATCACCCACATCATATGACACAAGGTCCATAAATCTAGCACCAATTTTTCATGAATTATGCCCCCTTTTACTTAGAATTAAAAGTTAATTTTGATGCATTTTCACTATATCTCAGTTATTACAAAATGGATTTGATTCAACATGACACAAGATGTATCACTCTTGCACCAATATTTCATGAATTATGCCCCCTTTTGCTTTGAATTATACTAAGTCTTATTTCATGTTTTGATACACTTGATCCTTATCTATCTGAATACTTAATACCTTGGACACAGACTCGAGCTATTATCCAATATCTTCATCCACATTGGAGTTATTAAACACTCCAGTGACACCTCCAGCTCAATCCAATATGCCCAGTTTCACTATCCAGCATCGAAATAGTCGAGCGCGCTGTCTCCTGTGACAGCCATTGTTTTTGTCGTACTGGTATCAACGCAGATTCGTGGAATTTTCAAATTTACTGTCCATTGCCCCCATAACTGATGTTTTATTGCTAAGACAGATCAGTGGAACATACTACAAATGAAATCAGTATCAATTCCGACTTTGAAAAATATGTACAATCTTGCCCTTAGTGATAGAATAAATACAAGAATAGTGTTAAGCCTATTGTTTTGAAATTATTATACTATTAGTCACAATTAATACAATATAATTAAGGGCCATTTGTTTTCCGGTGTAAGTTTCGGATTTGCAAAAACGACCCTTTCGAAAACAATTTTCCGATATTCCTCTGATTGAGTAGTCATCTGTATAGGCCTAATGGTTGAATATGTCGGACAGCAATTTCCTGTAAGTTTGTAATTACGAGTGATCATATCTTTGTCATGGTATTGCGCATCAGCGGTAATAATTGTCAACATTCAACAGTTAGCCATCGTGGACTAAAGTGAAATAATGATATCTCCTTCAGTTGCGTCCGGTTCTTCGGATGCTGTCTCTATTACTCACTCCAATGACGTACACTTGGCCATTGATCTGTTTATGTGGGAAAATTGTCACGAGTCGTGAGCCCCATGCTTTCAGCACTTTCAGTGCTTTGATTTTAGTTAGCCCAGCTAGTCTATGTTGAACTGTAGACGGAACGACTTATCAAACTAATAAATCGCCGCTCCATAGTTTGTAGTATGACTGGTCTACATTCAACATCTTAACTCAAAGTGAGCTAATACTAGTAAGTAAAAAAAGTGTGGAAATTAGTTTATTGAATGACATACCGGTCTAATGCCCGAGCGGCTAGCCAATCAATATGTGTATCATGACTCACTGCACAGGCGATTTGTCGGCAAGAAGTCATGTATTATTTCCTGATATAACATTTGTATTGTCTTGTTAAGATGAGCATTGTATGCAGCGAGTTTTAGTCCTGGGGGTAACACTGGAAACTAGTTCAAACTTTTTCTCTTTTGGAAAAGTGAAACATTGATAATACCAGTTATTACACACTCGTATTTACCCTCCGTTATGTTACAGTGGAACCGGCAACAATATTGTCCATATTGACGTCCGAATATCATACTTGAGGTTTTTTTGGCAATCTTCTCTTTCCGGATATAACTTTATATCTTGGTGTATCTTCCTTTTAAAGTAAATGCCTCACAGACAGCTATTGTTAAGCATGCCGTTCAGTTAATTTCTTTCATTTACGTCAGTACTCTGGCTATTGAACAAATTCATATTTGTATAACATATGTAAATACGTATTCAATAAAAAATAATTGGCTTTGCATCCAGAAATATGTAATCATTCTTTAACGGAATAATAAAGGGCTCCTAAAGTCGCGCGATATTTCCTCTGCAGATTCTAGGTACAAAGCTAATATCCGATGAAAACGCCGTCGACGTCATAAATTCCGTCCGTACACCAATCTCACTTCGTGTCCAGTCAGTTACTCTGCCATCCATCCATGAAACCCGTCTGCTTAGCTCAGTAGGTAGAGCGTCGGTCTACGGATCGCGGGGTCGCGAGTACGATCCTCGGGCGGGGTGTATATGTTCTCCGTGACTATTTGATAAACGACATTATGTCTGAAATCATTAGTCCTCCACCTCTGATTCATGTGGGGAAGTTGGCAGTTACTTGCGGAGAACAGGTTTGTACTGGTACAGAATCCAGGAACACTGGTTAGGTTAACTGCCCGGACGGTCCTACATATGGGTATTTATGTGGCTGCTCTTTTGGTCCCTATTGTTCTTTTAGCCACGTAAAAGAAAAATAGCAACATAAAAGCCTTACGGAATGCATGGCATCAAAGAAAAAGTACAGTTACCTATTGTTCCTATAGCCACTTAAGTATGCAAATGTGGGCTCGCCGTTACATGACTGAAATACTGTTGGAAAACTGCGCAAAACCAAAAACAAACAAACAAAGTCATCCATGAAGGGATTTTGAAATTAGTTGGTACAAAGGTTCCCCATACTGAGAAGACGTGTCATGTGCAAGATCCTGACCCCCTACCTCCAGTGCCAAGGGCACAATTAGAGGTTTAAGGTTAATATGGACTCTTTCTTGCCGGTCCATAACTCTGTCATTCATCAATGGATTTTGAAATTACTTGGCACAAATGATCCATTTAATGAGCTTCAAGACCCATACCCCTATCTCTAAGGTTAATGTCACATTTGGAGATACAGCTAGGTTTCGTGTCCAGTCCGTAACTCTACCATTCATCAAGGGATGAAAAATCACTTGGCACAAATGTTCCATATAATGACCCAGTCCTCTTTCCAGGCACTATTTAAGTAGATAGTTTATAAAGGCTGATTCGTATATATTATGCGTGAAAACTTAATATACGGTGTATGTATAAAAATTTACGCAAAAAGCTACGAGTACATGTGGCTTTACCCTTCGTTCATATCTCGTCCATGGAAACGCTTGAAAGTGGATCTTAGTCGCTGATGTTGATGCTTTAATGATATCTAACCTAGTATTTTTCTTAAGTTTTATCTGAACTAACATTTTACAATTTTTTTTACTTTTCAGCAAAACAAAACTTCATAATATCCGTGATTATGTTGGAATACCACTTGTTGGACCCAAAAAGGACGACAATAGAGACAGTTACAATTCGGTGGAAGGGGTACGCTGTTTGGATGCGAATGCCTGTGAAAATCATCAGCCTTTACACATTCACCTTCCAGATTTGTCCGTGAAGGCAGAATGGAAGAAACTTCCATATCTTGGCGCGTATTCTATCTTAAAATTCGATTATGGCACTGAAAAACAAATGGAATTCGACATTAATGCAAACATATCTAAAGAAACGGACACATTTACTAATTCAGCAGAAGGCAATGCAAACTTCAACTTTGGAGTTGAAGACAAAACGGATATTGATTCCACACAAGAGCCATTGTTACATCCTGAAATAGTTCAAGTAGTGAGTTTAAGTGAAGTTAGTTTTGAAGTGCTTGATAGTCAAAAGTTAGAACATACAGAATTACCAAATGCAACAGACAGTGACATTCCTGTGGAAACAGAAGCCGTTGTTAATGACCAGATCAATAGACTTTTGAAATATAGATTTATGAGAAACAGCACAACTGAAGACAAGAATACTTCCAGTGATAATTGCGACGCTGAAAATAACGTAAAAACTAATCTCGAATTAATGGATGAGAAAAATATGTGTAAACAGCCGTGTGGAAATGATGAGACTATGAAGCCGAATCAAACTAATACTTCCAATTGTGATTACGAAGTTTACATTGACATAGATTGCATTCCAGTTCAAGAGGAAAAAGATGTTGAGCAAAGTGACAAACTGTTCTCACCCGACTCTGCTTATGGCACTGAATATATTGATCAACAATGTTTGGATGACGTTTTTGACAAAGATGATAAGGAAGTCGACGGTAGATTTGGCGCGGACGAAGAAAAGAGCAAAACAACGTACGAAAAATTAGACAATTCAAATAACATGGATCAGAAAAGTAAAGAGAGTGAGAAAAAGAAAACAAAGAAGAGACAGTACGAAGCTATTAACATGAAAAAATCAGACGCTATTTTGCGGGGCTTTGAGAAAAAGTCAATTGACAGAAATAAATCCTTACATGAAAACAAAAAGATACGTACAAAACCAAAACATGACCGCAACATTGCCAAACCTGACAATGAACGAAAAAGCAAATATAACTGTAAGGACAAAGAGAACATAAGATCGAAAAGGCGGAGGAAAAATATTCGTAATGAAGTTAGTAAGGAAAACAATTCAAAATCAGATAAAAATTCTAATGAGGATTTCACCGATAACAGTCACATTGATTTAACAAAATCGAATTGTACACTAATAAAACGAAAAGAAGATAAATCATCAAGAAATATAAACAATGAATTAGGAGACAGGAACAGGCTGTGTAAGGTTCTTAACAAAACAGAAAATGAGTTAGATGACACCTTCACAAATGAAAAGGACTGCTGTAAAACTCAAAGTGTGACAGAAGAAAATACTAAGGCTAAATCAAAAGCGACTGATAAACATAATGAGAACTGTGACAATGAATCAAACAGCAAGATAGGTATGATCGAAGAGAGGAATGCAGACGAGGAATTATACATGGAATTCTCACATGACAGGGAGTCGAGAAAAAAATGCTCTTCTAAAGACGAGATGATTTTTCAAAAAGACCAGAAAGACAAAAAGAAAAACACGGTTAGAGAAAATATACCTCAAACAGATTCGGGCGAACAGAATGGTGGAGGAATCTCGTTTGTGCTTGAAAAACAGGAAAAAGTAAGAAAGAAACAAGCCTATTCTAATGGTGCACAAAACACGGACATTGAAACCCAAGAATTTGTTTCCGAATTTCGAGATGCCATTGGCCCAGGAGAAACCTTAAATGCCTCTGAAAAAGCAAAGGAAGATGTACAAAAAAAATCTGCCGAAGGAATGGCAACAATAAGTGTGAAAAAGATGTCAGAGACAGAATCAACTGCCTTAAGACCAACTCAGGAAAGTTCAAAAGACAGTGCTGAAAATAAAACAAGAACAAAAAAGTATTCTAAATCAGACGAACCTCCTATTAATTATGTTAGAGAGAAGACGCTAAAAGAAGCGTTCAAGAAATATAATAATTCTGTAATCGAAAACAAACATTTATTGGACGGAAAAGGTAATGGTGTCTCTACTACGAAGAGTCAAATTATATCGTCAGACAGTGTTGCCTGTAGTGAAAATAGTTTAAACAAATCTAACCGGAATGTATACAAGACCATTAAACAGGTAATTGAAGGAGATAAGAGTGAGAAACCGAAAACCAAAAATTATGTCCGCACCAATACTGATGGAACCAAACGTCAGTGTAGTAGCGACACTGTTAAACCACATACAGAAAGTAAATTTTCCGAAAAGTTGGAAAAACGAAAGAAACGCAAATTATCAGACACATTGCTAATAGAAAGAGCAGCAAAGAAAAGGGTGTTGGAGTGGTTAGAAAACCAGGTTACTGAAAACGCTTATGATAAAGAACCGGTAAACAATATGCATAAACCATCTCTAAGTCAAATGAAATTTAAAATTCCAAAACGGGTGAAAGATTCAGAAAAATCTGAGGAATTATTCAGCTGCAGTTACTGCAAACATGCAAGTTTTAAAAGTAATGATCTGCTTCAGAGTCATATATCGCGTCATCATGGGAGCAAAAGTGATTCCGAGGAAAGAAAAGATAAACAAAATCATCGTATGTCATGCCCTGATCAGATTGCAAAGGATTCTAGGAGAAGTTTAGAAAAGCACCGCCATAGTTACAGTAAATCAGACAACAACAGTAACAGTGAACAAGACAAGAGAAGACAAGGACCGGAAGTTGATAGGAAACAATCTTTTGATAATAAAAGTAACAAGTCAAACGACGAGATTCATAAGAAGGAACACAAAACGCCTAAATCACCGTCATTAAAACATTGCGGAAGAGAACGGTTGAAGCATTCCAGTTGTGAGAAAGTAGTAGGAAGTCGGAATGGCTTACACCTTTCTGAGCAGAAACAACAGTCAAGGTCAAACGGTAAGCACAAAGATATTCATGCAAACAGTGATTGTGCTAGAGAATCTCATTGTAAAGCTGAGGAAATTAGCAATAAAGAAATACAACTGTCTAAAGGAGTTTCCGACAACAAAACGAACACCTGTCCAGTCGAGTCCTTTCCGGATTTAGATAACGAAGGAAATCGTTTGCATGACATGAAAAAATGTCAAAGTGATTCTATTCAAAATGTAAATGATGTCAACAAACCAGAACATTGTAACATAGGCAAGTCTGTTCAGGAATTTACAGATTCTAACACTAATATCTCTGACACATACGCAACCTCTATTCCAGAACATAAACTTCTCATGGATGACTTACAGACATCTGAGTCAGTAGAACTAAATTCGAAAGTCGAAACGGGAGGTCTTAAGAGAAAGAATATAGATACAGCTGAAACAGAAAAAGAAAAAAACAAAACTGACTTCGAACAAAAAGATAAAAAATGTTGCATGATAAAAGAGCAAAATAGAAATCCTATTAAGAGCATATTGATCCAGAAAGAAGTTAATAAAGAAACGGTTACCGAGAAAGAAGTTAATAACGAAACAAAAGCCGAGAAAGTAGTTAAAAGCAAAACACAAGCAGAGTATGAAGTTAATAACGAAACAAAAGCAAAGATAGGAGTTAAAAGCGAAATAAAAGCAGAGAAAGAAGTTTCTAACAGAGTAAAAGCAGAGGTAAAGCAAAGCAAAGACGCTTATATGGAAAAGAATTCAGAACGTAGTGTTAGAAAGTTTCATAAGTGTGAATTATGTGAAAAGGCATATTTTAGTGACAAAACAAAACTGCTTCAACACAAGCATGAAAGGCATTCTAAAGGAAATGACGAAAATTTCCTGAACGATTCTTGCGGATTCAACGCAGCCAACACACAACACAGTAGTGACATGTCAATACACAATGCTTCCGATAAAAATCTCAAATCAGATAAATCAATGTCGAGTTCATCTTCACAAAGCTTGATTAACCTTCTGTCCATTGATGTACAACCATCGGCTAAAATACGAAACTTGGTAAAACAAAACTTTGTGGAAGAGAATGCAAAGAGTGCGACAACAGAACGGTGTATTTTTTGTAATAAAGTTTTCTTTATCGGAAGTATACAGAGACACATTAGGATTGCTCATCAAGGTGAAACTAAACAGATTAGTACTGAAACAAATACAACGAACAGTTCGAGAGTCATTGCAAATAATAGAACAGAATTCAAAGGCGCCTCGGAAGTGAACTCTATGAACGTACATGCTCAGACTAATAGACTTGAAAAAACATACAACTTGCACAGTAGTACTAACAGTCTAAAAGACCCCAAACAAAGATGGTTCTTTCAAAGAAATGCTCCTCATCTGAACGACTTTCGAGAAGGGCTGAACAATGATTTAATGCATATGATGGAAACTGTAACAGCAATACAGAAGTGTCCTTTTACTGAACATATTGAACGTTTCCCATGGCAATGCAGAAAATGCAAGCAGAGGTTTTCAAATAAGAACTTATTAAAAAGACATAATCAAACTGTAGGTCATTTTAAACCGTTCTAATGTTTTGCTGTTTCATCTCTGTGTTTCTATATACATTGCTTTCAGAAAACTACGATTGCAACCCTTCATATGAGTTATTTGAAAGTTTTTAAGCAGTCTGTCTGTTTTGTTGTTGACAAAGGGACAAATTGTAATTATCTTTCACCTTCATATTATCACTTTATTTCTTATTTCATTGTATTCTAGATTACATTACATAAAAATGACTGATTTATCTACTGCTTTGTTTTTAGCTCGACTATTCGAAGAATAGGGGAGCTATCCTACTCGACCCGGCGTCGGCATGAGCGTGAGTGTTAGCGTGAGCGTGAGCGTCACACAAATGTTAAAGTTTGCGTACCACCCCAAATATTTTCAAAGTCCATTGAGATATTGCTTTCATATTTTGCATACTTGTTTAACATCATGACCCCAGTCTGTAAAAAGAAGGAGGCAACTCTATCAAGCATCTTGACTGAATTATGGCCCCTTTTCGACTTAGAAAAAATGTTAAAGTTTGCGTACCACCCCAAATATTTTCAGAGTCCATTGAGATATTGCTTTCATATTTTGCATACTTGTTTACTATCATGACCCCAGTCTGTAAAAAGGAGGAGGCAACTCTGTCAAGCATTTTGACTGAATTATGGCCCCTTTTTGACTTAGAATAAATGTTAAACTTTGCGTACCACCCCAAATATTTTCAAAGTCCATTGAGATATTGCATTCATATTTTGCATACTTGTTTATCATCATGACCCCAGTCTGTAAAGAGGAGGTAATTCTATCAAGCATTTTGACTTAATAATGGCCCCTTTTTGACTTAGAATAAATGTTAAAGTTTGCGTTCCACCCCAAATATTTTCAAAGTCCATTGGGATATTGCTTTTATATTTTGCATACCTGTTTACCATCATGACCCCAGTCTGTAAAAAGGAGGAGGCAACTCTTTCAAGCATTTTGACTGAATTATGACCCCTTTTCGACTTAGAATATGCTTATTGTAATATTAAAGTTTTACTCATTGCTTATATTATACTATCAAGCACTGAGAATAATCGAGCGCGCTATCCACTGACAGCTCTTGCTTATCTTCCAAACAATTTCGAGGAGCTCTATTTTCAGTTCATTTCAGTTCCAGTCCGGTCAGAAACAACTGTTCTAATGCCAAGTAATTGTAACCCGGAAAAAAAGAGATTTGTAACCTTATCATCGATATCCATGCATCTGTGGCATCAGCATCAAACTTGATGGAACTTACGCAATGTATATACCTGAACGATTTCAGTCAAGTTTAGTGTTGAATGGTCATTTGAAATCAAGTTACAAAACTTGGTTGTTTGGGGAAGTAGGTGTTAAACCATTTGTAACTTATTTAAGTTTAATTAACATCCATCCATTGATTACTTTGATTAGTGTGAATATGTGAATTTTAAAATAAAATGCAATAATGTCTGCAGTTATTGAAGATATCCAGATGAAAGATGTGCCTACAACACCATGTATAATTTCATGAAGATCCATTGATTACTTTGTTATGTGGGAATTAATGGACTGGGTAATAACTGTGATAAATGAAGTGACCCTGATGACACTGAGCTCGCACCGCCATCCTATAGTGACTTATGTGTTTCAAGTTTCATGAAGATCCATTGAAAGGTTACTTAGATACAGTCAAAAAGCCTCCTTTTTTACCAAATCAAGATTAAAACTTCTGCTTTTACTGGGCCAAGGGGGATAAGGCTATGTGTAAGCAAAGGTCAGATGCTAATTTATAATCATGTGAGGTGAATACTTTTTGAGTAAGCATTTTCAGTTCAGAGGAATGGATGAACACATGGAGAGACGGACAAACAGAACTAGCAGCTTCAAAACAATATCCCCTCGCCTGATAACAAACAGAAGTACAATTATAACTGGTACCAGACATGTGGCCTTTGTCAGTATGATAAGGGTATTGATGAAAAACATGTATGAGGAAACTTAAATGGAAGATTACAGAAGTCAAAACATTATCCTAAAATTCAAATTTAAAAGCTGCCTGGCATATAATATAATTCCAAGAGTTGCAGAATATGCCCTGTTTTCAGTTGGAAGCAACATAACAGAATTGCTTATTTCATTTTGGCAGGTATGGTAAAAATTTAGTAGTCTCATGGGAGCCCTTTAAGCATCTAGCAAATGAACACCTAAATTTGCAAAGAACATTATTCCACAGCCTGATGGCTAACATTGGTTAGTGCTTTAACTTATCCATTGACATTTCTTTTGATTTCTAACTTGTGCAGATATTACAATAACAAAGAAACTGTTCATTTGTTTTATTTAATATAATATCAACTTAACTATATATCAACAATATTAAAAAAATCAATAATCTGTTGCAACCAAATGTTGCAATGAGTATTTACATATATACTAGCATGAAAAAGACACTTATAAATACTAAAATATGCTTTCATCAGACTCTGGTTAAACAAAGTTAACTACTCACAGACAGCGTGAAAAATATTCATCCTCACTTTTACATATTTTTCAGTGACTTAGTTAAGTATTTCAGTAAATCATATCTGATCATTTCATTGTGAAATTATGGGTAGAATTTCACTGGTAATTGGAATTGTAAACTGAAGCCTGATTTTAAGACAAGACCTATTTAAAACATGTAAGCACCCCATTGTGGCCTGTTCCACTTTCAATGCTGGGTTTACTATGACCCTGACCTTTGCCCTACTGGTGCCAGACACAAAGGGGTCATTTATTGACCAAATACAATAAGCCTTTGAAGTTTGATGACAGTAGTCCAAAGCATTCTTAAGTTATTGAATGGTAAACATTTTCAGTCTCGAGGTCACTGTATCCTCAAAAACAAAAGGTGCCATCAACTGACCACAGGCAATCATTCTATGGTGTCTGACAATTTTAGGTCATAGAATAATTCAATTTTGAGCAGAGTTCATTGTGATCTTGACCTTTGATATATTAACTTTACAGAACAGTCATCTATTTACTGGTAACATGCAATCACCCTATAAAGTTTGATGTCTGTCGGCCAAAGTGTTCTTTAGTTATAGAGTGGCCTGAGGTCAATGTGACACTAACATATTTGACTATTATGAGACCAAGCATTCTCTATTGATCAGAAGCTAAAGAACTAATGACCAACTAAATGACCAACTGAAAATGACCAAAACATATACCCCTTTCTTTGAAGCTGGGTTTGGGGGAGGATGGCATGAAAACACATGCTTCCCTATATTGCTTCATTTAACTAGCATGCTAAAATGATAATGCAGTAATGCAGTATCTGGCCAAAGCACAAAAACCTGTGTTCAGAAACCTTAAACAAAGTTGGTTATAGAAGAAGTACAAATGTATACTGTGAAATCATTAATATTCGTGGGGGACTAACTTTCGTGGATTTCGTGGTTGAGTCAATCCACGAAATTCGGTCCCAATGAACAAGTAAAATTCCCATTCATTTTATGTTCAAAAATTGAAATCCATGAATTCATATCCCAACGAAATTGCCGTTTTGACCAAAACCACGAACTTTCATGCCCACGAAATTAAATGATTTTACAGTATTGTATGCATCCAGAAATTAAACAAAAAATTGTAAAATACACTCCTCATGATCAGAATGGCTTGTTACGGTTATTCTGTTGATTAAAGGCAGTCATCAATTTAAGACAGAAGGCCTGAGGTCCTAGCAAGTTCAAGTAATTGACAGCCTCGAGATCACTATGACTTTGATGTACTGACCATTTAACAAAAAGGATGACTACCCGTAATAGGCCTCAATTTCACAAAAAGCGTACATACAACTCGATAATGTAAGCTTTGAAAATGTCGAACGATAGAAATAAGGTGCATATTGACAAGTTATATAGTGACAGAAGTTCTCAAAAATTTCCTTTAGATAACCTCCCCTGATAATTTTGTTTTTCTTCATGAGTTATCTCCCCTGAAAACTAGAAAAAAATAATTTTCTCCTTTTCCCACCGGGGAATTTTAGATTTCTTTTTGATATTTGTATCAGAATCATATAATGCAGCTTTCTACTGCAAAATTTTCTCGAAACTCAAGTTCAGATTCTTATAAACAAAGAAATTATATATTTCCCAATGTTAACTTCAATACTGATTATCTCCCCAAAAAATGATAAAATTTGAAAAATCTCTGTGAAACGTTTTTAATTTTGAATGTCTTTAAAGTGACCAAATTTCATTTAAATATTACCATCCAGTTACAAGATATGAAATATGACTATTACACCATGTTATCCATAAGTTTGAAGGCCCAGTAGTGCTCAAGATATTGATCAGAAACTATTTTTACTTTAAAAGTTACTGTGACCTTGACCTTTGCCAAACTGACCCAAGAATCAATACGGTTGATCTTCTGACCACAGGCAATCATTAAATTAAAGCAAAGCAATTCACTGTAACCTTGACCTTTGCCCTACAGACCAACAAAACTTAAAAACAAAAAGATTAACTACTCCCCAAATCAATTGTTCTTTTGAAATATGCCAGCTGTAGGCAAATGGATTTTTCAGTTATCATTTTAGTCTCAAGGTCACTCTGACCTTCCCTTAGCTATATTGAACTTCTAAACAGTAGGGATTAATGACTTTAAACACACACAAAAAATAAGTAGAAAATAAAGTAATCATCTGCTGACAACAGATACTGCGCAGGAACCTAACCAAAGCATCTTTGTGACAATTTGAGCAAGTTTTTCTAGTTACTGGGCATAAACCATTGTCAGACCACAGGTCTATCTGAACTTAACTATAAACCAACTGCCCCCTGAAAAGAATATTTGGCTGACCACGTAAAATATTACTCAGTGCAAGGGCCATAACTCAAACATATAAGCTTATCCAATATGCTATATGAATATATTGTCCAAACATATCACTGTACTGTACAGAATAATGTTGAATAAATAACCAAATAATATTTTCCATAATACTAATACACTGATCTCATGCAGTAATAGTCAATTATACAAAGAACTTCCACTTTTTCAGTGGCAGTACACATTTACACTGTGTTTCATCATACATGTATTAAGGTATTGTACCCCTAATAGTAGTGTTTAAAAAACGGCATTTGCTTGGTATATACTAAAAGTTGACTGTATTTCACACTTTGTTGCAATTTTTAAACAACTTTTACCGTCCCATTTTTTATAAATTTTGTATAATTTATGGTATTTCCTCAAGCTCAAGTAAACACAAATTTCAAAATAAATTATAAAGCATAAAATAAAACTGTCAATATCATTTTTTTAGGGTGCCTCAAGTAAACAGACTTAATGAGACAGAATTCTAACTCCAACATTGAAAAATTAAGGTCGAATCCTGCGGGTCTGTTTTGAATTTTGCTCACTTCATTCAAAAATAACCTTGGGGCAGAAGTAAAACCTATCTACATTTCTTCCACAATATGTAATTTAAAGAGTACAGGCAAAATAGAGAACTTTCACCTCATGTAACTCAGTATTTTTAAAGATGTCTAACTCTACCCCTTCTGTCAGGTCTGTTTCAGAGGTAAATTCAGTTTGAACAGCAAGGAATCGCTTATCAAATGAAATTTTTCCACTTTTATACAATACATCAATACTAAGTCTTGAAAGAAGTAAAAACTTACTAGAAAAAAACAGAAAATAAGGAAATAAATTTGGTTCCAGTGGGGCTTAAACCTACGCCGTCCCTGAAAATTGCAGTCAAAGTAGTTTTATGGTAGGAAATGAAGACTCTTAAAAATGGAGGTACTCTATTACGGATCCAATACCGTACCTTAAGTTTATATTATTACACGAGCACATATAAATAGTAACAATTTTGTACTGAAAATGTTCCTGTTATCACATTTTTTGAAGCATTATCACATTATCATAATTAGCCCAGGGGCCACTATCGATAATGGCCCTGACATTTGCGTGGGAAATTAAAGTCCGTAATTAGTTCAGTTTTAGTTTTATTATCTGGAGCGTAACTTCATGTTTTTTTTGGTGAATTAACTGTTTTCCAATCCAAAAGTCTACTATAAGCAAAAAATACACCTATAAAAGCACAAGTTTGATTTTATACAGTATAACAAGGAGTGCCAGACTGTCACAAAATACGCCCGTCTAAATATTCAGTTACGTAAATTCAAGGGCCATAATCAAAGACTGCCTGGGGTGATTTGGGTGGTTATCGAACTTGGCCGAGATATTATGCCCAAAATCATTGTCACCAAGTTTAGTGAAGATCGGATGAAAACTGTTCGACTTAAGAGAGCGGACATGCTTTTGGAAAATGACCGGCCGCCGCCACGGGTGTTCACATAATATGCCCCGCTCTTTCAGAAATGAACGTATAAAAAATAATAGAAATAAAACAGAAACTGAAAATGCCGGTAGATACTAGTACCCATAAAAATGCCACACTAAACTGTTCTTACTATATTATAGGTAAACATGTAATAAACAGGTAAATACATGGGAGAGCATTGCCTTGGAGTGAAAATGGCCCTGGAAGAAGATAACAGCCCTCAAGCTGAAGCCCTTTTGCCAGGGCCATTTATCACTCAAAGGCACTTCTCTCCCATTTATTAACCTGTACATATTTCAAAGCTAATCCACAGTACTTTAATAAATATAAACTTGTTAATTTTATGTTTACATAAACTATATTTATTACATGAATAACTATAAATACCAGTAGTAACAATTTTGTGCTGCAAATTCTCCTGTTATCGTATTGCCTCATGCATTATCACATTATCATAATTGGCCCCAGACGTTACCGTGGGAAATTAACGTCCGTAAACAGAAATGACGTCATTAGGTTTCATGGAGGTAAAACAGCGAATGTTTCAGTTCTTGAATGTAACGTCGTGTAATTTTTTGTGACATGATTTATTTTCAACCCTAAATTATGCTTTAAGCAAAAAAGTATAACTATCAAGTCATCTGATTTTATACAGTACATGTATATAGCCTCTTATACAAATAATATAGAAACTGAAAAGCTGCAAGTTATTATGCCAGTAGATGCTAGTACTCATAAAAATTGCACACTAAACTTTTCTTACTATATTATAGGTAAACCTGTAATAAACAGGTAAATACATGGGAGAGCGGTGCCTTTGAGTGATAATGGCCCTGAAAGAAAATAATAGCCCTTGGGCTATTATCACCTTGCCAGGGCCATTATCACTCAAAGGCACCACTCTCCCATTTATTAACCTATACGTAGTAACTGTTCATGTTTTCAAGTATGGGTATAGTATACCTTTAAAGTCTGCTTGAAATAACAATGGAATGTGTCTTATTCATCATTGCTGTAATATCACATTTACATACATCATTTACATTTACATTCATCAACCCTTTAAGTCTAAAATTAAGATTTAAACTTTTAAATGCTTTAATTAAATTTTCAATTAGTTCACTTTGAACAAAAAAGACTACATTTTTTCATGAAAATTCACTTTAAGATACAAATGCAGTTATTAAAATTTACATAAAAATCATCAAATTTTGCAATATATAGAAATAATGTAACGAAGTCATACAGATGCATTACATAGAAATTACTGAATTTCTAGAAATTTAACATCTTTTCAATCTAAATTTCACACTTGGAACGTTGATAAGTGCTATCCTAGGAATGAAATATCCACAAGTAATCTGTTATCTGTCCATGTTAATGTTGTTGTTAGTTACAGTGTCGGATTTATGCAGGGTCCATACACATGTCTGTCCAATTCCAGAGCAGGAAACAACTTTATAACCTCGCATTTCTAACCTGTTGAGTATAACTCTTGGTGGATCTTGGCTTTTGTATTCCAAGCTGAAATGACATATATATGTGTATTAACCTTTACCCTGTTAAATTTCTAAAATGGACTAGTCTATCATTCAATTTGGGCAGCACTATTATTATTCAAATGTGTTCACTGAAAATTTACTGACTGAAAAGTGACCAGTGCAAACCATGGTAGTGCAGGCTGATCTTGGTCCACACTAGTGGTGTGATAGAGCTAAATGCTCAGCGACTGTTGTTGATGCGCTGATGTGGAATCAGCAAAATTGATGAATAACTCCAACTCTGTTTTAAACGTCTTGTATTGAAATCAACACAAATATAAATAACAAATAAATACGAGTTCCTTCGACAATTAAATCTTGACTTCAAAATTAATGTCCAAACGGTTTTCAGCATAAAAGTTTACTTTTTACATAACTACAGGTATTCCTGACATAAATATCAACTCTGCAGAGATTGTCTCAGTTTTTACTTTTGAGTCCTAATATTTTTCTCCTTTTTTTCTTCATTCAAAACCATGCTTTATATAGCATATTATGTTGGCAAGGGAACATATGCCAAAGAACATTTCTAAACAAGTATTAAACAAGTATAGACTCTTACAGTGAGAATTAGTCAAGATAAATTTCAATTTGTATAACAGTTAATCATACATAATCATTACACCAATCAACATTATAATGAGCATAATAGCAATGTTTATAATACAATAAAGCTAAAACATATTAGGTCCAGGTTAAAACATGTCTGTAAATTAGTTAGAAATCTTCTAAGAGGATAATAATAGGTTGTAACAAAATTGGATTTTTCTGAAAATACATATTCTAATAAGATAATTTTGAGAAAATAAAAAATCAAGTAATAATTCCTGTGTTTAACTTTTGAGAGAAATATTGTCACAGAAAACCTTGTGACAGTGGCAAAGGAAGAATCACTTACCACCAACAGGCTAAAGGTTAAAAACCACTGAAGTTGAAGGGAGTGGAGGTATCAAAAATTTTATAGGTTTCAAACTCAATGTTGATCTGACAGTTACAAATAAAACAAAATGAAATTACTTAAGCATGTTAGGCCTACAATTTTGTGCAGGTATACAACATTTGATACTGTAAGTTTTGTAGAATCTGATTTGACTTCATATCAATATACTAGGCTATATTAAACAGTTATCTTATCACTTCAAGTGTCTGTCTTTATAGATAGGTTTAACAGTTCATTTAAATATTAGTTCTATTTGTTGATCTAGATCTACAACTTTTTAATGACAAATTAAAATAGTGTAGTTAGGTAATTTGGGAAGGACTTCAGGTTTCTTTGTTTTTAGTAAAAAAAGGGCAATTTTTTAAGTATCATATGTCTACAGACTTAAAGAGGCACACTGACAACAAACTGAAAACAAGAGGGCCATGATGGCCCTATATCGCTCACCTGAATACCATTGCTCTTAATGATAAGATCAAGTTTTGACATAGATCACATAGGCATACACTTTAAATATCATCAGGATAAATATTTTCTTGTAACAGTCCCTTTTGACCAATGGGTCACATACTAGTCATAGCCAATCTCCATAGCAAGTTTGAGGGTCCTTGGCTCAAATGCTGCATTTTTGTACTAGCATGACTATTCCTTACCCTGGAAGACTTAAATAACATTTAAAACCAATCTCAGATGCTGCTGAGGCATATTCATCTACATAAAATAAAGGGAAGTAATTTGTCATAAATTCAGTCAAAAGTTATCTACCCTGATTGTCCAAGTCCATCTGATGGCATAAATGACATTTCAAATCAGTACCTTCATTGGTTACTGAGATACACCCATTTTAATTTTAAACAAAGGGAGGTAATTTGACATAAAATTAGTCCATAGTTATCTACCCTGATTATCTCAGTCCAACTAATGACAATTATGAAATTTCAAATGAGTCCTATAAATACTTACTGAGATAAAACCATTTTTATTAAAATCAGGGGAGGTAATCATGCATTGGTATATATGCATGTAGAAGATACAGAGTACAAGCCTTTACAACAATATATTAGACAAGTAAGTAAAAGTAGAAATTTCTTACCATGGAAGACATAAATAATATTTCAAACCAATTTTATTAGAAGCTGCTAGGTATATTCATTTACATGAAAAATAAAGGGAGGTAATTTGTTATAAATTCAGTCAATATGTATCTTCATTGATTGTCCAAGTACATCTGATGGCATAAATGAAATTTCTGATCAGTATCTTTATTAGTTACGGAGATATACCAATTTTAATTTGAAATAAAGGCAGGTAATTTGATATAAAATCAGTCCATAGTTATCTACCATGATTGTCTGAGTCCAACTAATGACAATAATGAAGTTTAAAATGAGTCCTATAAGTACTTACTGATATAAATCCATTTTGATTAAAACCAGGGTAGGTAATCAGATATAAAATAACTCCAGAACCCATGATTGGATCTGACAGATTCATCATGGAATCCAAGATTTATTGTTGTTGAAGATATTTTGCAAGTTTGTTTCAAATCAAACCATAAATAAATGAAGTCTCTATATGGCTGCAGAAGCGAAAATAGCAAATGCCAAAATAGCAAATTTTGGACCTTTAAGGGGCCATAACTCTGAAGCCCATGTTGGGATCTGGCCAGTTTTCAAAAGGAACTGAGATATTATGCCAATAGGAGTTGTGTGCAAGTTTTATTAAAGTTGATTGCAAAATGTGGTCTCTAGCATGTTCACAAGCCAAAAATGGTAAATTTTGGCCCTTTAAGGGGCCATAACTCTGGAACCTACGATGGGATTTGGCCAGTTTTTGAAAGGACCGAGATATTATGCCAATACAAGTTGTGTGCAAGTTTGATTAAAGTTGATTGCAAAATGTTGTCTCTACCCTGTTCTCAAGCCAAAAATAGCAAATTTTGGCCCTTCAAGGGGCCATAACTCTGGAACCCATGATGGGATCTGGCCAGTTTTCGAAAGGTACTGAGATATAATAATAATAATAATAATGATAATAATAATAATAATGAAGACTTTATTTTAAGAGGCAACAAATTCAGGAAAAACCCCGATCTTCCAAATGAGCCTTTCATAATATATACATATTTTACAACAACAAAAAAATAAAAATATATAAATAGCAATATGAAAAGTCATGGTACACTACAAAGATCATTACATTGTTAAAAAATTAATTACATTATATATACAGTATGTAGGAAGAAAGTGAAGATGTAATCTAAAAGTACAGACAATGTTTACACCTGTGACACTTTCCAGTATGCTAGATATTTTTGTTTGAAAGAATATATTAAGGTTTCTGCATTTCGAACTTCAACAGGTAATTCATTCCATATTTTAGGACCAGAATAGTCAAGACTTTTCCTATAAAATTCTGTGTTTGGTTTTGGCAAGTGCAAGTTCAGTTTTGGGTCAAGTGACCTTAGGTTTACTGTCTTTACTTCATGTAAAAATGAAAACTTTGTGTTCAAGTAGGCAGGACATATATTATTCAAAGACTTGTAAATTAGTATTGCTTTTTTGTATCTGACTCTGTCAGGAAATTTCATCCAATTCAGAACTTTAAGTAAATCTTCAGAAGGGGTGTCAAAATTTGCATCAAGTATAATTCTGGCTGCTCGTTTTTGAAATTTAATCAGTGTCCATTTCTGCAACATTACAATTTTCCCAAATAGAGCAGCAGTAATCTAGATGCGGCAGTATGTAAGCATTGAAAAACATTTTGCGGACAGGTAAATCTAAGAAACATTTTATTTTATTACCCGAAATTATAACCAGAAGACAAGTAGCATTCACATTTTTACATGTTTATTTGTACATTTCAGATATGAATACAGTCACATATTTCAATTACCGGCACGTAAGATACTGTAAACAGTGCTAATTCAACCTATGAAATATTCCTTTCAATATAAAAGTTATTATCAATATTTTGGCAGAGTATGGCCACTCCAATGAAAGCTATTGAAAAACCAGTCGACCGGGAGGAAACCAGACGTACTCGTAAAGCACCACGTCATTGCTCCACGTTACCTGTAGAGCAACAAGCAGCGCCACACGGACGCAAGGGATACCACAGTACACCACAGTAAATTAAACATCCCCCAAAACTCGACGTTACCTGCAAAGCAATGAGGAATATTTAGCGGACCAACGGAGCAAGGCAACGTACTGTGGTTCTAAGCAACGAGCAAGGCTACAGTACACAACAATATTTAGCGGACCAACGGAGCAAGGCAACGTACTGTAATTCTAAGCAACGAGCAAGGCTACAGTACACCACAATATTTAGCGGAGCAAGGCAACGTACTGTACTTCTAAGCAAGGCAAATACTATAATGAGCAAGGCTACAGTACACCACAGTAAATTAAATATTCCCCATAACTCGACAGTTACCTGCAAAGTAATGAGGAACATTTAGCGGACCAATGGAGCAAGGCAACGTACTGTAATTCTAAGCGAGGCAAATACTATATGATGAGCAAGGCTATGACATCAGCAAGGCTATGATACATTTAAGCAAGGCTAGTCAGATATTGCCAAGGCACTAGAGCAATACCTTTAATAATACACCGTAACATCCGTACCATCAAAACGTCCCAAAGCACGCCCGATCGCCCCCACGGTCGACAGAATTTTTCCAGGCCCTTACAATTAGGAGTGACATAAAAATAATTGTATATAAATATGGAAATGATTAACGGAATTTTAGTAATAAAAAATATAC
Source organism: Mercenaria mercenaria (assembly GCF_021730395.1). Classification (NCBI taxonomy): domain Eukaryota; kingdom Metazoa; phylum Mollusca; class Bivalvia; order Venerida; family Veneridae; genus Mercenaria; species Mercenaria mercenaria. The sequence continues at coordinate 112,377,040 of NC_069361.1, read as the reverse complement.
ATGTATTAATTCTAAATTGTCCTTTTGATTTCTCATAAAGCAACAGTCCGGAAGAATGATATCCTTTTAGATTTGTCTGTTTCACAAATTGTTTGTAGCCCAGAATCCGTTCAATTAATGTCTGTGGAAAGTACCTGGAGTCTGATCACTTCCGGAGTTGGCACCCAATGGCAGCATATTATCTGCAACATAAATACTTCACAAACAGTCAGATTGTCATAACAGAATTAAAGGTACAAAATATAATGAATTGTAGTATACAACAATTTTTATTATTATTATTATTATTACTGGGGTGTGGCGGTGGGCAATTTAACATCGATCTGAAGCGCTAGCCAATACACCTTTAGTTCAACTGAGAAGATTGCACGTGCTCTCGATTTAATATAACGCTCGAGTGGTTCCCTGACGAATAGGCGTTATCATTAATCTGTTATGTTTAGACAAGGAACTAGAAAACTGGATTACTTGACAACGACGATAGTTTATAGCTAACACACCTAGCAACGAGATAGCCATAAATTTCGGGAAAAAATAAAGCAATTATTTTTAGGCAAAATAATTTTTATTATTTTATTACCCGAAATTATAACCAGAAGACAAGTAGCATTCACATTTTTACATGTTTATTTGTACATTTCAGATATGAATACAGTCACATATTTCAATTACCGGCACGTAAGATACTGTAAACAGTGCTAATTCAACCTATGAAATATTCCTTTCAATATAAAAGTTATTATCAATATTTTGGCAGAGTATGGCCACTCCAATGAAAGCTATTTGAAAAACCAGTCGACCGGAGGAAACCAGACGTACTCGTAAAGCACCACGTCATTGCTCCACGTTACCTGTAGAGCAACAAGCAGCGCCACACGGACGCAAGGGATACCACAGTACACCACAGTAAATTAAACATCCCCCAAAACTCGACGTTACCTGCAAAGCAATGAGGAATATTTAGCGGACCAACGGAGCAAGGCAACGTACTGTGGTTCTAAGCAACGAGCAGGCTACAGTACACAACAATATTTAGCGGACCAACGGAGCAAGGCAACGTACTGTAATTCTAAGCAACGAGCAAGGCTACAGTACACCACAATATTTAGCGGAGCAAGGCAACGTACTGTACTTCTAAGCAAGGCAAATAACTATAATGAGCAAGGCTAACAGTACACCACAGTAAATTAAATATCCCCATAACTCGACGTTACCTGCAAAGTAATGAGGAACATTTAGCGGACCAATGGAGCAAGGCAACGTACTGTAATTCTAAGCGAGGCAAATACTATATGATGAGCAAGGCTATGACATCAGCAAGGCTATGATTACATTTAAGCAAGGCTAGTCAGATATTGCCAAGGCACTAGAGCAATACCTTTAATATACACCGTAACACCGTACCATCAAAACGTCCCAAAGCACGCCCGATCGCCCCCACGGTCGACAGAATTTTTCCAGGCCACAATAAATTTGCCAAAATTTATCCCCCAAAATTCTGTGCAACGATTTCTTAAATTCTAAAAAATACTATCTCAACTTTACAACAATTATATTTGTTCTTTAAAACCAAACTGGTTCATCCATATAACTATAACATAATCGGATAGGCATTTGAAAGACAAGTAGAGCAAATCCCGCCAACATCACGTGATTCACGTTTTGCCAATGGTGAAACAAGGAGCGGAAGGATTATCGTCTTGAGTGATTCGATCATTTGTTCATCATCATGATGATAATCTATAGTTCTATCTTTGAAAGAATAACTAACTTAAATGCTTACCTAAAATATATTTGTTTGGATACACGTTTTATCTTAAGATTTATGTCCTAATGTAATTCAATTAAATTCAATTCCAACCATGTTGATATGTGCCCCTTCAAGGCTATACATCAATATCCAGAAAGACCATTATCCCTTTTATCCGCAAGCATTATCCCTTTTATCCACAAGCATTATGTTGTTACTGCATTTTGGTTAGCTTTTCAATGATTTACCAGGCCTCAATCGGGTCGGGTATGACAACACAATCCAATACACTACGGTACCAATTTAAACATAGTATAGATCAAATTGATACTAATTAAAACGACTGCATGTTTTATACATTGTATTATCGTTTGCTTGTTATGGTTCTCATGCATCGCTGAACTCAAGAAGATTGTCAATGAAAAAAGTTAAGTGCATACTGAAATGTTTTCTGTATTGAAACGTTTTAATGAAGAAAATCATAAATTATCAAACATTTTATCGTTTAAGTTACCGTGTGGATTTATACATCAAGGCATGTCTGCCCTATTGATTTATAATAATACTGCGGTAGAATACCGAAGCTAGCGGATGGGTCACACATCCCTAAAAATTGTCGTGCAATTATACATGTATTTATAAATGAATAGATCTACTGCGGAACTAGGTCGATATATTTATCAATAACGTGTTAAAGTAGTTGTACTTCTGTCGAATCGTATATTAAAAGAAAACCATACTTTACTATGAAGACCCTGAATAATCGACTTTTCCAATAATGTTTCGCTATCGCTTTTCTACTTCTAAATACGTAATCGTTCTATAAATAGATTGCGCTATACAGCATGAAATATGTCCAGATATTCAACTTACACGAAAACACAATTTCAACCTTATTTTGTAAATCTAATACATAATGACGTTAACAATTATCTGTCTTCAGTAAATAATTTCGGCTTGGTTTGTCAAAGAAATTTTTTACTTAAATATTAAAAATCCGACTTTAATAATTTATATAACAAACCAACACTGATTTATGAAATCCCGGTTCCGGCTAAGGTAAAAAAACTACAGAATTCCGTTAACATGATATAGTGCTACATGGGCTATTCGGAGAGAATTCACTTACTGGAACAGGAGAAAAATTAAGACAACCAAAAATTTTCATTCATACATACGTAACAAACGACTGGTAGTTTGTTACAGATTTCAACCAAATCCCATGATAACCAGCTCTGAAGTTTTGCTCCACTACACATACATACTCCAGTGATAAAACATCAGTCAAGAGTGTTGTAATACAGTATGATGACTTCCAAAATTTTAAGAACCATTAATATGATCTGTTGATATTGGATTCGGCTAAATATTGGCAGTATATCTTAACGCTACATATTTACAACTATGATGACCTAATCTTACATTAGTTAGCTTCTAACACCAAACAAAAACGTGACACTATATAACGGGAAACCAAGTGCAAACAGTTCTATCTACTGTTATTTGCAATGTCACACCATTTTAAAATGTCATGTTAACTGACACCAGTGCCCTTAGAAATAAATACGAACAGCTCTAACTAAATACTATTAAGAATTAATGACACCAATAAATAATTCATAGGAAAGCTAGCCACATATACATGTATAAATTCAATCGATTCTCTTTAGTTTTAAAAGTTTAGAAAGGTGTAAGATTTTTTTTTTTTTTTTTTTTTTTTTTTTTGAGGCCGCAACTTGAATTAACAAAGTTTCCGTGATATCTTATTTGACTCTGGTAACAATAGAATCTATAATAATATAATAGAATCCGGTTCTGTATGGAAAATAACAAATATCTATTGTTTTCAGCCTCTAAATTGACAGACATCACGATTCTGACCCCGTTTCTTCGAAAAATTCAAGTAACAATGTGTTTCGGGAAACGTAACAATCGTTTCAAATTTAATGTACGAAAGTTGAGCTTCAACGAAACAGAATTTCCTCACCAAATTAACAAACGTAGTAGTGCAACAATTAACAATCCTGAACACCAAACAAAGAACAAACTGCCGAACTAATACTGTTTAAAAAACGTTTGAATCTTATTTTCATAATAGACCACGGCGATTTTTTTGATTTTTTTTTTTTTGTAAAACGTTTGCGGCATTTAGCCTAAAATAACAGTGAACGAGTTACATAAAATTTATCAACAACATGCGTCACTCTATTTCAAAGATGCACTACAAAGTAACGGTACTCTTTGTAATCTGTGATGACAACTCTACATGATTTGCATGAAAAATACATGAGGCACACAAGAATTTAGTTCAAAATTGACAGTGACATATTAAGCGAAGACAATGTGCATTGCATGAATTAATGTAGCGATATATATGTACGTTGGTGTGTTTAGTTAAATTTCAATCATATTTTGTTTCCCAGCATAAGAAAATTATTCCTCTATACTTGACAAACTATGCTGAAAAGAGATTTAATAAATAAGTCTTCAGATAATGTTGCGAAAACACATTTATCAAAGGAAGGGCCTAAATTACCCACCTGACATGTACATTATACCTGTATTATACAACCTAGCAAGTTCAACATCTTTATTTATTTTGGATTAAGTATTGTGGATCTTAAATTTTCGATTCTATGGATGCACGTGTTCCCGTGCAGTGTATTGAAGATCATTACCGAAACCAATCGGAAGAAAATGTAAGTACATCTAAGTCTAATATTGAACCAGTGAATTTGTTAGTGATATTTGTTTATGATATCGAAAGAGTTAAATGACCTAACCTGATCCAACGTTAACAGGTGCTGATGTCTGCGTTTGCATGCCGACAGATTCTCCTGGTCATGTAAAACTTATCGCAAAGTGAGGGTCGTAATTAATAGTGTTGAGAAAACCTACTTAAATATCTTACAGTTGCGTCCTTGTATAAATATTTTTCCTTACAATCTTTCTGGTTTCCATAACCCATCCGATCTTAATCCGTATACTATACCCTTGCAATACTAAACTATTCGACGGTCCATAAAGGGGACATTAACGTAAAACACTCCAAAAATTTGCTATTAAATTGCGGGAAGTAAATGAGCACAACAGTGTCACTGTCTTATGAAATGTGACGTCACCGATGTTACTATTTACTTTGCGAGCACCATACGAGTAATAAAACGGAAATGCCCTATGTGAATCACGTGTATTGAAAGTACCACTGCCTGTCGGAATCAAGAAACTATTACGACAGTTGACTGAACTAGCAACATTATTGTTTTGGTTCGAATCTGTAAAATTATGAGAAATAGGGTCGCCACACCCCGTATTAAGTTTACAGTTAATACAATACACAATTCATAATCGGTGCATAGATGTTAACGGGAAGAGATTAACTGTGTATAACTATTTACTGACGTAAGTACTGTCATTACCAAACTGCAGAATTAATTGCGACTCCTTCGAAATTTGTTCGAAATCAATAACAAACCTACCGGCATGTTGTCTGATGCCTGGAATTTCTGGCAAATCCGCCGTCTAGTTCGCCTTTCATTTCCTTCCCTTCATAATCATCTCGACAGGCTGGCTCGCCTCTACCTTTCAGGCATGTTCTGCATCGACCACGTGGCATGGCTATTCAATTTAACTTCGATCTGAAGCGCTAGCCAATACACCTTTAGTTCAACTGAGAAGATTGCACGTGCTCTCGATTTAATATAACGCTCGAGTGGTTCCCTGACGAATAGGCGTTTATCATTAATCTGTTATGTTTAGACAAGGAACTAGAAAACTGGATTACTTGACAACGACGATAGTTTATAGCTAACACACCTAGCAACGAGATAGCCATAAATTTCGGGAAAAATAAAAGCAATTATTTTTAGGCAAAATAATTTTTATTATTTGTTGTAGAAGATATAACTTAGAGTTGCATTTTTTCATTACGTTTTCTACTTGGTCTTTCCAGTTAAGATTTCTGTCTACTTGTAGTCCGAGAAGTCTTTCTGATTCTGAAAGTTCTATTTTTTCATTTCCAAGGTAAAGTTCAAAAATATTATTCGCTCTGGCTTTGTTAGTGGTTTGAATTGTCATTGCTTTTGTCTTTTTAGCATTTAAAGACATGGAGTTATTTTGGCACCAAGTGAGAATTTTGTTCAATGCAGTTTGAAAAGAATTATGCCCATACAAGTTGAGTGCAAGTTTGATTAAAATCAAATACAAAATGTGGTCTCTAATGTGTTCACAAGGAAATTTGGGACGAGCGGACGAAGGGTGATCACAAAAGCTCATCCTGTCACTATGTGACAGGTGAGCTAAAAAGCGATGACAAATAAAACAAACAACATAAATGATAACTAGAATGTGTCAGTAGGACACAGGGTGTGCCCCCACTGGTACATTTGTCCCAAATAAGGGGCAATAATTCAATTTTTGGCAGTCTTAAGGGGGTATAGCCTCAACAAACATTTTACATAAAAGATTCATTCTTCTAGGCCATACAAACAAAAAATCCACTATTTTGGCTATTTCAAGGGCTGTAACTCTGTAATAAGTGCTAAAATCTCAAGAAGAATGCCAAGTGTGCAAGGTTCCATCATCATTAAGACTTGTGCAAGGTTTCATGAATTTATTTCAAATACTTTCTGAGCTAGGCATGTGATTAGGTGAAAATGTGTATTTCTGACTATTTCAGGGGCCATAACTTTGGACATAGGGGGTGGAGCCTGACAAAAAAAAATAGGAGGTGCACAAGTTTATATCATGATAAAGACTCATGCAAGGTTACATCAATTTATATCTGATACTTTTCAGCTAGGCATGTCACAATGTAAAAATGTGCATTTTTGACTTTCAGGGGCCATAACTCTGGAATAGAGGACAAAGCCTGATAAAAAATAAGAGTGCGCAAGTTCATACCATGATTAAGACTCATGCAAGGTTTCATCAATTTATATCAAATACTTTTGAGCTAGGCACGTTACAAGTTGAAAATGTGCATTTTTGACTATTTTAGGGGCCATAACCCTGGAAATAGGGGCGGAGCCAAATAAAAAGTAGGAGGTGTGCAAGTTCATATCATGATAAAGACTCATGCAAGGTTTCATCAATTTATATCAAATACTTTTTGAGCTAGACACCTTACAAACATTTTTTAACACACATATGCATGGACAAGACCAAATCTATATGCCCCCACCACTCATAGTGGTGGCACATAAACACACCTATCAATGAATTTATCAATGCCATTGCCAAAATTATTACACAGTTAAACATTGGTTTGCGCAGGGTGTGGGCATAGTTTTTATAATTATTTGATTTTTTTTTACAATATGATAATTATGTTTTATCTGGTGTACTTTGTTTTAGATTTTATAGTTTATTAATGTCTCATCAATGTACAAAAATCAGCACTATCAAGTATTTACTACCCATTAAGGAGACGTTTCCCCATTTGCCAGTTTTCAGTCATATACTTGTGAATCACTTCGAACACCCTCCGTGACCTCGGTACATGTCTTTGGTTTAAACATATTTTATTCCCAAAAATATACAAAATTATATTGAAATACAAACATTACATGTACAGTAGATGAAAAGGATTAGAACGGAAGACAAGTCTTATAGAGTTCTTCTCCTACATGTACATGTACATGTCTTTGAAGCTTACGGGCATGACATCGGAAATTGTGCTTGTACATTTCACTATTGGCGGTTTTTATCGACAAGCATGTTGCAAAACACTCGGTTAGGCCTAAACCAAAATTTTGTTTTTTTGCCGCTTAATTTGTTTTTATTTCTGTTTATTAAAATATGCTCCTATCATCCTATCCCATTTTCCTATTATCGTATCATCCTATCGGATTTGTAGTCGAGTGCCCTTTATCGTCAAAAGTTTTACGTGACCTCTGTTTTCTCAGTACAGTTTCTGAAATAAAAGATGTAACAGAATCGTGTCATCGCTTTATTTTACCGTGTCATGCACTAATGTATTAGTCGTCTCAGTCCATGTAATTGAGTTTGTTGGTTCCAGCTCTGATGGTGGAAGAAGAATCCCAGGTGCCCATACGTGCACTTTGTCATCACGGGCAGGCACCTGGGTAGAACCACCGACCTTCCATTAGCCAGCTGGATGGATTCCAAACATGAAAAATCATCGCTCAGTGAGGCTTGAACCTACATCGGTGAGAGGCAAGTGGTACGAAGTCAGTGACCTTAACCACTCGCCCACAGAGGTCCCGTGTGTTTGAGCTGGACACGAGCACTCGCATACTATAAAACTTGCGTGTATCATGTATAGGAGAGCACTTATCGAAAACATTTATCTATTGAAAGAATCATGCTATGAAATAACAACTTTTTTTTATCATTTTATTACATCTAGCAATATAATCAAAAACTAAATTTGAATTAATTTAAATCAGGTCTGCCATTTTGCGTTTTCTTGCTTTGTTTGTTTGTGTTTGGTTTAACGCCATTTTTCAACAGTATTTCAGTCATGTAACAGCGGGCATATACCTAACTAGTGTTCCTGGATTCTGTACCACTACAAACCTGTAACAAGTAACTGCCAACTTTCCCACATGAATCAGAGGTGGAGGACGAATGATTTAAGACACAATGTCGGTTATCAAATCGTCACGGAGAACACGCCCCGCCCGAGGATCGAACTCACGACCCCGCGATCCTGAACAGACGACGTTAGTGGTCATGTTTGAAAATATAAGGTCATAAATAGATTCATTACTCCTAAAGATATACAGCAGCAAAATTAAGAACAAGAGGGTCATGATGACCCTGGATCATCTCCCTGGAGTAATATGAGCTACATGTTTCAAATGTCAAACTGATGATTTTTAGAAAATTTTTTTGAAGATTTTCCGATGTACAATCAAGTAACCGCTGGGGCGGGGCCAATTTTATCCCGGGGTTCATGATTTGAACAAATTTTGTAGAAGTCTACTAGGCAATATTACATATCAAATATCTAAGATCTAGGCCTTCTGATTTATTTTTAGCAAATTTATGAAGATTTCCCTATGTACAATCAAGCAACCCCTGGGGCTGGGTCAATTTGACATGGGGGGGTCAAGATTTGAACAAATTTTGTAGAGGTCCATTAGGCAATGCTACATGTCAAATATCTAAGCTCTAGGCCTTCTGGTTTATTTTTAGAAAATTTTGAAGATTTTTCTATGTACAATCAAGTAACCCCATGGGGCTGGGTCATGATTTGAATAAATTTTGTAGAAGTCTACTAGGCAATGCTACAAGTCAAATATCTAAGATCTAGGCCTTCTGGTTTATTTTTAGAAAATTTTTGAAGATTTTCCTATGTAAAATCAAGTGACCCCTGGGGCGGGGTCAATTTTGATCCCGGGGGTCATGATTTGAACAATTTTGTAGAGGTCTAGGCATTGCTACATGTGAAATATCTAAGCTCTAGGCCTTCTGGTTTATTTTTAGAAAAATTTTGAAGATTTTTCTATGTAAAATCAAGTGACCCCTGGGGCGGGGTCAATTTTGACCCCGGAGTCGTGATTTGAACAACTTTAGTTGAGGTCCATTAGGCAATGCTACATGTCAAATATCTAAGCTCTAGGGCTTCTGGTTTTTGAGAAGAAGATTTTTCAAGATTTTCTTATGTAAAATCAAGTGACCCCTGGGGTGGGGTCAATTTTGACCCCGGGGTCATGATTTGAACAAATTTGGTAGAGGTCCACTAGGCAATGCTTCACACCAAATATCTAAGCTCTAGGGCTTCTGGTTTTTGAGAAGAAGATTTTTCAAGATTTTCCTATGTAAAATCAAGTGACCCCTGGGGGGGGGGGGTCATGATTTGAACAAATTTGGTAGAGGTCCACTAGGCAATGCTTCACACCAAATATCTAAGCTCTAGGGCTTCTGGTTTTTGAGAAGAAGATTTTTAAAGTTTTTCCTTTTGGCTGCCATGGCAGCCAGAGTTCTGCATGGAATTCAATTCTTTGAACAATTTTTGTAGAACTTCACCAAAGGAACATTCCTGTGAAGTTTGGATGAAATTAGCCTAGCGGTTTATGAGGAGATGTCGTTTAAAGTAAAAGTTTACGGACGGACGCCGGACAATTGACGCCGGACGCCGGACAGTGAACGATCACAATAGCTCACCCTGAGCCTTTGGCTCTGGTGAGCTAAAAAAGTAACACACTGTTGGAGGCATGCTGCTTTAAGACATTGACAGAAAGCTATCAATGTCTTATTTTTGCAATTGTAAGATACGTACCGAAACATATTTTATCAGAACTGTGTTGGCTCAAAAATATATATGTGATTTATTGTCTGTAAATTACACTGGCGTCACATGTTTTCTTTAAAAAGACTTTTAGCACAAATTTGATGTACATTAAAACTGTTGTGCGCTGTGAATTGTACTTATTTTATAGTCGAATCGCCCCATCGCTAAAACCAGTTAATTATAGCATACTGCTTTTTAATATGCTTAACATGTCATTAAGAATATTTGTATTTTACCCTAATGCTGGGTAAATGATTGCAGAGACAAATATTGTAATATCCGTTTTATTTCCACATTCGAAATACTTCTGACATGATCAGCGCACATGTATTGTCAAAAATTCGATTTATGATTTACTCAAAACGCAAGTTAAACTATTTTTAGACTCAGGGAATATTTCCTATGCTTTTCCAAACAGTTTTTGACTTATTCTTATTATTCATAAAAATCGTCTATATTAGAAATTGTGTATCTGAAATATATCACAAAGTGGTAATTTTGCGCCATACCCATTTAATACATGTTTTGCCAAAACATGTGTAACCGGGGTCCATTTTCTTTCGGGGAATTAGGCTATTATTAAACAAGTGGTAGAGTTCTAATATTCTTTTATTCCATTCTAAATAATAATGTTATATTACTTCAATAATTCCAATTTATCAATTCATAGTACATCATAATTTATTATTCTCAAAGTTTCCAAAGTATTTCTTGCCTAAAATATTAAAATATCAATTTTGACTAATTTTTGACTGTCTGGTGCCTAAAACAAAACTCAAATTCTAACTCAAACTCCAAACTGCCTTCTTTCAACTTTCCCTCCAAACTCTGCAACATTTTCATTCACGCCCACCTCATACTTCAACCAATCATATCACACATGCATACATTAAAACCTGACCAGTACTTGTCTACTCCAGTCTTATTACTTTCTGATACTAATTAACACTTACTAATTAAATTATTACCATATCAAATTCTGTCTGGAATATCTTTTGAAGTAGCAGACCAAATCAAATGCACATATGTTAAGCTATAATTATATCTAGATAAGTAATAAACTGTAGAAAGGTAAGGGCACTCTGATAAAATAATGACTTAATGTTATTTTAATGAATTTCATAATAAAAATATATCTAAAATATAGAACTGGTCACACATGCACCACACAATATCCTCACCTGAATCATCAATCATGACATACATTTTTATGTAAGATGTTCTTGACTGAAAATGATACTTTCAAAATTGTATTTTGTTGAAACAGTGCTATACAGTATACATTATCTACTATAACCCCATTTTGCTTACTGTTATTAAGACTGACACATTTTCTGAATGTATTGTATAACAACAGCTAGTTTATGCGTATTCTGGCGGGAACGTTGCAAGAGCCTTCGGTAGATTGCGAATACATACATAATGTTATATGTTGACTTTATAGTTTCGTGTAAATAGAAATGTTGAACGGTAATCTTAAATAAGAGACCAAGACATAAATTTAAACACACAACTAATCTTTGATTGGCCTATACGCTTGTCACTGTAAAAGTAAACGACAGCTGGTGACTGTGACGTATATATTGCAGCAATATCAAACTATCGGTTTTGTGTTTGAAGTTGTTCAAAGTGAAATGCAGGAAAATCGTCAAACAGGAAAGATCTTCTTAACGGGTAGTAAGAAAACATTGTCCAGTTCTACTAACATATCATGCAAGTTGGCACTCTTTTTGTAGAGTTATAAGAGACAATGAAACACAGCACTTTGATATGGCACTATCACAGTTTTCAGGAACTATAATATATCACTGACATCAACCTTGTTAAAAAGAATTAAAAGCTGTGTTAAAAAAAATTACAAAAACTAAGATATTTAAAAAATCATAACTGATCCAATTAAACACAGTCTGGTTTCAGTTAATACTATGTAAACATCTTTAGTTTTTGTTTACTACCTCAGTCATTTATAAATGACACAGTGTACATTCAATACAAAATGTACCACCTGCATAGCACCTTGTTATGAAATGTTTTATGTGTGTCGCAAATCCCTGGCAACAATCATCATAACTCACTGAAATATTTGCAGTTGCAGCTTCAGCCATCATGGCCCCAGCTCCTATAAAGCCACTACTACAAAAATTCCCTTTCTTACTGGACTTGTTTTTTTTGTGTTATTTGACTTATCTTAACCATAATAATATTTCTGGCGCCAAACATCAAGCTACATAGACTAACTTACAAATTATTGCCCAAAGATTTGATAAGAGAAGCACCCAGATATTCCATAAGCTCCTTATCACTCCATTCATCACCTACTATGGTTGGTCCGCATTCCTGCAAAATATAATTCAGTTGCAAGATAACTTTCAACATAAGATTTATACAAAGACAGGTTTCTTATGCTCAGCATTTAATTATACACTCTGGGCTTGTGTGCCTTAAGACTATATATAACCAGTTTATAAATCAAGTACTGGCAAGGCCAATATTTATGGTATAGGCCAACAGCTCTCTTAGTATGTCAATATCAAATCCCAGTGTGAATAAAAACCTCTAATATTTCAATGTGCTATCTTCCAATTTCTACCAAGGAAGTGTCTAGGGGTACAGATCCGTACCTCTAGAATCTGATCCTAGAGCTGTGGACCTGTACCCCTAGACATTAGGGGTTGTCTAGGGGTATGTACATGTACCTCATTTTCCCCGATATTTAGGGTTATATACATCTTTAATTTTGTTGAAAATAAAATATTGAATAAGACTAAGAATTATTCACCAAAATCTTGAATCTTTATGGTTTACAGATACCAGCATTCTCCTGATTGTTTATATTTTCTTTTGAAACGTAAATAACCGAGGAACTCCAAATGAATATATTCCATGCCAATTATTTTTTTTTTTAAATAAACTGTTGATAAAACAATAACCAGCTTTTTGAATGTTTGAATGAATTATACTGGAAATCAAGCAGAAAAAAAATAACAAACAAATGTTTAAAAACAAATTCTATGACATGACAAGGCATATTTATTTATTTATTTTGTTGGGTTTAACGTCGCACCGACACAATTTTAGGTCATATGGCGACTTTCCAGCTTTAATGGTGGAGGAAGACCCCAGGTGCCCCTCCGTGCACTATTTCATCACGAGCGGGCACCTGGGTAGAACCACCGACCTTCCGTAAGCCAGCTGGATGGCTTCCTCACGTGAAGAATTCTACGCCCCAAATGAGGTTTCGAACCCACATCGATGAGGGGCAAATGGTTTGAAGTCAACGACTCTAACCACTCGGCCACGGAGGCCCCCATGACAAGGCATAAGCAGCTAATTATGTTATTATTAAACAAGAGGACCATGATGGTCCTGAATCGCTCACCTGTTCCCACATGACCCAGTTTTGAGTATGAGGTCGTTTTTTCTATTATCTGACAAAGTGACCTAGTTTTTGAACTTGACCTAGACATCATCAAGATAAAAATTCTGACCAATTTTCATGAAGATCCATTGCAAAAATATGGCCTCTAGAGAGGTCAAAATATTTTTCAAATTTTAGACCTAATGACCTAGTTTTTGACCGCAGTTGACCCAGTTTCAAACCTGATCTAGATATCATCAAGATGAACATTAGGACCAACTTTCATACAGATCCCATGAAAAGTATGGCCTCTAGAGAGGTCACAAGGTTTTTTTATTATTTGACCTACTGACCTAGTTTTTGAAGGCACGTGACAAAGTTTCAAACTTGACCTAGATATCATCAAGGTGAACATTCTGATCAATTTTTATGGAGATCCATTCACAAGTATGGCCTCTAGAGAGGTCACAAGGTTTTTCTATTTTTAGACCTACTGACCTAGTTTTTGTCCGCACATGACCCTGTTTCAAACTTGACCTAGATATCACCAAGATGAACATTCAGACCAACTTTCATACAGATCCCATGAAAAATATGGCCTCTAGAGAGGTCACAAGGTTTTTCTATTATTTGACCTACTGACCTAGTTTTTGATGGCATGTGACCCACTTTCGAACTTGACCTAGATATCATCAAGATGAACATTCAGACCAACTTTCATACAGATCCCATGAAAAATATGGCCTCTAGAGAGGTCACAAGGTTTTTCTATTATTTGACCTACTGACCTAGTTTTTGATGGCATGTGACCCACTTTCGAACTTGACCTAGATATCATCAAGGTGAACATTCTGACCAATTTTCATGAAGATCCCATGAAATAAATGGCCTCTAGAGAGGTCACAAGGTTTTTCTATTTTTAGACCTACTGACCTAGTTTTTGACCGCACATGACCCTGTTTTGAACTTGACCTAGACATCATCAAGATGAACATTCAGACCAACTTTCATACAGATCCCATGAAAAATATGGCCTCTAGAGTGGTCACAAGGTTTTTCTAGTTTTAGACCTACTGACCTAGTTATTGGCTGCATGTGACCCAGATTTGAACTTAACCTAGATATCATCAAGGTGAACATTCTGACAAACTTTCATGAAGATCAACTGAAAATTATGGCCTCTAGAGTGGTCACAATGTTTTTCTATTTTTAGACCTACTGACCTAGTTATTGGCCGCACATGACCCAGTTTCGAACTTGACCTAGAAATCATCAAGGTGAACATTCTGACCAATTTTCATGAAGATCCATTGAAAATTATGGCCTCTAGAGTGGTCACAAGGTTTTTCTATTTTTAGACCTACTGACCTACTTTTTGGCCGCATGTGACCCAGTTTCGAACTTGACCTAGAATTTACCAAGATGAACATTCTGACCCATTTTCATAAGATCCCATGAAAACTGTGACCTCTAGAGATGTCACAAGGAAAAGTTTACGCACGGACTCACACACGGACGACGGACGCTGCGCGATCACAAAAGCTCACCTTGTCACTTCGTGACAGATGAGCTAAAAAAAACAGACATGGAACAATTTGTTTCAGTCACAATTAACAGACACAAGTAAAAGGAATTATTTGTGAAATCTTCAATTTATGTATAAAGTGTAATAGGAGCGAAAAAATGTGCAGCCCGATACAGGACTCGAATCTGCGACCATCTGCTTGCAAGTCAGATGCTCTACCAACTGAGCTAATTGGACAATCGATATCATAGACTAATTATATACACACTGCTTCATTCCCTCTCTCCTTTTTTTCAAAGACAAACTCAGATTCTTTTGACTAACCCATCCATTGCTTCATCTTAGCTCTAGGATTCCAAGGCTAGTCACCACAATCACATCACCAATGTAATAGAAGAGGAAAAATGTGCAGCCCGATACAGGACTCGAACCTGTGACCTTCTGCTTGCAAGTCAGATGCTCTACCACTTTTTATGTTAAGCGATAATTTTCCTGCAGATAAATACCAGTTTGATCAGCGTATATGGCGTTTTCTTTTTAAATAAAAATCTGGGAATGAATGTTTTCTTCGGTCCTTTTTCAAGGATTTCCCGAACATTATAATTATGTTAAACACCTCATATACATAATGTTCTGATCTTTAGACTAAAGAATCGGGCACATGTTCAGTTTGGGAAATGCTGTACTTTTCCAGAAAAAGCGCGTTTCTATTGGCCCTATTGTGAGGTCGGATTTCAGGAAAAAGTAAAAAAAATATCTCTCCTGATTTGCGGTGGCGTGGTGGTTCCAACTGAAATTACTGCATGTCTGCAAGATTCTGATGCCATAACTTTTGACAACATCTCCATGGATTCAAACCTTCCCTAGATGACATGTATATTCAGGATGCTCTCTCAAATTCACAGTACATATCCATATCAACACACTCTTTGCAAAATCTGCTATATCGGCGGTTTCTTTGCGTCGGCACCAGCTATTTTTCGCTATAAACAGTGCCCAGGTTGGTATGGGAGGCGAAACATCGACCTGCCATCCATGATCATAGGTATGCTGCTCAAAATAAGTAGAGCACGGAACATAAGATTGTCTTTTCTATATTTTATAGTGTTTACTTTTTAATTATCAGCGATTTTGCTCGCAACTCGATGAAATTTGTTGATGGTGTACTGACATAGAACAATAGCCCAACTTTTTCCACAGTCTTTAACCAGTTTTTGCTTTGATATCATACATATCAAGCGCACTATTTGTATTCATTTATCAATATTCTTCCAAATAATAAAGATAAATAGGCCGAAATGTAAATGGAATTTTTCAAAACCACTTACTTTCGGTTTTGTCATGGCACCGGCGGTCTCTCTGCATACCAGTTTTTTTTTCTTTTCTTTTTTTTTTCTTGATGCACAGGCAGGCTCTCTGCATTACGCACAAAGAGGCTCTAGGCTAATGACAATCTGGAAACATAGCTTTATTAATTTCGTGTGTTTATCTGACTTTTTATAACTGCCAACCTGTTTATAGCAAAGAATCGCCGGTGCCCACGCAAGAAACCGCCGATAAAGCATATTTCGCAAAGAGTCCGCCAATATGGATATGCACCGTGCAATTGTGTATTAAATGTTAGTAACTATTTGAAATTCAATTCATTTTTAAGCAACTTCTGTGGACAAGACATTTTGATTAATGATTTACAGCCGATTTCGAGATCAAAATATATAATTATACATAATAAACACCCTTACGAAATGGTCAAAAAGCTGCGAACATGCCGCGAACATGCTGCGAACATGCCGCGAACATACCTATTCGCAGGAAGTATTCGCGGGATATTCGCTGCTACCGCGATCATGCCGTGATTGGTTTGATACTAGTTCACGGGATATTCGCAGGAAGACCAATGATCGCGGCATGTTCGCAAGAAGAACTCAGAAGATTATAATCTTTTGGTAAACTGTTACTGAAGAACTTTTATAAGAGTGGGTAACTGTAGATCAATTAATTTGTAACATTATCTGTAAGGTCACAGTATGAGTCTGATAAGTTAATTACAACTAGATATTCTGGACATGTTTTAGAAGGAAATCTGTGTGCATTACAGACAGTTTTCATAAGTGATTCTTAGAGGCTGATAGGAATATATACTTTTTTGTGGTAAGTCAGAAAATTTATGTTTAATATCTATACTCATATATCTCAGTAAACATAAGGAATTTTGAAAATGAAATAGATATGCTTAACCTTTTGCAGAGCTGTATCAGATTATCTAAAAAGAAATATAAAACTAGCTTATTTTGACAATTTCTAAGCTTCATAAGTCTGATAATTAATATGTAAAACTATGACAGATTTGTAGTGATACATATAACTTATAAGCAGTATGAAGATAAACATTGGGATGAAATGAATACATGCACTCTGACACTGTTATTGAAATGACAAGTAACAGTTAAAATTCAAACATATTTTATCATTAAAACTTTGTTTAAAATGCTCCAAATATGATATGAAAAAGTTCAGACATTGACAATTTGAATTTGTTACAACCTCAGTGTTCAAGTTTATTCAATAAATTTATATCCTTGATTCCTACTAATTTATTTGTTTTTGCACTTTTTCTGTACATGCTTTTTTGTACACAATTTCTGTAGAGATGGTTTTCAGCTAGTTTGCGGGATGTTCGCAGCAACTAGTTCGCAGGATGTTGGCAGCAACTAATTTGCGGGATGTTCACAGCAACTAGTTCGCGGGATGATCACAGCAGCTTGTTCGCAGGAAGTTCACAGCTACTTGTTCGCAGGAAGTTCGCGGCAGCTTGTTCGCGGCAAAACTAATTTGCATGTTAAAAGTGAACACTAAACGAACATCCCGCGAACAATTATACCAATTGTATCAGAAGTGTTCGCGGCATG
Source organism: Mercenaria mercenaria (assembly GCF_021730395.1). Classification (NCBI taxonomy): domain Eukaryota; kingdom Metazoa; phylum Mollusca; class Bivalvia; order Venerida; family Veneridae; genus Mercenaria; species Mercenaria mercenaria. The sequence goes on along the minus strand of NC_069361.1, from coordinate 112,359,238 downwards.
TTCGCCGGATATTTGCGGCATGATCGCAGCAAGTGTTCGCGGCAAACTAGAATATTTCTGTAAGGGGTACCCCTAGACACTAACTTCCTTCTACCATACCCCTTATAATTTGTTGCAACATGTACATATAATACCTGTATCACTGCTAATATATTATGCAGGGGCGGCAAATTCAACTGTCCGTATTGCAATTGCCCAGGTTGTCCCAAAGCCTGTACTGACAAGTGAAATTTGACCAGACTACTATATAACTATCATACGGACAAGTAAAAAAAATCAAATGACAAACATGAACAAGCAAGTCAAAATCAGATTTGGCCGCCCCTGTATTATGTAGAACTACTGATCTGACAGTAAAGCAAATACTGTAAAAAATTACAACTTGAAAATGCTTAGTTCTGTTACCCACCAATTAAATCTACAAAATATCCGAAAAATGTAGACAATCCGAATTCTGACTACTACGTCAATTCAATCTGCTGGAAAGGTCGTTAAAAATTTAGTTGTTTTTCCAGAATTATGCAAGGAAAATGCTTGACAACCGCAAAGCAATTTAAGAGAAAGAATATTTTACAACTTACCAGACGAATCTGTGTGCTAATAAGTACGTACGGCATTTTATTTAAAGAAAAAATAAGCTTTTCGATTGACAATACTTGTTGACAATTTTGCAAACTCTTCAATTGGAGGATGAAAAGAGTTACATGTTTTGACAGCTCTGCGGTCGAAATTCCTCGTTCAAAACCTGCACAGTAAAATGAACTTCTTTCGACAGAACAATGCTTTCTTTGCATCTCTTGGTGCTGGTATGGTCATAGGCATCATGTATTGGCGGATGACACAGAAAATTATGCGCGAATTGCATAGCCTATCGGGGGTGATCGCAGAGCTTCAAACCGAGGTCTGCCAGCTGAAAGAGAAAGTTGACAACGCTGGTAGAAGACGTAAAAGTCCAGGAAGTGGCTTCTTTTCTTTGGGAGCAAGCAGTGGAGATGACGATGAGGAAGTTTATGAAGAAGCTTATGGAGGGTAAACTACAGATAACTCGCCAATAGCGGGTCACTATCTAAACTTTTAGCATATAGTGAAGAATGTTTAGACTTTCATGATATCTAAACTTACTAACATTTAAAACTATTGCTCACATTCATATCAATGTTTGATTTATTTGAATCATTCTTTTATGTCTGAAGTTATGATGAAATATTATACCTGTCTGATTTACCAAAAGGGGGTCACTTTTGCCAATAGGGGCCGGGTCACCTAGTTTATCTTTTTATTATCCATTTGAAATTTGTCTTTTTCTGACAAAACATGACTGTGGTATTAGAAATAAACATTTCAAGTACGTTTACATTTCAAAGAGGAGATATTAAGTCAAAGAATATAGCACTAGTTTTCACAGTTGTATTTCTATGCATAATTAGCACCACCTATATCTAAAACTAAAATCAAAATATTGACTCATGGAACCTTATTTATTTATCTAGATTTGCCAGTTCAAACCAGTACAACATCAAGTCAACCTTTGATTTGTATTTTTAAGCAAAATAAACAACCTTTTGATTATCCCTGAAATGGGTGATTCTCTATTGGCTGAATGACCGCCTCTGTTTGATGGCACTTTTTTTCATCGAAGTCAATCAAAAATTCATAATCATATTATTCCTACGAAAGTGTGCGTTTCACTCTTCAAAATGGTACCAAATTTGTGTGGTTTTATCTAAGAAATTGTGAGGTATGCTCAAAAATATTCTACTTTGAAGAATTCAAGAATGCTAAAATCCAAGTCATGAAACATGGTTGCAAGAGTTATCTACTCATGGAACTCAAACTCATTAGATTAGATCTGTTTTCTTTTGTCTAATAATTGCTAAATGATAAGTTTATATAACTGGATACTTAAATATTGAATACTCTGATATGTTTAAGAGAGATTCACATTTTATTTTCAAGTGACCCGCTATTGGCAGTGATTCTCTATTGGCGAGTTGACTGTATCTTTTTCATTTGTGATAATTAAAGGCAGTGGCTAGCCTCTAGGGCTCGGGTAGCTGAAACATTTCAGCTCAGATATGTTTATATTGCTATCATGGATCTTTGGACGCAACCATCAGAAAATAAAAACAGTGTCAGTTAAGTTATGGTAGCCAGAACTAGGGATCCAATAATCAGACAATTCAATATTCATTTATTGTCGGTAGATAAAATAACTAAATATTGACTTGCCTGATTATCGGATCCCTAGTTCTGGCTACCATAACTAGGGATCCGATAATCAGGCAAGTCAATATCTAGACCCTGAGTCTAGAGGTCTGTTTAACAAACCTGTGTCTGATATATATCATTCAGCCTCCACCTCTGATTCATATGGGGAAGGTGACAGTTACTTGCAGAGAACAGATTTGTACTGGAACAGAATCCAGGAACACTGATTAATTAGGTCTAGGGAGTAGTCATATTAGTATGGGTTTTTGATAATTATGGCTCTAGGACATTAAAATAAGTGTCTAGGACACTAAAATAAAATTAAGTCATTAAACTCAATCCACTCATGTGCCGGACACCTTTGGTCAAACCCAAACAAAACAAACAAGCGAAATGGACCAGGATGCCATGGCATGTTAAAGGCACTGACCTCCAGAATTTGGCTAAAAATTATCATTCTCGGTCATATTATGAACATTAGAATATGAGTTTTTGTTTCTAAGCTATCTTAAAAATGCCAAATGAAGAAAAAAAAGGTGCCTGCGTCAGGAATCGTTCCCGGGCCGCCGTGGCAATAAAATATTTTCTGCTGTCTTTAACAATACTGCCACAGAGGTTTATGTATGTAATGACCATTAAATATAGGTATTTATAATTAAGACTGTTCATCTCAAGTAAACAATGTTCATGCAGAGTATCAAACTCCAAAAATATAACTTTTAAAGAGAATACGAGTATTTCAGTAAGAAGCAGATTGAATAGAATTTTATCTTTAAAGTAATTTTACTTTATCAAATGCCACCTTGGAAATTATTTACTGTTAATCAGCAATTCTCTGTATGACAAACATGTATTGGTCTAACTTAAGATTGCTTCTGTTCAGCATGTCCAGATGACTGGAACTCTTGAACGATTTCTCTATTCACAACAAAAATATAATAGTGAAGTTCTTCCAAGATGTTGCTGAAACTGATGTCCAGTTTTCCCAATTTTAGGAGTGATTTAGAGGATCTGGAAGAGCAGATTATAATAACACCAACACAAACAGAACAAGAAATTGAATCAAGAGACGAAGTGTTTACAGAAGTTGATCAGTTACTGGAAGGGACGGACGAAGACAAAGAAAAAGCTTTCGATATTCTTCAGAGAAATAAAAGCAAGGTATTGCTGCTAAAAAGCTAATAAAAAAATTTGGTTGCTATGTGAAACCAGAATACTTGAAACTTCCACTTTGGGAAATCAAAAACACCCAATGCAGAAGAATATACATTTGTACATGATATCATTACATAAAAAGAACATTGTATTAAACTTTAAAGATTTGTTTAAATGTTTGTTGTTCTGATTTTTTTTAATGTCCCAATAAAAGTTTTATTCATGGTTGAAATACCTAAAATAAGATTCTGGCATTTTCCAAATAATGTCTGAATTATACCTTTGTCTACTTAGTTGGATTTGGAGGCAGCCAGCTTTTAGCTGACTGTTGATTGTGACATTTATGCTGTTTTTTCATATTCTCAGGGGCCTTAGGGGTTGTTTTATATCCCAAAATAAACAGTATTTAGGTATATTTTGTAGAAAATTCACTCGTCTTTCAGATGGAGCCAGGAGAAGTTACAGAAATTATCCGAATTAATTGTTTTGATATTGTATTTGATATCACCCTAAACCTTAGAAATTGACTATTCCCTCAGTTCAGCACAATTAACTTGTAGAATTTAAAACGTTAAAATTACCATGGTGTAATAAAAAGATATATTCTGTAGTAAATGAATCAAGAAAAGACAATTAATTGCATAGTGAATAATTCATGGCAGTTTTGCTTACACCACCAGAAAAAAAGAATTTTTCGGAAAATTCAGTAAAATGCCAATATTTTCATCAATTTTTATTCAAATCACTTGAAATTTTCAGTGTGTCAGTTTTGTACCATATATGTCTACGAAATAAAACATTGTATCAATCGAAAACTTTAAGGCAAAAAAAACAATGAGAGTATGAGAAACCCTGAGAATACGAGAAAAAAGGATACTGGTAATAGAACATTCTTACTATAAAGATTTTTATGCCTCGGCATCTACTGATGCAGGAGGCATATAGTGATTGTCCTGTCCGTTCGTTGGTCCATCTGTCCGTCCGTACAAGGTTAACCAAATTGGACCAATTCGTCTAGCATCAATACCCCTTACTAGAATGACTTGATACTAATGCAGATGTAACCTGTGACCATTCCTCATCTTCATACATTGCCTGACCTCAGTTTGACCTTGACCTCATTTTGGACTTAGGTTGCTTTATATGGGCCATCTCTTGGTTAACCAAATGGGACCATTTCGTCTAGCATCAATACCACTTACAAGAATGAATTGATACTAATACAGATGTAACCTGTGACCATTCCTCATCTTCAAACATCACCTGACCTCAGTTTGACCTTGACCTTGTTTTGGACCTAGGTTGCTTTGTATCGACAAGGATGCCACCGGGGGCATCAAGTGTTTATTGAACGCAGCTCCTTGTTAATTATGTTCTGTTGTTTATGAATTCTGAATTGAAAACTGTACTTGCAGTATTTAACAGATGCCAATTTCTACTGGAGGCTGTCAAAGACCACATTTCAAGTTTCACAAATACTTGGTGCACGTGGCGATGCAGAGAAGAAAAAAGAATACGTATACACTGCCAAAGATTTAGCTCAAAAAGCACTTGATCTTGATGACCAATGTGCTAATGCTCATAAATGGTATGTTTTTTTACTACATGTACTCTTTGTAATACTATTGTTCATGAATTTTTAAGGAAATATTTTCGGTTATTGGAGCCTGTTTGGTAAAAAATTGTGCGCAAGGCTATTTATAGTGAGATCACAGTGCAAAATCAAGTCTGTTACATGAAAACTGTTCTGTTTTTTAATTTTTTACTGTCAAAAAAATTTGAATGCATCGTACATTTAATGATATTTTTAGTGTATCTAGCAGTTGACCATAAAGATGTACCATACATGTATGTCTGCATGACATTTGTTTAGATCTTGCAGTGAAATAAGACTTTTTTAAAAGATAATGCCACACATACCCAATATATATTTTAAAGAACATAGTAAGTCCAGTAAGTCGGAACATTTTTGTTGGAAGCACTTTGTAACTTGATCTTTAGATTTGGTCCCAAGGTTATAAAACGTTTATAATAACAAACTTGATCTTCAGATTCGGTCCCAAGGTTATAAAACTTTTATAATAACAAACTTGATCTTCAGATTCAGTCCCAAGGTTACAAAACTTGTATAGTAACAAACTTGATCTTCAGATTTGGTCCCAATTTTATAAAACTTGTATAATAACAAACTTGATCTTCAGATTCGGTCCCAAGGTTATAAAACTTGTATAGTAACAATCATGATCTTCAGATTCAGTCCCAAGGTTATAAAACTTGTATAGTAACAAACTTGATCTTCAGATTTGGTCCCAAGGTTATAAAACTTGTATAGTAACAAACTTGATCTTTAGATTCGGCCCCAAGTTATAAAACTTGTATAATAACAAAATTGATCTTCAGATTTAGTCCCAATGTTATAAAACTTGTATAATAACAAACTTGATCTTCAGATTTGGTCCCAATGTTATAAAACACTTGTATAGTAACAAACTTGATCTTCAGATTCGGTCCCAATGTTATAAAACTTGTATAGTAACAAACTTGATCTCCAGATTCGGTCCCAAGGTTATAAAACTTGTATAGTAACGAACTTGATCTTCAGATTCAGTCCCAATGTTATAAAACTTGTATAGTAACGAACTTGATCTTCAGATTCAGTCCCAATGTTATAGAACTTGTATAGTAACAAACTTGATCTTCAGATTTGGTCCCAATGTTGTAAAACTAGTATAGTAACGAACTTGATCTTCAGATTCGGTCCCAAGGTTATAAAACTTGTATAGTAACAAACTTGATCTTCAGATTCGGTCCCAAGGTTATAAAACTTGTATAGTAACGATCTTGATCTCCAGATTCGGTCCCAAGGTTACAAAACTTGTATAGTAACGAACTTGATCTCCAGATTTAGTCCCAATGTTACAAAACTTGTATAATAACAAACTCGATCTTCAGATTTAGTCCCAGTGTTAGAAAACTTGTATAGTAACAAACTTGATCTTCAGATTTAGTCCCAATGGTATAAAACTTGTATAATAACAAAATTGATCTCCAGATTCAGTCCCAAGGTTACAAAACTTGTATACCGGTAATAACAAAACTTGATCTTCAGATTCAGTCCCAATGTTATAAAACTTGTATGATAACAAACTTGATCTTCAGATTCGGTCCCAATGTTATAAAACTTGTATAGTAACAAACTGGATCTTCAGATTCAGTCCCAAGGTTATAAAACTTGTATAGTAACAAACTTGATCTCCAGATTCGGTACCAAGGTTATAAAACTTGTATAGTAACGAACTTGATCTCCAGATTCGGTACCAAGGTTATAAAACTTGTATAGTAACGAACTTGATCTTCAAATTCGGTCACAAGGTTATAAAACTTGTATAGTAACGAACTTGATCTTCAGATTCGGTCCCTAGGTTACAAAACTTGTATAGTAAAAAATTTGATCTTCAGATTTAGTCCCAATGTTATAAAACTTGTATAGTAACAAACTTGATCTTCAGTTTCGGTCCCAAGGTTATAAAACTTGTATAGTAACAAACTTGATCTTCAGATTCGGTCCCAAGGTTATAAAACTTGTATAGTAACAAACTTGATCTTCAGATTTAGTCCCAATGTTATAAAACTTGTATAGTAACAAACTTGATCTTCAGATTCAGTCCCAAGGTTACAAAACTTGTATAGTAACAAACTTGATCTTCAGATTTGGTCCCAATGTTATAAAACTTGTATAGTAACAAACTTGATCTTCAGATTCGGTCCCAAGGTTATAAAACTTGTATAGTAACAAACTTGATCTTCAGATTCGGTCCCAAGGTTATAAAACTTGTATAGTAACAAACTTGATCTTCAGATTTAGTCCCAATGTTACAAAATTTGTATAGTAACAAACTTGATCTTCAGATTTAGTCACAAGGTTATAAAATTTGTATAGTAACAAACTTGATCTTCAGATTTAGTCACAAGGTTATAAAACTTGTATAGTAACAGACTTGATCTTCAGATTCGTTCCCAAGGTTATAAAACTTGTATAGTAACAAGTGAATCAAGGTACTTGAGCTGTCAATACTGGAACAAGCATTGTTTCACAGTACGTATATGGCTGTATTGTATTTTCTAAATTTTAGGTTTGCAATAACGATAGGTAGTATAGGAGAGTATGAAGGAACTCAAGAGAAAATCAAAAATGGATTTATATATAAGGTAAACTGCTTTCTATATCCAGTTAGTCCAGAACATAAAATTTGAAACATTTTGATTTCTGTGCAGAAAAGTAGATTTATTTTCAGTGTGACTACAAATCATTGTCATGAAGTTAAGAAAAGAAATAATTTCATGCTGATATGCATAATTATGATGTTATATCTTGATTCTTTTGTACCAAAATAATGAACATTATTTTGTTGTAGAATTTAGACACATGGATTGTTAAAGTAACTTTTAAAATCTATTTCTGAACTTTCAAATCTGCATGAAAGGATTTAAAGAAAACAATGGATTAATGAATTTGACATTTTAGCATACAGTAATGGATACTGGAATCAGAAAAAAAGTAATTTCAAAGGAAAAAAAGCATTTGTTCATTTAATCAGTTTGAAATAATTACTTCTATATATATGACCTTATTTACTAAAAGGACAATTAACGTAAATAGAAATTGTTGCACTCAATATTATTTGCATAATCTTAGAAATTTTTGTTGAGATTGTGTTGATATGTATGGGTACCAAAACTAACAGTGTTATTTAGAACTGAAAATATTTCATTTTGATAAAGGCAGTAGGTTTTGAACTTCAAGTAGCTGCAAGTAGTGATGGAGTTTTGTGGAGTCTAGGACAAAATCCCCCCTGGACAAAATCCCCCCTGCTATTTTTAATCTACCTGGACAAAATCCCCCTTGTGAAATTATCAAGGTGGACAAAATCCCCCCTGTGAAAATAACAAGTAGGACAAAATCCCCCCATGATAATTTTTTGAGGTGGACAAAATCCCCCTTGTATCTTGGTATTGTTCCAGGGAAGAGACTTCCCTCAGAATTGGGACTGGTGAAAACTGCTGATCGGAACCAGGATTGAGATCAAGTCCCAGTGATTAAAAACGGAAACTTTTTTTATCTTTTTATTACAGAATGGATACATAATTATATACACAAACAAATAATGATGTTGTTTTATGTGCTGTATAGTCTCAAATAATTCGTATAGAATGGCTGTACACATGTATATTTGTTTATAATGTATATGGATGAGACTGGAATAAATAAATATTTACAGTCAAAAACAATTACCGCACATGTTTAAAGCACTTTGTTATATTATTACAATATCAAAAGGAAATGCATTCTATTGTGTAACCACTTAATTACATAAAAAGCAAGCACTGTAATAAACACATGATAAAAATTAATTAAAAACATTGAAAACATGGACCAGATAATTATCACCTTAAATGACTGTCAGTTTGGCAATCTACTTTTATTCATCTTATATGGAATGTCTTTCATGTATCACTTAAGCAATTCTAATGCAATTGTGGTCTTTGAAGATTTCTTTTTGGTATAAAAATAACCATCAATACTTGGTTTCACTGAACCTTTGTTACTTTTTATTACTTCCATGGTTATGAATTTAGTTATGATGAAGAATATAGTTATCTTATTATATATACTTTACCAAAATAATATTTGAGTGAATCCTGACATACATGTACAAAACTTTGAAAAACATCAAGTGGTAAATGGATAATGAATTATACTACTTAAAGGCAAACCAGTAGTACATCAATTGATAATTATTTTAATTATTAATTGTTTTAGTATAATGACTTTAAAAGTTGTCAAATTAAATATTCTGTAGTTTAAGACAAACTTTTCCAACACAGATATGCAAATAAAATATTTCAATGTAAACCATCCATTACTAGAAATTATTATCTAAGTACAATAAATTTAGAAGTAGTAATAACAAAGTTAAATGGTAAAATTAACTAATAATGAAAAACTTGCAATGATAAAAATTAGTGTAAATAAATCCGAGAAAGAAACAACATCTTTGAATTTGGAACCTTCAAATCTTGAACCGCAGTTGTCTTGAGGGTCAAGGGCGTTTTACAGCTGAACTATTAATACGGGGATACTTTTGGTTAAAGGGGGATTATTTCCACTTCAAAAATTTATCATAGGGGGGATTTTGTCCTACTTGATAATTTCACAGGGGGGATTTTGTCCACCTTGATAATTTCACAGGGGGGATTTTGTCCGGGTAGATTAAAAATAGCAGGGGGGATTTTGTCCAGGGGGGATTTTGTCCGTTTCCCAGTTTTGTGACTTTGTTTATTTTATAGCAGTACTTTTTGTGGATTTATTGTATAACCATATTCTATGAACAATATTTTTATATAATTCAGGAACATATAGGGAAAGCAATATCATTGAAACCAAAAGACCCATCCAATCATTATCTGCTAGGTAGATGGTGCTATAGTGTAAGTATAAGAATTACAAAATTTGTCTGAAATATAAGATTATAGGGGTGAAACAAGAAATACTCTGCTTAAATTTTACTTAAATTCCTCCACTTCTGCCTAAATTCCGTAGAGGGAGAAGTCACTTCTCCCTAAAATTTGGACCTAGGATGAGTATGTTAGGTTAGTCAGCACTCCATTAGAAATTTAAATTGCAGGCCTACTGAAGCATGTCTGTCATATTTTCCTCGACACTGTCTACCCTAATACTGCTACATATTGATTGTATAATTCTTTGTATTCTAGAAAATTACTTGAATTTTTTGTTCACTTGAAACTATGTTGAATTCTAACACAACCTGATTTGTTTTCCTATTAAACAAGGAAAGCTGAAAACTATATTATTATTCAACAATTCATTATTATAATGTCATAGCATTAGATGGCATAGCGGCACGCTGGAAAAGAAATCAACAGATATCAGGCAGATATTTGATGTCATCAAGGATGTACATAATAATCCTTGATTATATGTTAGAATCAAAATATTTTATCAAACAGTGATTTGCTCATGAATAAAATCATTGTTGTTTACATGCGTATTATTATATCACTCGGGCTGTGCCTTCGTGATATAATTCCTTCGCATCAAAACAAAGAATGATTTTATTGAATGACAATCACTGTTTGGGATATGTTATTTCTTAAACAAAGTGTGATAAGTTTACATACTAAACAAGAAAATGACATCACATATTTTTAAAGGGACTGGCCTCCAGATCGTTTGACAATAATTTTTTTTTTTTTTTATAGATATCAGGAAATAAGTGCTGTTTCTTAAGAAGGCCTTAAAACTTAATTACTAGCAAACTATATGTTATGGAAACACATGAGAATTTTTACTCTTTTTACTACTTCTTACGATGAAAATCGAAAAGCGTTTGTAAGGCTTTACTGCATGTAAACTGTCTCGATTATAAATATCTATATTTTGAAGCCAGTATTCACTAATTCCACTATAGCACTATTGGTTACAACTATGGTAAAATGTCTTTATTGCCGCGGCAGTCCAGGGTTTGATTCCTGACGCGGTCGTCTTTTTTTCTTGATTTGGAATTTTTTAGAAACAAAAACTCATATTCTAATGTTCATAATATGACCAATTTGAAAGAAAGATTATTTTTAGCCAAATCTGGAGGTCAGTGCCTTTAAGGCAAATAAAAAAAATTATGTTTGGGTTAAAATTGTCATCTGTACCTTTATTGTAATATATGCTTTGTAAAATAAGTCTTTTTATGCCCCCTTCATTTACTGATTTGGGAGGCATATAGTGATTGTCCTGTCCGTTCGTTTGTTCGTTCGTCCGTCCATATTAGGTTAACCAAATGGGACCGTTTCGTCTAGCATCAATACCCCTTACTAGAATGACTTGATACTAATGCAGATGTTACCTGTGACCATTCCTCATCTTCAGACATCACCTGACTTCAGTTTGACCTTGACCTTGACCTCATTTTGGACTTAGGTTGCTTTATATGGGCCATCTCTTGGTTAACCAAATGGGACCGTTTCGTCTAGCATCAATACCGCTTACAAGAATGAATTGATACTAATACAGATGTAACCTGTGACCATTCCTCATCTTGAAACATCACTAGACTTCAGTTTGACCTTGACTTTGACCTTGACCTCATTTTGGGCTTAGGTTGCTGGGCCATCTCTTGGTTAACCAAATGGGACTGTTTCGTCTATCAATACTGCTTACAAGAATGAATTGATACTAATACAGATGTAACCTGTGACCATTCCTCATCTTCAAACATCACCTGACCTCAGTTTGACCATAACCTCGTTTTGGACTTAGGTTGCTTTGTATCGACAAGGATGCCACCGGGGGCATCAAGTGTTTATTGAACGCAGCTCCTTGTTTGATAAATGAAATGAAATGCCTTAATAATAATATCTGAATTTTATCCACTTTTTCATAAAGAAATGGAAAGCATAGCACCTCAAATCTGCACACTTGATTCAGCTTGGAAATTATCAGAACTGATGTGTAGGTTGATACAGTATTGGGCAAGTAGCTGCAAAAATTGAGTAATAATACTACATACTTGCTTGTAAAACACTGAAATCAGGCATAAAAAGACAACAGTTACTATGCTATCTGTAATAGAAGTTATAACAAAATAGGTGGCAATTTTCCAGCATGCCATTATCTGTCACTTGATATTACATGACTCTGTTTAAACTTTAGCCTGCTGTCAGCAAGTGATTTTGTCTTTGCGACCAGTGCAGACCAAGATCAGCCTGCACATCTGGGTGTATGGGTGCTTTACACCTTGCACGCTGAACAACCTGGGAAGCTTATGGTATTGAAGTGTCTTCTATATCTTTCACTCTCCACCCACTATAATTACCAACAGTCTCCTTGAGGTGCAGCCAATATGGGTTACTGTTGGTAGCTATAAAGAAGTTTAAACACATGCACGCACGCAGACACACCTTTGGGTCTCCAGCAATGTATTTGACTATTGTCTTGCAAGCCATTCAATAAGTGTACATTAGTAATATCGAATAATCTGCACTGAAGAGTGGGAAAAATGGTTTTGTAACCCAGTTTTGTAACAGTAAAATAGTAGCAGGAGTAATTTTGAACAAAGTACCATCCCATTATTAGCAGTATGCTTTGCTTATACTGCTACAAAAATATATAATTTTATGGTGAATATTTAATGATACTTGTTTGTTTATTTTTACAAATTTTTATGAACTTCAAAACTTTGAAAGTATAATAGGTATTTTTTTTTTCATATTTACTGGAAGGTTTTTGCAGTAGCCAATAATTCATTGAAATTGTATGTGCAAAGTTCAAAAGTTACGAAAGAAAATGTTGTCTGTTTTGTATGTTGCAGAATATTTAAAAAAGCTGTTTTATATTTACCAGGTATACATGTTATCGTGGATTGAGAGAAAGGCAGCTGCAGCATTGTTTGCTACCCCACCCACTTCTACTGCAGAGGAAGCAGTCATACATTTCTTAAAGGTAAATAGCTTCTGCCTTATTTAAATAGACATAACTTTATTCAGAAGTAACTAATGAAATCACAGATACTGGTGTCTTTGGTTGATTTAACTTTAATATTCAAATATTTTGACCATTACTGTGAAATCAATAAATTTCGTGGGCATGAAATTTCGTGGTTTTGGTCAAAATGACAATTTTGTGGGGATATGAATTCGTGGATTTCAACTTATGATCATGAAATGAATGGGCAATTTATTCGTTCGTTGGGATAAAATTTCGTGGATAGACTCAACCACGAAATCCACGAAAATTAGTCCCCCATGAATATTAATGATTTCACAGTATCCTGTTATACTCCCGAGGCCTGTTGCATGGCATAAAATTGTTAATAAACATGTGATTTAAGGAGGTAGGTTACCTTGTTACAAGGGTAAATTCAAATTAGTTGAACCGCAGCAATTTTTTGTATTTCGTGTAATATGATGTTTTAACTGCTACAATCTCAATTTCGTTTATCTCTGTCTCTTCAAGTTCAGTTTTTATCCAAGTTTGAAGAACATGACCCTCCAAAGGTATTTATATTGAAAGAAGAAGAAAAATACGGATATTTAACACTTTTCAGGTTATTTTAGTTTCATTGATATTTGTAGGTCTGCATAATTGATAATTGTACTAGTATGAGCGTAAGCTTTCTGATATAAGCTTAAAATGTATATGTCGCGGGGCTTGTGTTTCCATGGTAATGCATTTTCTCTCATTTTTAGCTCATCTGATTTTTTGAAAAAAAAATGATGAGTTATTGTCATCACTTGAGCAGTTGTCGGCGTCGGCGTTGCCTGGTTAAGTTTTATGTTTAGGTCAGCTTTTCTCCTAAACTATCAAAGCTTTTGCTATGAAACTTGGAACACTTGTTCACCATCATAAGCTGACCCTGTATAGCAAGAAACATAACTCCATCTTGCATTTTGCAAGATTTATGGCCCCTTTTTTACTTAGAAAATATCAGATTTCTTGGTTAAGTTTTATGTTTAGGTCAACTTTTCTCCTAAACTATCAAAGCTATTGCTTTGAAACTTGGTATACTTGTTCACCATCATAAGCAGACCCTGTACATCAAGAAACATAACTCCATCTTGCTTTTTGCAAGAATTATTGCCCCTTTTGGACTTAGAAAATCAGTTTTCTTGGTTAAGTTTTATGTTTAGGTCAGCTTTTATCCTAAACTATCAAAGCTATTGCTTTAAAACTTGCAACACTTGTTCACCATCATAAGCTGACCCTGTACAGCAAGAAACATAACTCCATCCTGCTTTTTGCAAGATTTATGGCCCCTTTTGGACTTAGAAAATATCAGATTTCTTGGTTAAGTTTTATGTTTAGGTCAACTTTTTCTAGCTATTGCTTTGAAACTTGCAACACTTGTTCAGCATCATAAGCTGACCCTGTACAGCAAGCAACATAACTCCATCCTGCTTTTTGCAATAATTATTGCCCCTTTTGGACTTAGAAAATCATTTTCTTGGTTGAGTATTATGTTTAAGTCAACTTTTCTCATAAACTATCAAAGTAATTGCTTTAAAACTTGCAACAGTTTTTCACCATCATAAGTGGACACTGTACATCAAGAAACATAACCCTATCCTGCTTTATGCAAGAATGATGGCCCTTTTTAGACTTAGAAAATCATGGGTAGGACAATATTTTTATTATACAAAAAAAATCAGATGAGCGTCAGCACCCGCAAGGCGGTGCTCTTGTTAAACAACTAAGTATAAAAACGGGGTTTTCGACGGCTTCAGTGTCATTCTGTTAATGACCAGCATGGAATATTTGGGTTATATTATTAGTAAAATACCAAGCACTTTACATGGTACCTTATTTTTCTTAAAGTTTAAAGTAACCATGGCAACAGAGATGTTTAAAATAGCTTATATCTTGCTTTTTGTCGTCATTTCTTATAAAAAATATTGAATAAAATTATCTTTCTTGTTAATGTAGCTTTAAAACATATCATTTCTAACGTAAGTTATATTTTCGTGTTATTTGCATTTATTTAAATAAATTTCATAGCTTAAAATACTTACAGCAGTACCCTTCATCTTGCATTTTTCATGGAAAAATCGTTCGGCATGCTGCTTTTATTACCATGGATATTGTTGAAATGAAAATAAAAAGCCAAAGCTGTATTTCTGAAATAGACCAGTGTCAACGCTTTTGAATTTTACATTTAGATATATAGGTCATGGGCTTCGTTTCCATGTTAACATCAATTCAATTCAAGAAACCACAATTTTCTGCTGAAATTTGAACAATTTTAGAGCTTAGGTTTAGTATACAAGTAACAAATTATCAACGGAACCTGTAAAATAGGTATAACAAATCAAACTGCTAGTTTTTTATTTGAAAATGGCCGTAACATGTAACCTTTCAATCAACTATATTCCAAATAACATTGGTTACCATCATCCATTTTCTTACATTCCGCATAACTTTTCAATTTAAATACATAAAAGAAGCAAAATATTGATTATTATTCAGAACAAAAGACTCATAAAAAATATTTCAGGAAATAATTGCTGTTCAAATAAAGAAAATGCACAAAATTACGTACTTTCAAAATAAAAGCTATTAATTTTGCGCGGTAATTGACACATAACGTCATGACGTCAATGACGTCATTTTAAGGAGGTAGGATACCTTGTTACAAGGGTAAACTCAAATTAGTTGAACCGCAGCATGTTTTTGTATTTCGTGTAATATGAAGTTTTAACTGCTACAATCTCAATTTCGTTTGTCTTTGTCCCTTCAAGTTCAATTTTTATCCAGGTTTGAAGAACATGACCCTCCAAAGGTATTTCATATTGAAAGAAGAAGGAAAATATGGATATTAAACACTTTTCAGTGTATTTTAGTTTCATTGATATCCGTAGAAGTCTGCATAATTGATAATTTTACTGGTATGCACGTTATCTTTCTAATATAAGCTTAAAATGTATATGTCGCGGGGCTCGTGTTTCCATGGTAACGCATTTTCTCTCATTTTTAAACAACTATGTATAAAAATAGGGGTTTTCGACGGCTTCAGTGCCATTCTGTTAATGACCAACATGAAATATTTGGGTAATATTATTAGCAAAATACCAAGCACTTTATATGGTACCCTATTTTTCTTAAATTTTAAAGTAACCATGGCAACAGAGATGTTTAAAATAGCTTATATCTTGATGTTTATCGTAATTTCTTTAAAAAAATATTGAATGAGATTATCTTTCTGGTTGATGTAGCTTTAAAACATATTATTTCTAACGTAGGTTACATTTTCGTGCTATTTGCATTTATTCAAACAAATTTCATAGCTTAGAATACGTACAGCAGTACCCCTCGTCTGCCATTTTTCATGGAAAAATTGTTCAGCGTGCTGCTATTATTCTCATGGATATTGTTGAAATGAAAATAAAAAGCCGAAGCTGTGTTTCTGAAATAGACCAGTGTCAACGCTTTTGAATTTTACATTTAGATACATAGGTCACGGGCTTCGTTTCCATGGTAACATCAATTCAATTTAAGAAACCACAATTTTCTACTGAAATTTGAACAATTTTAGATCTTAGTTTTAGTATGTAAGTAACAAATTATCAATGGAACCTGAAAAATAGGTATTACAAATCAAACTGCTAGACTTTTTATTTGAAAATGGCCGTAACAAGTAACCTTTTACCCAACTATATTCCAAATAACATTGGTTGCCATCATCCATTTTCTTACCTTCCGCATAACATTTCAATATAACTACATAAAAGAAGCAAAATATTGATTATTATTCAGAGCAAAAGACTCATAAAAATATTTCAGCAAATAATGGTTATTTGAAAATAGTTAAAATAAAGAAAATGTACAGAATTACATACTTTCAAGATAAAAGCTATTAATTTTGCGCGGTAACTGACACGTAACGTCATGACGTCAATGACGTCATTTTAAGGCAACAATGTTTTGAAGCGTTTCTGCGGCAATTTATTCATTATTTCTGCATTATTAAACCATAAAGCATCAGATCGAAGACAAGTTCATGATTTGTTTTCAGAAGAATGAATATTCAAACACATTTAGTTTGTCGTAAACGTTGTCGTAAATCGTCACGTTAGCTTCCGGTTGGACATGCACACATACAAATATGAAGGTAACCTACCTCCTTAAGGCATCATTGTTTTGAAGCGTTTCTTCGGCAATTTATTCATTATTTCTGCATTATTAAACCATAAAGCATCAGATCAGAGACAGGTTCATGATTTGTTTTCAGAAGAATGGATATACAAACACATTTAGTTTGTCCTAAACGCCATCGTAAATCGTCACGTTAGTTTCCGGTTGGGCATGCGCACATACATATATTAAGGTAACCTACCTCCTTAATCTGAGTTTTGTGAATGGCCAAGAAATAGTGTCTTTTTCTGTTGTAATGACCAAAGAAAGTACTTGTAATTTCCTGATGAAGATTGTCCTTGCTTATTAAAGTAAAGTTTGTAAGACTGTAAAACTTTAATTTATGAGGTTATATTAATGTTATGCATAATTGATATTTTCCAGGCAGATGAACTGAATCCTGGAAAGTGGAAAGAAAATATTCTGTTTATAGCTAAGGTAAAATTCCCTCATGCAAATTATGATTATTTTTATGCCCCCACTTTTGGGGGGGGGGATATAGATTTGCACTTGTCCATCCATCCGTCCTCCGTTCGTCCTCCGTCTGTCCGTCCTTCCGAGAATGTTGTGTCGCTCCAAAAGTATTTGACGTAGTCACAAAACTTTACAGGAATGTTGGTCAGCATGTGTAGTTGTGCACCTGGGGTTTCGCGTCTGGATTCATTCAGTCATGTATGAGTTATGGGCCCTGGTTTTGTAAAAATTGGTCATTTTAGTGTTGTGTCGGGCCTAGCTCCAAAAGTATTTGACCTAGAGTCACAAAACTTTACAGGAATGTTGATCAACATGTGTATTTGTGCACCTGGGGTTTTGCGTCCAGATTCATTCAGTCTGTAGGAGTAATGGCCCCTGACTTTGTAAAAAATTGTTTATTTTAATGTTGTGTCGCACGTAGCTCCAAAAGTATTTGACCTAGAGTCACCAAAGTTTACAGGAATGTTGGTCAGCATGTGCAGTTATGCACCTGGGGTTTCGCGTCCGGATTCATTCAGTCATGTAGGAGTTATGGCCCCTGACTTAGTTAAAAATTGGTCATTTTAATGTTGTGTAGCTCGTAGCTCCAAAATTATTTGACCTAGAGTCACCAAAGTTTACAGGAATGTTGGTCAGCATGTGCAATTGTGCACCTGGGGTTTCTTGTCTGGATTCATTCAGTATTGTAGGAGTTATGGCCCCTGACCTAGGAAAATATTTGTGTCCATTGTCATAAAGTGGGGGCATCTGTGTCCCATGGACACATTTCTAGTTATAGTATATTTCTTTAAGGGATATATGAAATAAAGAAACAAGGCATGTCAGTAAACTCCCTTTTTAAACACACTATAGAGATTTTAGGAAAAAAAGAAATATTATATGCATTTAATTCCTGTTTCATTTTGATGTCTTTTGCAGTTAGTGCTTCATGACATTAGAACATTAGAAATTGACTATTTTATATAACTGAAATTGACCTAAATTACAGATATTTTGCTTAAGGTTGTTGCTTTGAAAAGGTAGACCCTCACATTTCAGATAGTCAATCTATACAAAATGTATTGCAGCAATTTTGGTGGCATTATATGACACATAGATGAAGTAAGGAAAAGTTAAAATGTTTTCATAATGTAGGAAAAAATGTTATGTTTCCATTTTAGTGTTATATAGAGATGAGACAATATCAAGAAGCAGTAAAATGGCTGATAAAAGGACAACAGATTCCAACTGTTAGTCAAGATGTAAGTTTGTATGTCTGATACTAGTTTAAGGTATTGGACCAATAACAAAAGTTGGTACTTTACTTGCTATTACCGTATATCCGTATCCTACTTTGGTAGTTTCCACCTGTAAATGTAGCTCAAGAAAACCAGCTGGGTAATTCCAAAATCAGTTAATAAACAGAAATTTCTGATTGTTATTATGGATTCACTGCCATAATGCCATTTTTCAACTCGGTTGATGTTATGTAATTACAGTAACAAGTTATTATAATCGATGTTTCCAGACTCCATACTGATATTAACTAGCTTTCTAAAAGTAAACACGAATCAGTGACGGACAGGTATATTGTGTCATGTCAAACATCATAGAGAATTGCCTCGCTTTTGGATGGAACTGAAAACCTCTAGGTGGGTAGTGTTGTACACCACCTACCAGTAGTTAGCTTATTCCACAGGATTAAAGCATACTGGATCAAGTATCAATTGCTCACTTTGAAAGTCATAGGTTTAAATACTGCTGATGGTTAGCCTTAACCACCTCATATGACATCAATTTCTCGAGAAAGCAGATTCAGGAGTAATAAAGATAGTTTAAAGCATTTGTTTGATTTCCCAAAGATCTTTAAGATATACCATGTAACTCTAATTAGAACAAAGAATGAATATACCATGTAACTCTAATTAGAACAAAGAATGAATTTTCACAGCATCTCATTACCACCAGATTTTTAGCTCACCTGTCAAAAAGTGACAAGGTGAGCTTTTGTGATCGCGCGGTGTCCCTCGTCCGTCCATCCGTAAACTTTTGCTTGTGACCACTCTAGAGGTCACATTTTTTGTGGGATCTTTATGAAAGTTGGTCAGAATATTCATCTTGATGATATCTAGGTCAAGTTTAACTGGGTCACGTGCCTTCAAAAACTAGGTCAGAAGGTCTAAAAATAGAAAAACCTTGTGACCGCTCTAGAGGCCATATATTTCACAAGATCTTCATGAAAATTGGTCAGAATGTTCATCTTGATGATATCTAGGTCAAGTTCGAAACTGGGTCACGTGCGGTCAAAAACTACGTCAGTAGGTCTAAAAATAGAAAAACCTTGTTACCTCTCTAGAGGCCATATATTTCATGAGATCTTCATGAAAATTGGTCAGAATGTTCACCTTGATGATATCTAGGTCAGGTTCGAAATTGGGTCACGTGTCATCAAAAACTAGGTCAGTAGGTCAAATAATAGAAAAACCTTGTGACCTCTCTAGAGGCCATATTTTTCATGGGATCTGTATGAAAGTTGGTCTGAATGCTCATCTTGATGATATCTAGGTCAGATTTGAAACAGGGTCATGTGCGTCAAAAACTAGGTCAGTAGGTCTAAAAATAGAAAAACCTTGTGACCTCTCTAGAGGCCATACTTATGAATGGATCTCCATAAAAATTGGTCAGAATGTTCATCTTGATGATATCTAGGTCAAGTTTGAAAGTGGGTCACGTGCCTTCAAAAAATAGGTCAGAAGGTCAAATAATGAAAAAACGTTGTGACCTCTCTAGAGGCCATATTTTTCATGGGATCTGTATGAAAGTTGGTCTGAATGTTTATCTTGATGATATATAGGTCAAGTTTGAAACTGGGTCAACTGCGATCAAAAACTAAGTCAGTAGGTCTTGAAATAGAAAAACCTTGTGACCTCTCTTGAGGCCATACCCTTGAATGGATCTTCATGATGATTGGTCAGAATGTTCCCCTTGATGATATCTAGGTCAGTTTTGAAACTGGGTCACGTGCCTTAAAAAACTAGGTCAGTAGGTCAAATAATAATAAAACCTTGTGACCTCTCTAGAGGCCATACTTTTCATGGGATCTGTATTAAAGTTGGTCTGAATGTTCATCCTGATGATATCTAGGTCAAGTATGAAATTGGGTCAACTGCGTTCAAAAACTAGGTCAGTAGGTCTAAAATTATTAAAATCTTTTGACCTCTCTAGAGGCCATATTTTTCAATGGATCTTCATGAAAATTGATCTGAATGTTCACCTTGATGATATCTAGGTCAGTTTCGAAACTGGGTCAAGTGCGGTTAAAAACTAGGCCAGTAGGTATAAAAATAGAAAAACCTTGTGACCTCTCTAGAGGCCATATTTTTCATGAGATCTTCATGAAAATTAGTGAGAATGTTCACCTTGATGATATCTAAGTAAAGTTCAAAACAGGGTCACGTACCTTCGAAAACTAGGTCAATAGGTCAAATAATAGAAAAACCTTGTGACCTCTCTAGAGACCATATTTTTCAATGGATCTTCATGAAAATTGGTCAGAATTTTTATCTTGATAATATCTAGGTCAAGTTCAAAACTGGGTCACATGAGCTCAAAAACTAGGTCACTATGTCAAATAATAGAAAAAACGACGTCATACTCAAAACTGGGTCATGTGGGAAGAGGTGAGCGATTCTGGACCATCATGGTCCTCTTGTTTTTTTTGTCAGATGCTTGTTGATAAACGATCAGGGCAGTACCAGATTAATAATAACTTTTTTTGCAAAAAGATGTGTAATGTTTCATGTATTTTGTGTTTCCAGGATAAAGAGTCAGAGATAGAAATTGGAACACTGTTAGCAAAATACAGGTCCTACTGAATCTGTGGGTCACTAGAATCTACTCAACATAAAGTGCTATAAACTATATTTATTAATTGCCATAATAATGGTTTGTCTCTCTTCGACTAGGAACAAATTGTGACAAAATGAGGTTGTTCAAAAAGGATTTATTCTTGAGATTATGTTTTACTGTGTTTTAACAGTCAGTATTGATAATATAGTCTCGTTTTGTTTTATGCTGTGAAATTGTGTAATTTTGTTGGTGTAATTGTCAGGGGTTTTGCAAAAAAAAAATGGCTATTTCACACGGGTATGAATGTTGCATGGTTATCAAATTTTGATAAATGCGAAATTTGATATATTAGGGTTTAATTTCATGGATTGACATAGCCAAGAAATACACAGAAATAGTCCCCCACAAACACATTAAAATGATTTCACAGTATGTTAAAGGTTGAATAGTAGTAATTGAAATCCGTGGTTGTTATTTGGATTGAATTTAATACAGAGCTATATTTTCTGTCTAAGATTACCTGAACTGTTTATTGCTCATTTTTGAAACAATTATGAAATCTCCCATACAGATTTGTTGCTCTTCTATGTCTGCCTTAGCCTAGTTTCTTTTGAAGAATCTTGATTAAAAATTAACATCTTCAACACGTAGTTAAATATACTATACTTATCAAGTAATTAAGATATTGCTTGAAGTATTATTGATATATGTAATCCACCAAGAAAGTTGCAAAGTTGTGAAAATTCTAAAGGTATATCAAACATATTTTCAGTGAAGAATATCAAACATATTTTTCACAGGTAAGAAACTATAAAATGGGTAAATTTTGTCAAAACATGAAATTAAAAGAAAATTGTATGTTTTTCATGTATGATTAAAATATCTTTCACTCATGAATATCATATCTTACATTTTCACTTGTGGCTATGCCCCTAGTGACAATATTTCATCAAATGTTCGCTTGTGAAAGATATTTCAATCTTAGACTAATAGAAACAAATATCCTCTATATCTTGGCTGGTTCTAGTGAATTGGTTCTTGTAAAATTTGTCACAGGTACACACTTAGCCTGGCTCCCTGGCTGCATGGTTATTTTTTATATAGATACTGCAGGCAAAATATGAAAATCTTACGCCTCTAAAATAGCACATTTTATCTGATGGCTGAACCCTATGTTCAGAGCCAGGGGCAATAAAAAATATCAATGTAGAAACAACCTGCTGGAGTTACTTCCCTCTTAATGAATAAACTTATATAGGCCTATATATGTAGATAAGAACAAACATAGGGACGGGAGCCAGTCTAGTACACACTAGATATTCTTCAGGTTTGTTAGTTTCCTCTGCCCACTTTAAGTCAAACCAGTCTTTGACAGTGACAACATGTCATTATGTTATATTTCAATGTCTTTTACTTGATGTCATCTGCTGCTTGAATTGTTAAAGTTATAGCCATCAGACATTCGACATTTGTAGTATTTTGATGATGTATATGGAGATGACAGCGTAGAGGCAACAACTCTGTAAAAGAGATTTACAAATATGCTCAGAACATACATGGTTTGAATACATAATGTGTGCCATAAAAATAGATTTTTTTTATAATTTAAGATGGCATGTAAATATTTGTAGACATTGATTGTGTTACAAACTTTTCATAAAGTATGATTTTATTGCCATGAATTCTGACCCTTTAAAATGTTGCAGACAAAAATTGTACTGGTACACATGTTCATTCATTTTCTCTGGATAGAGTTCTAAAATCAGGATTGAATTGCAATATACAAGTATGTTTTGTTTTATATGTTATTGTTGTTTTCGTCGAAAACCAAAGCATGAGTTGAAGAAATTTATAGTAATCAGGGACCAAGAGCATTAACCATTCTCACATACACGGTCGTGACATATACATAGATTGCTCATACATACAATGATATCATTAATTGACAGCTAAATGGTGCAATTACTTGTTTTTTGAATTTTTAAATTTAACTAGCAACTCTGCTGATCTAAATTTTACAGTTTTATAATTTACTAGAATAATAATAATTATGTTCTCATTACGTAAATATTCTTAATTTTGTTGATGTTGTAAATTGTGTATTTTCATAATTCTATGTATTTGTATAAGGTTTAGTTTCGTTTTAAAGGTTATTTGATAAGATGCTAAGTGAAATGTAAAATTTACTCCCTAATCATTTTTAGCTCATCTGATTTTTAAAAAGAAAAAAAAGAGTTATTCTCATTACTTGGTCGGCGTCGGCATTGCCTGCCATGGTTAAGTTTTGTTTAGGTCAGCTTTTCTCCTAAACTATAAAAGCTATTGCTTTAAAACTTGCAGCACTTTTCACCATCAATAGCTGACTATGTACGGCAAGAAATTTAACTTCATCCTGCTTTTTGCAAGAATTATGGCCCCTTTTGGACTTAGAAAATATCAGATTTCATGGTTAAGTTTTATGTTTAGGTCAACTTTTCTCCTTAACAGTGACTCTGCACAGCTAGTACCATAATTCTGCATTGCTTTTTGCAAGAATTATGGCCCCTTTTGGACTTAGAAAATTATATTTCTTGGTTAAGTTTTATGTTTAGGTCAGCTTTTCTCTTAAACTATCAAAGCTATTGCTTTAAACTTTGCTACACTTGTTCACCATAAAAAGCTGACTCTGTACGGCAAGAAAGATAACTCCATCCTGCTTTTTGCAAGAATTATGGCCCCTTTTGGACTTAGAAAAATATCATAAAAACACATGGGTAGGACAATATTTCTGTTATACAGAGACAAAAAAATCAGATGAGCGTCTGCTGCGAGTGGCAGTGACCCTTCATGGTGGTGCATTTGTTTCTACAGGATGTAAAAGTAGACATAACAAAATAGATCTTTGAGAAGATCCTTTTGAAACATGAAATACAACTAAGCAAAATAATTGAAAACGGTAACAAAAAGTGCAAGGCTCTGCGGCTCATGGTCCCTTAGCGTTAGCTTAAGAGATACTCTTATTATACTGAAATATTGAATGGATTTTATGATTCCAAAGGACAAAAAAAATGTAACATGTATTATGTAATTTGTTTCTGTAATAGATCTTTTTTGTTTACACTTGTTAACCCTTAGTCTGCTGGCAGAAAGTGATTCTGCCTTTGCGACCAGTGCAGACCAAGATCAGCCTGCACATCTGTGCAGTCTGATCATGGTCTGCAACTGTTTGCTATTCAGTCAGTAAATTTTCAGTGAACACCCCTCTGAATAATAAGTGGTACTGCCCAAATTGAATGATGGGCCAGTCCATTTTAATGTAAAAGGTTAAAATGTAAAATACAGCTCCAACCGGACTTAAAGGACTATGACTCCTTATATTAATCGCTAGTCCATAGTTTGTGCTACATGTATATGACAGCCTATACTCAATACGTTTTTAATAAATCAGAAATTTGAAAATAAAACTAAAAATTACTTCCTGGTGTCATGAGATAAAACACTTATTGAATGGCTTGCTGGTCAGTAAGTGTCTACTATATAGTTGTATAGATCTTTTTTTATGCTGCTACATATATATATAAAGGTTGTTCCTGCTTTACATAAATAATTGTTATGATTTATATATTTGTAAATCTATTTTTACAAGGAACTGTTTGAAAAGATTATAAAAATGAAACTTGATTTAGATAGAATATTATTATATTATGTATTGTTGAAAGTTGTACAGTATTAGTTTTGAATAACATGTTACTGCTAATTTGAAAGAGGTGTTGCTATTTCAGTACCTGAATGTGTACGCATACGTGTAGTTAATCCTTATCATGCTGGACACAATTGATTCTGCCTTTGCGACCAGTGTAGATCATGATCAGCCTGCTTATCCATCTCATCATGGTCTGCACTGTTCGCCATTCAGTCAGTATTGTTTTTGTATGCACCTCTTCTAAGGCCTAAAGAAAAATCTTTGTTTCTGGTAACATGCTCAAAAAACTAGGGTACCTAGTTAGATTGGATTTTTTTTATAAAGCGAGACTTTTCGTAAATTATTTTTGTGTCAAAAAATGGATACAAACCCTGGTTATGCCTTTAGAGCATCAGTAAGTTCATTTCCAACATCACTGGCCATTTTTAAAGGATAAAAAGAGCAGTTTTGTAACTTCTTGTTAAAAAGTTGAAAAAAATATTCTCCAAGGCCATAAAAACATATAGGGTCGGGCCAAAAATTTAGGGTTGGTTGGGATACTGGAAACAAACAATCTTTTTTACGCCTAACAGTTAATTGTACTGTCCAAATTGAAAGATGGACAAGTTCATTTAATTTATAGAAATTTAGCAGGATAGGGGTTAATCTCTACACAATGATAAGCATAGTCTGAAATTTATACATTTTATAGGAATCAGTTTATAATTTAGATTCTTTTTTCAAGTGTATTTTGCATGTGTATAGCTGGATTGTATTGACAGAGGCAATATTCTGAATCTTAACATCTTTGGGGTGGAGGCTTATTGCTTATCCATACAAGTATGAAATTGCATCCTCTTTTAAATTTAAAAACAGTGTTATTGAATTAAATTGAGTAGCACATTATGAAGTTGTTAAATTTTTATGATGTTTACAATATTTACTTTTTCTGCCTCTGCCAGTATAAAAAACAATATCATTTTTATGCATTGAAATAGCTGGTTAGAATATCTAGAAAATTGAACTTAATGTACTTTCTCTGATACATAGATCTATGCCTCTCTTTGATTTGGCAGTGGTAACAGGCTTGAATACAGGTGTTGCACCAATTTTTCCCCCTTATATCATTCCCTATCACAGGGATGATATAGGGGGCAAAATTTCATCTTGCAACTGTGACCTTGAAGATGCCTTTTGTCCAGCTTATATTGAATATATATAAAGAAATTTACTCAGAATATTATTCTTCAGTTGCAATGAAGAAAAGATTTGGTGCCCGATTGTTTTATTGATGTTTCATTTGTTCAGTGAATGTTCACATCACTATCACATCGAAAACAGTTTTAATGTGTTCTGGACTTTCGACAGAAGTAACATAATGTTTTGTGAATTCTTTACAATTAAAAACAGTTCTGTTTTACAGAAATCCTACATAAATTCTTGTAAAATCCTTGTTGCAAGGCGTAGATCGCTCTCATATTTTGAGCGAACCTGAACCGAACTTTCAAGGTGAGCTGTTGGTATAGGTATATAGTCCGGCATAATGTTAAACAACTTTTCTGAAACTTTATGTACAGAATAACACCAAACTGGGTCCATTGCATCCTGGCAAGTTCCCATGGCAATTTCACTTCGACATCTATTAGGGGCCATCAGAGCTAAATATAGGAATTTAAACGACTTCTAATGAACCATTTGACCATCAACTTTTGTCTGTAGCGTCCTTGTATAGATCTCTCTCAAATATTTTTTAAAAAACTCACCCTTGACCTTTTTTAGGGGCCATCAGAGCTGAAAGTAGAGGAAACAAAACAAAATTTGGTCTGTAGATAATGGAAATCTTTTGGCTGCAATTTTTAATAATATACCTTGTCATTCAATTTACCCTAAAGTTTACCTCACCGACAACAACAAACTGGAAGCACTGAATGTAGAAGAGGTCAAACTGCTGCTAAACATGCAATTAAAAAGTTTAACTCGGATTTGGGATTTGAAGGTTTATATTTCATCCAACAGTTTATATAAGTTATAACCAGTCTATGTAGATGAAACATTATTCAGAATATTATTTTAACTACTTTTTAGTTGTAGAGATGGTTTTGATGTGGTCGCATAGCTTTTATATCCGATTTCTTGTAATACGTTATAATGTAAATTTCATAGAAAAAAGTTGTTCCCTTTCATGATACATTGTCACGATTTGTATTCAAGGTCAAGGTCATGCGGGTTCTTAAAAGTCAATCTGCAGTTTTCAGCATTGCAGAATTGTTATAATTATGCGACTCACAGATGTTGAAAAGTAAATTTATAATGTTACAATATTATTTGTTATTTTTCCAAACCTTACATTCATTTAATGTTAGGAGTTGAAATTCAGTTTAGATGCCCATAAATAGCTGTTTTAGCCAAATCCACGAAATTTCGTGCCAACAAAAATAAATGATTTCACAGAAACATGAAATTCAATACTCATTGCTTAAGCAGATTACTCTTATGCTGGACACGACTGATTCTGCCTTTGCGATCAGTGCAGGCTGATCATGATCTGCACTGTTCACCATTCTGTCAGTATTTTTTGTACCCCTAAGTGATAAAAGTAAAATCAGATAATTCAAACACGGTAGAGATATGATTCTTGTACATGGCTCTTTCCTTTAATGTCCTCTGTGTATGCAGTTAAATTAAATTGCCTTCAGCTCATGTACAGTTGAAAGTTTTAACCAGGTCAACTAAAGTTACTAAATGTAAGCAAGGTAGTAATGATTCGTGCACTGCTTTTCTCAATTCACAGTGGAGTTTTGATTCTGTAGACTACACTTCCTCTCAATGTCTGTCAATGTGTTTAGTTCTACAAAATCCCTCTGATAATTTCAGAGCTATTCCCTGGACAAAAGTGCTGCATGAAGTTCAAATAAAGTCCCACCAGCTGAAAAGATATATGTTCTTAATAAAGGGAGAGAACCCAAAAAGTAAGCAAGACAGAGTTATGGTTCTTTTCATGACTGGTGTGGCTGAGTGAAGTCCCAAACAGAACTGGTGCACAACTTCACATGCTCTGTAACAAGTCTCTGTTTAAGACTCTAGGTCAAATACTTTGTGATATGCACGACACTTTTAGGCCTATTGATGCATGTTTGACAAAATCAAGTCATAACTCTTGCCTTAATGAGCAAAATCCCAAACAAAACCCAGGACTGGTGCACAACTTCACATAATGAATAATATTTCCTATAAAGTTAATGACTGTAGGTCAAATACTTTTTGAGACCTGGGACAGAGACTAATAGTCACTTCTTACGTATATTTTTGACTACATCAAGGGCCATAACCCTGGTTTTACCGAGTGAAATTCCAAATATAACCGAAGTGCACAACTTAACATGTTGAATAACAATCCTATTAAGTGTCATGGTTGCAGGTTAGTTAAGCATTGTTGGAGATATACACAACTTAAAAAAGAATGGGCAGACATACTGACATGGTAATTATATGTCCCCAAAATTTGCGGGGGCACAAAAAAAAACAAGAGGGCCATGATGGCCCTATATCGCTCACCTGTTATCATTGCACTTGAGGACAAGAAGGTCCTCAGTAAAAATATTTAAGTCCAAAGGACAGGAACAACAATGGGAAGAAATTTAACCAAAAAGAAAAAACAATTCTTACAAGGTACAGATATGTCAAAATGCACCTAAAACTTGGAGGTACCATCCATGTTGTACCACAGAAAAGTGGTCTCGTTTTTTTCCCTACGGCCAATAATAAAAAAGTTCCTAAAAATAAGCTATTTATAGTAACGTAAATGGGAAGTAATTAAAAAAATATATTGTAAGTGAACAAAAGAAGGCTCTGCCAAATAAATCTGCTGACATAAATGAAATTTCAGATCAGTATCTTCATTAGTTACGGAGATATACCTATTTTAATTTGAAATAAAGGGAGGTAATTTGACATTAAATCAGTCCATAGTTATCTACCCTGATTGTCTCAGTCCAACTAATGACAATTATGAAATTTCAAATAAGTCCTATGAGTACTTACTGATATAAATCCATTTTGATTACAATCACGGGAGGTAATCAGATATAAAATAACTCTGGAACCTACGATTGGATCTGATTTGTCATGGAATCTAAGATTTATTGTTGTTGAAGATATTTTGCAAGTTTGTATCAAATAAAACCATAAATGAAGTCTCTATATGGCTGCAAAAGCCAAAATAACCAATTTTGGACCTTTAAGGGGCCGTAACTCTGGAACCCATGAGGGAATTTGGCCAGTTCAAGAAAGGAACCAAGACCTTGTGGTGATACAAGTTGTGTGCAAGTTTGGTTAAAATCAAATCATAAATGAAGCTGCTATTGTGCAGACAATGTCAAAATAGCTAATTTTGGCCCTTTCAGGGGCCATAACTCTGGAACCCATCCTTGGATCTAGCCGGTTCAAGAAAGGAACTGAGATCTTATGGTGATACAAGTTTTGTGCAAGTTTGATTAAATTCAAATCATAAATGAAGCTGCTATTGTGCAGACAAGGTCAAAAGCGCTAATTTTGGCCCTTTCAGGGGCCGTAACTCCAGAACCCATAAAGGAATCTCGCCAGTTCAAGAAAGGAACCAAGATCTTATGGTGATACTAGCTGTGTGCAAGTTTGGTTAAAATAAAATCATAAATGAAGCTGCTATTGTGCAGACAAGGTCAAAATTGCTAATTCTGGCCCTTTCTGGGGCCATAACTCTGGCACCCATAATGGAATCTGGCCAGTTCAAGAAAGGAACCAAGATCTTATGGTGATACAAGTTGTGTGCCAGTTTGGTAAAAAAAATCATAAATAAAGCTGCTATTGTGCAGACAAGGTCAAAATAGCTAATTTTGGCCCTTTCAGGGGCCATAACTCTGAAACCCATAACGGGATCTGGCCAGTTCAAGAAAGGAACCAAGATCTTATGGTGATACAAGTTGTGTGCAAGTTTGGTTAAAATAAAATCATAAATGAAACCACTATTGTGCAGACAAGAAATTGTTGACGCACGGACGGACGGACGCACGATACACAAGGACGACGGACGAAGAGTGATCACAAAAGCTCACCTTGTCACTATGTGACAGGTGAGCTAAAAACAGAGACAAATCATACAGTATTCACCTTTTTATTGTTTGACCATTGTCATTATACAGGGAAAATACTATGACATATTGTGTGTTTGTAGCATAGGAATCAACCACATTTTCTGCCCTTAGTTCTCTATATAAAACTGCTCTTCCTTGCAAAATATATATTATAATACAGCATTGCTACATCTGGAAATGAAAATCAAATGGTTCATTTCTATGCTCTTTGTGAATATGGAGATGCTTTAATAAATAGAATGTGTAGGATGAAGTTATGTTAATGATGTTTCACCTTAAAAGGTAATGAAACTAGATGCCCACGGGCAACATGTCGAGCCCGCCAGCTGTCAAAATAACTGGGAGTTGCACACGACACTCCTTGTCTCATTGAGGCAAACATTTATGCCAAATATTAAAGAGATTGCAAGAAGTTACAATATAAGTTATTTCAAGTAACAACAAAGGGATGTAAATCTTAAAAAAAAAAATTCTAAGTCCACACAAAAATCCTCACCAGTAGAGATAGGTCAAAATACACATGAAAATTGGATGTAACATGCATGTTGTACTACAGAAAAGTGGTCTTGATTTTTCCCTATGACCAGTAATAAAAAAGTTACAAATATAAGCTATTTATAGTAACAACAAAGGGAAGTAATTCTAGGATCTTATGCATGACACTCCGTCTCATGATGATGAACAATTGTGCCAAGTTACATCAAAATCCCTCTATGTATCAAAAAGAAATGCCCCAGACAAAGTCATTCTTGTATCTGACTTTTGACCTCTTTAAGTGTGACCTTGACTTTAGACCTAGGTACCTGATTCTTGCACAAGACACTCCCTCTCATGGTGGTGAACATTTGTGCCAAGTTGCATCAAAATCCCTCCGTGCATGAAGAAGAAATGCTCGGGACAAAGTTGTCATTCTTGTATCCTTTGACCTCTAAGTGTGTCCTTGACTTTAGACCTAGGGACCTGGTTCTTGCGCATGACACTCGGTCTCATGATGGTGAACAATTATGCCAAGTTACATCAAAATCCCTCCATGCAAGAAGAAGAAATGCTCTTGACAGTCATTTTTGAATTTGACCTTTGACCTGTAAGTGTGACCTTGACCTTTGAGATAGGAACCTGAGGTTTGCGCATGACACTCAATCTCACTGAGGTTAATGTTCATGCCAAATATAAACAAAATTGCTCCATGCATGTCAAAGTTATGATCCGGACAAACAAATCTGGACGGAAGCACGCACACACACACACATGCACGCACATACACCGAACAGACATTTGGACAACTCTGCCTTCGCTTCCGCAAGTGGGCTCGACAAAAGGCATGGTTCAAAGATGCAAATGTTTCCCAACTTCAATCAAGAGTGCCATACTGTAACAAAATACGCCCGTCATCGAACTTGGACTAATTCCAGGGGCACAATCCAAGTGTGCCTGGGGCGATTTGGCTGGTTATTGAACTTGGCCAAGATATTATGCCAACAACGTTGTCAGCAAGTTTGGTGAAGATCGGATGAAAACTGTTGAACTTTGAGAGCGGACATGGCTAAATTTGCAGTTTTTCGAGTAATTCAAGGGCCATAATCCAAGTATCTTGGGCAATTTGGCTTGTTATCGAACTTGGCCGAGATATTATGCCCACAAACATTGTCAGCAAGTTTGGTGAAGATCGGATGAAAACTGTTGACTTAAGAGAGCGGACAAGGCTAAATTCGCAGTTTTTCAAGTAATTCAAGGACCATAATCCAAGAATGCCTGGGACAATTTGGGTGGTTATCGAACTTCGTCGAGATATTATGCCCACAAACATTGTCAGCAAGTTTGGAGAAGATCGGGGTGAAAACTGTTCGACTAAGAGAGCGAACATGCTTTGGACGCCGACAGCCCGCCTGCTGCCACCGGTGTTCACATAATATGCTCCGCTCTTTCAGAGACGGGTGTATAAAAAGACAACTTTGTAGGGAAATACTCATAGAAAGACATGTTACAAAAGTCATGACAGAATTTAACAGAATAAAAGTAAGTGTATAAATGCCCAAAACTTCATGTTTTTGTTCACTCCTCCTCTAACACTATTTGCTAAAACTGAAACATCTTTAAAAAAAAATTCAGGATGCTACGGACTGTTCAAAAAGCTCAACGAATACTTCAACATTATGTATGATATACGTGTATTAAACTTTGTTCACAAAGATTCATATTTCTGACAGATATGTCAACAAGCTATATACAAGTAAAGCAAACAGAAATAGGAGAAGAAAAATAGGAATTTCTATCATATACACTATCTTAAAAATCTTTTAAAATGGCAAGAATATTAACAGGAGAAGAAAAGATCAACCAGTGTAAAAATCTAAACATAGAAAAACATACAAATAGAAACAAACATTAAAGGGGCACGCATCCAGATTTACATCAAATTTTTCGAAACGTGGAGCTGTTGTCAGTTAATGATAGTAAAACTGTAACAAAGAGAAAATGTGTAGACAGTCAGTGAATTCTAAACAATATTAAATGCTTTTCTTCACTCTATAGAAATCTGTTTTTGAGTAAAAAGAATTCAGCCTCACATATCATCACACTTGTATAATTATCATTAACTTGAAAAAAGATTGGTTCATTATTTTTTATATTAACATGTTGCCGTTTTTAAGAAAACTTCGAAGGTCCTCTGAAGATGTGTCCCTTTAACTGCATCATGCATTAAGCAAAAATATCTCGTAAGAGTTGATTTCCTTTTTTCCTTGAAACACTGACTTTTTTCTGTGATATACTGTATAATGTACTCACTGACAGACAAAAGACTGCTAGAAAAGTTTAACTATTCTGAATGGAATCTTCACTTCAAAGACTCACAGCAAGGATAGTACGCAAAACACAACAAATATGTTAATAAGTGTGAACAGATGCTTCACGTGTAAAACAAAAAGTTCTTTACAAAAGTATGCATTAATTTAGGTTCTTCATTATGATTACTTCCCCTGCATTTATAGACAGCTCTAGTTTCAGCAAACTATGTTCAAAATTACTTACACTTGGAACTTTTTTTTTAATATCTGTTGAAGTAATACTTTTGCTTAATAGCGCAGCTCAAATTATTTGTAAACATGCACATTACACCTCAGTTTTAGAGACATCATTTGCAAAGGCATTAAACCTAAAAACACAAGGCTTACAAGCAATAAGCTGAGGTATGGCATATAATTGTTTAAAAATCCGGACTCGCCACAGTTTTTATTTGAATATTACAACTAACAAATGTCGATGCTTGGAAAGAAATAAGTGCAATATTTGTATTTATAGAAAAGATCGTGCATTGCATAGTAACTAAATTTTCTTAATATACTCTTAAATGCATAATATGTACATGAAAAAAAAACTTTGTTTTATATACACTTTTAAAAAACAACTTTACACAGCCAGCATATTTCATTATACAGCTGTGGAAAACAGTAAAATGTGAAAACAAACAACTAATCCTGAACACAATAAAGTTTCTAACTCTCTACTCATCCTTTTCAGTTACAAAACACTAAGCCTTATTAACATAGGAAAATAGAATTACAACACTGAATGATCCAAATCTATGTCCTACTTCAGTTATCTCTAACATCACTGTACTTGTAGTGTTTAATTCCACTATTTTTTGTAAATCTATTTTTGCAAAATATTTTTGTAAAATAAAACAAGCAAAAATGTTATCAATATTGTACGACATATTCCACCTGAAAATGATTGACATAATAATAAATAGTCCAGAACAGTGCTGTAACTCCAGAAAAATAATCTGACATGGAAGTCTTGACAATATGCACATGTCTACAGCATGCTGATGATGTTCACCAAGTTTCTTTCCAAGAGTGACAGACTGAATAACAGACATTTCAAACACTATATGCCTCCCTTTGTCAAGGGCATAAAATCAAAATTGTTACTATCAATAGCAGAAATAAACAAAGTTGTCTCAAGCCTATGATATAGATACACCTGTTCAATTTAACAGACATTCCTAAAACATGTAACTCAGTATCATTAAAAACTGTACATGTTTAGAAACAGCCAAGTTTTAAGGTTCTAGGTCGAATGGTTCTCATGTTAGTGATGGGAAACCATTTTCCATGTTCAGGTCCCTGTGACCTTGACCTTTTATCAAGTGACCCAAAATCAATAGGGGTCATCTACTCTGCATGTCCAATCATCATATGAAGTTTCAACATTCTGGGTCAAGCAGTTCTCAATTTATTGATCGGAAATGGTTTTCTATCTTCAGGCACCTGTGACCTTGACCTTTGATGGAGTGACCCCTAAAACAATAGGGGTCGTCTGCTCCATAAGCCCTACCACCCTATGAAGTTTGAAGGTTCTAGGTCAAATAGTTCTCCGGTTATTGGTCGGAAATGAAGTGTGAGGGGCGAATGGACGGACAGGGCAAAAACAATATGTCTCCCCCATGGGGGGGGGGGGGGGGGGGATTAATATAACACCATAAACAACTGAAACATGTACTTAAGAGATATTTAGGAGCTGATGTATGATGTGATAACAATCTGCTGCTTCAGGTTCAGTACTAACATGCAGTGCAGTACAAAGTCAAGGCCTTAAAATTCGGGCCGTAAGACCTAAGAGATCAGTATACTGCCTTTACCCTGTATCACAAAACTTTATACACTTCAGCTACATTTCTATTACATATCCAAGTATATCACATAGCCTGAAATTTTTGAAGGGTTATAAATTTTGGACATTTTTGAGAAGACTAAGACAGAACTTGGTATGATTAGAATATAGTATATTTGGTCCACAACAATTCCTGTATTTCTCTCTAATAAATTTAACTACAACAAACCAACAACTGCTACTGTATTGTTTCTCAGCCTAACTGAGCTGAAAGTATAATCAGATGCTACAGTAGAGTTTTGGGACAGGTCTTCATACTTTCATTTTATGAGTTCCACAAACACTGGACTGTGTAAACCTTTTATTGTGAATGTGTACTTTAAAGACTGAAAACTTTTTAGGTGGCTTTCCATCTTTTGATAGTGGACGAAGACCCCAGGTGCCCATCCCCACCCCCTGTATAATTTCAGGCATAGGCAGTTTCCTGGGTAGAATCACAAGCTGCCTTCAAGTTAAAGGGACAGCTTCTTCACATGAAAGAATCCTACATCCCAAGCAAGACTTCGAGCCCATAGCAGTGAGGGGCAAGTGATGACCATAACCGCTCAACCAGAGGTCCCTTCTGTGTCCTTGTATATCATAATGACTACTTGGACAATAAACCTATTTTATCTACTTCCTCTGTACTCACAAGAGGAATCCCAACAACACTTTCTTGTTGAGTGTAAAAATACTGGAGGCAGAAGTCTAAAATTGCCAAGGGTTTTAAGATAAATAAGAAATTGTAGAATCAGAACATGTATATCTAAATCAATTTCCTCTCTGATTTTGCACTGCATACTTTCACTTTTGTCTCGGGTAGTGATGCCTCCAGCTTACTCTCTAACTGCTGTACACTAATATACTGAGCTGCAGGACTTTTATTGCTATCAGTCAGTTCGAGCCCCAGAACTGTTTGAAATGGTATCCATTGATTTCCCTCGATCGACTTATCTGTCCCAGAGTTGCTGTTGTCATCAAGGATGATGGATGAAGTGCTGCTTTGTGGAATTATCCATTCTAGCGTCTTCAACTTCTTCAGGTTTTCTACAGCATGTAGCGTGTTAGTATTGACTTCACCCATCTACAATGAGCATATAGAAATAAAAATAGAATATTAGTTTCAACAAAATTTTCAAATGTATTTTTGCCTCATGAAAATTTGTCTGAGGTACATATGGTTTTAAATCCAATCAAGCAATATGAAAATAATCAAATTTTACATTGTACATAAAACCTGATAAGAACATAACTGAACAGCTTCAAAGTTACACTCATTTTTTTCTTTTTCCCCATGAATGAAAGACTACAAAGAAAACTGTTGCAAATTGTCCTTTATATTTAATGAGTTGTGACAGTTTTCTGTTCAGCCCTCAAAGTATAAATACTTACAAAATTCATATTCACAGGGAAAATACACAGATGTCGCAGTTTTGATAGTCCACCAATATGGTTACCAAATGTGTATGCGACTGTATACTTTATCAGCTCCAGTCTCTCCAATCTGGAAAAAACAACAACAACAAAATGTTTAATTTCATTCAACAGGATTTCTGTTATCAGCTAACCTCTCCAATGCTCCTGCTTTCCATACTCCTGTTAATCTATTCTGCGCAAGTAAGTGACAACTTTCCATTTAAATCAGTAGATGATGCATTTTATTCTAATGAATCTTCACAGAAAACATTTCCTTGCCAGGGGGGATGAACTTGGAAATTCTTGATGGGTAAGTTTGCACTTAAAACTGATGTAGATTAAAAACTAGAAGATGTTTTTAAAGAAAAGCACATGCCTCCCCCAAAGCATAGTAGTAATAGACAAGAAGTCAATAGGGGACAGGAGCAAAAGTCAAAGTCATACTGATGGTTGGCTTAGTAACTGAAATGCAATAGGGATCATCTACTCAGCATGTCCAATCATCCTATGAAGTTTCAATGTTCTGGATCAAGTGGTTCTCAAGTTATTGATAGGAAACAGTTTTCCATGTTCAGGCCTTTGTGATTTTGACCTTTGATGGAGTGACCCTAAAATCAATAGGGTCATCTTCTCCATGAGCCCTAACACCCAATGAAGTCTGAAGGTTCCAGGTCAAATGGTTCTCCAGATATTGATTGGAAATGGTTTTCCATGTTCTTTGACCTTGGCCTTTGATCAAGTGACCCCAAAATCAAAGTGAAATAGTTCTCAAGTTATTGAGTTGAAATGAAGTGTGATGGACGGATGGATGGACAGACAGGGCAAAACAGTATGTCTGCCCCAGTGAATGGGGAGACATAAATATCTGCAAAGTGCAACATTTTAAACTAGAACTGTCACAGGAGTGACTCATACCCCCACCATACGGTCTTGTCACAGAAGAATGGCAACCATAAGGAATCTTAAAAATACTTTGGAGTACTTCATCCTGGGCTTCCACATATAAGTAATACTAGTATAATACTAGTATAGTAATACTAGTAAATATATTAAATCTCTAATATTAGAGATACACTAAAAGTGAATACAAAGAAGTGTCTTACCGACCCATGTTACCACGGAAAAATGTTTTTACTTTTTACATAGGACTTATAATAAAAAAGATTGAAAATCTAAAAATAGGATTTCTAAAAATAGACTAATTCCTGGAATTTAAGGGGAAGAAACTCAGTACAAAGGTTAAAAAAGGTTACTTCCCTTTGGCTCTAAGCCAATCAGAATGAGATAAAGTGAAAATACATAAAAATTAACATTAAATTTAGGTAAAAGGGGACACAATTCAAGAAAAATAGTGTCAGAGTTATGCACCTTGTGTCACATGATGTGGGTGATGAGGTGGAACATCTATTTTAAGTCTGAATCAAATCCATTCAGTAGTAATTGAGATATAGTGAAAATACATCAAAATTAACATTAAATTCTAAGTAAAAAGGGGCATAATTCATGAAAATTTGGTGTCAGAGTTATGCACCTTGTGTCACATGATCTGGGTGATGAGGTGGAACATCTATTTTAAGTTTGAATCAAATCCATTTTGTAATAATTGAGATATAGTGAAAATACATCAAAATCAACCTTAAATTTAAAGTAAAAGGGGACATAATTCATAAAAAATTTATTTCAGAGTTAAGCACCTTATGTCACATCATCTGGGTGATGAGGTGGAACAACTATTTTAAGTTTGAATCAAATCCATTTAGTAATAACTGAGATATAGTGAAAATACAACAAAATTAGCCTTAAATTCTAAGTAAAAGGGGACATAATTCATGACAGCTTGGTGTCAGAGTTATGCACCTTGTGTCACATGATGTGGGCACATGATGTGGGTGATGAGGTGGAACATCTATTTTAAGTTTGAATCAAATCCATTCAGTAGTAACTGAGATAAAGTGAAAATACATCAAAATCAACCTTAAATTCTAAGTAAAAAGGGGCATAATTCATAAAAAAAAATTGTGTCAGAGTTATGCACCTTATGTCACATGATGTGGGTGATGAGGTGGAACATCTATTTTAAGTTTGAATCAAATCCATTTAGTAATAACTGAGATATAGTGAAAATACAACAAAATTAACCTTAAATTCTAAGTAAAAGGGGACATAATTCATGAAAACTTGGTGTCAAGAGTTATGCACCTTGTGTCACATGATGTGGGTGATAAGGTGGAACATGTATTTTAAGTTTGAATCAAATCCATTTGGTAATAACTGAGATAATAGATTTCGGGACGCGACGGGACGGGACGGGACGGGACGGGACGCGACAAACGCGACAAAACTGACTCCTATATACCCCCCTCAAACATGTTTGGTGGGGGTATAAATACGACCACTGTCAAAGTTGCAAATAAAAGGTAACACAAAAGAATACCACTGTTTGGATTCAGCAGCAGAAATGGAAGTAAGTATTTTGTTTTTGTTGGTTTAACATCACACTGACACAATTATAGGTCAAATGGCATCTTTCCAGCTTTTCAAGGTGGAGGATAATTCAAGGTGCCCCTTTGAGCATTATTTTAAGTATTGGAAGGTACCTAGGTAG
Source organism: Mercenaria mercenaria (assembly GCF_021730395.1). NCBI lineage: Eukaryota > Metazoa > Mollusca > Bivalvia > Venerida > Veneridae > Mercenaria > Mercenaria mercenaria. The sequence continues at coordinate 112,320,410 of NC_069361.1, read as the reverse complement.
AACCACAAACCTTCTGCAAGCCAGCTAGATGTCTTCCTAATTTGAAAGAATGCTATGCCCCAAGTGAGTTTTCAAACATACAGCAGTGACAGGTAATGGATTCAAAGTCAATGACTTTAAAAACTTAGCCACATCAGCCCAAACTCCCCCTCAATAGTGTAAGCTTTTAAGTAATTTCAACATACTGTGAGAGATGAGACAATGCAAGACCAAGTCCAGTGTCAGGTATTTCCCCACCATTCTCTAGTCGCAGTCTCTCCAATAATGTCAACTTCTGAAGATGCGAGTAAGTCTGTAATAAACAACAGAGTAAATTTAACACACTATACCTAAAGCTTTAAAAACTATACGCTCTAGAAATTTAGTAAGAACACCGTAACTAGTCATTGAAAGAATTTGTTGCAGGAAGAATTTCTAAATGCGTATATAAATTATTTTTGCATAATAAATAAGTGTATCAATGACAATTTTTCTGTGCTACTTGAAGCACGACTATCACACTTGAAACTTGTATTTATATTACTTTCATTCGTATACATACAGAGATCTGCTTGGGGGTAAGGAGTATCAAATATCTGTAAAAGTCGTACTACCGTAAAATGACTAAGATTTCCAGAAAAGTTTGATTTGATTTCAACATTGCAAAATGCTTTAGTTGGTGATACAGACATTATTAAGAATGTTTTTTTCCATAATGAAATACTAATGGTGAGAGGCAATAGGTTTTCAGATAAGCCTACTTTCGACAAGAATAAGTTAATAATGGTTCAATAAACATGTACCTCTTATCATGCTAAACACGACTGATTCTGCCTTTGCGACCAGTGTAGATCATGATCTGCACTGTTCGCCATTCAGTCAGTATTTTTTTTTTGTAAGCACCCCCTTTTTAACAGTTAATAGTACTGTCCAAATTGAAAGATGGTCGAGTTCATTATAGATCATGATCTGCACTGTTCGCCATTCAGTCAGTATTTTTTTTTTGGTAAGCACCCTCTTTTTAACAGTTAACAGTACTGTCCAAATTTAAAGATGGTCGAGTTCGTTATAGAAATTTAGCAGGGTAAGGGTTAAATTTAGGAAAGTTAGGCAATTTTAAAGAAACAGTGGTTTATGACTTGGTAATTGACTTTAATATGAAATATCATTTGCCTTTTTGTAAATGCACAATATGGACTTTGTATGACATGAACTACAAAACAACCTTCATGTGTACAGGTGGCAATGGTCAGGCTTCCATTCTGATAAAAGAAACCATCATCTTAGATCTTTTTTAATGAATAACTAGAGTTGCTTTTGATAAAAGCACATGTCTCCCACAACTGCCTAATCATCTAAATAGTAAGTCAGTATTTATATACTGTTTACTCACTACAAATATACCTTTGAAGAGTAAAAAGGTTGATTTTCAGTAATTCAAGGGCCATAATTCCGAAGTGCCTGAGCCTATTTGGCTACTTACCGAACTTGGCCGAGGATTTATTGGCAAACACATTTTGTTCAAGTTTGGTGAAGATTGGATGAGAAATGTTCAACTTAGAGCATGGACAAGAGTAAAAAGGCCGATTTTGGGTAATTCAAGGACCATAATTCCTAAGTGCCTGGGCCAATTTGGCTAGTTATTGAACTTGGCCGAGGACTTGTGGTCAAACACATTTTCTTTAAGTTTGGTGAAGATCGGATGAGAAATGTTCGACTTTGGACAAGAGTAAAAAGGCCGTTCAAAGGCCATAATTCCGAAGTGCTTGGCCGATTTGACTAGTTATCGTGTTTATTCCCAATAATTTTACTACTCGTTCTAATACTTATCAACTTGATAACCTCATGAATAGTAAAGATAAGCTTTTACTTGTTAAATTTGCACTGTTTTGTAAAATTTTAATGTCAAATGTTAAATAGCTCATTCTCCAGATTCAATATTTTTTTAGTATTAATGATTCGAGAAACTACTTTACTTGTAAACATGTACAGATAGTATAAACATGCTTCAGTTTTGGGTATAAACTTGTATATTACGACTATGTAGAAGTTAATTATAACGCATCATTGTTTTTGATCTCTGGTGTAACATGTAAATGTTTTGGACCCCCCCATTATTGAGTTGGTTCATATGTGGTATAAGGGAGAATATTAAGTGTTCAAGTCAATTAATAGGCAATATCTGGGAGAATATACTTTGTCATTATTTCTGTATTAGTAGTTTTGAGTTGTCTCCCTTTCATCTTTGGTTATTTTAGTGTGGTTGGTCCAATTCAATTTTTTCTTAGTCAGACATGTTCATTGTAATCTGACATGTTCAGTTGGTACCGCATTTTGCACAACATTTTGCACAATATTTTGTACAATATTGATTTGTGACTATTTCATTATTTCACTTTGTTTTATCCACATGCATATTATATGCCATGGATTACAAATAAATCTGAAAATCTGAAAATCTTGGCCGAGGTCTTATGGTCAAACACATTTTGTTCAAGTTTGGTGAAGATCGGATGAGAAATGTTCGACTTAGAGTGCGGACAAGATTTAGGACAGACAGACAGACAGGAGTAAATCGGTATGTCTCCCATACCACTTTGTGGTGGGAGACATAATAAATATGGGCAATTCAATGAGAAAACCTGTGTTAGTGACGGATGATCATGACATTATTACATAATAAATACTTTAAAAAAAACTGCAAAAATATGTTTTTCTTGGGTTCATTGCAAAAAACTAGAAAGTACAATACTGTTATTCAGTTATCCAAATCAAACAAATTCCATGTTTTATGAATAAATGTTATTCATGTTGTCAAGACAACAAAATATCAAAACACCTTTGTACTGTGAGCAGACAGGGGTTTTTAGCAGAAAGGCCTGTGATCAAAAATAAATGCTTATGTTATTTTTCAGCAAAATGTTTTCAATCCTCTCTAAATATTCAAATATGATGTAAAGTTAGTGATATACCTAATTTGTTGCATAAATGACACAATATATACATGTTATGCATGACAATGTGACACTGCTTTCACAAATCTCTAGACTCATTCAGTGACTTTCTTAAAAGCATTTCAACTCTTGAAATGTTAAAGACATTCTCAAATTTTCATATGTAAAAGGTAAAAGAAAAGTTCTTCATTAACATTTTTTTTTTCATTTTGACCAGACAGGTTTTGTGGTGGCAAAGCCCACATATATCAAAACGTTTGCGTACAGGTGGCAAAGCCCACATATATCAAAACGTTTGCGTACAATTTGCAAGAATGAAATATTTGCCACAAATGGAAGATGCAGTTTGAATTTTCTTAAGTGTTATATACTTAACAGTTTTGCTGCCCTTGGTTTGAACAAAATTAGATTTTAGATAAAGATAAAAATACTTCAATATCCTCCCACAAAAATTACAAAAACAAGAGGACCATGATGGTCCTGAATCGCTCACCTCTTCCCACATGACCCAGTTTTGAGTATGATGTCGTTTTTTCTATTATTTGACATAGTGACCTAGTTCTTGAGCTCATGTAACCCAGTTTTGAACTTGACCTAGAGATTATCAAGATAAAAATTCTGACCAATTTTCATGAAGATCCATTGAAAAATATGGTCTCTAGAGAGGTCACAAGGTTTTTCTATTATTTGACCTATTTACCTAGTTTTCGAAGGAACGTGACCCTGTTTTGAATTTTATCTAGATATCATCAAGGTGAAAATTCTCACTAATTTTCATGAAGATCTCATGAAAAATATGGCCTCTAGAGAGGTCACAAGGTTTTTCTATTTTATACCTACTGGCCTAGTTTTTGACCGCACGTGACCCAGTTTCGAAACTGACCTAGATATCATCAAGGTGAACATTCAGATCAATTTTCATGAAGATCCATTGAAAAATATGGCCTCTAGAGAGGTCAAAAGATTTTTCTAATTTTAGACCTACTGACCTAGTTTTTGAACGCAGTTGACCCAGTTTCAAACTTGACCTAGATATCATCAAGGTTTTTCTATTTTTATACCTACTGGCCTAGTTTTTGACCGCACGTGACCCAGTTTCGAAACTGACCTAGATATCATCAAGGTGAACATTCTGACCAATTTTCATGAAGATCCATTCAAGGGTATGGCCTCTAGAGAGGTCACAAGGTTTTTCTATATCAAAACCTACTGACCTAGTTTTTGATCGCAGTTAACCCTGTTTCTAACTTGACCTACATATCATCAACATAAACATTCAGACCAACTTTCATACAGATCCCAAGAAAAATATGGCCTCTAGAGAGGTCACAACGTTTTTTCATTATTTGACCTACTGACCTACTTTTTGATGGCACGTGACCCACTTTCGAACTTGAACTAGATATCATCAAGATGAACATTCTGACCAATTTTTATGGAGATCCATTCATAAGTACGGCCTCTAGAGAGGTCACAAGGTTTTTCTATTTTTAGACCTACTGACCTAGTTTTTGACCGCACATGAGCCTGTTTCGAACTTGACCTAGATATCATCAAGATGAACATTCAGACCAACTTTCATACAGATCCCATGAAAAATATGGCCTTTAGAGAGGTCACAACGTTTTTCTATTATTTGATCTACTGACCTAGTTTTTGAAGGCACGTGACCCACTTTCGAACTTGACCTAGATATCATCAAGATGAACATTCAGACCAACTTTCATACAGATCCTGAGAAAAATATGGCCTCTAGAGAGGTCACAAGGTTTTTCTATTATTTGACCTACTGACCTAGTTTTTGATGGCACGTGACCCACTTTCAAACTTGATCTAGATACTATCAAGGTGAACATTCTGACCAATTTTCATGAAGATCTCATGAAATATATGGCCTCTAGAGAGGTCACAAGGTTTTTCTATTTTTAGACCTACTGACCTAGTTTTTGACCGCACGTGACCCAGTTTCGAACTTGACATAGATATCATCAAGATGAACATTCAGACCAACTTTCATACAGATCTTGTGAAAAATATGGACTTTAGAGAGGTCACAAGGTTTTTCTATTATTTGACCTACTGACCTAGTTTTTGAAAGCACGTGACCCAGTTTCGAACTTGACCTAGATATCATCAAGGTGAACGTTCTGACCAATTTTCATGAAGATCTTGTGAAATATATGGCCTCTAGAGAGTTCACAAGGTTTTTCTATTTTCAGACCTACTGACCTAGTTTTTAACAGCACGTAATCCAGTTTTTAAACTGACCTAGATATCATCAAGGTGAATATTCTGACCAATTTTCATGAAGATCTTGTGAAATATATGGCCTCTAGAAAGGTCACAAGGTTTTTCTATTTTTAGACCTACTGACCTAGTTTTTATCGGCATGTGACCCAGTTTCGAACTTAACCTAGGTATCATCAAGATGAACATTCTGACCAACTTTCATAAAGATCCCATGAAAAATGTGACCTCTAGAGTGGTCACAAGCAAAAGTTTATGGGCGGACGGACGCACGGAGGGACGACGCATGATCACAAAAGCTCACCTTGTCACTTTGTGACAGGTGAGCTAACAAGGTCTTCACTAAAAACATTCTGATGGGTCAAAAATGCAAAAATGCAAACCTCTTGCTCAATATGCTTCAACATATGAAAATAACAAACCTCATAAAAACAAACAGTCATAAATCACTTCACAATCATCTACATATCATTAATAACTGACCTCTTGCGTCCAGTTCTCGCAGTCTCCGAGGGCCAGTTCCTTGAGATTGGTAAGACTTGATATGAAGTTGAAATCTGAACCATCCAAATTCCTCAGACTGGTGAGATGCTGAAAACAAGTATCAACATGAGTAAACACTTTAAGCAAAGTGAACAGAAAACCAAACACAAAGGATATCATATTTTAGCAGACAGGCTGAGGCTTCTATTTAAATATATGAGCACTCATATATAGCAAATGCTTGTGCAAAATAATACCAAACAACCACTTAAAATTGTTCAATAATATAATGAGTATCATACTAAAATGAATTTATAGTTTTTACCTTCAAAAACAGGTTCTACAAGTATCTCATTACCGAACCTGACTAACTGTCTGAAGTCCTTACTTTTAACAGTTTTTGTTTTTGTTTTCTAAATAGATTTTTACCAAAGTCTGAAGTGCTGTCAGTTTTCCTATATCTGCAAGACCACAACCAAAACTGAACGAGGGCAGTGACAGACCACCAGTACCCCTCAGCTTCAACTCCTTCAACTGTGACGTACAGCGGAAATTTCCTACATCTAACTTGGTTGGAACATTCCTAAAAGTATACATATTCCTTACATACAGTTTTGCTGAACATAACATCTACTTTCCTAGAACGTACCTGGCACAAACATATTAAGAACAGGAGCACCGCCTTGCTGGTGCATACGCTCATCAGATTTTTTTGTCTCTGTATAATAGAAATATTGTCCTACCCGTGTGTTTTTATGAAATTTTCTCAGTCCAAAAGGGACCATAATTCTTGCAAAAAGCAGGATGGAGTTATGTTTCTTGCTGTTCAGAGTCAGCTTTTGATGGTGAACAAGAGTTGCAAGTTTTAAAGCAATAGCTTTGATAGTTTAGAAGAAAAGCTGACCTAAACACAAAACAAACAAGAAATCTGATTTTCTAAGTCCAAATGGGGCCATAATTCTTGCAAAAAGCAATGTAGAGTTAGGGTACTCGCTGTGCGGAGTCAGCTTTAAATGGCGTATAACTGCTCCAAGTTTTAAAGCAATAGCTCTGACCTTTTAGGAGAAAAGTTTACCTAAACGCAAAACTTACCCAAGAAATCTGATCTTTTCTAAGTCCAAAAAGGGGCCATAATTCTTGCAAATAGCAGGATGGAGTTATGTTTCTTGCTGTACAGAGTCAGCTATTGATGATGAACAAGTGTTGCAAGTTTTAAAGCAATAGCTGTAACAGTTTAGGAGAAAAGCTGACCTAAACAAAACTTAGAAAACGCCAGCGCCGACACCGATCAAGTGATGACAATAACTCATCTTTTTTTTTCAAAAAATCAGATGAGCTAATAAAACGAGTAACATTTTACAGTCTTATAAAGAAATAAGTATATTCCATGTAATTTGTGAAACATTTGTATTATATATTGACTTATCTCAAAACATAACTTCTGGTTGGCTGTTTACAAACAGTCTTAAAAATTAACCTATGGCAAGGCTGCAGACTGAGACTTCAATCTCATCTTTCATAATCTCCAACCAAAGACATACTTAAAGGAGTACTTTACCCAAATTTTTTTATTTGAAAATATGAACAATTACTACATACAGATTATATTAACTTAAAATTTACTAATTCATATGTATTAACAGTTAAAATAGCACGCTATACAAACAAGAGCTGTCGTAGCTCCACTATTTGGTGATTTGACAGTAAAATGAATATAAATATGTCTCAATAAGAGACCTCTACTTTAAAAGGAAGATACACCAAAGGGCACAATTCTGTCAAGAACACAAATTAGAGTTATTGGGATTGTTATGAAAGGGGCATAATTTGGTCAAAAATACAAACCAGAGTTATGGGGATTGTTACCACACATGCAGATGATGATGATAAAGATACATTTTAAGTTTCAAGTCTTTATTTTATATTGTACTAAAGTTATATCCAGAAAGCGAAGACTGCCAAAAAGCTTGAAGTATGAAAGGGGCATAATTTTGTCAAAAACATAAGAGTTATGGGGATTGTAACCACATATGCACATGATGATTATAAAGAAATATTTTTAATTTCAAGTCATTATCTTTTAAAGTACCAAAGATATGTCTATAAATGATGCTTTTGAAAAAATTTAACATGAAAATAATTCCAAGTATAACACCTTGGTGACCTTGACCTTGGGTATAATGAGCCCAGCCCCTGCACATACTTTGTTTGTATGCTAGACAATGTTTATGTGAACTTACAGTAAGATATAAGCAATAGTAACAAAGATATGATAGAAAAACAAAGGTTGCCGAAAAACTTTAACCTTAAGTACTAAAAATAACCTAAGTACTAGAGATGCTTTTGAGAAAAGCGCATGTCTCCCACAACTGCCCCTATGAAAAATGTTAGTTTCTCTAGATGTTTTAGACGAGTGGATCCAATTAGATGGTCTGGATGAGTGGATCCAATCAGTAATTCAAGGGCCATAAATCAAAAGTGCCTGGGCGGATTTGGCTAGTTATCGAACTTGGGTAAGGTCTTATGGCCAAACACATTTTGTTCAAGTTTGGTGAAGATCGGATGAGAAATGTTCGACTTAGAGAGCGGACAAGAGTAAACAGACAGATTTTTTCGGTAATTCAAGGGCCGTAACTCTAAAATGCCTAGACCGATTTGGCTAGTTATCGAATTTGGCCGAGGTCTCATGGTCAAACATATTTTGTTCAAGTTTGGTGAAGATCGGATGAGAAATGTTCGACTTAGAGTGCGGACAAGAGTAAAAAGGCTGATTTTTCGATAATTCAAGGGCCGTAACTCCAAAATGCCTGGACGATGTAGTTATCGACTTGGCTGAGTTCATGGTCAACTTGTAATTGGAAATTGATGGAATCATTAGAGTGTGTGCAAGAGTAAAAGACCCATTTTGGTTAACTTTAGGGCAAATTGTGACTGAGAAATTTAGAGCTTTATCAAGTGGACAGAGTAATTCAAAGACCATTTTTAGGTAATCGCCTTTATGAGACAATTTGGCTAGATATCAACGGGGATTATGTGCAAAACACATTTATCTCAGTTGGTGAAATCAATAATGTTCCTTAGATGCACCAGCTTTGTGCGACCCAACACAACCGAGAAACAATATTCCAACCACTTGGTGAACATAATACCTTGGTGACCTTGACCTTGGGTATAATGGGCCCAGCCCCTGCACATACTTTGTTTGTATGCTGGACAATGTTTATTTTAACTTACAGTAAGATAAAAGCAATAGTAACAAAGATATGACAGAAAAACAAAGGTTGCCGAAAAACTTTAATCTTAAAAGCCTTGGTGACCTTGACCTTGTTTATAATGGGCCCAGCCCCTGCACATACATTGTTTGTATACTGGACAATGTTTATGTGAACTTACAGTAAGATATCAGCAATAGTAACAAAGATATGACAGAAAAACAAAGGTTGCCGAAAAACTTTAACCAAGAAAGCTCACGACGACGCCAACGCCGGGACGAGTAGAATAGTACCCCTATTCTCCGAATAGTGGAGCTAGAAATGTTTGTTTGTTTGTTTTGGGTTTAACGCCGTTTTCAACAGTATTTCAGCCATGTAACGGCGGGCAGTTAACCTAACCAGTGTTCCTGGATTCTGTACCAGTACAAACCTGTTCTCCGCAAGTAACTGCCAACTTCCCCGCATGAATCAGAGGTGGAGGACTAATGATTTCAGACACAATGTCGTTTATCAAATAGTCACGGAGAACATACGCCCAGCCCGAGGATCGAACTAACAACCCCACGATCCGTAGACCGACGCTCTACCTACTGAGCTAAGCAGGCGGGTGCAGCTAGAAATGTACATGTATAGCTAACCAACAGGCAAGTTAAAGAATCAGACTGTCAATCTGCAAAGAGCTAGTCTAATTTAGCTAGACATGTCTTCAGTTATCTAAAGGATTTCTCTCTCTCTGCCTGGGGACTTTCTCTCAATCTGTCCCTGTAGTCAGAATGCTCTGCATCTGTTCTTGTAAGGGATGAATTTAGCACCTTGAGTGACTGCCTTTGTATGTAAAGTCGCTTTAAACGCGTTTGTCATGAAAAGGGTGCTATATAAATCTTGCATAATATATAATAATTGTGTACTACCAATAACAAGAGCTGTCTCCATAGGATGACATATGCCCCCGATGGCACTTTGAATGAGTAGTTATGGCCGATGTTAGAGTTTAGGACCTTTGACCTATGGAGCTGGGTTTTGCGCACGACACGTCGTCTTACTGTGCCACACATTCATGCGTAGTTATTTTAAAATCCATGCATGAATGACAAAGATATGGACCGGACACGCCCATCAATGCACTATCATGAAAAATGACCTTTAACGTCTAAGTGTGACCTTGACCTTTGAGCTACGGACCTGGGTCTTGCGCGCGACACGTCGTCTTACTGTGGTACACATTCATGCCAAGTTATTTGAAAATCCATCCATGGTTGACAAAGATATGGACCGGACACGCCCATCAATGCACTATCCTTTAATGTCTTAGTGTGACCTTGACCTTTGAGCTACGGACCTGGGTCTTGCGCGCGACACGTCGTCTTACTGTGGTACACATTCATGCCAAGTTATTTGAAAATCCATCCATCGATGACAAAGATATGGACCGGACACGCCAATCAATGCACTATCCTTTAATGTCTAAGTGTGACCTTGACCTTTGAGCTACGGACCTGGGTCTTGCGCGCGACACGTCGTCTTACTGTGGTACACATTCATGCCAAGTTATTTGAAAATCCATCCATCGATGACAAAGATATGGACCGGACACGCCAATCAATGCACTATCCTTTAATGTCTAAGTGTGACCTTGACCTTTGAGCTACGGACCTGGGTCTTGCGCGCGACACGTCGTCTTACTGTGGTACACATTCATGCCAAGTTATTTGAAAATCCATCCATCGATGACAAAGATATGGACCGGACACGAAAATTGCGGACTGACTGACAGACCGACAGACTGACAGACGGACAGACGGTTCAAAAACTATATGCCTCCCTTCGGGGGCATAAAAAAACATTTTAACAAATGACTGATACTGCATGACATTTAATTACAAATGCAGCTCTACATACACCATTAATTCCTATATGTATTTAGTAAAATTAAATCTAAAATATTTTAGTGAAAGAAGGGCATTGGATATCTTTAAGAAATATGGACACCAGTAAATCTTTCACTGATTACTCAACTTAAAGAACTTACCACATGGAATCATCCGTAAAGTCTGATATGGATTCTGCAACAAAGGAGTCCAGTAGAGTCAACTTTCCTGCCACTGACTGAAGAACGGCCGCTGGTACCAGGCCGAATGAGATCTTCTTCAGCATAAATAGTTCAGGAGATAACTCATGTAAAGAGGAAACCAGCTGATGCCAAGTTCTATTGGGTTCTCCAAAATGTGACAGCCCCTTTAGACTCTGTATAAATAGTAAGAAAGCGTAGTAATATTCTACGGGGGAAGGTTGTTTTTGTTTTGTTTTACTTTTGTTGGGTTTAACGTTGCACCGACACAAGTATAGGTCATATGGTGACTTTCCGGCTTTGATTGTGAAGGAAGACCCAAGGTGCCCCAAGAGGAAGTTGTGTCAATAAACTCATAGTATAACTTCCCAATCTCTGTAAAAGTGCATAAATTTCTGCATAAAACTTGAAGCAAAAGTATTAAGTGTGTACGATTTACATAAGAAAATGGCCTCCAATTTTCAGATACCTTGACAACATGTAGTATAACTGTCTTTTATAACACTGATGTTTTTTTCAAATACAAAATGTCATATTTAGCATGCAATCTTTGAAACAGATACATAAACTACAACATAAATTTACAACAGATATAGCAATTTTTGCCTTTCCCTGTTCAAAAATGTCAAATATTGGACTTTCATCTTCAAATTCAATTTTCAGGGACACTATCCATCACAAACTATTTTGCTGTCAGTCAAATATTGAGAGCTGAGCTCCTTTCAATTAATTTTTGGTGCTTTTGTACTTTTTCTTTTCTATTTGTTGTAACTGTGAAACAATTTATGTACCTGTTACTCAGAATGTCGGTTTTTTGTTACCTTTTTTATTATGTTAGATAATAAAAAGCTATTTTACTTGCTGTCAACTTTCAAAATTTCGAAAATTAAGGGCCATTTTCTTATGTAAATCATACATACCCTTTTCTCAAACAACCTGAAATGGCTGAGTACGATATAATTTCTTAAACATTAAAATTCCTTAGTTGCTTTTTCCATGTCTATATCACCATTCGAGTACTAAACCTTTAGCTGTTTGGGAGGCGGTTTCTCTGGCAAATCACAAGATCTATTTCAAATATTTACACTGGGAATATTGTAGCCAACGTATATTCAAATGATTCACTTTCTACAATACCCAAAAATGTTTTTGTTTCAGACAAAGATAATTGTTGTCAATATGAGGAGATATAATCAGTAGATATCTATAACATTCTTTATAATTATGCATATTAAACTGTATATGACTGATGTGTGACAATCTTGCAGTGTTGTTGTCGAAACCCTCAAATGAAAATACTTTTAAACATATGTTATTTTGCAATTTATTCCAACAGCAGTCTCAAACATAGACCAGTCTGGTCATAACTAACAGCAAATATCCTTTTTTTATATTTCACATACAATATCATTTTCCCCTACTGTAAGACAAATCAAACTAAAGCTGCTTTTGAGAAAGGCACATGTCTCCCACAACTGCCTAATCATCTGAATAGTAGTATATAAGTCAACCATGCACCAAGACCTCAACTGCCTTGTCAGACTTTCAGTGCTTTGATTATCAAAAACAAGTTTCAAGGGCCATAATTCCAAAGTGCCTGGGCTGATTTGGCTAGTTATCGAACTTGGCCGAGGACTTATTGGCAAACACATTTTATTCAAGTTTGGTGAAGATCGGATGAGAAATGTTCAACTTAGTGCACCCAAGATTTGTGACAGACACACAGACAGACAGGAGTAAATCAATATGTCTCCCACACCACTGTGTGGTGGGAGACATAATTGTTACTTTTAAAGCAAAATAATCTACCATCAATAATTTATCCCTTTTATACCAACATCAAATCTATTTGAGAGTTTTAACACTTACAATAGACTGTACATCTCTCCTGCTCACATACTTTAGTGCCTTTCCCCAATCTGATACACTAATGTCACTGAAATTCACATTGGTCCACTGAAAAAGAAAGAACATTTACTATATGCATTAGACGCAATGGTAACTTATTTCTGTCAAGTTTTCGTATCATATTCTTAAGTAGAGGTTTACAGCAGATCTTTAATGATTGAACGAGAATTTGAATTAAGAAAATGAAACTCTGTAAGTATTCCTTCTGCCATCCATTGCTTCTGTATGTAATGAACATTCATTCAGTGATGGATATTTACAAGACAGAGCTAAATTTCAATGTTGCAAGCAATACGGGAGTGTTTGTGTGAGTGTGTGTATTCAAGTGTAGTGTATTTCTTAACAATTTTTCGGTCATATAATAAATGATGGTGTCTACTTGTAACGATGAGCGTTTAGGTAAATTCTCCTAAAAAATCAAAATAGATTTATGAAACTTATCCAATGCAGGTCAAATTATCACAGTGAACAAGTCAGAAAATTTAAATCCATTCTCACCAGCAGGGCTCCGGAAATTTAGATAACTCAATCGGTTCGAAACGAAAATCCTGACATCGGCGCTACCCCACCCACCACATTCCCAATATTACATATTTTGTAAAACGTGATAAAGAAATAAGCATGTCATGCATTAAAAATGAGTTACCGGTCACCGCAAGTTACCATACAATGAAGACAGTTATTCAGTGTTATGTGTGATCGTTACTATGTTAAATTTCGATGTTTTTCCTGCAAGGATAAAATTGCCGGCATTGACACCGTGTACGTAACTAGTCTAAAAGCCAACGCACGTGACTTCGGTACCATATACACGGCAGATACTTTGTGATGTTTCCTCATTCTTTGACGGAATTCTATAAAATACAATGCGTCAAAGTGAATTACACGACACATATTCTCTGCTAAACAGCCTCAGTATTTTAAGAATACTCTGCCGCGGACCGAATGTGTACGTTATGTGAACGCCGAGATCGAATTTCCCGCATTTATAGTACCAAAAGGTCACGCGAGTTGGCCACAGATATTTCATTTCACTTACGTTGTACTTCAATAAGCAACTACATTTTATAAAGTTCTATGTTCTCTTCTGATGTAAACAAAATTTCATTTTGAAACGTTTTTTAAAAGACCAGTTTGATAAACAGTGCCACTCCGGTTTTCTTTATCATTCATGTTTGCCAGTCCATTTTTTTTTTCTTTTTCTTTTTTGTACAGTCGGGTTTCAATGACGATTTTCTGCACTTGTTTCAACTGGAGCCCCAACAAATGAATCATGCAACTTTTTCAAATCAAGTAATTATAAAAAACATTTTTATCGGTTTTCCGTGTGATATCTCTTTAAATCAAAGACCTATAATGTACAATTATAGCTCTTTGATTAAATGCAGCGACCATTTGTTTGTTACCGTGATCAAACATAGCCTTTTGAAATAAACCATCCGTCGGATTCTAAATAAAAGAAGTGGATCCCCGTCAAAGTGATTTGGATCCAGTCAGAAACATTTGGAAACCAGTCAAAAATGTTTAATACATTGCAGTCGGCTGTCTGCAAACATTAAAGGATGTGCTGCGCGAGCGCTGATTGCGTCACGTGCTAATTACGGACCGATTATCAAAGTGACAATCAGACCGATTGACAAGTTTATTGATTATCTGAAGGTGCGACCAACAAGTTCCTACTTGGCAGGTGATCGTGTATTGAGATATCAGACAGAAATTTATACTTTTCTCCATTTTTACGGGACCGATTTTTTTCGTTTTTTCACTTCACGAATCGGTCTGAAAAGTAAAAAATTAATCCAAAACTGACAAATTTCCGAAGCCCTGCTCACCAGTAGTTACAGTACGAAGATACTGATCCTAGCAAACACACAAATACTTTACTAAATCCGGAAACAAAAACCAGCACATGAATGCGTGCAATACTTTTGAAAAGCTTAAAAAAGTCAGCACTCTGCATAACTTACCAGATCTGGTAAAAGTGAGATCCTTCTCCATGTTTTGCACACCTGGCTCACCCTGGAAAAAAAAAAAAAACTTGTTCCATACACAACACTGTCAGTTAAAGGAATTGGAGCCGTTTTAATAAACTAACAAGAGACAATTTTGAAAAAGTGCATGCTTCCCATAGGGCTTCATTTGAATGGAAGTGTTGGCCAATATGTAATATCTGGGTAGACGTTTGGTCTAATCCATCCAAGAACAAAGATACAGACCAGACATGAAATGGGGATGGATATTCAATAAAGGGAGATAACTCAGAGTATGAGGGGCAGATTATATATGCATACAGCACTTCCCCTAAAAGTCCTCCATCATCGTGTGCAGTTTGCATACGTATCCTACTGCAGTCTTAAAGTTATGCCCTGGGCAAGAACATTCAAGAGATAATAGGATAATAAGGAAGAAGGGTAGAGTTATGGTTCTTGCACATGATATATCACCATGTCATACTAAAGTAAGGCACATAGTGGAGGGCATAAAAATGTAAAATAATTTATATTCACTTTAATCATAAAGAGATGTAAAATATTTGTTGGACTTGTTAGTTGGATGAATACCAGCAGTTTCGTACATTCTCAATTTTATCTAGTGTAAAAGACTACTATTCAAGAACTAAAACTACACACACTTGAGACTACATTCAAATATTAATAAGTCCAAACTTTTAGTTATACATTCTACATCTGAATTATTGCTTTCAACTCACCTAACTAAGTCTTTAAGTTCCAGGTGTTTGAATATGTGGAACATACAATCGTAACCTCCATATAACCTCTGTATGAGACAACATTTTCCATAAAATCTATTTTTCTTAATATCTACTGTTTTAGCACTAGTCACTTCTTCAGCAACTTCAGATTTTTCATCGATTTTGCTTGTCTGATCTTTGTTTGTATCAAGATCAGTCTTAGCACTTTCTTGAGATTCAGCACTCTTTTCTTCTGTTGCAGATTTCGGGACTGTAGCATTTTCCTCTTCATTTGATTTTTCATTTGAAACAGAGACATCAACAGTGTTCTCATCTGCTGTTGGAAACGTATTTGGTGGCAGAAAAACTTTTAAACCTTCTGTTGACTGAAAAAATCCAGAAGGTGGAACAGTAATCTGACGATTATTTATTTTCAAAGCAAGGGGTCTGTTCAGTGTTAATTTTTTCACAACAGGTGGTGGCAAAGTTAACAACTGACCATTCATTGGTGTGACTGACTTTGCATTAACAACTAATGGTCCTGCATTACCAGAAGCTGCAGTATCATCCTGTGTTGTCACAATTACTGATGATACTACAGGTTTATCTGTTCTTGGAGGAATCTGTGGAGAAAGTGTGACAGGTTGCCTAACAGGCACTGATGACATGGGCATAAAATTTTGTCCATGTAGCACAGGCATACGGGTTGGTAGCTTATTTAAAGGCACTGGGGGTCCGATCGGAACAATTCTGTACTCTTGATTCTGTGGGAACTGACCCTGAGGAGGTGATGTTAGACCAAAAGCCATTCTTGGTTGATTTATATTTTGAGAGATGGTTAACTGGCTGTTAGTATTGATACTATTGAGAAAATTATTCATCAGTCGAACTGGAGTTGGTATAGGAGCAAACGACTGCTGGTTCAACGAATTTACCTTTGTTACAACTGGTCTGCCCTTTTGGTTAGAAACATTTCTATCAGGAAACGGTGGGCTTCCAAGTCTGGATGACAAAACACTTTTCAAGTTGTCTAAAGCTTCAGTACTTGCTTTTGTAGTATTTGGTCCTTTAGATATATTCTTATTGTCTTTAATTGCGTCCCCATAAGAATCGTCAATTGGTTCCTGTTTAATAAGTGGTCTAATTTCCGGATAATCGGTTTGAAGTTTTGAATTCACTATGTCTGCTAAAGCTGGTGATTTTCTTGCTGCACTTGGTGCTGTTGTTACCAATATTGATCTCATAACTGGTGATGCTGCAGATGGAATTGACGATGATGGTGATGATGAAGACGATACTTTAAAAGCAGATGTATTTTGCGTTAGCAACACAGGATAATTAAATGGAGAGCTACTACCAGATGCTGCTGGTTTTGGACTTCCCGCAATAACTGGTAACATTTTATACAACGGTAACATGGAATTCGGTGGGGTTGTCGCTTTAAGAAGTGTTCCTTTACTGTTCAATCCAGGACTACTAGAGCTTGCACTAGCAACAGTTTTTATCTCTCCAGTGGGATAAACACGCACTATAGATGATCGAGAGGCAGGCATACTTCTCTGCAACTGACTTAATAGTGCAGGGTTTGAAACTTTCATTACATTGTTTTCAGTGTGTACATTTACTAACGGGGCTCCACCGGCACTGGGAGGCTGCATATCCTTACACCTCTGAAAAATTTAGAATAAATAAATTTGTATGTCCATTGAAAGTATTTTATTATGATTTTCGTAGTTCAATATGGCAAGAAAAGGGAAAAATTCTGTTAAAAAAATTGTCTCTAAATTAAATCATGTACCTGTAACATATAAAGTTCTTCTTAAATAAGCAGAGGTATCTTTAAGCTCTTCACTAGAAATGCTGCTGAAGCGATATGCTTGCTGTTGTAAGGACTTGCTTTCAAAACAAACAAAAAATTATATCATTTTAAAAAATTATAACAAAGCAGAACAATATCTAACTAGATATGTGTCCATAGGACACAGGTGCCCCTCACCCCCCACCCATTCCTGTCACTGCACACAGTTTTATGACTGTTTAATATGTTTTAAGATGTTTGCAACACAAACTTAAGAACTTTATGTGTATTTTTCACTTAGTGAAGGACAAAAACTCTAAACTAGCTGAGTAAAATCCCAAAGAGAACACCTGATGCAAAACTTCATAGGCTATTAAACAATCCTCAAATGTTTTATGACTCTAGGCCAAGTACATTTTTACATACATGCAGCACAAACTTTTATTTTTTGACTAAGTCATGGGCAATAACTCTGGTCAAGAAAAGTGAAAAAAAAAACACTAAAAAAATCAGGAGCACAAATTCACATGCTGGATAATACCCTTACATGATTTCATGACTCTAGAATTCTTTTCTTTTAAGATTTATGCAATACAAGCACTTTTTGTGTATCATTGACAATAACTCCAATCTGGTTAACAGAAACTCCAAACAGAACACCAGGTACACATCCTAATGTTTTATGACTCTATGTCAAAATATACTTTTTGAGGTGTAAGTGACACAAACTTGTATCTCATCCATGAATAGTTTTGACAATCAAGGGTCATAACTCTGGCCTGATTGATAATTATCAAAACAAAAATCCCATGTGCACAATTTCAGATGCTGAATAATATTCCTATGATGTTTTATGACCCTATGTAATATACTTACAAAATTTTTATGCCTTTTTATGCATATTATTTTACTTAGTCAAGGGCCATAACTATTGTCTGACTGAGTGATATCTCTAACAAAACCCCAGATGCACAACTTCAAATACTTCTTCAGATACATGCAACACAAACATAAGTTTTTATGCCTATATTAGACTAAGTCAAGGGCCATAACTCTGGTCTAACTGTGTGAGATCCAAATAAAAACCCTTGGTGCACTGCTTCACGTGCTGAATAACAATCCTGTGAGGTTTGATGACTGGGTCAAATACTTTTTGAGATATGAATGATACAAATTTTGACAGACGGATGGACAAGGGCAACTCTCAAGTGCCCCTACCCCCAAAAAACTGGGTGGGTGGGGGTGGGGGGGGAGAGGCACAATAAAATGGTTATATGGTATACTAATAGTGCTTGAAATATACTATTTAATTAACTAGAGCTATCACTAAAGGTGATGAATGTACCCCCCGCATGCACTGACACAGTACATTGCAATTTGACGCACACAAGATTGCATAATTATGTGGACTGTATGTATATAGACTGTATGTATACAGTATAGTAACAAAAAACAAAGTCCCATAACTATGCAGAATATTTATCTAAAAGAATGTAACATGCACCATGAACAACTAGGGTTGGTACTGATCACTTGTGTGAAGTTTCATTAAATTGTGTGCAAGGGTTTGGTAGATTAGGCATGTACAAGATTGCATATGCAGACTGTATGTACATAGTATGTTAACAAGAAACAAAGTCCTATAACTCTGTAATTTTTGTCGCTGAAAGAACCTAACATGCCCCATGCACAACTACTGTTGTTACTGATCACTTGTGTGAAGTTTCATTAAATTGTGTCAAGGGGATGAGGAGAGATGGTGCGCACAAGATTGTGTCTATGTATATAGTATAGTAACAAAAAAACAAAGTCCCATAACTCTGCAAATTTTTTTTCTGAAAGAACTTAACATGCCCCATGCACATCTACTGTTGTTACTGATCACTTGTGTGAAGTTTCATTAAATTTTGTCAAGGGGATGAGGAGAGATGTTCTGTGAGCACAAGATTGTGTCTATGTATATAGTATAGTAACAAGAAAACAAAGTCCCATAACTCTGCAAATTTTTTTTCTAAAAGAACCCAACATGCCCCATGCACAACTACTGTTGTTACTGATCACTTGTGTGAAGTTTCATTAAATTGTGTCAAGGGGATGAGGAGAGATGGTGCGCACAAGATTGTGTCTATGTATATAGTATAGTAACAAAAAAACAAAGTCCCATAACTCTGCAAATTTCTTTTCTAAAAGAACCTAACATGCCCCATGCACAACTACTGTTGGTACTGGTCACTTGTGTGAAGTTTCATTAAATTCTGTCAAGGGGATAAGGAGAGATGGTGCGCACAAGATTGCGTCTACGGACAGACGGACAGACAACCTGAAACCAGTATACCCCTTTACAACTTTGTTGTCGGGGGGTACAACAAGACTTTTAAAGTATTCCCACAATCTGATTTTTTTTTTTACTTTCTTCTTTGACATTCTTTCTTCATACAAGATTTTAGACGTGTTAATTAGTATACTTGCCAGACAAACAAAATCATCATCTTGCCCATAGTAGTTTACACATTCGTTGTGAAACAAACACATGCAGACATTGCAATGTAACATTGGTGGTATTCCCTCCATTCCCGGACATGTCAATGAACACAGGTTCTCTATACCAGTATATGGCACAGGTCTGTAAAATAATCATATCTCAGCGTAACTTAAAAATGTTGTATGGTAATTTTTTCAAGCAAACTGCCTGCCTATATATGTAAGGTTGCTTCTACTAACTAAAACAATGCCTAAAATGCATTATGGGTCTTCAACCATTACTAAAACATTTGAAAGTTACCATATGATTTGAACCGTAGTACAATGTTTTACAAATTTCTTTAAATGCTGTCCATCACAGATTAGTACATAGTCACAGTCAAACAGTATTAAGCTGTCAGCCAAGAAAGCAATCGACTTTGGCTTCTTGTGCCAAGCTGAAATTAGAGCATGAAGTCAACTTGGGAAGTTAGACGACTGTCCGTCTTCGGAAAGAAGCTGTTAAAGATAAGTTGAAATCAGAACATAAGTTGGGGAAATTATTTCTGGCTGTTTAAGGCAAATGCCTGCTTAATACAGGTGGCTGCTTAGCAAGTTCAAGAGTTTGCAATCCTATAGGAGTTTTTCATATTCTGACTATACTTGAATACCACTTACTTTAGTAAAATAACATTGTATTCAATTATTTAAAGAAAGCCGGATAACCTAGTTGTAGAGCCTCTGCTTCAAGTGTGGAAGGTCTCTGGTTTGATCCCTAGCCACATCGTAAATAAATATTACCAGTATGGTTCCCTTGCTTGAGCATTTAAAGAGAAACTGGTTTTACAGCTCATATAAATGAGGAGCTGAGAAATATTTATATAAGTTGTAAAACTTGTTTCAAAATAAACATAAAATAAATTATTAACTAAACTTATTTCATTAAATCATTTACTGCTTAGTAATTAACTCATTAGTTGGAAATGAAATACTACCCTCCATAAATCTCATCTTCATTAACCTTAGAGAGAATGCACTGACTGAGCTTCAGTTACTCCTTAACACTTACCCTGCTAAATTTCTATAATGAACTTGTCCATTTTTTGAATTTGGACAGTACCATTGACTGTTAAGAGGGGTGCCTACCAAAAAGATACTGACTGAATGGCGAACAGTGCATATCATGATCAGACTGCATGGATGTGCAAGCTGATCATGATCTACACTGGTCGCAAAGGCAGAATCAATTGTGTCCAGCATGGTAAGGGTTAACCGTAGCCCACTGGCAAATATTCACTTACTTTCTAAACATTTTCTGAGTTGTGCTTTTCCTTGCAGTTGCCTTATGTTCCTTTTTCTTCTTTGAAGGTGAAATAATTACTTCTTCATTTGATGGATGCATCGTCTCAACTTTTTCCTCTTTCAATTCCTCCAGATTTGGAATATTAGAAGGCTCCTTGTTCTTTGGAGGCCGTCCCTTTTTAGGTTCTATTTTTACAGATGTATCTTTCTCTACAGCTGCTGACATGATCGGGGCTAAGAAATCATCCGAGTCTCTTTCGATTACTATTTCTGGTTTATCATACTGACCATCATTGTCATCGTGTACATGAGCATCGTTGGTGTGTCTTATTTTTCGCTTCTTTTGCGCTGCCTCCATTGAAGCTCTTCCACGACTGTGTGCAGCATTACGCACAACTTCACCGTCCACTCCTATTGCTCGTCTCATAAACGTGAAGTTATCAGTTGTCAAAGTTGTGTCATGCGTAGCCACTGAAATATATACTTGATTTTAGTTACTAGAAAATGTAGGTGTAACAGCAATCAGAAAAACACTCATAGTTCTAAGGACCTAACATCCTACGTCTTCCACCCATACAAGTATTTTCTTTTAGACTCAAAAATGAAAGTTCTCTATTCTTCTTTGCATCACTCTCTAAGCACTAAGTACTAATCTTATGTTCCACATTTCTGCTAGTCTTAGAAAGTATCCTTCATACTTTCGGAAAAAATGCAAATGAACAATTTTACAATAGAGTTAAATGTAGAAGTATGAAATTCTGACAATAAGCTGATAAATGATCCTAGGAATTCTCGTTTTAGATTCTGGTACTCTTTTGCCTACTTATTCAGCGGCCTTGAAGAAGCTAACTTGTATCTGTGTGATCACTTAAGTCTGAAATAATGCTGCACAATGTTTCCACCTAAAAAACTTGGAACTTACCTTACAACCTTATACTGTAAAATAGTCTTTGTGAGGGATTTCTTTTCTCTATATTAGCTAACTCTGTATTCACAATAATGTCAATACTCAAATTGTTATCATTTTTCTAAATAGCCTTATAACATCACAAGTAAGCCATATAACACAAATATTCTACAATGCAAACTAATTTCAATTTTAGATAAAGAATAAGCTTTGTGCAAATATCTAATTTACAGTATGTGTCATACCTACTTCAAACCCAAGGCATTGTGCAA
The DNA here is from genome assembly GCF_021730395.1 of Mercenaria mercenaria. Lineage (NCBI taxonomy): Eukaryota > Metazoa > Mollusca > Bivalvia > Venerida > Veneridae > Mercenaria > Mercenaria mercenaria. The sequence goes on along the minus strand of NC_069361.1, from coordinate 112,298,128 downwards.
GAATTTTTGCTAAGTTTTATGCAGGCCTCCTAGCAGGCCTAAACAAAAATAAAGGTTTATATAAAGGCTCCAATCTATGGAAATAAAGGCCTTTTAGTGTAAAATATTAAAAAATAAAGAGTAAATAAAGGCTATTTTTGTCGGAATTCTCGTTGAAAACATATAATATATATAGGTATTTACTACATGTATGGGTCTGGGAACACAACAGCATTCTGAAAAACTCAAGATGAAGATACACAAGCAGTATCCTAATAACAACACTTAAAAGGGGGAAGAAATACAGTAGTATACCATTTCTACTTTAAACTGCAACGGCATAGCAATTGACAATATAAATTATGTTTTATGATGCTGAAAATACAGTAAGGCCTATTTACAAAGGTTTTTTCAGAAATTTAAAGTTTTAAAGGTTTGCTCTAAATTACAAGGTTTTTAAAGGTTTAAGTTTCTAGAGTGTTTTATGTGATCTTATTCACAATGCATGCTTAAAATATGTAAGGATACAAATTCTACAAAAGGCAAACTAGAGTTGTCACAGGAGTGACAAATTATACCCCCACAATACAGCCTTGTCACAGCAGTAAGCTAATGTCAAAGTCGAACTTGACCTAAATTTGATGATGTTACACCTGTGTATTAAAAATGATTTAAATCTGTCAACCCTGCAAAAAAAGTCCTACTGCTCTGGGTCAATGTGACCTTGACCTTTGACCTACTGATCTCAAAATCAGCAGGGTTCATCTGCTGGTCAAGATCAACCTCTCTATTAAGTTTCGTTATCCTAGGCCCAAGCATTCTAAAGCTATCATCCAAAAACGGTTTAACTGTCTTGGGTCAATGTGACCTAGACCTTTGAACTACTGACCTCAAAATCTATAGGGGTCATCTCCTGGTCATGACCAACTTCCCTATCAACTTTCATGATCCTAGGCCCAAGAGTTCTCAAGTTATCATCTGGAAACTGTTTAACTGTTCCAGGTCACTGTGAACTTGACCTTTGATCTATGGGACCCAGTTTTTCAAAACTTTTAACAGGTGATTAAGCTAACGTCCGACTGACTTTTAAGGTTATATTTCAACATTTTAGAAGACTTCGAAAAACAAAAGTATCAGTTCAGGATTATGAACACTAAAAAGTCTTTACAGTAAAATCAAAACATCATATGAGCCATGCCATGAGAAAACCAACATAGTGTGTTTGCGACCAGCATGGATCCAGACCAGCCTGCGCATCCACGCAGTCTGAGGATCTGTTCGCTTTCAAAGCCTATTGTAATTGGAGAAACTGTAAGCAAACAGCATGGATCCTGACCAGACTGCGCGGATGCGCAGGCTGGTCTGGATCCATGTTGGTCGCAAACCCACTATGTTGGTTTTCTCATGGTGCGGCTCATATTAGTTTTTCCCACCAAGTCTAATATTTCGATTCAAACTTTAACCAGCGGTTAGTTTAACAGGTTGTTAAAAGTTTCTAACAACTTGGCCCCGACCTCAAAGTCGAATCTGACCTGTATTTTATGATGTTACACCTGTGTGCCAAAATTTATGATCCTATGCCCAAGCATTCTCAAGTTATCATCCGTAAACCATTTAACTGTTCCGTGTTATTGTGACCTTGACCTTTTACCTACTGACCTCAAAGTCAAACTTGACTTATATTTTATGATGATTCACCTATGTACCAAAAATTATTTAAATCTGTCAAGCCTTTCATGAGTCACTGTCCGGACACCATGAAAACCAATGGACCGACAGACTGACTGACTGACCGACCTACAAGCTCACTCCTATATACCCCCCTCTCCCACAAACTTAGGTATAATAACTATTATTTTATGAGACATGGCAAAACAATGAAGTTATTACTTACACCAATCTGAAATCTGCACCATCGACCGCTAGAAAGAAATAAGAAAATCTGTTACATATACATGACAGAGCTCTATTTACATTGAAAGAGTTTCAAGAGTGGACACAAAACAAAGTAATATGACCTTTGACCCCTAAGTGTGACCTTGACCTTGAAGCGAGCCATCAAATGCATGCACTCTGCATGTCGTCTCGATGTGGTCAAAATTTGTGTTGTGTCAAGTTTCTTCGAAATCCTTCAAGGGTTTCAAGAGTTACAGAGCGGACACAAAATTGCCAACAGACAGATGGACAGACAGACACCAGCGTCATAATAAAATATATTATGTTCCTTCAGGTGTATATATTGTGGATGGAATGGAACATGATGACATTTTGTGTTAAAAATAAATAAATGTAGTGGACAGGTAATGACAATCTGCAAAATTGAGCTGCTTTTGAGAAAAGCGCATGTCTCCCACAACTGCCTTATCATCTAAATAGTAAGTCAGTCTTTATATACTGTTTACTTAGAGCACATGCGCATGCGCTTTTTTGACCTCAAAAGTTTTGAGGTCCAAAATGCGCAAGAAATCTGCGCATTTTTTGGTAATTCAAGGGCCATAATTCCAAAGTGCCGAGGCCGATTTGGCTAGTTATCAAACTTGGCCGAGCACTTATTGGCAAACACATTTTGTTCAAGTTTGGTGAGGATCGGATGAGAAATGTTCGACTTAAGAGTGCGGACAAGGTTTGTGACAGACACACACACAGACTGACTGACTGACAGACAGGAGAAAATCAATATGTCTCCCACACCACTGTGTGGTGGGAGACATAAAGTATTGTCCGTATGAATTTTGGCATTCTCTGCTTTTTACAGAAAGCAACGTGTGCTTTGAGCTACATCTACATCCTAAGAAAGCCAAACTGCCTAACAAGGTTATGTAATCATACAGAAACAGCCAAGTGTCATTACCTGTCTTCTACATTTATAACCTTAGTGAATACTGTTAAAATAATAGTGGTAAAACATTACCCTATGAATATCATGCAAAAAACTATTTAATAATTACAAAATACTTTATTACATGACTCTTCATATAAAATCGATGGTCCATATTTTGTGTTATATGACGGTCTATATTTAACATTTGTTTTCTGGACTAACAAGTCAAAATTTCTGACTCTTTTTAAGATTTTCTTGTATATATACAAAGAAGGATTTTACCGTGCATTGTCTTGTCAATTAAAACACATTTTGCAAAATGACCTACTTTTAGCTATTACACCTAAAACAAGAGCACCGCCTTGCGGGTGCTGACGCTCATCTGATTTTTTTTGTATAATAGAAATATTGTCCTACCCATGATTTTCTAAGTCTAAAAAGGGCCATCACTCTTGCAAAAAGCAGGATAGAGTTATGGTTCTTGATGTACAGTGTCACTTTATGATGGTGAAAAACTGTTGCAAGTTTTAAAGCAATAGCTTTGATAGTTTATGAGAAAAGCTGACTTAAACATAATATTCAACCAAGAAAATTATTTTTCTAAGTCCAAAAGGGGCAATAATTATTGCAAAAAGCAGGATGGAGTTACGTTGCTTGCAGTACAGGGTCTGCTTGTGATGATGAACAAGTATTCCAAGTTTCAAAGCAATAGCTTTGATAGTTTAGGAGAAAAGTTGACCTAAACATAAAACTTAACCAAGAAATCTGATATTTTCTAAGTACAAAAGGGGCCATAAATCTTGCAAAAAGCAAGATGGAGTTATGTTTCTTGCTATACAGGGTCAGCTTATGATGGTGAACAAGTATTCCAAGTTTCAAAGCAATAGCTTTGATAGTTTAGGAGAAAAGCTGACCTAAACATAAAACTTAACTAGGCAACGCCGACGCAGATGCCGACGCCGACAACCCGCTCAAGTGATTACAATAACTCATCATTTTTTTTCAAAAAATCAGATCAGCTAAAAAGGATTCCAGATTAGCATCCCTTCCTGGTGTAATTCGAACGTTTAGAATGGAAATAGATTTTAGTTTTGCGTTCGGCCTTCATGATTAGATTACTACACATCTGAACTCAAAACCGTGTTTTTATGTTTGCCAACAAAGCACGCAAAACTAAGATTTATTTCCCAATTTAACAATAAACAATGAAAATTAATTTCTGATGTCATGTAATAAAACACTTTATTGAATGACTGGACGGTCAATAGTCACTGGGACTGGTGTAATAGTTTTAATTTCAAGCAGCATGTCATTCAGTAAGTGTACAATATATAATTAATCAGTAACAACAAAGATGTTAGAACAGTGATATTGCTTACAAGTTTCGGACCCTTCGAAGGCGGAAAGTAGTATGTATCCGCTTGGGTTTTCACCGAACTCTCACAATATGCCCCACGAAAAACAAGCTCACGTTTCCATCCTAAAAAGTAATAGATTAGTATTAACTGAGAATACTGGGGTTAATGAACAGTTCTTACGATTTTGCTTCCCACAGGTGGAAAGTAATAGACATCACAGGGTCGGCTTTTAGGGGTTCCAGTGCATGAAGAAATCTCATCATATATTCCTCGAATTACAACTTCTCTTTTCCAACCTGCAAATGTTTCCTCAAAAGTGTACATATATGCATATATTCTTACATCTGTTCAAAGGACAAAACTACAGCACATTTATAGAAAAGTTCCATTGGCAGTACAAAAAATCTATACCCACAACACTTTAAGGGCCATGCCGCCAGATCTGTGTCAATTTTCTAAAGATGTAGGTAGTTCCTTACTATAAAGTAATAGTAAAACAACAGCTGTCCGACGAGGACAGCAATACTCTTACTATATTCAAAAGCACTGTCACTAGGCACAAACGGGAATATTTTACCTTGCTTGAAGGGTTCCTTGTATCTCTCGGACTCCTCTGGTGTAAGGGGTTTTATCTGGGCTGGTGATGCCTTCTTCCCTTTGTGGAACAACAAGGGTCTTCTTCCATGCCCTGTAATACAACAATTCAATAACCAGAATGTTTCATTTCTGGGACCATCCTTAAAATGTTATTTGACCTCTACAATGGTTTTGGCACATAAATCAGAAGCCAGGTTATCCCAGTGTGTGAACAAACTTAAGTTTAAAATTGGTAGGTAACACAGTGTAAACTGAAGATTAGATAATATACAGTGTGCACTGCCAGCACAGTCTTCATATTCACAATTATTTATGAAATAAAAACTGTCCATCTATCTGTAAATTATGTTTCTAGAAGAATGAAGGTAAAGTGGTATAAAAAGTTGTAAATTCTCATCAATTATCAAAATCTTCTAAAACACTTTGAAGAACTAAAACTAAAAGTTTACAAGCAAAAATGACACTGTTTAGCTACTAAATAGTACTGTAAGCATTAAGTCATACAAGTCCCGGGTTCCACAAACACTGAATTAAATTGATTATAAGGTTTCTTGGTGTTTCCTCAACTTGCTTCATGTCATCCCCTCTCTTTCAAAGTTTTAATAAAATAATTGCAGGGCTTGTCCATTTAACTAAAAATTCCAAATAATTTGGTAGTGGTGTCACGATAAACCGGTATATTGCAATATGTTGCCAAAGCTGTATTGCACCGCGATATGCAACCAACATGCTGGGTTTATACGGTATTTCCTCGCATTTTTTCTTTGTCAAATGTGTCGCGAACTGTTTTTTTTTCTCTCGGTTTGTTCGATTGAAATATTAGTTCCAGTAATTTAATCGAATAGATAAGCATTCCTGGTCATGCAGGCGCTTACAGCAGTAACTGTTGATTACTGTATGAATCCAAACTTTTATGTAAACAACATGGCAGACAAAAGTGCCGGCTTTAAAACTGTCGCGAACAAAACGGCAAAGACTCTCATTTCGGATTGAAATTCGACCTGCAGGCAAAGAAAATTGTCGATGGTATTGCAATCTGTCAGTTGTGCAGTGGTACCTTGAAGTATAGCGGTGGGACAACTAACTTACCGGCATCATCTGAGAGTGAAATTGAAAGTAGGACACACCTCTATACTCTTCAAATAAGTTGTAGAAAGTAAACATAAGCTTTTTTTAAGAACTCATCATGTTGAAGCAGTGCAGTATTCTACATGCAATATCTTGTAGAATATCAGACTTTTTTCTGGCCATTTTGGGAAAAAGGCCCCTGTGCTTTTTGGGAATTTTCGACTCGTGAATACTGCCATATAGGGAAATATGTGTATCGGTTAAACATCCAAATTAGGAAAGTATTTCCATGAAAATCAGTCTTTTTTTTTCCCTTACAGATATTCCTGTGATTTCTACTGCTAATATTCATAAAAGGAAACTGCTTTATATTCAAATTAAAGCTGAAAATTCAATAAAATCTACAATACAATGGTCATGATGGTTGCACCACTATAATTTGCAACAAAATAGATTAGGTCAAAAAAAAAAAAAAAATTTTTTTTTTTTTTTTTTTTTTGTTGCTTTGATTAGGAATTTTTGAACGGCTATTGGGAAAAAATATGCATATTTGCCATTGGGAATGGGGCCGAATTTCGGCCCCGTGCGACACACTGAAAAAGCCCTGAATATTTAACAGTTCTGCACATATATACATAAATTTCTTATATTAATTACTTTCTAGTTTCTGTTTCTAGTCATGAAACCCTCATATTTCTAGTCAAAACCTTGAGAGTGATATTTGTTTCAGCTTATGTTAACTTTCTACAACTTATTTTATAAGTATGGAGGTGTGTAAAGGTTTTGCAGTAATAAAAGAATCTCCAGTCATATTTCCAGTTCATGAAGCAATATACTGTGGTACGTATTACAATACAGCGATAATGTATTGCAATATATCGTGGTACGCTTCAGGCGATTCGTGACACCCCTATAATTTGGGAATGATTGTATACCATGTAACTAATAGTCTTCCATAAATCAAACTGTTCTCTGCAGGTTTTGTAACAGACAACTTCCCCACATGAATCAGAACTGGAGGACAAACGACTCATCTTCAATGAGAACATACAGGTATATGTCATACACCTTTGCAAACATCCTAACCTATGACCCTCAGATTTCTGGTCTTGAGCTAACCTCTGATACCATACCTTTGTCTAGCCCTGAAAAGGCTGGAGAAGCATCTATTTCATCCAGCTCCTCACCAACCAAGTAGCCTTCTTTCTTCCCTGGTGTTCTACTTCTTCTGCTGCGTAGCCTTTCATCTGTTCCTTCCTGCCCGTCTGACTGTGATGTTTCACCTGTCACATATAGCATAGGTTGAGCAAAATGTGTCATAAATGCCTGGCATTGTGCCTTTATTGAAAGAGGCATGCTTCTGTCCCAAGTATACACCAAAGTTGTTGTATGCATCAATGTCTGTGACATTATCAAAACTCATAACTCAATATTACTAAAATTAAGTATTTCTAAGATTATGAAGTAACATACAGCTGTGGTCAGTTTGTTTTACTACACACCTTTACCATGCAATTTAATTTACTCAATTCAACAAGATTTATAAATATTTGAAAGATTTTTCGCTCGCTAAAATATGATCAATCAAAATCATTCTTTGTGATTTGGGCTTACTTAAGCCAGTAAGTGAAAATGATGATTCAAATTTCTCAGTTTTCGGTTTTGTCAGAATTAGTTTCATTGAAATAAAGAAGGATATATCCTGGACCAAATTCTCTCTAAACTGTTTTGTTTGGAGAGAATTAAGTTTTCTCAAATTAATCTGTACATGTGTACTAGTATTCCTATAAATATTTAAATCTAGAATTAACCTTTGTCTACTTTTTATTTAGCAAGAGGGTCATGATGACCCTAAATCGCTCACCTGAGTAATATCAGCCACGTTTAAAATAGCACACTGATGCTAAAATATTAGAAAGTAGGTCAGTAGGTCACATTCATGGTCACCGAAAGTCAGTTTTAAGTTGGGTGTGCAAAATTGTACATGTCATCCAAATTTAAAGGCTGTATCTTAAACAAGAGGGTCATTGACCCTAAGGCGCTCACCTGTGTACAAGGCTTTAAGTGTGTTTGTATAAGTACAGAGTTAGGTTTCTTCTATGTTAGCCTATATTATATACATGTCACACACACTTTTGAACCTAGGGCAATAATTTGAACAATCATGGTAGACATTACAAATCTGATATCGCCAAATATCAAGGCTCTAGCTATTATTGATTCAGAGAAGAAAAGTGACCACGCCCCACGGCAGCCATTATTTTTGACGAATCGGAATAATTTTAACAATCATGGTAGAGGGTCACACAAGAACCATTTGTGTACAATTATTTTAAAATCCAGCTAGCAGTTTCAAACAAGAAGATTTTTAAAGTTTCCACTATATACATATAGGGAAAAGTGACCACGCCCTCTGGCGGCCATGTTTTTGACGAATCAAAATAATTTGAATAATCTTGGTAGAGGGTCACACATGGACCATTTGCAAAATTATTTTAAAATCGGGCTAGCAGTTTCAAACAAGAAGATTTTTAAAGTTTCCACTATATACATATAGGGAAAAGTGACCACGCCCTCTGGCGGCCATGCTTTTTGACAAATCAAAATAATTTGAACAATCTTGGTAGAGGGTCATACAAGGACCATTTGTGTAAAATTATTCTAAAATCTGGCAAGCAGTTTCATACAAGAAGATTTTTAAAGTTTCCACTATAATATAGGGAAAAGTGACCACGCCCTTCAGCAGCCAAGTTTTTTTTTGACGAATCGGTATAATTTGAACAATCTTGATAGAGGGTGACATAAGGACCATTGTGTGAAATTATTTCAAAATCGGACCATCGGTTTAGGAGGAGATGTCGTTTGAAGTTTTTTCTATTTTTAGCTCTGGCAGCCCCTATGTGCAACCAAGCGGAACCCTTTGAACAACTTTGGTAGAGGACCACCCAAGGAACATCAAGGCTTCATCAAAATCCATTCAGTGGTTTTGGAGGAGATGTCGTTTAAACACAAATGTTGACGACGGACGACTTGACGCATGCACGCACGCACGACAGACACAGCGTGATCACAATACCTCACCATGAGCTAAAAAGTAGTCAGTAGGCCAAGGCCACAGTCAAGTGACCCCTAATCGCTTGTGGTCATCAGGTAATTATAATTAAACAGTCTAGGATATATGATCTGATAATTTTTTAAATATTTATTCCTATGTAACTCATATAACAAGTGACCCCCAGGGCAGGGCCTCTTTTCACCCTAGGGACATAATTTGAACAAATTTGTTAGAAATCCACTAGGCAATGCTACATATCAAATATCATAGGCCTAGGCCTTGAACTTTCAGACAAGAAGATTTTTTTTCTCCCTATGTAAGTCTATGTTAAATTTGGGATCCCCAGGGCAGGACCTCTTTTCACCCCTGGGGCATAATTTGAATAATTTTGGTAGAGGACCACAAGGCAATGCAACATACCAAGTATCAAAAGCCTAGGCCTTGCAGTTTAAGGCAAGAAGATTTTTAAAGTTTTTTCCTATATAAGTCTATGTAAAACTTGAGACCCCCGGGACACAATTTGAACAATCTTCATAGAGGACCATTAGATCTGATGATGTCACAAGCCAAATATCAAGGCTCTACACCTTGCGGTTTTTGACAAGAAGTTTTTTTCCTATATAAGGCTATGTCAAACTTGAGACACCCCCCACCCCGCGGGGCTGGGCCTCTTTTCACCCCAGGGTTATAATTTGAACAATTTTGGTAGAGGACCACAAGGCAATGCTACATACCAAGTTTTTTTCTATATAAGTCTTTGTAAAACTTGTGACCCCCAGGGCGGGGCCTCTTTTCACTCCAGGGGTACAATTTGAACAATCTTCATAGACAGGGCTCTCGCGAGTGGGCGACTTGAGTGAAATAGGCGAGTTGGAACTTCAAACTTCGCTCTAATCTAACCTCAAAGCGAAATGCAATTCGCCCGATTTTCTTTGATATCCGCACTTGCTACATGTAATTACCGCTTATCGGGCTGTTGGCAATTTGCACGGTGTCAAAATGAGAGTTGAATACACAAACACATGCCGATAGCATAATTTAAGCTCTGCCTACTTCAGTGAAATGTGTGAAAGCGAATCAAATTATCCGATACACCAGAGTCGATTGTGTTCAGCCAATTAGCGACGGGGTGACGTCTTTTGACACTTTGCATTTATTGTCAACATGTTCGAGTGCTTGTAAAGAAACCACTGATTAACCATGCGGTTAATTGGAATATTGTACACAATTATTTGTTATCTATGGTAAAAGAATGACATGTAATGTATTTCTAGTTTACACAGTTTACTTCAGGGTTTTCCCTCGGGTTTTTTATTTGGGAGTCCATGGACTCCCAAGGCTGCTAATTTAAGGGTCCCTAATAATTTTTGGGGGTCCACAAAGTATTGATCTTGAAAATGGACATTATTACTATAAAAATTTACCCTAAAACCGAATGAACTTAATTGTATCTTTTTAATTTAGATAGCAGTTGATTCAATATTTCGGAATGGTATCTTTCAAAATGGCATGAGCTTCTCAATTCAGACTGATTACAAAAGGTGTGATAGTCTTTTTGTTATGATTAAATAGCCAGTAATTACCGGCAATTAACGTGTCACCCCGTGTCAATTATGTTGTTCACAGTTTTATTTCGGTTAAAATAATACTCGATCCTTAATTAGTATCATAATTTCTGTGATTTATTAATATTTTTTCATCAAAATACTTTAAATTTATATGAAATTAATGTTGTTTAATAAAAAAATAAACCATTCGATCTTTTACGGAACGTAACGGCAATCTTAGATTTTAGCGGTGACAGTTAGCGGGGAGAGTAGGTTCCCTTTACCAAAATGGCGAACATCGATAACAAAACTTGTTTTGAAGTTGGAAAATCGTCTATACCTGTGTATAATGAGCACCCACGATTCCGTGATGGTCCCGGTGGTAAAAAACTGCGCATTTTACATGGGTATCTGCGCGAAGGAGGCTTCAGTGCAAAGGAGTTTCGTGACCGATTTTGCGGGTCCAGTGGGACGCAGAGGCACTAAAAAATGCGAGTTCAAAGCAGTAAAAGCGCGTTAGACGCAGAAAACCTGCGTCCGGGAAAACCCTGTTACTTTCAGTTTTATTCGAGTGAGATACTGATCACCGAGGTGGTGACCCGGTGTTTATAATAATCACTTCATACAAGATATAACCAAAAATCGGCGTGTTAGATTTACAGCATCGGCAGGAATTTTGAAAACGACTTTTTTCAGAATTTTGTAACGAAACAATAACCACTGTATGGGAAATGATCTACTAAAAGAATGAATAGTCACATCAATGTTCTTTATCTAAAAACAAGAAAATTACAGCCACCTTTCTAATCACTCAACATCATTGCGGTAGGAAAAGTCTTCCCACTTCTCCCTAAAGTCTCCCCACTTCTCCCTTAATCAGCTTGAGGGAGAAGTGACTTCTCCCAAAAAATTGGATCTAGCTAGACCCCTGATAGAGGACCATTAAATGATGTCACATGCCAAATATCAAGGTTCTAAGCCTTGCGGTTTTGGACAAGAAGATTTTTAAAGTTTTTCCTTTTGGCTGCCATGGCAACAAGAGTTCTGCATGGAATTCAATTCTTTGAACAATTTTGAAAGGGGGCCACCCTAGGATCATAGCTGTGAAATTTGGTGTAATTCTGCCCAGTGGTTTTCAAGAAGATTTTTTTTTAGAAATTGTTGACAGATGCACGACGAGTGACAGACATTGAGCGGTCACAAAAGCTCACCATGAGCCTTTGGCTCAGGTGAGATAAAAACACTTACTTACAAAAGAAATTTCTCTCTTAATTTTGAAAATTCTGATATAAATCTGGAAGTAAATGTGTTGCACAAATGATTAGGACATATGCATATGAGGTGTTGAAATTAAACAGTGTTAACATTTTGTTTTCTTACATTTGTAATAATTTGTAAGCACAATTGTTAGCATCTGATCAGCTTACAGAATCCGTATTTCTAATAAGCTCCCTTTTTCTAATCAGCTCCCTTCAACAGATTCCAGTCTGATGTATTTCAGATACTTTGTCAGGGGTGTGGAGTTCCTATGTCTGACCTGGGACTTTTTAGCCGGCAAACATATGCATTTTTTCATTCAGTTTGTAAATTCAGTAGGATCTTCTCATTTCACCTTTAGCAGTTACTTTAATATAGAGGCTGAGTGCCCCCACTTGCATTAAATTGGGAGAGGACCTTATAATGATGCTTGAGACCAAGTTTCTTGAAGATCCATCTGGAGGTTCATAAGAAGTTGATTTTCCTCTGTTTAGTTTAACTGCCCCTACATGCAGCCAAGCGCAGACAAGTCATTTGCATAAAATTGGAAGAGTACCTTACAATGATGCTTCTGACCAAGTTTCATGAAGATCCATCTAGAGGCTCATGAGAAGCTGTTTTAAGGTTTTTTATTCTTAGTTCTAGCGGTGCCTAAAATGAGCCTGCATGTAGCACCCAAATTTGAAAAAAAAAAATGGGAGAGCACCTGACCAAGTTTGATGAAGATCCTGAAGGATCATGAGGAGAATCTGCTAAAAGGCATTTCTATTTTAAGGTCTAGTAACTCTTTAAAGGGACAGAGTGCCCCCACTTAAACAAATAATGGAAAGGCCATTATAAGATGATAAAGACTTAAGCTTGATGAAATCCATAACAAGTCATTCAACGTTTTTTCTACTTTAAGCTCCGGCTAAGCACCCCTCCATTTGATCAAAACTGGGACAGCACCTTATAATGATGCTGCAGACCAAGTTTAATGATGATCAATCAAGCTGTTCATAAGCAGAAGTTGTTTAAAGGCATCTCAATTTTTATCCTCTACAGACAACGGATAATCCCCCTAAATTAATAGTTCACATTGAACAAAGTTCAGGTGTGCTAAAAATAAAATATCTTTAATAATAATTGAGCCGCACCATGAGAAAACCAACATAGTGCATTAGCAATCAGCATGGATCCAGACCAGCCTGCGCATCCGCACAGTCTGGTCAGGATCCATGCTGTTTGCGAATGGTTTCTCTAAATGCAATAGGCTTTGAAAGCAAACAGCATGGATCCTGACCAGACTGCTGGTCGCAAATGCACCATGTTGGTTTTCTCATGGTGCGGCTCTTATAGATCTCTATAAATTAGCAAATGCCAGCTAATCCTAAAGGACTGCATAATAAATATCACATCTGGTCAATCTTAATCTTGTCTGATCAATGTAAGGAAGCAACCATTTTAGTCACAAGTAAAATAGCTAATTTTAACGGTATAATATAACTATTTACCTTTACTGTTCACGCCTTCCTCTGTTTGAGCACTATCATCTTCATGGGTTTCAGTTCCAACATTCCCATCTTTGTTCAAATCTGCATCTACAGAACTTTTACCCCTCAACTCGGCATCACTCATGTTTTCCTTCCCTGCAGTCCCTTCTATGGAAACCCTCCTTGGTGAACCACTATTTAGTCGTCTAAACTTATAAGGACTAGGCTTTGATCGCACAGATGATTTCCGTCTTTTTCGCCTACCTTTTCGTTTTTTCATTACTGAAACCACAATTCCATTTCCAACGCCAGTTTTTATTTCACTTGTCAATTCTGTTGAGTTTTCAAGACTGTTGTCTAACTCCATTTCTCCTTCATCTGCATCATCTGTCTCTTCTTCACAATCATTGCCATCATTGACTGATGTATCCATTTCTTCTTTTCCCATATCACTACCAGTTGTGATTGGTAAATCTTTCCCTGCATTTTCCTTTCCATCACCTGCATTTGTTTCTTGTTCCTCTTTCTTATGTGTTTCAGCTTCAACTCCCTCATTTTCTAGCTTATTTTCTGTAACTCCATTAAAGGTCCTTGTTTGTTTATTGTCACTGGATTTTTGTTCAGCAGCTTTTAAATCAAACACATCTGTTATTCCTTTAAAAATATCAAGAACTTTTGAGGGTTCAGTGTCTGAGGTTTCTAACTTGTCTCCATCCAGTGTTTCAGTTTTTTCTTGAACTTTATCTAATATTTTCTCTGACATATCAGTTTCATCCAAGTCTAATTTATCAGAATCCTTTGTTTCAGAAGATTTTCCTTCTCTCTTTTTCTCGTTAGTAATTGTTTCTGCATCCATTTCATCACAGCTGGAAGAATTACTTTCTATCTGAAACCCATTTTCTTTCAGATCTTCTTTAGAGTTTAAACAAGAAAAGTCTTGGTTTTGCGCTATTTCATTGAGAATATTTAAAGATGCACCTTTGTTTTCTTGAACAAGCACTTTTCTTGGAGAGTCTTTGAAATTTGTGTCACTTTCTGAGTTTTCTTCAGCATCTGTTTCGTCCAGATCAATAATTGCAGCATAAGGATGGTCAAAGAGGTTTACAGCCATCCTAATGTGCCTCTGCAATCACTTCTAAAGCACCCCACTCGTCACCTCCAAACACTTTCTGAAAAGATTACAAGAATGATGTCAACATTGTATGACACATGCCCCGTATTAAACAAGAGGACCATGATGGTCCTGAATCGCTCACCTGTCCCAACATGACCCAGTTTTGAACCTAGTATGACGTCGTTTTTTTTCTATTATTTGACATAGTGACCTAGTTTTTGAGCTCATGTGACCCAGCTTTGAACCTGACCTAGATATCATCAAGAACATTCAGACCAACTTTCATACAGATCCCATGAAAAATATGGCCTCTAGAGAGGTCACAAGGTTTTTTCATTATTTGACCTACTGACCTAGTTATTGATGGCATGTGACCCAGTTTCAAACTTGACCTAGATATCATCAAGATGAACATTCTGACCAATTTTCATGAAGATCTTGTCAAAAATATGGCTTCTAGAGAGGTCACAAGGTTTTTCTATTTTTAGACCTACTGACCTAGTTTTTTTTTTTTTTTTTTTTTTTTTTTTTTTTTTTTTTTTTTTTTTTGGAACCACGTTTAAGGCCCGTTTATTCATCACAAAATTTACATTTATATTTCAATATGTAACATATACAACATTAAAATATTCACATATTACATATAACATTCAACGATTTCTCCTACTTTTAACATATATAACATTCAAAGATTAACATGTACATGTCTTTTTCTAGAAAAACGTAGTTCAACTTTACTTTAAAAGGAAAAAGAAACCTCTTTAATAAGTACTATCAGGTTATTGAAACATACAAAAGAAGTACATAGAAAGAAGAGATGATTAAGCTGTATTGATTATTCTAAATAATTGAAAAACAATTTACTAATCTAATGGCAACAGATTATAATATTAAATGTTGATTAAGTATGTGGACTGACAATAAAAAGCTGTACAACTGCCCAGTTATCTCTTTCTATTTCTTTTATACTGGTGCTTCTGTATACTTGCCAGGCACAATTCAAATAACCTTTTAAACCATAAAAACTTGGTACAATCTCTTTTCTTTACAAGCGAAAATATATTTCTTAATTTGTAAGAACAAAACGTAAAATTTTTTAATTTTTTTTTCACAATTTCCTATAATAAAGTCTTCTGCTCTTATTTGAATAGTTATTCCATTATTCAATAAAACATTTTTCACTTCTTGCAATAAATTTTGAATACAAGTACAAGACCAGAACAGATGTATAATTGTTTCTTCCTCTTCTTTACAAAAAGTACAAAGATTATCAGTTACAATATTCATATGATATAATAAAGACTTAGTACCAATAATTCTGTGGAGTATTCGTAATTGTAACCACTGAATGTAAGAATCTCTTGTCATGAGAAATACAGATTTATAGGCATACTTCCATTCAATATTATTAAAACATTGGTTCCATTTAACTTGACTAGTAGGTATATCATTGTTTGCAATCAGTACATTATACACATGCTTATTTGCCATATTTGAGAATAAAACTTTTGAAACATAACAAGAAACAACAGGTCCATAGCAACTACAATTACCACTTATTCTAATATTACATGTTCTTAAATAGGATTTTATAGTACTTTTTAAACCTTCATAAAATACAAAATTTAACCTTTTACCAATACACTGTTCCAAGTAAGATATATCTACAAATTCACCTGTGTCTGATATTAAATCTTTAACAAATCTAAAACCTCTATCAAACATACTTTTATCAAATACACCTTTGTTACCAATTTTAAAACAGCTGTTATAAAATAATGGCATTGCAAGAAGTTCATCTACAGTTTCAACAGGCATCTTATCCATATAAGAGATAAAACTTCTTAACACATCACACCAGAATTTGTTTCCTAGCCTTTTCATTATATTTTCGCAATACAAATTTCCAAGATTAACAATTCTATGTAAGTCAAATATTGATTTTAACAACACATAACACTTTCCAGTTCCATTAAAAGCTTTTCTTATCCATGACATTTTCATACTTTGTTCATATTTATAAATATCCACCATTTTTAGCCCTCCTTCTTCATAATTTTTGACAACAACAGAGCACTTTATTTTATATGGGCCATTCCATACAAAGTCATATAACAATTTGTTTAAATGATCCATAAATATTTAGGTGGTGTTGGCAAAATTATAAACAAATTTGTAAAGAGAGGAACTAACAATGATTTTACAACAGTAATTTTTCCAATAGGAGTAAGTAATCTTCTGTTCCAGTAGGATATCATCCTTTTAACATTTTCTAACTTATCATTGAAATTAAGCATTATCATATTATCAAGATCTACATCAAAAATAATACCAAGTACTTTAAACCTTGTAGTACCCCAAGATAGTTTGTACTTTGTCTTTATAGATCGGGTACTGTATTTCATTGCACCTATCCAAATAACATTAGTCTTCTCAAAATTAACTTTTAGACCAGAATAAAATGAAAATTCATGTAGCATATCTAGGGCTGCACGTAAAGACTCTTCCGAGCCATCCAACAAGAGTGAAGTATCATCAGCAAATTGAGATATTTTATACTCAACTTCATCAATAGTTATACCTTTTATTTTCTCAGAATTTCTTATTTTAATAGCAATTATTTCGGCACACAATATAAAAATATAAGGACTAATTGGATCTCCTTGGCGGCAGCCTCGTTCTACTTTGAAGAAATCTGATAGGAATCCATTAAGTTGTACTGAAGTCATAGTATTATGTAGAAACAATCTAAGCCATTCCTTGAATGTGGTTCCAAAATTAAAAAAATTGAAAGCTTTTTCAATGAAATTAAAGGATAATGTATCAAATGCTTTCTCATAATCTACTGTAATTAATAGTCCAGGAATCTTTCTTTCTTCTGTTATTTTCATTATATCATACAGTAGCCTAATATTTTCTCCTATGTATCTACCCTGTAAAAAAACCAGTCTGGTCATGATTTATTAGTTTTGGTAATACAGACTTCAGTCTATTTGCAATAGATCCAGAGGCTAACTTATAGATAACATTTAACAATGTAAGAGGTCTGAGGTTTTTTAAAAATTTTCTGGGTTTATTTTCTTTTGGGATACATGTTATTATTCCTTGTTTCTGAGTAACAGATAGGGAACCAATCGTAAATGCATAATTAATAGATCTTACAACAAAATGACCAAGTTTCATCCAAAAAACTTTTAAAAATTCTACAGTAAATCCATCTGAACCTGGAGACTTATCATTTTTCATTTTTTCAGGGTGTTGAGCATTTCACTATAAGTTAATAGACCTTCTAAACTATCTGCTTCTTCTCTAGACAACTTCTTAACAGCAATATCTTTTAAGTCATTTTCTATATCATACAACTTTTCTAAAACATTTTTAGAATACATATTTTTATAAAAAGAACAAGCTTCATTTAAAATATCTGACTGATTTGAAACCACAGTACCATCTTCTTTTTCTATAAATGGAATAACTTTGCTTGTACAATACTGTTTTTCTAGATTGCAGAAATAACTTGAAGGCTTTTCACCCTCATCTATGAACTTTGCTCTAGATCTTATTACATATCCTTTCATATTTTCTGCTCTTATTATTTGCAATTCATTTTGTAAATTCAGTAATTCTTCTTTGTTATTCTCATCTAAGTTCTTTTCTATATTTTCTATTTTGTTTACTAAATTTTTTTCACGTGAAACTCTCTGTTTCTTCTTATAACTTGAGTATGCAATGGTTTTTCCCCTTATTTCCATTAACAAAGTTTCCAGAAATAACTGATCATTTATAACAAACTGAATATCATTGTTGTCTATACTAAGTACATTCTCTAAACAATATACAGGTAAACAGTACTGCTTTTTAATCTCGTCAATTTTATCATTTATACACTCTAAATAATTTCTATCATACAGCAATGAATTATTAAATTTCCATAGAGGTTTACCATGTTCAATCTCATTGAATACCAATTCTAAACATACAACAGAATGATCAGACCGGTAAGAGATTCCAATAGAAGACTCCTTAATTTTTGACAGCAAGTTTTCTGATGTTAGAAAAAAGTCAAGTCTACCTTGCTGTGTAGAATTCATCCGCCTCCAAGTAAAACGTTTTTCATCACCATTAATAATTCTAAATGTATCAACTAAATTTCGTTCCCTTATAATTGTACAGATTTTTTCCCTAGCTTTTCTATTATTATCAACAGATCTGTAATTCATATAATCTTTGTCAACATCTAATACAAGGTTATAGTCTCCACAAACAATGTACGAATCATTACCGATTGTATCTATACGATTAAATACATCAGAATAGAAACTAGGTTTGTCAGCATTTGGACCATAAATATTACATAAAGTAAATCTTTTCCCATCATAACTAACATCTAAGAATAGACAGTTACCAGTAGTATCTCGCTCAACTGAGTGTACAACAGTTGGAATATTCTTTTTCAATAAAATGCAAACACCTCTAGAATTTGAAGTACCATGAGAAAAATAGCAGTCTCCATCCCATTGTGAGTAAATAACTTTTTCTAAACCATCAGTAAAATGACAATCTTGTAAACAATAAAATTCAGCATTCTGTTTTTTCAGGAAATTAAAAATATCAATTCTTTTACTATTATTGTTTAGACCCCGGCAGTTGTATGAGACAAATTTTATATTACTCATACTGACTAGAAATGTTCAGTAGCTTACTAATACTGTTATAAAAGGCAATCCACATCTTTCTACCTTTCAGTACATCTATACTATCACAAATTAAATGCCATATAATCGAACAGCTTAACATATAACACATGAACGAAAAACAAACTAAATAAACAGTTAGTAACAGCATAACTGCCTGTGCATTGATTTTGCACAATTACATATGAATACACAACTAAAAAGTATTCTTTGAGTATATCATCAATTGTATAAAGTTTTTTAAAGACAAAAAGCATTTTAGAATATTTGCTGACTATGACTACTTGTTTATACATGTCCATTTACTAAAATAAATTTTACATTTTTTCTATTAAATTTTAAGGTTCTACTGTATAGCATAAACCAAAGAAAAAAAATAAATAAATCTGAAACCACACTGTACAATAAAATGCTCATTTAAACATGACTTTTGCAGCGTAAGTTGCTTTGCAAATTCTTCTGTATCGATTCACTTAAATGCATAGTGAGTTTAGTGACATTTATTCTGTTTGTAATTTACAAGAATTATCAACTGACCTAGTTTTTAACCACAGTTGACCCAGTTTCGAACTTGGCCTAGATATCATCAAGATGAACATTCAGACCAACCTTCATACAGATCCCATGAAAAATATGGCCTCTAGAGAGGTCACAAGGTTTTTTCATTATTTGACCTACTGACCTAGTTATTGAAGGCACGTGACCCAGTTTCGAACTTGACCTAGATATCATCAAGGTGAACATTCTGACCAATTTTCATGAAGATCCATTCAAAAGTATGACCTCTAGAGAGGTCACAAGGTTTTTCTATTTTTAGACCAAATGACCTAGTTTTTGACCGCAGCTGACCAAGTTTCAAACTTGACCTAGATATCATCAAGATGAACATTCAGACCAATTTTCATACAGATCCCATGAAAAATATGGCCTCTAGAGAGGTCACAAGGTTTTTCTATTATTTGACCTACTGACCTAGTTTTTGAAGGCACGTGATCCAGTTTCGACTTTGATCTAGACATCATCAAGGTGAACATTCTGACCAATTTTCATGAAGATCCCATGAAAAATATGGCCTCTAGAGAGGTCACAAGGTTTTTCTATTATTTGACCTACTGACCTAGTTTTTGAAGGCACGTGATCCAGTTTCGAACTTGATCTAGACATCATCAAGGTGAACATTCTGACCAATTTTCATGAAGATCTTGTGAAAAATATGGCCTCTAGAGAGGTCACAAGGTTTTTCTATTTTTAGACCTACTGACCTAGTTTTTGACCGCACGTGACCCAGTTTCGAACTTGACCTAGATATCATCAAGATGAACATTCTGACCAATTTTCATAAAGATCCCATGAAAAATGTGACCTCTAGAGAGGTCACAAGCAAAAGTTTACGCACGGACGCACGGACGGACGGACGACGGACGCTGCGCGATCACAAAAGCTCACACTGTCACTATGTGACATGTGAGCTAAAAATGCTTGATAGAATCATATTATAAGCTCAAAATGGGCTTTCTAAACAAGATGGCCTAAGTGACCCTAATTCGCTCATCTGAAACTGACAATTTGACATTGAATACAATGTATGTACACTCACTGAATCATGAATGGTAACAACTTTAGTATAAAAGTTTTTTTCTAGTTTAAAGACCCAGCACAACCTAGTGACCTACTTTTTCCTCTCACATGAACTTTGTGAAAATCATCTTGATAACAGTCATGGCTAAATCCAGTTGGACAGTCAGACCTGTCGGAAAAACAAAGGTTAGGTCTGACATGGAGGGTAGGGGTGTCGGACTGTATGTCCAATATGGTATGCAGCAGGTCAGCCCTATTCCCAATGCAATTTTTCCCAATTGGGAGCAAAAATTCAATTCAAAGAAAAAACAGCCAATTGAAATGAATTTTTGAATATTACTCTGCATACATCCCGCTGTCCGTGAGAAGAAGTTGTTTAAACTTTAAAGGTAAAAAGCTAAAGACGGATGACAGACAGTGGCCCCTCACAATAGCTCATCCTGAACCTAAGAATAACCTAATAGTCTTAGTAGATGGTTACCCAAAGGATATTTCTGTGAAATTATTCCAAAATAGAACAAAATGAAACAGGAGAAAATGCTGTCTGAAGATTTTTCTGTTTTTGTTTTTTTTTGTTGTTGTTCTTTTTTTTTTTTGCTCTGGCAGACATGCTTTTCCAGAATCGGATATTCTTCATAAATGGCCACCCTGGGAAATTTGTGTAAAGTAAAACACATTCTAAAATATTGCAGACAGTTTCTGGCAACAGGATCTTTGAAGTTTCCATTACCGGTGTATACATACAAGGAAAACTGATCATGCCATCTGGGAGTCAAGTTTTGTGATGAATCAGAATAATCTGAAGTCTTCAAAAGATAATTTTTGTGTAATTATTTTTGAATTGGGCAAACAGTTTCTGACAAATAATTATGTTTCTGCTTTATACCGATACATATAATTATGGAGAGGTGACAACACCCATTATGGCCATATTTTTTGGTAAACTAAAATTATTTTAACAGCTTGGACAACAGACGGCAAGTTGCGTAGCTTTGCATACTCAGTTATTCTGCTGAGTAACGTATGAAATCAAAGCTTAAAAATAAGAAGGCTGCAAGGTCGAAATTCGTAATAAAAACAACCAGGCAGTGACAATGTCACCGCAAAGGAGTTTTCTATTTTATTGGGCTTTAACTTTGTAATCACTTTTGAGACCAATGAACACGATTGTTCTCACTGCTGCTGTTCCTTTATCTTGTCTTAAATAATCATAATTTGTCCACAATGGAAGCAACTAATATCCCTTATGCTAAAGGAAAAAACTGGCTCCCTCCATTTACACTTACAAGTCAATAATAACTTTAATTATACTGTAACTCTTTCAACATGTAAGCAACATTAAGATTTTTATTCAATATTCTTAAACAACCTGATTTATTTCCCTATTAAACAAACTTAACAAAAAAAGATGGAAACTGTGTGTTATTTAATATTACCCAACCCATGAATCTAACAGTGATTTGCTCTTGAATAAAATCATTGCCATTGAGGTACGTTATAATTTAACCAAGACTGAGCCCTTGTGATATAATTCTTTCACATCTGAACTCCAAATGATAACTTTATTCAACTATAAATCATTGTGCTATATCATTTAAGTAATAAGTAAAGTTTTGAACTTTGTTCAGCAGTCAAGTAAGGTTTTTACATTTTCAGTTTAGTTACTATAAGTTGTTTCACATACGCATACATCATGTTTGTGATCCTATATGAATACTGAACAGAAGGTGTAAAAGAAATCAGACTGAAATCTGTAAATCAAAATTTGTCTTTACTGGACAGATGTACATATAGTCTGACTCTTGATATGAAGTAAATCAATAACTTGGTCAAAGTTTCCAGGTACATAATGAATGTTTGTGCCTTTTTCAAAACTGTCAGCCTCTACTTCTGCCCAACCCAATTTTCTAACAGCCATCATTCTTATCTATTTAGAGTATCACTCTTCTTTCAATGTTTTTTTTTGCTATTTTTTTAAAGCTTTTATAGCACTTCATAGAGTGTCTGCCATAAGTGTGAGAGGTCCAGGGTTTGATTTCTAGTCAGGGCTGAAATATTTAGTCTGTTAGTTATATTTTCTTCTTGGAATTTAAAGAAAACACTATGTAATATATTATATTTTTCAGCCACAATTACCACCACATTGTTTCAAATTTACGATCATGCAGCAGCTGTTATTGCCTGATAAGGACATAATTAAAAAATTGTTTGTCTCCTACCGACCCATCAGAACGGTCCTGATCCAAACAATTTTTGAGGCCATCTAGGTTACAAATTTTTTTTGGATATGTTTTGATCCTTTCTGATGCAAAATGCAATTTTCACATATGATTTCCTTTCCGCATCTTAATAGTGGAGCAGGATATTGCAAAAATACTTCAGTTCAGTTGATGATACAAGCATCAGATTTACAGGACAGTATCTACCTGGCATGCGCTTTAACATAAGATCAAGGGCCACTTGAAATAATGTCGTTTTCAAGATGGCCACCGCAAAAACAAAACGGCCGCCTTTTGTATTTACTTCTCAGTATTTTATTTGAGGCAAGCATGTAATACATTAAAACGATAGCATTTTTTTTATTTATACACTTTCGTTTCAGTTTAGAACAGAATACCAATCTGTAGTATTCATATTCTTTTAATTTGTAATCAATTTTGTATGACTAAGCTCATGGCTATAGACATCTCAACACTTATGTTTTTATAACTTGCAGTTTTGTTTTCGAACAACGGTAAAATCTGAAGCACACCAACCAATATAAGTTTTATATACATTACATTCAATGCAATAAATTAACATCGTTAGAAAATGTGTCTTATAAACCACGCGGGGATAAAGAAATAGGACAGCGTGAACACTTGCACAGTCAAGAGCAAACCTTGAGAAACTATCTGTTGATTTACTATATATACCCATGCATATACAAGCTTTTCCTTTGATTTGACCTAGTGACCTACTTTTTGACCTCAGAGGACCCATATTCGAACTCGACCTAGATTTCATCAAGGCAATCATTCTGACCAAAATTCATGAAGATTAATTGAAAAATACAGCCTCTATCGCATACACAAGGTTTTTCTTTGATTTGACCTAGTGACCTAGTTTCTGACCCGTTTTCGTATTCGGCCTAGATGTCATCAAGGTAATCATTCTGACCAAAATTCATGAAGATTAATTGAAAAATACAGCCTCTATCGCATACACAAGGTTTTTCTTTGATTTGACCTGGTGACCTGGTTTTTGACCCCAGATGACCCAATTTCAATCTCGGCCTAAATTTCATCAAGGTAATCATTCTGACTAAATTTCATGAAGATTACCTGAAAAAAACAGTCTCTATCGCATACACAAGGTTTTTCTTTGATTTGACCTAGTGACCTAGTTTTTGACCCTAGATGACCCATTTTCGAACTCGGCCTAGATTTCATCAAGATAATCATTCTGACCAATTCTCATGAAGATTAATTGAAAAATACAGCCTCTATCGCATACACAAGGTTTTTCTTTGATTCGACCTAGTAGCCTAGTTTTTGATCCCAAATGACCCACTTTCAAACTCGGCCTAGATTTCATCAAGGTAATCATTCTGACCAAATTTCATGAAGATCAGTTGAAAAAAACAGTCTCTATCGCATACACAAGGTTTTTCTTTGATTTGACCTAGTGACCTAGTTTTTGACCCCAGATGACCCATTTTCGAACTCGGCCTAGTTTTCATCAAGGTAATCATTCTGACCAATTTTCATGAAGATCAGTTGAAAAATACAGCCTCTATCGCATACACAAGCTAAATGTTGACAGACAGACGACAGATGACGGACACTGAGCGATCAGAAAAACTCACCTGAGCACTGCTCAGGTGAGCTAAAAAGTGATAAAAAAACTCCCTACCTGCCTAACCACTCCCAAAAATCAGGGCTGGAGCACTACAAACAAATGATTTTTATTTATGGCCTAATTACGACATCATAACTGTGTTTAATTGTCATCAAAGTTCAATGTACATTCGCATCAGTTTTTGCAAATTGGTACTGTGCCTGTTATCTCAAAGCTCTGATGGCTTGGTTTAAAATTTGGACTTTCCCTTTTTTAGCATTGATTACACTATATGCCGCTACAGTTCCGTTTTTTACCTGAAACCTTATGGTTGATTAGTTTCTAGTTTCCAGAATTATGGGAACATTCGAGTTTATGCAGTTTTTCTCATGCACTTTTATAAACCATTGCAACGATTTACTTTTGTAAACATTATCATCACGTGGGCAGGAAACTATAACTGCATATGTATGCGCATATTTTGCTTCTGTCACTAATAATCAATAGAGCACACACTGAAATACTGTTGAAAAACGGCATTAAACCCAAAACAAACAAACAAAACACATATCTAGGTATCGCAAAGTATTATGGCGATTTGAAATGTAAACAAACAAAAAAATAACATAAAATTAAGTCAATACACTACATTTATGATGCAGTCAGTCAGATTCCTCATTGGCCGAGCAGTAACAGTATTTGTATTATACTTTTTCATCGGGAGTTCGATTCTCAGACCCATAAATATTTTGTTTTTAAAACTGTATTTAATTTCTTTTTCTTCAATACGATTCAACGAAGACGAAACGAGCTCCAGATGAAAAAGTATAATACTTTTAATATTAATAAAGTCCAAACAATATCAGGACGACAGTGCTCAACCCTTGCTGATTCAAACCACTGTCATTACAAAAGGTTCAACTAAATACCAAAAGTCGAGAAAAAGTAACTATGATTACTATCTGCAAGAAACCTTATCAATAAGAGCTGTCTATAACTCTATAACACTTTAACAGTGCATAGAAAAATCTCTAAGCTGAAATATTCAACCAATTTAATCTTTCACCTGTATAGATGATTCAATTTTCAAGGGAGTTCTTTGAGTAGCTTCCCCTGTTTTAATTGCCTGTTAATACCAGAAAATGAGGAACGTTACAACAAAAGATATCCATTTTCACTTCAGAAACCCAGAAATAAATTGGATAGCATTGAAGGAAGCTGGCAGTCGCGATAGTCAAGCTCTTGCCAACAATTACTTGACTGTTTCGGACCGGCTGCCCATCACAAGTTATAAGTTAGCATCATATATTGAAAAGCTACCTCCCGAGCAGTCAATGTACCAGTCCTGAGGCCTTCTACTGTATCTTATAATAATTAATCTGGAAAAATGGTAGGTTTAAAACAAACAAATCAAACATAACAACAAATGTAAGATGCATACTATGTGACAGTGATATGAGCTGATCTACCTGTAAAAACTTGAGAAAAACTTATCACCACAAAAACTACAAAGGTCAGTCAGGCTGGTGTGATTCAACAAGACGTCAAATAACCACTATACTTTCCAGATGTTAATTCATCCCCAGTCAGAAGAATAAGAACAAAGGCCATTAGATATATT
The DNA here is from genome assembly GCF_021730395.1 of Mercenaria mercenaria. NCBI lineage: Eukaryota > Metazoa > Mollusca > Bivalvia > Venerida > Veneridae > Mercenaria > Mercenaria mercenaria. The sequence continues at coordinate 112,272,148 of NC_069361.1, read as the reverse complement.
AAAACGTTTGCTGTTTATTGTCCATCTGGGCAAAATCTGATAACGCCACAAATTTTTCTCCAGGGAAGTCTTTAGGGAAGACCCGTTACTAATGTTGTGAGAACTAGTCGGTTGACCCTTTTGCCTATTATATGTACAATTGACGTAGTTATCTGTTTATATATTGGCAATAAAATATGTTTAAACTAATTTTTTCTCCAAAATAACGTCGAAAACGCAAAATTAACATCAGCAACTGCGATAAGACGCATGACGTATAGATCACAGGTCGTATTTATGAAATCCATAATCTTACCAGACGTTCTTTCTTGCTTTGTTCATTGTCAACCTACAAGTTATTTTACTGCACTAGATTATGTACAACACCTTGCATACTGACCTACTTTTATGCGCTAAATTTAGATTTATGCACAATCACCTTTCGTTTCATTGGCTGAAGCGCCCTCTGGTGATTAAATTGTGAGAAAATGTGTGTATCAGCCATGTTGAAAAAGCCATTCTCCACCACAAACAACCCTTATATTTGTCCAAGATAATTAACAAAATAACTCGGTCATGTATTATCGTTAATTTTTCGTCCCGCTACTGAGTCTAAAAATAGCTCAAAAATGAAAGTAACTTTTACAGTCCAGTTGTTTACTACGGCTAAAGCCCATACAAAATGAGTTTCATCAAATTTCAAATTGTAAAATGAAGGAAATTAATTTAAACATATACAAAAAACGCGCATCTATAAACTACTCACGGATGTCATTGGGGAAATGCAAAAATAATAGATAAATTTTACGATAACTCCGTCCGCCCGTTCCGGAAATACGACAGTCTCTAACCCTAAACGTTTTAAAAAATAACATTATTCAGAAAACTGACAATGACAATACTTAAAAAGTATCAGTATGAATTAAAATACAAATAAAATAATTCAAATAATTCAGGAGGTCAATAACACCATGATGTGGGTTTTCGGATGTATATTTGATCTTAGAGACTAAATCAGAAACGAAAGTAGACTTGCTCTTCCAAAAACCAGGATTTGGGAGAAGGTGTACATCTGATCACATTAAGGCTTTGGGGTATCAATGACAGTGTTCATATTGCTATTAAAATTTATCCATTTATACCCAGTACAGGGTGGTGAGCACTGGTGCACAGTGCAATATAAATTGCACTGGAGTCTGCAAATTACACAGGCACCGGTCCAGTATCATTTTTTTGTTTAATATAAAAATCTTTTTTTTTCACACAGTTAACCTTTTATATATTAGTTAAATGAAAAAAAAATCGATGACAAAAAAATCCGGTCACGGTATCATATACATTGAAAAGGTGAACTATGCGAGCGTAACACTGTGTGAAGCTACTCGGCAAACTTGTAGAATATTTCAGAATCGGAGTTTATACACTTGCAGCCACTACCTGCATGATCGCACCTTCGAAACATTTAAAGCCTTCCATAAATGCTAAACTGACCCCATAAATTGCTTTGAAAAACACAGTACAAGTCTCTAGGAGTGAAATATTTCAGTTATCCCGGAACGTGATTTCATTCCGGATAACAGACATGTTCCTGGTTTTTATCATTTCGTTTGGCAGCTGAAATCGCCGGGGATATTTGAAATGTGTAGCTACTAGAGACTTATTCTGTGAATTTCAAAGCAAATTATGGGGTCAGCTTAGTATTTATGGAAGGCTTTAAATGTTTCGAGGGAGCAATCATGCAGGTAGCGACTGCAAGTGTATAAACTCCGATTTTGAAATGTTCTACAAGTTTGCCGAGTAGCTTCCCATAGCGTTACGCTTGCATAGTTCACCTTTTCAATGAATATGACACTGTGACCGGATTTTTTGTCATCGATTTTTTTCATTTGACTAACATATATAAAGTATATTTGTATGAAAAAAAATTATATTAAACAAAAAAATATACACTGGACCCGTGCCTGTGGCAAATTATTAAAGAAGTGCACCACAAACACGCAAGTGGCAGTAACGTACCCAGGATACAGTATGTGTCCATGAGCCATATGCACTTAAATTTACTACAATTATAATGTTTTCTTAGGAAAAAAATGACAAAAAGCCGTTTTGAAAAAAAAATTGCACCTGTGACAATGAGCCATGAAAAAGGTAGGTAAGAACAGTTTGATATGTGCATTGCTTCCAGGTCTGTATATTTTTTTCAAAACAATATTTCCTTATCAATGATTGGCCATCTTTTGAGCAAAAGAATAATCTTTCAGAAAAACCTTAGTTCAAAGCCCAGTTCCAAACCGTTTACGCATCACGAACGAGCAACGGCGTACAAAACGGTAGTGTTTTCTCTATCTGAATAAACCCCACACATTTTTCGCACCATAGTCTCCCCCCTAAAACAAATCAAGTACACCATGCCAGTTAAAAATAGCACTACAAGCAGTCAGAATATGCTAAATGTAAACTAACAAGACTAAAAATAAGGTTCAATTCTACTTAGTTACTTACCAGTTGCTATTTAAATTTTAATTTGAATTTGGTAAATAATCTTCGTGAGCCATCGCTGCTTGTTTATATTCGGGTACTCTTCTGATTTTATCGCTACCTTTGAAATGCGTAAACCGTCTCCGCCAATGAAAACGTTCTTTACAACCACCGTCTTGTCATCAGTAATCATGGCAGGCGAAGGTAATTTGTGAAAGCGAAAAAGTTAAATAGCAAATTTGTAAGTAACAAAGTAGGATTGAACCTGATTTTCGGTCTTGTTAGTTTGCGTTTAGCCTGTTCTGAACGGTAATAAAGTTATTTTAAAGTGGCACGTTGTGCTTAATGTGTTTTAGGGGAGAGATTCGGTGCGAAAAATGTGTGGGATTTTTTCGGACAGAGAAAACAGTACCGTTTTGTACGCCGCTGCTCACTCGTGATGCATAACGGTTTGGAACTGGGCTTTGAAGTAAGGTTTTTCTGAAAGATTATTCTTTTGCCCGAAAGACGGTCAATCATTGATCTGGAAATATTGTTTTGAAAAAAATATATGGACCTGGAAGCAATACATATGTCAAACTGTTCTTACCTACCTTTCTCATGGCTCATTGTCACAGGTGCAAAAAATTTTTCAAAATGGCTTTTTGTCATTTTTTTCCTAAGAAAACATTATAACTGTAATAAATTTAAGTGCATATGGCTCATGGACCCATACTGTATCCTAGGTACGTTTCTGCCACCTGTGCACAAACATAGAAATTATAATTTTCAAGTAACTTAATTGGGCCTGCTAATGGTATTTATATATTAATAAGTTGCTTGCAGGTACTATAGGCCTACATTTGCTTTCGTTTATGAAGACGTTTTTTCCCAAAACAATCTTGATCAATAAATACCGGTCAGAATGGAAATGGCTATTCGTACGGTCCCGTGAAAGCCCGCAGGTGGTTATTACTACAGCAGTTTTGTGTTACACATCGTACTGAATTCATTCGACTGATATAATTTCACCCAACTTTGTTACTTTTCCGGAAAGGAAATCCAGAGATGTCAATAGACGGGAAGTGATTTCCTCTAGTATAATGCATTTTATTACTTCCATCAGGAAGGTCTAATGTGTATCAGTTGTTCCAGCTTCCATTTGTTACATAAACAAACAATTTTAATACAATGAATTTATCGTAAGTGTAAAATACTTATTTAACTGAAATTTGTCTTCTAAAAACATATTGCATATGTTATTAATATTGAAACAATAAAAAATATTGACCAAGTGTTCTCAACTAAACTAGTTAAAGAATTATAGTTCTATGTTTCGTGTATATACGTGCACATTTTTCACAACAGTACAAATCTCTTACCACTCTAAACATGTTTATTGCCCTTTAATTGTACCCCCCAACAACAAAGTTGTAAGTGGGGAAGGGTATACTGGTTTCAGGTTGTCTGTCTGTCCATCCGTCTGTCCGTAGACACAATCTTGTGCGCACCATTTCTCTTCATCCCCTTGACACAATTTAATGAAACTTCACACAAGTGGTCAGTAACAACAGAAGTTGTGCATGGGGCATGTTAGGTTCTTTCAGAAAAAATAATTGCAGAGTTACGGGACTTTGTTTTTTGTTACTATACTATAGGGTGGGCCGGTGGTCTAGTGGTAACACGCTTGACTGTCAATCCAGAGGTCCGAGGTTCGAATCCTGGTCCAGGCACTGGAAATTTCTGAGATGCTCTTGAGTGTCTCCCACCTAACTAGAGGCCTGTACTGGTTCTTCCCAGGAAAGACGGCTTCACGTTTATCGGTGCTATACACCGGGCACGATAAAGAACCAGACTGTCTATTCGAAAAGAGCTAGGCTAAGTTGGCCAGACACGTCTGTATCTGAAAAGTTCTCTCTGTCTGTTCTGGGGGCTTTATCTCACTCTGTCCCTCTGGTCAGATCGCTCTGTGTCTGTACTAGCAGAGGATGATTTCGCGCCCTGTGTGGCTGCAGTATATGTAAAGCGCCTTTGAACGTGTTTATCATGAAAAGGGCGCTATATAAATCTGGTATAATAATAATGATAATAATAATATATACATAGACACAATCTTGTGCGCACCATCTTTCCTCATCACCTTGACACAGTTTAATGAAACTTCACACAAGTGATCAGTAACAACAGTAGTTGTGCATGGGACATGTTAGGTTCTTTCAGAAAAAAGTTTTGCAGAGTTACGGGACTTTGTTTTTTGTTACTATACTATATACATAGACACAATCTTATGCGCACACCTTCTCTCCTCATCGCCTTTACACAATTTAATGAAACTTCACACAAGTGATCAGTAACAACAATAGTTGTGCATGGGGCATGTTAGGTTCTTTCAACAACAAAAATTGCAGAGTTATGGGACTTTGTTTCTTGTTAACATACAATGTACATACAGTCTGCCTATGCAATCTTGTGCGTGCCTAATCTTCTGAACCCTTGCACACAATTTAATGAAACTTAACACAAGTGATCAGTACCAACCCTAGTTGTGCATGGTGTATGTTACGTTCTTTTAGATAAATATTCTGCATAGTTATGGGACTTTGTTTCTTGTTACTATACTGTATACATACAGTCCGCATAATTATGCAATCTTGTGTGTGTCAAATTGCAAGGTACTGTGTCAGTGCATGCGGGGGGTACATTCATCACCTTTAGTGATAGCTCTAGTTTAGTTTTATACTTGACGTTTGTCACACATCAGATTGACATGATTGCATCAACTGACACTTTATTTGTAACACGATGACCAAATGTGATTACAAGTCATTTCCGAAATCGATTGAAAATATATCAGTTGAATGACTTCAGTACAATGTATTGTAATACAAAACTGCCTCAGGAATAACCACCTGCGGGCTTTTCACTATTCTTACGAGAGAGCCGTAAGAATAGCCTGCGAGGCTATTCCTACAGAACTGTATGAATAGCCACTTCCTACCAGGTAAGGGGTATGCTACCACTTTTGATTTATTCTGCTCAGCAACTTATTTTGCAATGTTTTAAAAGAAACCAGTGTTCCCATTCATTTACATATATGAAACATGCACAAGACACAGAAAAAACGTAGTCTGATGTTTTTGTACGTGCAATGCACATAATTATGCAGAGTATACTGCATTATTTTTCTGTACCTTGACAAAAAGTCGAGCGGGTTAATCAGTTTTTCTACAAAAATAAACCAGTAATGATGTAATTTATGTTTGCACATTGTAAACATCTAATTGTACCCCCCGACAACAAAGTTGTAAGGGGGGGTATACTGGTTTCAGGTTGTCTGTCTGTCCGTAGACACAATCTTGTGCGCTCCATCTCTCCTCATCCCCTTGAAACAATTTAATGAAACTTCACACAAGTGATCAGTAACAACAGTAGTTGTGCATGGGGCATATTAGGTTCTTTCAGAAAAATAATAACATCATATGACACAAGGTGCATAACTCTTGCACCAATATTTCCTGAATTATGACCCCTTTTTGCTTAGAATTATACTTATATAGTGTTTTGATACACTTTATCTGTACCTCTCTTATTATTTGATATTTTTTAACACAGACTCAAGCTACTGTGCAATATTCATCCACCATTGGAGTCATTAAACACTCCAATGACAGTTCTTGACAGATTTAAATGTTTTTGGTACACAGGTGTAACATCATAAAATACAGGTAAAGTTTGACTTTGGCTGCAAACCACCAATTTTATATGTAGTTATGGCCCCTTTCCAACTTAAAATTTGTCAAACTCATGGTTGCCGGACAATAACTCATAAAAGGCTTGACAGATTTAGATAAATTTTGGTACACATAAGTAACATCATAAAATACAGGTCAAGTTCGATTTAAATTGCACCTTCTTGTGGCCATGTCTTTCTTATGGTTGCCATTCTTCAGTGACAAGACTGTATTGTGTGGGTATTTGTCACTCCTGTGACAGTTCTAGTTTCCTTTGTAATTAATCTGCGTTAATTAATCTTTTGAAAGAATTATCACGACAGATCGTTCTTTCTTGTTAGCTCACCTGTGACAGGGTGAGGTTTTGTGATTGTCTGTCAGCTGTCCGTCATCTGCCATTCACAATTTCTTGTGAACACGATAGAGACCATATTTTGCAACTGATTTTATTCAAACTTGCATACAACTTGTATTGGCATAATATCTCTGTTGCTTTCGAAAATGGCCATCATGGGTTCCAGAGTTGTGGCCCCTTAAAGAGCCAAAATTTGCTATTTTGGGCTTGTGAACACGATAGAGACCACATTTTGCAATTGATTTTAATAATACTTACACACAACTTGTATTGGCATAATATCTCAGTTCCTTTCGAAAACTGGCCAGTTCCCATGATAGGTTCCAGAGTTATGGCCCCTTAAAGGGCTAAAATTTGCTATTTTTAGCTTGTGAACAAGATAGAGACCAAAGTTTGCAATTGATTTTAATAAAACTTGCACACATCTTGTATTGGCATAATATCTCAGTTCCTTTTGAAAACTTGCCAGATCCAATCATAGGTTGCAGAATTATGGCCCCTTAAAGAGCCAAAAACTGTTATTTTGGCTTTTGCAGCCATATAGAGACTTCATTTATGTTTTGATTTGATACAAACTTGCAAAATATCTTAAAGAACAATAGATCTTGGATTCAATGATGAATCCGGCAGATCCAATCATAGGTTCCGGAGTTACGGCCCCTGATTACCCCTGAAAGAGCCAAAATTTGTTAATTTTACCTTGTGAACACGATAGAAGTGACATTTTACATTCGATTTTAACCACACTTACACAGAACTTAAGTCACAATAAGATCTTGGTCCATTTCGAAAACCAGCTAGATTTTCCTTGAAAGGGGCAACTGAGTGAGTGGTTTTCTATATTGGCCCTTTCAGCCATTATATAGAGGTTTCATTTATGCTTTGATTTGATACAAACTTGCACAGAATGTTCATCTTGATGATCTCTAGGCCAAGTTCTAAACAGATTCATGTGGGGTCAGAAACTATGTCACCAGGCCAAATCAAAGGAAAAGCTTGTTAACCCCTAGAAGCCACATTTATGATCCTATCTTCATGAAACTTGGTCAGAATGTTTATCTTGATGATTCCAAGGCCAAGTTTAACAGGTGAGTGATATAGGGTCATCATGAACCTCTTGTTTTTAATATTAGTCTGCACTGTTATTTCTGAGTTTCGGTCGCATTTTAAAACTAATGATTCCAAGGCCGAGTTCAAAACTGGGTTATGTGGGGTCAAAAACTAGGTCACCCTCTCAAATCAAAGGACATGCTTGTTAACATTTTAGAGGCCGTATTTATGACCCTATCTTCATGAAACTTGGTCAGAATGTTCATCTTGATGATTCCTATGCCAAGTTCAAAACTGGGTCATCTGTTGTCAAAAACTAGGTCTCCCAGTCAAATGAAAGGAACAGTTTGTTAACACTCTTGAGCCACATTTATGACCCTATCTTTATGAAACTTGGTCAGAATGTTCATCTTGATAATTTCTAGGCCAAGTTAAAAACTGGGTTAGCTGGGGTCAAAAACTAGATCACCCGCTTAAATAAAAAGAAATGCTTGTTAACACACTAGAGGCCATACCTTTGACCTTATCTTCATGAAACTTGGTAAGTTATCTTGACGATTCCTTTGCCAAGTCCGAAACTGGGTCATGTGGAGTCAAAAACTAGGTCACCACTCAAATCAAAGGAACAGCTTGTTAACACTGTAGATGCCACATTTATGACCCTATCTTCATGAAACTTGGTCAGAATGTTTTTCTTGATGGTTCCAAGGCCAAGTTTAACAGGTGAGCGATCTTGTTTTTAATATTGGTCTGCACTGTTATTTATGAGTTTCGGTCGCATTTTAAAACTAATGACATTTTTTTTTTTTTTTTGCTTTTGTGTTATATGATAAAAAAAATGAAGTTGAAAAGTAAAGAGATTTAGAGACCATCGTTATGGAGATGCATTTATATACATGGGTTAGGATTTTACAAATTTTGACATCTTTTTGGCAACTTGTTGAGGTTATGAAAATTTCAAATTATTCAAAATTTCTAAATGTTTTGTTTTTTTTTTCAAAAAGAGATACTGAAATAATTTTTGATGGGGATTAATCTACATTTAACTATCTACTAATGACGTTGCAAAAAACAGTGCCAAAAAAGAGATTAGACCATAGAAATTTTAAAACAATTGGTTACCGTATCCATAATTTCTTAGTTACGATATGTTAAGGGCAATACTACGCTACATTACCTTACAATTGCCAAACGAAATCTTCCTGCGAGTCCAAACATATTTTATACTTGCACCCTCAATTTTCATAGAAAACCCCCAGAATTTCAAATTGGTCACTCACAGGTGGTGCAAAAGACCCTTAGAGAAAAAATGTTGTGGGAACACTGAACCACATGAATCTTTATAGTTTTATAAATGTACATCATATATACAAATGGGTGAAAAACACATGAGGTAATTTAAAGGAGATGAATGCCATCCTTGCTAAGATATTAGAACACAATGGTAATGTGACAATATGCATGAACCAGGTATTGATCAAAGGTCAAGGTCACAAATGTACCCTCATATTTCGTTTCTGGGGCTTAAATTTATAACTATGAAAGGTGTTGATTTTAAACTTGGCAAGTAGGTAGGTAGTAATGAGACAATGTGGAGATTACATAAACAAGATCAGTAGATCACAAATGGAGCTGATAGGTCAAAATTGTCCTTCACATTCCATGTCCAGAGTATAAGTTACTTCATAACCATTCAAGGTATTGACTTCAATTTCGGCACATAGGCAGGTGGCAATGAGACAATTTACAAAGAGCATGAACCAGACCTGTAGGTCAAAGGTCAATGTACACCCCCCCCCCCCCCCCCACACCTCCAAGAAAAACAACTGCCACTTGATATCCTCCTTCTGACACGCACACTAAAACTTCTTTTCTTTATTATTTTTTTTTTTCCTCTGATCTAGAAGTCTGGGCGTATATTGCTCTACTTTACGGAGCTCTTGTTACACATTTCGCTGGCATAACCTTGCATGTGGCATAATGATGTCATGCAATAAACATGACATCATTTGATCCCAGCTTCTAGGAATAAAGGCAGTTATATTCCATTTCCTTTCAAACATATATTTGTAAATTATTGTTATCTTTAATTAAATGGAAGCTAGTCCCATAGGACTCATTGATCTGTCAAATGATGCCTACTGTGAAGCAGTGTTGGTGCCAGTAGCGAGCGATGTCACAAGCAACAACAACAAAACAGTGCTTAGTAGAAAATATTCTCAAGTCCAATGGTATATAGGATTTACGTTGATTAAAGTGCATCGAAGACAGCAAAGTGAGTGTTCCTCCATACAAAGTGTTTGCCATCAGTTCTCAATACTTTTTTCAAACAACTGCTTTTCATGGACTAACTGTGTATATAACATACACACTTTCACGGTTGGGCAAAGCGTTTGAGAAAATTCATGAGACCTCCCTTACAGAAGAAAAAGGCCTGCTGCGTACTCTTGCTGTGTACATACAGCGTATATGATGCGTACATGATGTGTACTGAAATCAAGGGCTTTAAATAGTACGCAGGATATACACCGCACATACACCGATAGTACGTTTGTAGTACACTTTTGACATGCAAATGAGCTCTGCCGTGTACTACTTGCTGCGTACATGCTGTGGACTACATAGTACACAGGATGTACGCTGGAGGAATTTAGTATGCGGGAAATAGTACGCAGCATGTACGCGGCACATACACTCTTCACATGTAAATGAGCCTGCGGTGTACTACCCCTGCGGCGTACATGCTGTGTACTCCTGGCTCGAGTCCTGCGGTGTACATGCTGTGTACTCCTGCTGCATACATGCTGTGTACTCTTGTGGCGAAACTGCTGTGATAATGTAAATTCCTTACCCCACCAACTTTTGTATGCAAATGCTGATCATTTGGACAGAAAAAAACAGAAAAAAGATAAGTGACATGCATCAATAAGTATTTACCCTTACCAAAATAATGTAGATTGATGTTATCAAATAAATAAGTATGCTTTTCTTCATCCACTTTTCAATGAAATAAATCAATTTTTGTAGCATGTAATTTGGTAAACATTTGAAGAAAATGGCGTAACTGCATCAAGGGGAAACAACTTTAATGCAACTAAATATAAGTGTTATGATTTATTATAGACGATGTGTGCGTAGTATGTATTTATTTTGATTAAAATCCGTCTGAGAACAATATTCTAGGACTGGAATTATATAAGCATTTATACACTTTTACGTCCGTAAAAAGTAGCGCACCAAAAAATTTTGGATTGATTTTTTCCAATGGGGCGAGCGCAATTAGCCAAAAACGTTCTGAAAATATACGAGCGCCAAATCCGATAAACAACTTTTTAATCTGGTGAGGCCTTAATGAGTTAACATAATGAGCATTAAAGCCTTTATAAAACATGATAGAATGGTGTTTTGCTTAAGAGTATTCAAATAACAGTGTGAGCTATTAATTCTTCTCATTCGGGCGCTGTTGAGGCATTGTCTTGGTAATTATTTCATGTATTACAAAATGTAATGCAACGAAGTTCAAATAAGGCTTTTCAATTATCCAAGTTAGAAAGCTCCAGGATTAATTCAAAATGAAAAAGAATATATTTTTACACTGCATGCAAGGTGCAGCTCAGAAATCACTAAGATGTAAGCTTCACAAATGAACATTGCAAATAGTAAATGGCAAATTTTTATTGTTCAGAATACCGGTAATCTGAACTTTTCTATAAAAGTTACTTGGAAGTCAAGTTCTTGCTTCCAAAAAAAAAAAAAAAAATGTACAAATCCTTCCTGCATGAAGTGTACTTCAGACTTTTACCTAAAAAAATTCAAAGTATAAACACCAAAAGAAAATGAACAAGTCCCTCCCGCGTATATGAAGTTTACTTCAGACTTTAACTTATAAAAAAAAACTAAGTATAAATGCCAAAAGAAACTGTACAAGTCTTTCCTGTGTATATGAAGTGTACTGCACAAATTTCAAAGTATCTGCGGTGTACATGCAGTGTACTATTTTCTTGTACAAGTCCCTCCTGCGTACATGCAGTGTACTCCTTAAATTTTCAGAGTCTGTGCTGCGTACTTGAAGTGTACTAGTGACCTCCTGCGTACATGCTGTGTACTCGTCGAAATAGTACGCGGCATGTACGCGGCATGCGGTGTATGTAAAATGTACTCCTCTGGCGTACTACTGTGTTCGCGGCATATACACAGCAAATACGCAGCATGTACGCCACAGAGGCTTGCTTCTGTAAGGGCTGATTGCAGACATTATATATGGAGGAAAGCACTCATTTTGCTGTCTTTGATGCTCTTTATCTTACGAAAATAGGTTAAGTAATAAGGAAAATATACAAGAGAACATGTCATGCTCAACACCCAGATCCCTAGCTCAAAAAGCAAGCTTACAATTGTCAATATGGTTCTTTGCCTGTCCCTGACCGCCATCCATGAAGGGTTTTCTATAGTATGATTTATCTGGCACAAATGTTCCCCATAATGGGAGGATGTGTCATGCACAGCTTGCAGACTTCAGCTCAAGGCTTAGGTCATACCTGGAGGTCAAAAGTTAACATGGTATTAACTGATTTGCTCCACAACTCTGCCATCTGTAAAGGGATTTTGATATGGCACACTGGCCTTCCATACATATCCAAGTGTAATGGCATGTATTTATAAGTGACACTTTAGTACCCTATATATGTTGTACCTATTAAGTTCACCATTCAACAAACACGTTGAAAGCAGTATGTTCTTTGGCCCAGAATTATTATGTCTCCCCCCCCCCCCACACCTCTGGGGGAGACATATTGTTTTTGCCCTGTCCGTCCTTACGTCCGGTCGTCCGTCCGTACGTCACACTTCATTTCAGAGCAATAACTGGAGAACCATTTGACCTAGAACCTTCAAACTTCATAGGGTTGTAGGGCTGCTGGAGTAGACGACCCCTATTGTTTTTGGGGTCACTCTGTCAAAGGTCAAGGTCACAGGGGCCTGAACATTGAAAACCATTTCCGATCAATAACTAGAGAACCACTTGACCCAGAAAGTTGAAACTTCATAGGATGATTGGTCATGAAGAATAGATGACCCCTATTGATTTTGGGGTCACTCCGTCAAAGGTCAAGGTCACAGGGGCCTGGTCATTGAAAACCATTTCCGATCAATAACTAGAGAACCACTTGACCCAGAATGTTGAAACTTCATAGGATGATTGTACATGCAAAGTAGATGACCTCTATTGATTTTGGTGTCACTCTGTCAAAGGTCAAGGTCACAGGGACCTGAACATTGATAACCATTTTCGATCAGTAACTTGAGTACCACTTGACCCAGAATGTTGAAACTTCATAAGGTGATTGTACATGCACAGTAAATGACCCCTATCGATTTTGGGGTCACTCCATTAAAGGTCAAGGTCACAGGGGCCTGAACATTGAAAACCATTTCTGGTCAATAACTTGAGAACCACTTGACACAGAGTGTTGAAACTTAATAGGATGGTTGGTCTTGCAGAGTAGATGACCCCTATTGATTTTGGGGTCACTCCGTTGAAGGTCAAGGTCACAGGGGCCTGAACATGGAAAACCATTTCTGATCAATAACTTGAGAACCACTTGATTCAGAATGTTGAAACTTCATAAGATGATTGGATATGCATAGTAGATGACCCCTATTGAATTTGGGATCACTGTATTGAAGGTCAAGGTCACAGGGGCCTGAACATGGAAAAACATTTCCGGTCAGTAACTTGAGAACTACTTGACCCAGAATTTTGAAACTTCATAGGATGATTGGACATGCAGAGTAGATGACCCCTACTGATTTTGGGGTCACCCGATCAAAAGTCAAGGTCACAGGGGCTTGAACATGGAAAACAGTTTCCAATTCATAACTTGAGAACCACTTAGCCCAGAATGTTGAAACTTTGTGGAATGATTGGACATGTCAAATAGATGATTCCTATTGCATCCAGCCACCAGTGTTGCTTAGACTTTTGCTCCTGTCCCCTATTAACTTCCTGCCTATGACTATGCATTGGGGGAGACATGCGCTTTTCTACAAAAGCATCTTCTAGTTTTCTCTTGCTTTGTGTAATTAAAGATACTAAATGTTGATATCTGTTCAACACATTCATATGTACCAATATACATTGTATGTATTTTCAGATGCCGGCAGCAATATGAATCCTATATACTTGAAGAGATTATGTTCTATTGATACTTTGTGCCTGAAAAAAGTTCTTCAATGTACCATTTCACGCTCATACAGCTCTAAATCAAATAAACAGAGTTACCACAACAAGACTGGATTAGGTAAATTTTTTTGCAATATTTCTAAGGTTTGATTCACTTTTGAGGAAATATTCTGTAAAATTCAAGGTTTTTTATTGTTTTCTATTCATCATTGATATTACACCTGCTACTCCAGAGGAGGCTGAGTGGTTAAGGTTGCTGACTTCAAATCTTTTGCCTCTAACCGCTGTGGATTCGAGACATCACTTGAGATGTAGAATTCTTCATGTTTGGAAGCCATCCGGCTGGCTTATGGAAGGTCAGTGGTCTACCCACATGCCAGTCTGTGATGAAACAATGCCTGGAAGGGCACAAACAAAGCTGAAAAGACACCATATGACCTTAATTCTGTTTGTGGCAATAAACCCAACAAAAACCAAAACTGATTCTCAAGAATGGAATGGGTAGTATTAGCAACTTCTGAAATTTCTAAAATATCTGTAGACCTTGTTGATAGGAACTTATTCTTGAAAATTGTTATGATTGAATATTTTCAGTTGTTCATTTTCTTTACAAAAAGGCAGCAAAAAGAAATTCTAGTATCTTTATTCATATTTTATGTGTTTCTTACTTTATTTACCGGTAGTCACCTTCATTTTATAGTTACCACCAGTTTCCTCAATACATGTCTCATTCAGAAGGATGTTAGACATTAGATTTTGGTGTAAAGCACTCTAAGCAGGACCTCAGCTAAAGTCACATCTGAAGGTTTATTTTTAATTATGTCTCCCACATGTGGTGGGGTGACATCGATTTAGTGATGTCCTTCTGTCTGTTCAGTCTGTCTGTATGTCACAATGCAACTGCTCTGACAAAATCAGGTGGATTTAGACCAAACTTCGTAAAAATGATCATTGCCAGGGCTGGGTACATGTGCACATTGTTGTAAGTTTCTGTTTCATTGATTTTCAGCAGAGTTACGGCCCTTGCATCAAGTTTTATGATGTTTTTGGCCACTTCTCTAATATTATTGGATGAATTTCCATGAAACCTTTCAGAGTGACCAGTGCTAAGCCTCAGTGTGCATTTTGTTGACATTTTCCAATTCATTGATTTTCAGCAGAGTTATGGCACTTAATTTGTTGTATTTTACCTTGTCCAGGCAACTGCTTTGTTACCACCATGAGGAATTACACCAAACTTCACAAAAGCGATCATTGCCAAGCCTTATTGTGCATGTCATTGGCATGAATTGGTTCCAATATTTTCAGCAAAGTTATGGCTCTTGATTCGTCAAGTTTTATCATGGTATGACCATTTCTGTTATATTAATAGGCATTTTTTCCACTAAACCTTACAGGAGTGATCATGCCAAGCCTGATTGTGGATATTGTCTGATTGATCCTGTTCATTGATCTTCAGCAAAGTAATGACCCTTGGTCAGTTGTATTTTACAGTGTTTACACCATTAGACATAGACCATTTGGCTGAGGTTCACAAAACTTCAAAAGTGTTCAGTGTGAAGCAAAGTTGTGTATCATCGGCATGTTCTAGTTTAATGATTTTCAGCAGCGTTATGACTTGATTTGTCAAACTTTGTGCTACTTTTCCTATACCGTTTGTTAAAATTTCACCAAACTTCACAGGAGTGCTCAGTGCCAAGCCTAGTTGTGTTTATTGTTGGAAATGTTATGTTTCAGCAACTAGCTAAGGAACTGCTTAACAAAACTGTGACTTCTTAAATTTTGATTATGGGTTACATACTCTAACCTTTAGCCTGCTAAATTTCAAAAATGGACTGCTCCATCATTCAATTTTGGCAGTACCATTTATTATTCGAAGGAGTGTTCACTGAAAATTAACTGACTGAATAGCGAACAGTGCAGACCATGGTCAGCCTGCGCAACATTGCAGACCATGATCAGCCTGAAAGCAAAGGCAGAATCACTTTCGTCCAGCAGGCTAAAGGTTAACATAATCTTATGACAAATTTTGAACCAAGGAGAAACCTTATTTTCTTTGATTCCTCAGATGCTGTGGTAACCTCTATATCCAGTCACATGAAACAACAAGGGAAAATAGAAAGGAATTTGTTAGTGCTTGATAACCCAGGTAGGTACTTGATAATCTAGGAAATGTGCTTGATAACCCAGGTAGGTGCTGAAGCTAGAATATTATACATCATAAGAATTCCAGCTCAGTTGTAGAAAGCTGGTGGTTCTAACTGGAAACTCACTGATCAAGGATTATAAAATTGAATTTGGAGACCAGTCTCAGTGTTGTCATTGGTCAGTTTCAAGACTGACCTCAAAATCAACCAATCAGATGCTAGAGTTTTGAGACTGTGCCTGAAATTATACTTGGAAAGTAAATAAAGTGTTAAATTTTCATGTAAATAAAAAGTTCTGTTACTACAAGTGTGCTTTATTTATGTTGTAAGATATGTATTTGGGAAACAGATTTCAGATTTGCGTGCTTTGTTGGCAAATAAAACTTGGTTTTGAGTTCAGATGAATAGTAAACTAATCACGAAGGCCGAAAAGAACGTGTTTTATTTGCCAACAAAGCACACAACTAAAATCTGTTTCCATTCTAACACGTTCGAATTACACCAGGAAGGGATACTAATCTGGAATAAAATGCGGTTTTAAATATGAGGGAGTAAACCAGAATAGTCAAAAGTAGGTCATTTTGCCAAATGTGTTCTAACCGACAAGACAATACACGGTAAAATCCTTGTTTGTTTATATAAAAGAAAATCTTAATAGTGTTAGAATATAAGTTATTACACCTTTTATTGCGTATTAGTAATAAACTGAAAAAACAAACTTTAGATAGACTGATATGTATCATATACAGAACACCTGGTGTCTTTCAGCTAGTGGAGAGGTTGTGAAAAAATTTAAAAAGGCTGGTGTAAAAAAGATAGCATGTACAATAAGAGATGAGGACCATTTTTCAAAAATTCAGGTAACAAAATCTGTCTAGGGTGAAGCATAATTATAAAGTGTTATCTCTCCAGAATATATTTATTTGATTTATTTATTTTAGTTGGTTGCCTAACTGTAGGTTGGTTAATCTTTGCATTTTTTTTTATTTCAATATTATCAACATGAAAGCTTTATTAGTCCATAGAAAAAGATGAGCAGACTAGTTTTACTCCCAAACCCCAAAATAGTACCTGTTGCACTAATAGCAGGTTATTTGACATTGTTCTGTACAATATGGAGATTTATTATATACCTAAATAAATTCTGTAAAAGATCAGCTTGTATTTTACAATTAAATATGAACACACAGACAAGAATTCCGTATTGTACCTTTTGAATTCCGTATTGTACCTTCCGTATTGTATGCTGCCGGACTATTTTCATTAATATGCATGACACGACACATTTCTATAAATGGCGCACATAAAAACTTCACTAAGTTCTAATTAATATCGATAAACATTGAAGATTTCGTTCAAGAACAAAACAAGAATCAAAATGGTAAAGGTATATAATAAAAGGGTCATTATAACAGTATCTGGATCTGGGACTTTGTATTCGGCTCTTGTGGATTTTGCAAGGTCGGATCACACTCGGCGCTTGTGCGCCTCGTGAGATCCAATCTAGCAAAATCCACTCGAGTCGAATACTGCATCCCAGACCCAGCTACTGTTATAATAACCCTATTATATTTGGAGTGCCTGATTTGACAAGCTGATATTCAAATCTTGTATGTTTTTAGCTCACCTGTCACAAAGTGACAAGGTGAGCTTTTGTGATCGTGCGGTGTCCGTCGTCCGTCCGTCCGTCCGTGCGTAAACTTTTCCTTGTGACATATCTAGAGGTCACATTTTTCATGGGATCTTTATGAAAATGGGTCAGAATGTTCATCTTGGTAAATTCTAGGTCAAGTTCGAAACTGGGTCACGTGCCATCAAAAACTAGGTCAGTAGGTCTAAAAATAGAAAAACCTTGTGACCTCTCTAGAAGCCATAATTTTCAATAGATCTTCATGAAAATTGGTCAGAATGTTCACCTTGATGATATCAAAGTCAAGTTCGAAACTGGGTCATGTGCGGTCAAAAACTAGGTCAGTAGGTCTAAAAATAGAAAAACCTTGTGACCTCTCTAGAGGCCATATATTTCACAAAATCTTCATGAAAATTGGTCAGAATGTTCACCTTGATTATGTCTAGGTCAAATTTGAAACTGGGTCATGTGCCATCAAAAACTAGGTCAGGAGGTCTAAAAATAGAAAAACCTTGAAACCTCTCTAGAGGCCATATATTTCACAAGATCTTCATGAAAATTGGTCAGAATGTTCACCTTGATGATATCTAGGTCAAGTTCGAAACTGGGTCACGTGTGGTCAAAAACTAGGTCAGTAGGTCTAAAAATAGAAAAACCTTGTGACCTTTCTAGAAGCCATATATTTCATAAGATCTTCATGAAAATTGATCAGAATGTTCACCTTGATGATATCTAGATCAAATTCGAAACTGGGTCATGTGCCATCAAAAACTAGGTCAGTAGGTCAAATAATAGAAAAACCTTGTGACCTCTCTAAAGGCCATATTTTTCATGGGATCTGTATGAAAGTTGGTCTGAATGTTCATCTTGATGATAACTAGGTCAGGTTCGAAACTGGGTCACGTGCGATCAAAAACTAGGTCAGTAGGTCTAAAAATAGAAAAACCTTGTGACCTCTAGAGGCCATATATTTCATGAAATCTTCATGAAAATTGGTCAGAATGTTCACCTTGATGATATCTAGGTCAAATTTGAAAGTGGGTCACGTGCCATCAAAAACTAGGTCAGTAGGTCAAATAATAGAAAAACCTTGTGACCTCTCTAGAGGCCATATTTTCCATGGGATCTGTATGAAAGTTGGTCTGAATGTACATCTTGATGATATCTAGGTCAAGTTCGAAAGTGGGTCACATGCCTTCAAAAACTAGGTCAGTAGGTCTAAAAATAGAAAAACCTTGAGACCTTTCTAGAGGCCATACTTGTGAATGGATCTCCATAAAAATTGGTCAGAATGTTTATCTTGATGATATCTAGGTCAAGTTCGAAAGTGGGTCACGTGCCATCAAAAAGTAGGTCAGTAGGTCAAATAATGAAAAAACGTGACCTCTCTAGAGGCCATATTTTTCATGGGATCTGTATGAAAGTTGGTCTAAGTATTTATCTTGATGATATCTAGGTCAAGTTTGAAACTGGGTCAACTGCGATCAAAAACTAGGTCAGTAGGTCTTGAAATAGAAAAACCTTGTGACCTCTCTAGAGGCCATACCCTTGAATCGATCTTCATGAAAATTGGTCAGAATGTTCAACTTGATGATATCTAGGTCAAATTTGAAACTGGGTCACGTGCCTTAAAAAACTAGGTCAATAGGTCAAATAATAGAAAAACCTTGTGACCTCTCTAGAGACCATATTTTTCAATGGATCTTCATGAAAATTGGTCAGAATTTTTATCTTGATAATATCTAGGTCAAGTTCAAAACTGGGTCACATGAGCTCAAAAACTAGGTCACTATGTCAAATGATAGAAAAAAACGACGTCATACTCAAAACTGGATCATGTGGGAAGAGGTGAACGATTCAGGACCATCATGGTCCTCTTGTTTCATTTGCTATGCTTTGAAATTATTTATATTTGTGGGGAGACACTGGGTTAGACATATTGTTTTTGCCCAGTCCTTCCATCCATATGTCACACTTCATTTCCGATCATTAACTGGAGAACCATTTGACCTAGAACAAACTTCATAGGGTGGTTTTTGGGGTCACTCCATCAAAGGTCAATGTCACAGGGACCTGAACATGGAAAGCCATTTTCGGCCAATAACTTGAGAACCACTTGACCCAGAATGTTGAAACTTCATAAGATGATTGGACATGCAAAGTAGATGACCCCTAGTGATTTTGGGGTCACTTTGTTAAAGGTCAATGTCACAGGGGCCTGAACATGGAAAACCATTTACAATCAATAACTTGAGAACCACTTGACCCAGAATGTTGAAACTTCATAGGATGATTTGACTTGCAGAGTAGATGACCCCTATTGTTTTTTGGGTTTACTCTTTTAAGGGTCAAGGTCAAAGGGACCAGAACATGGAAATCCATTTCCGATCAATAACTTGAGAACCATTTGACCCAGAACCTTCGAACTTAATAGGGTGACAGGACTTCTTCTAGTTTCAAGTTTAAATTAAATCATCTGGGAGTTAAAACTAGGCCAGGTGAGCAATACAGTTTCTTCTTGGTCCACTTGTTATTCTTATGATCCTTATTTTTGTTGATGAAAAGGAGAAAAAAAATCAGATGGGCATGACCTTATGATAGATGGCCAAAACAACTATTAAATAACTTCAGTGTAAAATGGAAACCGCATCAAGTGTTTTTAAAGTTGAATTTCTTATTGATGCTTTTTAACACCTTCAGCATTCATTTACTATAAGAATTTATGACAAGTCTATTACAACCAGTATAGAATACATTGTTTTTAGCTCGACTATTCATAGAATAGTAGAGCTATTGGACTCGCCCATGCGTCGGCGTCCGCGTCCGCATCCCGATTTGGTTAAGTTTTTGTATGTAAGCTGGTATCTCAGCAACCACTTGTGGGAATGGATTGAAACTTCACACACTTATTCACTGTGATAAACTGACTTACATTGCACAAGTTCCATAACTCTATTTTGCTTTTTTAAAAAATTATGCCCCTTTTTTGACTTAGAAATTTTTGGTTAAGGTTTTGTATGTAAGCTGGTATCTTGGTAACCACTTGTGGGAATGGATTGAAACTTCACACACCTATTAACTGTGATAAACTGACTTACATTGCACAGGTTCCATAACTCTATTTTGCTTTTTTACAAAATTATGCCCCTTTTTCGACTTAGAAATTTTTGGTTAAGGTTTTGTATGTAAGCTGGTATCTCAGTACTCACTAATGGGAATGGATTGAAACTTCACACACTTGTTCACTGTCATGATATGACATGCAGTGCAAAGGGTCAATAACTCAACTTCGCATTTTACAAAATTATGCCCCTTTTTCAACTTAGGAGTTTTTGGTTAAATTCTTATATGTAAGCTGGTATCTCAGTACCCACTTATGGGAATGGATTGAAACTTCATACACTTGTCCACTGTCATGAGCTGATAAGCACTATGCAGGTTCCATAACCCTATTTTGCTTTTTTTACTAAATTATGCCCCTTTTTCGACTTTCTTATTCATTCAATCGACAAGGCTGTTGAATAGTCGAGCGTTGCTGTCCTCCGACAGCTCTTGTTCAATACTGAAATATATTGTGTGGTCTTGTAGTGCAAATGCAAAGAGAAAAAGTAGGCAAACGGTAATGTTTATATTTGCTAGGAGCAGCTGCCAAGTTCAAAACACATCTTCCACTATGATTTATTGAGGACAAATAAAAAAGGAACCATGAAACTGTCCAGGGCTGTCGAGAAGGAAGAGCAGATCTTATCATCCATAGAGAATATATCAGGTTTGTCTTTTTTGAGACGAATATCTCAGGATTGTCATCTATGGGAAATGTGTCAGGTTTGCCTGTTCAAATTTATATGACACCAGTACCGAAAATGAGGTCGTGACTGTGCACCCCCATATATGACACCAGTACTGGCACTGAGGTTTTAATTGTGCATCCCCATGTATGACATCAGTACTAGCACTGAGGTTGTGACTGTGCACCCCCATATATGACACCAGTGCTGGCACTGAGGTTGTGAATGTGCACCCCCATGTATGACACCAGTACTGGCACTGAGGTTGTGACTGTGCACCCCCATATATGACACCTGTGCTGACACTGAGGTTGTGAATGTGCACCCCTATATATGACACCAGTACTAGCACTGAGGTTGTGACTGTGCACCCCCATATATGACACCTGTGCTGACACTGAGGTTGTGACTGTGCACCCCCATATATGACACCAGTGCTGGCACTGAGGTTGTGAATGTGCACCCCTATATATGACACCAGTACTGGCACTGAGGTTATGACTGTGCACCCCCATGTATGACACCAGTGCTGGCACTGAGGTTGTGACTGCACTCCCATGTATGACACCAGTGCTGGCACTGAGGTTGTGACTGTGCACATCCATATATGACACCAGCACTGGCACTGAGGTTGTGACTACACCCCCATGTATGACGCCAGTACTAGCACTGAGGTTGTGACTGTGCACCTCCATATATGACACCAGTACCTGCACTGAGGTTGTGACTGAGCACCCCGATATATTACATCAGTACACCAGTACTTACACTGAGTTTGTGACTCTGCACCTCCTAATATGACACTAGTACCTGCACTGAGTTTGTGACTGAGCACCCCCATATATTACATCAGTACACCAGTACTTGCACTGAGTTTGTGACTGTGCACCCCCATATATGACACCAGTACTGGCACTGAGGTTATGACTGTGCACCTCCATATATGACACCAGTGCGGGCACCGAGGTTGTGACTGTGCACCTCCATATATGACACCAGTGCTGGCACTGAGGTTGTGACTGTGCACCTCCATATATGACACCAGTACTGGCACTGAGGTTGTGACTGTGCACCCCCATATTTGACACCAGTACTGGCACTGAGGTTGTGACTGTGCACCTCCATATATGACACCAGTACTGGCACTGAGGTTGTGACTGTGCACCCCCATATTTGACACCAGTACTGGCACTGAGGTTGTGACTGTGCACCTCCATATTTGACACCAGTACTGGCACTGAGGTTGTGACTGTGCACCTCCATATTTGACACCAGTACTGGCACTGAGGTTGTGACTGTGCACCTCCATATATGACACCAGTGCTGGCACTGAGGTTGTGACTGTGCACCTCCATATATGACACCAGTACTGGCACTGAGGTTGTGACTGTGCACCTCTATATATGACACCAGTGCTGGCACTGAGGTTGTGACTGTGCACCTCAATATATGACACCAGTGCCTGCACTGAGGTTGTGACTGAGCACCCCGATATATTACAGCAGTACACCAGTACTTACACTGAGTTTGTGACTCTGCACCTCCATATATGACACCAGTGCCTGCACTGAGGTTGTGACTGAGCACCCCGATATATTACATCAGTACACCAGTACTTACACTGAGTTTGTGACTGTGCACCCCCATATATGACACCAATACTGGCACTGAGGTTGTGACTTTGCACCTCCATATATGACACCAGTGCTGGCATCGAGGTTGTGACTGTGCACCTCCATATATGACACCAGTACTGGCACTGAGGTTGTGACTGTGCACCTCCATATATGACACCAGTGCTGGCACTGAGGTTGTGACTGTGCACCTCCATATATGACACCAGTGCTGGCACTGAGGTTGTGACTGTGCACCTCCATATATGACACCAGTGCTGGCACTGAGGTTGTGACTGTGCACCTCCATATATGACACCAGTGCTGGCACTGAGGTTGTGACTGCACATTATATGAAACTGGACCAGTTGTTCCAACGATGTAATTCAAGTAATCATTAAGCTCTTTTTTTCAAGCTAGCTAAAATTTATTATCTTTAAGAATTCAACTAGTTTGTCCACTGCAACATTTTTGTATTATGAAATGTGTGACAGCGCGTTTGTTTGAATTCTATATTTGGGGAAAGGTAACACTAGTTACCTGTATATATAGTACATTATAACAGTTTATTGTAGGTCTTACCATACTGTCATCAGGTGTTTCTAATAAAGAGAAACTGGATATACATCGCAGCCTTATAAACAGAACTATGACAAGGGAAGCAGACGGCTTCTGCAGACTACATCAAATTGACTGGTTCTTTGCTTTATCTGAAAGAAGTATTAAAGTGAAAAAGGTACTGAATTGTTACATGTAGTTAGAAATACTGGAGTGCTTAAAGTAATGTTGTACTTAAACTGTTACTGTCAGGCTAAAAGTGTGCAATAGTTAAAACTGGAATAGGTTAGCAAGGCAGAATATTCATTACCTATGTCCATCTAGTGAAACATATCTGGCTATTTATGTAAAGAAGAGCACTTTCACGAAAATCTGTGTTCACTAATTAAAACATTTTGCCAATATAGTGAAAAAAAATTTTGCTTTAAAGTGATTACTTTATTAAATTTGTTAAATAGATTAAATATTACTGCAACAAATTTACATAACCATGTTCTGGCATGTACGTTCATTTTGGGTTTAACACCGTTTTTCAACAGTATTTCAGTAATGTAACGGCGGGCAGTTAACCTAACCAGTGTTGTTGGATTCTGCACCAGTACAAACCTGTTCTCTGCAAGTAACTGCCAACTTCCCCACATGAATCAGAGGTGGAGGACAAATGATTTCAGACACAATGTTCTCTATCAAATCGTCATTGAGAACATACGTTCCGCCTGTGGATCGAACTCGCGATGCGTAGATCTGTGCTCTCCCTATTGAGTTTAGTGGGTGGGCTATGTTCTGGCATGTATATACTTGTATATTGAAGGTGTGCATGTTGTTTTTTAACATACATGTATTGGAATATCTTAAACATGTTAGAATTTGTTTACTATTTATAATTTAATTTTTAATTCTAATATATGGAGTCTCTTTATCTTCAGTAAAACACTGTAATAGTGACTTCATGTCGATATATAATATTTGACACCATACAAGGGCCAAGAAATAGTGCTACCATATTTGATCTACTATTATCTATAACAAAATGATATAACAGTATTTATTAATTGATTTAGTAAATAAAATTAAATAAGTTTGAAGTAAGAAAGAGAGTTATGAAATAAGTCTAGCCAAAATGGATGAAATAAATAGATATTTTATTTTTGTGTTGACGTTAGATTGACACAAACACAAATTCCACAGAAATTAATGCCCTATTAATATTATTGATTACCCAGGATTTACCCAGGATGCACTTTTCTTTTTCAGCATTTACAAAGTAGCCATACAGTTGTTACACTTCTTAATTCATTTTATGAATACCAGACTGGTATATCGGTAAGTATTTTACAATTTTAAAGCAGAAATTTTTGTTTCTGTCTAAGTGGTTGAATGCCTGTTTTAGCAATACATTTTGTACGTATTTTAGTATGGATAAATGAAAATACCTTTGACTGACATGATCCTGAAATTTAGGAAGTCAGAATTACCAATTACCGCCTCTGTCATAATTGCTAATGACATAAAGTTAATATGTAATATTATTACCAACTATTCAATGGGAAATCAATGAAAGGTCCATAGGTAGATTTACTTGAAACTGTAGGCATTTATACCACCATGACTGTTCAGTGAATTGATAGTTGTTTCTATTCTGGGAAAATATATAGAAGACATTTTGCTTGTTTTGATGTAAAATCAAAATACCTTTCATGGAGTGAACACCAGATGCGGTATTTTCATGAATGGTAAAATTGTGTTTACAATTTTACATGTAAGGTATGAAATCAAGATTTTCCAATTTTGTAAAGAGTTGACATCCTTCTTAACTTTTTGTTTTGTAACGATGCTCTTTTTTTCAGATTAAATATGATGATACAAGCTCAATATTTCATACTGATATTGATTCAAAGGTAAGTTTGATGTTTTCTATCTAAAAACCAAGTTTAACTAAATACTTTGTAATGGTTTGATGTTTAGTATGAAATCTTGCGGTTTTGGTCAAAATGGCTATTTTGTGGGAACATGAATATGTGGATATAAAATGAATGGGAATTTTACTTACTCACTAAGATTTAATTTCATATATTTATTCAACCACTAAATCCCTGAAAATCAATCGATCATAAAAGTTAATGATTTTACATTAAAAAAATTTTTGCTGCAAAATTTTCAATTTTACATGTTTCACTTGTAAGTTAAATTGGACATTCTCATTTGTGTAAGACCTTAACTTGAAATTGCTTGTACAGTTGACTTAGTTATTAAAAAAAGTGCTGCACAGATATTATAAATAAATCCGAAAAATCGAATACTGGTAATATTGATGTAATTGAGGTAATCTCTGAAGTTCAAGTGATTCCCATTAAACCAAATTTGCATGTTTTACTTGTGCTGCTTATTCTAAATAAATGGGATTTAAACCTTGGTGCAAACAAAGCATTTTTGACTAAAACAAAAAAGTTGTGATTTTTGTAATTGAATCTGATTAACCAATTTCTAAAATGAACTAGTCCATCATGCAATTTGGGCAGTACCACTTATTATTCAGAGGGATGTTCACTGGAAATTTACTGACTGAATGGCGAACAGTGCAGACCATGATCAGCCTGCACGAAAAGTATTCCTCTACAAATATAATACAAGCATATAATTTTTGTAATTTCAGAAATTGCATCAGATATCACAGTCAGATATAGTAGGTCACCAGAGGAAAGTATCAACAATAAAACAGAATGATGTATGTTTTGTACACTTCATGCCAAAGTTTGATGTGCTCAGACAGTTTGATCTGGATGAGAGGCAAGCATATAGGACATTTATACGCTTGATCAGTGGACCACAGAGGTTGATTCCAGCCTTAGAGTAAGTTCCTATTGAAGTTCTAGTCCTTGTCACCTTGTTGCAATCAGTTAAAACCTATACAGTCTAACCTGCCTTAACGGTATACAATAGAAGTTGTATATTTGATGTGCAATGATGACATTTTGAGAACCTCGTGATTGCTAAGTTTCGCATGACTTCACCGCAAAAACGACACAATGACATGAGCTTCTCAATTCAAACTGATAACCAATTGTGTGATCCTCTTTTTGTTACGATCAAATGGCAGTGATTATCGGCAATAAGCGTGTTACCTTGTGTCAGTTTTGTTATGCCCCCAAAGGGAGGCATATTAGTTTTCAACTGTCCGTCTGTTCGTTAGTCACAACGTTAACTTTTTGCATGAAGCCACTTTACTCGCGAACCACTGCACCCTGGACCTTCAAACTTCACCTGCTGTTAGTACTCATTGAGTACAGGATCCCTACTGACTTTGGGGTCACCAGGTCAAAGGTCAAGGTCACAGGGGCCAACGTTAACTTTTTGCATGAACGCAGTTTACTCGCGAACCACTGCACCCAGGACCTTCAAACTTCACATGCTGATATTACTCATTGAGTACACGACCCCTACTGACTTTGGGGTCAAAGGTCAAGGTCACAGGGGCCAACGTTAACTTTTTGCATGAAGACATTTTACTAACGAACCACTGCACCCAGGACCTTCAAACTTCACATGCTAATAGTACTCATCATGCACACGACCCCTACTGACTTTGGGGTTACCAGGTTAAAGGTCAGGGTCACAGGGGCCAGCGCTAACTTTTTGCATGAACGCACTTTACTCTCGAACCACTTCACCCAGGACCTTCAAACTTCACGTGTTGATAGTACTCATTCAGTACACGACCCCTAGTGACTTTGGGGTCACCAGGTCAAAGGTCAAGGTCACAGGGACCAATGTAAACTTTTTGCATGAAAGCACTTTACTCGCGAACAACTGCATCCAGGACCTTCAAACTTCGCCTGCTGATAGTACTTACTGAGTACACGACCCCGACTGACTTTGGGGTCACCAGGTCAAAGGTCAAGGTCACAGGGGCCAGCGTTAACTTTTTGCATGAAGGCACTTTACTCGCGAACCACTGCACCCAGGACCTTCAAACTTCACATGCTAATAGTACTTACTGAGTACACGACCCCTACTGACTTTGGGGTCACCACATCAAAGGTCAAGGTCACCAGATCAAAGGTCAAGGCGCTGCGGGGGCATTTGTCGCCATAAGTGACAGCTCTTGTTTATTTCTTTCATCAAAATACTATTAAATTTATATGAAATTAATTTTGTTTAAAAGAAATATAAACCACTTGATCTTTTATGGAATGTTATAGCAATCTTAGATTTTAGCATAGATAATAAGCGCGGAGAGTAGCTTCCCTTTACTTAAATAGCGAAAAATCGTAAACAAACTTGTTTTGAAGTTGGAAAATCGTCTATGACAATTTTTGTTGTATAAAACACTCTGGAGTTGTTGATTGCTAAGAAGATCATTCGTATTGCGATGGCAAATGCATGTCAATGTATCCTGGTAAAATGATAATAGTAAAACGAAAAAGAAATGGGTGTAAAGGCTAAAATCATGATTGGTTTAAACAATATTTTATTCAACAAATAGCATGTGATTACAATACATTTTTACAATAGCAAGGGATCGAGTAGTAAGCTAATAAGCTTTTTCTAGAAACTCTTTCCCAATTGAACACTGGTCAGAAGTCTGAAATATATGTATATATACTGGCTGCCCCTCCGATCAGCGTTTACCTGGCTTAAGCGGCCAAGTTGTCTGTTTCCCCTGGCTGGCTGCTTAAGACAGGTTAGACTGTATATACAATGTATTTTACATAAGTTGCAAAAAAAGTTCTCGCACACAATATTATCTTTTTGTTAAGGCTGATAACAGTGCCCATATTTCATAGCAGTACTTTGTCTTGGAAAGGGATATCTATTTACACCAAAAAATAACATTCAGTCAGTATATTTAGATTTTTACAGTAGCTTACTAAAAAGAAAAAGAAGTTGTTTTCATTTGGAGGGTGTCAAAAATATAAAAGAAAAGCGGTTAAGCTATAGATATTTTAATCATCTAAATAGAACAGCCAAAAAGACCCGCCCTGTGTTACATGTACATTGTAATTTGCCTTCTGATAAAAATACAGTTTGTGATTTTTCTTTAGAGTGACCTTAAATCCAGAAAAATCTCACATAGTAGTGTCAATTCAGTTTTGATCTCAGGAGGGTTTTTTTCGGCCGTTTTTATAGCCATTATTCGGCTATATTCCCAATGCCAAAAAGTATGTATTTTTCCCAAAATGAGTGCAAAATTTCCAATCTACATTCTGAAAAAAATTTCATCAAAATTGCACATTGACCAGATTATGGTCAATTTTGTAATGGAAGTATGTTAAAGAGGTTGTACAGTGTTGAACAAGTGTATGAGAAAGTGCTTAAACACATCCTTACTATATCCTATGGGACCAAATATTTCCCAATTTGGAACATTTATGCGCTAATATTCCCAATTTTGGGGATATAGGCTATGTTCCCAAATTAGCAAGAAAAAACCCTGGATCTTTACCGTCAGAAAAGTAAGTTTGAGCTATAATTCAATGTTCTTTTAGAAATTTTGCTGTCTGATTTCGAAAGATTTCTTCATCTTGTTCTTTTCTTTCATGAATGATGTTGGTTCGCATTTGCACTCTTAACCCTTTGCCTGCTGGTGGCAAGTGATTTTGTCTATGCAACCAGTGCAGACCAAGATCAGTCATGGTCTGCACTGTTTGCTATTCTGTCAGTCAATTTTCAGTGAACACCCCTTTGAATAATAAGTGATGCTGCCCAAATTGAATGATGGACCGTTAGCTCAGTAGGTAAGAGCGTTGGTCTACGGATCGCGGGGTCGTGAGTTCGATCCTCGGGCGGGGCGTATGTTCTCCGTGACTATTTGATAAACGACATTGTGTCTGAAATCATTAGTCCTCCACCTCTGGTTCATGTGGGGAAGTTGGCAGTTACTTGCGGAGAACAGGTTTGTACTGGTACAAAATCCAGGAACACTGGTTAGGTTAACTGCCCGCCGTTACATGACTGAAATACTGTTGAAAAACGGCGTTAAACCCAAAACAAACAAACAAACAAATGATGGACCAGTCCATTTTATAAATTTAGCAGGGTAAGGGTTAAGGAATAGGCCACCCTTGATATTATATTGCATCAGTAATATTTATATGAAAACAAACATTTTTTTCTTTCTTTATAGCAGGCATAGTGAATGTAAATGTAATGAACTTCGGATTAATTTGCTCTGTCCAAACAGTTTTGCAAGATGGAACAGAGATGCAACTTTGAAATAAAAATGCATTTTTTTGTCACTGCTGCGGCATAAACCAAGAATTGATGTTTCAAGACATCATTTTGAAACTTTCAAACCAGCTTCAGTTTTATCTTAACAACATTGTCTTAGTCTATGTCAGGAGGAAGAATCTTAAAGAAAATCATTTAAAAATATTGTTTGATTTTAGCTTTTAATAAATACAATGTATAACCTCTGTGTTTAGGAAGTTGGTACCCGGCTGTGGTCTTGGATTGATAGAGCTAGGATACGGAATGGCAGATGAAGTTAATCAGATCCCACGTGAACAATTCCTACAAGTTTACAAGGTATCAGAGTAATCGATTAATGTCAGTAACTTAATGTAAGAGAGGCTTAATTTTGAATATAAAAGTGTCAACTTGTTTTATCTCCATGCAAGATTTTCATGCAGCAGTATATTAGACATGAGGTTATTGTAACCAATAATTTTAATCAGCTCATTGCCATACACTGATGCAGAATTTTTCAGAAAAGAGTGTTGCTTTCATGACCTTAAAAACAAACTAGTCGGCATCAATTTTAACATTTTTTCTTCATTCTGTATATAGCATTGTGGCATATGTTTATGCTGGCATTCAGGGGTTCTTCCTGAGAAATTTTGTCATTGTACAAGATAAAATGGTGCATTTTTAAGTCCATTTTAAGATAACAAATTCTGAGCAAATCAGGGTGGCAAGTACACCCTACTAGCCTAGATAATTGGAGTACAGGTAGAGTTGGGGCTTCAGAGTTCCTCCCCAAGGAATTTGACATTCTACAATATAAAGTGGTGCATTTTAAGCCATTTCTGATACTTTGCTGATCTTAGCAAGTCTGGTTGAAATGTACACACTACTTGCTGCATATTTGTAGTACAAGTAGAGATGGGGGTTCAGGTCCTCTCAGAAAAAATGGAAATTCTGCAAGACAGAATTGTACATTTTAAGCCATTTCTTAGAAAAAAGTCTGTACAAATCAGCCTGAAATGTGCAAACTACTTGCAGGCATAATTGGGAGTTTTGGGTAGCTGCCTCAGTGTGCCTTAATGTAGTTACAACACTGCAGCTGTAATTGATTACATTTGTTCAAATAATCACACGTAATCAGTACCAGTGGATGTGATGTCTCCCAACGAAGCCCTCAAGTTTGCAAGGCATTTTATTTCTTCTGCTCTTCTGAAAACAACAAAAGGTACTGGTGTTGATTTAAGGCCTTTAAGCAGTAACTCAAAAATGTAAAAGAGCATTTTTCCCATTCCTGTATTTGTTATTAATAACTTCTCTAATGACTTTAAGCAAATTCTTTAAAAGAATCATCGTAATATGCTATAAAAAAAAAACTAGCCTTTTCCTTCTTTGTTGTTTATCTTAAAGTTGTTAAAGCCAGTGATCTGTGAACTAACACAGAACTGAAACAAGAACTTAGTTAAATCTTGTGAGAACCAGGGGAGATTGCTTTTTCCACTCTTGTCTCAGTAAATATCTTTATTCTATATCTATTTTATCTATCCAATCGCGAACGTTCATTTGCAACACATGACCGTACAATATATTACGGTATTTGGATGCATGTGCGTACAAAAATCCTGTATTTTCTGTATTTGGACGCAAGCGCATACATAAAATCCTGTATTTTCTGTATTTGGACGGTTCAACAGTCCCATGTTAAACATATGATAAAGCCCGAAACGCGTGAAAATGTTCCAAATGTAAATCGGATGAAGTAGGCGCTCTATGTACAGAGTTTGATTATGCGTCTTGAAATCTGGATTTAATTTGAGTTTTTTGTTTACAACACACAAAAATGATTCAAGTGATTACAATGCTATCTGATTTAGATATTAAAACGTTCGTTAAAAATTAAAAACTTAAAAATACAGTAAAAAAGATCATCAGATGTTGGAATATTTGAAAAGTCGCTAAAAGAAGCCGTTCCGGATGAAACCTAGAAATTGGAAGATATCAGCCCTGACTGTCTGAATAGCTACCTCAGCAGTTTTAATTTAATGGACAAGAAACAAAATGGAGAAGATTATGAATGACAGCGGACGGGCGGTCAGCATCCAAAACATGTCTGCTCTCTAATTCAGTTTTCATCGGATCTTCACCAAACTTGCTGACAATGTTTGTGGGCATAACATCTCAGCCAATTTCGATAACCAGCCGAATTGTACCAGGCACTCTTTGATTATAGTCCGATCTTCACCAAACTTGCTGACAATAAATGTGGGCATAATATCTCAGCCAGGTAGTATTACCACCCAAATCGCCAAATGGCTGTTGTAGGGAGGTTGCACCATATACTTTTTTAATAATAAGGATTAATATTCTCGATTAATCTAATTTATTCTGGTACAATTTCTTTCTGAATCGGTTATCACATGTATACGGATGATATATATATTTCAAGCGACGCTTAGATCGTTTCCATGGATATCCTCGCGATATCTCACGGGATAGAAACCGGTATAAAAGGTCATGTGACCGCCACGTTGTCGCGC
The DNA here is from genome assembly GCF_021730395.1 of Mercenaria mercenaria. Taxonomy (NCBI): domain Eukaryota; kingdom Metazoa; phylum Mollusca; class Bivalvia; order Venerida; family Veneridae; genus Mercenaria; species Mercenaria mercenaria. The sequence goes on along the minus strand of NC_069361.1, from coordinate 112,239,942 downwards.
ACAACCGATTTGTTCAGAAGTCGAAACAACGTAAACCCACCCACCGCACCCTTGAAAGTTAATATTACTTTGGTTTAAATCCAAGCTTTATTTTTTCACTGTTTTAATAACGATTATGGCATATTCTGTCGCCCAGTTTGTTTATATATTTCAGTTCATTGTTTTACGGACATGAAGTACACATATGAGCCATGCAAGCTACCACACCAATTACATATACAGCTGAACTGCTGCGTAATTTGGGTTAATCATATATGGAACAATACGGAACTGGATAGCTCACACAGATTGGAATTACTTGGTGGATATATCTTGTCTGCATAAACATTACAGTACCAGTTCAGTGTGGTTTGAAAGCCAGTCTTGTAGGTTTATGTGTACAAATTTGTTACAGTCTCAAGTGAATTATTAATTTCACGCGCCACGGGAATTATGACAATATTGGAACAATTAATGAGTAGCTTCATGTGTACTATATATATTAATACTGTAAAAGGTCATGTTCATTGATTCTTACTTTATACACGTTGATTGATATTATATGTACTTATGTTTATCATATGATTTAATCATCACTTGATTCATATCTAACAGCTCATTCTATCTTCTATTCTTTTCTTTGTTATGTCTGCGGAAAATTCTTATGCTTGGAGGCGATCGAGGGTATAAGATATGAACAGGGGCATTAAATATCATATCTAAACTCTTTTTTTGCATACACATGAGTGTCCAAGCCTATCAGAGCTGTTAACTTTGAAGGCATTGGCCTCGTGTGGCTAAAACATTATAGTTTTTTGTGACTAGGTTGGGTTTAAGAACTGGCCAGAGCGAAAAGGGCTTGCCGTTCTTATAATAACTCCCCCGTTTTAATAGGAATATTTCGTAGAAGGAATTACAAAACGTTGCGCTAGTGGTTCTATATTGGTACCAGTGGGGTATCTGGTGTTATTATGGTACCATTGGGGTACCTGGTGTTATTATGGTACCATTGGGGTACCTGGTGTTATTTTGGTACTAACGGAGTACCTGGTTCTATTAAGGTACCAAAGGGGTACCTGGTACTATTTCATAGCACGAGAGGAGTGTGCTCGATAGGTATAAATAATCGGGAGCGCAACGGGGGTTGGTTTTCTTCATTATACGCCCTTGGTTGTCTCCATGCATGAGAATTTTTCAATTTCAATAGCTGTTAACTATTGAAACTACCGCGGACATGACCATCTTGCTCCATATTATCTGAAATGAATCTACTATGTTTGAATTAGAATAATGTTTTGGTTTAACGGATATTATTATAATTGAATAAATTGAAAAAACTTATCACGGGTTGGTAATTTTATGAAATTGAATCTTAGAATAATGATACGCAGAAAAAACAACATTCAGTGAATTACGTATATTACATATGAAGTGAAATAAATATAGAATAAAAAGGTTATTTAAGGCCTAACATTGTTCTGTATAATATATATTTGCACTCATACCAAGCTTGGAAAAACTAGAAAAGGCAGGAATACAATATTCAGTGAAACATTTTTAGCTCGACTATTCATAGAATAGTAGAGCTATTGGACTAGCCCATGCGTCCGCATCCCTATTTGGTTAAGTTTTTATATGTAAGCTGGTATCTCAGCAACCACTTGTGGGAATTGATTGAAGCTTCACACACTTAATTACTGTGATAAACTGACTTACATTGCACAAGTTCCATAACTTTGTTTTGCTTTTTTTACAAAATTATGCCCCTTTTTCGACTTAGAATTTTTTGGTTAAGGTTTTGTATGTAAGCTGGTATCTCAGTACTCACTAATTGGAATGGATTGAAACTTCACACACTTGTTCACTGTCATGATCTAACATGCACAAAGCAGGTCCCATAACTTTTGTTTGCTTTTTTACAAAATTATGCCCTTTTTTCAACATAGAAATTTTTGGTTAAGTTGTTGTATGTAAGCTGGTATCTCAGTATCCACTAATGGGAAAGGATTGAAACTTCACACACTTGTTCACTGTCATGATATGACTTGCAGTGCAAAGGGTCAATAACTCAACTTCGCATTTTACTAAATTATGCCCCTTTTTCGACTTTCGTATTCATTCAATCGACAAGACTGTTGAATAGTCGAGCGTTGCTGTCCTCCGACAGCTCTTGTTAATTTAAACTATTATTATAGTAAGATAAAATAGATATAGAATAAAAAGGTTATTTAACATTGTACTGTACAATACGAGATATATTTGGACGAGTACCCAGCTGAGAAAACCATATTGAACTCGCCTAACGGCTCGTCCAATATGGTTTTCTCAGCTGGGTACTCGTGTTAGGCGAGTTCAATATGGTTTTCTCAGCTGGGTACACGTCCAAATATATCTCTGTATTGTACAGAACAATGTTAAATAACCTAATAGTATGACTGATTAATTGATAATATGTGATTTCACGAAAACATATTAACTTAAAATTCTTTGTATCGTTTTTTCTTTGGTTAAGCTCAGGGTAATTCAGTTGTTCCATTGTTGAAGTACATGTAGATAGTTTAATATCATGACTTTGGATAGTTTGTCCATGCATGAGCTCCAGAAAAATGGAATGTAATCGCAACAGAATGTTAAAAGTATGCCAGAATACAAAGATTCAGCTTCACATTTTATTTCAGGATGTTATAAGTCTCCCGGAATATGACGGTTCAGCGTTACATCACCTGTTAGCAGGTAAAGAAGTGCATAAGGAGGAGGCAGATTATTTTGACATTGCAGGGCAATGGTGGAGTGGACAAGAAAAAAGATAATAGTATTTTGGAAATTAGATCTGCATCAAGAAAGGAATGGGAATTGGTTGTGAAAAGAATTATGAGACTGTCTTAAGAAAAGAATATCCCATTAAAGCCGGCAATGGCACAGTGGACCTATTGGACTGTATAATGGAAGTGCAAGGGTTGAGATGTGGTTAGGACAATGTGGAGATGTTTGCCTACCAGGAGTTAAAAAGTTACATGAAAGAGTTGTGAAGACATCTATTTCCCACAATTCATTAATAACATTGTGAAATCATTATTCTAATATGCTTTTCTCTGTTAAAACACTCTTACGCTAGAATGATGTCACATTAACATGCGGTGACGTCAATGTTTTTGTTGCGACCAAGAAAGAGCGCTTCTATATTTTATCTACTGTTTTAGATTAAGGGCATATTAGAATCGAAATAATTTATACCAAAACTGTATTTTAACACTATTTGTACACTCGGGCAGTAATACATCGTACAAATAATATCACGGGCTGCGCCCTCGTGAAATTATTACGCCTGACATATAACCACCCATCGTGCATAAATAAGTGTTTAAACACTCTTTTGCTATAAATTATTTCTTAAGTATATGAAGGGGAATAATTATTATGAAATTCAAGATTGCGTCAATCCACAAAAATAAATAAAAAGTTGAATCACAAAGTCATATCTATTATGAAATAGCAATTTTATTGAAATTTACAAAATTTTATGCTTACTAAATTCAAGGATTGCATAGTAATGTTGTTCAAATTGTCTGTATCAGTACTAACATCCACATGCTGTCTCCTCTACTAATTATGATGAACAGCTCTAGCATGCACAATCATAGGGTAGGGAAATCAACATGAGCAAGTTGTGTTCATTGCTTAAGTTACTTCCCCTGAAACACATGAGTGGTAAAACACTGAAACAGCTTTGCATATACTGTAAATTTGGTCATTTTCATGTCACTGTTGTTTTTGCAATTTGACAGACAACAGCCTAGTTACAACTTAGAATTTATGCTTCATATTTTTATGTATCGCTCCTGTCTGCCTATACGACTATGCATTGGAGGAGACATGCGCTTTTCTACAAAAGCATCTTCTAGTTTTATACTTTGGAGATACTGGTTCTTGATATTCACAAGACATCTGAATTGGTGTGTCACTCTGATCGCGAATATTATCAAAAATAAAATATTCATGAATATTTTCCCATCTAAAGTTGCATGAGCATAATATTGTAAGCAGCATGCTTGCAGCTGAAACTACCTGTACCCTTTTTAGTTTTGTAAAGCACATTGATGTCATGCATGTAACTGTTTTGGGCTGTTCCAGGCATTTGTTATGTTTGGTTGCATACCTTTAACTATACAGGGACAGGCTCTATATTATCCCCATAGTTTGTGTCAAGTACATGTGGCTGGACTAGAATCTGTTGTGATATTTAGAAAAAAAATGAGCATACCTTTTTGGTTGTTAATAGTTTTTGAAGTGGTCGAGATATATGTGTTAATGATACATAATTGAGCCGTGCCATGAGAAAACCAACATAGTGGGTTTGCGACCAGCATGGATCCAGACCAGCCTGCGCATCCGCGCAGTCTGGTCAGGCTCCATGCTGTTCGCTTTTAAAGCCTATTGGAATAGAAGAAACTGTTAGCGAACAGCATGGATCCTGACCAGACTGCGCAGATGCGCAGGCTGGTCTGGATCCATGCTGGTCGCAAACCCACTATGTTGGTTTTCTCATGGTGCGGCTCATATGGAAGTGAAATTTGTTCAAAATCAGCTGTTAGGCAGAGGCTTTGTTAATGATAAATGATTATTATATTGAAAATGACAATAAAGTTTAATAGCATTGAAATTTGTTCTTGTAGTTAATGAAATTAATTCACAGAAGATATTTATTGTTTCTCAGTAAGGTCAGAACAGCTTTCATGAAATGAGCTCCAGATGGAATATTTTTATACGCTTGTGAAATTGATAAACTATTGGATTACCTACCGGAGTTTGCAGTGGGCAGCATCCACAAAAGCTGTCTGCTCTTTAACCTGAGCAGTTCTTAACTAAAGGTCACCAAAGGTCACAATGTCTGTAGGCATATATCTCGGCCAAGTTTAATAACCAGCTGGATCTCTCTGGAGTTACAACCTTTGAATTACCCAAAGTAGTGAAAACTGACAGTGACCGCTCTTGGTATAATGTTCACCAAAATGGGTCACAAGGTTTATTGCCATAATACCTTGGCCAGGTTCAATAACCATCCAGGTTGTCGCTGTGGCTGTGGAGTGATGGTCCTTGAGTTACTTAAAATTTCAAAAATTGACAGTCTACTCTCTAACTTGAGTAGTTCCTATCCAATGTTCACCAAACTTAATCAGAATGTTTATTGGCATATCGTCTTGGCCATCTTCTAAAACCAGTCAGGTAGTCTTTTGTCTTGCTCTACTCATGACTCGTTTTTAATTAGTCGCAGTTGAGAAAATAGACAACTAGTGTGCTGAATAAATAGAGTATTGTGATAGTTTTATACTCTTGTTAAGAGTTGAGTGTTTGTGAACCATGTTTCGCCTCTGGACAAAGTGACAAGGTGAGCTTTTGTGATCGTGTGGCGTCCGTCGTCCGTCAGTGCGTCCGTAAACTTTTGTTTGTGACCACTCTAGAGGTCACATTTTTCATGGGATCTTTATGAAAATTGGTCAGAATGTTCATCTTGATGATATCTAGGTCAAGATCGAAACTGGGTCACGTGTGATCCAAAACTAGGTCAGTAGGTCTAAAAATAGAAAAACCTTGTGACCTCTCTAGAGGCCATATTTTTCAATGGATGTTCATGAAAGTTGGTCTGAATGTTCACCTTGATGATATCTAGGTCAAGTTCGAAAGTAGGTTACATGCGGTCAAAAACTAGGTCAGTTTGTCACGTGCGCATGGCGTCCATCCATGCGCGTGTTCGTCCGTCCGTAAACTTCTGCTTGTGACCACTCTAGAGGTCACATTTTTCATGGGATCTTTATGAAAGTTGGTCAGAATATTCAAAAACTAGGTCATTAGGTCAAATAATAGAAAAACCTTGTGACCTCTCAAGAGGCCATATTTATCAATGGATCTTCATGAAAATTGGTCAGAATTTTTATCTCGATGATATCTAGGTCAAGTTCAAAACTGGGTCACATGAGCTCAAAATCTAGGTCACTATGTCAAATAATAGAAAAAACGACTTCATACTCAGTTCAAAACTGGGTCATGTGGGGACAGGTGAGCGATTCAGGACCATGATGGTCCTCTTGTTATACACCCCAAACTCCTATCGCACCCCTAAGCCACAAAACAAGTTTGGAGGCTGTATTGGAATAGCATTGTCCCTCCACTCTTATGTCCCTCAGAAACTTTTAAGGCAATGGCTTGAGACCACAAAAATATGATTTAATATAGCTTGACACTATATTGCATTGCAATGAGAGAAAATGTAGAGCATAAAAAAACATAACTCCTTCTTGAATACTGTAAAATCATTTAATTTCGTGGACATGAAATTTTGTGGTTTTGGTCAAAATGGTAATTTCGTGGGGATATGAATTCGTGGATTTCAACTTTTGAACATAAATTGAATGGGAATTTTACTTGTTTCTTGGGATTAAATTTCGTGTATTGACTCGACCACGAAATCCACAAAAATTAGTCCCCCACGAATATTAATGATTTCACAGTAGCCCTTTGTATCTATTTTTTCACACTTCTTGATATTTAAGACAAAAAAGGGGAATTCAACTTCACTTGAAACAGTCAATGATGACAATGAGAGGATGTGTACAACACAAGAATCATACTCTATTTTGAATTAGTTTAGAATTATTTCCCTATTTGTACTTAATGTTTTTACATTCTTCTAAGTTTAAGACGATTACTCAACTTAACTTGATACAGATGGATAAATTGCAATTACGGGAAGTGTAGTGTAGAGCAAAGGAATTTAGAGTTATTTCCCTTCCTATACTAGTACTTAATTTTTAGCATTTTGAAAATCACCAGACCACAAAGAGCTTAAGGTGCGCTGTGACTTTCATGGTCTGTCATCAACAGTTTGACAATGTCTGACTCCACTTAAGGGAATTCAATGGATGGCATACTAAAGCATTTTTTTTTTAGAAAATGCAGTTTTAAATTCGCCTTCAATGGGGATGCTCTGTTAAAATGGTTCTGCTCTACTGCTCAGTTTTCAGTACTAGTCTGTTAGAAGTATCACATGTTTTTATGATGATACTTGTAGGAAACAAAATATTTTAACAGAGCCTATTTCTGTAGATGGTCCGAATTACACACAATTTTATATTTATGCCAAAAAGAAAAACCCACAAGTTACTGTAGTATTACCTGGGTTTCACAGTGGGGTATACCTGCTAACTGCTATTAATAAGGAATTATGTCAGAAAATACCAGCCTGTTACTACATTTTGTTTATTACATGTTTCTATGAATAAATAATATGTCATAGAAAACCAACATATTTCTATAAAAAGAAAGATGCTGTCAAAAATATAAAAATACCCCTGTGTGTAATATTTTGGCAATTCCCAGATCAGATTATTTCGAAACATCAATATATTTGAAAGATTTCTAATATCCTTAACACCATAAAATTCTTATTTTTTCAAAAATCTTTATTATTAACTATTACCAGTTGTAAAAGAATGTTCTTATTTTCAAAATAGTGAACATGCAGACGAAATTGTAATACAACAAATTGAAAATAGTTCTTGATTTAAGAATATTTAAATTAGGCAAAGTGATGTGTATCAAAAGTATTTAATATTTTGCCATGAAAATTGGTATTCGGGAGGAAAAATGTAGATAGTCCAGATTTTTTTTGTTTTTGTGCAGAAATGTGAAAAATGTATGTTAAGTATGTTTATAAATATCAGAACTCTCTTTACAATAAAAAACATGCATTGGAGCAGAAAGAATAATCAATTTACTAGTTGATACTGGGTGCATAGATTAAGTGCATTGCATGTACCCAATACATATGAAACTATGTGTGGGAGGTATAATGTTACATTTTAGAAATTTTGTAAGTTTCGGATGGACATGTTCGAAACTTTTATCAGTCAAAGAATGCACTTATTTGCATATTTAAACCTTGATGCATGAGTTTATGATATCAGATCATGTGCAGTGTAAAGAATGTTGTTTTTCTTATTGCAATGAAGGAAGGTTACATCCTGTTTTATCCAATGATCATGAAGATTTTCCATTGATCAGCTGGACTTTCCATATACGTCAATAAAGTCTGTAAATAAGGTCGGTCAAGGTGGTAGCATAAACATGTTTACAATATTATATATGTTACTGGCCATCATTTCTATTTATAGTGGGATTACGAAATAATAGGATTGGCCATAATTGAAGTTTTAAAATTAAAAAAAATATGGAAATATGTTTTTATAGGTCAATTTTTTTGCATGCATGAGCAGTGCATACTATTTCCTGTAGTGATTTAATGCCTCCTATGTTATTCACCTTGTTTGTATTAGAAGCGCATTTTTAAACCTTGGAGAAAAAAGGGGAAATCAGAATAAAAAATTTCTATCAAATTTAAAATAATTGAAATGTTTTTATAGTACAATAGCCATGACTGTGATTAGTTAAATCATTGATCTGGTTAACATACTTAGATCTGGCCGCCTTAATGTATCAGATTGCTTCAGTTAAAAGTATCACAAGATTGTTAAACTAGTGATAATTTGATATCTGTAATGCTTGTGTTCACTGAGCTGTCAAGTTTATAAAATCACAAGTAGATTTTATAAAATAAAAAACTTGTTTTTGAAAAATTGATACTGCAACGTAAATATGTAACCAGCAGCACTGAAACACATACTAAGAAAATGATCTTAGAACTTCAGTTATTTTGCTCCTTTCCATGGATGAATAAATTGAGAAAGATTACTAACCTGCTTTCTTTTTTTTTTTTTCTTTATTTTGTAAACAGTCTGCTAAGACTGACCTTTGATGGGAAATACTGGAAATTTCTTAGAAAAGGCTAGTCAGTCTGCTGGAGGTGACCTTGAAAGAGAAATATTGTTAATTTGTTTGAATAGGCTTGTCATTTTCCTTGTTTTCATGTGAATTTCAAGGAATAGCAATACTTAAATCTTTCTGGAGGTCGTCCTAGTCTATCCCCTGTACTACACACTTACAGAAAACTGGAGGTGGTCCTAGTCTATCCCCTGTACTACACACTTACAGAAAACAGTTAAGGTTAAGAACCACTTGACTCCTTTATATCAGTTCACCCTTTTTCTCAGTGAGCTACAAGCCTGGTTATGTGAAGTTGATTTATTTACCAAAAATAGATTTGATATGGGGGTGGAGGATCATATCATGTCAGATTTTAGTTTAGCCTTTACCCTGCTAAATTCCTGAAAAAGATAAGTCCATCATTCAAATTGGGCAGTACCACTTGTTTATCAAAGGGTTGTTCACTAAAAATTTACTGACTGATTGACTAGCGAACAGTGCAGACCATGATCAGCTCGCACAGACATGCAGGTGTCATTGCAGGCTGATCATGGTCTGCACTTGTCGCAGAGATAGCAGGCTGAAGGTTAACTGACTCTTGGTCATAGTGTTTGTATAATTCATGTTTTCTCATATTCAGCTGTTTCTTGCCGATTCCTAAGGCTGTAACTTTGTCTCCACATGTAACTGCCAACTTCTCCACATTAATTGTTTTGAATAACATCAAGTGAAGTGTTTACATGTCTGGATGAACACCTGTTTAAATTCATTACAGTCAACTTCTTTAAATTCTATTGCATTTTAGCTTCATTGCATCTTTTTTACCAACCCATGTTGAGGGGAATATCCCTACATTTTTCAATATTCTTCTTGTCCTTAGTTGAACCACAGGCCACATTTTTATGGTGATTGGAATTTAAGGGTCTCAGCATGTGAACTTTTGTATTGCTGAAAAATTTAACAAGTGTCTCCCTGTAGGTAGAGTGCTCACATTTACAAGGTCAAAGTACTTTAGTTTTAAATATGCTGACATTTCATTTATTTTATCAGCTAGTAAACATTCAGTAATTGATCTTAAATCCCCCAAAATATCCTACTGAACAGTTCAGCTGATACTACAACCTATATAGTTTATTGTGATAATAGAAGACACCTAAATTCTGATGATGTAATGTAATTATTCAGTCAACTTGCCAAAAATGTTATACCGATAAATTCACATACTTTTATGAATGAAAGACGAATGCAGGTTATCCCCCAAAAGTATACCCGTATGTTTTGATTACATCAAAGTAATTTTTTTTGTTTACAAACATTTTAACACTGTATCAGAGTAGCTAATTACAAATATATTGTTGTTTGTATAAAGAAATTTATCTTGCAATGGGTCACCACTTCCTAAACTACTTGTAATTTTTTTAGTCAAATCAGGATATTTATGTTTGTATACTTTGATGTTTTAAAGTGTCAGCAGTTAATCATCATTTGTTTTTTTAATATTTGCTGATTTTTAAAGATAAGACACTGACAAAAGATTTATCATGTTACGTAAATGAAATACCCAGTGTTGAATTTTTAGAGAAATCCCCTTAGATTCCATTGTTTTTGTGATGTGTCCATATTTGGTCATTTCTGCTGCTGCGAAGCATTTGAAAATAATACGGTCAAACTTGTTCATAACAACAGTGCTTTGGAGAGCCTCAATGAAGTCCTGATCTGCAGGCGATCTTTTATTACAGATTGAAATGCTGGTATTCTGCAAATGTTTAAACTGAAAAGGAATCTAGTGGTGTTTAGTACCCGGTACTCTTTGTTTAAATTTTAAGGTGATCTGTAAGCAAAGGTTTGACTGTCCTGAATATAGCTGATGTACATGATTGTATGAAATGTAACCTGCTGTGTTAATTTGCTGCTAAATATGCTATTTGCAGTGGCGTAGGAGCGAACTCAAAGTTGGTGGAGGTGGGTTAAGGGGGGCAGATGGTGGGGGCACAATAGTGGGGCTAAATACATCACTGCTTAGGCTGAAAACCAGCTCAGAGGTGGGAGGTCTGATTCTAGGACGAGGCAGCTGTTCTCTGCAACAACTTACACTGAGGACAGTTTGTCAGCAATACTTGTGGAGAATGAAGTGATATACTTTTATATCATTACAGTGTTCCTATACAATTATATGGCATTGACCTAGAACATGACCTAATGTCAGAATAATCCAATATATAACATTCTGTCCTTTCATTATTTTGTAATCCTGTTTGTTTAAACTAAAAAGTATTTCATACTGATAGAAGTTTAAACTTTAAAAAATTGAAGTATTTTGTACCTCTTGACCGATACAGCTTTCAAATTTCGTCAGATATGGAAGATCAAAAAAGTTTGTAATCAAGGTAATATTTGTCTCATGAGTGCACTAGATTACCCTTTGACAACTGGAAAACTTTACTCACTGTCAGCACATCAGTACTGTCAACACATTGCATTCAGGTTAAAGTATTATTACACTTTCACTAGTCATCTTACTTACTACCCCTTTAAATGTAACTTACTTTGCCCTCTTTTTTTTTTTTAATTTTAATTTTAACACAAAAACAGTAGATGACTAGAATTTGCCATTTATAGGCAGTTGTCTGAGAATGCAATTTAATATCCCTTTTTAGAGATTTTTTGTGGTAAATGGGCTTTCCTTGAAAATAAACTCTGTTGCTCAGACCTAAAACAGGTGCTTTTACTCCAACCAAACTTTGTAGGAAGAATCAGTACTAATTATACTTTTGAACATTCAAGAGTTAATTTTTGTATTGTTATTGCCTTTTAAATTTTCTGGACTTCTAAAAAGATTGGTGTTTGTATTTCAACCAAACTTTACAAGATGAATCAGTGTCCTGTCTAGTCAAGGTATGAATTGTTATAGAGTCATTGCCTTAAAGTTTTTGGTAATTAACCTGTAGCCTGCTAAATTTCTAAAATGGACCGGTCTATCATTCAATTTGGGCAGTACCATTTATTATTTGAAGGAGTGTTTAATGAAAATTTACTGACTGAATAGCGAACAGTGCAGACCATGGTCTGATCTGCACTGGTCACAAAGGCAGAATCACTTGCCAACAGTAGCTAGGCTAAAGGTTAAAATTGGTTCTGCATTTCAACGAAACTTTCTCTGAAGGATCTATTTTGTATATTGCCAGCACTATCTGATTTGAACAGATTACGAAATGAAATTATATAAATCCAGTGAAGCATCGACAACCTGAATACCTGGGCTTGTTTCAGCAGTTCCTTGTGGCCCTTCCATTCTGATTGCTAATTTAAAACTCTACATAAATTGAATATTTTTTTATTATATTATATTTGAATAAATTTCTACAATGAACTTGTCCATCTTTAAATTTGGACAGTACCATTAACTGTAAAAAGGGGTGCTTACCAAAAAGATGAATGGTGAACTGTGCAGATCATGATCAGACTGGACAGATGTGTAGGCTGATTATGATCTACGCTGGTGGCAAAGGCAGAATCAATCGTGTTCAGCATGATAAGGGTTAAAGTTAACCCCTTGTGACCTCGAGGGATCAGTTTTTAGCTCGACTATTCGAAGAATAGGGGAGCTATCCTAGTAGCCCCGGCGTGTGCGTGAGCGTTAGCATGAGCGTCACACAAATGTTAAAGTTTGCGTACCACCCCAAATATTTTCAAAGTCCATTTAGATATTGCTTTCATATTTTGCATACTTGTTTACCATCATGACCCCAGTCTGTAAAAAGGAGGAGGCAACTCTGTCAAGCATTTTGACTGAATTATGGCCCCTTTTCGACTTAGAATAAATGTTAAAGTTTGCGTACCACCCCAAATATTTTCAAAGTCTATTGAGATATTGCTTTCATATTTTGCATACTTGTTTACCATCATGATCCCAGTCTGTATAAAGGAGGAGGCAACTCTATCAATTATTTTGACTGAATTATGGCCCCTTTTCGACTTAGAATTAAAGTTTTACTCATTGCTTATATTATACTATCAAGCACTGAGAATAGTCGAGCGCGCTGTCCACTGACAGCTCTTGTTTACTATATATATCAGAAAAGGGAAAGTAGCATGCCTCTTTAAAAAAAATTTTGTTCAGTTGTTTTTATGTGCCCTTTCTGGAAAATCAGGATGTATTATATGATGGTGCGTATGTCTGTCTGTCATACTTAGTGTCAGGAGCATAACTTTATAACTGTTCAAGGTGGGTTGGCACATAGGTGTGTTGCCATGAGATGATTTGCAGAGCACATTAATCAGGTTGATAGATCAAAGGCTAAATTTACAAATTATACTTAAAGGTCAAATCCACCTGTAATATTTTGTGTCTGGAGCGTAACTTAATAACCATTCAAGTCATTGACTTCAAACTTGGCATATAATTATGTAGGTGCCTGTGTGCATAGTACATGAATCTGGCCGGTAGGTCAATGATTAAGGTCACAAATTGAGCTTTAAAGGTCAAATCTGCCAGTCATTTTGCATGTACAGAGCGTAACTAAAAATCTATTCAAGGTAGTGACTTGAAACTTTGAATATACTGTAAAAGCAGAAATTCTGGCAAGGGTTTAATTTCTGCTATATTTGCGAGGCCCTACAACTTGCAAAAATTAATCCTCACATAAATATTCACCATTAGTATAATTCATTTTTACAATTTCATCAATATTAAACCTTGCCAACATACTCAAAATTTCAAATTTGTGAAATTTTGACACAGAGAAAATAATGCTTTTACAGTATGTGGCTGGTGATGAGACTATGTGCACATGTTGACAGTACTTTCCTAACACCACCCCTGTCAAAAAAAAAAAGAATTCACTTATTTCCTTGTGCATTAGTATCCCTTCACTGTCTACGCATTGAAAACTCCTCTTGTCCCAAACTCCACCCCCACCACATTATCCCCCCAGCCAAATAACAATCTTGAAATTTTACTTCCACTTCAGGCATATATTGCCCTACTTCTTGGAGCTTTTGTTTAAAATTTAGAACCTTATATGAGTGACTACTGGACCAGTACAAAATTCACAGATTCAGTGAAAATTTTCAACATCTAAAATATTACTTGCAGCATAACAAATTTTTAAATGAAGTACTTAAAAGATTGCATGAGAATTTGAAACTTTATGAAAAAATTTGCACTCTGTACAATATTTTATAAAGGCCGATGGGTACATTTTAATCAAGTCACAGGTAGTACACTATTAAGTATTTTAAAAATCGGACAAATTTGCTGACACAGTTATTGGGACAGTGTCAATATAGAGTCGATCAAATTTTGTTTTGGTACTTTCCCCATATTTTTGCTGACGTATAATGAAAATGCAGTTAAGAATTTGCAAATACATGTATACGTAGTTTATAGTTTATAAAAGGAAAGGGATTTACCCTGAGAAATACATGTATATGTAAACATCGTATCTGTCAATGCACTGGACACGTGATATTTTGAGAGCTGAGCGTGAAACTTGTATACTAACTGTATATAAATAAAGAACATGATACAACAGTTTTGTGCTCAGCCCAAAATACGTGCATCATAGCTGAATAATTTTTGTTGCTGCTCTTTTTTGGTCAAATTATACATTATGCCTTATTGGGAATCATTATATTTTGAAAACATCCTGCTTGAAAAATCGGACAAGGTTTACCAATTTATCCTAGTTAAGATAGATGGAAAATACTGGCAACCTAATAGATACTACATTAATGAAATATCTAAAAATGAATCATTTTAATATTGACCTAAAGCAACTGGTACTCATTAATTCATTTTTATGCCCCCGAAGGGAGGCATATAGTTTTTGAACCGTCTGTCGGTCTGTCAGTCTGTCCGCAATTTTCGTGTCCCCTCCATATCTTTGTCATCGATGGATGGATTTTCAAATAACTTGGCATGAATGTGTACCACAGTAAGACGACATGTCGCGTGCAAGACCCAGGTCCGTAGCTCAAAGGTCAAGGTCACACTTAGACGTTAAAGGTCATTTTTCATGATAGTGCATTCGTGTCTGGTCCATATCTTTGTCATCCATGGATGGATTTTTAAATAACTTGGCATGAATGTGTGCCACAGTAAGATGACATGTCGCGCGCAAGACCCAGGTCCGTAGCTCAAAGGTCAAGGTCACACTTAGACGTTAAAGGTCATTTTTCATGATAGTGCATTCGTGTCCGGTCCACATCTTTGTCATCCATGGATGGATTTTCAAATAACTTAGCATGAATGTGTACCACAGTAAGACAACGTGTCATGCGCAAGACCCAGGTCCGTAGCTCAAAGGTCAAGGTCACACTTAGACGTTAAAGGTCATATTTCATGAAAGTGCATTGATGGGCGTGTCCGGTCCATATCTTTGTCATTCATGCATGGATTTTAAAATTATTGGGCATGAATGTGTACCACAGTAAGACGACATGTCGCGCGCAAGACCCAGGTCCGCAGGTCAAAGGTCCTAAACTCTTAACATCGGCCATAACTATTCATTCAAAGTGCCATCGGGGGCATGTGTCATCCTATGGAGACAGCTCTTGTTGTTTATTTTTTTGTACCAGTGGACATGAGGGGTGTTGCACATTTCGTTAAACAGACTGAGTTAAACTGAGTTTGCTAAAGTCAAACTGAGTCTGCTTAGTCAAACTGAGTCTGCTAAAGTCAAACTGAGTCTGCTAAAGTCAACTTAGTCTGCTGAGTCAAACTGAGTCTGCTAAAGTCAAACCGAGTCTGCTAAAGTCAAACTGAGTCTGCTAGTCAAACTGAGTCTGCTAAGTCAAACTGAGTCTGCTGAAGTCAAACCGAGTCTGCTAAAGTCAAACTGAGTCTGCTAAGTCAGACTGAGTCTGCTAAGGTCAAACTTAGTCTGCTAACTGCTATCATTGTGCTTAGTTGTGTTATGTGCTGCCAAATGATAAAATGTAATTTAGGAGGATCAATTTCAGCATTAATCTTCCAGTCCAGCAGTCATAAGTTTGAACCCAAATAAAAGTAACACTGTCATAAAAAGGTGCAATTTTCGACCTACTCTGGGAAGGGTGACTGTGTGTTAAAAAAAAATGGGTTATGAATCAAGTTCTTTAGCAAAATTAATGTACAAAATAGTTCATGGAAACATAAAAATAATTCATGGTAATTGGACCAATAGATTACTGTCTAAAACTCTAGATGAGATCTGCCTCTGGTTACAACCTTGACATCATGTGCACCCAGGGCCCTGTTATGTAACCTGGGTAACCTCTGTTAAATATTTGGTCTTATTTTATGAATTTATATTTAAATAGTCCACTTAAATGGAAAGATAGATCATATGTTTTGATGTCTGTAAACCAGTTCAGTTTTTATAGTATAGTAAAGTTTTATTGGTCTTTGAATGAAAAATGGGTAGTTTTAATACTTGAAACCAATCATTCCTTTTATGTTTAAATAAAAAAAAATCAATTGGTGATTAGTCATTTAAATGTTTATAAATGGATTGCAGTTTAACCCTTATCATGCTGAACACGACTGATTCTGCCTTTGCGACCAGTGCAGATCATGATCGGCCTGCACATCTTTTCATAGTTAATGGTACTGTTCAGATTGAAAGATGGACAAGTTCATTATAAAAATTTAGCAGGTCAGAATTTCAGACCTGTACTTAATCTGTAATATTTATACATGTTCATGTAGAAAACCTGTTTGTTGTGCAACATTTTTATGCTTTTTGAAGGGGGGAGCATGTAGTAGTCATCACACTGCATGTCTGGAGGAGAACTGAAAAAGTATTGAAGATAACAAGTTATAACTTTATACAATGATAGAGCTCATTGAGAGAAAGTGCAATGACTAGATGACAAGGAACCATAACTCTAGGTGGTCCTTTTTTTTTTTAATGGTCTCCCTTTTTTTTTGAAAACCTTGTCTGGGGCATACGTAAGATATTGATGATACTTTATATATTGATAGAGGTCAGAAAGAGGGAGTGCAATGACAAGGAACCATAACTCTAAGTAGTCCTATTTTTAGCTCACCTGAGTCGTCGTCAACAATTTGACTGTTAACACTCTAGATGTCACAATTTTGAGCCAATCTTAATGAAACTTGGTCAGAATGTTACCCTCAATAAAATCTTGGTCGAATTCGATATTGGGTCATCTGGGGTCAAAAACTAGATCACCAGGTCAAATCAAAGGAAAAGCTTGTTAACACTCTAGAGGTCACAATTTTGGCTCAATCTTAATGAAACTTGATCAGAATGTTACCCTCAATAAAATCTTGAACGAGTTTGACATTGGGTCATCTGGGGTCAAAAACTAGGTCACCAGGTCAAATCAAAGGAAAAGCTTGTTAACACTCTAGAGGTCACATTTTTGGCCCAATCTTAATGAAACTTGGTCAGAATGTTACGCTCAATAAAATCTTGAACAAATTCGACATTGGGTCGTCTGGGGTCAAACACTAGGTCACCAGGTCAAATCAAAACTGTATCTTCATGAAACTTGGTCAGAATGGTAATCTTGATGATCTCAATGTCCAGTTCAAATCTGGGTCATGTAGGATCAAAAACTAGGTCACCAGGTCAAATCAAAGGAAAAGCTAGTTTATACTGTAGAGGCCTCATTTAAGACCATATCTTCATGAAACTTGGTCAGAATATTAATCTTGGGACTCTATAGGTCAAGTTCAAATCTGGGTCAGATGGGGTCAAAAACTAGGTCACTAGGTCAAATCGAAGGAAAAACTTATTAACACTGTAGAGGCCACATTTATGATGTATCTTCATGAAACTTAGTATGATTGTTCAACTTGATGATCTTTAGTTCAGATTCGAACCTGGGTCATGTCGGGTCAAAAACAGGGTTACCGGGTCAAATCAAAGGAAAAGCTTGTTAACACTGTAGAGGCCACATTTATGACTGTATCTTCATGAAACTTGGTCGGAATGGTAATCTTGATGATCTCAAGGTCCGTTATGAATCTGGGTTATGCAATTTCAAAAAGTAGGTCACCAGGTCAAATCAAAGGAAAAGCTAGTTTACACTGTAGAGGCCACATTTATGACCGTATCTTAATGAAACTTGGTCAGAATGTTAATCTTGATGATCTATAGGTCATGTTTAAATCTGGGTCAGGTGGGGTCAAAAACTAGGTCACCGAGTCAAATCAAAGGAAAAGCTTGTTAACACTATTGAGGCCACATTTATGACTGTATCTTCATGAAACTTGGTCAGAATGTTAATCTTGATGATTTTTAGGTCAATAGGTCAAGTGAGCGATATAGGGCCTTCATGGCCCTCTTGTTTTAATTATCTCCCTTTTTTGAAAACCTTGTCCGGGGCATAACTTGAATACTACGTAAGGTATTGACTTCATACTTAACATGTAAATAAATTTGTTTTCAAATAAAATACATGTTCTTCATTTGTTATATTCCCACCTCACAAGTACACTTCTACTTAATAACCTCCATGGCTGAAAAGCCCCTTATTCCATATTACTCGACATAAAATAAGAACATGTACCATTCTTTGTCTTTTATTTATCTCATTGTTATACTGTTAAATGTTTTAAGATCATATAACACATTATGACGAACAAATGACTTAAAATACTTGATTTCTAAATTAATATATTCTACATCTGCTAAGGTAAATGCATCAATAGATCTGAGAAAAACATTGAAAAGTTAAGTTGGCATGTTTTTGGCCGCTCTATCTTCAAGCGAGAGGAGACCAGGCGCAAGCATGAGACAACACGCGATGCGATGACCCCTAAAAACCGCAGACGGCACCCAGCACACGGACCACACCCGAATGTATGACAGCAGACCTCAGCTCACCACGGCTCCGCACCAAAACGATGCCACGAAGCAAGTCAAGAGCTGCTACCAAACACTCAGTGCTAGAAAGCTGTCTGATATATGTCTGTGCTAAAACAAGAACGACAATATTGGCATTATTGTCCACGAAAACGGCACGCGTTAAATATTCATGAGACAGCCCAATTCTTCAGCTAGTAAAACTAAAATACGGACTGACCGGGCCTACCACACAAAACACCAACTGATGCACCCCAGACACACTTCACCTTGCAAGAAGCAACGCAACATAGGCACCACACAACATTATAGTGAAGCATTACAGACAACGGAATGCAACCAGGGCCTCACCAGTACCATTGTGATGCATTACAGACACTTCATATCGCAAGAAACAACGCAAATAGGCATTACCAACACTATAGTGAAGCACTACGGACAACGGAATGCAACTTGGGCCTCACCAGTACCATAGTGATACATTACAGACACAACCTAGGTTTCGCCAATACTGTAATTATTCACTATAGAAGCTTCACTACGCAAAAAAGCAAAGCAACCTAGGCATCACCAGAACTATAGTGGTGCACTACAACCACTTCACAAGCAAGCAACGCAACGCAACGCAATGCAATCTAGGACTCGCCAGTACTATAAGGACGAAATCCTAGTGACCCGAAGCAACTTCAGGTCAACCAACCTTAAATAGCAAGGTGCATCTTTTGCAATGAAAAACCTTTGGTGCACTGTTTAAGACAATAATGCCCTTGTGATAGGCCCGATAAAGGCAAACATAGCTTCACCAAAACTGAGCGGGACCGTGTCCATAACTGACAGACGACAACGCAAATTACACTGAACTGTTCCGAATAAAATTCATCACACCAAACGCATAGATATATCTCTAGTTCGGCGTTCTACCGTATAAATCGCCACAAAACAAACACCCAACCGGTTATTGTTTAGCAATCTAATTAATCGATATCTCGCCTGATCCCTCAATTTCAACATTATTTGAGCGACAGTCCTAACATTTAAGGTATAATTACCGATTCATAAAAATTACAAAACACATAAATAACTGCCAGTGAGCCTTTCTTTTATCTAGAAGCTAAGATATAAATGAAAATACCTAAGCTAAAGTAATACACAAGTTCATGTAATTTCTTTCCTATATATTCTTTTACAGAAAATGTCTTAAACATTAATTTAATTTCCGATATCCTAAAAAAGCAGACAGCTCCAGTTAAAAACATTCTAACGAATGCTGTTATTTATCA
Source organism: Mercenaria mercenaria (assembly GCF_021730395.1). Classification (NCBI taxonomy): domain Eukaryota; kingdom Metazoa; phylum Mollusca; class Bivalvia; order Venerida; family Veneridae; genus Mercenaria; species Mercenaria mercenaria. The sequence goes on along the minus strand of NC_069361.1, from coordinate 112,220,048 downwards.
ACACAATACACCTGAATTCCATAAATCGGGAACTATCCAAAAGTTAATTTCCAGGAATTATCTATCTACGGTACTTTGAGTTCCTTCGACTTGGCTTCTATCACAGAACATTCATTCGTAATTTCTTTGAGTATGATTATAATTGGGATATCGGAGACTTCACAGTGTACGTTGCACTAACAGCTCACTGACATCTTCAATAAACGCCATATAAGAAATCTGTACCCTGAAAGTATAATACAAAACGCAGCAAATCTGACACAAATTTCTCCAGAATGTCAGGTCTTTCACAAAAAAACTAAGTTAACCATAAAAAACTACTGCATTAGCAACCTTAGGGGTGTGGCGGGAGGGTTAAGTTTATCTTTACTGAACGACATGTAGAAGAACTGTAGATTCTGTCAGTGTATAATAACGGTCTATTCGCCCTTTCAGACGCAATGTGAGAAATCTGCACGGGCTTTTTGCTTTTATATCGAACAACTGGCTGTGTTCTCGGCTCGCTGAACATGCACATCAGTACTGTATTAATAAAACGAGAACCAGTTCAACTGAATAATAAAGGCCGATTAATCCCGAATCCTTAGCAACTAACAAACATTTTAAGTCTCGAGGAATAAATGAAATTATTTTAAGGAAATAATTTATATTATGCTACAGTAATTTCAGAGAGCATCCTTTGGTGTTACTGATCGCCTTGTTTTATTATTCCTGTTTTGAATTGCAAAGATATGGTGGTAAAGTTGTTTTCTAATGTATTTGGTATAATTATAATACCATTGTCAGTTTTACAAATTTACATCATTCTCTGGTTGAATGATTTTGGTGGAGTTCTAGCCCAATAAGGTCATTTTTAAGGAAATTTGTCTCTACTCGGATTACTACAGGTGGCACTTTAATGAAACTTAGTAGGAATGATTGGAACAAAGGGTACTTTCACAGAATGCTTTTAATATTGATTATCATTTTTGGCAGAGTTGTAAGCCTTTGAGTCTGACATCTCAAGTAACTAAGCAAGCCTTGTCATGGCTATTTCACTGATTTCAACAAAATTTGTTTGGCTGTCTGGGCTATATGTAACTAAAATTTTGTCTAGACTTACTCTCAGAAATTATATGTATTGTAGCTATGCTTGGTGCAAAGTTTCTGTCTACCGGTAGTTTTTATATTTTCAGCATTTTACAATTGAAATGATTTTTTGTAACCCCCCCCCCCCCCCGACAACAAAGTTGTAAGGGGGTGTATACTGGTTTCAGGTTGTCTGTCTGTCTGTCCGTCCATCTGTCTGTCCGTCCGAGCTCACATTTGCATACTTAGGTGGCTATAGGAACAATAGGTAACTGTACTTTTCCTTTGATATCATTCATTCCGTAAGGCTTTTATGTGGCTATTTTTCTCTTAGGTGGCTAAAAGAACAATAGAGAGAACAAAAGAGTAGCCACATAAGTATCCATATGTAGGAACATCCGTCTGTCTGTCCGTAGACACAGTCTTGTGCGCACCATCTCTCCTCATCCCCTTGACACAATTTAATGAAACTTCACACAAGTGATCAGTAACAACATTAGTTGTGCATGGGGCATGTTAGGTTCTTTCAGAAAAAAAATTGCAGAGTTACGGGACTTTGTTTTTTGTTACTGTACTATATACATAGACACAATCTTGTGCGCACCATCTCTCCTCATCCCCTTGACACAATTTAATGAAACTTCACACAAGTGATCAGTAACAACAGTAGTTGTGCATGGGGCATGTTAGGTTCTTTCAACGACAAAAATTGCAGAGTTATGGAACTTTGTTTCTTGTTAACATATTATGTACATAAAGTCTGCATATGCAGTCTTGTGTGCGCCTAATCTTCCGAACCCTTGCACACAATTTAATGAAACTTCACACAAGTGATCAGTACCAACCCTAGTTGTGCATGGTGCATGTTACATTCTTTTAGATAAATATTCTGCATAGTTATGGGACTTTGTTTTTTGTTACTAAACTGTATAGATACAGTCTATATACATACAGTAAACATAATTATGCAATCTTGTGTGCGTCAAATTGCAATGTACTGTGTCAGTGCATGCGGGGGGTACATTCATCACCTTTAGTGATAGCTCTAGTTTGTATTGGTTGTATATTACAATTTCCAGTTACTGTTGTTTTGTGTTTAACATTTTAGTTTTTCCATCTCCCAACACATCTCAGTTTGTGCTATGGCTAGATATCCGTTTTTTAGCTCATCTGATTTTTTGAAAAAAAATGATGAGTTATTGTCATCACTTGAGCGGTTGTCGGCGTCGGCGTCTGCGTCGGCGTTGCCTGGTTAAGTTTTATGTTTAGGTCAGCTTTTCTCCTAAACTATCAAAGCTATTGCTTTGAAACTTGGAATACTTGTTCACCATCATAAGCTGACCCTGTATAGCAAGAAACATAACTCCATCTTGCTTTTTGCAAGATTTATGGCCCCTTTTGTACTTAGAAAATATCAGATTTCTTGGTTAAGTTTTATGTTTAGGTCAACTTTTCTCCTAAACTATCAAAGCTTTTGCTTTGAAACTTGGAATACTTGTTCACCATCATAAGCTGACCTGTACAGCAAGCAACATAACTCCATCTTGCTTTTTGCAAGAATTATTGCCCCTTTTGGACTTAGAAAATCAGTTTTCTTGGTTAAGTTTTATGTTTAGGTCAGCTTTTATCCTAAACTATCAAAGCTATTCCTTTAAAACTTGCAACACTTGTTCACCATCATAAGCTGACCCTGTACAGCAAGAAACATAACTCCATCCTGCTTTTTGCAAGATTTATGGCCCCTTTTGGACTTAGAAAATATCAGATTTCTTGGTTAAGTTTTATGTTTAGGTCAACTTTTTCTCTTAAACTATCAAAGCTATTGCTTTAAAACTTGCAACTCTTGTTCACCATCATAAGCTGACCCTGTACAGCAAGCAACATAACTCCATCCTGCTTTTTGCAATAATTATTGCCCCTTTTGAACTTAGAAAAATCATTTTCTTGGTTGAATATTATGTTTAAGTCAACTTTTCTCATAAACTATCAAAGCTATTGCTTTAAAACTTGCAACAGTTTTTCACCATCATAAGTGGACACTGTACATCAAGAAACATAACTCTATCCTGCTTTTTGCAAGAGTGATGGCCCTTTTTAGACTTAGAAAATCATGGGTAGGACAATATTTCTATTATAAAAAAAAAATCAGATGAGCGTCAGCACCCGCAAGGCGGTGCTCTTGTCTATTTTTGCTAATGGGGAGTCAATTTTCAGCACTTTCTAACAATTTGAAAATACCTGGGCTTTAGCACGACATGTCAGCTTTTCATCTATGAGAAGATATTTGATCTCGGAATAAACACAAATTCCGCAGGGTCCGTAACAGAGGAAGGGTATATGGAGATTTTTGAAACTTCATCAAATTGTTAAAAAAGGTCCTTTTTGTTGTCTGAAAGTGTCAGTATATGTCTCTGATGTAAGATATCTCTGTATTTGAGAGCTGCAGACTTAGACATTTCAGAAATAGTTTCAAACTGAATGTTGTGTAATAAAATTTAATGTTGATTCTATGGAAGCGTGAAAGGGCCATGAGATGCTAATACGTTTTATTCTGATATGCTTGTCTCTATTAAAACATGCTTATGCTAGAATGACTTCACGTTAACGTGCGGCAACGTCAAAGTTTTTGTTGCGACCAAGAAAGAGCGCTACTATATTTTATCTACTGTTTTAGATTAAGGGCATATTAGAATCGAAATAAATTTATATAAAACCGTGTTTTAACACTATTTATACACTCGGGCGGTAATACATCATACAAATAATTTCACTAGAACTGCGCCCTCGTAAAATTATTACGCCCAACGTATAACCGCCCATCGTGCATAAATAGTGTTAAAACACTCTTTTGCTATAAATTATTTCTGTATTACGTTATAGGTGCAGGAAGGATATTGCATATCCATTTACACCTTCGTTCAAATGAAGAGGTATGGGGAGACATGTGCTTTGACTAAAAGCAATCTCTAGTTTAATAATCAAAGTTTGTTGGGTCACGATGACACAATTAAGGTCATATGGTGATTTCCAGCTGTAATGGAGGAGGAAGACCCCAGGTGCCCCTCTAGACATTGTTTTCAGGACCGAGTAGGTGCACCTGCGTAGAACTACCTAACTTTTACAAGCTAGCTGGACAGCTTCCACGCATGTTTACCAGGGTAGGGCCTGAACCCACAGAAGTGACGAGTAATTGATCTTTTTTCAGTGACCTTTACCAGTGGGCAACAGAGGTCCCTCATTTTCAGCTGTAATCTCCATCATTATGCAGAATATTTTCAGACTGCATTGTAGACTTCCATCTATAATGGACCTCTAACCAGTCTCTAGATTAGTTCTGAAGTGTAACCCTCAGAGCCATCTACCACAACTCAAGTGATATTATACACATACTATTAAATCCATGGTACAAGATAAAACAAATTCATAAAATGTTTTGTATTCATATATTTAATAATTTATTATGTACAAAAGAAATGAAAACAAACAAAAAAAAACATGAGGTATTATACTATACCAGTACTAGTATTTCAATTTTTTCCTGAATATTTATTACACTCTCAATGACTGCTTGTATTTATCTGATTATTAAATATACAAAATGGAAGACCAAATAATAAATCTTGCTGTAAAATCATTGATATTGGTGGTGGACTAATTTTTGTCCATGAAATTTAATCCCAATGAAAATCTAAGATTCACATTTGTTTGATGTTCAAAAGTATAAATCCATGTTTACTGTGTTTGTTTGTTTTGGGTTTAGTGCTGATTTTCAACAGTATATCAGTTATGTAACGTCGGGCAGTTAACTTAAACAGTGTTCCTGGATTCTGTACCAGTATAAAGCTGTTTTCTGCAACTTCCCCATATGAATCAACAGTAGAGGATGATTTTGTGTCTTTTATCAAATTGTCACGGAGAACAAATGCCTCGCTCGGGAATCAAAGTCACAACCCCGTGATCCTAGGATCTGCGCTCTCCCTATTGAGACAAGTTGGAATCCATATCCAGCGAAATAGCCAATTAAACAAAACCACAGACTTTCATGCCAATGAAAATTAAATGATATCACAGTATGAGATATTGAAACACCTTATTTCATAAGCTGCAGAGACATTAACTGGCAGTATTGGGTTAATTAAGTAGGCAATAGACTAGCTACTAGACTTATAATAAAAGATTTGTCACAAAAGTTCAGATTTTTATAATTTTTCTTTTATTTTATTTTATGTTATGTTATAGTTAAAATGCCAGTCTATTTTACAGATTTTTCAGAAGAACTCATTGCATGATATTGCACCTAGGATGTAGACTGATTCACAACTTTAAAAATGAGTTAAAAAATGATATATCATAGTCTTGCAGAAAGTCTAAGTAGGCAAGTGTTAGAAAAATATATAACTGCAAACCTTTGAGGGGGTTGGCCCTCAGATATTTTGTCATGCATCTAGTAACCTAATCTTTCGTTATGGTTTTTCATTTTAAAATACACTTTGTACAGCCACTTTAAACCCAGTTACCGATAAAACAAAAGAGCTGGACATTTACCTGTAACAAGAAATGATGTTACATTTTATTACCTGTAGCATAACGTAAGTATTTTTCTTTAAATAACATTCTTTAACAAGAGGGCCATGATGGCCCTATATCGCTCACCTGTTATCATTGCACTTAAGGACAAGTCTTCAAGGTCAAAAGATCATAATAGAAATCAATCAAAAGAATTATGAGAAAATATAGTTGAAATTTTCTTTAAGTAACTTTAAAAACAAGATTTGAAAACTTTTTGTAGAGGTCCACTAGGCAATGCTACATGTCAAATATCTAAGCTCTTCTGGTTTATTTTTAGAAAATTTTGAAGATTTTTCTATGTACAATCAAGTAACCCCATGGGGCAGGGTCAATTTGACCCCAGGGGTCATGATTTGAATAAACTTTGTAAAAGTCTAATAGGCAATGCTACATGTCAAATATCTAAGATCTAGGCCTTCTGGTTTATTTTTAGAATTTTTTTTTAAGATTTTCCTATGTAAAATCAAGTGACCCCTAGGGCGGAGTCAATTTTGACCCCGGGGGACAAGGTTTGAACAAATTTTGTAGAGGTCCACTAGGCAATGCTACATGTCAAATATCTAGTCTCTACGCCTTCTAGTTTATTTTTAGAAAATTTTTGAAGATTTTCCTATGTAAAATCAAGTGACCTCTGGGGCGGGGTCAATTTTGACCCAGGGGGTCATGATATGAACAAATTTTGTAGAGGTCCACTAGGTAATGCTACATGTGAAATATCTAAGCTCTAACCCTTCTGGTTTGTTTTTAGAAAACTTTTGAAGATTTTCCGTTGTAAAGTCAAGTGACCCCTAGGGCGGGGTCAATTTTGACCCCCGGGTCATAATTTGAACAACTTTAGTAGAGGTCAACTAGGCAATGCTACATGTCAAATATCTAAGCTCTAGGGCTTCTGGTTTTTGAGAAGAAGATTTTTTAAATATTTTCTTATGTAAAATCAAGTGACCCCTGGGGCGGGGTCAATTTTGACCCCGGGGGCCATGATTTGAACAAATTTTGTAGAGGTCCACTAGGCAATGCTACATGTGAAATATCTAAGCTTTAGGCCTTCTGGTTTATTTTTAGAAATTTTTTGAAGATTTTCCTATGTAAAATCAAGTGCCCCCTGGGGCAGAGTCAATTTTGACCCCGGGGTCATGATTTGAACAATTTTAGTAGAGGTCTACTAGGCAATGCTACATGTCAAATATCTAAGCTCTAAGGCTTCTGGTTTTTGAGAAGAAGATTTTTTAAGATTTTCTTATGTAAAATCAAGTGACCCCTGGGGCGGGGTCAATTTTGACCCCGGGGTCATGATTTGAACAAACTTGGTAGAGGTCCACTAGGCAATGCTTCACACCAAATATCTAAGCTCTAGGTCTTCTGGTTTTTGAGAAGAAGATTTTTAAAGTTTTTCCTTTCGGTTGCCATGGCAACCAGTGTTCTGCATAGAATTCAATTCTTTGAACAATTTTGAAAGGGGGCCATCCAAGGAACATCCCTGTGAAGTTTCATCAAAATTGGCCTGTTGGTTTAGGAGGAGATGTTGTTTAAAGGAAAGTGTGGACGGACGACGGACGGACGGACGGACAGACGGACGGATGGATGGACGGACGCCGGACGGTGAGCGATCACAATACCTCACCCTGAGCACTTTGTGCTCAGGTGAGCTAATAAAAAATATACCAAAGAGAAACGAAGCATAACTATATAGAAAATTAATTCTTATACCGTTCTATACTGTTTTACCATGAAAAGGCCCCAAAATGTAAATTTACTAGTCCATACAGCCAGGCTTGCAGCTATAAACTTTGAATTATAGGTTAATCTTGACTTTTGAAAAGAAATAGACAGTGTAATTGATAAAATCAGATCTACCTAATGTCGTTTATTTAAGGAAGTATTTTCCCTGTATTCTCAGCTAACATTTGATATACCCAAAATATCTGCCAGTTTTTATAAAAAAAAAAGATAAAAATGTTCATTCAAATAAATGATTTGCCATTACTTTTAAAAACAGTTTGATTTAAGAACACACATTTTCATGCAAAAAAAATCTGAAAAAATCATAAATAAAACATATCAACAAACATATAATCAAAACAATATCCTATAATACTGTGAAATCATTAATATTTGTGGGTGACTAATTTTTGTGGATTTCCTATGAAATGAAATCCGAAGGAACCTATAAAATTTCCCATTCATTTATTTTCAAAAGTAGAAATTTATGTCCCAAAGAAAAAGCTGTTTTGGCCCAAACCACGAAATTTCATACCTACAAAGTTAACCTTTAACCTGCTAAATTTCTAAAATGGACTGGTCCGTCAATAAATTTGGACAGTACCATTTATCATTCAAAGGGGTGTTCACTGAAAATTTGTTATCTGAATAGCGAACAGTGCGTACCAAGATCAGCCTGCTGAGCTTGGTCTGCACTGGTCGCAAAGGCAGAATCACTTGCCGCCAGCAGGCTAAAGATTAAATTTTTTTTTTTTCACAGTATAATCTTACTAAACTGACTACAAATTTGTCAATAACATTCAAAACATAAATTTATGTACAAATACATATCAAGCTGACTAATTTTCACTTCCTGTATAGCTGGAATAATGAGCTCAAGAAAAATATAAATAATTTGCAAATGTACAAACAATTTTACAATGTCACTGACATCACTTTTATTCAAAACAAAAAATATGTACAAGCTTTATAATAAACAAGTTACAGAATTATATAAATAAAGAATGACCTCAGTACAAAAATACAGGGGAATTTACAATTAATTATATATCTTTACATTTTGTCTTCAAAACAGATTTCCACTACCGTAGCTACTATCTTTAAAGACTAATTATATTTCAAAATGTGCATCTTTTGACAGAACTATCAAATTTTTGCAAAAAAAAAAAATGTAAATGAACAAAATTCAAAAAAAAAGTAACTGATTACGGTAAGCTTAACTGAACTAAGATACAGTAAAACACAGATTGTTCGAGGTTTCAAGGTGTTGAGCAAAATGTTTGAGTCATCCAAGGTTTCGAGCTATCCAAACATAGAAATATAATGAAAATGGGTGCTTGTGCTATTAATGCTGGAGCCGGTGGTATTTCTGTGTAGAATGATTATTGTTTAACCCTTTTTACCTAAGGTCAAACATTGTCATCAGTAGCTATCGAAACAGGACCCTGAATATCAAGCCCAACAATCAACAAGGCACTGCTCACATTTACTCCCATACTGCCCTATTTTCAGTAATAACACTGACCAATGGAGGAAGTAAGAATAATTTCCATTGTATGCTCAAGATGTATTTAGTAACAAAGAAAATGTGTAAATTTTGATATGAATTTCATTATATAATAAAAAATACCCTGTATGTATATTCCCTTACAGAAGAAAAAGGTCTGCTGCATACTCTTGCTGTGTACATACAGCGTATATGATGCGTACATGATGTGTACTGAAATCAAGAGCTTTAAATAGTACACAGGATATACACCGCACATACACTGATAGTACGTTTGTAGTACACTTTTGACATGCAAATGAGCTCTGCCGCGTACTACTTGCTGCGTACGTGCTGTGGACTACATAGTACACAGGATGTACGCTGGAGGAATTTAGTATGTGGGAAATAGTACGCAGCATGTACCCGGCACATACACTTTTCACATGCAAATGAGCCTGCGGTGTACTACCCCTGCGGCGTACATGCTGTGTACTCCTGCGGCGTACATGCTGTGTACTCCTGGCCCCGAGTCCTGCAGCGTACATGCTGTGTACTCCTGCTGCATACATGCTGTGTACTCTTGTGGCGAAACTACTGTGATAATGTAAATTCCTTACCCCACCAACTTTCGTATGCAAATGCTGATCATTTGGACAGAAAAAAACAGAAAAAAGATAACTGACATGCATCAATAAGTATTTACCCTTACCAAAATAATGTAGATTGATGTTATCAAATAAATTAGTATGCTTTTCTTCATCCACTTTTCAATGAAATAAATCAATTTTTGTAGCATGTAATTTGGTAAACATTTGAAGAAAATGGCATAACTGCATCAAGGGGAAACAACTTTAATGCAACTAAATATAAGTGTTATGATTTATTATAGACGATGTGTGCACAGTATGTATTTATTTTGATTAAAATCCGTCTGAGAACAATCAAGGACTGGAATTATATAAGCATTTATACACTTTTACGTCCGTAAAAAGTATCGCACCAAAAAATTTTGTATTGATTTTTTCCAATGGGGCGAGCGCAATTAGCCAAAAACGTTCTGAAAATATACGAGCGGCAAATCCGATGAACAACTTTTTAATTTGGTGAGGCCGTAATGAGTTAACATAATGAGCATTAAAGCCTTTATAAAACATGATAGAATGGTGTTTTGCTTAAGAGTATTCAAATAACAGTGAGAGCTATTAATTCTTCTCAATCGGGCGCTGTTGAGGCATTGTCTTGGTAATTATTTCATGCATTACAAAATGTAATGCAACGAAGTTCAAATAAGGCTTTTCAATTATCCAAGTTAGAAAGCTCCAGGATTAATTCAAAATGAAAAAGAATATATTTTTACACTGCATGCAAGGTGCAGCTCAGAAATCATGTACAAATCCTTCCTGCATGAATTAAGTGTACTTCAGACTTTTACCTAAAAAAATTCAAAGTATAAACACCAAAAGAAAATGAACAAGTCCCTCCCGCGTATATGAAGTTCACTTCAGACTTTAACTTATAAAAAAAACAAACTAAGTATAAATGCCAAAAGAAATTGTACAAGTCTTTCCCGTGTATATGAAATGTACTGCACAAATTTCAAAGTATCTGCGGTGTACATGCAGTGTACTATTTTCTTGCACAAGTCTCTCCTGCGTGTGCAGTGTACTCCTTAAATTTTCAGAGTCTGTGCTGCGTACTTGAAGTGTACTAGTGACCTCCTGCGTACATGCTAAGTACTCGTCGAAATAGTACGCAGCATGTACGCGGCATACGGTGTATGTAAAATGTACTCCTCTGGCGTACTACTGTGTTCGCGGCATATACACAGCAAATACGCAGCATGTACGCCACAGAGGCTTGCTTCTGTAAGGGTTGTGATATGGCCATGTAAATCTTATTGTTTGCCCTATTTTTTATTAAATGCAACAAAAGACTACTTTTGAAAAAGTGCATCCCCCCCACACACCCCCTCTACTGTTTAATTTGAATGAAAGTGGATACTGATATGTAATATCTGGGTAAATGTTTTGTCAAATCCATCCAGTGAACTTTCTCCAAATTTTTTTTAAATTAATGTCCTCTATTATTGTGTAATTTGCATACATTTCAGAATTATGCCATGGACATGAACACTCTATAAAGAAAGATAACTCAAAAAGGAAGAACGGTAGAGTTACAGTTCTTGCAGGCGACATATCATCATGTAATGCAGATCATTGGTGCCAGGGTTTTTTTTTAAATCCATCCATGCATGACAAAGTTACAGATCAGATAGGAAATCTGGATAGACATTCAATAAAGGGGGATAATTCAAAATTAAAGAGTGATTGATTTAAGATTCTTGCACACGACACATCATCAAATCATGCTGATCATTTGTTCGAAGTTTTTTCGAAATTCATCCATGAACGACTTAAGTTACAGACTGTACACGAAATTGGGATGCACATTCAATAAATGGAGATGATTCAAAAAATAAAGATGGGTCGAGTTATGATTCTTCCACATGACACATCATACAATACAGATCATTTATGCCAAGTTTTTATAAAATCCATCCATGAATGACAAAACTACAGACCAGACACAAACTCGTGATGAAAGAACTGAAGGACAGACAAACACTGCAACTGCTATATTCTGCCCCCAATGGGGAGGCATAAAAATGAATGCAATGAAGTCCATCTACACTCCATAAGCTGCCACTAAGATTTTTTTCATCTGCAGGATTAGTAAAATTTTAAAGATGTATTGAGTAGATAATGTTTTACATTGTTATATGTAAAATGGAATCAGTGAGCAAATTGAGAACATTAAGTAAAACTTAAAATGGTAGTTGTCATAAATATTATTTCTGCCCTATATTTGTTTAAAAATATGAAAATTATATGGTTATGGAACGTTTTGGTTTAATATAGATGTACATGAACTACAGTAAAATATCTTTACGAAGGTCATTTCCTTTTTATGGAAGAAATGCTCCAATAGCACTTCCTTTGTTTTAGTTTATGTTGATGGCACGATATTATGGTTATGATAGTACAATACATTAGCTGCCACAGAAAATTAGAATGTATTTACAAAATAATGAACAAAAACTCACATATTTATACCAATCAATATAATGCTTTTGTCTGTTTGTACATGTATTAACAAATGAGAAAACTTTCCAGATTTACAAAACAAGAGCAAACTTTCCAGACTTTCAAAACAAGAGCTGTCAGAGGACAGCAACGCTGGACTATTCAACAGCCTTGTCGCTTGAATGAATACGAAAGTCGAAAAAAGGTCATAATTTACAAAAAAATGAAAATTGCCATACTTATCTGTGCTAAAACTTTTAATCATACACTATCTTAAGTAAACATTATGGAGACAAAAAGAGAGCCGCTTAAAAATGATAAAACTTACAAGTAAAATTACATATATATATATATATATATATATTTAGAATTCAAAATCACCTGTCAGGCAACAGTAATGTGCAAATCAATTAAAATGAGAGATGTCTGAGAAAACTGGAAATGGGTACATTGCTACAGCAGTCCAAATGGGATTGATGTACTGGCCATTGGTTCACATAAAAAGAGACAGCATTGTATATTTGGACACTCAATAAATATAACAATCTTAGAACAGACACCTTAATATTTAGGCACTCCTAAATTTATTCAACGTAAACATGTAATTTTGAACACTCTTAACATTTATCCTGCTGGACACGATTGATTATGCCTTTGTGACCAGTGTAGATCATGATCAGGCTGCACATCCATGCAGTCTGATCAAGATCTGCACTGTTGCCATTTAGATATTATCTTTTTCGGTAAGCACCTCTTTTTAACAGTCAATGGTACTGTCCAAATTGAAAGATGGACAAGTTCATTATAGAAATTTAGCAACATATATAGTAATGCTATAAACATGTAAGTTTGCCCGGCAGGTTATTCTGAACCTGACTATAACATATTAAATAATCAGCAAATATGATATATACAGAATTGCACAAAGTAAATATGATATCTTTAACAACAGATTGTTTCCTTTTAACAGTGTAAATATTTTACAAAACATGTAGTTAAGTAAGGAAATTTATACATACAATATCCTTGATATTCTTTAACAGTTATAGCACTAAAACAACTCTGTAAACAATTGTAGTACAATGTGTGATTGCTGGATGGGACTAAACAAAAACTTAGCTGCATTATCACTGATTTATACGATCATATTGTTTTGATGTTGTATGTCAAGGATTTGATTATCCAAAATGGACATCGTAGCATTAAAAACTACTGTCTTTGTCATTTTCAAGAAGTGTTTTTACAGAAAAGTGATGGTGTGTTAAGGAGAACATGTGCTGTTAATACAAAACAGGACGGTATTATGGCCCTGTAATGCATAATTAAAACACAGGAAATGTATGCTTATCAATATACCGGTACATGCAGAATCCCTTTTAACCAGTCCCTCTAGAGTCTGCAGATGTTACCCGGTCCTTGCTCTATCATGCTAGGTACCAACCAGTCCCTCTAGATTCAGCAGATGTTACCCGGTATATCATAAACATGCATTATCCATACTTGAGTATGTAAGAATGAACTTAAAGAAACAAAAACAAACCTTTTGTTCATGAGCTCTCTTTAAACAATTACCAAAAATAAGACATACAAAAATATATGAGAATTGTGTCGTTTTTCATGAATGCCAAAAAAAAAAAGAGATTAAATCATTGTAAAAAAAAGACATATGGCACATAATACTATATCATTAAAACATGATACTGAATAAAAGTACAAATATTTTTTTTTGATTATATGTAGCGGTATATTAGTAATAAACTATCATTTCAGGGACTAATTAATACATGTACATGAATGTACACCAATTTATGATATACCTACAAAGTTTCTGTCTGAAATACAGTGTACAAAACCCTCTCTTCAACTCTCATCGGATATGAAAAAATGAGCAATGTGAGGACTGCTTGCTTCAGTCGTGACTTTAAATATGACATCAGAAATGATGTCTCAACATTTCATGACAAGATTTTAGTCTCATTTACCTAAAATAATAGTCAATTTTGGCTAATAAAAAATAGAAATATATAAACGTTTATGATAAGTCATTAAAACAGTCTCTTGATCTGCAATATTAATGCATTCAGCTCTTGATTCTGCCAGGCTAGGTCACACAGACACAAGCTCTTGTGGATTCTGCCAGGCTAGGTCACACAGACACAAGCTCGTGTGGATTCTGCCAGGCTAGGTCACACTGACACAAGCTCGTGTGATATCCTCTCAAGCAGAATATAAGGTTGCAGAAAAAGGTACTGGTTAGAATTACCCTGTAATATACTTGGTAATGCCAATGAGAAAGTCTGTAGAGTGAATTTTGTCACATCTAAAAGTAGATCATGTTGCTGTCAGTGAGTATTTTAAAGTTTTTAAATACTAAGTAGATGAATTCTTAAAATCTCACAATGGACTTTGGCTTCTTAATTGGAGGTGTGGTTTAAAATGTCCAGAATTCCGTGTTAAAGTAATCCGAGATAAAACAATATGTTTTACACAGAGATTTTGTTAGGAGAGGTGGAAGAGTTTGAGCAAAGGGAAGTAATCTGAGCAACCTATAGTTCTAGCAAATGAGATTATAAAACATCATGCTCATGACATTACTCTGAGCAGAGTTTATAATGATTATATGAGCCACACCATGAGAAAACCAACATAGTGCATTTGCGACCAGCATGGATCCAGACCAGCCTACACATCCGCGCAGTCTGGTCAGGATCCATGCTGGTCGCAAATGCACTATGTTGGTTTTCCCATGGCACGGCTCAATTATACTTAACATCAGTAATAACACAGATTGTAAGACCCAGCTTACATGCAATATGTATGTGCTATATCTAAAATTCATTTTCAGTTAAATAATTTAAGTGTATTGAAATCAACCAATCAGAAAGCTGGAATTCTGAGACAATACCTATTGGATCTGACTAGCTAAAATTTCCTAAATCTTAACCTATCATTAAGATACTATAGGCTTTCTGTAATACCTGTCTATTGTACATTTCTGATCCACTTTGTACTTAGGAAACTTTCCCTTAATTAAATGAAATATGTCCTTTTTAGAGAACCTCAGCTTCATGTGTCCAGATGTCACTTTTGCACGTATATTTCTGTTGGTCTGAAACAGATATACCTCATCTACTTTGAAGCAGCGACAATGACCCTTTGTGCGGAAGACCATTTTGACTTTGCTCAGAATGTTTGGTTCCAGGAAAAGAACATCCATAATGGTGCTGGTTCGTTTAGTGCTGATATTCCTAATGTATACCTGGTACTCTGGAACATAAAATAATATATTATGAACAATGGGCTAAGCATAAAAGTGTTCTGTACTTACTCTGAATAAATTATAATAACTGGAATATACAGATTTTTAATCTGTGTGTGCTTAAAATAAGACCTGAAACATTAATATTTCTAAGTTATTAGCATTGTATAAACAAATGTGCAGGAGCTCTTGAAGTAGAGATATTGCATGACTTTACACAATATATTCTGAGAAAGAACAATGGCATTCTTTGCAAATCAGAAGCTAACAAAAAAGTTTTATATTGTACACATCTATTCTTATGGTAGGTACACCCATGTTTGACATGTGATAAGGAAAATATCCTCATATCTTTGGCTGCTCACAAGAACTCAACCTTATCAATTTAAAATACAAGATTTTGTTTTATAATGCATGATATATTAAAACCATAATATTACATAGATTACTTCAGTATTAAATGGTTTAATACAACAAATTCTAATGTCAGTTAAATTGTTCGTCTTCAAAAATGTGCAAGTAAACAACTACATGAACTGTGAAGACACGATGACAAAAAATAAACCAGCCTCTCTTCCTAGATAAAGTTAAATAAAACAAGTGAATGAAGTATTGCCATGCAATACAAAGTCCCCTACTGGAAGGCACCTAATTTTCTCTACTGCAGTATAACATAATGAACTGATATCTGTCAATGTTGTATAAACAATATTGTACTATATATACAATATGCTATAACAAAACACTTGGATTAAAATTTATATATTATATGATTATAAAAATGTTATCATGTAAGTTATTTATAGTAACAACAAAGGGAAATTAATCTTTAAAAAAAAAAAAAAAAAAAAAAAAAAAAAATCTATATAATATAAGTCCACAAGAAACTCTTTACCAGGTAGAGATAGGTCAAAATACACCTAAAAATTGGATGTAACATGCATGCTGTACCACAGAAAAGTGGTCTCGATTTTTCTCTACCGCCAGTAATAAAAAAGTTACAATAAAATCTATTTATAGTAACAACAAAGGGACGTAATTCTAAAAACAAGGGTGCCTCATGGTGGTGAACATTTGGTCCAAGTTACATCAAAATCCCTCCATGCATGAAGAAGAAATGTTCCGTACAAAGTCATTCTTGAATTTGACATTTGACCTCTAAATATGACCTTGACCTTAGACCTAGGGACCTGGTTCTTGCACATGACATGTTGTCTCATCCAGGGGAATATTTGTGCCAACTGATATCTAAATCCTGCTTTGCATGACAAAGTTATAGACCAGACAGGAAAAAAATCCATTTGACCTTTGATCTCAAAGTGTGACCTTGACCTTTAAGCTAGGGTACTGGGAGTTGCGCATGACACGTCGTCTCATCATGGGAAACATTTATGCCAAGTAATATTGTAATCCCTTGATGGATGACAGAGTTCTGGATCGGACAGGGAAAAAACCTTATTGACCTTTGACCCCCAATTGTGACCTTGACCTTTGAGCTAGGGGTCTGGGATTTGCGCACGACATGTCATCTCATCATGGGGAACACTTGTGCTAAGTGATATTAAAATTCCTTAATGAATGTCAGAGTTATGGACCGGACACGAAACAGACCCTGTTCATGCTATGTTAACATTTGACTGCTAAGTGTGACCTTGACCTTTGAGCTAGGGGTTTGAAAGTTGTGCATGACACATCGTCTTATTATGAGGTACATTTGTGCCAAGTAATATTAAAATCCCTTCATAGATGGGAGAGTTATGGACCGGACAGGAAAAAAGCCTTGTTGACCTTTGACCTCAAATTGTGACCTTGACCTTTAAGCTAGGTGTCTAGGTTTTGCGCATGACACGTCGTCTTCTCATGGGGAACATTTGTGCCAAGTAATATTAAAATCTCTTCATGGATGGGAGAGTTATGGACCGGACAGGAAAAAAGCCCTGTTGACCTTTGACCTCCAACTGTGACCTTGACCTTTGAGCTAGGGGTCTGGGTTTTGCGCATGACACGTCGTCTCATCATGGGGAACATTTATGCCAAGTAATATTAAAATCCCTTCATGGATGGGAGAGTTATGGACCGGACAGGAAAAAAGCCCTGTTGACCTTTGACCTCAAATTGTGACCTTGACCTTTGAGCTAGGGGTCCGGGTTTTGCGCATGACACGTCGTCTCATCATGGGGAACATTTGTGCCAAGTAATATTAAAATCCCTTCATGGATGACAGAGTTATGGACCGGACACGAAATTGCGGACGGATGGACAGACGGACGGACGGAATGACGGAAAAGCACATTCCTATAGTCCCCGAAACTGGTTTTCAACCAGTAGGGGACTAATAAAGCTGCAGCTAAACAGAAACTTCCCCATGTATATATTTTAGGACTTAAACAAAAACAAGATGCTCATAAATCCATTGTTTTAAGATCAGACTGTGGTCCTATACATACAAAGTACAAAAACAAAACATAGGACATACTGTATTCATGGCCTGTCGGTCATATGGATTACCAGAACTTGTATTTGTGGCCTGTGGTATAAAATGGTTTTCCAGAACTTACTGTATTTGGGGCCTACTGTATCAAATAATTTACCAGAACTTAACATTATATTCTGGGCCTAGTAAAATTTAAAATAGTGCCATTGATGAGCTCCTAACCATGATGAAACACATTAACCACAGTCCAAAGACCACAGTCTTAAAAACAATGGATTTATGAGCATGTGTTTCTGACATCCAGTGTCCACAGTTAAAACCTCACTCCACCATCATCAGTCTCCCTTCTTGTAAAACACAAGTACTGTTTTTGTTTGGGAGCTGACTTGAAAGTTTTACCATTTTCTTACAATGACCTTAATTAACTGGAAAAGCATTTCATTGTATATATTTACAGAAACATCTGCTCTGAAGTTATAATTATTATTATAAGAAAAGACATACCAAACTTTTTTACACACTGCTTCGGTGGGTCCGAATATGTGGTACAGGAAGGGCAAGCATGGGTAATGATTCCTTTTGGTAAATTTTCACCTGGTAGCTTAACTGATGGCAACTTTTTTATCTGATCTTTCACCTCTTCTGGGTCAAAAGGACTAAATGTAACAATATGATCATTTTTACAGACCTGAAAAATAAATTAAATATAGAATACTTAACATCAGTAATCAGTAATTTGGATTTAGAGTATTTCGTAAAACTGTATGTGATTAAAGTTATTTGACTAGACATAATAATCTGAACATCATTTCATATTTTAAAAAATCTAAGTGCCAGCCTCCTCCCTCCCCACCCCCACCCCCCTCAAAATAGTTACTGTGGTAAAAGTGCTGTGTTGACAAAATGTATACATTTCATACATGTAAGTAGTGATATGTAAATGAAGAGCTTGTCCTTAAGGGGGCATCAATAGATTAGCATGGGCAGTTTTTCAGTGGAAGAAATTGGTTTTAGTTGCTAATAAGTATCTATATAGAGAACTGTCAAATTTTTATACGAAGCATGTAAATGAGTTAGAACAAAATAACTTTAAGAATCCTTCCCCTTCTGTATGTATACACAAAGTAAGGCATATAATTATATGTATTAAATGAAAAGATTTAGGAAACCTGATTTTGTTCCAGTTTGATAATCATTCCTCCACAGCATTCATCTTTTCCATTCGGGTCATAATAAAAAGTCTGCTTCCCACAACACCTATTGTGTCCCGGCTTCTTTTTGACTGGCATTCTTTTACTTGATTGTGGTTCACAGCAGAGGTAAGAGTTGTTTATCAGCTTGGTCCCACAACACTCAAGGCCACTAGTGCGTTCATATATTTCTGAAAAAATATTACAGCTTACAATGTTTTCAGATTTTCGTAGATACATAACCATTATTGTTCTGTTTACTACCTCTTTTTAGCTCACCTGAACCAATGGCTCACGGTGAGCTTTTGTGACCGCTCAATGTCTGCCGTCCGTCATGCGTCATCCGTCGTGCGTCCGTCAACATTTTCTAAAAAAATCTTCTTCTTGAAAACCACTAGGCAGAATTATACCAAACTTCATAGGATTGATCCTTGGGTGGTCCCCTTTCAAAATTTTATAAAGAATTAAATGCCATGCAGAACTCTGGTTGCCATGGCAACCGAAAGGAAAAAGTTTAAAAATCTTCTTGTCCAAAACTGCAAGGCCTAGGGCCTTGATATTTGGCATGTGACATCATCTAATGGTCCCCTGTGAAAATTATTCAAATTATGCCCCTGGGATGAAAAGAGGGGTCCCAAGTTTTACACAGACATATATAGGAATTTTTTTTAAAAATCTTCTTGTCTAAAACCACAAGACCTAGGCCTTTGGTATTTGATATGTAGCGTTGCCTTGTGGTCCTCTACCAAAATTGTTCAAAATGTTACCCTGGGGTGAAAAGAGGCCCTGCTCCGGGGGGTCTCAAGTTTTACATAGACTTATATAGGAAATTTAAAAAAAATCTTCTTGTCTGAAACTGCAAGGCCTAGGCTTTTGATATTTTGTATGTTGCATTGCCTTGTGGTCCTCTACCAAAATTGTTCAAATTATTACCCTGGGGTGAAAAGAGGCCCTGCCGGGGGGGGGATGTCTCCAGTTTTTCATAGACTTATATAGGAAAAAACTTTAAAAATCTTCTTGCTTGAAACTGCAAAGCATAGACTTTTGATATGTGGTATATTGCCTTGCCTAGTGTTCCTCTACCAAAATTGTTAAAATTATGCCCCTGGGATGAAAAGAAGCCCTGCCCTGGGGGTCCCAAATTTAACATAGACTTATATAGGAAAACAATTAAAAATCTTCTTGTCCTAAAGTTCAAGGCCTAGGCCTTTGATATTTGGTTTGTAGCATTGCCTAGTGGATCTCTTACAAGAGTGTTCAAATTATACCTCTGGGGTGAAAAGAGGCCCTGCCCTGGGGGTCACTTGTTATATGAGTTATATAGGAAAAAGTACTTCAAAATTATTAGATCATAGTTCCTTGACTGTTTAATTATAATTACCTGAAGACCCCAAGTGATTAGGGGTCACCAGACTGTGACCTTGACCTACTGACCTACTTTCTTGTTTTTTCAGATACAGCCTTGAAATTTGGATGACATGTACAATTTAGCACATCGATCTTAAAACTGACTTTCAGTGACCATGAATGTGACCTACTGACCAACTTTCTTTATATTTTAGCATCAGCCATTTGAAACATGTGGCTCATCAGGTGAGCGATCCAGGGTCATCATGACCCTCTTGTTTATTTAAAATACTGCATTAATTTAGCTTTAAGGTGAAAATGGTTATTATTATTATTATCATACAGTTTTTACCGCCAAGCTAGACTACTCGTAAGAATAACGCCTGTTGTCTGTTAAAAAACAAACTACAAAAATATCACAGACTGTAACTTTCTCTTTTTTGTATATTTTTCCTTTACAGCATCTTTTTTATTGTGGGCCTACTTTGTGATGCATGGCTCTATGGCTGTGTTTGGGGTGCTCTGTGCTTCCTTTCATCTTTTGCTATTTACATACTTCTGAAGACCACAATTTGTAAATGTTGTTTCAGTTATGGGATATTTTGACACAAGTAAGTGTGAGAATTGAACTATTCTCGAAAAAAACATAATGCCATTTTAAGATAAGCTTTTCCTTATTCCAAAAGTTGATTTTTTAACAACTTTTTTTCTCCATCAAATATAAACTTACGATTTCCACAACACAACTTTGTTGCCCCAATCTTTACATCGTTGCAACACTTGTACAAGTCTGTATCAATGAACTCAGAGCCACAGCATGTTACATTCATTCCCGGCTTTGCGTGGTTGACCACACCGTTACAACAGGCTACCTGTGTTCTCTTGTTTTCCGGGTCAAAGTGATCTAAAAATATAAATGTCATAAATTTCACAGTAAAATAGTCGTAAATCATTGTAAAGTCATATCTATAGAGAGATTATTCATTTGTTCTAGTGTAAGCGCCTGATATCTTTCAACAGGCAAGCACCAAATGTTAACCTGGTAGTTATGTAAGATCTTGCACATACAACAAATAAACATTCTTTCCGCAGCCGCAAATACATTCCAAAGCTAGGTTTCCATATAAGCTTGCTATTCAAGAAAGGTAATTCCTAACCAGAAACTGTTTTTCTGTTTATAATGACTTAACCTAAATCTTGATCCCAGCAGCCCAATATGCACCCTAACCTTCCTCTATTTTGTAAGCTATCTTCTTACAAAGTTTCACCATAATATCTCATTCTCAACTACAGTGCTTGAGCAAAAACATCTTTTCTGATTTTAATAACTCTAACCTTGATTCAAAACATATCCAAATATAACCTCAAGCTAGTTGCCCTGTAAGTTTGAAATACACCAAGTTTGCAGCAATGACTTAATCCAAGTCCTTAATCCTATTTTTCAATTTCAGTGTTAGTGACCTTGACCCTAGCAGACCAAAATGTAATTCCAACTTTTGTCTGCATGTAAGCTGTTTCCCTATACACCCCATTTTGAACTTGAGATTTAAGTAGAAACTGTCCCTCTGCTTTAATAAGAGCAACATGGACCATGATGCCACCACATAAGTTTAATTAATCCAACTTATGGTGTAAACAGTTATAAAGTGCGGTTTGTAGTTGAGTATAGTTTCTTCAAACCCTACAACTTCTTCAAAGGCTGCATCTACTATAAAATTCTGAGATAACTTTATACTCAGAAGAATGAGTTAACTGCTTACAGATCTTGTAATACCAGTAAAAGAAGGCAATAATGGCCCCAAGTGGCTCACCTGACCTCCACCATTTTACCTTATTTGGTTAACACTCATCAAGTGGTCTATAAGAAGTTGTTAAAAATTTATATTTTGTATCTCTTGAGGCCCCAAAAAACAATCAAGCAGTAATAATTTGAAAAATCTGTGAAAGATCTTTCCGAGGGTATTCTATTTTCAGCTCTGGTATCCCAAATGAGCTGTTAAGCAGAACCATTTATAGCATTGGAGAAAGGAATATCCAAGGATGCTACAGAAAAAGTTTGGTGAAGATCCTTCTTGTGGTTCATGAAAGGTGTTCTATCTTTAGCTATGGGGACACTTAATTAACCTTTAGCCTGCTGGCGGCAATTGGTTTTGCCTTTGTGACCAGTGCAGACCAAGATCAGTTCGCTATTCAGTCAGTTAATTTTCAGTGAACACCCCTTTGAATAATAAATTAATAAATGGAACTGCCAAAATTGAATGATGGACCAGTCCATTTTAGAAATTTAGCAAGCCAAGGGTTAAGTGTAGTCTATTTGAACTATTTGTTACAGTATTAACTTAAAAGTACTGAGTAATGAAGACATAACTTACCATCACCACAAGGTAGAAAGTTGTTTTGAACCACAGATTTCTTATTGTTATTCTCAACAATGTGTTCTAAGTCCTTGTTTACAACTGTGCCATTCAAACATGAAAAGTCTGTTTCAATTTCCAAATATTTTGCTTTGATAAAATCTGGACCAGGTTTTGGTATCAGCTCGGAAGTATCTGTGAAATTTTTAATAAACAGAAAATTAGTTTATTTCAGTGTATGCTGCTTGTGGAAATATTGTGTCTGGCATTCACAAGTGAAATACATTTTGACCTTACATTTGTAACAACAAACTTTGGTTTAACCAATTTTGCCCATTTTACCTGCGCAATGCACAATATAAGGCACAACATTTAACTTCATAATGTTTATGTAGAAAACCTTATTTGATTAAATATTTCCATACAAATAGTTTTTCTACATTTTATTATGGGAAATATCTGCCTTTATGTACTTGGTGGAATATATGTACATCTTGAATTTTAAGTATATCTTTTATCTAAATTTCTGAATAAATATAGTTCTTACTGTATCATGGTTTACCTGCAGTATCATTTAAGAAATAATATATCTCATTAGTGATTTGTCGCTGAATAAATCATTGTTTGTCGTTCAGATGCGACCTCGTGATATATTTACGCATCTGAACGACAAACAATGATTTTATTCAAGAGAAAATCACTAAACGAGATATATTATTTCGATTCTAACACATTACCAAGAACTTTAAAGTACATCCTTGACGGCATTCATTAAATATTTGCCGGTTTCCAGTTGGTTTCTTTTCCAGCGCGCCGCTATGCCGTTTGACGCTATTGTCAGAATAATTTGTATATTTGATGTACTGCTAACGTAACACATAAGCACAGATAGTGCTTGACTCCCTTTTCATGTTTTCTTTGTTATAATTATTGTTGAATTGCTGTTTGGTTCATTTGTGCCTGATTTGGGTTCATTATGTCGATAGCTGGAAGCCGTTATCCTAGATATGTGTACGAGGTTTACAAGTGTGTTAAACAAAAACATATGACATTTATTACTTTTGTTTCTTTTTATAGTCCTTGTTTTCAAGTCAATCATTTTTAAGTATAAATAAAAAGTGAAAAAAGGAGTCCAACATTGGAAGCAGCATATAAAAGTTGTTCGAATAAATTTGGTTTACACACTTGTAAAAAATTTCTGTTAGCCAATCAAATTGAAGGAACTGGTCGAAAAAAGAAACAACTGCATGTTTTTAACTCTGGCACGCCCTTATGTGCGACCAAGCAGAAAGTGTTTAAACAGCTTTGGAAGACAATCACCCAAAGAACACCCAGGTTAATTTTTTTTCAGTATGTCTGGTGAGCTGAAAATTCAAAAACTTCCTAAACCTAAAGAATAACATATAGTGAAGAAATTGAACAAAATAAAATTAAAATATTGTGTTGTTAAATTGAAGCAAAGAGAAAAACTCCATTTTCACCTATCATTATCCTCACCTTCACAACAGATATATTTATTCTGATCATATAGCTCCTCCCCACATTCAGAGATTACTACTCCAACTGGCCAGATTTCATCTCCCTGGCAAAAGTGACTGTTTGTGTTAAACAGATTAGTACCACAACATTCATAGCCTGTCTGCCATCGGTGTAACTGGTATAAAGTTCGATTTGGCATCAATTGTTTACAGACTATCTGACCACGTCCAACAGCAACTTCCAAGCCATAATTGTCATCACAATCTAGAGATAAAAGTTATAATTAACTAAATTAAAGGTGAGGCAAACCAGTTTCAATTTGCATGATTTTCAAATATTCTGCAACTTTAACTATACCGGTGTAAAAAGTTGAATGTAAATAAGGTAAAGGAAAGGTTAACCCTTACCCTGCTAAATTTCTACAATGAACTTGTCCATCTTCCAATCTGGATAGTACCATTTACTGTTAAAAAGGGTACTTACCAAAAAGATACGGGCTGAGTAGCGAACAGTGCAGATCATGATCAGACTTCATGGATGTGCAGGCTGATCATGATCTTCACTGGTCGCAAAGGCAGAATCGATCGTGTCCAGCATGGTAAGGGTTAAGAGTCTGTTTACTACAGTGTCAACCCTTTTGAAAGGACCAGCTATTTCGATTTTAGGAGAAGAAACCTTTGCCGTATGCATATTTACCCCTTCAATGCCCAGTGTCAGACAGACAGGCAATCGTTGACTACCAGTAACTGACTACATAAGAAATTTCCTAAAGAGTTTTGAATACCTTTAGCCTACCCTTCCCTAGGCCAATACTTTAACGTGTACAGAATGAATATCAGATGTACCTCTGTTATTGCTTTCACAACTACTGCTTTGAAATTTTAATCAGGAAGGTGAACTTATAACTTCATTTTTTCCCCACATTCTGGAATGAAGGGCTGTAACAATAGCAAACTTCCAGTAGTGATTACCTCCCTTAGCAATATGTTACTTTTCAAACATTTTTATCTTTTATATAACAAAGTATATAAATACATACATTTTTGGGAAGGTCTATTAAATCTCCTAACAGTTAAAATAAAACTGATCACACTCCTAATTAAACAAAAGTGAAATGAAATCTATCACCCATCATAAAGCTTATAGTAAGTACATCTACTGTTCGATTCACCTTTTCCATAATAAAATTTTCTCCTGATAGAACAGCCATGTCCAACATGGCCATCCCAATGCTGAAGAAAGATGTTTCATATAGGTGGCCAAGAAGAGGAAATATTTTGAAATAACGAATCGTATGCAAATTACTTACAGAAGAAAGAGTGCTATCAAGTACTGCAGATCCTTAACTGCTCTTCACCATGCTCATAAAATTTAAATAAATTTCTTCCAAAAGTTTAAAATAAATTTACTAGAGGAAGATAATTAGAAAAGCTAGTAACAGTTCTTATACAGTGCACTTCCTAACAATTTCTTCTATCTCTGTGAATAGTTCTAACAAAATCTCTTCTACAGTTTTTGAGTAATGATCATTGGAAAGTGTTATGAGTAAATTAAATCGAGGGGTATAAGTAAGGAAGTATTCTGTCTAAAGTTATGGTTCTTGTACAATGCACTTTCCTCCAACATCCTCTAAAAGTAATTAAGAGAAAGTTATACTTCTTGTAAAGTATACTTTTATACAGTAGGCTGTCATCTGTGAAGTTTTAACAAAATCACTTCAATAGGTTTAGAGTTATCCTCCAGGCAAAACTGGTATGAGTAATTAATAAAGGGAAATAATTTAAAAAGTCATGGTTCTTGTACACTGCACTTCCTCTGACCAATGTCATTGTGTAAAGTCTTAACAAAATCCCTTTAACAGTTTTAGAGTCATACTCCATACAAAAGTGTTACAGACAGACAGAGACTGTTACCATATCCCATTTGACTTTTGGTAGGGGTTGTGGGGAGGGGGGAGGGCAGTATAACAGACACTTCCATTGATATTATACATCATATCAAAGAACTCTGAGGGTGGTCATAGGAAATTATGAAAGATATTTTATAAATACCAATATATACTACCAATACTACCAGTCCCCTCTCTGAGACCTTCAGAATGTTGTAAATTTTATTTCTGGACCTTATCTTGCATAATAAAGACACATTCACAAACAAAAACCTGTCATAGATAAGGTGGTTCAAACAGTTTAGGGAGACCACATATACCAAATGTGTATTCACTGCTTGAAAAAAAAAACAGTGTCACGAATTTTAGATATGTGTTTTCAAATTAATTTTATGCCCATATATATGCATAGACAGATCGTTATACC
The DNA here is from genome assembly GCF_021730395.1 of Mercenaria mercenaria. Taxonomy (NCBI): domain Eukaryota; kingdom Metazoa; phylum Mollusca; class Bivalvia; order Venerida; family Veneridae; genus Mercenaria; species Mercenaria mercenaria. The sequence continues at coordinate 112,193,742 of NC_069361.1, read as the reverse complement.
CTCTTAACTTTATAAAAAAGGTCTAGCAATTGAAAAAAATAATTCTAGTGGATGCAGTTTTTCATAGGTTAACACTGTCAAACAACAAAACCTTTGATCGTGAGTTCAAGCTCCCGCTCCTCCAACTAAAATTTACTAACATTGGGATAAGAGTCCCGTGTATGGGTCCTTTGAATATCGATGGAAGAGTTAAAAGCCACCTAAAAGTGAAAGTAATGCCTTATGATAAGTTGATATTATATGAAAGCAACTGTCCAACCATTCATAACATTGAAGAAGAAAAAAATAAAATTGGAGCGCTACTGAAAATGATACGGCATTCTTCAACATGTGTCCATTGCATTAGAAATTGGCTTCAGCAGAATTTCGTCCGGGAGTGTGTTGCCAGTATTATTTAAATCAATGAGAAAGTTTATAAATCTACTTACAAGCAAACTGCTCCGACTGTTGATAAGTTTTGTTATTGCAACAGAAGCTGGAACCGGGATCAAAAATAACATCTACCCCACAACATTTAGGATCTGGACCATGATGGTTGTGATGTTTTGGTAAGTCATGTAGTTCCCCTCCACAACAAATCTTTTTCTGTTGAGCATACACTTGGGATTTTACTTCATTTCCTGAAATAATATAATTGTCTTCTAAAGCCAGCACTATGATCAAAAATATGTTTTCTCACACAAACAAGGTGCTGCGTTTTCAAAATGAAAAATCATGCCTCCTGGTGTATGACCAAGGATGTTGTTTTCCGAGGGTGAAGATGTTTTCAGGTCTTGCCACAAGGCTCGTTGAGTGTGAGTATGAACTAAATTGGGTCATTTATGTGGGCTGCAGGACCAAAAATGTTGTTTATTAAGGTTTTAAGTTTGAAGGTGAAGGTCATATGAGAGTCAAGGTCATTTATATATAGGTCAGTTTGTAGGTCTTGCCACAAGGATTGTTGAGTATGAGTATGAACTAATCAGATCATTAATATGGGCTGTAGGCCTAACAGTAAAATCTGGTTCATAAGGTGGACAAACGGACAGACAGTTCAATGCTGTATGCCCAGGGGCATAAGAAGAATAAATGTTAAAAAACTCTCTGATAATTGCAGGTCCTTTTTTCAGTATCCACACAATTTAACAATTTTATACATGTGTAATTCAATGTAATCTCATACTGGAGCATTGTTAAAATGTTTTCGTAATCTGACAGTTGATCAAACAAGAGGCCCAAATGGGCCGAAGTCGGACTTTGACCACTTGACCTTGCTTCTTACTAGGTTTGGTGAAAGGCCTTTAAGTAGTACATTAAACAAGAGCACCGCCTTGCCGGTGCTGACGCTCATCTGATTTTTTTTGTATAATAGAAAAATTGTCCTACCCATGATTTTCTAAGTCCAAAAAGGGCCATAATTCTTGCAAAAAGCAGGATGGAGTTATGTTTCTTGATGTACATAGTCAGCTTATGATGGTGAACAACTGTTGCAAGTTTCAAAGCAATAGCTTGAATAGTTAAGGAGAAAAACTGACCTAAACATAAAACTTAACCAATAAATCTGATATTTTCTAAGTCCAAAAGCGGCCATAAGTCTTGCAAAAAGCAGGACAGAGTTATGTTTCTTGCTGTACATGGTCAGCTTATGATGGTGAACAAGTGTTGCAAGTTTCTAAAGCAATAGCTTTGACAGTTTATGAGAAAAGCTGACTTACACATATTACTCAACCAAGAAAACTGATTTACTGATTTTCTAAGTCCAAAAGGGCAATAATTCCTGCAAAAAGCAGGATGGAGTTATGTTTCTTGATGTACAGGGTCAGCTTATGATGGTGAACAAGTGTTGCAAGTTTCAAAGCAATAGCTTTGATAGTTTAGGAGAAAAGCTGACCTAAACATAAAACTTAACAGCAACGCCGACGCAGACGCCGACGATCAAGTGATGACAATAATCATATTTTTTTTTCAAAATTTCTAGTCAAAGAGGCAATAATTCCTGAAAAAGCAGGATGAAGTTAAGTTTCTTGATGTACTGGTCAGTTATGATGTGAACAGTGTTGAAGTTCAAGCATCTTTGATGTTAGGAGAAAAGTTGACCTAAACATAAAACTTAACCTAGAATCTGATATTTTTAGTACAAAGGGGCATAAATCTTGCAATAAGCAGGATAGGTTATGTTTCTTGCTGTACAGGGTCAGCTTATGATGGTGAAAAGTGTTTGCAAGTTTCAAAGCAATAGCTTTGATAGTTTAGGAGAAAAGCTGACCTAAACATAAAACTTAACCAGGCAACGCCGACGCAGACGCCGATCAAGTGATGACAATAACTCATCATTTTTTTTTCAAAAAATCAGATGAGCTAAAAACTATTTAGAGTTTTTTTTATATTTTGCTTTGAATCGCCACAAAAATGCATAACCATTAGAACAAACTTCGTAACAAGAAGTTGTTTATAAAGTTCTTTTTCTGATTTTAACTCTGGTGTCCCCTAAAAGGGACCATGCAGGACAATGATACTACACACCAAATATGATGAAGATCCATCAAGCTGTTCATGAGAAGAATTTATTATAAGATTATTCTGTTTTTAGCTCTAATGGCTCCTAAAAGAGGCCAAGTGCCCAAATTTGAACACAGTTGGAAAATGGATCTTACAATGACACTTAGCTAAAGTGTGATGAAGACCTGGCTAGCAGTTCATTCAAAATTGGGAGAAGACCTTAAAAAATGCTACAGACTAAGTTTGATGAAGATCCATTGAGCCGTTCATGAGAAGAAGTTGTTAAAAGGTATTTCCAGCTTTAGCCTTAGAGGTGCCTAAAAGAAGCGGACTGCCCCCGTTTCTACAACATTGATGAAGGACCTTGTAATAATGCTACAAACCAAGTTTGATTAAGATCCATCAAGCGGTTCAAGAGATTTCTATTTTTAGCTCTGGTGGCCCCTAAAAGAAGCCAAGTGCTCCCATAATAATGCTAAAGACCAAGTTTTATGAAGATTCATCAAGTAACTCATGAGAAGAAGCTGTTAAAAGATTTTTTCTATTTTTAGCTCTGTCAGCCCAAAAAAGAGGCCAAGGTGAACTTTACAGAGGTTCATGCCAGGATGTTACCGACCAAGTTTGGTGTAATTCTGACCAGCAGTTTCAGAGGAGAAGATGTTTAAAATAAAAATGTTAATGCCAGACCATCCACCTATACTAACTAGAACTGTCACAGGAGTGACTTATACCCCCACAATACGGTCTTGTCACAGAAGAATGGCAACCATAAGAAATTTTAAAAATACTTAGAATAATATAAAAACGTAAAAAAAAACTTAATACAGTAGAACCTGTCTAATCCGAACATGCTCTGGCCAACAAAAAAGTTAGGATTAGAGGGGTTTTCGGATTAGAAAGGTTTCTATTTTGAAACGAAAAATTATGCTATTTGTTACACATGATGCGTAAATTTATCTTTTTGTGTACAGACTATTAAAAAATAATCAAATTATAAGCAGCACGTAGACTGCTTTGGTGTAATGTAAATCTTGTGTTAATTCAATTTCTCAATATCACTTGTAAACATTTTTTTCACCACTCCTACATTCCCAGAAAGTAGCTATTAAAAAGGAGAATATTTTTCTTGTCCAGTTAATGTAATGATCTGATTTAGTACCACTTTCAGCGAATAAATTTGCTGCTTTAAATGAACAAATTGCACAAAAAGTTTTGAGGAAGGTACAGGAGAAACAAATTAATAAGGAACTATTACATTGGCAGTACTTATAGCATATTATGTCTATTCTTACAAATTTCTGTTCAAACAAACTACTTGAACTTGCTTCTTTCACACCTGTGCTTATTGCATGGATATACAAAGCAAAAATCTGACATGAGTTTTGATTATCAGTGTTGGGGCCTATTGTTGTTGACTCCTTCATAAAGAGTAATAGTTAAAATTGTGAACAGACTCAAAAATGTCAAAAGAGAGCAAGATTTTACATCAGAAACATTGACAGAGGTTCGGATTAGAAGGGTAGATTTTAATGTAATTAGATATAAAAATCACTAAAGTTTGTTCAATTTTCGGCGTAGTGGTTTTGGATTACAAGGTTATTTTTACAACAGAGAATGAATAAGACAAGAGGGTCATGATGACCCTGGATTGCTCACCAGAGAAATATAAGCTACATGTTTCAAATGTCAAACTGATGATTTTTAGAAATTTTTTGGAAGACTTTCCGATGTACAATCAAGTAACCCCTGGGGCGAGGCCAATTTTATCCTGGGGGTCATGATTTGAACAGTGTTTGTAGAAGACTACTGGGCAATGTTACATATCAAATATCTAAGATCTAGGCCTTCTGGTTTATTTTTAGCAAATTTATGAAGTTTTCTCTATGTACAATCAAACAACCCCTGGGTCTGGGTCAATTTGACTCTGGGGGTCAAGATTTTAATCTAAGCTCTAGGCCTTCTGGTTTATTTTAAGAAAATTTTGAAGATTTTTCTATGTACAATCAAGTAACCCCATGGGGCGGGGTCAATTTGACCCCGGGTCATGATTTGAATAAATTTTATAGAAGTCTACTAGGCAATGCTACATGTGAAATATCTAAGATCTAGGCTTTCTGGTTTATTTTTAGAAAAATTTTGAAGATTTTCCTATGTAAAATCAAGTGACCCCTGGGGTGGGGTCAATTTTGACCCAGGGGTCATGATTTGAACAAATTTTGTAGAGGTCCATTAGGCAATGCTACATGTCAAATATCATTCTAAGCTCTAGGCCTTATGGTTTATTTTTAGAAAAATTTTGAAGATTTTCCTATGTACAATCAAGTAACCCCATGGGGCGGGGTCAATTTGAACCCGTAGGTCATGATTTGAACATATTTTGTAGAGGTCCACTAGGCAATGCTACATGTGAAATATCTAAGATCTAGGCCTTCTGGTTTATTTTAAGAAAAATTTTGAAGATTTTCCTATGTAAAATCAAGTGACCCCTGGGGCGGGGTCAATTTTGACCCCGGGGGTCATGATTTGAACAAATTTTGTAGAGGTCCACTAGGCAATGCTACATGTCAAATATCTAAGCTCTAGGCCTTCTGTTTTATTTTTTTAAACATTTTGAAGATTTTCCTATAGAAATCTATGCAAAATCAAGTGCCCCCTGGGGCGGTGTCAATTTTGACCCCGGGGTCATGATTTGAACAACTTTAGTAAAAGTCCACTAGGCAATGCTACATGTCAAATATCTAAGCCCTAGGCTTCAGGTTTTTGAGAAGAAGATTTTTGAAGATTTTCCTATGTAAAATCAAGTGACCCCTGGGGCAGGGTCAATTTTGACCCCGGGGTCATGATTTGAACAAATTTGGTAGCAGTCCACTAGGCAATGCTTCGCACCAAATATCTAAGCTCTAGGGCTTCTGGTTTTTGAGAAGAAGATTTTTAAAGTTTTTCCTTTCAGTTGCCATGGCAACCAGAGTTCTGTATGGAATTCAATTCTTTGAAAATATTTTGTAGAGCTTCACCCAAGGAACATTCCTGTGAAGTTTGGATGAAATTGGCCTAGCGGTTTATGAGGAGATGTCGTTTAAAGTAAAATTTTACAGACGACAGATGACGGACGGTGAGTGATCCTAATAGCTCATCCTGACCCTTTGGCTCTGGTGAGCTAAAAAAATGGGACCAAATAATTTGTTCAGTTTAGAGAGGTTTTCGGATTAGAGTGGTTCGGATTAGGGAGGTTCTACTGTACTTAAAAAATTTTTTTATTCGTCTTTGGAGTACTTCATCCTGGGCTTCCGCGGCACATATAAGTAGTACTAGTATATGTGCCCAGGATGAGGGATGAGGTAAATAAAAAATCTCTAATATTAAAGATACACTAAAAGTGAATACAAAAAAGTGACTTACCGACACATGTTAGCACGAAAAATGTATTTACTTTTTACATAGGACTAATAATAAAAAAAAGTTAGAAAAATACCTAAAATATTGAAAATCTAAAAATAGAATTTCTAAAAATAGACTAATTCTTGGAATTTAAGGGGAAGTAACCCAGTACAAAGGTTAAAAAAAGGTTACTTCCCTTTGGCTCATAGCCAATCGGACTGACATATAGTGAAAATGCATCAAAATCAACCTTAAATTCTAAGTAAAAGGGGACATAATTCATTAAAATTCAGAGTTATGCATCTTGTGTCACGTGATGCAGGTGATAAGGTGGAACATCTATTTTAAGTTTGAATCAAATCCATTTAGTAATAACTGAGATAATAGATTTCGGGACGCGATGCGACGGGACGGGACGGGACGGGACAAAACTGATATAGCCCCCCCCAAAACATGTTTGGTGGGGGTATAATTAGTAATTACTCACCCTGAAAAAAGTTCAGATGAGCTAAAGATTTTGAATTATGCAAATTATACATACCAGTATTAATAATAGTATTCGCTTTATTACTTTAAAATATATTTCATTTGCACAGATAAGGTTTATTTTTCCATGTACACAGACTCCTGCCTTTGTCTGAAATAATGCCCTGAGGGGAACCTCGGCACTTCCTCCACAATCAAAAATGGAAAAGAGGCCATATAACCAAACAAACAAACAAGAGGGCCATGATGACCCTAGAGCGCTCACCTGAGTTATGCCGCTTGCATGAACAGTTTTGGTAGATGGTTATTCAAGGAAAATGTCTGTGAAATTATTTTTATGAAATAGTGCCAGTGTTTTCTGACAAGAGTACTTTAAAAGATTCTACTAATAACAAGAGGGTCATGATGAACCTGGATCGCTCACCTGAGTAATATGAGCTATATGTTTCAAATGACAAACTGCTGCTAAAAAATTAAGAAAGTACCTAGGTCAGTAGGTCACATTCATGGTCACTGAAAGTCAGTTTTAAGCTCGGTGTGCAAAACTGTATATATCATCCAAATTTCAAGGCTGTATCTTAAAAAACAAGAAAGTAGGCAAGGTGACAGTCAAGTGACCCCTACTTGGGGTCATCAGGTAATTGTAATTAAACAGTCTAGGAAATAATAATTCTAGGAGATAATTTTTTAAGTATTTTTTTCCTATATAACTCATATAACAAGTGACCCCCAGGGCAGGGCCTCTTTTCACCCCAGGGCAAAATTTGAACAATCTTGTTAGAGAACCACTAGGCAGTGCTACATTCCAAATATCAAAGGCCTAGGCCTTGAACTTTCAGACAAGATTGAAGAGGATGTTTAAAAATTTTTCCTATAAATGTCTATGTAAAATTTTGGACCCCTTGGGTGGGGCCTCTTTTCACCTCAGGGGCATAATTTGAATAATCTTGGTAGAAGACCACTAGGCAATGCAACACACCAAATATCAAAAGCCTAGGCCTTGCAGTTTCAGACAAGAAGATTTTTTGCCTCTGGAGTGTTAACTAGCTTTTCCTTTGATTGACCTAGTGACCTAGTTTTTGACCCCACATGACCCAGATTCAAACTTGACCTAAAGATCATAAAGATTAACATTCTGACCAAGTTTCATGAAGATACAGTCATAAATGTGGCCTCTAGATTGTTAACAAATTTTACCTTTGATTTGACCTGGTGACCTAGTTTTTGTCCCCACCTGACCCAGATTGGAACTTGACCTTAAGATCATTCATTAAGATTAACATTCTGACCAAGTTTCATTAAGATATGGTCATAAATGTGGTCTCTAGAGTGTTAACAAGCTTTTCCTTTGATTTGACCTGATGACCTAGTTTTTGACCCCACGTGACCCAGATTCAAACTTGCCCTAAAAATCATCAAGGTTAACATTCTGACAAAGTTTAATGAAGATACAATCATAAATGTGGCCTCTAGAGTGTTAAGAAGCTTTTCCTTTGATTTTTTGACCTGGTGACCCAGTTTTTGACCCCATCTGACCCAGATTCAAAATTGACCCAAAAATCATCAAGAAGAACATTCTGGCCAAGTTTCATTAAGATATGATCATAAATGTGGCCTCTAGAGTGTTAACAAGCTTTTCCTTTGATTTGATCTGGTGACCTAGTTTTTGACCCTACCTGACCCAGATTCAAACTTGACCTAAAGATCATCAAGAATAACATTCTGGTCAAGTTTCATTAAGATATGGTCATAAATGTGGCCTTTAGAGTGTTAACTAGCTTTTCCTTTGATTTGACCTGGTAAACTAGTTTTTGACCCTACCTGAAATAGATTTGAACTTGACCTAAAGATCATCAAGATTAATATTCTGACCAAGTTTCAGTAAGATATGGTCATAAATGTGACCTCTAGATTGTTAACTAGCTTTTCCTTTTATTTGACCTGGTGACCTAGTTTTTGACCACACATAACCCAGATTCGAACTTGACCTAAAGATCATCAAGATTAATATTCTAACCAAGTTTCATTAAGATATGGTCATTAATGTGGTCTCTAGAGTGTTAACAAGCTTTTTTTTTGATAATTTGACCTGGTGACCTAGTTTTTGACCCCACATGACCCAGATTTGAAACTGACCTAAGGAGCATCAAGATTAACATTCTGACCAAGTTTCATAGAGATATTTCATAAATGTGGCCTCTAGAGTGTTAACCAGCTTTTCCTTTGATTTGACCTGGTGACCTAGTTTTAGACCTCAGATAACCCAATATCAAACTCGTCCAAGATTTTATTGAGGGTAACATTCTGACCAAGTTTCATTAAGATTGGGCCAAAATTGTTACCTCTAGAATGTTAACAGTCAAATTGTTGATGATGGACGATGGACACAGGGCAATCACAAAAGCAAAAGCTCACCTTGAGCACTTTGTGCTCAGATGAGCTAAAAATGGGCAGGTAATGTGCATGTGTGTGTTTGGGATGGGTGTGGGGGGGGGGTAAGATGGGGTAAGAAATTGGGGGAATGATGCGATATGACAATTTCAAAGAAGAACAATTTTCCACTACATACATGTGTACAGCGAAAATTTACCACACACCCCAGTGGCCATTTTTATATGAAACAGAATAATTTGTACAATCTTCATAAAAGATCACCCAAGAAAAATTTGTGTAAAATTATTTTAAAACTGGGCCTGCTGTTTCTGACAATCTTAACATTTTTAAAGTTAAGGAAAAACTGACAACTAACCCTGGTGGCCATGTTTTAAGACAAATCAAAATAATTTGAACAATCTTGGTAGAAGGTCAAACAATGACCATTTGTGTGAATTTATTTTAAAATTGAGCCAGAAGTTTCATACAAGAAATTCTTTTTAAGTTTCAACTATATACATATAGGGATAAGTGCACGACCATGCCCTCTGGTGGCCATGTTTTTTGAGGAATCAAAATAATTTGAATATTCTTGGTAGAAGGTCACACAAGGACCATTTAAAATCATGCCAGCAGTTTTAAACAAGAAGATTTTTAAAGTTTACACTATATATACATATAGGGAAAGTGACCACACCCTCTGACAGCCATGTTTTTAAATGAATCAGAATAATTTGAACAGTCTTGGTAGAGGGTCACAAAAGGACCATTTATGTAACAAGAGATCACAGAGTGATCTTGGCGCCCACCACTGTGCCATTTTTGAATGTTCTAAATTTCAAGACTAGCTCAAGGTCAAATTCAAGGTCAAATTTCATTTCGGTACACAAAACTGTGCATGTGGCCCATGCATGTGGTCCAAATTTGAAGACTGTAGCCTGAGAAATGTTAAAGTAGGTCACTAGATCAATTTCAAGGTCAATAGTTCATTTCCGTACGTGCTTCAAATTTGAATGCTGTAGCTCGAGAAATGTGAAAGTAGGTACTAGGTAAAAATCAAGGTAAAATTTCAATTCAGAACACAAAACTATGCATGTGGTCCAAATTTGAAGACTGTAGCCTGAGAAATGTAAAAGTAGGTCACTAGGTCAAGATCAAGGTCAAAGTTCATTTTGGTACACAAAACTATGCATGTGGTCCAAATTTGAAGGCTGTAGCTTGAGAAATGTGAAAGTAGGTCACTAGGTCAAAATCAATGTCAAATTTCATTTCAGAACACAAAACTATACATGTGGTCTAAATTTGAAGCCTGTACCTTCAAAAATGTGAAAGTAGGTCACTAGGTCAATGTCAGTTTATTTCGGTACTCAAACCTATGCATGTGGTCCAAATTAGAAAGCTCTAGCTTGAGAAATGTGAAAGTAGGTCACTAGGTCAAAATTTAGGTCAAATTTCATTTCGGAACACAAAACTATGCATGTGGTACAAATTTGAAACCTGTACCTTCAAAAATGTGGAAGTAGGTCACTAGGTCAATGTCAAGGTCAAAGTTTATTTCGGTACACAAACCTTTGCATGTGGTTCAAATTTGAAGGCAGTAGCTACAGAAATGCGAAAGTAGGTCACTAGGTCAAGATCAAGGTCAACTCATGCCAAGGTTCATCTAGCCACTCAAAACTATACACTGTCATGTGGTCCAAATTTGAATGTTGTAGGATATGGACAAGAACATTTTTAAAGTTTTTCCCTGTATAAGTCTATATAAATCATGTGACCCCCCGGGGCGGGGCCATATTTGACCCTAGGGGAAGAGTTTGAAAAAACTTGGTAGAGATGATGCTACATTACAAATATCAAAGCCCTAGGCTTTGAAGATTTTCAAAGTTTTTCCCTGTATAAGTCTATGTAAGCTATGTGACCCCCAGGGCGGGGCCATATTTGACCCTAGGGGAATAATTTGAACAATCTTAGTAGAGGACCACTAGATGATGTCACATTATAAAAGCCCTAGGCCCTGTGGTTTTGGATATAAAGATTTTTCGAAGTTTTTCCCTATATAAGTCTGTATAAACCATGTGACACCCGGGGCGGGGCCATATTTGACCCTATGGAGATACTTTGAAAACTCTTGGTAGAGGACCACTAGATGATGCTACATACCAAATATCAAAGCCCTAGGCTCTGTGGTTTTGGACAAGAAGTTTTCAAAATTTTTCCCTATATAAATCTATGTAAATTATAAAAATAAACAAAGGGCCGTAACTCACTCAAAAATTGTTGAACCTGATTTTCAGGGGGACACAACTAGGGACCAATACATCATTCTGACAAAGTTTGGTCGAAATTCCCCCAGTAGTTTCTGAGGAGATGCGATAACGAGAAATTGTTAACTGACGGACAGAAGGACGATGGACCATGGATGCAGAGTGATTTGAATAGCCCACCATCTGATGATGGTGGGCTATATAAAAATATTTTAAAATCGAGCATGTTTTTTGACAAATTGGAATAATTTGAACAATCTTGGTAGAAGGTTACATTTTAAAGGACCATAAGGACCATTTGTGTGAAATTATTTGACCGACTGTTTAGGAGGAGATGTCGTTTGAAGATTTTTCTATTTTTAACTTTGGCGGGCCCCTATGTGCAATCACGTGGAACTGTTTGAACAACATTGGTTGAGGACCATCCATGGAACATCCAAGCCAAGTTTCATCAAAATCCATTCAGTGGTTTTGGAGATGTTACTTAAAGAAATTGTGGATGACGGACAGACGCACGATGTATGATGGACACAGCATGATCACAAAAGCTCATCATGAGCACAAAGTGCCCAGGTGAGCTAATAAAAAGGAAAAGCTCTTACCATCTGTTTTTCTGCAACATTCTTGCTGGAGACCATGCTGATCCCTTCTGTTGTATACTACCTCACAACAAAAATGTTTCTCCTGGTCTAACAGAACCATACTAGTGCCATTGTGGCAGTATTCTAAAAAAAAAAATTTTAAGCAATAAAAATTTTAACCTGTTAAACCTGTTACATTGTTTTACCTAGATCAATTTGCATTAAACTTGAAAAATTTACTTTTTTTTTTAATATCATCAGCAAATTCTGGATATTTAAAAAGAAGCTAAATATTTAAATCGAAAGTTGTGGGTTATTTAGTGACTTTATATGTAAAGAATTTCAAATAGGAGAAATAATGGTCAAATGATGGTGGGTAGTCAACACAGCGGCTTTATGTCCAGTCACAAAGTACCTGTGGCTGGCATTCTTCCAGACACAGATGGGAAGCAAGGCAGAACCACAGACCTTTCACAAGTCATGATCCCTAGTATTATATAAAAAATCAATAAATTATGTCTGCTTGATAATTAATTTGGATTCATTACCATTTTTTCATGGTTTAATTATTTTCAGCAGACAACAGTTACTGACATAATATATTAGTGTGTCAGAATTAATTAAATTGCTCTCCACAAATAAATGACAACTTCTTCACACAAGTAAATGACAACTTCCTTACAGGGCAATGAATTCAGACTCACTGACTTCTATCAAACATCCATGGAAAACCGTGTATGGGTATCAAATTCTTATATCTATTGGCCCTTCTAAGCCTGGCTGTCCAGCATTCTGACCATGCATATATTTATATAATGCTATTTTTAGTTAACCTATCATTCCCATTGCAGTTTGGTCATATGTTATGTGCTGTCCTGAATTTTTAAACAGTACCAGGGACATAAATATACATATACATTATTCCTGACAGTACCTACTTGTGCGATCCCTACATGTACTTCCCCATTTTTATCAGAGAGAATGAAAGACAACTGTAAGATTATTGACAGTCTAACACAAAGAACATTCAACAGGTCAGCTGGTTCTTGTCAAAATAATTCGACAGTTAGATTGTATTGCCCATAAGAAATATAACTCAATATTTCCTAGGATCGCGTCAAATTTGTTGGACTATATATACCTGCATAATTACTTTAGTTTAAGATTGCATTTAATACAAATCAAGAAAAACAACCTACCTGAAGCTGGGACTTGGTTTATCTGAATACACAGAGTTAGAATCACCATCCAAAGTCTGTAAAATAGTTTAAATTCATCCATAACTAAACACGTATTGACAATCTGCCACTGTGTTTATTTTGCCACGTGCTTTCTATTTTTAACTGTTACTGTCGTGTTTATTTGGGGAAAACCCAATACTGCCCTAGTTTTTGACAGGTAAACAATAAAGTTATCTACTTACTCAAAGAGCTATATTTAAAAAATAAATATTTTATACTTCTTTGACTAACTCAAACATTTGATAGAATTTTAAAAAATGCACTTACATGCGAACTCGTACGCCTGATTGTGAACAAATGACAGAGTTCTTCTTAACCATTTTTAAAAAAATGAAGCTGGATAAAAACGTTTTGCTAGTGAAAATTTATATCTGACAAATTAGTCAACATAAAAACTTCTTAAATAGTTTGAATATTTTCTATAAAATTGTACGTAAGTGTAATGTAGCTCATGAAGAATGAGCTTAGTATGTGACTGTCACATAGCCAACTGTTTTTATACCTACAAAGTCTACTGTAAATGGGAATCTCCATTCTATTTTCAGAAGTCCAGCCTACTATACTTTATGAGTCATGATATCATAATAGAGAATGCCAGATTTTTGATAAAAATACTTTTATTTTGAGTTATAGTAGGGTGCTATGAATAACTATTGGCAGACTTTCTGTGTTTTAGATGAAATTAATTAAAAAAGAAAGATCAGTCTGTATGTTTTTATACAGGCCTAAAAAAAATCTTTGTTTCCTGTAACATGCTCGAAATTTTTTTTTTTTTTTTTCGAATTTTTTTTTATTAAGTGAGACTTTACGGAAATTATTTTTGTGTCAAAAAATGAATACAAATAAGGTTGTTATGCCTTTAGTACGGTGGCATAGAGGGGACATAGGAAATATTTTATTTATTACATGCGCACGTGATAACTATCACGTTCGCACGTGGTAGCTAACACGTTCGCACGTGATACCTATTATGTTCGTATAGGAAATATTTTATTTATCACGTTCGCACGTGATAGCTATCTAGTTCACATAGGAAATATTTTATTTATCACGTGCGCACGTGTTAGCTTACACGTGCAAACATGATAGTTATCACGTGCGCACGTGTTAATTAACACGTTCGCACGTGTTAGCTTACATGTTTCCTGTAACATGCTCGAAATTTTTATTTTTTTTTTTTTATTTTTTTTATTAAGTGAGACTTTACGGAAATTATTTTTGTGTCAAAAAATGAATACAAATAAGGTTGTTATGCCTTTAGTACGGTGGCATAGAGGGGACATAGGAAATATTTTATTCATTACATACGCACGTGATAACTATCACATTCGCACGTGGTAGCTAACACGTTCGCACGTGATACCTATTATGTTCGTATAGGAAATATTTTATTTATCACGTTCGCACGTGATAGCTATCTAGTTCACATAGGAAATATTTTATTTATCATGTGCGCACGTGTTAGCTCACAAGTGCGAACATGATAGTTATCACGTGCGCACATGTTAATTAACACGTTCGCATGTGTTAGCTTACATGTGCGCACGTGATAAATAAAATATTTTCTATGTCCCCTCTATGCCACCGTACTTTAGAGCATCAGTAAGTTGATTTAACATCACTGACCATCTTTAAAGCATAAAAAGTGTAGTTTTGCAACTTTCTATTAAAAGTTGAAAAAAATATTCTCCAAGGCCATAAGAACATTTAGGGGCTGGCCAAAAATTTAGGGTAGGTTGGGAAACCGGAAACAAACAATTTTTTTTTACGCCATATATATATTTGGACTTCAGTTTTGTGCCCCTTTTATCACTCCTGAAGGTCAGAGTTATGGCCCAAGACTTAGTAAAAAATATGCATACTTGGCTGTGCATATCTCAAAAAGTGTTTGATCTAGAGCCATGAAACCTTATAGGAATGTTATTCAGCATGTGAAGTTGTGCATGGGATTTCACTCAGCATTTTCAGACTTATGGCCCTTGACTTAATCAAAAATATATATACTGGACCTAAAAGTTTGTGTTGCACTTCAACAAGAGCTCCGCCTAACAGGGCATAATAGGCAAGTTTGCAAGAAGACTGGGACAGGGAAGTAAAAATTTTGCAGAAGCGGTGAGGTGGGGAAGGGGCATATTGTGTGGGGGTGCATGATGCGCACGAGGGATGCCAAGATACAGTATCAAACAACTGAACTGAAAGTAATGAAAATTACTGGGATGGGGAAGGATAAGGTATGTTGAGGGGGTACAGTGTGTGGATGAGGAATACTTATCCTTAAGATATGATATCAAGCAACAGATCTACAAAAATTAAAATGCAGGGACAGATAGTATGTGAATGTTTTTGGCATGAGGCATGGATGCGGGGATATGGATGAGGGATGCTAAGATAAATTACCTAGGAACTTTAATATTTGAAAGTAAAAACAAAATTACAGGGCCAAAGAGAGGGGTCTGCATTGGGAGGATGTTAGGTTGGGGCTGTGTGTACTAAGATACAATATTAAGCAGAATTAAAAATAAGGGGCAGGGGTAGAGGTGCTGGGGGTGGGGGTGGGGGCTCAGTTAACCTTATGACCTTGATCTATGAGCCTCTGATCCCATGCAATATCAATAGGAATCTTCCTCTGAACTTACTAGTTTGAATGCCGTTGCTGTTGCATTTTATGACTTACAGTGCAGAAACTATTTATAGTATCCTGGCTACTGTGACCTTGACCTGTGATCTAATGACCACAAAAGCAATAGGGATCCTCCTCAAGTAGTGCTAATTCAAATGAAGTTTGAAAGCCATAGGTATTATCATTTTTCACTTTTAGCCTAAAAGTAAAGGAATAACCAGAAGTTAAGTCAGGTTCCTTTGACCTTAACCTTTGAGCCACTGTCCCAAAAATCAATAGAGATCTTCCTCTGGTGATAATTAGTCAGTGTATAAAGGTTGAAAGCAATTGCTTTTATACTTTATGAATTAGAATCATGAAACAATTTTCAGTCTTGAAGTCACTTTAACCTTGACTTTTGACGTATTAACCCCAAAAACAAGATGGAATCTCCTGAAGTCATTAATTCTCCCACAAGTTCTGAAAGTGTGGAAATGGAAAATGTTGACAGATGGACTATGTTATTTCATAATATGTCCTGTTTTTCAAAATGGGCATATAAAAAATGTGTCTTGCATATTTATTTCCCTTTTTCCAATTTAGCCATCGATAAATTTACATGTAACCATTCAGACTGGTACCCACTTTCAGTTTCTTGCTCTTTTTTGTTCACTGGTAATATATACAATTCTCTAGAAATAACTTTTCCAGTTTTGGTATCTCAAAAATAAAGATATGACAGTTATTTGCAACAAGTAACTTATGACTGGTAAACAGGGAAGGGAGGGATGCATTGGTGACTAGTTTGAAGTTCTTTTCGTTTTGACTAATGTGTACATTTTTTTCTTTAATACCAGAAATATTTTCTCAATTTCTAAATAAAAATTGGCATTATTAAACATTTTTTGTAATGCCTTTTAAGGATAAAATATTCCTTTTATGATACTGAAACCTTATATGTTTACTTTAGTTATGAATAGACAACATATATAATAATTATTAATGTTTTTATAGTTACTGTATTTCTATACATTTTTCAGATTCTGGAAATAATATTATTTAATAGCCCTTTGTAGAGACTGATTTGACCTTTTGACCTAATTTCCCTAAAGCATCCACCAACCAAAAGAAAGAAGCTAAGTAGTTCTCAGAGTAATTATCAGTTATATAGGTTCAATAGACCTAAATATCTATTCTCTATACAATTTTCACAAAGTTGACCAACACTGCCATTTTTTAAAAAATGATTATCCTCAAATTGACATTAAATAAGGAGAAAAGTAGGGGTCATGTCTTCTACAAGATATTTTTCTGTCAAACTTTGTTTTCCTTAAGTACTGTAACTTGCCTGCATTATGCTCATGTCCATCAAGCAACTTGTTTACTGTAAAAAAGCTTGAGAAAAATAGGATCAGTAGATGATCTCAATTGTTTTATGGAACAATAGCTATCTATTATATGATGATCTTGTGGTGGTAAATAATTATTACTGTGGTTTCAGAGATCTGTAGATCAAAGTTCTAGGTCACAATGACCTTGAAACTGTTTTACCTTGAAACTGAAGACAGTCTTAAGAATGCTTTGGCTTATTGTTATCAAACTTTGTAGAATGATTGCTAATTATAAGTAGTCAAATGTCAGACAAATGAGACTGAAAATGGTTATAAATCATTAACTGTGAAATATTTGGGCCTTCAAGCATCAAACTTCTAACCTGATATTAGTTATTAGCCTGTACAGCTTTTGGTGTGTCATATCACTCTTGGAAAAAAAGTTACTAAAGGTTTTACAGCCATCAGAAATATTAAAGTATAATATTTTATATAAAGTAGGCATGCTAACTGTTTGACATCATATTTCTGACACTCAGTTCACTATAAAACAATATGTTGGGTTTGGTCTTTGGCAAAGGACAATTGGGACTGTTTTCATGGAATGCCCTTTAGATGAGAACTAATTTGAGCCACACCATGAGAAAATCAGCATAGTGCGACCAGCATGGATCCAGACCAGCCTGCGCATTCAAACAGTCTGGTCAGGATCCATGCTGGTCGCTTTTAAAGCCTATTGCAATTAGAGAAACCATTAGCGAACAGCATGGATCTTGACCAGACTGTGTGGATGCGCAGGCTGGTCTGGATCCATGCTGGTCGCAAATGCACTATGTTGGTTTTCTCATGGTGTGGCTCATTTTCTGTTTTCACTTCCTGGTCCGCACACAAACAGCCTTTTAAGTGCATTCACTGTAAATAATGCGCTATTAACATTGTTCTGCAGTTATACAAACATGCACTACTGTGACCTTATTGTCGTATTTGTTGTTTTTTAAATTGTATTATATCATTAGTTTCAGTTCCGAGTACAGTATTTGTTAAACAGTAAACAACTTGAAGGAAGAGTTCTTGTTTATTATTAAAGTACCAAATTTGGATTACAGTGTCATTCAGTGTTTTTTTTTTAAAATTCCCAGGAAAAAAACGATTAATCAGCAATGGATTAGATTTATATTCACACTGATGCTGCATGACTATAAGGCCTGTGATATTTTTCTGTTTGAGAACTTTCACAGATACTTCTTGAATTTACATGAAAGTGTGACAAATATTTGAAAAAAATTCCATCATCATGATTCATGTTGCTACATTTCAGTCTTTATTTCATTTATTTAACAAAACAAAATAACACTGATGAATAATTAATTAAGTGATGCTCTACATGAAATGTATGAAATACATACTTCCAGATGAACATAAAAATCTTAAAACATTTGTTTATACCTTTGTATCTCATTTACTGTAGAATCATGTAATTTTGTGGACATAAAATTTCACAGCTTTTGTCAAAACACCTATTCTTTGAGAATATAAATTCCTTCGTGGATTTCAACTTCTGAAGAAAAAATGAATGGATTTTTTATTTGTTCATTAATTTTGGATTTAATTTTGTGGCTTGACCCAAGCATGAAATCCACAAAAAATAGTTTCCCCCAAGAAAATTAAAGTTTTCACAGTACATTGCAGGACTATCAAATTTTGGGTGCTTTTCTACAGAAATACTTTACAAAGTGCACATGTTAAATGCAGACTTACTGAAGAACTTTAATTATGTACCCCTTTGAAGAAGGACGGGTAAATTGTTTTGCTGATGTTGGTAAGTTGGTCTGTCTGTAGGTCCATAGACCACTTGGTTTCCGGATGATAACTCAAGAACGCTTGGGTCTAGGATCATGAAAGTTGACAGGGAGGCAGATGACCCCCTACTGATCCTGAGGTCAGTAGGTCAAAGGTCAAGGTCACAGTGACCCAGAACTGTAGAACCTTTTTTGCCAAATAACTAGAGAATGCTTTCGTCTAAGATCACATTTGATACAGAGGTCACTTATGACTGGTAAATGACCCATAATTGTTGATTTGAAGTCAATACGTCAAACATTCAGCACACTGACCAAATAATTTCTGTTCCTTGTGCAGTTACTGAACGCATCAAGGAGGGCATTTTTGCGTTCTACGAGCTCTTGTTTTACTGTTAAGTTTCACCTAAAACTTACTCATATTTTCGTAAAATTTTACATAATAGAGAGGCATGTCCCTGTAACACTTTACAACATCATCAAAAGAACAACTAGAAACAGATTACATTATATCTTAATTATGCCCCCCTTTGAAGAAGGAGGGGTATATTGTTTTGCAGATGTCGGTCGGTCTGTCGGTATATAGACTAATTGGTTTCCGGATGATAACTCAAGAACGCTTGAGCCTAGCATCATGAAAATTGATAGGAAGGTTGTTCATGACCAGCAGATGACCCCTATTGATTTTGAGGTCAGTAGGTCAAAGGTCAAGGTCACAGTGACCCAGAACAGTTAAACCGTTTCCGGATGATAACTCAAGAACTCATGGGTCTAGGATCATGAAAGTTGATTTGGAGGTTGTTCATGACCAGCAGATAACTCCTATTGATTTTGAGGTCAGTAGGTCAAAGGTCAAGGTCAAAGTGACTCCGAAAAGTTAAACCATTTCCCGGACGATAACTCAAGAATGCTTGGGCCTAGGATCACAAAACTTGATAGGGAGGACCAGCAGATGACCCCTATTGATTTTGAGGTCATTAAGTCAAAGGTCAAGGTCAAAGTGACCCAGAACAGTTAACCGTTTCAGGACAAGTACTGGTGAATGCTTTGCCTTAAGATCACGAAACTTGATAGGGAGGTTGGTCATGACCAGCAGATGACCCCTACTGATTTTGAGGTCAGCAGGTCAAAGGTCAAGGTCACATTGACCCAGAATAGTAGAACTTTTGTGTACATTGACCAAATAATTTCTGTTCCTTGTACAATTACTAAATGCATCAAGGGGGGCATTTCGTGTTCTACGAGCTCCTGTTTAATATATATTTTCAGAATATGACAGTGACCCAGAACTGTAGAACTTTTTTGCCAGATAACTAGAGAATGCTTTCGTCTAAGATCACATTTGATACAGAGGTCACTTATGACTGGTAAATGACCCATAATTGTTGATTTGAGGTCAATACGTCAAACATTCAGCACAGTGACCAAATAATTTCTGTTCCTTGTGCAGTTACTGAATGCATCAAGGAGGGCATTTTTGTGTTCTACGAGCTCTTGTTTTACTGTTAAGTTTCACCTAAAACTTACTCATATTTTCATAAAATTTTACATAATAGAGAGGCATGTCCCTGTAACACTTTACAACATCATCAAAAGAACAACTAGAAACAGATTACATTATATCTTAATTATGCACCCCTTTGAAGAAGGAGGGGTATATTGTTTTGCAGATGTCGGTCGGTCTGTCGGTATATAGACTAATTGGTTTCCGGATGATAACTCAAGAACACTTGAGCCTAGCATCATGAAAATTAATAGGAAGGTTGTTCATGACCAGCAGATGACCCTTATTGATTTTGAGGTCAGTCGGTCAAAGGTCAAGGTCACAGTGACCTGGAACAGTTAAACGGTTTCCGGATGATAACTCAAGAAAGCTTGGGCATAGGATCATGAAAGTTGATAGGAAGGCTGATCATGACCAGCAGATGATCCCTATTGATTTTGAGGTCAGTAGGTCAAAGGTCAAGGTCACAGTGACCCAGAACAGTTAAACCGTTTCCGGATGATAACTCAAGAACCCATGGGTCTAGGATCATGAAAGTTGATTTGGAGGTTGTTCATGACCAGCAGATAACTCCTATTGATTTTGAGGTCAGTAGGTCAAAGGTCAAGGTCAAAGTGACTCCGAAAAGTTAAACCATTTCCCGGACGATAACTCAAGAATGCTTGGGCCTAGGATCACGAAACTTGATAGGGAGGACCAGCAGATGACCCCTACTGATTTTGAGGTCAGCAGGTCAAAGGTCAAGGTCACATTGACCCAGAATAGTAGAACTTTTGTGTACATTGACCAAATAATTTCTGTTCCTTGTACAATTACTGAATGCATCAAGGGGGGCATTTCGTGTTCTACGAGCTCCTGTTTAATATATATTTTCAGAATATGACTAACAAGAGCTGTCTGTAAGACAGCGCGTTCCACTATTCGGCGATTTGACAGTAAAATGAATTTATGTCTCAATAAGAGACCTCTACTTTAAAAGGAAGATACATAAAGTCATTATCTTATATTGTACTTAAGTTATATCCAGAAAGTGAAGATCACCAAAAGACTTCAAGTATGAAAGGGGCATAATTCTGTCAAAAATACAGTTAGAGTTATGGGGATTGTAACCACGCATGCAGATGATGATTATAAAGAAATATTTTTAATTTCAAGTCATTATCTTTTAAGGTACCAAAGATATGTCTATAAACGAAGCTGAACAAATTTAACATGAAAGTAATTCCAAGTATAACAACTTGGGAACCTTGACCTTAGGTATAATGGGCCCAGCCCCTGCACATACTTTGTTTGTATTCTGAACAATATTAATGTGAAGTTACAGTAAGAATAAGCAATAGTAACAAAGAAAAACAAAGGTTGCCGTAAAACTTTAACCAAGAAATCTCACACTGACGCCCATGCCGACTCCGGGACGAGTAGAATAGCACCCCTATTCTCCGATTAGTGGAGCTAAAAACTATATTCTGCAGAAAGCATTTTACACTGTTTCTAGCCAGATAATGTAAGGTAAATTAAATTGTTAAACATTTTTAAGATATATGTTTCTTACTTGTAAAATATAGCAATTTACAACAGAACTAGTTCAGATAGTTTCCTTGGACTTTGTTGATAAAAAAAATAAAAAAGCTTATAATCATTACTTCAAGATAGCTTTTACACTCATGAAAAATATACTCAAGTTTTAACAATATATGTATTATGGGTAGATGTATTTATTAAATATATAAGTATTTATTAAGCTGAACTAGTTTAAAACTGATGTCATAATTCTGTAATGAATAGAAATGGTCATTGTATTATCCTGTAAAAAAGTCTACTTGGACTAAGTTTTGTTTTATGGTCCTTTGGTATCATAGATAACATTTTAGTTTTACTATAAAGGCCTAAAAAATTCTTTGTTTCCGGTAACATGCTCAAAAAGATTAGGCTAGGTAGGTTGGAAAATGTTTTTTTTTTTGGATTTTTTTTTTATTAAGGGAGACTTTTCAGAAATTATTTTTGTGTCAAAAAATGAATACAAACAAGGGGGTTATAACTTAGAGCATCAGTAAGTTGATTTCTAATATCACTGAGCATGTTTAAAGCATAAAACGTGCAGTTTTGCAACTTTTTGTTAAAAAGATGAAAAAAATATTCTCCAACGCCATAAAAACATTTAGGGTCGGGCCAAAAATTTAGGGTAGGTCGGGATATCTGAAACTAACAATTTTTTTTACGCTTAATAGAATTCCGCTGAAGCTGGTGCTAGGTTGCACATTTCATTACCTCTCATGAATAGACTATGCTGTTATGTTGCTTAGTTGCATTCTGTCCTTCCGAATTTATTTACATGCCGTTACTGCCATTTTGAAAATTTTCAGATTTTTTTTTTCGGACTACCATCTTGAAGACAATAAACATAGATCCAATTTGGTATGGCCTTAATGTATTTCAAGTTTTTAGTGTTTATGTTTGTACCAAAACAGCTAAGTTTGTCTAAAACATTTGAGTTGAGGATGGGCTTTTGTATATTTATAAATTTTGAGGTTTTTTCATTTTATTTTTAGAATATGGTATTTCCATAAATATAATGGAAATTTTTGTCAGGTGAGGGCCTCCACCCCTCACCATCCTTATTATATATTTAAGAACTACAAGGAATTCATTAAAATAGCTGCTTTAAATTAAGTATAAAATTAATGGTTTCCTAAATCTAAGTCATGAGTACACAGTCACATTTTCCATAAAGTTACCAGTCTATTTAAAAGGAGCTGTCAGAAGACAGCAATCCTGGTCCCTTAAAATAATGCTCATCTAACTCAAATGGGTACTGTACATGATTTCTTGGTAAAGGACCTCTAAACACTACTATATGCCAAGTATCTAGCCCTGAGGACTTGAGGTTTTAGACAAGAAGATTTTTAAGGTTTTTCCTACATATATCTGTGTAAAACCATTTGAACTGTAGGGTGTGGACCAATTTTAGCTCCAGGGGAATGATTTGAACAAACTTAATAGAGTACGAGTACACAATGTTTTATGCCAAATATCTAAGGTTTTAGATTAATTAAAGATTTTCCTATATAAGTCAGTGTTAAACAAGCAGACTGCTGGGCAGGGCCAATTTTGACCTACTAGCATGATTTGAATTACAACACAATGCTGCATGCAAGCTATCTAAAACTTTAGGCCTTCAGGTTTTAGACAGGAAGATTTTTAATAAATTTCCAGTACAGGTCTTTGTAAAACAAGTGAACCAATGGGCTGGGTCAGTTTTGACCAAATGGGCCTGATCCAAACAAAACTGACTGAGAACCACTAGAAAATGCTACATACCAAATACCTAAGCTCTGTGGGAATGAAGGTTTTAGACCAGAAGATTTTTTGAATTTTTCTTTTACACAGGGTTATGTAGAACCCTTTGGTGGAGCAAATTTAGACGAGAGGGGCATAATTTGAACAAACTTGGTAGAGGACCATTAGCTACAAATCAGAAAACTAAGCTTTGGGCCTTGTTTTGGAGAAGATTTCTAAAGATTTTGCTTTAGGTTGCCATAGCAACCAGAATTTTGCATGTAAAGAAATTATTTGAACAACTTTGTTAGAGGACCATCCAAGGAATATTCAAGCCAAGTTTTATCTACTTGCACTGTATAGTTTCAACGGAGAAGATGTTCAAGTAAAAATGTTGACGCAGGATGATCAACCTTTACTAATAGCTCACCCTGAACAAAGTACAAACAAAGAAGATGATGAAAATATATTTAAAACAGAGTTCAGGTCTTTCACTATGCATGTCCTCATATTTCGGTCTATCAATATGGTTAGTTTCTTTGTCTAAACAGTTTAAAGGTTAAACTCTGGATATGAAAATTTGACAGAAGGTCAGCTTGACAGAAACAAACTTCATGCTCCCTTCATGCTGTCTAAGACTATAAAATTCAACAATTGTAAAATGTATGCGTCCCTGCTGGTGGCCTGTCAGATGAAGCTGGGTGTGTAATTTCCAGTCTCGAGTATGCTTGGGCATTGACCTTTTACTTAACCCTTACCCGGCTAAATTTCTACAATGAATTTGTCCATCATTCAATTTGGACAGTACCATTAATTGTTAAAAGGGGTGCTTACCAAAAAAATACTGGCTGAAGAGTGAACCGTGCAGACCATGATCAGACTGCACAGATGTGCAGGCTGATCTTGGTCTGCATTGGTCGCAAAGGCAGAATCACTTGCCGTCAGCAGGCTAAGGGTTAATAATGACAGGAATTATGTACTGAACATAGAGGATGAAGCTATGCAGTTTGATGACTGTAGGTCCAGTCATTCTCCAACTCTTTTAGATCTCCGACTTTGAACTTCAACCTTCTGACCATCACAGTTATCAATTGACCACAGGTAATCATTGTCAAGTTTGACAGCCATAAGCCAAAGACTTTTCCATTTATTGACTGGAAGACTGTTTCAAGTTTACTGTGACCTTGACCTTTTGATTTCAAAAACAATGGGGCCATCTAGGCATCTACTGACAAAAAGCAATCATTCAAAGAAATATGACAAAGACAGGCCCAAGCCTTCTTCACTAAATGATCAGAAACTGTTTTCAGTTTCCAGGTTACATTGACCTGGACAATGGCCTACATACCAGTGATTCCCTGTCAAGAAGCAAAGGCAATCACTGTATGCAGTTTGATCACTACAGACCCAAACCTTCACCACTTAATGAGTTAAATCCCTTTTCACTGAATGAGTTTTGAGGTAATTGTGACCTTGACCTTTAACCTACTGATCTCAAAAAGAACAATAAGGGTAATCTGACCATAGGTAATCATCTTATGAAATTTGACCACCATAGGCCCAATCCTTCTCAAGTTTTTGAGCAGAAAACCAAAGATCCTAGCTAACTACAGACAGATAAAATGTCAAAAGACCAACATGAGCAAAACTGTATACCCATTCTTCTTCAAATAGGGACATAGTAAAAGACTTAATAAGAATGTCTTTACAGGTGGCATGCAGTTTGCACCTGAATTATTTGATGAAAACAACACAAATAACTTAAATTGAGCATTTTATTTATAGGCTTATATACACATATCCAGCTTTCACAATAATTTTTAATTTTTCAATTATGGTAACAAAAGGGCCATGATGATTCTGGATCGCTCACCTAAGTAATTGGGCCTACAGCCTTTAGAGTGTTAACAGGCTTTTCCTTTGATTTGAGTGGGTGACCTAGTTTTTGACCCCACATGACCCAGTTTCGAACTTGGCCTAGGGATCATCAAGATAAACATTCTGACTGAGTTTCATGAAGATGGGATCATAAATGTGGCCTCTAGAGTGTTAACAAGCTTTTCCTTTTTAATTTGAGCAAGTGACCTAGTAACTGACCCCACATGGCCAAGAAGAGATCATTAAGATTAACATTCTGACCAAGTTTCATGAAGATAGGGCCAGATATGTGGCCTGTACAGTGTTTACAAGTTTTTCCTTTGATTTGAGCGGGTGACCTAGTTTTTTTACCCCACATGACCCAGTTTTGAAACTGGCCTAGGAATCACCAAGATAAACATTCTGACCAAGTTTGATGAAGATAGGGTCATAATGTGGCCTGTAGAGTGTTAACAAGCTTTTCCTTTGATTTGAGCGAGTGACCTAGTTTTTGACCTCACATGACCCAGGTTGGAACATGGCCTAGAGATCATCAAGATAAACATTCTGACTATGTTTCATGAAGATAGGGTCAGGAAGAGGCCTCTTCAATGTTAACAAGCTTTTCCTTTGATTTGAGTGGGTGACCTAGTTTTTGACCCCACATGACTGAGTTCTTGGCCTAAAGGTCATCAAGATAAACATTCTGACCAAGTTTCATGAAGATAGGGTCATAAATGTGGCATCTAGAGTGTTAACAAGCTTTTCCTTTGATTTGACTGGGTAACCTAGTTTTTGACTCCACATAACCCAGATTCGTACTTGATCTAGAGATCATCAAGACAAACAATCTGACCAATTTTCATGAGTTTCAAATTTAAACTGCGGACTCTAGAGTGTTAACAAGATTTTCCTTTGATCTGGCCTACTGACCTTGTTTTTGATCCCACATGACCCAGTTTCAAACTTGACCTAATGATCATCAAGACAAACATTCTGACCAAGTTTCATAAAGATTGGGTAAGAACTGTGGCCTCTAGAGTGTTAACAAAGCAAATGTTGACAGATGACGCACGACGAACACCGCATGACGCAGGACAATGACTAGTCACAATAGCTCACCTTGTGCACTTCGTGCTCAGGTGAGCTACAAAACACAAATTTACATACATACATACAAACATGCAAAAAATAAATTTTAAATTTTTAAAACAAGTTTACATACAAGACATGTTATATCAAAGATTAACACTTTCTCACTGTGATATGAGACTGCTTGCAGGTTAAACCTAAAGGTAATTTAAAGTGCCTATTTTTTTCAATAAAGGAAGCACAGTAAACTGTTGATAACTATTATGAACCTTTGAAAATAACAAAAACAAATGTAGATTGGCATCAGTCCTTAGAGTTATTAAAATAAATATCTCTGTCATAAAATCCTCATAAACAGCACTTTCTGAACAAAATTGCAAGACTTTTAAGATGAGCCTAGAGAGAAAAGGATTTTCTTAGAAATATCACTGTCATTATGAAGAAAAAAATAAACTTTATTACAGATTACTTGATTTCAACACTTTGTTAGTCTAAAACAAATGCTGTGTAAAAAGTTAACAAAAAATTACCAGTATAAAAAGAATAATGCCTTTTGGTATGTGTTATACTTCCTGTGGATAGTAAAATTTAACTGTTAAAAAACTAGGGGAAAAATGAAGAATTAAAATAAAAATTGTTGTTGCCTGATAGTTAAAACATGTAAATGCTCTGCCCTATTGAAATGTAAAAAAAAATGTCAAATGATCCGAGATATATTTTGATATAAAAATATT
The DNA here is from genome assembly GCF_021730395.1 of Mercenaria mercenaria. Taxonomy (NCBI): domain Eukaryota; kingdom Metazoa; phylum Mollusca; class Bivalvia; order Venerida; family Veneridae; genus Mercenaria; species Mercenaria mercenaria. The sequence goes on along the minus strand of NC_069361.1, from coordinate 112,166,749 downwards.
ATACATAGATATTTACAAACAAGAAAGTTCTAAAATAATTAAAATTTGTTGTTATATGCAATGAAGCTCATAGTGACACTATTTCCATCATATAAATTGGTTTGTTCTAAAACTGATTCATATTTTCGAAAATCAGAAGTATGTTTCTGTTTCCACCATTGATATTTCTATTTTATATCAAAATATATCTTTTAGCTGCCCCTATTGTTATTTAAAATGTTACAATGAGTGAAATATAAAAATGTGATATTAATGAAACAATGGTTAGATTTACACAAGAGACCCAAAAGGGCCAAAGTTGCTATCTCAATAAAGGTACTACAAGTAAAATTTCTCTGTGAAAACACTTTTTTGTTCAGGTTTGATCCAAAGCATATATTGATATAAAATACTGACCTCTGTGACAACCGAAGATTCCTACATCTAACATCTGAAGTCTGGCAGATTCGCAGAAAAGATGTTTTAAAACCCTTGGACTCTGTGATGGCTTTTTTTACCTGAGGGCCATTTTACAAATAGAACTTGAAATATTTCTATACAGGAACATTTCCAGTAGATTCTATATTTTGTGACAGTTTGTGCAGCACTTTAAAAAGAAAAGTCATCTTGACAATGGATGGACATGGGGGAGACAACTCACAATAATGGGCGGCCTAATTAATTTGAAACTGATTCATATCAAACAGTCAAGTAAAACATACAAAAAATAAACAATAACATACAAAAAATGAGTATAATTTAGCTCACTTTCACAAATGTAAAATCAGATATCTTTGTGTGAAAGAAATTTTACGAAATATATTAAGTCATAATGTTTTTCATTGGTTAAAGTAGTCATAATCATAGAATGTTTGGAAAATGATTTAATATGATTATGAAGATCGCAAAAATTATTTCTCTTGCAAATATTTCTGATTTTACAATATCACATGCTGATTTGGAAACACTACATTGCAATGGAAAGTTAAAAATATAACACGTCCTGTAATATGGAAAAAAAAATAGAAATATTAAAAATTTGATTTTTTTTTAGGCAAACTAGAATTGATATTATAATCAACCCACATAATTGAAAATTAATGGATATACGAACACAGTGTAAAAAAAAGTGTCATAAAAACATGTGTAACTTTTATAATTTATTGACACAAATAGATAATACAAAATAAACCGTATATTGTCATGCTTGTTTTGTCATGTTAATACAGTGAACTGCAGTGAACTTCCTGTTTCTTTTCAAACTGCAGTGTTTTTCATTAGTCAAATTAAATAATCGGTTATGTCTTTTATTTTACTTCCTAGCATGACAGTCAGTCAAGTCTATTTATAGTAAATAATTTTTGCTATATCTTTGACCTGGTAATTATGATAATATGCTGTGACATCATTTAAATTTGTGGCATTAAATTCTATGTTTCAGTCAAGATTTTTTCAACTAGTATAAAATACAGGCCTCTACAAAAGTGTGGCAACCACAAAATGATCGATACAGCACTGATACAGCACTGATACAGCACTGATGTATTCTTCATAAACAGTCTCAGCCTTCTTCAAGTCCCTTTCAAACTTTATTAATCTAAAACTTAAATTTATGATAATTTTACAAGATAACTTTTCAAAAACAAAGTTATTACTTGGCACTGATCCAAGTTTTCTAGTCACTGCTGATATGCCTTTCACCATGACTAGACCAAAATAGCAGCATTATGCTGAATGCCATGAAAGACATACGTATAGAGATTCATACTTAAGAGTTCATAAGAGTTGTTGGGCCGTTTTGTTTTTTACAATACTTTGTGTAAATCCCGACAAATGCAATCTGGTAGATCTAGTACATGTAATGTGAAATATTCTATAAGCTAAACATTAATCCAAGCAGTTTTCAGAAGGTAGAAACATTCTACCAGCATAAGCTAAACATACTTGCAATAAGTGGACAGTATAAAATTTGATAATATTAGAACTCAGTGAGATATTTTTCCTGTGATATGACAATGTTTTATACATAGTAACATTCAGTGAAAGAACAAATAGACTAAATTGCAGGTTATATATTGCTATAGTAAAATGGGACCTTTACTGTTAATGAAACAGTAGATCTACATTAACAAAAATGGAAGGGATTTTTTATACAAATAAAACTTGTTTGGCACATGAACAACAACTGTATGAAAGACCAGAGATTGCTATATGTAAGCTTTCATCAAGGTACAAATGGCTTATAGAACCTTTCTACCTTACATATATGTTCCCTACGAAAGTCGCCGAAATTGCCTTTCACTTCAAATAACATGTCCCTCTCAGTAAATTTTGACTGAAATATTTTGGAGACTTTAATCTTTTCTTTTAGATTTCTGTTGCTATAAAGGTTATAAACAGTGTCTGGTTTAAAGCACTTGCATTTTCCACTTGTTTTCAAAACCATTTTTGTCTTCCGCATAAAGCTGGGCTCCAGCAGTAGAACGTGTACCTTAGTGATGAGTGGTTTGGCCTCAATCTTACGCACATAAATCTGATATCCTGTGCAAAACAAAAAATTCATGTTTTGATTCAAGAACAGATGAAGTACTTTTATAAAAAAAAAATATCAATCCAACTTATATGTTTTGGGTGACTTTTTAGCAAGATCTTCAAAATTTCAAATTCAAGTTGTGTTACAGTAAAAAGGGGATGTTATGGTCATTTTGAATCAAACTATGCAAAGAATTAATATTACATTTGGTACTTTTAAAAATATTAAAATATTTTGATATATAAAAACACACTTACTGAACCTTTTGGTGCATTCCTGAAATGGCTGTTCATATGGGAGACAAGCAGGACAATCATTTATTCTCCTTTGTCTTTTCGGTTTTTCACTGCCAATATCACGACTGTTGTTAAGTTGATGACGTATGTCTTTGAGTTTGGGCTGCAGCATGGTAACATTTACCACCTCCCCATTGCCATTACATTTCTAACGTGTAAGAAATTACATCTTGTCATTTACAGGTTTTTTCTTTTATGAAAAAATATATTACATGATTCAAGTGTACTCTTTTACTATGTCACTGTAACTCACTTATAAAAGATATTTTGTTATACTAACTCTTTCCATATGACCCCTTAGCTAGTTAAGATATCCGTTTAGAAGAAAAAGTCCAAACAAATTTCAAAATGGATAAAGTAAACTGTGTCAAATTTCAAAAGAAATTATTATTATACATGCAGTCTGATCATAATCTACACTGTTTGCCATTCAGCCTATATCTTTTTTGTTAGCACTCCTTTTAACAATTAATGATACTGTCCAAATTGAATGATGGACAGGTTCATTATAGAAATTTAGCAGGATAAGGTGTAACTTATAAAATCAGTGAACACATACCTGGTTTTTCTGGGCAAGTTTTTCATACACTTTTCCTCCGCAACAATCTCCTTCTAAGGGATGAAAAGTTGTTTTTCCACAACATGTATTGTCATTTCTTTTACGTTTTAAAGTTGGAATTTCTAAGCCTGAATATGGTCTGCAGCACAGGTACGAGTTATTGTAAAGCTGCATGCCACAGCATTGTAAATCACTCTTGTATTTGTCGTATATGGCTGCAGATTTTGAAAAAAAAATTGTAGCATTTAAAAGCAGAGTGAAAAATAAATGAACTGCAACAACCAGCATTTCCGGCATTTCTTAATTTTTATCCATCCAAAAATGGTTTGCTGCTTTGACTTGTGCTTTAAAATGTAAAATTGGCTGTACTGTTATTTTTATGCCCCCGAAGGGAGGCATATAGTTTTTGAACCGTCTGTCTGTTGGTCTGTCAGTCTGTCGGTCTGTCCGCATTTTTCGTGTCCGGTCCATATCTTTGTCATCGATGGATGGATTTTCAAATAACTTGGCACGAATGTGTACCACAGTAAGACGACGTGTCGCGCGCAAGACCCAGGTCCGTAGCTCAAAGGTCAAGGTCACACTTAGACATTAAAGGATAGTGCATTGATGGGCGTGTCCGGTCCATATCTTTGTCATCGATGGATGGATTTTCAAATAACTTGGCATGAATGTGTACTACAGTAAGACGACGTGTCGTGCGCAAGACCCAGGTCCGTAGCTCAAAGGTCAAGGTAACACTTAGACATTAAAGGATAGTGCATTGATGGGCGTGTCCGGTCCATATCTTTGTCATCGATGGATGGATTTTCAAATAACTTGGCATGAATGTGTACCACAGTAAGACGACGTGTCGCGCGCAAGACCCAGGTCCGTAGCTCAAAGGTCAAGGTCACACTTAGACATTAAAGGATAGTGCATTGATGGGCGTGTCCGGTCCATATTTTTGTCATTCATGCATGGATTTTAAAATAACTACGCATGAATGTGTGACACAGTAAGACGACGTGTCGCGTGCAAGACCCAGCTCCGTAGGTCAAAGGTCCTAAACTCTAACATCGGCCATAACTATTCATTTAAAGTGCCATAGGGGGCATGTGTCATCCTATGGAGACAGCTCTTGTTATTTATCACATTTTTGATGTTGCGGGAGTGTAATAAAGCCATTACATAAAAATGATAATACACTAGTGTAATAAAGCTTTGACGTCGACGTCGTTTACAGTATAGGAGACGTTGGTCAAACTGACTTGCTTATAAAGTAAAAGAAAGTAAAAAAAATTTGGATGTTTTCAGCTAGAAAATCTCACATGTGATAAAAAGAATATAACATTAAATTTTGTGTCTTTCCACATTGAATTTATTAAACTCGATGAATCAAATTAATAAAATGCTCGGCAAAGCCTTGCATTTTATCTATTTATTCAATTCGTTTAATAAATTCAGTATGAAAAGACACTCATTTAATATCCTCTATGTGTATTCTTTTGCAAACATTAAAAATCACAAGAAGCAAGAAACTTAAATTAAAAATTGGAAACTTATTTCTCTGACAGAAAATGGTGCACTATTTTCCCAGACAGCTAAATTTACAGTAAGACTTACAGTTTCCACAACAGCCTTGTGATTTGGGAAGTTTTCTGTCATTACAGCAGTTGTGTTCTGTATTGTCAATCAACTCATTTCCACAACATCTGACATCCATATCTGACCTGGCATAATTCACTGTACCATTGCAACAAAACACTTTCCCTCTAGAAAAACTTGGATCATAGTACTCTGAAACAAATATGTCTTTATTATATTGTAGATCTAGTCTTCCTTATCATGCTAGACACAATTGATTCTGCCTTTGCGAGCAGTGTAGATCATGATCTGCACTGTTCACTATTCAGTCAGTAAGTTGTCCACATTGAAAGATAGACAGGCTCATTATAGAAATTTAGCAGGGTAAGGGATAACATTTTGTGAACGCGAGTGAAGCCAAGCAACCTAAAATGATACAGATTTTAATCATGCTAAAACAATTAAGAAGAAAAGGAAAACAGTATTTAAACATTTGAAATGTTCTATAAATCTTTTAATTATTTCACTTATTGAATAACTCGCTTGTCAATAGTCAGAACTATTGTCTAGGGTCCAAAGGACAGAGGGCCAATAGTTTTGACTATTGAGTGGAAAGCCTTACTTAGTGTTTTTCTATATAAATCCGTCAAAAGCAAACACTGTGGGCAGGTGATTTATGTATGGAGTCCTTTAATAATCTAGAAAACAGTTATGACATGATAGAATATTTATAGGTTAATAGCTTTGTATCGGGAAATATGCACGAGTTCTTCAGCGGAAATATTGCGCGACTTTAGGAGCGCAATATTCTTCTGCTGAAGAACGAGTGCATATTTCCCGATACAAAGATAATAACCTTTTTATTACATACACATCTACACGTGTAAATATCATGTAAATATCATAAATATGTTCAATAGCCTGAATAGGATTGACAATACTGAACTAAATAGAAAAAATAGTGCAACAGCAACACACACTGAATTACGTCACGCACCCGATATGAAATTCAGGAGTCAGTATATGGAAAAATATTGACGTTTCCGGTACCAGTGTAACTTAACGGGGAATAGAAACGAGTATGTAATAAGTACTGATACTGGATTGTACTAAATAATAAACTAGGTATTGGTCACAAGAACAGAAAATCATTCTTTCTTTTTTTAAACCTGGCTAGATTGTATATTTACAGAATGTGTCAAATGGAACGTAATCATCTTTTTGCCCAGTAGAGACCTGAACTTTGCTGCGGAGTGCTAGTTTAGGGATTAAAGTGTCTGTCACTCATCTGAGAAGTTATAGGTTTGAGCCCCATTGGAGTAAAACTAGCATCTTTCATAAGACACAAGTACTACCGGTAACATTCCCAGAAAGTGGAATCCTGATTTATTCAAATAAGCTAAAAGCATTCATAACAATCATGCTAAAACTAAACTAAACTTGGTTGGCCAAATTGCTTTTGTTGCCAGTTTAAATCTCAGATTAGCTTTTCTGTCAAAACTGTCACACTAAGTGGCCTACAAAGTATACCTGATCCACATGGCTTAAAGTGTTTTGGAACGACAACACCTTCATACTGAAAAATGTCTTTGATATCTCCGTCAAACAACCGTCCTTTGAAACAGCGGTAGTTTGGATTAATGTTGTGATACTTTGCATGACTTTCAGGGATTGGAATTAATTTTCCTAAAATATATAAAAGAAATACTGTTTAATGATGCAAAAATAAATTTTCTTGAAATATCTATAATTCTTAATAAATAACAACAATTAGCACACTATGCTAAAAGTATGGAAGAGTTAAGTACATTTTCATTAAAAAAAGAAACAGTTTGAACCTTATTCTAACTGAGCATACCTGTATCTTGACAGCACACTGTCTTCGTTTGATCATGAACTGTGTGGGCTGGACCACACTCTGCAGGTAGAGATCCATATGGCCAAAGTTCTTCCTTAAAACAAAAGAGATCGTTTTGGTCATATAGTGTTAATCCACAACAGTCTGATCCATTTCTTTTAACTTGTGCTCTTGTGTAAACCTTCACCTCAGTTCTGTTTTTTGAGTATATTGAACAAACTTTCTCATCAGATCTTATTGTAAACGATTTGGTATCTGTTTCAAAGCACTCTGAAAATAAAAAAAAAATTACAAATTTAATGTAAGTTGAAGCAACAAATAAGCAGCAAGCAAAATAATGACATTCATTGTTCTACACAGCTACGTATTTATACATACTGTGAAATGATTTAGTTCTGTACACAGAATTTCATGGTCTGTTCTGTGGGGTATAAATTCATGGATTTCAAATTTTAAAATAAATTGAACAAGAATTTTATATGACTGAAATTCTAATGTTGACTGATGCAACTGAAAACTCCACAAAAATTAGGCCCTTATGAAATTAATGATTTCACAGTATCCAGTACTGTGTAATCATTAATATTCGAGGAGGACTAATTTTCGTGGAAAACCACGAAATTTCGTGCCCACGAAATTAAATGATTTCACAGTACCAGTTTTCACCTTTGTTTTCTTATTTCTGATTGTGTAAATGAAGACATTCAAATATTTCTCTGCACAAGATGCTAAAAAACAAAAAACCTCCCCTAATAGTTTATGCTTACGGTGGTGTTGCGGGGATCTTTTGTATGTTTTGTTACCACAACAGAATTCTGTTGTTTGATTAAGCAGTACCATATCTCCACAGCATTTAGGCTTTGCATAATTTTTACTTGGCTGTAGATGATACAGAACACCTCCGCAACAAAAGGAAGTCCTCGAGTTATACACCTGTCTCTTTACTGTCCCACCTGAAAAGAAAAGATGTTTTTAAACAAATGGATAATATTTACAAAGGCTTTACTTTCACTCACTATAATTCGCAATCTGAGTATAATGTAAATTTAAAACCCTGGTGAATTTTAAGCAGCAGTATTTCAAGTTACTATATACTAGTATACAACAAGTATGAATGCAAAGAAGTCTGTTGTCTATATCAGGTCTCAAAATAAAAATATCTCAGACTATTAACGCAGTCTACAGTGCAAGTATGTAAAATAACTTTTTAAATAAGAATCTATTGAAAATTGTGAGAAAAAGGTTCAGATCTGAAATCCACACATTCAGAACTTCAGATTTATGCTTTACAAGTATGTTTTGAATGTTTAACCATTTATCTTCCAAAAAAAAATTAGGGATCATTTATCAGAAGATAGTTAAAAATACATGGTTATATCTTATTTTTCTGATTGAATATTAAGTTCCTGTGGGTATACTTACCCAATGCTTTTATCACAGCCCATTCAGCTTGTTATTATTGGGTAAAAAAGCATATTTCAACATCATTTTGAATTAAAGTAAATGTTCTAACAAATATTTTATGACTATGACTCAAAGGATGGAAAAATAAAGAAAGATATGATGCCTTTGTATACTGTTAATTTTATTGTACTGTAGCAAATATAAATTTATTTTGTCCCAAATGCAAGTGATTAAGGGGCAGGTAATCAAAACTGTTTTTTTATGAATCTGAAAATCAATACAAAAATTTACAAACACTTACTATCATGATGAATCACTTCACAGCACTTTTGTTCATCTCCATTTTTCAAGACCTTAGCATGAACCCCATTACAACATAGTTGTCGATTAGCATCTACCACTTCAACTCTTTGGTTGTCACTACTAAGACATGCTATAAAAGACAAACAACCAAAACTGATATACCCGGTAATGATCCTCCTACTGTAACTGCATTTTTTTTTCTTAGTCTGAGTTTCACATAAGTAATTAACAATTAAATAACATGTTTTAAAAATTACTATTTACTATCAATGCAATAAAAAGTTTAAATGGAGAGGGGGGAGGGGGGCTTTAATTTAAATCTCCATGACTGTGTCTGTGTTAAATTCTGTTTAATAATATCACTAACTTGAATTCAGGATATCATAAAATATAACTGCATGATTTTAAGATATTAAATAATCATATTATAGATATCTATGAATCATTTTGTGGTATCTTGCATTTAATGACATTCAAAAATAATTATAATAAAATGAATTTTTGATATCCATAAATCAATCTAGGATATTACAATATAGTGAATAAATAATAAAATGGTACAACATAATTGTATACATTTTGAAATGTCTTTAGATAATTGATTGATATGATAAAATGTATTTTCAGATAAAAAAAATAAATTTGAAGTACCATCCATGTTGTACCGCAGAAAAGTGGTCTCGGTTTTTCCCCATGGCCAATAGTAAAAAAGTTACAAAATAAGCTATATATAATTCTAACAACAAAGGGAAGTAATTCTAAAAAAATATGTCCACAAAAACAAGATTGTGGCAAATAAAAAAAAATTGATCAGTGCATAACAAAGTTATGGCCAAAGATCTTACATGACCTTTGACCCCTAAGTGTGACCTTGACCTTTGGGATAGGGACCTCGGGTTTGTGCCTGATATCACAATGTCATGTCATTGAGGCAAACAATTTTATGCCAAATAAATATAGCATTGTTAAATGCATGTTGAAGTTATGGCATGGACAAACACTAAAATGACCTTTGACCCTTAAATGTGACCTTGACCTTTGAGGTAGGGGTCTGGGAGTTGCACTTGACACTCCGTCTCACTAAGGCAAACATTACTGCAAAATAAAAATGATTGCTCTATGCATGGCAAAGTTACATCCTAGACAAGCTCTAAAATGACATAATGACCCTTATGTGTGACCTAGACCAGTGTTTTTTTTCCCACTGATTTGGGAATGAGGCTAGGTCTTTACAATTGGGAAAAACATGTCATAAAACATCTCCATTGGGAATTATTTAAAAAATCATAATTTTAATAAAATGTTACATTTAAGAAAAAATGGTCATAAATGCATTAAGTTAGCTTACTGCTATGTGTTTAAAATATTTAAAGGGACTGGCCTCCAGATCGTTCGACAACAAATTTTTAAATTTTTTTTATATATCTGGAAAAAAATGCAGGCTTTAAACTTAATTACTGACACACTATATGTTACAGAAACACATGAGAATTTACTGTTTTTACTACTTCTTACGATGAAAATCGAAAAGTGTTTGTAATGCTTTACTCCAGGTAAACTGTCTCGATTATAAATATCCTTATTTTGAAGTCATAATTCACTAATTCCTCTATAGCACTATTGGTAACTACGACGGGAAAATGTCTTTATTGCTTTGGCGGTTTGGGGTTTGATTCCCAACACGGTCATCTTTTTTTCTTGATTTGGAATTTTAAAATAACTTAGAAACAAAAACTCATATGACCAAACTTTGTTGAAAAAGTAAAATAAATAATTTTTTCTTTAACGTTGGGAATTTTAGCTTTGAAATTGGGGAAAAAAACATATTTTTTTACCATTGGGATTGGGTCCAATTACGGCCCTAAACTGGCCTGAAGAAAACACTGTAGGCCTTTGAGATAGGGACCTGAGGTTTGGGCATGACACTCCATCTCATGGAGGTGATAAAAAAAAATTACTCTATACTTATCAAATTTATGACCTAGACAAGCTCTAACATGACCTTTGACTCCTAAATGTGACCTTGACCTTTGAGATAGGAACCTGGGGAATGCAGATGACACCGGATCCGTCTCATGGAGGTAAACATTCATGCAAAATACGAACGACATTCTTTTGTGCATGTCAAAGTTATGGCCAAGACAAGATCTAAAATGACCTCTGACCTCCAAATGTGACCTTGACGATTGAGGTTTGAGCAGAACACTCTGTCTCATTGAGGTAAACATTCATGCCAAATATAAACAAGATTGCTCCGTGCATGTCAAAGTAATTGTCTGGACAAAAAAAATCTGGATGCACGCACGTACACACTAATGCACTAACTAACACACATACACTAAATGGCCATTTAGACGACTATGTCTTCACCTTCCACAAGCGGGCCTCGACAAAAATGGCACCCCATATAGGACATACAAAAGGGAGTTTATTTAATATTTTAGTCCCTCATAAATTCACCTACTCACTAGGGAGTTAAATTAATGATCTAATTGCAATGAATTGTTTTTTTAAATTATCAATTTCACTGCTGGTTGAGTTCTATGATTATTTCTATTTTTTGGAAAGACAAATAGACTGGTAAATAGAAAGAAAACATTAAGTGATTTTATCTCATCATGATAGGTAAATTATCTCGTAATTACTACTTTTTTTTTTAATCCCTCGCCGTGGCGGAGGGATTATAGGAATGGTCTGCGTCCGTCCTTCCGTCCGTCCTTCCGTCCTTCCGTCCGTCCTTCCGTCCGTAACAAAATCGTGTCCGGTCCATATCTCCTAAACCCCTTGAAGGATTTTCATGAAACTTGGGTCAAATGATCACCTCATCAAGACGATGTGCAGAACCCATGAGTCAGCCTTGTCGGTTCAAGGTCAAGGTCACAACTCAAGGTCAAAGGTTTGAGCCTGCCATTTTGTGTCCGCTCTATATCTCCTAAACCCCTTGAAGGAATTTTATAAAACTTGGGTCAAATGATCACCTGATCAAGACGATGTGCAGAACCCATGAGTCAGCCATGCCGGCTCAAGGTCAAGGTCACAACTCCAGGTCAAAGGTTTGAGCCTTCCATTTTGTGTCCGCTCTATATCTCTTAAACCCCTTGAAGGAATTTTATAAAACTTGGGTCAAATGATCACCTCATCAAGGCGATGTGCAGAACCCATGAGTCAGTCATGCCGGCTCAAGGTCAAGGTCACAACTTAGGGTCAAAGGTTTGAGCCTTCCATTTTGTGTCCGCTCTATATCTCCTAAACCCCTTGAAGGATTTTCATCAAACTTGGGTCAAACGATCACCTCATCAAGGCGATGTGCAGAACTTATGAGTCAGCCATGTTGGCTCAAGGTCAAGGTCACAACTGAAGGTCAAATGTTTGAGCCTTCCATTTCGTGTCCGCTCTATATCTCCTAAACCCCTTGAAGGAATTTTATAAAACTTGGGTCAAATGATTACCTCATCAGAACGATGTGCAGAAATTATGAGTCAACCATGCCAGCTCAAGGTCAAGGTCACAACTAAGGGTCGAAGGTTTGAGCCTTCCATTTGGTGTCCACTCTGTATCTCCTTAACCCCTTGAAGGATTTTCATCAAACTTGGGTCAAATGATCACCTCATCAAGAACTCACGAGTCAGCCATGTCAACTCAAGGTCAAGGTCACAACTGAAGGTCAAAGGTTTCAGCTCTGTATCTCCTAAACCCCTTGAAGGATTTTCATGAAACTTTGGTCAAATGATCACCTCATCAAGACGTTGTGCAGAATTCATGAGTCAGCCATGTCAGTTCAAGGTCAAGGTCACAGCTAAAATCAAAGGTTTACCCTTTCACTATCCATAGCAGTGGCGGGGGATTTAGCTGTCTTTCAGACTGCCTTGTTTAATATTTGAATTACTATAAGTTAATTATTTACATATAAACAGAGAGATAAAATATCTAATAGTTTTGATGTAATCTTTCTCATAGCAAGATATTAACTTGTTGCTATAACAGGATTACTTAGGAAAGGACTTGTTTTTAGAAGATAATGTCATTGATTTCTTGTAATATTGAGATCTGAGATAATATATAAATAAATAGCTTTTTCATAAATTTATAATAAAATCGAAACAATACAACATTTTTAATCTTAAACTATTAAAGGGAGAAAATACACTTACTTGTGATTGCTGAAACTGTCACCACAGGAACAATAGTCAGCACAATTATCCCGTATCTACAAATCAGTTTTAGATCATTACGGCAACCAGGCTATATTTCATAGTTAGATTTCAAGTGGTTAGATATAGAAGGATGGAATGTAACTTTTCAGAACATTAATAAAGTTTATTATCATATGAGAAAAATATAAGAAAGTCCATTTTCATTTTAAATAAAATTACAACAAATGTATTTAAAAATCCATTATAGTGAATATTTACCTGTTAAGCATGATAGAATTTACTTTGGTATTATCTTCTCTATTTGATAAAAAAAACAACAACAAAAAACACTAGTCTTAAAATCTGTAAATATCAAGCAGTGAAGAGACAATGTGTCGGTTTGGCTTCTTTGTAGAGTATATGACCATCTATGATTTAACAGCTCAGACTGCATTTAAATATAGATCTATACAGGTGTTTTCCGAATTATAAATATATTTTTTTTCCATTTGTTAAAAATAGATAATCTATAATCAGTTCATATGCAAAGTTGACCATCATATCATGATATAAGAATATCAGTTTTCATAAAAATTGAGTAGTATTGTTATACTACCTAGTATAATTATGTAAAGTATTCATTGACCCTAATCAATAAAATGATGGTAGCTTTTATTTGTTAACTTTACTTATATTCTTCATTATGTTGGTACTTGATCATGAGAGTAATTATCTCATCAACCAGCAGTTAATAGGTATAGGTTTAATATAAAAGGCATGCACTGACCTCCAAGATCTTTCTTTAAGATTGAAGTTTTTGTCTCTAAACTATCTTAAAAATGCCAGATCAAGTAAAAAAAAAAGGAAGGATGCTCGAGTCAGGAATCGAACCCAGACTGCTGCAGAAATAAAAACTTTCATGCAGTCTTGACCAATACATCATTTTATGATCATTGAATATAAATATTTATAATTAAGGCTGTTTACCGCTTACAATTTTCAATGTAAAAATTAGTAAAAACAAGTAAGTCTCCTGTGTTTCCATAACAATTACATTTTTTTGTTGTTGTTGTCATATCATCTGGAGACTGGGGGAGGGTTTAGGGCGGTGTGTGTGCGTGGGGGGGGGGGGGGGGGGGGGTGTTACTCACAAATATAATTGAATAATATAGAATGTAATGCATTTAATTAAAAAAATACATTTGGCTTTATGAGGTAGAACTTCTTCAAATTTTAATCAAACTACTATTTACTTTTTATTGAGCTCCAATACAATTCTTTGCACAGATTTTTTTGGATCTGGTGTAGAAAAACAAGATGTTCCTCTATGAGTGAAATACTGTAAAACCTGCTTTAGTGGTCACCCCTATTTAAGCAGCCAGTGTCTCATTTCCCAAAATGGTCATCCATTCTATAAATTGCCTGCATTAAGGAGCCACCTGCTGTAAGCAGCCACTTTTCCCCACTCCCTTGGCTGGCTGCTTATGACAGGTTTTACTGTACCCATTTATACATGTAGACTGGTATTTGAGCTTGACCATTAGAGAGGCAGACTACATTCATACATTTGACTTTTTACTTGATCTGTTGCATTTTTCATTTTTCATTTTAGATTAAAAGGAAACTGTTCTATCCTTAAATGAGATATAACTTTTCGGTTTCCTTTTGTTGTAAACAATTACGTAATCAGTTCAATTCCCACCTTTATTTGCATATCACTGCAAGTGGCTGTAAGTTACATGTACAGACAATGAACTATGTGCATAGACTACGTCAGAAGTATATTGTTTTATAGTTGCAAAAATATGTACCAGGATAATGTTCCTTGACCTTAAATTCTTTGTCTTATTGGTCTAGTTTTCATCATGATAAATCTTTGGTTTCAGTTTAAAAAAAAAATAGAATTGTGAAACAAGTAACGAAAACTGTTTCAATAGTTATCAAATATAATACTGTTATTGTCTTTTTTAGAAAATTTATCACAAAATCTTTAAAAACTACTTATTCATGAGGTGCAAAGTTTCAAAGCAACAATATACATACACTTTGCACTTTCACATAATTGTAAAGTATCTAGTATATAAGGTTTCTTCATGTTGTAGTATGTGTAGTTGTAAAAATTATGATTTTCAAAAAGTATAACTCAAAATGGTTACCATTTTTATGCAATGAAATTCCCCTCACTGTCATCTATCATTGTGAGGTTTCCATCACTAGTTGCAGGCAAAATTTAAGTACAATAAGGGAGATAATTCAGATATTTAAGACAGAGTTACAGTTCATAAGCCCTGCACTTCCTGTCACTGTTGCCTACTTAAAAATTGAAGTTCTGTCAGAACACAAGTCTTTGTTTCTTAACCAGTTACAAAGTTTAATGCTTTTCAATTTTGAATGGAAAAATTAGTAAAAACAAGTAATTCTTATGTGTTTGCATAACATATAATCTGTCAGTATCTAAGTTTCAAAGCTAATATATTTTCATATCTAACAAATTTCTTTTTTGTCATATAATCTAATGAGGTCGAAATAACCTACATAGTTAACCCTCCAACTTGCACACACTTCAGCATGGGTTTGAATTCAATTTGTACCATTTTTTTAAATTCATTGTAGTGTTATAAAAGAAAGTCCCCCACCAGGATTAAGTAAATTCTAATTTATTTTAGCTCAATTGCAATGAAAGTTTGAAGCTTACGGTATTTGAATCACTCTTGAGTCAGCATCCTGGAAAAAGCAATACTGATGTCATATTGAAGTGAGGTTGCAGCCACATGTGGTTTTGCCCCAGTGAAGCTTGAACCCCACAACCTCCAGGTTGAGCAGCCCGCAATCTAGTTTCCCTCGATTTGAACAGGATACTTGTTTGCTACCTCATTCAGAAATTGTTCCTATCACTCAGCCATAGGACCTAAAAAATTCTTTGTTTCTGGTAACATGCTCAAAAAAATAAGGGTAGGTAGGTCAGAATTTTTTTTTTGGGGGGGGGGGGGGGGGATTTCTTTTGTATTGAGACTTTTCAAAAATTAATTTTGTGTCAAAAAATGAATACAAATAAGGGGGTTATGCCTTTAGAGTATCAGTAAGGTAGTTGATTTCTAATATCACTGACCCTGTTTAAAGCATAGAAAGTGCAGTTTCTATGGATGCGCAGGCTGGTCTGGACCCAATTTGCTGGTCGCAAATGCACTCTGTTGGTTTTCTCATGGTGCGGCTCAAATGAAAATGAAAACATGACAAACACTGCAGTCATTAGGTCAAAGTACAAATTTTATTTTCACAACTTCATGAAACAAAAAACATAAAAACAATGGTTGGTATAATTAATCAAAACTTAACTGATGCACATACATGGAATGTAACCAGTAAACAACAACAACAATAACAACAACATTCCAAACAACATGATACAATTTGTTGGCCAGTATGATCAAGCTGAAGAATATTTCAAAATACAAACTATTTATACTAAAAATCATATAGAGGATATTTGTTTGTTTCAGTGTAAGATTGAAATACTGTAAAATCATTTTATTTCGTGGGCATGAAATTTCATGGTTTGGCCAAAACGGCAATTTCGTGGGGATATGAATTTGTGGATTTCAACTTTTGAACATAAAATGAATGAGAATTTTACTTGTTCATTTGGATTAAATTTCATGGATTGACTCAACCACGAAAATTAGTCCCCCACGAATATTAATGATTTCACAGTATCTTTTATGACTGAACTCAAGATGCAGTGGCATAGCCATGAGTGAGAATGTAAGATATGGTGTTCATATATAAACAAATTAGGTAAAACAAACAAATCTCTTATTTCATGTTTTGACTGGAAAATGAATTTCCTGGGGGAAATGCCAGTTTATCTGTAGAATACAATAATACCATAAATGTCAATTTGAGACAAGATGAAATAAAGCATATGGGTGGGTGGGGGTATATATATTTTGTTAGAAATACTGGTATATAAATGGAACACAATAATCATATTTATATAAAAACTAAGGGGAAACCAGTAGTGTTCAACATTTTTTTATGGTTTCCTGATTTTAAAAAAGGTGTGTAAGCTATGATAATTTAAAAGCAACACCCCCGTGTTGTAATCTTTCCTTATGTAGATTCTAAATGGTACAGATAAATAGAGTTATATGTCCTGGGAGTAAGATAAAGCCAGTACTTAAATTTGGTATTTAACTAGTGTAATAAAACTTTGACGTTGACATTGTTGCAAGTATGGGAGACGTTCATCAAATGGACTTCGTAAAGAAAGAGGAAATGTTGATGTTTCAGTAGAAAAAACTTACATTCGATAAAAAGAATGATGTATACTTCATACCTGGATCTTCCAAAATAAAACTGCAAACACTGTTACAGATTAGGTTGCTCAAACAGTAGCCTGGTGTCAATCTTGAGGTCATGGACTTTTTTATTTCATTTAAGAATTAATTACCATGACTCTGCTAATTTTCTATAATGAACATGTCCATCTTTCAATTTGGCCAGTACCATTAACTGTTAAAAGGGGTGTTTACCAAAAAGATACTGACTGAATGGCGAACAATGCAGATCTTGATCAGAATGCTTGAATGTGCAGGCTGGTCAAGATAATATTATTACACTGGTTGGGCTGCAAAGGCACACTCGATCATGTCCAGCATGATTAGTGTTCAGTGGGATTTTTTGTGTGCGTTTATATTTATATGCTAGCCATTCTTGGATGATTTGAAAGAAGTCCAAATGTGGTTTATACTTGTAAAAATGACAACAAGAGGCTCAAGTGGGCCTAAGTCGCTCACCTGAGGCTGACTTTGACCTAATTAGATCTTGCTTGTGACAAAGAATTAAATTTAAAAAAGAATTAATTTAAAAAAAAGAAATGAATTAAAAAAGAATTTTAAAAGTATTTCTGTTTTTAGCTCTAGCGGCCCCTAAAAGGGGTCAAGTGCTCCAATTTGAACAAACTTGGGAGAGGACCATATAATTATGCTACATACCAAGTTTCATGAAGATCCATCAAGCAGTTCATGATAAGAAGTTGTTTAAATGGTATTTTCTACTTTAAGCTCTAGTGGCCCCTAAAAGGGGCCAAGAGCCCCCATTTGAAGAAATTGGGAGAGGACCATATAATTATGCCACAGACCAAGTTTAATGGAGATCCATCAAGCATATAAAGGTATTTCTATATTTAGCACTAGTGGCCCCTATAAGGGGCCAAGGGCCCCATTTGAACAAAATTGGGAGAGGACCATATAATGATGCCACAGACCAAGTTTAATGGAGATCCATCAAGCATATAAAGGTATTTCTATTTTTAGCACTAGCGGCCCCTTAAAGGGGCCAAGTGCCCAATTTGAACAAAATTGGGAGAGGACCATATAATGATGCTTCAGACCAAGTTTGATGAAGATCCATCAAGCGGTTCATGAGAAGAAGTTGTTTCAAGGTATTTCTATTTTTAGCCCTAACAGCCCCTAAATGGGGCCAAGTGCCCCCATTTGAACAAATTTGAGAAAGGTCCTTATAATTATGCTACAGACCAAGTTTGATGAAAATCCATCAAAGGGTTCATGAGAAGAAGTTGTTTAAAGGTATTTCTATTTTTAGCTCTAGCGGCCCCTTTAAGGGGCCAAATGCCCCCATTTAAACAAATTTTGGAGAGGAACATATAATGATGCCATAGACCAAGTTTGATGAAGATCAGTCAAGTGGTTCATGATAAGAAGTTGTTTATTTTTAGCTGTAGTGGTGCCCCCATTTAAACAACTTGGGAGAGAACCATATAACAATGCTCCACACAAAGTTTGATGAAGATCCATCAAGCAGTTCATGAGAAGAAGTTGTGTAAAGGATTTTCTATTGTTAGCTCTAGCAGCCCCTAAAAGGGGCTAAATGCCCCCATTGAACAAACTTGATAGAGCACCTCACCAGGATGCTACAGATCAAATTTGTTTCAGTAGTTTCAGAGGAGAAGATGTTAAAGTAACAAGAGCTGTCAGTGGACAGCGCGCTCGACTATTCTCAGTGCTTGATAGTATAATATAAGCAATGAGTAAAACTTTAACATTACAATAAGCATATTTTAAGTCGAAAAGGGGCCATAATTCAGTCAAAATGCTTGACAGAGTTGCCTCCTCCTTTTTACAGACTGGGGTCATGATGGTAAACAAGTATGCAAAATATGAAAGCAATATCTCAATGGATTTTTAAAATATTTAGGGTGGTACGCAAACTTTAACATTTATTCTAAGTCAAAAAGGGGCCATAATTCAGTAAAAATGCTTGATAGAGTTGTCTCCTCCTTTTTACAGACTGGAGTCATGATGGTAAACATGTATGCAAAATATGAAAACAATATCTCAATGGACTTTGAAAATATTTAGGGTGGTACGCAAACTTTAACATTTATTCTAAGTCGAAAAGGGGCCATAATTCAGCCAAAATGCTTGATAGAGTTGCCTCCTCCTTTTTATAGACTGGGGTCATGATGGTAAACAAGTATGCAAAATATGAAAGCAATATCTCAATGGACTTTGAAAATATTTGGGGTGGTACGCAAACTTTAACATTTATTCTAAGTCAAAAAGGGGCCATAATTCAGTCAAAATGCATGATAGAGTTGCCTCCTCCTTTTTACAGACTGGGGTCATGATGGTAAACAAGCATGCAAAATATGAAAGCAATATCTCAATGGACTTTGAAAATATTTAGGGTGGTACGCAAACTTTAACATTTGTGTGATGCTCACGCTAACGCTCACGCCGACACCGGGCGAGTAGGATAGCTCCCCTATTCTTCGAATAGTCGAGCTAAAAATGTGGACGGCGCACGACAGACGCTGGACCATCCACCCTATACTGATAGCTCACCCTGAACCTTCGGATATCATACAGGATTTATATTTACATTTTTTTTACAGTAGCTTGTTACAAAAATAAGTGACTTGCTTTCCATGAGAACTAGAAAATCAAAATATATGTCAGGATATTGATTTTTTAAACATCTAAATAGAACAGACAAAAAAACCGAACCACATTCAAATGTAATTCGCCTTCCAATAAGATTATCTAAATATTGTTAAATCAAGTGAAAAATCTTATGATCGTGTCGGCTCAATTTTGATCTCATCAGAAACCTTATATTTAGCTTCCGGTATCATTTACTGTTCTTTTTGAAATTTTGGCATCAAATTCTGAAGAATTTTTTAATGATGCCACTTTGTACATGTTTTGTAAATGATGTCAGACTGTGTGTGCAATCTCGCAGAAAGGGCCAGAGAAAATGTCGCTTAAAGGTAAACTCTAGCAACCCCAAAAAGGCAGCCGGATGCCCTACTTGAACAAGTTTTGAAAAGGACTTTACAATGATGCTACAGACCAAGTTTTTTGAAGATCAATTTAGCCATTCATAAGAAGAAGTCGTTAAGTTATTTATGTTTTTAGCTCTAGCCTTTTAGGGGCTGGGTGCTCCCATTTGTAAAAATATGTAAGCAGACCATACAATGATGCTACAGACCAAGTTTAATGAAGATCCATGAAGCAGTTCATGAGAAGAAGTTGTTTAAAGGTATTCCTATTTCTAGATCTAGAAGCTCTTAAAAGGGGCCAAGCAACCTCATTTGAGCAAATATTGCTACAGACCAAATTTGATGATGATTCATGAAAGAAGATGTAATCTAAATTAAAAGATTTTCTATTTTAAGCTATGGCAGCCACTAAAAGGACCAAGCTGATAATAAAAATGTTGATGGATTGAAAGACGACGGACAGTGAGCTATCACAATAGCTGAGCACTTCATGCTCAGGTGAGCTAAAAACATAAAGAAAACAATTATAAAAGGCATTTTAATAAATTAAGGTAATTTTATAAGCTATTAAAACATTTTATACATATAAAAATGCAATTTACAGTCAAAGACTAGCAATTTTAACATGCATGGGCAATGTTTCTAGCTTTATGTCAAATCGTTTAAAAACACTTTAAAGCATTACTCATGAATCAGAAAAGTGAAGTTTTGAAATAGATAAAAGGATGACTTTCCTTTTTTTAAACAAGAGGACCATGATGGTCCTGAATCGCTCACCTCTTCCCGCCTGACCCAGTTTTGAGTATGACGTCGTTTTTTCTATTATTTGACATAGTGACCTAGTTTTTGAGCTCATGTGACCCAAATTTGAACTTGACCTAGATATTATCAAGATAAAAATTCTGACCAATGTTCAAGAAGATCCATTGAAAAATATGGTCTCTAGAGAGGTCACAAGGTTTTTCTATTATTTGACCTATTGACCTAGTTTTTCGAAGATACGTGACCCTGTTTTGAATTTTACCTAGATATCATCAAGGTGAACATTCTCACTAATTTTCATGAAGATCTCATGAAAAATATGGCCTCTAGAGAGGTCACAAGGTTTTTCTATTTTTATACCTACTGGCCTAGTTTTTGACCGCAGTTGACCCAGTTTCAAACTTGACCTAGATATCATCAAGATGAACATTCAGACCAACTTTCATACAGATCCCATGAAAAGTATGGCCTCTAGAGAGGTCACAAGGTTTTTTTATTATTTGACCTACTGACCTAGTTTTTGAAGACACGTGACCCAGTTTCAAATTTGACTTACATATCATCAAGGTGAACATTCTGACCAATTTTTATGGAGATCCATTCATAAGTATGGCCTCTAGAAAGGTCACAAGGTTTTTCTATTTTTAGACCTACTGACCTAGTTTTTGATCGCACATGACCCTGTTTCGAACTTGACCTAGATATCATCAAGATGAACATTCAGACCAACTTTCATACAGATCCCATGAAAAATATGGCCTTTAGAGAGGTCACAAGGTTTTTCTATTATTTGACCTACTGACCTAGTTTTTGATGGCATGTGACCCACTTTCGAAACTGACCTAGATATCATCAAGATGAACATTCAGACCAACTTTCATACAGATCCCATGAAAAATATGGCCTCTAGAGAGGTCACAAGGTTTTTCTATCATTTGACCTACTGACCTAGTTTTTGACGGCACGTGATCCATTTTCGAACTTGACCTAGATATCATCAAGGTGAACATTCTGACCAATTTTCATGAAGATCTCTTGAAATGTATGGCCTCTAGAGAGGTCACAAGGTTTTTCTATTTTTAGACCTACTGACCTAGTTTTTGATGGCACGTGACCCAGTTTCAAACTTGACCTAGATATCATCAAGATGAACATTCAGACCAACTTTCATACAGATCCCACGAAAAATGTGGCCTTTAGAGAGGTCACAATGTTTTTCTATTATTTGACCTACTGACCTAGTTTTTGAAGGCACATGACCCAGTTTCGAACTTGACCTAGATATCATCAAGATGAACGTTCTGACCAATTTTCATGAAGATCTTGTGAAATATATGGCCTCTAGAGAGGTCACAAGGTTTTTCTATTTTTAGACCTATTGACCTAGTTTTTGATGGCATGTGACCCAGTTTCGAACTTGACCTAGATATCATCAAGGTGAACATTCTGACCAATTTTCATGAAGATCTTGTGAAATATATGGCCTCTAGAGAGGTCACAAGGTTTTTCTATTTTTAGACCTACTGACCTAGTTTTTGAAGGCACGTGACCCAGTTTCGAACTTGACCTAGATATCATCAAGATAAACATTCTGACCAACTTTCATAAAGATCCCATGAAAAATGTGACCTCTAGAGTGGTCACAAGCAAAAGTTTACGGACGGACGCACGCACGGACGCACGCACAGACGGACGACGGATGACGGACACCGGGCGATCACAAAAGCTCACCTTGTCACTTTGTGACAGGTGAGCTAAAAACAGTTTAATAACATACATTTCTTTTTTATTCAACAACTATCAGATTAAAATTTCAAATTTTTAAAATTTCTAATTCATAAAACTTAAAAATTCATAAAATAACGAATTCATAACTTTAATAATACTGGTTTATGATTTTTGACAATTTGTCTTTAATCAAATTTAAAAAATTTGATGGTCATCTGGAAACATGACCATGTTCTATTTTGACAACCTTATAGGTTAAAAATTATGGCACAACATCTGACTTTTTATAATTATAAAATTACACTTAAATGAACAATATTTGAGCCACGCCATGAGAAAACCAACATAGTGCATTGGCGACCAGCATGGATCCAGACCAGCCTGCGCATCCGCACATTCTGGTCAGGATCCATGTTGTTTGCTAACGGTTTCTCTAACTGCAATAGGCTTTGAAGGTGAACAGTATGGATCCTGACCAGATATGTTGATTTTCTCATGAAGCAGCTCATTTCAATCATAAGTAGTCATCAGAGGAGATGGAGACTAAGGAAAATATTTATTGAGCAATCCCTTTAACTCTGAGCAAATATTCAAAATTGCTCTTTTTCATAAACTGCTTCAGTTCTGTGTTATATATTATCATACTTAATTTCATTTTGAACAATGATTTTTCTTTCAGAAAAAACTTTTTAAAACTCATTAAGTCTTACTCTCAGTTTATCATTAACCTGCATGACATAGTAGGAACATTACATTTTACAGAATGTTCTATGCATATTTTTGTCTGCATTGCAAATATTTTGTACTGGCCATTGCCTTAAAATGTCTAGATATTTGCTACAGTGCAACCTTTCTAAATGAACCCCACTGGGAAGACGAAAATAGTGTTGTTGTAAAGAGGTTGTTGCTCTAGAAAGGTTAATTTTTAATGGAAATCTATCTAAAGGGAAGGAAACTGTGATATCAATCTTTCTAGAGAGGTATTTGCTCCTTGGGGGTGTCATTAAGAGAGGTTATACAGTATACTTAAACTATGAACAAATGATAGAAATGTTTGCAAAGTACCCATGCCATGACAATGATCAAAAAGGAGTTAAACATCTTTAAGATGCTTTTTGAATAATATATTTATTGTTAAACAAAATCAACTTTCTACACGATTGTGTCTTTAACCGTTACCCTGCTAAATTTCTCAAATGGACTTGTCCATTATACAATATGGGCAGTACCACTTTCTATTCAAAGGAGTGTTCACTAAACACTTATTGACTGGATAGCGAATAGTGCAGATCATGATCAGCCTGCATGGATGTGCAGACTGATCTTGGTCTGCACTAGTCACAAAGGCAGAATCACTTGCCGCCAGCAGGCTAAATGTTAAAAATTGTTAATATATGTAATTTTAATGAATCATTTTCTTATTTACAAATTTGTGTAAAAAGAAGAATTTCATCTCTCTCCTTCCAAATGCAAATGAGTTGGTTTAAAAACATAGCAAATCTGTCAAGAACAAGACAATTAAAATTTACAATAAACAATGCATTAACTTATTGCCCTATGTACAGTAAAATAATTTAAAAAATTATAGTATTAAATAAAAAGTGCCCTAGTTACAGTTGAACGTAACACATGGTTGTAGTTCTTAAATAATTACCGGTATACATGTACTATGTTTTATCATCTTAAATAAACACCAATGAATTCTGACTACATATGGTAGGTTTCTTCATAATACCTACCCTGATTTCTGGACAAATATTACACCTAGCTGCCCTCTATCAAAGAACGCATTAAAACAAGAATTCCCTTAAAAAGTGGTAATAAAAGTATGCAATGTAAAAAACATTATATCCCTACAAAACTAATACAGCACAAAAAATCAGCTAAGAGTGAAACATAAGACTTTTAGAGGATGCTGTCTGAATTTGAGATTTTGATTTAAATAGTCTTAGGTCTCCTAAAAATAAGAATATAGAATATTAATTAAAAAAAGGCACTGACATATCTACAAAAAATTGATATCACTTGTAATTACTGGCACAGTTTTTTATGATTATAATGTTAATAAATTTGTTCTCATGTTGGTAATGTAACTGATCCTTGATTGAACAGCTGAGGATTTATTACATGGATATTGTGAAAATTAATGTTATTAAAATGTTTTAAAACAAATGTCAATAAATTAATCTCACTTGCCTATAAAAATGCCCCATTGCAGGAATTACACTGTAAAAGACTGTAGATAACTTAGCAACAGCAGTAAAATCTGGAAATTTATGATTGTATTAATGCCTATGTAACAAATGTCCTATGTAATAATGGGTTAATATAATAGTATGATTTATAAAAATGTATTTAGCACATGTTAATTCCAATACCATCACATATTTTTTTTTGCAATAATAAGAAAGGTTTTAATGTCATTTACAACAATTAATGTACATGTAAACCTATATTATTTAGTTTGTACCATTATCTATTATTTCACTTCCCAGCTTAGCCTTAAAAGCGAAGTGTATATTGAAAAGATCTTTTCAAGTCCAGATTTCATGCAAAGATATTAGTATACATAGCTCCACTGTGAGAACCCGGGTTTTCCCTCTATACCAGGAGCAGACTAAATGCTTCTTCTATCTTACAACATTTCCTCAACTCAGAATGGTCCCATACTTTGTTCTAGCATTATTGAGACGCCTGAATAAATAATCTCACATAAAAGTTAAATACAATGTACTATAGTGTTTTCTAAAACAGAACCATCATCAATGATGGTTGTTTTTGTTACTGTATGTAAGCTGATATGTTAAACACTTAGCTAATGACTCAGAATCATCTTCGGGAATAAAAACATCCTCAGCAGTAAAGCGTATATTATACCTTTCTTTATGAAAGGTCTTAATTTTACGATTTGTTATAAGGTAGAAGTTTCTTCTAAGTTTGAAGCATCCGCACTGAGTGCGTGTCCGGATTTTGATTTTTTCTCCATTTATTTCCTTACCACTCTTCTCTAAAGGTGCAAGAATAATCCCGTTAAGAATTGTGCCATGCTTTGTCTTGCGTTTGTTATAGATGAAGAATCTGTAAACTGAAAATAGAAAGAAAAGCTTCAGGTGAAAGCCTTTAATCACATCACTTGATATTTTCATTTCAACAAAACAACTATTTCATTTGGACCTGAATTCATATTCACTTCAAATTTTAAAAAATCAAAACTGGGAATTTCTTAATTCATCAGAATGTTATTTCATGAATTGTCAAAAACAGTAAGTTCCGAGCTCATACATTGTTGCATACCAGAAGTTTACCATAGTTCTCTAGTTGAACTCGTCTCGGAATTTTTGACAAACCTCTAATGGATGAGAATGGAACTCATTATAATTAAGCATCTTTACGTGGAAGGAGTATTTTAAGTTTTATTAAATTATATTAAACTGAAAGAGTGGCTCAATGTATGATGCAGAAATGTGCAGAGTCTAGGCAGGCAAAATGTGTCCACACACTCCTTTACTTTAAATCCGGTAAGATGTTATTAACCATAAGTTATATAAATTCTAAGATCATGCTGAAAATTAAATAAACTAATCCAATAGATGTAGATCTATATGTAAGTTGACAACTTCAAATACATTTTCCAGACTTCAGGGAAAACAACCATTGAATGGATACAAGGAAAGAAAAATTGCTGTACCTTTAGTTTTGCTGCAAATAGTTACATCCGTCACAGGTGAGCAGAATGGACACTGTTTTCTGTCAGCTGTTGTCGACTTAGTAGCTCTTTCCTCAGGTATAATTGACTTTATTGTGATAGTGTCATAGTGATGCATTTCACGGACTTTTCCTCTCTCACACACCTGTAAAACACATCAATACATTACCTCTAGCCTGCTAACTTTCAAAAATCATTCAATTTGGGCAATACAATTTTTTATTTGAAGGGGTGTTCAATGAAAATTTACTGATCAAATAGCAAACAGTGCAGACCATGATCAGCCTGCACGGACGTGCCTGCATTGGCAGAATCACTTGCCGCCAGCAGGCTAAAGTTTAAACATAAAGATTTACGCACAAACATAGTAAACAATAAAGTAAATACAGCAAAAAAATAACTGTTGTAAAATTAAGTTGTTACAATGAAGGAAGCATTGTTATTTATTGTTTGATTACAATAAGAATAGCATTCCACCCTGACCTTACAACTAATTAACTGTCGCAATTTAGTAAATTTAAACGGCCGTGTTAAAATTGACCTGTTTCTAGTCTTTTTTCTTTTATTTTTTATCTATTTTTTCAAGTACTTGATTATTAAATTTCGTAATTGATACTCGGAACACCAAGCAAGTACTCGGTTAACTGGTTGCCATCCCTACAATTTACATATAAAAGCAAAAGCATAATACTTTAATAATGAAATGGCTTGTGAGTCCTCTAGAGATCTACAATGATATTTTGCTTCGATCTACCTCAGTGTACTTACTGTAAGTCTGTATTCTGCCTGTAATGATATTGTGGTACGACCTGCCTAGCTGTACTTGCTGTAAATCTGTATCTTGCCTGTCTCTAGAGATCAGTACAATGATATTGTTTGAGTTACAATGATACTGTGCTACGACCTACCTCAGTGTACTTACTGTAAGTCTGTATTCTGCCTGTAATGATATTGTGGTACGACCTACCTAGCTGTACTTGCTGTAAATCTGTATCTTGCCTGTCTCTAGAGATCAGTACAATGATATTGTTTGAGTTACAATGATACTGTGCTACGACCTACCTCAGTGTACTTACTGTAAGTCTGTGTTCTGCCTGTAATGATATTGTGCTTCGACCTACCTCAGTGTACTTGATCTACCTCAGTGTACTTACTGTAAGTCTGTATCCTACCTGTCTTGATATTGTGCTATGACCTACCTCAGTGTACTTGATCTACCTCAGTGTACTTACTGTAAGTCTGTGTTCTGCCTGTAATGATATTGTGCTTCGACCTACCTCAGTGTACTTGATCTACCTCAGTGTACTTACTGTAAGTCTGTGTTCTGCCTGTCTTGATATTGTGCTATGACCTACCTCAGTGTACTTGATCTACCTCAGTGTACTTACTGTAAGTCTGTATCCTACCTGTCTTGATATTGTGATTCGACCTACCTCAGTGTACTTGATCTACCTCAGTGTACTTACTGTAAGTCTGTGTTCTGCCTGTCTTGATATTGTGCTATGACCTACCTCAGTGTACTTGATCTACCTCAGTGTACTTACTGTAAGTCTGTATCCTACCTGTCTTGATATTATGCTTCGACCTACCTCAGTGTACTTGATCTACCTCAGTGTACTTACTGTAAGTCTGTATCCTACCTGTCTTGATATTGTGCTTCGACCTACCTCAGTGTACTTGATCTACCTCAGTGTACTTACTGTAAGTCTGTATCCTACCTGTCTTGATATTATGCTTCGACCTACCTCAGTGTACTTGATCTACCTCAGTGTACTTACTGTAAGTCTGTATCCTGCCTGTCTCTACAGATTTACAATGATATTGTGCTACGACCTACCTCAGTGTACTTATTGTAAATCTGTATCCTGCCTATCTCTACAGATTATCAATGATATTGTGCTACCATCTACCTCAGTGTACTTATTGTAAATCTGTATCCTGCCTGTCTCTACAGATTTACAATGATATTGTGCTACCACCTACCTAAGTGTACTTATTGTAAATCTGTATCCTGCCTGTCTCTACAGATTTACAATGATATTGTGCTACCATCTACCTAAGTGTACTTATTGTAAGCCTGTAACAGTATCCTGCCTGTCTCAACAGATTTACAATGATATTGTGCTACCATCTACCTAAGTGTACTTATTGTAAGCCTGTAACAGTATCCTGCCTGTCTCTACAGATTTACAATGATATTGTGCTACCATCTACCTAAGTGTACTTATTGTAAGCCTGTAACAGTATCCTGCCTGTCTCAACAGATTTACAATGATATTGTGCTACCATCTACCTGAGTGTACTTATTGTAAGTCTGTAACAGTATCCTGCCTGTCTCTACAGATTTACAATGATATTGTGCTACCATCTACCTGTGTGTACTTATTGTAAGCCTGTAACAGTATCCTGCCTGTCTCTACAGATTTACAATGATATTTTGCTACGACCTACCTCAGTGTACTTATTGTAAATCTGTATCCTGCCTGTTTCTACAGAGATACAATGATATTGTGCTACGACCTACCTCAGTGTACTTATTGCAAGTCTGTATTCTGCCTGTCTTTACAGAGTTACAATGATATTGTGCTACGACCTACCTCAGTGTACTTATTGTAAGTCTGTATCCTGCCTGTCTCTACAGAGTTACAATGATATTGTGCTACGACCTACCTCAGTGTACTTATTGTAAGTCTGTATTCTACCTGTCTTTACAGAGTTACAATGATATTGTGCTACGACCTACTTCAGTGTACTTATTGTAAGTCTGTATCCTGCCTGTCTCTACAGATTTACAATGATATTGTGCTACGACCTACCTCAGTGTACTTATTGTAAGTCTGTATTCTACCTGTCTCTACAGAGATACAATGATATTGTGCTACGACCTACCTCAGTGTACTTATTGTAAGTCTGTATCCTGCCTGTCTCTACAGAGTTACAATGATATTGTGCTATGACCTACCTCAGTGTACTTATTGTAAGTCTGTATCCTGCCTGTCTCTACAGATCTACAACAATTGGTATGACTTGCATGCTGCTTTTGTTCAACAGTCATATAACTTGACTGTATCCTACAACAAAGATCTGTTCTTTTGTCGATCAGAATTCTACCACAGCACTGCTGGTTGTAGCCTTTCTTGAAAGGTTCTGAAAATAATCAGTTGTTATTATTCTTCTATAACTATATCATTTGACATTTTAATTAAACAATACTCAAGATGATAAATTTAAATCCTGCCCAGTATTTTTTGTAGACCTGGCTTTTGGGGTTTTAATATTGGTTTGGGAGACTAATATATAAAACGAACCTTGTCACTGGTCAATTTTAAATTTCTGCTTTCAAACAACTAAATAGAACTGCATTTTATAGAACATAGGTATAACTAGAATCAACAATAATCTCTAGTTCTCTAGCTAAATGAACAAATGCTGGAAATTTACTTTTATAGATGTCATTATCATTTTATTTGACAAGTATAAAGATGGCAGCAGGTAATGTCATTATCCACAAGAGTTTAAATTTCCTGTTCATCTAACACCTAGTAAGATATATTTCAAAAACAATTTAAACTTCATACTATTGTCACAGCATCCATCAGTTGAGGAAGAAATAAATTTGCCATCACAACATGACACAGTGGCATCATTCAGGTTCATGAGCTTATCTCCACAACAGGTCACATTCATCTCCGGTTCTACAGGTAACAAGTTAGTGCCGCAACACTTCAAGTATTTGTCACCATGACTGTATTCCTCTATAAATAAAGTCCTGAATATATCCATACAGTTTTGCACTTTATAAAAAAGCCAGTGTTACATCAGGATGGAGATATTATCCTACTTGATTTTTTCCTCAATAAATTTCAGTAGTAATCAGTAAAAATGAAATAAAATTTTAAGGCATAAAAAAGTTCTTTGTTTCCAGTATCCGACCTACCGTAATCTTTCGGCCCGACTAAATGTCTTTATGGCCTTGGAGAATATTTTTTCAACTTTTTAACAAAAATTGTAAAACTGCACTTTTTATGCTTTAAACATGGTCAGTGATGTTAGAAATCAACTTACTGATAATCTAAAGACATAACACCCTTATTTGTATTCATTTTTTTTTGACACAAAAATAATTTCAGAAAAGTCTCACTTAATAAAACAAGAGGGCCATGATGGCCCTATATCGCTCACCTGAGTACCATTGCTCTTAATGATAAGATCAAGTTTTGACATAGATCACATCGGCATACACTTTAAGTATCATCAGGATAAATATTTTCTTGTAACAGTCCCTTTTGACCTATGGGTCACGTACTAGTCATAGCCAAACTCCATACCAAGTTTGAGGGTCCTTGGCTCAAATGCTGCATTTTTGTACTAGCGTGACTATTCCTTACCCTAGAAGACTTAAATAACATTTAAAAAAAAAACATTTAAAACCAATCTCATTAGATGCTGTGAGGTATATTCATTTACATAAAATAAAGGGAGGTAATTTGTCATAAATGCAGTCAAAAGTTATCTACCCTGGTTGTCCGAGTCCATCTGATGGCATAAATGACATTTCAAATCAGTATCTTCATTCGTTACTGAGATACACCCATTTTAATTTGAAACAAAGGGAGGTAATTTGACATAAAATCAGTCCATAGTTATCTACCCTTATTGTCTCAGTCCAACTAATGACAATAATGAAATTTCAAATGAGTCCTATAAATACTTAGGCGTAAAAAAAAAATTGTTTGTTTCCGGTATCCCGACCTACCCTAAATTTTTGGCCCTACCCTAAATGTTTTTATGGCCTTGGAGAATATTTTTTTCAACTTTTGACAAAAAGTTGCAAAACTGCATTTTTTATGCTTTAAACATGGTCAGTGATGTTAGAAATCCACTTCCTGATCCTCTAAAGGCATAACCCCCTTATTTGTATTCATTTTTGACACAAAAATAATTTCCGAAAAGTCTCCCTTAATAAAAAAAATTCCAAAAAAAAAAAAAATTCCGACCTACCTACCCTAATTTTTTTGAGCATGTTACCGGAAACAAAGAATTTTTTTTTTTAGGCCTTATTGAGATAAATTCATTTTTATTAAAATCAGGGGAGATAATCATGCATTGGTATATGCATGTAGAAGATACAGAGTACAAGCCTTTACAACAATATATTAGAAAAGTAAGTAAAAGTAGAAATTACCATGGAAGACATAAATAATGTTTAAAACCAATCTCAATAGAAGCTGCTAGGCATATTCATTTACATAAAAGATAAAGGGAGGTAATTTGTCATAAATTCAGTCAATATGTATCTTCACTGATTGTCCAAGTCCATCTGATGGCATACATGAAATTTCAGATCAGTATCTTCATTAGTTACAGAGATATACCCATTTTAATTTGAAATAAAGGGAGGTAATTTGACATAAAATCAGTCCATAGTTATCTACCCTGATTGTCTGAGTCCAACTAATGACAATAATGAAATTTCAAATGAGTCCTATAAGTACTTACTGATATAAAGCCATTTTGATTAAAATCAGGGGAGGTAATCAGATATAAAATAACTCCAGAACCTATGATTGGATCTGACAGATTCATCATGGAATCCAAGATTTATTATTGTTGAAGATATTTTGCAAGTTTGTATCAAATCAAACCATAAATGAAGTCTCTATACGGCTGCAAAAGCCAAAATAGCAAATTTTGGACCTTTAAGGGGCCATAACTCTGGAAACCATGATTGGATCTGGCCAGTTTTCGAAAGGAACCAAGATATTATGCCTATACAAGTTGTGTGCAAGTTTGATAAAAGTTGATTGCAAGATGTTGTCTCAATCGTGTTCACAAGCAAAAAATAGCAAATTTTGGCCCTTTAAGGGGCCATAACTCTGAAACCCATGATGGGATCTGGCCAATTTTCGGAAGGAACCGAGATATTATGCCAATATAAGTTGTGTGCAAGTTCGATTAAAGTTGATCGCAAAATGTGGTCTCTATCGTTATCACAAGGAAATTGTGGACGGACGGACGGACGGATGACGGACGAACGGCGATCACAAAAGCTCACCCTGTCAATATGGATAGGTGAGCTAAAAAATCAAAAAAAAAAAAAAAATTCTGACCTTTTTTAGGCCTAATGTATTTTTATCAGTGTTATGTGGCTTTTGATGATATGCATTCATGTATAGGCCTTGTGTCTTGAAAATCTTTCCCATGCTTATTAAAAATCAAAAGCACTTAATGTAATGTGGAGCATATACGCCCGAAGGTATGACTATTGACCCCTAAGTATGACCTTGACCTTGTAGCTAACTATCCAGAACATGCACTATGCACATCGTCTTGATGTGGTGAACATTTGTGTCTACTTTCTTCGAAATCCTTCGAGGGGTTCAAGAGTTACAGAGCGATGACTTTTAACCCCTAAGTGTGACCTTGACCTTGAAGCGAGACATCCAGAACAGGCACTCTGCACGTCATCTTGATGTGGTGAACATTTGTGCCAAGTTTCTTTACAATCCTTCAAACAATTTAAGAGTTACAGAGCGGATACTAAACACAGTCATATGTCTATTGACCCCTAAGTGTGACCTTGACCTTGAATATGCATGTGCTCTGTAAGTTGTCTTGATGTGATGAACATTTATGTCAAGTTTCTTTGAAATCCTTCAAGGGGGTCAGGAGTTACAGATCGGACACGAAACACACTCATATGACCTTTGACCCCTAATTGTGACTTTGACCTTGAAGTGAGCCATCTGGAACATGTGCTCTGCCGTTGTTCCGATGTGGTGAACATTTGTGTCAAGTTTCTTTGAAATCCTTCAAGGGGTTCAAGAGTTACAGAGTGGACACAAAAATGCTTAAGGACGGACAGAGGGACACCGGGAGCATAACAGAATACGTCCCTTTGGGCGTATAAAAAGGACTGAATTATAAAAATTATAAAAGCAGTTTTTTTTTCATCAAAGAGCAAGGAAGGTGGCAATGTGACCTGACTTTGACAATAACATATATCTTACCATTGCCACAGAGCACTAATCCTTTTAAGATCACCCGAGATGTGTTCTGGTCAAAATAGTATTTGTTACTGTCTTTAGCTTCGTCATTCCAGCACACCCACATTGGTGGCAACACACCAACATGCTCTTCTGTTGGTTTCTGGATCACTTTTCCTGTAAGATTTTATTATAGTATCTTAACAGTTTTGTAGAATTTATGAAAATATACATGAAATTTCTATAGTTTTTTGCATATGGGAGATTCCCGGACACATCTGTTTTTTTGTTTTTTTTAAATAGCATACTGGTTGGGAACCAGTTTCCGGACAGGACCAATTTCCAGACACATGTAATATCAGCTTTATTTGGTTGTTATTCATGTAATTGTTTTATCTAGGTCATTTAGATGTTTGTTCTTCATGTCTAGAACAAACCACTATATTACAAGGCTGTATAAAAATTAGGTTTTATGATGATAACTCACCTGTTTACAATTCAACTTTCTGTCTTAACGGGGCATGAAGATAGCATTGCACATGCGCGGTAGTTCACACTAGCCATGGTATCAAGTGGGGAAGAAATAATTAAACTACAATCATAATGATTGTCTGCTGATAACATGTTCTACTTTAAATTTCATGGTAAAAGTTGCGTAAGATGCAGGGCTGTCGATTTATGCACTAATTTTATTCTATATTTATTGGAATTATTGAGAATTCGTGTTAGACGAAATTCGAGTTATTTATAGTCAACCTCGGTTTGCTTTCGTAGCTGCTATTAAAAGTAGGGATATGTTTCAAGTGCAATTTTGATGAGATGAATGATAACGAAATATATAGAAATAGTTTAATTACTTATTTTGATATCAAACTGACTGCAAAACACCGTCAAAATATTTGCCCGGAAACTGGTTTAACTGACGGGAAAAATAACTTCTTTTAGTGACCCCATTTGAGGCCCCATGGAACCCATATTTTACGTCACAACGCAATGCTGATTACAACATTGGATGCAGCAGGAGCTGAAGTTTGTGCAGTGTGGGCTTCATTTATGTCAAATACTTTTTTAGGGAATAATGAAGCCGAAATATTAAAATGTGTCCGGAAAATGGTTCCCAACCAGTATGTTTCCTGATTAACACTCTCCCCTTAATAAACAATGCCTCCTGCTCGACCCCTCCTACTATATAAATACCCCTATTCAATCTATATCATAAGAGAATACCAAAACTATGTTAATGCTAAAATTGTTAAAATTCATTCATTAAAAGTTGGATTTATACTTTATTTGTACTAAAAAATATATGTTTACTGAAACAAAATGTAGAAAAAAAATTTTGAGGGTGTAAATAAATACCTTCTTTTGCAAAATATAATAGATCTACCCCCTGGGAATAGAATGATGGTTGTATTCCAAATATAATGGTTTATAGTGTTCATTAAATGAGATAATTAAGCTGGACATTTTAATTACTGGCTTTATATATAAAGTATAACTTATATTAAAATTTAAAATGCGACAATGACATAAGTTTTTGTTTTATCACTTTACATATTATCTTTTCTTGAAATTCTGTCAGATTTGCTGTAGAAATAAAAGAATTTACCTGATTTTTCACAACATAAAGAGGTGTCCGAATCATACTGAGATTTACCACATGTCTTCATAGGGGAAATTTTTTCCACATAATATGTCCCGTTCAGTCCATAAAAACAATTTTCTTCATCTATGTTATATTCCAAACTGCCACAACAGCCTGCTTGCTCCTTGTATTGATACAGTCGAAATAATTTTTTTCCCATATCTAAACAGCATACTTCTGGGTACGAATATTTCATTCCAAAATCTCTATCTCCGCAACAATCTGTAGAAATATAATGATAAGCTGTCAACACTTTCAAGCATTTTCATATTAAAAACAATAGTGAATGCATATGATGTTAGTCCTCTACCAGTGTTTTATTAGTTTAATATTTTATTTTAGCTCACTTGTGATGAAAGCTTAAAGCTTATTTGAACCACTCTTGAGTCTGCTTCCTAGAAAAACCAGTACTGGTGTCATATGAGAAGTCATGGTCGTGACCCCAGTGGGCTGGAACCCACTACCCTCTGGTTGAGGGGCCAACACAACCACTAGACTGCTGCTCCCCAGTGTTTTATTGTAAGTCTGTATCATGCCTTCCTATACAGCTCTACAATGATATTGTGCTACCATCTACAATCAAATGTTACCAATGTGAAGTAAATCATGTTCTCAGGCCAGTTTCCTTCGTTACTGTGGTTACCTTTGACCATACTGTGCAAAAAACTAATAAATCATGAGACTGCCATATTTAACACACCTGAAGCCATACATCCTCCTTCCCCAGCCAGGAGATAACACACCTGAAGCCATACATCCTCCTTCCCCAGCCAGGAGATAACACACCTGAAGCCATACATCCTCCTTCCCCAGCCAGGAGATAACACACCTGAAGCCATACATCCTCCTTCCCCAGCCAGGAGATAACACACCTGAAGCCATACATCCTCCTTCCCCAGCCAGGAGATAACACACCTGAAGCCATACATCCTCCTCCCCACCGGAGATAACACACCTGAAGCCATACATCCTCTTCCCCAGCCAGGAGATAACACACCTGAAGCCATACATCTCCTTCCAGCCAGGAGATAACACACCTGAAGCCATACATCCTCCTTCCCCAGCCAGGAGATAACACACCTGAAGCCATACATCCTCCTTCCCCAGCCAGGAGATAACACACCTGAAGCCATACATCCTCCTTCCCTGATTCATGTGGGGAAGTTGTTAGTTACTCATGTAGAATAAGTTTGTATTTACTGTTTATATATGGAATCCACTTAGAATATCTTTTAACTAATATGGATAACTTTATACCAAAAGGGAAGAATAGAAAGGGTTACCCCATTTTGTGGACTCTGTGCGGTTGATCAGCTCTCCATTACAGCATTCGAGGTTATGTCCATGTGGGACTGATACCAGTTGCTCCCCACAGCAGACTTTCTCATACATTGGATATAATTCTTCCTTTCCTGTAAAAGAAAAAGAAAAATCATAGAAGATTATATATAATATCAACAAAGTAAGGTGGGGTAAAGCAGTTTTAAATGCTGAAAATGTATAAGCCTTAAAAATACATCATGACTGTATCATGTGGGTAACTAACTAATATTCAGGTATTCATCAGGTTAGCTGCTAGCAACAATAATTATTACTGTTATTAGTCATTTGTCAATTAATTATACATTTGCACAGTGACTGTGTCTTCCTAGATTTTAACAAGCTAATGTGAGAAATGCGATTCTTCCTCAGTGTATCAAAGTTACAACCTGTGGATCCAGGATCTCAAAAGATATGTCCCAGTTAATGTAACAGAGTCTGAATTTGAAATGACAAGCATCAAATAAATTGTATGGCTTTTCAACTACACATATAAATTATAAAAATTATGAGGTATAATGGTACTCCATATTTACAATGTAGTTCAGTCATGATCAAAGTCTTGTAAGCTTACCTGAGCGTGCACAACAAGCCATCTGTCTAGAATTCTGAATTTTTTGATGAATTTTGAAATCACAGCAAAGTTGTGTCCCTGGATCATACCTCTCAGAGCCACAGAAGTGTTCTTAAAAATACAACAGAAATGGTGATTTTCTTCTTTGTCTTTGTCTCTATCAAACGATTAAAAACAAAAAACACAAGTCCTGCAGGAAAAGTTGCATCATCAAAGAATGCAAGCACATATACAGCACTTAAGATTGTGTGCACATTTACAGCTCTCAACACAGAACACACTTGTACACATACACACAATACCCCCCACTTTATAACAGTAAGCAAGTATATGCCAAGCCCACAGAAAGGTGCTATATCTACCTCCTAAGCACCAGGTCTAGGCCAAATACTGCTGGAAACAGTGCAAATTTATTAAACACCCTGCACTGAATGCAACTCAGGATATCATTTGAAACTAGCAATCAAACTTGCAGTTGTAAGCAATGTGGTCATTAGCCTTACTTGTTTGGCTTACGGGGATTGCTTCTTTTATGATCTGATATATTACAGTTGCCATCCCTCTAAGCCTTACCCACATCTGCATTTTACTTCCAAAAGCCAAAAAAGTCAAAATACTGGTCAAACTTACTTGCTGCAATAAATATTGAATTCATGTAGAAACTTCAAATGAG
Source organism: Mercenaria mercenaria (assembly GCF_021730395.1). Lineage (NCBI taxonomy): Eukaryota > Metazoa > Mollusca > Bivalvia > Venerida > Veneridae > Mercenaria > Mercenaria mercenaria. The sequence continues at coordinate 112,129,421 of NC_069361.1, read as the reverse complement.
TTGAATATAATGCATAATTTTAAATAAGAGACTTTAAATCTTCTGAAATATGTTGTGAACAGGTGTGCAGGGGTATCTACCCCAGCACCAGTTTCAGCATGGCAGACCGTCGACAACACTAAACTGCAGACACAAAAGACAAAATATACATTCAGAAAAGGCCAGCGAGTAAAATCCATTTTATTTCAATAACAATTAAAAGTAATTAATAAACTGCTTGTTTTATAACCTTTCCATTGATCAAAAAATTATATGATATAATTTGTGTTTTAAGAAAGTTTAGGCCGTTAGAAAAACATCACTGTTTTACAAAAAAACATAGACCTTCGAATATCTGCCCACCCAATCGCTGTCTTATCAGTTCTAAAAATAGAAAATACAACGATTTGTATACAAACACGATCTCCTATATACCCTAAAATCCGGTACACCCTAAAGTACTGTATACACTTAAAAGAAAAAAAATACTTACCTAAAGCAGTCGAATATTCATAAAACCACACTGTAATCAGAAGTAACACTTGTAGGTTTTGCATTCTGTCAAAGTGTTTATTTACGCAAAACACGTGCTGATATCTAGTTATAAAAATAGACTTAGGAAATCCGATTGATCTATTTTTAGATTTAAAAAATCGCACAATATTGCAAATCTGTTTTACTTATAGCAGTGTTTATTATGTTTGATTAATTTTTATAAATATTTTCAGCCACAAAAATGCTGAAATTGTACACAAATAAAAAATACGAAAGGTACATAAATTAATTCGAATCTAATGTTCGCATCTGCAAGCGTTCAACATACAAGGATTTATTTATTGTTTTTGCAAAATGTAACCGATGTAATACTGTGTAACGAGTCTCTCTGCAAAATGTCCAATGATAAAGGTGATTTCCATTAGAGCACAGTATTTTTCTTGTGTATTTTCTTTCACTCTTTTAAGTATATTCCCTCTGCTCTTTCTTCACATTTGATTATCAAGATGTGTGTTATACAATGAATGAAGAATTTCGTTGCAAACTCGAGATTTTTTAAAGTTTTATCATATACTTTACTAATACTGACAGGTGAATAACGTGGATATATGAAAAAATCTGTTGAATTTTAGTATTTATAACAAATTTGTGGGAATTTTGTTCTTACTCACACCTATAAATAGATTCAGAATAATCTGGATATATGTCATGTAGGTGTGGTAAATGTAAGCTGTATTAGGTATAGGCTATGTAGTAAGACATTACATGCTGCTGGGAAAACCAAGTTATGCAGGGCTATTTAAATTACGGGCCTTGGTTTATACTGAAATATTAAAGTAAGATCTATCTATGTTTACTGCCTCACACCTCTCGCGAGTATTATGGGTAGGAGATTGTTTTTAATAAAGTCATTTCTATTTGAAATCGGTCTATACTAATGTTTCATAATCGGACCCAAAGTGCTATCGATTATCAAATCGAATCGGAAGGATACAATCGATTGATTATTAATCGAAACACTCGTATATATTATACATAGTAATGTTAATTGGTTTCGCCACCGTCTACACTCCAGAACAGTAATGACAATATATTGTTCTTTAATTTATTTCAGTTGGAAATGTATACAAAATGTACATGTAATGACATGAATAACATTCAAAACAACAAGAATCAATATCTGTCTGTATATTTGTATTTTTACACATTTCAACTAACATTTTTATTCAGACTTGGTATATTGATATTATTAACTCCTGATAATAATTAAAATGAAAATATGAAATGAAATACATTGGTCACCATTCTTGTTTTAGAGCTTTTTCCACTTGAAAAAAGCCAAAATCAGCAAAATATCTAAAAAAAAAAAAAAAAAAAAAAAAAAGAAGAAAAATCTTGAAGAGGAGATTTTTCCAAAACAAAAATAGTGATTTGTGATCTTTATTTCATACACCTATTTTTCTATTTCCTCCAAAGTGTTTGTACACAAACAAAAAAACAAAAATATTTACAGTAAAATAAACAACAGCAACAAAAAAAGAACACACTAGCTGTTGGCACATATATCAGGAATTATATTTCTGCTTGTAAAAACCAACGAGTCCACTTTTTTTTTTAAATCACACCACGAGTGACTTACAGAGATATCTAAAGAATAGTGCATCACATCAGCAGTCCATTCATGTCAAAGATCAAAGCGGTACACTGTTTGAAGTTTAAGAATTTTGATTGACAGGTAGAAGTGGTTACATCTGGTGTGATGTAACACTGTGTATTGCAAACATTACGAATCTTATGAATTTCTTTCGCCAGTTTTGGTTATTGGATTAATAGGATGTTTAAACTTTTATAAAATTTTAGGGTAAGAAAATTTTGTTTGTGTAATATTTTTGACACGTTTATTCGACTTGTGAAATATCAGTGAACTTTTATCCTCTGGGCAGATTAAAAAGACTATGCAGTGAAAAAAAATTGAAACTGAAATTAATATTTGTTTGTATAATTGTTTGAGAAATTTTGATTGTAATAAATTCACGACTGTTACATATACGCAATTGACAGAATACATCATACGATCATTCAAATAGTTGATTCTATCTTTTGTGATGTGTGACAAATTCATTTAAACAAAAATGTAGTTATAGTTCCCCTCGATTTTTCTCACATTTTTGTTGGTAAACAATTGCTTCACATACTATCTGAACTTATAGGAACAGAAAATTATCTAAGTTCCCGGTATTTAAATGCAAACGAGTGCTCTTCCTTGACCAAAAATTTTCGTAAAATGGCAGAACAACTCCCGCCGTCGGAATCGGGTCCTGAATACGTGTAGCCCTATTTAGCAGGTTAAGTAAATTAATACATGGAAAATTAGATCTATTATTACCCGACAATCAATTGTCTCACACACAATCGATTGTCGCCGACCTGGAAAAATTAACGACGATTATTCGATATAGACGAGATATCACTAGTCTATACCTACTGGTAAACAATTTTGAAAACTTCATTCATGTCTGCATAAACTTTGGCACAGTTTGACTATTACAGCATAAATGGAGTTCCATCCAGGTAAGTGTACATAATGTATTGAGGATTACTCGAAAGAAAAAAACCTATCATCTACAATTATACACTCCATTTATAATATAGCATTAAAACTTACAGAAGCTGCTAAATAACTTGGGCATCACACTAAGTAAAGATTTCAGTCAGTCAAAAAATATATTGATAACATCACATCAAAAGCAAATAATTCACTTTATCAAAAGAAATGCCAAAATAAACAACAGAAGAGTAAAAGAAACAGCTTACAACATCTTTGTCCGCCCACAGCTTGAATACTGCTCTTCTGTATGGCACCCCTGGCAAAAATCCCCCACATACAAAATTTAAGTCAACAATCTACAGCTCGATACATACGCAACAACATTACTATGGTCAAAAAGGCAGTGTCACCCAAATGCTTCATGATCTCAACTGGCAATCCCTTGAACAACGTCACATCAAAAATTCCCATATTATATTTTATGAAATGAAGTACAGTCTTATTGCAGTTGATCATAACCATCGCACACCTACAAGGAACCTGAACTACTTGATCCCACAATCTCATATGCAGTACCATTTTAACTCCTTTTTTCCAAGAACAATTCCTTCCTGGAATGGTCTCCCCCTACACGTATAGTCTATCCGGAGTTTGATTCTATCCACTGAGAGGCTGGCAACTGTAAACATCATATCTATATTTATGTTTTTAATCCCAGTAATTGTAGTTCTTTTTAACCTTGTTCATCTTGTCCCTGACAAGCGCCTCCCAGTCATAATCAGAATTGATTGTTTGGCAGTACACAGTAGATGTAGATTGGGAAACTTTAAAGGCACTGGATTCCAGAATTTAAAATCAAAGTTTTGTCATATTATTAACAATAGAACATGAGAATTTGTTTCTAAATTTATTGATCTATCTTTAAATTGTGAAATCAAGAAAAAATCATCCAAAGTTAATTCTCTATCAATGACTGCCTGTTGTCACTGGATTACACCTGGGGATCAGTAGATAATGACCCTTTGGGTCATCAGAGGTCACAGTCTCCCTGTACTTGGATTCAGTGTTGTTATATTTTCTGGTCCTTTGGGATCATAGAGTCCATTCAACATATGTGTAATAGAGTTCAGCTTAAGCTGGTGCTAGGGGGCATGAGAGGTGTTGCACATTTCATTACCTCTCATGAACAGACACAATCAAACCGAGTCTGCTATTATTCTTCTTGGTTGCATTCTTTGTTTCCAAAGGATCTTTTAACAGATTTTATTAACTATCACAACAGCAATCTTTAAGTGCCGTGTTGCGGCTGTAAAAAGTCTCCCCGTACTTGGATTCAGTGTTGTTATATTTACTGGTTCTTTGGGATCATGGAGTCCATTCAACATATGTGTAATAGAGTTCCACTTAAGCTGGTGCTAGTGGGCGTGAGAGGTGTTGCACATTTCATTACCTCTCATGAACAGACTCGATCAAACCGAGTCTGCTATTATTCTTCTTGGTTGCATTCTTTGCTCCAAAGGATCTTTTTACAGATTTTATTATCAAATATATAAAGAGAAAATATCACAAAGTACCTGCTGTGTATACGGTACCTAAGTCACGTGCGTTGGCTTTTAGACTAGTAGTAAAAACATGGTGCCACGAAAACAATGTCTTGGCAATTTTTATCCTTGCAAGTATTTTCTCAGAAATATGAAAGTAACGATCACATATAACACTGAATGACTGTTTTCATTGTATGGTAACTCATGGTGACTGGTAAATCATTTTTAATGCATGACATTCTAATTTCTTTACTCTGTCACGATTTACAATTACAGTATATATGTATAATATGGTGGATGGGGTAGTGCCGATGTCGTGATTTCGTTTTGGACCGATTGGGTTTTCAGAATTTCCGGAGCCCTGATACAAAAGCAACTGAAAAACACTAAAGACACAAAGAACATAATTATGCATTTAAAGCCACTCCAAGTCTGACTTAGCCGTCTGAACTCGTCAAAGTCGGTTGTTGTTCTGAGCTCGTTTGGGAGACTATTCCAGACCTGGGTTGCTTTAACCAAAAGCTTTGTTTGCCATATATTTCAGTTCTAACTCTTGGGACTTCTAGCATATTTACATTCCTGAAAGGGTAATATGACGAGTTAAAAGATCAGTTCAATATAAAAAGTGTGGTACTTCTATTGTTTGGCAATAGTCTTATTGGACTAGGTCAAGCTGAAGGTTACAGCTTTTGAGAGACTTTAAAATTAAAATTAAAGATGAGATAATTGCAGATTTTACTTGGAGAAGTAATCACAGAGGCATATGTGTTTTACAGATGGATTTGTTCAGTATTGCATTTGTCTTTCCAGAACATAACTTGAGCATCACATGGCATGACAGTGCTTGGATTCCTGTACTGAATGCCAGTAATGTGCTGGACTACTTCAGTGAACGGAGTAATCCATTTTATGATAGACAGTGTAACAATGAGATCATTAAGATGCAGAGGCTCAGCCAAGATCATCTCATGTAAGTTCCCTAGGATTCTTAGAAAGTGTTTGCCCATATTGACTAAACCAAAAATTTTGGTGTAAATCTGTTTTTCATTTAGAGAAATTTATTTGAGTTTTTAACTGCTCAAGGCATATCAGAGAAACCCAAGAATTTCATGTGTCGCTTTTTTTTCTCCAATAATAGCAATTATTTTCAAAACCATTCATTTTGTACATTCCTGCTGAAAATAAAATATTTTGTAGGAGCCTGGTATAACTTAACTATCAAAGCTGTAGCAAATTCAAGATTTTGGGTAAAAAGTTAGCAAAAAACTTGTGTGGATTTCCACATATATTTTCATTTTATATTGATACCTTTATATATTGAATCAGTATTTATTAGATATGTTGTATATATGAAATGTAGAATATTACATCATTACATTTGCTATTTTTAGAAGTATGATAGAAATTACAGGATTGTGGGTGTGTGTAAAATTAGTATTTACCCCAATAAATTCAAATATGGAATATTTCTCTCAAAATTTTGGATAGATCAGTAATTTTTTTCAGAAACCCCAAATCTTTGTTTGTTTTAGGAACATGACAGGGACGGAGTATGTTGTTCTACATGTCCAAGAACCAATCCTGTACATTATAAGAAAACAGTATAGACATAGTCAACAACATGGTAAATACATTTCTGCTCTGATATATACTAGTATAAAGTTCAGGCAAGAATACTTTGACTTTTTGTAACAAGGGTGATTTTTCTTAATAAAAAGTACATGTAATAACATGTTTTAAGAAATTGTTGTGAAGGATAGGGTAAGATACATATTAACAAATCTAGATATTTGGTTTGGATTTTTTTATAGAGTTTATACTTTGTTTTATGTCAGGCTGACATTATGTATGTCATTAGTTGGCTTTCTTGCTTTTAATGATTGAGAGAAACCCCCAGAAAAACATTTATTACATGTAAGCCAAATGACTTTTTAGCATAAAAGAATTCTGCATCCCTTGAAACATCGTGAACCAACAGTGGTGAGGGGCCTGCTCACTTAATCACTAGGCAGTTGAGGCACATGAGTTCACATACTATACCTAAATTTAGTTACAAAACAAACCCAGTCTTTTCAAGTTTTGATACTGGGATTCTAGACTTACAATCCCAAATAATTAAAATGATGACAATGCATATTAGAAAAATTGCCATATGCTGAAAGTCAAGACATTGGACTGTCATAGCAAAGATATGATATTTTTTTGAATTTACTGAGGATTATACATGTACTATGATATAATTATGTTTTATTACTTTAATAAATAGCAGAAGCATGATTTAATTAAATTTTACACTACTGAAAGTTTATACATTCCACAGAATAATTAATAATATTGCAGATTTTTCTTAAGTGAAAAGGAGAAATTACAAGATTTTTTGTTTTAAAGAAATCCACTGACCACAGTCTTTCAATTGTTGAAATATATAGGCTTTAAACATAATGTTCACCAAATCGATAATTTGAAAAAAAAATTTTGGTTCCATTGTAGTCTTGCCGGTACCCATTGTGCTCTTTTATGTAATGTCTGTAAAGACTAGAATCTACAAGGATGAAACTGTGATATGTCTTCCTGTTACTGTTCTTTCAGTTACTCCACAAGTGGACTATTACATCATTGCTGGTACAGTGTATCAGGCCCCAGATCTGAGCTCCGTGTTAAACTGCAGGCTGGTAAGTCTCCGGGCAACTTCTGTTCTTATCCAAATACTGTCTCTATTTTGCATGTATCAACCTAAACTGACCTCCATAAAATCTAAGCCTAGCTTGAGCCCTTGGATATTGAAAACCCATTATGTTTGGGGATGAAAAGATCCAGTCTTAATCAGCTGTCACTTCAAGTGATATCACAGAAAGTAGGTCATTGTTCTGTTTTTCGCACAACACTATCCATTGTGATGAACGAACAGAACAATAGCTGATATATACATAAAAGTGAAGTCTTGTACTTTCAGGGTATTTCATCCTTGTAGAGTAGAGGCCAATATACGACCGCTTGCCAATGAAAAACAAGATGTTTTTTTTTCTAGTTGGGGCAGAGAAACTTTCCAAAATGTAAAAATAAGGGGAAAAAAAGATAATTTTTTTAACAATTTTATTTTAGAAATAAGGAAAGAATGAGCTCATTCAGGAATAGGAAACCACCAAATTTCTTCTTCTGTTACAGACATCTTTTGCAGAAGGAAAAAAGTCTCCGTTTTACGCTTAAAAGCACTTAAAGTAGTTCTGCACATTTAATAAACTGAAAGTGATGGCGTAACGTCATTTATCCAGATAACGTAGAATAAAGCCTGGATTCGGCGTACAGAAATGAAAATCATTATATGAATTAATAGCAAGCCATGCGTAAATATATTACAATGGCAACGTTACTATCTTTCTAAAGTTATAATATGATATTAAAACATGTGACACGTTAAATAATTCAAAATAATGGCTTATAACCAGCTTGAAATATGTGGATCACATTAATCATGGGCAGATATCTCACAAACAAGCACACAGACATGATAAAATTATACATCTTATTAGCTTATCTGATTTTTTGGAAAAAAAATGATTAGTTATTGTCATCACTTGATCGGCGTAGGTGTTGCCTGGTGAAGTTTTATGTTTAGGTCAGCTTTTCTCCTAAACTGTCAAAACTATTGCTTTAAAACTTCCAACATTTGTTCACCATCAATAGCTGACTCTGTACAGCAAGAAACATAACTCCATCCTGCTTTTTTGCAAGAATTATGGCCACTTTTGGACTTGGAAAATATCAGATTTCTTGGTTAAGTTTTGTGTTTAGGTCAATGTTTCTCCTAACAGTCAAAGCAGTTGCTTTAAGACTTTGAGCAGTTATTTGCCATTAAAAGCTGACTCTGCAAAGCAAGTACCGTAACACTACATTGCATTTTGCAAGAATTATGGCCCCTTTTGGACTTAGAAAATCAGATTTCTTGGCTAAGTTTTGTGTTTAGGTCAGCTTTTCTCCTAAACTGTCAAAGCTATTGCTTTAAAACTTGCAACACTTGTTCACCATCAAAAGCTGACTCTGTACAGCAAGAAACATAACTCCATCCTGCTTTTTGCAAGAATTATGACCCCTTTTGGACTTGGAAAATATCATGAAAACACACGGGTAGGACAATATTTCTTTTATACAGAGACAAAAAAAATCCGATGAGCATCTGCACCCGCAAGGCAGTGCTCTTGTTTCACCATATTATAGATCCGAACGTGTAGAACTACCTTAAAAACAATCTCTCTGAAGACTGTATGCACTATGTTTGATTTAACATTTCTTATTCACTCCACAGATTAACTCAGTGCACAACTTACAGTCCGCTTTTGAAGAAGGTATGTGTATCTACCCTTACCTTTTATCTTTTAAGTTAAGAAAATTAGTTATATTTAACTTTAGAGTATTTTAATTGTTGAACTTTTGAAATAAGTTTAATCTTCAATACTGTTGTTTTTCTCTTGTTGAATTATCTTATATTTTGTCAGAATTTTGTCTAAATAACTTCATTGTGTATGCAAATTGTAATATAAAATTTTTTGAAATATTTATTTCGGAATCATTGGGTATGTAATAGGAAAATTTTTGAAGTATTTATTTCCAAGTTTTCACTGATTGATTGAGAAAAGATTACTATAGAGTTGTGAAAAAAAGTTAAACATTGACATATGTGTGTAACTTGATCTTTAATCATTAGTTGTTTCATCGATCTCTCATAATACTTTGTGTTACATTTCATACCCATATTACTTTTTGTACCTGTAGACTGTCTGTGTGTTTGGAAAAAGTAAACTTTCTTGCCTGTGTTAATATTTAACCTTGAGCTTGCTCACAGCAAGTGATTCTGCTTTTGTGACCAGTGCAGACCAAGACCAGGCTGCACGGATCCTGGTCTGCATTGTTCGCTATTCAGTCAGTAAATTTTCAGTGAACACCCCTTCGAATAATAAATGGCAGGGCCTCCTCTGCCATTCGCCAATGTAGCCATATGCTACAAATTCAAAGAACTGGCTACAGATTTTTGAAAGTGGCTACAAGAATTTTATTAAAATGTGGCCAAATTTCAGCAATTCAGCTTCAATTTGGCAGTTTCTCTCAAAAAGTGGCTACAACTTTCTGAGGCCTAGTGGAGGCCCTGAAATGGTATTACCCAAGTGGAGTGATAGACCAGCCCATTTGAGAAATTTAGCAGGCTGATGGTTAACAATGAATCTGATTGTTATTCTTTTGATTGCAGCTCAGTCATTCTCCAGGTACCATCCATCAAAGGGATATTGGTGGGATTTCAACCAACAGGATCATTCTGGTAAGTTTTTGAAAATAAATATAATAGTGCATTTGAAATTATTTGAATTACATGGTATAACACTGGGTTCCTCACTTAATAACTGGTAATGTTTTGGTTTACCTGTCTGCAGGATTGCTATCTTCTACTAGTTTAGCTTTTGAATAAATCACTGGCTATTTTTAAAATTAAATTGAAAATTAAATTTAATTAAAAGTTGACCCGAAGTCAAGTAATAATGCTTCATATGTAATATAAATTTAAAAGAAACGTTCTAATATGATTAGTGAAGTAGACTGCGAAAGGAATGGGTGCTTTTTGATGAATTTTGCTCAACAAACAGAAGTGTTAAATTTTGGGCAATAACATATTTCCAATAAGTTTAGTAATTTTCAACACAATGCCCATGATATGTCAAGTGTCATAATTACATCTAATGTTTAGAAATCATTTTACATGCACATTAACAGGTAAGAGTGACTATTTGGCTATACTTAGCATATTCTGCAAGCATTTATTAGGTTGTAGTGGAAAGTTTCATTGAACCACGATTGTTCAATGCCATGACTTATCTGCACATCACTACAATAAACGAAGCATAGAGATATCAGGAATTTAGCATTGAACATACTGTACAGGGGCTTTTAATCATAAAGCTTTTATTTCAGCTATATTTGCATTAAACATTAGTGAATTTAAAAGACATGATTCAAATTTAGACATTTAGTTACAGACAGTTTCAGTCCATAGATGTCGTAAGTAAAAAGCAATCACATCAAAACTTTCTTATCGTTGGAAGGTTTTTAAACAAAGCAACATAAACTATTTGTAGCGTTCTGGTCTAGTAACTCATACATGTAATTATCCCTTATGCTAAACACAACTGATTCTGCCTTTGCGACCAGTGTAGATCATGATCAGCCTGCACATCCATGCAGTCTGATCATGATCTGCACTGTTCGCCATTCAGTCAGTATTATTTTTAGTAAGCACCCCTTTTAACAGTTAATGGTACTGTCCAAATTGAAAGATGGACCAGTCCACTGTAGAAATTTAGCTGGCAAAAGGTTAAAACTGAAAAGGCTTATCCTATTTTGAGAAAATAGTGGAAAAAGGAACAGCAGTTCAAAGCCCATTACCATATTGAAATAAAATATTTAAGAAAGTAATGAGAGTTAAGTATAAGTTTGAGCTGCCAGATTTGAAGGGTAGCTTCAGTGTCATTGATACAGTGTGTCTACTGATCACTCAAGAGATTGTGGGTTTGTAACATACTCTGGTCATGTGTGCACCTCCTCATAACTTACATGTAATTGTTTCTTACGGAAGGCTATTGTATTCGCCCCAGCGTCATTGCCTGTGTTGGTTAAAGTTTTTTACAAAGTCCAATATCTTCTTCATTACTTAAGGTAGTTCTGCACATTTGGATCGAATTTTTTGTTACAATACAGAATTTGATTAAACACTGATTTTTTAAAACTTCAGAGTATTCTTAAAAACTTCAGCAAATAAAAAAGATGCTTGATTTTTTGCTAGACTGATTTGAAAAATTTGGACCTCACGCAATAAAAAAATGGGAGTCTATGGGAAAATCACAACTTTCAGAACATTTTGGCCAATAGAAATTTTTCTGCAATGTAGACTCACAGTCATAAATAAACATATGGCCTATAATGTGGTGAAATAAAATGTATAGGTCTGTTTTTTTTAGATATTTGACGTTGATTAAAGTGAACTGCACATTTCAACCTAATTTTATGACTTTAATTTGAATTATTTAACGTGTCAGATGTTTTAATATCATATTTAAACTTTAGGAAGATATTAATAGTGCCATTGTAATAAATGTACACACAGGTTGCCATTAATTCATAAAATGATTTTCATTTCTGTACGCCGAATCCAGGCTTTATTGTACGTTTTCTGGATAAATGACGTTACGCCATCGCTTCTGGTTTATTAAACGTGCAGAACTACCTTAAGATATTCAATTTAAACTGGCTGTACTTGCTCCTAGTGACAATGTACATTAGTTACCTCAATATTTCCAGAGGCATGTCACTTTTTTACTAAGAAATTGCGATCCAATATCTTCTTCAGTACTTAAGATATTCAACTGAAACTTGCTATACTTGCTTATAGTGACAATGTACATATGTGTGACAATATTCGTAACTCTACCTGCAGTATTTTTAGAGGTATGCCCCCTCTTAACTTTGATATTTTAGTTAAAGTTTTTCAAAAAGTACAATACTGTGTTATTAATCATTGCAGATACTATGTTAAAACTTCACATTCATCTTTCAGGTAATAACAAAAGGTTACAACATCAAGTCCCATAACTCTTACATTAGTTTTAACAAAATTATCCCCTTTCTTGTACTTAGAAAATCTTTCAAATTGCTTTCTGCAATGTCAATGCAGATATTGAATTGAAACTTTATACAAGTTATTGAGATGAATAAAACATGAGTAAAGATGCATGTCCAATATCTCTGAATTGTATTTTTCAAAGTTTTGCCCCTTTTTGGACTTGGAAAATGCAGGTAAAAGTTTGGCAATTACTAACTGCAGATACTTGGTGGAAACTTAACGTTTCATGTTTGGTACAATTCGTCATCAAGTCCCATTACTATTACATATATTTGGACAATATGTGTATTCTTTGCTGACAAGCCTTGGAAAAGTCGAGCATGCTGTCATGAGCTAGCTCTTGTTAAATGTAATACTGGATATTTTGTATTTTCATTGATTAAAAAAAACATTTGGAGCGAGTCTATTTTAGGTATATACTCGCTATATCATCAGGATTTCCCTTTTGACTTGAGATTTTGAATTTCAGTAGTAGAGGAAATACCAGTTCAGTTCGCATAGAAATAGATACATACATTATTAGTAATCATACAATAATCATGACTTGTACTGAAAATTTTGACAAGCAATTACATAAGTATGCTGTAAACAAGAATACCCTGTGGAATACTATATACATGATAAAATTAGGCATGGAAATTTTTCATATTGGCTGCTCCTTATTATGAAACCATGAGTAATGGTATGAAACTGTGAAAATTCTGTTTATTAAAATTTTATTGAGTCATTATTAGGAATGCAAGCAAAGCAAAAAATGATATATTAAGAGGCCATCTATTTGCTGACTTCAGTTTTTTTCCACTTCAAAGAAAGGGCACAGATAAGTTAAGATGACACACTTCATCTTTTAGTGGAAATTAGATATTGTTCCTAGAAAGATAAGATAAAACTGCACCTACATTCTTTAATGCATTTGACATAGGGTCATTTACTGATTACAACATGAAACTGTTATATCTACTTGTTTTTGCAGTATTGAGGTACAGTAGGTGGGCGTGGGTGTGTTATTTGACACCATTGCATTCATAATCTTCTCATTGAATGGTGGTATTGATAAGGCCATTTATTGCATTATTGCATTAATTGTGCTGATTTTGCATTATGTTTCAATGGAGCATACATTTTGCTATACAACATTTCAGACATTAAGAGGTTTGTGAAACTACTGTATAATTTTCTTAAGGGCGGTACAGATACAGCAGTTTTACAACTAACCCATAATTTTATTGAAAGTTGCTCTCCAAGTAAGTTTAAGGTTTTTCATACGCAGTTGGTCAAGCAAGAGTGATAAATTTGGCCAAATGAAACGGTTGATGAATTGGGCAAAATGAAAAGGGTGATGAATTGGGCCATACAGCAAGGGTTTTGCATTGGCCAAACAGAAAGGGTAATAATAGATTTGGCCAAATGGAGCGGTTAATGAATTGGGCCAAACGGAACGGATGATGAACTGGGTAAAACAGCAAGGGTGATGAATTGGGCCAAATAGAAAGGGTGATAAATTCGGCCAAATGGAATGGTTTATGAAATGGGCGAAATGGAAAGGGTGATGAATTGAGCCAAATGGAAAGAGTGATGAATGTGGGTCAAACAGCAAGGATGATGAATTAGTACAAGCAGAAAGGGTGGTGAATCGGGACAAACAGAATGGGTGATGATTTAGGCCAAACAGCAAGGGTGACGGATTAGGTCAAACTGCGAGGATGATGAATTGGGTAAAAAGAGCAAGGATGATGAAATTTGTAAAAACAGCAAGGGTGCTGAATTCGTTCTGACAGCAAGAATGATAATCAGGTCAAACATTAGTGGTAAAAACTAGTTTTGTTGTTGGCTGTGCAATGTGGTCTAACCGCCCTGTGTGTTATGATACTGCTATTGCAAGGTTTTAGGGTGTTTTTTTTTTAACTGAAGTGGGTCTCAAGATTAAGAGATAAGTTTCAAGTTTATGCGTCTTTCAGTTTTTGAAATTAATTATTAAAAAAAGTATGAGTTACTGTGTAAGTATTAAAAAAGGTCTTTTAAGTGTGTTTTCTTATGAATTTTTTTAAGAATTTTATGTGGGACGAAACATGAAACCGAAACAGTGCGTCACAATAGAAAATTTCGTATAATTTGTTATGATAGGTAATAATGGTATTTGCATGTCTGTATGAATAGGTAAATTACGCACGTTTATAACTTATTATTGGATAAAAATCCCGGAAGTAAAAGCGGAAGAGATATTTCCTAGTGACATATATTATATGACCTGTTTGAAGTTAACTCTGCAATTGATTTACTTTACCAAACATTAGATCATATTTTTACATTTCAAAATGGGAAGGATAAAGAATTGCAATTAGCTGTCCACCTGCCATCCATCTGCCATTACAGACTGTACAACTTAGCCATACTCTGCGACTAAAAATGAAACAGGCTTACACAATTTCAACATCACTTCAGCTTGTACAAAGTACTATGTTAGGACAAGCTGTGGCCCTTTAATAGACCTCCATTACTGATAAGTCCTATCATGGTAATTTTTCGCTTGGAATGCAATTCCACAAAAAATGTGTTTCAGACCTTATAATAATGACATCACTCCCGAAGGGAGGCATATTAGTTTTTAACTGTCCGTCCATCCATTCATTCGTTAGTTGGTCACAACGTTAACTTTTTGCATGAAGGCAATTTACTCGTGAACCACTGCACCCAGGACCTTCAAACTTCAGATGCTGCTAGTACTTATTGAGTTTTTTCTAACTTTTTAGTCCTGTGTAAAAAGTAAAAACATTTTTCTGTGGTAACATGTGTCGGTAAGACTTTTTTATGCCCCCAAATGGAGGCATATTAGTTTTCAACTGTCCGTCCGTTCATTCGTTAGTTTGTTCCTTAGTTCGTCACAACGTTAACGTTTTGCATGAAGGCACTTTACTCGCGAACCACTGCACCCAGGACCTTCAAACTTCACATGCTGATAGTACTTATTGAGTACACGACCCCTACTGACTTTGGGGTCACCAGGTCAAAGATCAAGGTCACAGGGGCCAGTGTTAACTTTTTGCATGAAGGCACTTTACTCGCGAACCAATTCACCCAGGACCTTCAAACTTCACATGCTGATAGTACTTATTGAGTACACAAACCCTACTGACTTTGGGGTCACCAGGTCAAAGGTCAAGGTCACAGGGGCCAATGTTAACTTTTTGCATGAAGGCACTTTACTTGCGAACCACTGCACCCAGGACCTTCAAACTTCACGTGCTGATAGTACTTATTGAGTACACGACCCCTACTGACTTTGGGGTCACCAGGTCAAAGGTCAAGGTCACAGGGGCCAATGTTAACTTTTTGCATGAAGGCACTTTACTCGCGAACCACTGCACCCAGGACCTTCAAACTTCACATGCTATAGTACTTATTGAGTACACGACCCCTACTGACTTTGGGGTCACCAGGTCAAAGGTCAAGGTCACAGGGGCCAATATTAACTTTTTGCATGAAGGCACTTTACTTGCAAACTACTGCACCCAGGACCTTCAAACTTCAGATGCTGATAGTACTTATTGAGTACATGAACCCTACTGACTTTGGGGTTATCAGGTCAAAGGTCAAGGTCACAGGGGCCAATGTTAACTTTTTGCATGAAGGCACTTTACTTGCGAACCACTGCACCCAGGACCTGCAAACTTCATGTGCTGATAGTACTTATTGAGTACACGACCCCTACTGACTTTGGGGTCACCAGGTCAAAGGTCAAGGTCACAGAGGCCAATGTTAATTTTTTGCATGAAGGCACTTTACTCGCGAACCACTGCACCCAGGACCTTCAAAGTTCACATGCTGATAGTATTTATTGAGTACACGACCCCTACTGACTTTGGGGTCACCAGGTCAAAGGTCAAGGTCACAGGGGCTAATGTTAACTTTTTGCATGAAGGCACTTTACTCGCGAACCACTGCACCCAGGACCTTCAAACTTGACATGCTAATAGTACTTATTGAGTACACGACCCTATTGACTTTGGGGTCACCAGGTCAAAGGTCAAGGTCACCAGGTCAAAGGTCAAGGTGCTGCGGGGGCATTTGTTACCATTAGTGACAGCTCTTGTTTTGTATTCATTTTTAGTGTATCTCTTATATTAGAGATTTTTATATTTACCTCATCCCTCATCCTCGGCACATATACTAGTATTACTTAAATGTGCCGAGGAAGCCCAGGATGAAGTACTTCAAAGACGAGTAAAGTTTTGTTTTAAGTATCAAGTTTTTTTTTACGTTTTATATTATTCTAAGTATTTTGAAAAAATTTTATGGTTGATAGTTGCCATTCTTCTGTGACAAGACTGTATGGTGGGGGTATAAATCACTCCTGTGACAGTTCTAGTTATCATAAAAATTCTTACATATAACCTCTTTGATAGTAGAGTTTTCATTGTGTGTCATTGGATTAACTTCAGATCATAATTAAAAGTGATCAAATTTTGAAAAACATCATCCAAAATGAATTTTTTCCTTCTTCTTTTGAGTACCTGCTTTTACCTATCCGCCAGTTTAAATTGAGGGCTAATATGTTTTTAGCTCACCTGTCACATAGTGACAAGGTGAGCTTTTGTGATCACCCTTCGTCTGTCCGTGCATCCGTCCGTGCGTGTGTCAACAATTTCTTGTCTGCACGATAGTGGTTTCATTTATGATTTTATTTTAACCAAACTTGCACACAACTTGTATCACCATAAGATCTTGGTTCCTTTCTTGAACTGGCCAGATCCCATTATTGGTTCCAGAGTTTTGGCACCTGAAAGGACTGAATTAGCTATTTTGACCTTGTCTGCACAATAGCAGGTTCATTTATGATTTTATTTTAACCAAACTTGCACACAACTTGTATCACCATAAGATCTTGTTTCCTTTCTTGAACTGGCCAGATTCCATTATGGGTTCCAGAGTGATGGCCCCTGAAAGGGCCAGAATTAGCTTTTTTGACCTTGTCTGCACAATACCAGCTTCATTTATGATTTTATTAGTCTCAGACTGGTTGAAAACCAGTTTTGGGGACTATAGAAATGCGCTTTTACATCATTCTGTCATTCCGTCCATCCGCAATTTCGTGTCCGGTCCATAACATTTATCCATGAAGGGATTTTAATATTACTTGACACAGATGTTCCCCATGATGAGACGATGTGTCATCCGTAAAACCCGGACCCCTAGCTTAAAGGTCAAGGTCACAATTGGAGGTCAACGATCAACAGGGCTTTTTTCCTGTCCGGTCCATAACTCTCCCATCCTTGATGGGATTTTAATATCACTTGGCACAATTGTACCTCATAATAAGACAATGTGTCTTGCACAACTTTCAGACCCCTCAAGGTCAAGGTCACACTTAGCAGTCAAACATGGCATGAACAGGATCTGTTTCGTGTCTGGTCCATAACTCTTTCATCCATGCAGGGATTTTAATATTACTTGACACAAATGTTCCCCATGATGAGACGACATGTCCTGCGCAAATCCCAGAGCCCTTGCTCAAAGGTCAAGGTCACAGTTGGGGGTCAAAGGTCAATAGGGCTTCTTTCCTGTCCGGTCCATAACTCTGCCATCCATGAAGGGATTTTGATATTACTTGGCACAAATGTTCCCCATGATGAGACGACATGTCATGCACAAAACCCGAACCCCTAGCTCAAAGGTCAAGGTCACAATTGGAGGCCAAAAGTCAGTAGGTCTTTTTTCTTGTCCGGTCCAGAACTATGTCATCCCTCAAGGGATAATAATATAACTTGGCATAAATGTTCCCCATGATGAGACAATGTGTCTTGCGCAACACCCAGAACCCTAGTTTAAAGGTCAAGGTCACAGTTTGAGATCAAAGGTCAATAGGATTTTTTTCCTGTCTGGTCTATAACTTTGTCATGCAAAACAGGATTTAAATATCAGCTGGCACAAACATTCCCCTGGATGAGACAATATGTTGTGCGCAAAGCCTGGGCTCTAGATCTAAGGTCAAGGTCATACTTAGAGGTCAAAGGTCATATTCAAGAATGAGTTTGTCAGGGGTATTTCTTCTTTGTGCATAGAGGGATTTTAATGTAACTTGGCACAAATGTACACCACCATGAGGCACACTTTTTTAGCTCACCTGAGCATGAAGTGCTCAAAGGTGAGCTTTTGTGATCGCCTTGTGTCCATCCGTCCGTCATCAGCAATTTGACTGTTAACACTCTAGAGGTCACAATTTTGGCCCAATCTTAATGAAACTTGGTCAGAATGTTACCCTCAATAAAATCTTGGACGAGTTCGATATAGGGTCATCTGGGTTCAAAAACTAGGTCACCAGGTCAAATCAAAGGAAAAACTTGTTAACACTCTAGAGGTCACAATTTTGGCCCAATCTTAATGAAACTTGGTCAGAATGTTACCCTCAATAAAATCTTGGACGAGTTCAATATTGGGTCATCTTGGGTCAAAAACTAGGTCACCAGGTCAAATCAAAGGAAAAGCTTGTTAACACTCTGGAGGCCACATTTAAGACTGTATCTTCATGAAACTTGGTCAGAATGTTAATCTTGATGATCTTTAGGTCAAGTTCGAACCTGGGTCATGTAGGGTTAAAAACTAGGTAACCAGGTCAAATCAAACGAAAAGTAGTTAACACTCTAGAGGCCACATTTATGACGTATCTTAATGAAACTTTTTCAGAATGTTAATCTTGATGATCTTTAGGTCAAATTCAAATCTGGGTCAGTTGAGGTCAAAAACTAGGTCACCAGGTCAAATCAAAGGAAAAGCTAGTAAACACTAGAGGCTACATTTATGACCTTATCTTAATGAAACTTGGTCAGAATGTTAATCTTGATGATCTTTAGGCCATGTTCAAATCTGGGTCAGTTGGGGTCAAAAACTAGGTCACCAGGTCAGATCAAAGGAAAACCTTGTTAACACTCTAGAGGCTACATTTATGGCAATATCTCTATGAAACATGGTCAGAATGTTAATCTTGATGATCTTTACCCCTTTTAACAGTTAATTGTTCTGCCCAAATTGAAATTAAGTTCATTATAGAAATTAAGCAGGGTAAGGGTTAAGATGAAATGTAAAATCAGTTTTCCACTTGAGCTGATGTAAGGTCAATGTTACTACTGGAGAACAAATGTTTGAGTTTCAGATTTTATGCCCAGTACATGTAATGATGTTTCTAATATTCTTGATATTGTTTCTGCTATTCATGAAACTTTGGTCAAATGTTTCTGTGATCAAAACAACATGCATTACCCTTATTTAAACTGCAATGGTCTGAGGTTAAGGTCATCCCTGAACATCAAATATTTGAGCATATTTCATTGATGCTCAATTTTATTGTAATTTTGTACTAGCAACATCAAATTCTATATATTTACTTGGTATATCTTGTTTCTAAAACAAGTTTGTCATTGTTGCTACAGGGCTTAAACTAACCCATACTTATGAGAACAATTCCTTAAAATTTAATGGCACTTAAATGACAAGATTTATTATGTATTGGGCAATAAATTAACTTGTCCTTAAAATGTTATGAAATATTAATGTTTGTTCTGGGGTGTATAATTTGTCAAACTTTATTTTGAATTGTTTTTAAATGACTCTAGAGTGGTGGAACCAGTGCTTGGCCAGGGGTCACGCTGTCGATCGCCACTTGAGCCATTTGCGACAAAAAATTAAATGTGGCTCCGAAATTTTCTAAGTGGCGAAAATGGCCCGAAGCTACGTCTGTCTACAAAACTACGATTATTGCCAGTTTTAGGAACCAAAAGGTGTGAAAAATCGATAATCTGTGTAGACAAACAACATCTGTTATTGAAAGGGAGGAAGCCAATTTGCAAAACTTCTATTTGACCAGGCAGTTAATTGGCGATAATTACATTATTGAATAACAAACTGGATAATTATAACCATCATTTTGTGCACTTGATACCTTTTTATGAGCAATCGGCCGTTAGACAATCTGTAGTAAATTTTTTTTATCATGTTAGTTGCCGAGGGTTAGTTTGGGCAAAAACAAATAAAAATGCTTTAGATAAGCAGAAATTGTACAAAATTACCTTGCAGACGAACATTGAAACTGAAAAATTACGATGATATTTTGTGTTAACATACACATAAATATATCTTTTAATATTTGGTTAAAATAAAATGAAAAATAGCATATTTTAAAACAATATTATGAACACCGCAATCCGCCGCGATTTCACCGCGAAACAGCGTGTTCGGCGAGCACCGTGTCCGGACACGCTGTTCATCGTGATTTGCGGTGAAATCACCCAGCTGGGTGGTCAAATTTCTTTGAACACGCTAGTCTGGTGTCACGGTGATGGGTGTCCATTGGAACTTTTCATTTTGGACGTACTGTAAGTATTGAATAGATATGATGATAGAAAGGCAATAAAACATAGGTATTTTATCAAAAATTTAATTCTAATTTACGTTTTCCGTATTTGTCACCCATTTTCGCGACCTTAATTTTCGGAAATTTCTGTCATTTCTGACGAGATTTTTTAGTGCAGTCTTAAATAAAAAGCCAATAAAGAGTCTACATTTAAGAAAAATATAAAAACTGTTGCAAAAGGAGCTCATATTTTAAAGTATTTTTCGAGAATAAAACATGCGAAGGCATCGAACCCCACACACTTATAGGCAGTATGCAAAATAAGACACTGCTTAAACAAAATTTCTTCTTTTTTGACATCTTTATTTTAAATATCATGTTCAGATTTTTTTTTATTAAATGGCAGATATTTATAATAATGATAATTTTAGATGTTAACAAAAATTGATTTCTAAATAGCTTTTTAAAGGGTTACTAAGAAATATGTTATAACTACATTAATTTCTTGAAGTTGAGTGGTATGAGTACTTTGGTACATAAAATGTAGTCCTACAAGAACGTCAATGCTATGCGCTTCGCCGTTGTTGGCCTCATAATTTCATCTTTGGAAAAAACAGTGGCTCAGAGAAAAAAATTCCCAGTGTGACCCCTGCTTGGCATAAAATTAACTTCACACAGAACTTTCTGTTGATATGTTCATTCATAACCCACCCTTAAGACATCATGGTATTAGTTAAAAAAAAAAATTGGTTATTTTTCTTTTTGTTTGTTTTGGGTTTAACACTGTTATTCAACAGTATTTCAGTTTAATATGTACCTTAAACCAGTGTTCCTGGATTGTGTACCAGTTTCTGGAAGCAGGCTTTTTTTGGTGCATCTAATCTGCTGCTTACTGGCAAAAAGGGACCTATGTTTAATGTAATTAGTGTTTGAAATTATTTTTTGTCCAATGGCATTGCAGTATTTTTCAAATTATCGGGAAAATTTATTTTGGTAAATCAACATTTACATCCAGTCGTTTATTAATCTGGTAAGTCACATACTGTAGGCAGAGCTTAAATTTGTAAACAAAAAATAATTTCAAACACTAAACAGGTTAGTGTTTATTAGTAAGCATTTATCAGATTAAATTGGTTTACTAATAAACACTAACCTATACTAAAAATATTGTCAAACATACATGTATAAGAGATAATTTTGTTAAACACACATTTCTTAGACTATCATCATAGATCAGGTAAATTGTAATCTCTGATCAATTTAACATCTGCACTATTTTTGATGCAATGCAAGAGAAAGTCTGGTAAACTCAAGTTCATAAAGTTCTGATTGTTATTCCAACAAACCTGTAAATGTGATAATTTAATTCCATTGAAGGATATAGAGAAAAATGACAATTTGCAAAAATTTACTTAAAGCACTGGAATACAGGAAGCACTGGTTCTGCCATTCTCTGATTAAGTTACAGTTTCATGATGCAGACTTGGCCTTTTAGATTCAGAGAATATTTCAATATTCAGTTGTTTTGGTGCAAAGTTAGTGCATTCTGATAAATAAGAATGCTTGTAATTGTGTGTATCAGTTGTTCAAAGATAATATAACAAGCTCCCATACTTGATGTGTGAAAACATATAAATTTGAATGACTAATATTTCTTCCAACTGACTTCATTATAAAATCATTATCATTTATCTGTATCAGTTACATAATTACCATAGGGAATGGTGAAGTTGAAATTTGATACTGCAGATAAACTTTAATAGTTTATACTTGTAAATACTTTTAAACAGTTAACCTTAACATGGATAAAAGGTACACTCCTGTCAAATTTTAGGAAGATTCTTGAAGTGCAGTAGCACTTCGAGGGTTCAACGCAATAAGGGCGTAACTACATTTTTGAAAACTTCACAAGAGAAGAAAAAAACTACTTTGTTTTCTTCTGTGTTCAGTCACATACAAATTTACCAAAGTTTTTCACTTAATATTAGACATGTTATATGAAATATTAAACAACATGAATGAAATTTGACAAAATAACAGTATATTTTAAAATATTTGACTTAAGCCCTTATTGCATGATTTTTCATGTAAATCTGGAGTAATTTTACATGCAAGGTGGGCGTAAGTGGACTTACGCCTTTATTGCAGGAAATTTTCTGTTGAAGTTGGTAAAATTGTGTCATGCAACAAGGCAGTATGTACATAAAAGTAAATACAACTAAAGCATACTAGCACTTCTATACTCATTTTAAATGAAACATGTAAGAACATAATTGAAATTGAAGAATGTAACAGCCTATTTTAAAGTATCAGACTTAACAGCAAGATGTAAATCCGGAGAGATTGTATTTGCAAAATGGGCAAAAGTGTTCTTTTGCAGTAAAATTTCAATTAAAGTTTCTGATGAATTTAATATTTTTTCACGTAAAATGGTATTACTATACAACAGAATAGAATCATAAAAAACTAATTTATGTCTGCATTTTATTTAATTAAACTTAATATTACACATCTTATTTTTTTTCCCTCCAGACCTGAATGAATATCTTTCTACTTGGCACTATAATAAAGGGAAAACAACAACAAAAACAAAAGACTTAAAGATTTTCCTTGCCTATTAATTAATAAACTGAAACGGGGAGCGGTAATCTAGTGGATAAGGTGTCAACCGCTCATTCATGGGGTCGTGGGTTTGAGCCCCACTGGGGTCACAACCATGACCTCTCATATGACACCAGTATTGGATTTTCCAGAAGCAGAAACAAGAGTGGTTCCAAACTGAAAACTAGATGTGTGTATAAAGGACACAGGTGCCCCCACCTCCTGTCACCGTACATAATTATTATTATTATACCAGATTTATATAGCGCCCTTTTCATGATCAATTTCACGTTCAAATGCGCTTTACATAGTTCAAATGCAGCCACACAGGGTGCATAATTCATCCTCTACTAGTACAGACACAGAGCAATCTGACCAGAGGGACAGAGTGAGACAAAGCCCCCACGACAGAGAGATCAGAAATCAGATACAGGCTTGTCCGGCTAACTTAGCCTAGCTCGTTGCGAATAGACAGCCTGGTTCTTTAACGTGCCCAGTGCATGGCACTGATACATGCAAGGATTGCCTCGGTTCCTGACCAGTACACCTCTAGTTGGGTGGGAAACACTGAAAAGCATTTCTGAAAATTCCAGAGTAGCTGCCGGAGATCGAACCCCCGACCTCAGGATTGGAAGGCCAGTGTGCAAACCACTGAGCTATCCGTCCACCTATACATCATGGTTTCATGACTCTGGGTGAAATATCTTAGATACATGCAACACAATTATGATAAATGTTTCACCACTTTAATGTGTATTTTTCGCTAAGTCAAAGACCATAACTCCTGACTGGCTGAATGAAATCCCAATCAGAACACCCAAATGTACAAGTTCACATGTTATAACAATCCCCTGATGTTTTCTGATTCTAATTCAAATACTTCTTGAGATACAGGCAACACAAACTTGTTTGCCTTTTATGCATTTTTTTTTTACTTAATCAAGGCCCATAACACTAGTATGACCAAAAGAAATCCTAAATGAAACCTTAGGTGCACAAATGTACATGCTGAATAATATTCATCCTCTTTGACCCGTGGTCAAATACGTTTTAAGATAAAGTGTGACACAAACTTTTATGTTCATTTTATGCATATTTTTTATGAAGTGAAGGGCCATAACCCTGGTCTGGCTGAATAAAATCACAAACAAAACCCAAGGGGGCAGGCACAGAACTTCTGAATAATAATCCTGTAATGTTTCATAATCTCTAATGTCAAATACTTTCTGAGTTACTGTTATATGACACAGACTTAAAATAAAATGTTGGTCAGCTGTGAGAAATCCAAATTAAAATACTAGCTAGGTGCACAATTTTACTTAATGGAGCTTGATGACACTTTGTAAAATACCTTTTTTGAGATATGCACAACATAAATTTGGACGAAAATACAAGGGCAACTCAAAGTGCCTCCATCCAACCCTTGCTCACGAAATTTTGGATGGCTCAAAAATCACACAGTGACTGTAACAATGTTAATACCAAAAGAATCTGTATAGTTGCAGATTTAGCATGCCTGTCATTTGACATATTCCATCTGAGCACAATGCAAGAACCACAAATTGGTTTATAAGTAAATATAAGAAGATAAAAACGCCCAGGAAATTTGCTGAAATGGCATAGAAAATATGAGGTAAGTACCAGTATACAAAACAAGAGCACAGCCTTGCGGGTGCAGACGCTCATCTGATTTTATTGTCTCTGTATAATAGAAATATTGTCTACCCATGATTTTCTAAGTTCAAAAGGGGCCATAATTCTTGCAAAAACAATTTAAAATTAAGGTACTTGCTTTGCAGAGTCAGCGAATACCTTCACCAAGAATTAAAGCAATAGCTTTGACCTTTAAGGAGAAAAGTTGACCTAAATGCAAAATTTAACTAAAAAAAACAAACAAAAAAATTGATATTTTCCTATTCCAAAAGGGGCCATGATTCTTGCAAAAAGCAGGATGGAGTTATGTTTCTTGCTGTACATAGTCAGTTACTGATGTTGAACAAGTGTTGCAAGTTTTAAAGCATGCGGACACTGACGCAGACGTTGACACCTATCAAGCGATGACAATAACTCATCAGTTTTTAAAAAAAAAAAATCAGATAAGCTAAAAAGCTTCGAATATTACCAAACTGGCTTCATGTATTATTATGTTACTGAATAATACAGTCACACTGACATGTAACATCAAAGAATGTATGCTGTATGTCTTAAGCTGTGGCTGTTCACTGTAAACTATAGCCTGAAGTAACTGGCTTTTGATGTATGACACCTTTTTGATTTTCATTTTATTATTAAAGTAACTAAATTTTTTTTAAAATTGCACATTTCTACCTCATTTTGAATATTTTGTTTCTTTTGGTGCCATACAACTAAAATTTTGGTACAGATTATTGAGGAGTTTTTCCTAGGCCAGGCGCCTTTCATGTATTATCACATTTCATTGCTGGACTTCCCCTTTTATATGTATATGGAGTTTCACCTACAGTTTTCGTGGACTATAATCCTTTTGCAATACTGTACCTCGTAAGCAGGCACAAGTGTAAAAATCTTCAAGTAATTGGTACTGCAATTTATTTGTTTTCAAGAAAATCATTTTTTAACTCCCTTACATTTTTCAAGGGCATAAAAATATTTTTAAACCATGATACATCTTAAAAAGCCTGCAAGGATATAGAACATGGACTTACTTCGACCATGGTACAACTTTACAAAATTCAAGGAAATTGAAATATTTCCTACCATGATACACCTTTAAATATCTTTAAGAACAAGGATACACCTTTAAAAATCTTTAAGAATACAGAATATAGACTTACTTTAATCATGATACACCTTCTGAAGTCTTCAAGAATAGAGTATAGCCTTTTTATAACCTAGCCCAATTAATATTTTTAAACTGTTAATTTTGGATAAAATGTTGATATATTCATTTTATTTTACGAGTATAGAAATCTTTCTATTTGGCAATAATTATTGTGGGGCAAGTATGGCTTTCACTTTTATAAGTATTGGGCTATTAGTGTATTAAGTAGCAGTAAGATGAATGGGGGTCTATCATTTAACTGTAGCTAAATTTGATATTAACATATCCATGCACACAGGATGAATCTACCATTTGTAAGTACTGACTCTCATAAGCATAAAAAAGCTTTTCTTGACTTCAATGTCATAAAATGTGACAATACTACATTTACTTTAAGGGTCATGCATCAGGATAATGCCCTTGATACCTTATGATGTCATCATTATGACATCACAGAAATTATCTGATTACACAAGCCTGTATTGCAGGATAGATATTAAAACTACTGGATACTTTTTTGCATGCAATAAGGCAGTAAGTCAACTTACTTCCATATTGCGCATAAAAATCAAGGCAATCTGAGATACGCCCTTATTGCAATATCAAAATAATGATATAAATAACAGAAACATCTGGTTTAAATTTTCACAGTATATAAATTAGGTCAAAATAAAGTGAAAAATAAAAAAAAAGTGTTTTTTGGTAAAATATGTAGATACGCCCCTATTGCGTTGAACCCTCGACTTGGCAATCATTAATAGAAAACAAGAGTTAGTTTAGAGCAACATTTCAGGGAACTCTAATATTAAAAGCGTAAGTCACACAAGAGAAATATAAGACAAGTATACATAGAAAAAACAAATCAGAAGAGTCAATAGGCCAGGGCAATATATTTCTTGGATGGGTGCAAATCTAAATATATCCCATGTTGTGCATGACAGTGTTAAATAATCTTTTTATTCTATGTTTATTTTTCTCAAGGAAACAGTGAGACAACATGTATACAGTTCTAGAACATCTTTTACACTAATATTGCAACAAGCATTTTATTGATGCACCAGTCCTGCAGATACTTCTGTTAGTCAATGGCTTTTATCATTTTAACCCTTACCCTGCTAAATTTCTATAATGAACTTGTCCATCTTTCAGTTTGGACAGTACCATTAACTGTTATAAGGAGTGCTTACCAAAAAGATACTGACTAAATGGCGAACAGTGTAGATCATGATCAGACTGCACTGGTGTGCAGGCTGATCATGATTTACACAGGTCACAAAGGCAGAAATTGATTCAACTTCTCCCAGAATGGAAAATATGTTGTATCCAAGATAAAGATATATTGAATGGTCACATGGTACAAAATTAATGCAAATTGCAGATTGGAATAGAGAATTAGCTATAAAATGATAAGAGATACTGTTTAAAGTATTTTAGATAATTTGATGTTTATCTGGAGATATGTCCCTTAACCCTTACACTGCTAAATTTTTAAAATGAACTTGTCCATCTCTCAATTTGGACAGTACCATTAACTATTAAAAGGGGTGCTTACCAAAAGGATACTGACTGAATGGCGAACAGTGCAGACTGCACGGATGTACAAGGTGATCTTGGTCTGCACTGGTCGCAAAGGCAGAATCACTTGCCACCAGCACAGGCTAAAGGTTATGTTTATAAATTGACTGTGCTTTACCCACAAGAAAGGTCAGTTGTTATGCATAAATCATAGTAGCTTACTAGGCTGTCATAAAAAAAATCCAAAAGATAAAAAATCAACATAATTTTTAGAGGTTTGTATATTTTTTTCATCAAAGCCTAAAACTGTTTTAATAAATCAGGAAAGTGCATAATTATCATAAAAGGTTAGGGTTACTTCATGAATTTTCATGACTTTAAAAGGTTTCTTTTTCTCAAAGATAAGATTACAGTTAGACTTACTGCACTTCATGGTACATGAATACAGGAAATTTAGAAAAGTAAATTTAAAAAATGTGTTGTAATAGTTTAGATGTTTTTCACAGTGTATAGACTCTATGTACACCCAAACGGAAGTCGCCAAAAACTAGGCATTCAAAAATCAAAACACAAATTTTTGCTGTCGCGAATGGCTTGTTCGTTAATATCGCATAAAGTAGGTGTATTTTTAGCTCACCTGTCACCTGTGACCGCTTGATGTCCGTCATCCATCGTCCGTCAACAATTTCTAAAAAAATCTTCTTCTTGAAAACCACTGGGCAGAATTACACCAAACTTCACAGGAATGATCCTTGGATGGCCCCCTTTCAAAATTGTTCAAAGAATTGAATTCCATGCAGAAAAAAATATTCTTTAGATATCTTGAAATAAATGCTATATTTCTTAAGAAGGCTTTAAAACTTAATTACTGACATATAACATTTATTTCAAGATATCTAAAGAATATTTTTTTGTTGTCGAACGATATGGAGGCATGCCGCTTTAAATATTGTAATAATGAAGCAAAATACACATAAATTGATTAAGATGACGGTGTTACCATTCATAATTGTATTAGCCTTCCGTCCGTAAGTTTCCGGTGGTTTCCGTACAATCGGAATCGGCTATTTCCGTGGTTTGGGCTGGGCCGGCTTTTATTAATAACCTAAAATCTACGACCGCCGTTACGTTCTGTAAAAGGTTGCGTGGTTTTAATACTTCTTTTAAACAAAACTAGTTTCATAAAAATGTAATGAAATATAAAAAAAAAAATCACAAATATTTTGATATTAATTAAAGATCAAGTAATATCTTTAACCGAGATCAAACTGTGAATAACAAAATTGCCGATCGAAAACAACATCCATTGTTGAAAGGAGGAAGCCAATTTGCAACAATCTTATTTGATTAGGCAGTGATTGGGTGATAACTAGATTACTGAATAACAAATTGGATAATTATAATCATGTTTTGGTTGCTTTAAACATTTATATGTGTGGTGGGTCGGTTACAATTTATAGCATTTTTTTATTACTGTCAAGGCTTAGTAAAAAAAAAAAAAGCTTTGAATAAGCAGAAATTGTAAGTATTAAACAGCTGTGATGATAGAAAAGAAACTTTTCCATAATGTTACCATGCAGTTTTCGCGACCGTGATTTTCGGAGATTTCTATCATTTCCAACAAGAGTTTCTAATACACTCTTAATGATAAGCCAATAAAAAAGGCTGCATTCAAGAAAAATATGACAAGTTGCAAAAGCAGCTCTTAGTTTGAAGCATTTTTTCGAGAATAAAACTTTTAAGTGTCAAACCCCACCCACCTTTAGGCAATGTTAAAATGTGATCGATCTGCTTGAGAAAAATTCTTCAAAACCCCGTTTTTAAATAGCAAATAATTATAAAAATGATAAGTTAACAAAACATGATATCTATAAATAAATTTTGAAAGGGTAGAAAGATTAAAAAAATAATTTCTCGAGTGCTTTGCAGTTGACTTGTAGGCCTTATAATTTTATTGTTTCCGAAAATGAAGTGGCTCAGAGAATAAATACCCAGTGTGATGCCTGAATAATGCTGTTTATGATTGGCAGAACTCGTGAAGCAGAGTAAATAATGAACAGAATTCAGGTTTGGGTCAGTGAAGTTTAAAAGAATGTTAACTTTGTATTTAATCATGCAAAATTCCCCCCTTGCATGGACTCTGGCCCCAGTCCCAAAAAGCAAGAGAGCTCTAAGGCATAAGTTTGTAAACTCAGTTCAAAACTGCATTCATTCAATATGTGTAAGTATCGTGATACTTATCGTGACACAATCAAAAGTAATATTGCGATACATTTTCAGGGGCGATACCCAACTCTTCTGATGACCCCAAGTAATATGATGTCACTTGACTGTGATCTTGACCTACTGACCTACTTTCTTGTTTTTTAAGATACAGCCTTGAACTGTTGATGACATACACAGTTTTGCACACAAATAGTAAAACTGAATTTCATTGACCATGAATGTGACCTACTGACTTTCTTAATATTTTATCGTCAGTTTGACATTTGAAACATGTAGCTCATATTACTCAGGTGAGCGATCCAGGGACATCATGACCCTCTTGTTTAATTTACATATTGTCTATGAGCTACTGTTTACGTAGATACCAAACATGCCTGATAAAACTCATTATATACTTAATTTCAAGTCAAATCACCTGTTGATATTTGTTCAATTTTGTAATGAAACTGTGACCAATTCTTTGAAATACGTGTATCTTGAGCTTTTGTAAAGAATTGAAACCTTTGCTACTTCATAGATAAATATCTTACGCATCGATAAATACTAGCATGGCTCTGTGGTAACGAATACGTTTTCAGGAAAATGTGTTATTCTGAGACATGTATGCCGATTACACTGTCCCACTATTCGATCCATTACTGGTCAACTAATCGCAGTTTTTAAAATCCGGACTGTACGCTTAGTCGAAAAACTGTATGCTTATTCAAAACTACATTGCATTCTTATATTTCAATGTTTTGACTTTGTTTTATGATAACTAACAGTTAAAAATATTAGTTATAATTTCTTTCGTTTTCAGAACAGTCATGGACAAGTTTAGATGCCATTACTGCAGTTTCGATTCCACTTGTCGTATAAGTTAGTGTTTATCAGTAAGCATTTATCAAATTGAATTGAGCCGCGCGACCAATTAAATTTTATACATGCGTACTAATAAACTCTAACCTTCATAGTGTTTGAAATTATTTTTTGTAATTATGCCACCCCCCCCCCCCCCCCCCCCACCCCCCCCCTTTCGTGGAAGGAGGGGTTAATTGTTTTGCAGATGTCCGTCGGTATATAGACCAATCCGTTTCCGGATGATAACTCAAGAACGCTTGGGCCTAGGATCATGAAAGTTGATAGGAAGGTTGGTCATCACCTTCAGATGACCCCTATTGATTTTGAGATCTGTATGTCGAAGGTCAAGGTCATAGTGACCCTGAACAGTTAAATGGTTTCCGGATGATAACTCAAGAACGCTTGGGCCTAGGATCATGAAAATTGATAGGAAGGTTGGTCATGACGAGCAGATGACCCCTATTAATTTTGAGGTCAGTATGTCACAGTTCAAGGTCACAGTGACTTGGAATGGTTAAATGGTTTCCGGATGATAACTCAAGATTGCTTGGGCCTAGGATTGTGAAAGTTGATAGGGAGGTTGGTCATGACCAGGAGATGACCCCTATTGATTTTGAGGTCAGTAGGTCAGTGGTCAAGGTCACAGTGACCAGGAACAGTAAAACGGTTTCCGAGCGATAACTCAAGAACGCTTGGGCCTAGGATCAGGAAAATTGATAGGGAGATTGATCATGACCAGCAGATGACCCGTATTGATTTTGAGGCCATTTGGTCAAAGTTCAAGGTCAGATTGGCCAGGAACAGTTAAACGGTTTCTGGACGATAACTTGAGAACGCTTGGGCCAAGGGTCATGAAAGATGTTAGAGAGGTTCATCATGACCAGCAGATGACCCCTATTGATTTTAAGGTCAGTAGGTCAAAGGTCAAGGTTACATTGACTCGGAACATTTAAACCATTTCAAGACAATAACTTGAGAACGTTTGGGCCTAGGATCATGAAACTTGATAGGGAGGTTGGTCATGACCTGTATTTGACCCCTATAAATTTTGAGGTCTGTAGGCTAAAGGTCAAGGTCAATTAACCCGGAACAGTTAAACCCTTTCCGAACAACACCTTGAGAACGCTTGGGCCTAGGATCACTAAAGTTAATAGGGAGGTTGATCATGAGCAAATAATTTCTGTTCTTTATGCAATTACTGAATGCATCAAGGGGGTTATTTCGTGTTCGAAGAGCTCTTGTAATGACTTGATTCTTTTAAGCAGTTAGGAACATTATCACTAACGCATCATTCGTGTAATCGTTACGTGGCACAACTCTGTGTTTGATATATTTCGGGCATCTCAGAGACTTGTCCGGACTTTACGATGGGGACTTTATCATCATTCACAGAAAAAACAGTTGCCATCGGCGTGGTAACTGGTAATTTCAGTTTATTTTAATATTCGGCTCCAGAGCACTGCTGAAATCATTCAAAATCAAGCAGCTCGGAGCTAACATCCATGCAGGTCTTTCTCGTTTTCATTCATAATTATTGCAGTATTCGCTACAGAACAAACAGAAAATGGCCTACATCAGCTGTTCTAAATGTATGACTAATTTGAATAAAGCTACCATCGCCTTTGAAGATATGCGGGACACGTTTTAATCGGACATTGACTAGTAGACAGCACGTGTGTCTGTTGGCGGAGCTTAAAGACACTGATTCTGGTATGCGAGGTATGTGGCCTATGGTCTGCGTATTGGCAGTAAGGGCCAATATACAAGACTGGACCATTGATAGACTAGCTTCTGTTTGTCATAATTAAACAAAAATAATTTCAAACACTAAGTATAACACCTTGGGTGACCTTGACTTTGGGTATAATGGACACAGCCGCTGCATAAAAAGGCTTGTTTGTATGATGCACAATGTTTATGTGAAGTTACAGTAAAATATAAGCAAAAGTAAAAAAAGATGTGACAGAAAGGTTGCCAAAAAACTTTAACCAAGAAAGCCAACGCTGAAGTCGGTGTGAGTAGAATAGCACCCCTATTCTCTAAATCGTGGAGCTAAAAATACAAAGAAAAAAAAAAGAAAAACTGTGTCTTGTCAAACTGAGTGGAATAAATATATATATTTTCTCATATGTTAGCGGAAACACGCATACAGATTCTATTTCGTGTCCAACACAAAGGACACCATTGGTGAAATAGACCAATAGATCTAAATACTCTTTGACTGTTGCAAGTAAAATACAATACAAAACTGATAATTATTAATTCAATGAGTACAGTGTATGGTGCTTATAAGCCCAAACTCTTCATCATTTCTTTATTGAATAGGCATACAGTGTTTTGGCGAATAGTGGAACAGCTTTATATCAAGTTTTGCGACTAGGCAACCAGTGCGTAATTCAGAAGCATGTTGGATTAACAATATTTCAGCTATTCAGGATTGTAATGCATATTTGTAGGTATAAACTCATGTACCTGGATTGATAATGAAACATTCAGAAGCGGTTCTGACACAAACGTCCTTCGCAATTCCAAATTAATAACTTTAAACCTGATTGCTTCGTCTTTTGCTTTGACAGCCTGTGTTTTTTCTTTTAGTAAATACTTTTTAATTTCAAGTGTTAATGTTTATTAAACGACTGTGTGTTTTAGAGGCATTTATATACACTGAAAAATATATACAACAAGAATATTTATTTCAAATAGTCAGACAAAAACATAGAAATACTTACTACTGACAGCTTCGAAAAAATTTGAAAAAACGAAAGTGAACGCCTAGTTTTTGGCGACTTCCATTTGGGCGTACAGAGAGTCTATACACTGTGTTTTTAGCACTTTAAATTTTACCATTTTTATCTTGACTGTTTGAAGAATAGATAAAGCTAGTGCACATTTACCAGTCATTTGGTTAAGACTGATATCTCTGTAAAACCTGATGGGAATGGATTGAAACAACACATATTTGTTCACTGTTGATTGTTTCACCTGCAATGCACAGGTTCAAATAACCTGTTTTTCTTTTCCATTAATTATGCCTCCCCCCCACCCCCACCCCACATGGAATGTGGGGTATATTGTTTTGCAGATGTTGGTCGATCGGTATGTTGGTTGGTCCATAGGCCAAGTGGTTTCCTGATGATAACTCAAGAATGCTTGGGCCTAGGGTCATGAAAGTTAATATGAAGGTTGGTCATGGCCAGCAGATGACCCCTATTGATTTTGAGGTCAAAGGTCAAGGTCACAGTGACCCGGAACAGTAAAACGGTTTCCAGATGACAGCTCAAGAACGCTTGGACCTAGAAAGTTGATAGGGAGGTTGATCATGACCAGAAGATGACCTGTATTGATTTTTAGACCAGTAGGTCAAAGGTCATGGTCACAGTTACCTTAAACAGTTAAACTGTTTCCGGATGGTTACTTGGGAACACTTGGTTCTAGAATCATTAAAGTTGATAGGGAGGTTGATCATGACCAGCAGATGACTCCTATCAATTTTGAGATCAGTATGTCAAAGGTCAAGGACACAGTGACCTGGAACAGTAAAACTGTTTCTGGACAATAACTTGAAAATGCATGGGCCTAGGATCACGAAAGTTGAAAGGGAGGTTGTTCATGACCAGCAGATGACCCCTAATTATTTTGAGGTCAGTAGGACGAAGGTCAAGGTCACAGTAACGTGGAACAATTAAACCGTTTCTGGATGATAACTTGAGAATGCTTGGGCCTATAATTATGAAACTTAATAGGGATGTTGATCATGACCAGCAGATAACACATATTGATTTTCAGGTCAGTAGGTCAAAGGTCAAGGTCACATTTACCTTGAACAGTTGGACCATTTCCGGACGATATCTTGAGAATCCTTGGGCCTAAGATCACCAAACTTGATACAGAGGTTGATCATGACCAGCAGATGACCCCTATTGATTATGAGGTCAGTAGGTCAAAGGTCAAGGTCACATTTACCCTGAACAGTAGAATTTTTTTTTGCCAAGTAACTAGAGAATGCTTTGGTCTAAGATGACATTTGATACAGAGTTTACTTGTGACTGATAAAGGACCCTTAATTATTGATTTGAGGTCAGTATGTCAAACGTCTAGTGCACAGTGACCAAATAATTTCTGTTCCTTGTACAATTACTGAATGCATCAAGGGGGGCATTTCGTGTTCTATGAGCTCTTGTTTATGATCTATTTTAAATTGTTGGTTAAGTTTTTGTATATAAATCGTAATTTATCTGTTTTTATAGATAAAGATGATAAAAAGAAGAAAAAAGATGAACCAGGCTCAATGTTCCAGAGACAGAGAGTAGATTTACTCCTAGGGGAACTTGCCAAAAAATTTCCACCAAAGTTTGTGGCTCCAACACAACCAGAGGCTAAAGGTAGCATACCTATTTTCTTGTTGTTACTGCAGGACTGCTTAGTTACAGTTGCATCAGAACTTGGTGTCCTATTGCCCAAGCCAGGTACAAGTTGAGTTTGAGCAGGTAGAAACTTGCAGTTACCTACAACAGAAAGTTTGTCCAGCTACATTATGTTTCATGGAAGATTTGTGTTACTTCTCCTTAATTATTTTGCAAATAGATTATTTTTTGTCCCCCACCTTCTCCAAGAAAAAAAGAGTTACAGAAAAATAGGTACCAGTTTTCCACCCTTCTGTTATACTTTGTATCTTGTCAGAAACTTTAAAAGGCTAAAGTTTAACAGCATCTGTTTCCTGCCACATAGGTAACTCTTGTCATTCATCAAGGATTTTTTAAAATACTTCAAAAAACCAAGTCATTCAGTGTACACACATTTCCATAGGCCTGTGAAACAGACTTTATTTACTGGATCACCTGCAGCAGAAAGGTAGTGTGCACAAAAGTTGTCAACTACCTAACTTTAGTATTTCTTATCTGAATCTATATTAGCATAGTACCTTTACCAAGTTTGATAACCAGCTGGATCATCCCTATAATTATGGAGTTATTGCCCTTGGTAAACTCAAAATTGCAAAAATTGTCAGTGTTTACTCACTGACATGAGTATTCTTTATTCAGTGTAGTCACCAAACTTTTAGCATAAGCTCCGAGCCAAACACTAAACTTAGTCAAAAGTTTATGGGCATGATATCTCTGTCTAGTTTGATAACAAGTCAGATGGGCTTAATGACCCTTGAATAACTCAAAATTGGGAAAATTCACAATGTCCACTTAATTATGTCTCCCTTCACTCTGGGGGAGACATTGTTTTTGCCCTGTCCGTCCGTCCGTACGTCGCACTTCATTTCCGATCAATACTGGAGAACCATTTGATCTAGAACCTTCAAACTTCATAGGGTTGTAGGGCTGCTGGAGTAGATGACCCCGATTGTTTTTGGGGTCACTCCATTAAAGGTCAAGGTCACAGTGGCCTGAACATTGAAAACCACTTCCGATCAATAACTAGAGAACCACTTGACCCAAAATGTTGAAACTACATAGGATGATTGGTCATGTAGAATAGATGACCCCTATTGTTTTTGGGGTCACTCCGTTAAAGGTCAAGGTCACAGGGGCCTGAACATTGAAAACCATTTCCGATCAATAACTTGAGTACCACTTGACCCAGAATGTTGAAACTTAATAGGATGATTGGTCATGCAGAGTAGATGACCCCTATCGATTTTGGGGTCACTCTGTTAAAGGTCAAGGTCACAGGGGCCTGAACATGGAAAACCATTTCCGATCAATAACTTGAGAACGACTTGACCCAGAATGTTGAAACTTCATAGGATGATTGAACATGCAGATCAGATGACCCCTATAGATTTTGGGGTCACTCTGTTAAAGGTCAAGGTCACAGGAGCCTGAACATGGAAAACAATTTCTGATCAATAACTTGAGAACCACTTGACCCAGAATGTTGAAACTTCATATGATGATTGAACATGCAGAGTAGATGACCCCTATTGATTTTTGGGTCAGTCTATTAAAGGTCAAGGTCACAGGGGCCTGACCATGTAAAATCATTTCCAGAAAATAACTTGAGAACCACTTGACCTAGAATGTTGAAACTTAATAGGATGATTGGACGTGCAGAGTAGATGACCCCTATTTATTTTGGGGTCACTTGATAAAAGGTCAAGGTTACATGAGCCTGAACAGTGACTTGAGAACCACTAGGCCAAGAGTGTTGAAACTTAGCGGGATGACTGGACATGCCAAGTAGATGATCCCTATTGCAGTCAACCATCAGTGTCTCTTTGACTTTCGCTCCTGACCCCTATTGACTTCTTGCCTATACGACTTTGCATTGGGGGAGACATGCGCTTTTTAACAAAAGCATCTACTAGCAACTTGTAATTTTTTATTGGAACTAAACTAGATTTATATTGAATTTGTAAAACCCAGGCCAAGTTCAATAAACAGTCAGATCAGATTAGTATCTCAAGAGTTATGAGTTTGAATTATTCATCAAAATTATGAAAATTGATTCTTTCCGCTTGATAATCATACTTACATAGAATGTAGATCTCTATAAAATCTAGGTCTAGTTTGATTACCTGCAAGTTCTGAATATAGAATGCAGATCTCTATAAAGTCTATGTCTAGTTTGATTACCAGCAATACAAATTCTGAATATAGAATGTAGATCTCTATAAAATCTAGGTCTAGTTTGATTACCAGCAATACAAGTTCTGAATATAGAATGCAGATCTCTGTAATATCTAGGTCTAGTTTGATTACCAGCAAGTTCTGAATATAGAATGCAGATCTGTATAAAATCTAGGTCTAGTTTGATTACCAGCAAGTTCTGAATATAGAATGCAGACCTGTATAAAATCTAGGTCTAGTTTGATTACCAGCAAGTTCTGAATATAGAATGCAGATTTCTGTAATACCTAGGTCTATTTTCATTACCGACAAGTTCTGAATATATAATGCAGATCTCTGTAATACCTAGGTCTATTTTCATTACCAGCAAGTTCTGAATATAGAATGCAGATCTCTATAAAATCTAGGTCTAGTTTGATTACCAGCAAGTTCTGAATATAGAATGCAGATCTCTGTAAAATCTAGGAAACACACCTTCTTGACACTTGAGTTTATTTCTGTGTTTATAAATTTGATGCCAGAATTTGTTATTCTCCCTCAAAGGGAAGCTTTTAGTTGCACAATTCTTATTTGGAGTATTTCTCAACAACTGCTGGATGGAATTTAGCAAAACTTCATAGGAAGCTTCACTTAAAGAGATGCTCATATCATGTTAGTGTTCTGGTCAGGTGATTTTCACTTAGTTTTTGCCCTTTTATTATTCAACATTAATATACTATTGTATAATTTTTGTCAGGAGTATTTGTCAGCAACCGCTGGTTGGAATTTAGTGAAACTTAATTCAAAGCTGCACTCCCAAGAGTTGATAGGCATATTTTCTTATGTTCTCCTCAGGTAATTTTCACCGAGTTATTGCCCTTTGATTGTTTACTAGAGTACTATTTCTTGTCTGGGGTATTCCTCAGTAATCACGTGCTGGAATTCACCAAAACTTCATAGGAAGCCTCACTCTCCAGAGGAGATGCACATATGAGCTGCACCATGAGAAAACCAACATAGTGCATTTCTGACCAGCATGGATCCAAACCAGCCTGCGCATCCACACAGTCTGGTTAGGATCCATGCTGTTCGCTAACGGTTTCTCTAGTTGCAATAGGCTTTGAAAGCGAACAGCATGGATCCTGACAGGACTGCATGGATGCGCAGTCTGGTCTGGATCCGCGCTGGTCTCAAATGCACTACGTTGGTTTTCTCATGGTGCGGCTCAATTATTGTTTTCATTTTCCAGTAGCAAGATTTTTCAGTGAGTTATTGCCCTTTTAATATCCAATATAGTATACTTTTTAACAATTTCTTGTTTGGAGTATTCCTCGACATCAAAGGAGCAAAAACAAGGTTTTCCTGTTGTGCAATGTTTTAAGTTAGTCCAGTCGTAGGAAAGGTATTGAAAAATTATTAAATAGGGTAGGGGGAGGAAAAGCTTAAATCACATTCTTTATTAGCTCGACTATTCAAAGAATAGTCTAGTTATTCTATTCACCCTGGTGTCGGCGTCACACCTTGGTTAAAGTTTTGCATACAAGTACATACAGCTATCATTTAAAGGCAAATAGCTTTGAAACTTATTTTTTCTTTTTCTAGGCTAATTACTTACCTCACTGGGTCAAGTTCCATAACTCTGAGATGTATTTTGAGCAAATTATGCCCCCTTTTGGACTTAGAAAATTCTGGTTAAAGTTTTACATGCAAGTTACTATCTCCAAAACTAATGCAGATATTGAATTGAAACTTCATATGTGTCTTTGGGGTTATAAAACTAGTTGATAGCATCAAGTCCCATAACTCTGACCTGCATTTTGGTCAAATTGTGTCCTCTTTTGGACTTAGAAATTCCTGGTTAAAGTTTTGCGTACAAGTACATACAGCTATTACTAAAAGGCATATAGCTTTGAAACTTATTTTTTCTTTTTCGAGGTCAATTACTTACCTCGCTGGGTCAAGTTCCATAGCTCTGAGATGTATTTTGAGCAAATTATGCCCCCTTTTGGACTTAGAAAATTCTGGTTAAAGTTTTACATGCACGTTACTATCTCCAAAACTAATGCAGATATTGAACTGAAACTTCACAATGTGTCTTTGGGGTTATAAAACTAGTTGATAGCATCAAGTCCCATAACTCTGACCTGCATTTTGGCCAAATTGTGCCTCCTTTCGGACTTAGAAAATCCTGGTTAAAGTTTTGCATGCAAGTCACTATCTCCAAAACTAATGCAGATATTGAAGTGAAAATTCACATGTGTCTTCAGGGTTATAAAACTAGTTGATAGCATCAAGTCTTATAACTCTGACCTGCATTTTGGCCAAATTATGCCCCCATTTGGACTTAGAAAATCCTGGTTAAAGTTTTGATTGCAAGTACATACAGCTATTACTAAAAGGCATTGTCTTTCAAACTTATTTTTTCTTTTTCTAGATCAATTATCAACCTCACTGGGTCAAGTACTGTAACTCTGAGATGTATTTTGGGCAAATTATGCCCCCTTTAGGACTTAGAAAATTCTGGTTAAAGTTTTACATGCAGGTTACTATCTCCAAAACTAATGCAGGTACTGAATTGAAACTTCACATGTATCTTTGGGGTTATAAAACTAGTTGATAGCATCAAGTCCCATAACTCTGACCTGCATTTTGGCCAAATTATGCCCTCTTTGGACTTAGGAAATCCTGTTTAAAGTTTTGCGTGCAAGTACATACAGCTATTACTTAAAGGCATATAGATTTGAAACTTATTTTTTCATTTTAAAGATCAATTACCAACCTCACTGGATCAAGTCCCATAACTCTGAGATGTATTTTGAGCAAATTATGCCCCCTTTTGGACTTAGAAAATTCTGGTTCAAGTTTTACATGCAAGTTACTATCTGCAGAACAAATGCAGATATTAAGCTGAAACTTCACATGTGCTTTCGGGGTTATAAAACTAGTTGGTAGCATCAAGTCCCATAACTCTGACATGCATTTTGGTCAAATTATGTCCCCTTTTGAACTTAAAACTCTTCAGATATTTTAACATTTTGGGTAACATTTTCCTGCCTCTGGGACAATATTTCGAATAGTTGAGCATTGGCTGTCTTAGGGACAGCTTTTGTTTTAGTATTGCATATATCATGCAGGACTGAGCCCTATTTTGATAAGGATAAATATTTGGGCAAATATATTGTATCTGATTTTCTTTAGATGAAAATCAGGAACAACCTTGAAGATCATTATCGTTTTAGCAAACTATTATTAACAGATCATTATTATAATTAAATCTTCATAATTGAGCTGTGCCATGAGAAAACCAACATAGTGGTTTTGCGACCAGCATGGATCCAGACCAGCCTGCGCATCCGCGCAGTCTGGTCAGGATCCATGCTGTTCGCTAACAGTTTCTCCAATTCCAATAGGCTTTAAAAGCGAACAGCATGGAGCCTGACCAGACTGCGCGGATGCGCAGGCTGGTCTGGATCCATGCTGGTCGCACACCCACTATGTTGGTTTTCTCATGGCACAGCTCATATTTCTGTGATATAATTGTTTAACCTTAACTTTGTATTTTTTTTTTTTTTTTATAAATCACCTAAACACCAAACTAGACATGCTTCCTGTTCAGGAGATTTATTAGTGGCTGAATTTAATTCTAAAGAAATAAGCTTACTGTTTTGGCAACAATCTCTATGGTTTAATACAATTACTTAAATTTCTTCAAAACTTCCTACAAAGTTTTTAAGTCAGCTGTGCTTCCTCTTTTTAAATGGTAAGCCAGCTTGTAAGAGGTCAATAACAGTATGATTTTTTTTGTAGTGATCATATTGCGTTTTTATGACAGAGTAATTCAACAACAAGACCTCCCTTTAAAATCAAAGACAACATACTTCCTACTAAGTTGATTTGCAACTGGCTAATATGACCAATATTGTTTTCATCATGTCTGGTTTTTTTTGTTTTGTTTTGTTTTGTTTTTTGCTTTGTCGTTCAGCCAAAATGTCCAGAACAGGTCCTTTTCTGTTAAAAATTAATGACAGCCCTTCTTCCTGTTAATTGTTTTGCAGCTGGCCAATACTACCAATAGTATGTTTTTTTTGCATTTTCAGTTTGCTTAAAACACCTAGGTTTTTCTTGACCTTAGTAAAACAGGATTTTCCCTTTATAACAAAAGACAACCCAGCTTCCTACTGTGCTGTTTGTAACTGGCCAATGTGATTGATCTTTAGTTTATTTGTAGTTTCATGTTTCATAATTATCTATGTTTTTTTACCTTGACCTTTTGTTGTTCAAATGTTGATTATGTCATATACTTCCTGTATCAGAGTACAGCATTGTTTGTTCTTGTTTTAAGTTGAAGATACTGTGAAAGTGGAACCAAAACAGGATGTGAAACAGGAGAAACCAGTAACCGACAAACAGACAGACAGCACTACGAAACCGCCACCTGATAAGAAACCGAAACTGGCAAGATGATGTAAAGTGTTTTAATTGGTGCAAAAAATGCATTGGAATGCAGATAAACTGTGTATAAACTAAGGGAGAGAACTGCTATGATGAAACACAAGGAAGTAGACTACTTACTTGTACATCTAATACGCAAGTTCAAAAGAAACATGCTCATCGCATGCTTTAACATTAGTCTTGTATATTACTATGATGTGTGAAAGATGTGAAAAGATTTAGGTCATGTAGATAAGGTTTTTTCCTTATATGAAATAATGGTCAAAATCCCCTTAACCCCTCCTTACCCTTCCTTCAAGCAAAATAATATCTGCTCAGTTTTAGCAAAAGTGGATAAAAATATACAACTTATCATAATTTTCAATTTATTAATCCCCTGCAGTGGCGGAGGGATTATAGGAATGGTCTGCGTCCGTCTGTCCTTCCGTCCGTCCTTCCGTCTTTCCGTCCTTCCGTCCGTAACAAAATCGTGTCCGGTCCATATCTCCTAAACCCCTTGAAGGATTTTCATGAAACTTGGGTCAAATGATCACCTCGTCAAGACGATGTGCAGAACCCATGAGTCAGCCTTGTCGGTTCAAGGTCAAGGTCACAATTCAAGGTCAAAGGTTTGAGCCTGCCATTTTGTGTCCGCTCTATATCTCCTAAACCCCTTGAAGGAATTTTATAAAACTTGGGTAAAATGATCACCTCATCAAGACGATGTGCAGAACCCATGAGTCAGCCGTGCCAGCTCAAGGTCAAGGTCACAACTTAGGGTCAAATGTTTTGAGCCTTCCATTTTGTGTCCGCTCTATATCTTCTAAACTCCTTGAAGGATTTTCATGAAACTTGGGTCAAATGATCACCTCATCAAGACGATGTGCAGAACCCATGGGTCAGCCTTGTCGGCTCAAGGTCAAGGTCACAACTCAAGGTCAAAGGTTTGAGCCTTCCATTTTGTGTCCACTCTATATCTCCTAAACCCC
This sequence comes from Mercenaria mercenaria, assembly GCF_021730395.1. Lineage (NCBI taxonomy): Eukaryota > Metazoa > Mollusca > Bivalvia > Venerida > Veneridae > Mercenaria > Mercenaria mercenaria. Next base: position 112,086,889 of record NC_069361.1, on the reverse strand, counting down.
TTGAAGGAATTTTATCAAACTTGGGTCAAATGATCACCTCATCTAGACGATGTGCAGAACCCATGAGTCAGTCATGCCAGCTCAAGGTCAAGGTCACAACTTAGGGTCAAAGGTTTGAGCCTTCCATTTTGTGTCCGCTCTATATCTCCTAAACCCCTCGAAGGAATTTTATAAAACTTGGGTAAAATGATTACCTCATCAAAACGATGTGCAGAAATTATGAGTCAACCATGCCAGATCAAGGTCAAGGTCACAGGTTTGAGCCTTCCATTTTGTGTCCACTCTGTATCTCCTAAACCCCTTGAAGGATTTTCATCAAACTTGGGTCAAATGATCACCTCATCAAGAACTCATGAGTCAGCCATGTCAACTCAAGGTCAAGGTCACAACTGAAGGTCAAAGGTTTCAGCTCTGTATCTCCTAAACCCCTTGAAGGATTTTCATGAAACTTAGGTCAAATGATCACCTCATCAAGACGTTGTGCAGAATTCATGAGTCAGCCATGTCAGTTCAAGGTCAAGGTCACAGCTAAAATGAAGGGTTTACCCTTTCACTATCCATAGCAGTGGCGGGGGATTTAGCTGTCTTTCAGACTGCCTTGTTCTATTTAGAAGTGGATAAATATCCCCTTAAAATGTTATTTTTCAGATATTGTTGATTCTTTTAATTTTACAAAATGAGAAGGGGGATTTGTGCTCTTGGTCTGGAGGAAATTTGTCCTACATTCTCTACATATATATAGATAAGAGTCTGAAATTTCAAAATTATAAAAAAATGATTAATTTTCATAATTACATGCATTTGCTAATAAGTAGCTGGTATTTGATATACGCCCAAAGGGATATATTATGTTATACCCCCTGTGTCCGTCTGTCTGATAGCAATTTCGTGTCCGCTCTGTAACTCTTGAACCAAAGGAACTTGACACAAATGTTCACTGTATCAGGACGACATGCAGAGTGCATGTTCTGGATGGCTTGCTTCAAGGTCAAGGTCACACTTAGGGTCAAAGGTCATATAAGTGTGTTTTCGTGTCTGCTCTGTAACTCTTGACCCCCTTGAAGGATTTCAAGGAAACTGGACATAAATGTTCACCACATGAAGACAACATGCAGAGCGCATGTTCTGGATGGCTTGCCTCAAGGTTACACTTAGGGGTCAATAGGCGATTGAGTGTGTTTCATGTCTGCTCTGTAACTCTTGAACTGCTTGAAGGATTGTGAAAAAACTTGGCACAAATGTTCACCACATCCAGACGACATGTAGAGCTCATGTTCTTGATGTCTCGCTTCAAGGTCAAGGTCACACTTTGGGGTCAAAGATCATCACTCTTTAACTCTTGAACCTTGAAGGATTTCGAAGAAACTTGAAACAAATGTTCACCACATTGACACGATATGCAGAGCGCATATTCTGGATGGCTAGCTACAAGGTCAAGGTCACACTTATGGGTCAAAGGTCATACCTTCGGGCATATATTGCTCTGCATTGCAGTGCTCTTTGCATGTTCGTAACTATATATATACTATTTAGACATGATAATTAATTATCGAGGCATAAATAACACCCCACAATTTCTACTGAAAGGCAATACATATTTAACAAATTTGTCATGTTTGCCTCACCTGACCTTGAATGAATACAAGGGGTATTATCATTATCATCTTCCTTGCTCATGTTCCCATTTTCCACCACATTCTGGATGTCTTTCTTGCTCATGTTCCAAATATTGACAACAGACTTGTTTTAATTCATAAAGAGAATGTATGCCAGTATTGTCATACAGATATTGATATTACCTCTTTTGTTGTCTTACTGATATGCCTAAATGCAGAAAAGATGAATAAAAATATCAAACTGTAATACTTGGTTTTAATTATTTTATGTTCTTGAAAAAACTAAGTTTTTGTTTTGAAGTAAATGTAGATTATTGTATGTCAAAAATATCATAGACATCTGCCTAACCATTGGGAGCTTCAGTCTTCCAGTTTGAATTTACTTATCCCTTATCATGTTGAACATACTTGGTTCTGTCATTGCGACCAGTGCAGATCATGATCAGCCTGCACATCTGTCCAGTCTGATCATGATCTGCACTGTTCGCCATTCAGTTAGTAACTTTTTGGTATGCACCCCTTTAACAGTGAATGGTACTTATCAAATTGAAAGAAGGAATGCTACAAATTTTTACTTAATATTGCAGTGTCAAATTCATATTGTCTTCACATTACCACTCCATCTTCTAGGGGCCTCCGTGGCCGAGTGGTTAAGGTCGCTGACTTCAAATCACTTGCCTCTCATCGATGTGGGTTCGAGCCTCACTCCGAGCGTTGAATTCTTCATGTGAGGAAGCCATCCAGCTGGCTTACGAAAGGTTGGTGGTTCTACCCAGGTGCCCGCTCGTGATGAAATAATGCACGGAGGGGCACCTGGGGTCTTCCTCCACCATTAAAGCTGGAAAGTCGCCATATGACCTATCATGTGTCGGTGCGACATTAAATCCAACCAAAAACAAAAAACAAAACAAAAAAATCCATCTTCTGTTTTGAATAGAGCAAGGACAGGGAACTGGGAGGTAATTATTAAATTTACTTGTCCATCTTGCATTAACTGATACTTTCAAGATATTAAGACACTTTGAAATGAATGCTAGAAAACAAATATAGTTGGCTGTTATTGACTTTTAACTTTTGGTTTGTTAGAATACAGTGAAATAATTTAATTTTTATGGTTTTTAATTTTGTTTTTGCCCCATATGACTTTTTCATGGTTATAAAATTTTGTGGTTTTGGGCAAAATGGTTATTTGGTTGGGATATGAATTTGTACATTTTCACTTTTCAAAAAAAGAATGGGAACTTGGCTCAATTGTTGGGATGTAATTTCGTAGACTTGCACAACCACATGCAAAATGTGAAAACACAGCTTTAACCTTTAGCCTGCTGGTGGCAAGAGGTACTGCTGTAGCGAGCAGTGCTGACCAGGATGTGCAGGCTGATCATGGTCTGCACTGTTCGCCATTTGGTCAGTATCTTTTAGGTAAGTGCCCCTTTTAAGAGTTAATGGTATTGTCCAAATTAAAAGATGGACAAGTTCATTAATATAGAAATTTAGCAGGGTAATGGTTAATGCCTACTAACATGAACATTCTGCAAAATAAATCAGTTGTGATTGTGCCATGTATTTTGTTACTGGTAAAATGTTTGATATTGCTGTTGTTGTCCAACAAAGTTATCAAAATGAAGATACAAAAACACAAAAATAGCTGACTTGTTGCATTTTCTTCATTTTTTGCTGGAAACTTGGTGAAGCACAATCACAAAAGAACAAAATGACAGAACAACATGTTAGAACAAAGTGACAGATTTAAGTTGCTATTGCTGTGAGTTTTCACTTTCACACTTGGTTGTGGACAACTTTATACAAAGAGACTTTCATCAGCCACTAATTCTTGAAAATTCCCATTTACTCAGGAAATTTTCATGCTACTGAAGGCAATATATTAATACATATTAAGTAAATAACATATATATAATAAACATATATTGAATGCAACTCATCTTACAGGTAGACTAAATGTAAATAATTTAAATATGTCAAACGATTAAACTAAAAGAAGTGTACCTAAAACACATAAATTGTATCAAACAGACAATGTGCTTATCCCAAGATTTTTGGGTTATGTTTTGATTTGAAAAAGTTTTCGAAATGGGCAGTCAGAATACTCTATCCCTAGCCTTTGTGGAGAGCCAGTAAATGTGTGTAATTTAGCATGCTGAAAAGGGACAATATGATTTGCTTCAATCCTTCATCTCCTGATACGTATTGCCTGCCTACTCCGAGATTTTGGTACAGCACCAGAATGAACAAGTGACATGATCCTAGTCTTTTTCCATCTTTTCTCCAACTAGTTCTTTTTTTCTTTAATTTTTCTTTAAATATAAAACTATTCCATTTATATTATACATCACTGTAAAAGAAGTACAAGGGCGGTAATAAAAAACTTTTTAAATTTTCACAATGTATTGATTCCTTTTGAATTTACAGTCAACAAAGGTTTTGACAGGGTTTTTCAACTTTGGCTTTATCTGTTGATGGAGTACTATAAAAAAATTCAAAATATCTTATTCTGCATAAAAGCAACATTTCCCTATAACATATTAGAACAAATTTGAATTATTATCTCTCCCATCACATAGTGGTGTGGGAGACATATTGATTTACTCCTGTCTGTGTGTGTGGCCGTGTATGTGTGTCTCTCACAATCTTGTCGGCGCTCTAAGCCGAACATTTCTCATCCAACCTTCACCAAACTTGAACAAAATGTGTTTGCCAATAAGTCCTCGGTTAAATTCGATAACTAGCCAAATCAGCCCAGACACTTCAGAATTATGGCCTTTGAATTACTGAAAATACTGATATCAGTGATGCAGGTTTTGGTGCATGCCTGTCACAAATCTTGTCTGTGCTCTAAGAGGAACAGTTCTCATTCGATCTTCACCAAACTTGAACAAAATGTGTTTGCCAATAAGTCCTCGACCAAGTTCGATAACTAACCAAATCGGTCCAGGCACTTCGGAATTATGGCCCTTTCAACTACCACCCTCAGAAGCCTTTACTTAATTAAGGAAGATACCGTATCTGTAGATCTTGCAAATTAAAGCTGAAATTCTTGAATAAACCTGTCATTTAGTTATACAGCTTGTACATGTTTAATTAACAGACCCTATCTGGAACTGTCGGCAAGGAATGCATCGTATTTCTCTTGATCAAGGTAAGATAGATGCTTTAAGATTATTGGTACAACCGGATGACATGTTCACAATGATGGGACAAAAGTACAACAAATGAAGGAACTGCCTTTTTGTGTACCTTTCTGTATACATAACATTTACTTATAGCATCCTCTTAGTTCGTTATGTTGATAATGTAGCAGTTCTCGTATCGGGTGGCCTCGGTAGCTCAATTGGTAGAGCGTTGGCACGGTAAGCCGAAGATCCGAGGTTCGAATCCCGGTCGAGGCTGCACATTTTTCCTGAGACTGTTACATTTGGGGGCTCGTTCGGGATGCTCACCCTTGGAGCCCATGCGGGGCGAAGCAGTTTGGCTAGGGTGTGCATCTGAATTCGGTTAACAGTCTGCGGCAGACATTGGCCAGGAGTGCCAATGTCTCGCATTAAGAGGGAAGATGTGTAGCGGTTCTCGTATCGGGTGGCCTTGGTAGCTCAATTGGTAGAGCGTTGGCACGGTAAGCCGAAGGTCCGAGGTTTGGATCCCGGTCGAGGCTGCACATTTTTTCTGAGACTGTTACAATAAAAGGAATGTGACTTTCAATAGTCTGTTAATCATGATTTAGATGCCCTCTAACGTTAACCTTGGGCACTACCAGGCAAATAGGAAGTGTGGATTCATTAAGATTTGAAGGGTCTAGGAGACACCTAGGCCTCCATTGGGTCCATGACAAAACTGTGGTAGCAATGCTAGTTGGGCAAAGCCTTCTGCAGAGAAATGTTTGGGGGACTCAAACATGCATTTTCATCTATTTGATATCTCTAAAAGCAATTAAAATACAAACACAGCAACTGTTTTCAATTTTCACTGCTTATATGATCGAATAACAGTGGGGTTTTTAATCCCAAAGTCTATAGAAAATTCAATTTTCCGTTTTTGCCATATAACCATAGACCCTCCAGCAATGTCACCTATGTGTTGCTGAGGTTTAGAAAGGAGAACTAGACTAGAGAAGCACCTAGATTTCATTCTTTTAACAATTATGGTGTATCGCTTACAGCAAGAAACTCAAAGTTCATAATATATGAATTCACTTTTTTTTATACCTCCAAATGTTACACTATTGATGAATATTTTACAAATGTGTAACAGACTGAATAGAAATGTAAGATGGAAAAGTAGAGGTGAGAGTTAGGTGAGTATTCAGTCAGAGGTGCCAGACGAAATTTTCCCCATATATAGATAGATAGATGGATTTATTCGTGAATATATATGTCATGAATACAAATATTACAAATATCACATTATAAAAAACCAACATTATTACAAAACATACATTCAATTATATCACAGAAATAGCTGTCTTATATCTCAGAATGATATTAAAGAAAAATGGACTAGCTCTTTTATATAATAATCAAAATAGATTTTGTGACATATATATCACAGGATAACCCATAAAGTATTTCTACTTATTTCCAATGGGGTCCTTGTGAAAAATTATCAAGGTACAAAATATTGGCTGTTTTAAATACAACATTGTTCTAAGAAAGACAACTCTTACTAGCATAAATGAAAATCTAAATCAAGAGTTACAAGTATTTGTCTATCAAAGAAATCCCTGATTATTACAAGTATCACAGTTATATTCAATTATGACATACATATCACAGAATAAATCAGGAAATATTGCACACATATTGATAAAATGATATCATACAACTAATAAAAGATAAAATCTGATTTTTCAGCACTTTTCATACATTCAATGAGTTCCATTTTGACTGCTTTTTTAAAAGTATACTTGTTTTTTAATTTTTTTATGTTATTTGGAAGGCTATTCCAGTCATTTATAGCTTGAAAATAAAAAGTAGTTGATGTAGAACTGTGAACCTGAGGTACATGAAAGATGTTAACACTATGTCTACAATTATAAGAATGTTTCTTAGAGACAAGAGAGAAGTTACTGTGCATGTATGCTGGACAATTATTATTAAAAATTTATGAACATGATTGAGCATTAGCTGTTTGACTCTGTTTTCAATATTAAGCCATCCAATATTACAAAAATCTGACACTTTCAAAGATCTCTTATAATCATAACCACAGATAAACCTGATAACTTTGTTTTAATTGAGTCACTTGTAATCTATTTTTCAACTGTTTTGAAATACCACTATACCAAGATGAAGAGGCGTAGTCAAAATGACATTGTATTAAACAAAGAAGTATAAATTTATTTTTATAGCTCTTTGTATTAAAGAATTACATAAATTCTTTCTCATATATAATAAAAGATTTGTATTTAAATTGTTACATGATACAGAGATAAAAAATTTCATTGGTTCCCTTTGTATTCACATGCATACTGCATCAGCTACACTCCTGACTACTTTTTCTACACTCAGTAAAGTTCTGATTTAATTAGGATGTTTTTAATGAACAAAGATGACATTACTGGTTTAGACATTGCCCAACAATTTACCAAGAGTTGTCCCCCTTCTCCCGCCAATATGTCCACGTTGCAAAACAAAGTCAACACAAAGTATGACTTGTCATTTGAGAACCCCAGAAATTAAGACAATTACGGGAGTGATTATATCTATCTAAATACAGATTAGGGAAGGACTTTGCACAGAGTCACTACATGCATAATGATCAAGGAAAATGCATGCAAGAAAAAGAAGAAAGTTACTGACCTGGTGTTCGGGGATTATGGTTTCTGTCTTGATTTTGTATTTCATGAAAAATGCATATACGTTTATTGTGAAAAACTTGAAAGCCAGATTGAAGCCAGGGGTATGTATCTTTTCTTATATACTGTTTATTGTAATTGACATCAAATAAAAAGACCAGATCTTTGGAGTTGCCAGGTCGGTCGATCCATATGACGGCCACATCAAAATTGTACATGTACCAAAACAATATTTTATTGATTAAAACTTTCAAATTTTACATTGATCACTGTTGATAAAACTTAGTACACTGGTCGATGTTTAAAGATTGAGGGCGGAGATAAGAACAGGCACAGTGACATAAGCTTAGGGGTCAGCTGTGGCTTCTGTGTGTGCCAACAGCCAGCAACATGTTCCACATACTGACCTAGATTCTACTGTTCTAGGGAAAAATGAATACTTATAAGAATCTAGCATGATGGGTCTATCAATTTTTCCAAAATTTTTCTTGATCATCTTTCAGGCCCGTAGCTGGGGCATTTTTCATAGTACGCAGAGGTAATGCTGGGGTCGAGGTATCCTCCTCTGATTATTTTTTTAATGTGAAAACGGCAAATTGTGCATTTTAAATAGCATATTTTTTTAAGCAAAAATATTGCACAAATATCTTTTTTTCTCATTTCTTTTATATAAAATGTATGGTTTTACTTTGTATTCGTATAATATTACACATGTAAACTGCTGTTCATGTACATGTGTGCAAGTATTTAAACAAAACAGATGTTTCGAGGTAATATACTGTCAAAATATCATTATGATTGGATATATCATTCAAGGGATATGTCTATAAGTAAATGTACGATAGTTGTTAAAATGAATTTTACTGTCACTCGAGCTTTGCCATCGTGATCCCGTGCTTCACGTATCGCCTACCCAGTGATGCTGAAGAGCTAGACCACGATGGCAAAGTGCGACACGATTGCAAAGTGCAAAACAAATTATCGATTTCATGCTTAGCTATCGTGATCTCGTGTGGGGCCACAATGGCAAAATGCGAGATCGCAAAATTCCGTGCTTCAACATCGCGTAATAGCGAAGCGAGAAGAGCGGAATAACGGTGGCGAAGCGTGAGATCACAATGGCGAAGTGCGAAATTAAGAAATTTTCGCGATTTTGTGCTTGTGATCTCGCGCTTTGCCGTCATGGATCGTGATCCAACGCTTCTCTTATCACCTGTGCATGATGGAGAAGCACAAAACGCAACATTACGATTGCGAAACGCGGAATTGCAATGGCGAAGAGCGAAATTACGAAAAATTCACAGTTTCGCGCTTCGCCATTGTGATTTCACGCTAGTGTAATCATTGTGAACAGAGTTAACTTCTAATATAACGAACATAGTTAAAATGAATTTTCGGTAAATTTTCTGTTATAAGGAACAATTAAAATGTCCCTATTTTAGCCCTTCTTTGATCTATGTAAACGAAAATGGTTTGTGAGGAACATATTTTCATGTCCCAATGTTAAAATATACATTTAAATAACATATATCAAGCTTTAGCGAACCAAAAAAGTATTTTTTCAGAAGTTTTATACGAGGCTTTAACATTAGCATTGGGTAGACATTGTACTAACATATTGATTCGTAAAACAAATATTGAAATCTTAGTGTGACAGTTGATATATCTGAACAACATCTAAAACCATTGAAATCTTGATCTGATTGTTTTTAAGAATGTAGTTTAACGTCTTCTGAAATATAATTACATATAATTTAGCTACCTAATCCGCCATTAAAATATATAATCATCAATTATAAAAGAAAGAAGATATTTATCTCACTGTGAACTGGATTTTACTGTAGTATCTTAAGACTTGTGGGGCAATGGCATAAGATAAAATCGGATTTAATTACTTGATTTCTATAGGATTTTATATTCTAAAACAATGTGACCACAGTCACCACGGACTAAATGATAATTTTACATACCTCTTCCTTTGTTAGGAAGAGGTCTATATTTTTCTGAAAGACCTCTTTGAACAAAGAATTTTCGTGCAGTGGTCTACCTGTTCTACCCAGACCTGAGCACAAGAAAAATAATTAAATACCATCTATCAAACACATAATTATGTTTCAATCACATGATTTTTATGGTGAGATAATCATGATATGCCTGACCAAAATGAGGAAAAAAATCCAAATTTACAAATAAAGCCGTAAATGATGAAAGGAAAAATATGTATGTGAAATCAAAATGATAAGTGAAAGTAAAGAATGACTGCTCTACCCACTGGCGCCAGACCAAAAAGAAAATGTCCCTGTATATGTTATACCCTACCCCTAGGTATTCTATAAGAACCATGGTCATGAAGGGGAAAATATACTAACCCGTTTCAAGCGTACATTTCACAACTTAAACGCGCAGTTCGGTGCATGGGTACCTAGTATATTGAAAAAGCGATAATTTATCTTCCATCGTGCACCAGTCACATTGTCTCAATATTCAATATTTCTGAGATAATCAACATATTTTACGCTTTCGTCAATGTTACAGAAAAAACTTGCGTGACCTTCCCTAAGGAACATCCGGTCTAGAGGTCACGGCGGTGTGCACACGTTAGGCAAAATATAAACAAACAAAAACAGAATTTAAAAAATTCACAATTTTACACTAAAATTCAAAATGATGAATGAAATCCATCTTGTATATGATATTTAATTTGTAATCATACATAAGTCTACATCTGTTCTGTTTATTTTATTCATTTTTCACATTTATGCTGATTTTCACATTTTAGCGAACACGTGTAGTATAATGACGACTGACATACATTCTCACAACAGCCAATCACAATGGTTTTGTAATCTAGAACGGAACTTCACCAGGGAAGTTCAAGCAAGTTTTTTGTGAAACGTTGAAAAACTATAAACTACGCGTTGTTTTTCTAAGATAAGAAGTATTGAAGTAATGTGACCAGTACACAATGGAAGATAAATTACCACTTGTTTGATATCCAAATTACATTTTTACCGAACTGCTTGTTTTAGGTATGAAATTTGCGACAGAAACGGGTAAGTATATTTTCCTGTTCATGACCATGGTTCTTATAGAATACCTAGGGGTAGGGTATAACATGTACAGAGGCATTTTTTTCTGGTCTGGCGCCTGTGGCTCTACCACTGAGGCAGACGAAAAACGTTTTACAATTCACCATTTTCCAGCCTATTCCAATCAAAACATTATTCAGTTGAATAAACTTTAAAACTTTGAATAAAATGCAACACAGATTTTAATAATATATGGTTGCGATTTGTGCCTTTTCATTTGTCCTCAATGTGTTTTATAATTACGAGCGCCTCTTATACTACACAAGTAATGCTCCATACAATTTTTAAACATCTAGGGTTATATCTTCAAAAATATCAGCTGCATTTATGATACGTTGTCACTACACATCCTCCCACTTAATTCTTTAAATGTTTGAAGTATAAGTAAGCCATTTACATAGGTTTCTAGTTACACTCAGTACGATCTTTTATACTAAGGGTATATATTTCAAAAATTGAGTCAGGTTCTTTAAAACTACACTTCTTTCAAAGTAGGGGCACAGTCTCATACATATTTTTTTAGATCAGTACTGGACAGACTTTCTATAACCTTCTTGTCTGAACTTTGTAGACAAGCTTCTACGAGTGAGAATAAAAACGATGTTCTTTCAATGAGAAAATTAGACTTTCAGCACACATACATGTATGTGTGTATATTTTCAGGAAATCTTGACCTTTGACCTACACGTGTGATATTGATCTTTGACCTACGGACTTTGGTCTTATGCCCGTCACGTCAGATCAATGTGATGAACACCGAGAAAAGTTATTCTAAAATCCAGCCATAAATGACACACATCTGGCAAGGAAACAGTGTCCCGTTTGTTCAATAATAAGGTGCTCAGGAATGTCTTCCAGGAACAGACGTGTAACCGTAGTGGATTCGATTAAATGGTGCGAATTGTACACCATACTTTAAATTTTCTTTTATAAATAAACGTCAAATTCTTCGAAAACGAGATTTGTGTGACCTTTTTCAAAATTATATCAAGTTTCTTCACGGAAACAGTAAAAGGTTTTAATTGTTTTTGGCAATGTTTTTGGTGTTTTGTCACAAAAATGTCCATAATTTGCTCTACAAAAATGAAAATATTTTTTACTTTTCTGAGGTTTCATATTGTCTACCGATATGGAAGTACTGTTTTGGTAGGCAGGCAATTATTATCCTGCATAAACCTTTCAGGTAATATTTGATGGGGTAACATACCTTCCCGGTCTTGCATGTGCAGTTTAACCACTTCCTACACCTATATAAACAAAATTACGAGAACAATTATCACGTCATAACTTCTAAATTTCTAAAAGTAACATAATTCCTTACATGTTTATATTCTGTGTCAGAAAAACCTTTCTGTCTTTAAGTTCATTATATCATCTGAGATCTAATGCCTGTGATAAAATTTCGTCAGAATCGTAACCGATGGAATGACGGTATGTAAGTCGGGTATCAGCCTCATACATCGGCCTCTGTAGGAAAGACCTGCACACGGGCTTCTCAAAACACCTCGAGCTCTTCGCGCTCTCGGTGTTCACAAGAAGCTCGTGCGTAGGTCTTTCCTGCAGAGGAAGACCTTGTACTCGGTCGATATCCTTTACGTATACATTTAAGTAAATTATAAATTTAACATATAGCAGATATTCTATGACGTCTGAAAATAACTTAATAATTATTATGTGCGAAAATTATTTCTGTAATATTATAAAAAATATCCTATTCAAAATTCCTTTTAAACTTGAAAGCCAACATTGTTTCATTCTTTTTTTGACATTGTGTTATAATTTTGTTACAGAAGTTTGCCTGTTTAAACCATTAGCATAGATGGCGTATGATTGTATTATTTCACACGATTATTACAAAATAAGTAATCAAATACATGTAGTAGGATAACGAAATAAATTGCAAAACTATACATAAATTGTTATAAAACTACAAAGACAATTGGTGAATTTCAATGCATGTTAAATCAACTTATTATAAATCAGTTTGCTATACAAATAATTCCTACTGGTAAAGAACATGTAACATATGTTTAACGATCACATTTTGCTTGTCCCGATGAGATCGCTATTCTTCTTTTTAAAAACAGAGTACGAAGTAAGCAATGATTGTATATGAAGCAATCTCCGTTGCATGATTAGACTTCTTATTGAAACAAAATAGATTAGCAATTTGAACTGTGTATGCTTGCAAGATTTTCACTACGCAGCAGCGTATCTGCGTAAAGGCAGCTATGCGCCTGGAGGATATTACACGAGTGTTTTTTTCATATTGAATTTATCAAACGAATTGAATAAAATAATAAAATGCAAGGCTCTGTCGATCATTTTATCAATTTTATAAAAAGGATTTAAAGATATTAAAGTGGAAAGTCACAAGCATATTATTCTTTTTATCACATGTGTCGAAACATATTTTTTTTTTTACTTTCTTTTACTATATAAACAAATCAATTTGACCAACGCCTCGTATACTATATACGATGTCGACGTCAAAGCTTATTACACTATAGTGCTTTATCGTTTTTATTTAATATGCTTTTTTCTGTTAAAACACTTACGCTAGAATGACGTCACGTTCGTGAGTGATCAATGCCACTTTTTTGTCTTTATTACAAGACTTTGGGTTCTCTGTGCTTTCAAAAACGTCAGCGTTAAGGGGGCGAAGTGCCACAGTCAGCCATTTCAAACATTCGCGGCTTGTTTACATTTTACATTTGGAATATACATGATACATGAAAGGTTATAAACGGTTCAACGAAGTAGGTCTGTGGTTGGCTTTTTGTGGGGGACATCTTCTCATTTTGAGATATTAAAAGAACTCAAGAATTCAGCTGTGATCGCTAGGAATTTAATGCCTAACTCCCCTTAAGCATCGATTTTTAACGCAGTTTTCGAAATTTTAGACTTTTTATTTTTTGAAAATGCGATTTGAAAATGACGCACGTGCGTATTTGCGTATGCCTAGTTACGTGCCTGTCTTTGTGTCTTGAAATTACTCAAGTGCAACCATTTACATCAGATATGGCACAATGTCATAATGTTGCTATTAAATTCAGCTACATATTTTTTTTAGGAGGCCTCTGTGGCAGAATGGTTAATGTCACTGACTTCAAATCAATTGCGCCTCACCGAGTCTCAATCTGGGCGTTGAATTATTAATGTGAGGGAGCCATCCAGCTGGTTTACAGAAGGTCAGTGGTTCTACCAAGGTGCCTGCTTGTGATGAAATAATGCTCAGAGGAGCACTTGGGGTCTTCCTCAACCATCAAAGCTGGACAGTTGCCATATTAATACCTATAATTGTGTTGGTGTGACGTTAAACCCAACAAAAAAAACAACATATTTTGATTGATATAATGTATATTATTCTATACCTATTTTATCTATCCAATCGCGAACGTTCATTTGCAACACGTGACCGTACAATATATTACGGTATTTGGATGCACGTGCGTACAAAAATCCTGTATTTTCTGTATTTGGACGCACGCGCGTACAAAAAATCCTGTATTTTCTGTATTTGGACGGTTCAACAGTCCCATGTTAAACATACGATAAAGCCCGAAACGCGTGAAAATATTCCGAATGTAAATCGGATGAAGTAGGTGCTCTATGTACAGGGTTTGATTAGGCGTCTTGAAATCTGGATTTAATTTGAGTTTTTTTGTTTGTTTACAACACACAAAAACGATTCAAGGGATAACAATGCTATCTGATTAAGATATTAAAACGTTCGTTAATAATCAAAAACTTAAAAATACAGTAAAAAGGATCATCAGATGTTGGAATATTTGAAAAGTCGCTTAAAGAAGCCGTTCCGGACGAAACCTAGACATTGGTATCAGCCCTAACTGTCTGAATAGCTACCTCAGCAGTTTTTATTCAACGGTTAAGAAACAAAATGGAGAAGATTATGAATGGCAACGGACGGGCGGTCAGCATTCAAAACATGTCTGCTCTATAATTCAGTTTTGGTCGGATCTTCACCAAACTTGCTGACAATATTTGTGGGCATTACATCTCTGCCAATTTCGATAACCAGCCAAATTGTACCAGGCACTCTTTAATTATAGTCCTTGAATTACTCGAAAAACGGGGAATTTAGCCTTGTCCGCTCTTTTAAGTCGAATAGTTTTCATCCGATCTTCACCAAACTTGCTGACAATGTTTGTTGGCATATAATATCTCAGCCAAGTATTATTACCACCCAAATCGCCAAATGGCTGTTGTAGGGAGGTTGCACCAATACTTTTTTAAACGCCCGTTTGAAAAACGGGAAATATTATGGGAACGCCCCTGGCGGGCGGGCAGGCGGCGTCCACAGACTTTGTCCGGAGCATATCTTCTACATGCATGAAGGGATTTTGATGAAACTTTGCATAGTTGTTCACCATCATGAGACAGAGTGTCATGCGCAAACACCAGGTCCCTAGGTCTAAGGTCAAGGTCACACTTAGAGGTCAAAGGTCAAATTCATGAATGACTTTGTCCGGAGCATATCTTCTTCATGCATGGAGGGATTTTGATGAAAGTTGGCACAATTGTTCATCATCATGAGACAGAGTGTCATGCGCAAGAACCAGGTCCCTAGGTCTAAGATCAAGGTCACACTTAGAGGACAAAGGATACAAGAAAGAAAACTTTGTCCGGAGCATATCTTCTTCATGCATGGAGGGATTTTGATATAACTTGGCACAAATGTTCACCACCACGAGGCGGAGTGTCATGCGCAAGAACCAGGTCCCTAGGTCTAAGGTCAAGGTCACACTTAGAGGTCAAAGGACACAAGAATGAAAACCTTGTCTGGAGCATTTCTTCTTCATGCATAGAGGGATTTTAATATAACGTTGCACAAATGTTCACCACCACGAGACGGAGTGTAATGCGCAAGAATCAGGTCCCTAGGTCAAAGGTCAAGGTCACATTTAGAGGCCAAAGGTCAGATACAAGAATGACTTTGTCCGAAGCATTTCTTCTTCATGCATGGAGGGATTTTGATGTAACTTGGCACAATTATACACCATCATGAGACGAAGTGTCATGCGCAGTTCCCTTCTTTAGAATTACTTCCCTTTGTTGTTACTATAAATAGCTTATATTGTAACTTTTTCATTACTAGTCGTAGGGAAAAATCGAGACCACTTTTCTGTAGTACAACATGCATGCTACATCAGGTGTATTTTGACCAATCTCTACCTGGTAAAGACTTTTGTGCGGACTTGCAATTTTTTTTTTTTTTTTTTTTAAGATTATCTTCCCTTAGTTGTTACTATAAATAACTTATATTGTAACTTTTTTATAATTGACAGTAGAAAAAAAACAAGACCACTTTTCTGTGGTACAACATAGATGTTACTTTCAAATTTTAGGTGTATTTTAAGGTATCTCTACCTGGTAAGGAGTTTTTTTTGGACTTAGCAAAACAAATGACTTACAATGATTACTAAACAACCACAAAATTAAAATTCCATTTGCAAATACAGGTGCTAGAGTAGAAATTTGCTGTGACGGGCGTATATTGTGACATTCTGGCACTCTTGTTTAATGATGATACGCAGAAAAAACTTTCAATGAATTACGTATATTACGTATGAAGACTTTAGTGAAATAAATATATAATAAAAAGGTTATTTAAGGTCTAACATTGTTCTGTATAATATATATTTGCACTCATACCAAGCTGGGAACAACTAGAAAAGGCAGGAATACAGTATTCAGTGAAACGTTTTTAATTTAAACTATTATTACAGTAAGATAAAATAGATAAAGAATAAAAAGGTTATTTAATATTGTACTGTACAATACGAGATATATTTGGACTTGTACCCAGCTGAGAAAACCATATTGAACTCGCCTAGCGGCTCGTCCAATATGGTTTTCTCAGCTGGGTACTCGTCCAAATATATCTCCGTATTGTACTGAACAATGTTAAATAACCTAATAATATTATGTGTTACAGTGTCTTATAACTACAATGTAGCATAACATATATTTCAAGGTGATGAAAGATAAAGAGAAGCACAAAATATAAAGAAACAACTTTTTGTATAGAATTGAAACAAGAAGTATGGCAATTTGGAATACCCAATACATAATGACTGTTGTTTGATATTTATAAACAGTTTGTTTTTGTAACAAATATTTCAAAACTTATATACCTGTTCAAAAGTTACTCAGAGATCAGATTTTGAGATATACCCTGAAAAATTTAAGCTTCTTCTACATAACTCTGGAGCATTGTCGCAAATTTGCATAACACATATTTTTAATATAATGAAGATTTATACTGTCCAAATGATATGAGTCATGCCATGAGAAAACCAACAGTGCGTTTGCAACCAGAATGGATCCAGACCAGCCTGCGTATTCGCGCAGTCTGGTCAGGATCCATGCTGTTCGCTTTCAAAGCCTATTGCAATGAAAGAAACCAATAGCGAATAGCATGGATCCTGACCAGACTGCGTGGATGTGCAGGCTGGTCTGGATCCATGCTGGTTGCAAACGCACTATGTTGGTTTTCTCATGGTGCAACTCATATCAATGTCTTAAGTTCTGTAATCACTTTCTTAGGAATTTGTGGTAGATTTGGGTCAGTTTGAAGTGGAAAAGTTTTTGGCAGTGAGTGAACCAGGTGTAGATCCTTTGCAAGTTAGGTATGATGGAAACCTCACTGCTCTTCACAGACAGCTACCAGATACCAGGCCAGCAGTGTAAGTATTGTTTAACTAATGGAAGAGGAAGCAAAGAAATATTTTTGTTATTTTGTCACATGATATATATATTTACTGGTCTTCCATTTCCAGTAGTTCATTCTCTCAGGGTCCTAAAGACCCTCAGGCCTAAATTTCCAAACACAGGATCTTACAGTGTGGAGTGACACAAATGTAAGGATCTTTTTTCACATGTAAGCTTTATCTGCTGTAACAGTGAAATTTGTTTTCTTTACTTGATAAAGACGATGTCTAATTTGACCAACAACTTTTATCAAGAAGAGTCCCTCCAAACAGATTCGCCTTTAAACTGGAAAGCTCTCTTACTTGGACTGTTTACAGTCAGAAATACTGTCCTATATGTTTGACCTCTGAAATCTGGATACCATATCATTTTGAATGAAGGATGACTTTGACAAAAGAAATATATACTGTGAAATCATTAATATTCGTGGGGGACTAATTTTCGTGGTTGAGCCAATCCTCGAAATTTAATCCCAACAACAAACAATTAAAATTCCCATTCATTATATGTTCAAAAAAGTTGAAATCCATGAATTCATATCCCTACGAAATTGCCGCTTTGACCAAAACCATGAAAGTTCATGCCCACGAAATTAAATGATTTTACATTAATTCATTAATAAATACCTCCAAAATCTGATATGTTGTTTTTTATCCTTAAAAATCAGACAATAAAATTCGCAAGACTACATGTAGATCATAAAGCTTTATCACAAGGTAGTCCGGTTTAGGGGTTCTGCTGTTCTTGAAAACGATATCACTGTCAGAGTGTTGTACCCTAAATTGTGATGCATACAGCGTTATTTCACCCCACAGTATCTTTTATTGTGTGACTGTTTATGTCTGAAAATAAAATTTACTAAATGCAGCTCCATTTATGTCAGAGACATCTATGATTCTTTGTGTGTTTTCTCAACAGGTGTTTGTCAACAAAAGAAAGTGTTATATCTCTACAGACCAGTATTATCATCTACTTCAACAATCACTTGAGAATAGATCTACTGAAAACTATTTACAGGTAAGGTAACTGATATAAGTTTCCATGGTAATCTGAATTTTGATGCCAGTCAAAAAATGCAGTCTTGCCATTGTTGTTGTTGTTGTTGTCTTGTAGGTTCCGCCGTTCTTCTTCGGCGCACTTCCCTTTCCGAGAATGAATAAGTTTTTATTTGATACAATTTCACAGTCTCTATCTCTTACTATTTAACTTATACAACTAATATCATTATTAATATATATACACTTATACCCTTATGTCGGCCATCAATTTAGAACTAGGTCAGATACAAAATGCCCGTTAATTAAGTTGGAGGACCATTCATTTTATTATTTGGGCATGTATATGCTAGATGCCCACTACTACTACAGGTGGTCTGGACTCTCAGCTGTATCAGATGCTGGATATAAGCCTGGGACCAGCGTTCTATGTCACATATCTGCTTTGTCTGCAAGTGAAAATGATCTGTTAGAGAAACGTGTACAGTCTAAAATAGTCTGAATAAGAATGTTTTCATTGTTTCTGATCACCTTAAACCAGGTTTCATCATTTAGAATGTCTTTCAGTTTTCCAAGACAAGTTCTTCCTAATGCTTTGAAAATAATTACAACGAGCCAAAAGGTGTTCTCTAGTTTCGTCCTCCTCATTGCATAATTTGCAGGTTGCCGGGACAGCATTCTGGTTAAATCTAGCAGTGTTACTCTGTAGTATGTATGTTCCAGTAAGTAGTCTAGCTTTGATCTCTGCTCGTCTAATTTCATGTGGTCTAGATTTTGTGACTTTCCATAGGTTGTGCGGACTACTGACAGGATCCTTTTGTATCTGAAGATATTTTGTAGATGGCTTAAGTGCAAGTTCCTCTTTCCATATATTTCCTCAGTATGTATTTGTTGCTGTTCTGAATGTAGATTTCCAGTTATCCTTAGTTGGAACATCACGAAGTAATTCTTCTGGTGAAGGTAGACCGTATTTTACTAAAATGTTTCTGACATTTGAGGAAAATGAATATCTGTTACTATCTGACATTGCAAGTTGTCTTTTCAAAACTTTATATTCAACAGACTCCGGTAATCTCGCTATATTTAGAAAAAGTGCTAATGTGTTCCTGTCTATAGTCAGTTCAACTGGTTCACCTCCAAGCAGTGTGTACACAGCAGCATTGGATGTTCTATCTGGTAACCCCTGTAGTTGATGATAAATTTTTCTTTGATAAGCTTCTAATTTCTGAAGATTTGTTTTTGTTAAAGTTTGTACTTCAATACCATATAAAAATCTAGGTGTAACATATGTCCTCCATATTTTGTAAGTTGCTTTTGGCGACATTCCTTGACGTGCATGTAGACCCGGGACCAGAAGCGAATATACTGTCTTCTGTGCTGTATTTATCACCTTGTCTGTATCTACTAAGTTCTTGTTATCCCCCGACGAAAGTCGGAGGGATATAGTTTTGGCGTTGTCCGTCCATCCGTCCTTCCGTCCGTCTTTCTGTCCGTCCGTCCGTCTTTCCGTCCGGAGCCATATCTAGGAAATGGTTGGGAATATTTATTTAAAACTTCATATACATGTTCACCACAATGAGTTCTTGCGGCCCGTCAAGTTTCAGTCAGATTGCCCAAGTAACACCAGAGTTATGGCCCTTAGAAGTTTCTAGTGTTAACTATATAGGGTACTATAAATATGGCAATTTCTGCATCATAACTTTTGATATATTTGACCTAGAACTATGAAACTTAAACAGAATTTAGATCACCATAATGTGGTTGTGTACACACAATTTCATTTGGATTTATTTGTAAATTAAGAGTTATTGCCCTTTAATTGTATAAAAATCCACATATTTGTACATAACAAACTTACCATTTGGTACAATTTCATTAAATTTCTTTCATTCTTTTCCATGAACATTTATTGTAAACATGTGAAGTTGTGTACCCACACCTGGTCACCCCCTTACCTTGATCACACACCTCCCCCCTTATCCCCTGACCCCCCCCCCCCCACCCAAAAAAGAAAAAAAAATCATTCCTTATTTTAGATTTTTTTTTAACAAACTTCATATACATGTTCACCACTATGAGGTTATGGGGCCCATCAAGTTTCAGACAGATTGCCCAAGTAACACCAGAGTTATGGCCCTTAGAAGTTTCTAGTGTTAACTATATAGGGTACTATAGATCTATAGATATGCCAATTTCTGCATCATAACTTTTGACATATTTGACCTAGAACTATGAAACTTTAACAAAATTTAGAGCACTATAATGTGGTTGTGCACAGACAATTTTGTAAGGATTTCTTTTTGTAACTTCAGAGTTATTGCCCTTTAATTGTCTAAAAATCCACATATTTGTACATTACAAACTTACCATTTGGCAGAATTTCATTAAATTTCTTTCATTCTTTTCTGTGAACATTTATTATAAACATGTGAAGTTGCGCACCCACACCTGGTCACCCACTTGCCTTGGTCACACCCCCCCCCCCCCCCCCCCCCCCTCCCCCCCCCCAAAAAAAAAAAATTATTTTTTTCATTTCTTATTTTAGACTTTTTTCAAACCTTCCAAGTTGTACCATTCCCCCACCTCACTTCCCCATCCAGTCATGCCCACCACTGATCATGCATCCTCTGCTCCCCCCCCCCCCCCCCAACTCCAACTTCACTCTTTTACCTTTTTTTTTTTTCATTTTTAATTTTCAATCAATATTTATAATCAACATGTGAAATTTTGTTTCCTCTCCTCTGCACCCCCACCCCCTAAAAAAATAAATATACATATATCTATATATAGATATATATATTTCCATTCCTTTTTTTTTTTTTAAATGTTCAAACCTTCAACATGTTAAGTTGTGACTGCACAAACCTTGCCCTCAGCCATGTTCAAGATATCTTACCTGTGTTTTCTTAAGGACATCTGATCTTTTAAGTTCAAATGTACATGTAAAACAGCAACACCTGGTGCCAAACCACTCAAAGACAATATTTCATTCCAGTTAAACTTCAAGCTCACATTTCAATTAACTGCATTTAATTTTAAAAGCTAAGCTTATTACAGTAAGCATATCCCATTCAAAATAAATTCTTAAGTCAGGATCAAAGTATCATACATTTATTATGTACTCTTTAATTAAACATTTGTTTTCTGTTAAATTGATTTTGACTAATGAAATTATTTGCTTCTTATTAACATCCTTAACTTTTTGC
This sequence comes from Mercenaria mercenaria, assembly GCF_021730395.1. Lineage (NCBI taxonomy): Eukaryota > Metazoa > Mollusca > Bivalvia > Venerida > Veneridae > Mercenaria > Mercenaria mercenaria. The sequence goes on along the minus strand of NC_069361.1, from coordinate 112,065,439 downwards.
CGGATATATCTTTTTGCCATTCCTCACCACAAACCCTTTCGGCGGGGGATACCAATTCATCGAATTTGCTTGTTGTTTCTGTTTAGTCCTAAATTTTTAATATTTGATACACAAGATACTGATTGACCGTAACGTTAAGTGTGACATTTGGTGACTGATTTCCACGAACAGCGAGTATTTCTGATTTCTCAGGATTTATCTTGACTAATACTCTTTTTGTATTAAAATCTACAATATCGAGCATGGACTGTAAGTCTGCAGTGGTGTTTGACAGTAATGCTGTGTCATCTGCACATGATGTAGGGGCTGCTACTTTTACGCTCCCAATGAATGCACCTAATCCACTGTCTTGTATCATGTTGAGCAAATGATTATGATATATTTTGTAGAGTGTTGTGGACAGTTGGGCCCCTTGCTTTGTACCTTGTTTCAATTCAAAGTCTTCAGACAGCTGGCTTTCCCATTTAATTTTCACTGTTGATTGTCTGTACAAATTTCTTATGAGTAACCAGAAAGATCCTTGAACACCGATATGAAAAAGTTTATTGAATAAAATGATTGACTCTGTCAAATGCCTTTTGAGCATCAAGTGTTACAAAGAGTAGTGGTTTGTTCACTTCCCTGTGATATTCAAATGCTTCAGTAACGAGAAAAGCTGCATTCATAGAAGAACTCTGTTCAGTAAAACCACGTTGTAATGGATTTTGCAGACTATCAAAGATAGCATCTAATCTTTTCTTCAGAATAGATTCCAATATTTTCCCATTGGTCAGTACCAAACCTGTTTTGAAAATGAACCAATCATATGTTGGGGTTTTGAGACTGGTGTACAAACTATCTTTTCAGCTTTGGCCTAGGGCTTTTGGTGAAATTTATATGATCTGCACTCCGCTGCAATACTCTATTATTGTGTTTTCATACATGATTTGTCACCTCCACACAACATAATGAACTTATCCATTTTCTGAAGTGACAATATTATTATTATTATAATGGTGTCTATTCATTTCCAATCCCTCTTGGTAAGCTCATTAATAAGATATATAAAAAATGCTTCACCCCAGAATAAATTTGACAAAACTATAGATTTTACTTTAACATTTTTTAATGGAAATTTTTAAAGCTTTTGTTTTCAGGTAAAGCAGATTTTCTTTAATTTTCTTGGTTTTCAGTATTTTGCTTAGAAGTCCAGCAGAGATGGTAGAGGAAATCCTGCTTGTTGATGACAACAGTGAAGATGGTAAGTATAAGTTTTCTCAAGTTTTACAGTTTAATATGAACATAATGCAAAGTTGATGCAAGATTGTGATTGAAGACAAGTCTCAAAACACTGGCTTCTGATTGGTTGTCTAAAAATGAACAATAGCAAGGTTGAATTCTGACGTTTTACCAAAATCGGGTTTATAAGCTTGGAGTTTGATGCCTTTGATTGGTTAGCTAGAAACATTTTCCGAATGACAATTTTTGCATTATCCTTATTGGTTGATAGTTTATGTCTGAGAGCTGTTCTATTTGTCTCCCTGCTCAGCATGGATGTTATCAGGATGGATGGATTTCTGCAGCTCAGTGTAGTTTCTGGCCTTAAATATTTAGAATACAAAGTGATTGATCGTGGTGAAAATATAGAATGTGGAATATTGGATGAATACTTCCTTTATATTACTGTCAGAGAAGTAGATGTATATTTGTAAATCATTTTCAGCAAATACAGGTGAAATGTTGTCAAGAATTCCAAAAGTGAAGATAATTGGAAACCAGAAGCAAGAAGGTAATTATCATTTTTCGCTCGACTATACGAAGTATAAGGAGAGCTATCCTACTCGACCCGGCGTCGGTGTCTTTCCGCGTCCCCACCTTGGAAAGTTTTTTTTACACTTTCTCTTTTTTCATCATATCTCAGTAATTACTTGATGGATTTGATTCAAACTTAAAATAGTTATTCCTCATCATCACCCACATCATCTGACATAAGGATCATAACTCTTGCACCAATATTTCATGATTTATCCCCCCCTTTTCACTTAGATTTTCAGGTTAAAGTTTTGATGCACTTTCACCCTATCTCTGTTATTACTGAATGGATTTGATTCAAACTTAAAATAATAGTTCAACATCATCACCCACATTATATGACACAAGCTGCATAATTCTGGCACAAATTGTTAATGAATTATTTCCCTTTTTTACTTAGAATTTAAGGTTAAAGTTTTATGCACTTTCACTCTATCTCTGTTATTACTGAATGTATTTGATTCATACTTGAATTAGTTGTTCAACATGATCACCCACATCCTATGCAGGCCTCGACCTTAACTTTTTTCAGCAGTTGCCAGCAGGTCCACCAACTGCTAAAATCTAGTAGACCTGCTCAGACTTTAGTGGACCTCCAATTCTATCACATAAATTGTGATGTTGTAGATGTCATAACTTCATATGACTCAAAGAAACAGGACTTATTTCTAAAATAATTAAAAATGAAGACTGTAGCAATCTGTTATCCCGAAAATAATTATTTTGAAAAGTGTCCCAAAATATGGACACAATAATCATCATCCACCCGACCCGTGTTGAAAATGAAAAAAAAAAAAAAAAAAAAAAAAAACATTAACAATCATCGGTAATTATTCTGTTGATAAACTAAGTAATTGGCCTTATTTTCATTATCAATTAACACCTCTCAAAGAGCTAAATGAAGTGTGTCGGTAATATTATGGCATCTGAAGTGGAGATCAAAGCGGTATAGTTGCCCGCGATTATCATGGCATTACGTCATTTTTTCGCGCCATGTGACACATCACTGTCTGATCGTACTTTCTCGATTCCTTAAATTGTTGAGAAGAAATCAATAAAAAAGTTTTTTCTTTAATTTTTTAAAAGCGAATGTGCAATATCCCGAATAAACTGACATGCAAATGTGTTAAACCGTGAACGATGATAGTGGATATCCTACCTCTGTGACCTATTTGCCCTCAAGGAATTTACATTATTGTTTGAGAAGAATATCTAACAAAGTGTTGTGTCAAAAAATACATGTACAAAGAATCATTTAAAACTTACTAAAAACCGCAACGACATCATACTGCTTTATTTTAAAACCACATTTCTATTTACGTTCACGAGGTCACGTAACCTATTCTGCCGCGCTAACAGAAATTATCTGTTTGCCAAAAATCCTTTTACTCCATGTATTTAAATTGCTGCCGCTTTTTCATTATTTAAGATTTTTTAATTGTGTTTTTTGTACTTCCTGGTCAAAAGTCTGAATTTTATTACCATAGTATGTATCGTTTATTTACTTTAAGAAATAAAGAAAAAATCAAGATCGTGCTGTTTGAAATTTTACAAAACATTATATGAAAATTTGATCGTTTTTAAAGAATTTTGCCTACATTCCTGTCGATATCTTATTAAAATTGTTATAGAATTCAAACTGTATTAGTTCTCAAGCGGTGTTGTAAATTTGAAGTGATTATATTAAAAAATGAATGCACTACGCGCGTTTTTTTTTGTGTCAAAAGTAACCGCGATGTAAATTAGATATTACGATAGGGCGCACGTGCTTGTGGAATGGAAAATTACCAGCATGACGTTTTGATATTTTTACGATTCGCGGGTAAATTCCAGTCAACCCAGGTAATTTTGCCCGATGTAATTTCTCAATTTGGTAAAGTTACCACGTAAAAACCACTCGCCCGATCGGTGGAGTAGTCCAATCGTGCTATCCCGACTTTAACTCGCCAATGCTTATTATAACTGTAGAATGCCGTACTTAAGGCAAAATCAACTAACTTTCGTTTTGTGAATTTGCCGATATGGGTACGATTTTTTCCTCTTATTTTTCACTTTTAAGGGTTTTATTTTATTTGCAGACCGTGACTGAAAATTGGTTGACCGTCGGTCTTCCCAACTTTTGATAGTTAGTGGACCTGCCAATATTATGGTTGCGTCGGTCCAACGGTCCACCGCTAAGGTCGAGGCCTGCTATGACACATGGTGCATAACTCTAGCACCAATGTTTCATGAATTATTCCCCCTTTTTATACGCCCGTTTGAAAAACGGGACGTATTATGGGAACGCCCCTGGCGGGCGGGCGGGCGGCGGGCGGGCGGCGTCCACAGACCTTGTCCGGAGCATATCTTCTACATGCATGAAGGGATTTTGATGAAACTTGGCACAGTTGTTCACCATCATGAGACGGAGTGTCATGCGCAAGAACCAGGTCCCTAGGTCTAAGGTCAAGGTCACACTTGGAGGTCAAAGGTCAAAGTCAAGAATGACTTTGTCCGGAGCATATCTTCTTCATGCATAGAGGGATTTTGATGAAAGTTGGCACAATTGTTCATCATCATGAGAAGGAGTGTCATGCGCAAGAACCAGGTCCCTAGGTCTAAGGTCAAGGTCACACTTAGAGGTCAAAGGATACAAGAATGAAAACTTTGTCCGGAGCATTTCTTCTTCATGCATAGAGGGATTTTGATATAACTTGGCACAAATGTTCACCACCATGAGGCGGAGTGTCATGCGCAAGAACCAGGTCTCTAGGTCTAAGGTCAAGGTCACACTTAGAGGTCAAAGGATACAAGAATGAAAACCTTGTCCGGAGCATTTCTTCTTCATGCATAGAGGGATTTTGATATAACTTGGCACAAATGTTCACCACCACAAGACGTAGTGTCATGCGCAAGAACCAGGTCCCTAGGTCTAAGGTCAAGGTCACACTTAGAGGCCAAAGGTCAGATACAAGAATGACTTTGTCCGAAGCATTTCTTCTTCATGCATGGAGGGATTTTGATGTAACTTGACACAATTATACACCATCATGAGACGAAGTGTCATGCGCAGTTCCCTTCTTTAGAATTACTTCCCTTTGTTGTTACTATAAATAGCTTATATTGTAACTTTTTCATTACTAGTCGTAGGGAAAAATCGAGACCACTTTTCTGTAGTACAACATGCATGCTACATCCAATTTTGAGGTGTATTTTGACCAGTCTCTACCTGGTAAAGATTTTTGTGTGGACTTGCAATTTTTTTTTATTTTTTTTTTTTTTTTTTTTTTTTTTTTTTTTTTAAGATTAACTTCCCTTAGTTGTTACTATAAATAACTTATATTGTAACTTTTTTATAATTGACCGTAGGGAAAAACCAAGACCACTTTTCTGTGGTACAACATAGATGTTACTTTCCAATTTTAGGTGTATTTTAAGGTATCTCTACCTGGTAAGGAGTTTTTTTGTGGACTTAGAAAAACAAAACACTTAGTTATTACTAAACAACCACAAAATTAAAATTCCATTTGCAAATACAGGTGCTAGAGTAAAGAAATTTGCTGTGACGGGCGTATATTGTGACATTCTTGCACTCTTGTTACTTAGAATTTCAGGTTAAAGTTTTGATGCACTTTTACTCTATCTCTGTTATTACTGAATGGATTTGATTCATACTTGAATTAGTTGTTCAGCATCATCACCCACATCCTATGACACAAGGTTCATAACTCTAGCACCAGTGTTTCATGAATTATTACCCCTTTTACTTAGAATTTAAGGTTAATTTTAATCTATTTTCACTATATCTCAGTTATTACTGAATGGATTTGATTCATACTTGAAGTACTTGTTTCACATCATCATCTTCATTGTATGACACAAGGTGCATAACTCCTGCACCAATATTTTATTAATTATGCCACCTTTTTGTTTAGAATTATAATTATATAATGTTTTGATACACTTTATATTTACCTGTCTTATTACTTGATATTTTTGATACAGACTCAGGCTATTGTGCATTATCTTCATCCATCATTGGAGTAATTAAACTCTCCAGTGACAGCTCCAGTTTCCTCAGATGTGCCCAGTTTCACTATCCAGCATCGAAATAGTCGAGCGCGCTGTCTCCTGTGACAGCTCTTGTTATACCCTGCATTAGTGTATGTGTGAGGTTGAATACTGACTTACCATGTTCATTACATAGTGGATACATTCGTAGATGAACCCTTGTCTGGACAATAAAATCATCCATTTTCAGTCTTGAGTACTGTCGTTGTTTGAAAGACCTGATATAGGCACAAGGAGACACACTCCTGTCTTGTATAGGCCACAGTTGAGAAAAAAAATGAGGCTACTTTGATATACTTGCTTGTTTAGCTTTTATAACTTCAGTAGCATATAATTGTATTTTTGGGTTTAATACATTTGTAACATGACTCAATATTTTTATCCACAGGTTTAATTAGATCCTACAATCTTGCAGCAAGCATGGCACAGGGGTCTGTGTTAACTTTTATCAAAGCTGAGTGCGAGGTGAATGTAGGATGGCTTCAACCAGTTATTGATAGATTAACTCAGTTTCCAACAGCAGTTGTTGCTCCTGTTCTTGACAAAATTGATGTAAATGGAGAATACTCTGCCTCGATGAATTCTGGAAGGGGAGGTAATTATAAAGAAAATGAGGTCTATTTAAAAATTGCTTTGATTAGTTGTAGATAGAACCCAATTTCTGACAGGTTTTGCAGGGGCTGTTATAGGGATGATATTTTGCTTCATCAGTATTTTTTAAGGGAGGTAAATAAACAAAGTTTAATACAGGAAGTTTCATGTTAGATAACAACATCTGCTGCCCGCCTGCTTAGCTCAGTAGTTAGAGCGTTGGTCTACGGATGGGGGGGTCGTGAGTTCGATCCGCAGGCGTTGTGTCTGAAATCATTAGTCCTCCACCTCTGATTCATGTGGGGAAGTTGGCAGTTACGTGCGGAGAACAGGTTTGTACTGGTACAGAATCCAGGAACACTGGTTAGGTTAACTGCCCGCCGTTACGTGACTGAAATACTGTTGAAAAACAGCGTTAAAACAAAAAAAAAAAAAAAAACCAACTGCTGCTGCCCCTATTCTTATATTCTTAACAGTGTGTATGTAAAAGCAGAGTATTTGGTAGCTACATCTGAAAAAATTGGTTTAGAATATACAAATAGCACCATTAAGTCTTGCCAAGAGAAAAATATTTGAGCTAAGATCTAAATTGATCGTTTAACCTAACCAGTATTCCTGGATTCTGTACCATTACTGACTTGTTTCCGGCAAGTAACTTGCATGCCAAGATCTAAGCTTAACCAGTAATGATATCATCAACCTCGCTAGCTCGATCTAGTATGTCTTATTTTTGTGCCGTTCAAATTTTTGTTTGTTTGTTTGTAGTGGTTGGGCACTTAGATTTGCTTGTATCCATCCTTCCAGATGCTCATTCAAATTTTCATCATGTGTATCTGAAAAAAGTATTTTACGTCGAATACTCAAACATAGGAATGTTACTGCATGTGAAGTTGAACACCTAGGGTTTTGTTTGTGATTTACATCCTTTGATGCCCCCTTCTTAGAAGCAGCGGTAGATTGCTTTGCACATGTCGGTCACATGGTTCGGTATGTCGGTTGGTCCATCCATCTGTTGGTAGAGTGAATAACTGGAGAACCACATAACCTTCAAACTTGTTAGCATGATTGGGCTTATGGGGTAGATGACCCCTATAGTTTTTAAGATTAGTAGGTCAGAAGTCAAGGTTACAGGAGCCTGACCTTGAAAATGGTTTCCGCCCAATAACTGGAGAACTGCTTGATCCAGAACCTTCAAACTTGGTAGCATGATTGGGCTTATGAAATAGATGACCCCTTTTGTTTTTGCGGTCAGTTAGTCAAAAGGTTAAGGTCACGGGCCTGAACCGTGAAAACAGTTTCTGCACAATAACTAGAGAACCATTGGACCTTGAAACTTGGTAGCAAAATTTAGCTTATGAAGTAGATGATACCTATTATTTGTTGTAGCATTAGGTCAAAGGACCTTTACTCTCCGTTACTTTAGAACCACTTCACCCAGAACCTTCAATTTTGATAGCATTATTGGGCTTATAATGTAGATGACCCCTACTTTTTTTGGTTGGGGGTGGGGGGGTCAGTTGGTCAAAGGTCAAGGTCACAGGGGCCTGAACCATGAAAAACGTTGCCATGCAATACTTTAAGAGAACCTCTTGACCCAGTATCATCATACTTGATAGCATGATTGTGCTTATGATATTCATGAACCCTATTGTTTTGTGGGGTTAGTAGGTCAAAAGTTAATGTCACAGTGATCATGGGACTGAAAATTGGACAAGCCATCATGGTGGGCATACCGGTATGTGTTTTACAAATAGTTCTTGGTTTTTATGCTCCAACAGTTTCTTTCCTCACATCCCCCAACCCACCAAAGGGTTACAGTGAAACACCGCTTGCCCGAGCATCGATGACTCGAGCACCCGGGGTCGCTCGAGCAATTCATGTGGTCCCAGAGGGTTTCCTTCTATTTTCTATGTGAAATTACCATGGCTGGGTTGAGCATCGATAACTCGATTGCTCGAGCATGACACCTGGTCCCTGTGCATTAATTTGCTCTTTGTTGCTTCTGTCAAACTCCAGCAGAGGTGTCAAAATATTTCACACCTTCTGTCGGTTAATTAAAAAAATTTGCAAGCCGTGAGAATTGCGTGGTCTATTCCCCGACTATCTTAAATGTTTGTTTGTTGGTATATTTGATCTGATAATGAGATTAATTATTGTTGAAAGGTTGAAGAAAGGTTTTATTGATCAATTACTGTTTGTTTTAGTTTACAGCAAGTGTGTTATTACTTACTACATCTTTTCTGCATAATCGAGAAAGATAATTACAAGATCTTTATATTTTAACCAGCAGTTGTTTGCATGCAAATAAAGGAAATAAAATTGTGACGATAATTATGAGACCTTAATTTGGATAATTTGAAGAAGAAAATTGATCTTCGAAGATTGGCTCAAGAAAATTGACCGTGACATCAAACGCCGCGACAGACGTATCGCAATGGTTGTAAATATAAAAAGTCTTAGTTGAGCCATTTACAAATTACATATTGAAACGTCTATCATAGATAACGTTTGTAATACGTTTTTAGCTCACCTGTCACAAAGTGACAAGGTGAGCTTTTGTGATTGTGCAGCGTCCGTCGTCCGTCCGTGCGTGCGTAAACTTTTCCTTGTGACATCTCTAGAGGTCATATTTTTCATGGGATCTTTATGAAAATGGGTCAGAATGTTCATCTTGGTAAATTCTAGGTCAAGTTAGAAACTGGGTCACTTGCCATCAAAAACAGGTCAGTAGGTCTAAAAATAGGAAAACATTGTGACCTCTCTAGAGGCCATAATTTTCAATGGATCTTCATGAAAATTGGTCAGAATGTTCACCTTGATGATATCTAGGTCAAGTTCGAAACTGGGTCACATGCCTTCAAAAACTAGGTCAGTAGGTCTAAAAATAGAAAAACCTTGTGACCTCACTAGAGGCCATATATTTCACAAGATCTTCATGAAAATTGGTCAGAACGTTCATCTTGATGATATCTAGGTCAAGTTCGAAAGTGGGTCACGTGCCATCAAAAACCTGGTCAGTAGGTCCGTCGTCCGTCTGTCCGTGCGTGTGTAAACTTTTCCTTGTGACATCTCTAGAGGTCACATTTTTCATGGGATCTTTATGAAAATGGGTCGGAATGTTCATCTTGGTAAATTCTAGGTCAAGTTAGAAACTGGGTCAGGTGCCATCAAAAACAGGTCAGTAGGTCTAAAAATAGGAAAACATTGTGACCTCTCTAAAGGCCATATTTTTCATGGGATCTGTATGAAAGTTGGTCTGAATGTTCATCTTTATGATATCTAGGTCAAGTTTGAAACTGGGTCACGTGCAGTCAAAAACTAGGTCAGTAGGTCTAAAAATAGAAAAACCTTGTGACCTTTCTAGAGGCCATATATTTCACAAGATCTTCATGAAAATTGGTCAGAATGTACACCTTGATGATATCTAGGTCAAGTTCGAAACTGGGTCACGTGCCTTCAAAAACTAGGTCAGTAGGTCAAATAATAGAAAAACCTTGTGACCTCTCTAAAGGCCATATTTTTCATGGGATCTGTATGAAAGTTGGTCTGAATGTTCATCTTGATGATATCTAGGTCAAGTTCGAAACTGGGTCATGTGCGGTCAAAAACTAGGTCAGTAGGTCTAAAAATAGAAAAACTTTGTGACCTCTCTAGAGGCCATATATTTCATGAAATCTTCATGAAAATTGGTCAGAATGTTCACCTTGATGATATCTAGGTCAAGTTTGAAAGTGGGTCACATGCCTTCAAAAACTAGGTCAGTAGGTCAAATAATAGAAAAACCTTGTGACCTCTCTAGAGGCCATATTTTCCATGGGATCTGTATGAAAGTTGGTCTGAATGTTCATCTTGATGATATCTAGGTCAAGTTCGAAAGTGGGTCACATGCCATCAAAAACTAGGTCAGTAGGTCAAATAATAGAAAAACCTTGTGACCTCTCTAAAGGCCATATTTTTCAATGGATCTTCATGAAAGTTGGTCTGAATGTTCATCTTGATGATATCTAGGTCAAGTTCGAAACAGGGTCATGTACGATCAAAAACTAGGTCAGTAGGTCTAAAAATAGAAAAACCTTGTGACCTCTCTAGAGGCCATACTTGTGAATGGATCTCCATAAAAATTGGTCAGAATGTTCATCCTGATGATGTCTAGGTCAAGTTCGAAAGTGGGTCACATGCCATCAAAAAGTAGGTCAGTAGGTCAAATAATGAAAAAACCTTGTGACCTCTCTAGAGGCCATATTTTTCATGGGATCTGTATGAAAGTTGGTCTGAATGTTTATCTTGATGATATCTAGGTCAAGTTTGAAACTGGGTCAACTGTGATCAAAAACTAGGTCAGTAGGTCTTGAAATAGAAAAACCTTGTGACCTCTCTAGAGGCCATACCCTTGAATGGATCTTCATGAAAATTGGTCAGAATGTTCACCTTGATGATACCTAGGTCAAGTTTGAAACTTGGTCACGTGCCTTAAAAAACTAGGTCAATAGGTCAAATAATAGAAAAACCTTGTGACCTCTCTAGAGACCATATTTTTCAATGGATCTTCATGAAAATTGGTCAGAATTTTTATCTTGATAATATATAGGTCAAGTTCAAAACTGGGTCACATGAGCTCAAAAACTAGGTCACTATGTCAAATAATAGAAAAAACGACGTCATACTCAAAACTGGATCATGTGGGAAGAGGTGAGCGATTCAGGACCATCATGGTCCTCTTGTTTTAAATGTCGCCAGTTTGTTATTATTATGCATCACCGTTTCCTCGCAAACTTCAGTTTTCTTTGTATGTTGGTCATTGTTTGGGTCGAAACCATGGACAACTCAGCATTTTGCTCATCCCCTTTCAACCTCGAGCGAGTGGTGTTTTACTGTATATGAAAGTTTACATCTAAAACAAGTAGCATATGATTGTGCAAGACAGTAAATTTGGTCCCTGTGTCCACACATCTACTTTAGAGAACATAATTTTTTAACATAATTACATTATGTTTTCAGGCTTTGACTGGAGTATGATTTTTAAATGGGAAGACAACAGTAATGGGAAAAAGCAAAGTAATGGTAAAATTGTGAGGTATGTATTAGTTTAGGGCCTCCATGGCCAGATGGGTCGAGAGTTCCGAATTTGAATCGCTGACATCAGTAAATTCCATGATGAGCAGGTCAGTTTTGCACTGGTAATAAACTGAAGAGTAAGTGTTTATACTCCTACTGTCAAAAATGGAAGCATACAGTGTTACCACTGTCTCTGTGTGTTTGCGGGCATCAATGTCTGTGTTTGTCCTGTGCACAGAAACTGTCCATTTGGTAATTTATTGAGAGTTATAGGATTTTGAAATAACTTTGTACAGGCCTTCAGCATAACAAGTTGACATGTTGCATTCAAGGCCCATACCACTACCTTAAATGTCAAGGTCACAGAGGTCAAAGATTCATGGTCATTTTTCTAGTCTCCTTACTATTTCATGCATGCATGAATAATTGCTTAGCTTTATATTCACCATGACAAGAAGATGTATCCCATTTTTTTAGCTCACCTGAGCAATGCTCCGGTGAGTTTTTCTGATCGCTCGATGTCCGGCGTCTGTCGTCCGTTGTCTGTCGTCTGTCGTCTGTCAACATTTAGCTTGTGTATGCGATAGAGGCTGTATTTTTCAATTAATCTTCATGAATATTGGTCAGAATGATAACCTTGATGAAATCTAGGCCGAGTTCGAAAATGGGTCATCTCGGGTCAAAAACTAGGTCACTAGGTCAAATCAAAGAAAAACCTTGTGTATGCGATAGAGGCTGTATTTTTCATTTAATCTTCATGAATATTGGTCAGAATGATAACTTTGATGAAATCTAGGCCGAGTTCGTAAATGGGTCATCTCGGGTCAAAAACTAGGTCACTAGGTCAAATCAAGGAAAAACCTTGTGTATGCGATAGAGGCGGTATATTTCAATTAATCTTCATGAATATTGGTCAGAATGATAACCTTGATGAAATCTAAGCCGAGTTCGAAAATGGGTCATCTCGGGTCAAAAACTAGGTCACTAGGTCAAATCAAAGAAAAACCTTGTGTATGCGATAGAGGCTGTATTTTTCAATTCTTCTTCATGAATATTGGTCAGAATGATAACCTTGATGAAATCTAGGCCGAGTTCGAAAATGGGTCATCTCGGGTCAAAAACTAGGTCACTAGGTCAAATCAAAGAAAAACCTTGTGTATGCGATAGAGGCTGTATTTTTCAATTGATCTTCATGAATTTTGGTCAGAATGATTGCCTTGATGAAATCTAGGTCGAGTTCGTAAATGGGTCATCTCGGGTCAAAAACTAGGTCACTAGGTCATATCACGTAAAAACCTTGTGTATGCGATAGAGGCGGTATTTTTCAACTGATCTTCATGAAATTTAGCCAGAATGATAACCTTGATAAAATCTAGGCCGAGTTCGAAAATGGGTCATCTGGGGTCAAAAACTAGGTCACTAGGTCAAATCGAAGAAAAACCTTGTGTATGCAATAGAGGCGGTATTTTTTAACTGATCTTCATGAAATTTAGCCAGAATGATAACCTTGATAAAATCTAGGCCGAGTTCGAAAATGGGTCATCTGGGGTCAAAAACTAGGTCACTAGGTCAAATCAAAGAAAAACCTTGTGTATGCAATAGAGGCGGTATTTTTCAACTGATCTTCATGAAATTTAGCCAGAATGATAACCTTGATAAAATCTAGGCCGAGTTCGAAAATGGGTCATCTGGGGTCAAAAACTAGGTCACTAGGTCAAATCGAAGAAAAACATTGTGTATGCAATAGAGGATGTATTTTTCAATTGATCTTCATGAAATTTGGTCAGAGTGATTGCCTTGATGAAATCTAGGTCAATTTTGAATATGGGTTATCTGAGGTCAAAAATTAGGTCACTAGGTCAAATTAAAGAAAAATCTTGTGTATGCAATAGAGACTGTTTTTTTCAATTGATTTTTATGAAATTTGGTCAGGTTGATTGCCTTAGTAAAATCTAGGTCGAATTTGAATATGGGTCATCTGAGGTCAAAAACTAGGTCACTTGGTCAAATCAAAGAAAAAACATCTGTATGTGATAGAGGCTGTATTTTTCAGTTGATCTTCATGAATTTTGGTCAGAATGATTGCCTTGATAAAATCTAGGTCGAGTTTGAACATGGGTCATCTAGGGTCAAAAACTAGGTCATATCTAAGAAAATGCTTGTTTTATCGCAAGAGACCAATTTTTTGGTCCAGTCTTAATGAAAATTGATCAGAATATTTGTTTCCATGAAATCACTAGGTCAAACATGTTTTACACTGTTATGGAGTGTTTCTTAGGTGAGCGACCTAGGGCCATCTTGGCCCTCTTGTTTAAAATCCATATCCCTACCTGAAAGGTCAAGGTCACACTTGAAAGTTAAAAGATTTAAGGTTATTTTTCTTGTCTGCTTTGTAACTATTTATGCATGCATGGATATTGGAACAACTAGGCACAAACATGCATGGTAACATTTCAAGACCAATACCCCTACCTTAAAAGTATCACTCAACTAGAAAAATGTAACATTGTTTCCATGTCCAGTCTCTAACTTCTGTATGAGGGGATGGATGTATAACTAGAAAATATGTTGCATCTTAGACCTTAACCCCTAGCTATGAGGTCAAGATCACTTTTAGAGGTCAAACATTGTACCTGTATTACTGTTACATGAATGGACAAATATTTATACTCACTATTACTAGATAATGCATTGTGTGTAAGACCTAGATCCCTAGCTCAGAGGTTGAGGTCACACTAGGAGGTCTAAAATTTTACTTCATTTTTCTTGTTGGGTCTATTAACTTTTGTATGTTTGTACAAGTAGATGGCCATTCAAATAACATCTCACTAACATTCATCCTAATAACACAGTGTTTCTATGCAAGGCATAGACCACTAAATCAAAGTTCAATATCACACTTACAGATCAAGCTTTTATTTGTCTGTTCAATAACTTTTAATTGCAGAGAAGGAAATTCACATACCTTAGTATAAAGTTTGTGCTTTAGCCAAGCAAACACGTGTTGAGTATAGACCAGTCATAGCACAAACTATAGAGTGGTGATGTGTATATAAACTTGTGTAATAATGTACAATTTTGACTATTGACCGGCTAGCCATTCAATAAGTGTTTTATTACATTACATCAGAAATAAAATTTCATATTTTTTCCTTCAGGTTTTAACTTTAGCTTAGCAAATTAATATTTTAAACTCAAGACCAGTCAATAGCGCAAATTATGGACTGGCAATTTAAGGAGTTGTTGTTTTCCTACACCCTCGGAAAGCTCTGTATAACAAACTTAAATGAATCTCATTATTTTCAGGTCACCAGTTTATCCAGGTCATGTATTCAGTATCAGAAGAGAAAGATTTCTTCAGCTAGGAAAATTTGATCCTGAATTAGAATTGGAAGGTGGAGAAAATTTTGGTATGTGATACCTTAAACATGACTTGAAGCTGGCTTGGTCTTAAAGAGGCTTGTTTTAAAGAGATTTTTTTAGATAAAAAAATGAAGTTGTGAAATTTTTATATGACAGTTTGACAATTACATGATAGAAATGAAAGTTCTTAGAGATATATTACCTCCCTTTGACTATTGTACAACCAAGATAGATTCGAAGTAAATAAATTCAAAAGCTGTACATGCAATTTTAAAACTTGCCTTTTGGTTCAGATTGTTGAAATATCAGATTATCTATCAAATTCTAATACAAAACTAGTAATTATATTGGAATGAAAAAAGGTCCACTTTTTAAATAGTTTCGCATTAAATTGTGGTATTTTTATGTAGGGATAACACACGTTTTTTTTGTGTTATAACATGCAGAATCCCTCGGGATTCTGTAGATGTTAACACGAAAAGAACATGCACTAACGCTATTCTATATAAAACACTTATGTTTTTTCACGTTGACGTCATTTCCTTTTGAATTATCCGTTTTGGGGCCGTAATACGTTTACGCTTTGCCACGGAACGCGCTTCTATAAAAAGGTGTTATAACAGCATGTGAGCGCGAGAATCTCTCTGTTAACACACGTTTTCTGTCCTGTTAAAACATCCCCGAAAAGTGACAATAACAGCAGTTTTATGCTAGAATAAAATATAAATTCCTTACAGGAATCTTACTCTATGTAATGGGTCTCTTTGTTCCTTAAATAATTCTCTGATAAATGTGATTGTACTCTGTCAAAAATTATTCAGAACTATGAATAGTTAGACAACACCTTTAATACAATTTCAGTATGTAGCCAGACACTCCAGTTCTTTAGATAAAAAACATCCAAAAACAACAGTTGAGACATTTTATATAATAAAAAAAAAGGCAATATTATATGTTTGCAGAACTGTCATTGAAGACATGGTTGTGCAATGGGGTTGTGGAGATACTGATGTGTAGTCGTGTAGGACAACATAATCTTGACAGTGAAATACATGGGATACCCTTGGGAAAACAGAATATCTATCTGAAGTAAGATCACTGTAATGTCAGAGATCGGAGAGGGTAGGCAAATATTTATCTATGCGGGGCCTAAAGCTTTGAAATGAAGAATAATTATCCTGTTTTTAGCTCGTCTGATTTTGTAAAAAATCTACAAGGTATTGTTGTCACTTTATCGTCTGCGTTGGTTAAAATCTTTGTTTAGTTCCACCTTTTCTCATAAACCATAAGAGCTACAGCTTTGAAACTTGGCATACTTGTTTGTCACTATTGGGTGACTAAGTAGGCCAAGAACCATAGCTCTGATTTGCATTTTGTCAAAATTATGGTCCTTTTTGTTCTTAGAAAATTCCAGTTTCTTTGTTAAATTTTTGTTTAGGTCCACCTTTTTATGCCCCCCTTCGAAGAAGGAGGGGTATATTGTTTTGTCAGTCTGTATGTCGGTCGGTATGTAGACCAATCCGTTTCTGGATGATAACTCAAGAACGCTTGGGCCTAGGATTATGAAAGGTGATAGGGAGGTTGGTCATGACCATCAGATGACCCTATTGATTTTGAGGTCAGTAGGTCAAAGATCAAGGTCACAGTGACCCAGACAGTTAAACGGTTTCCAGATGATAACTTGAGATTGCTTAGGCCTAGGATCGCGAAACTTAATAATGAGGTTGATCATGACCAGCAGATGATCCCTATTGATTTTGAGGTCAATAGGTCTAATGTCAAGGTCACATTGACCCAGAACATTTGAATTTTTGTGTACAGTGACCAAATAAATTCTGTTCCATGTGCAATTACTGAATGCATCAGTGGGGGCATTTCGTGTTCTATGAGCTCTTGTTGGAATGGTCTCCGTCTGTCCTGCCGTCTTCCATCCTTCTGTCTGCCCATAACATTTTGTGTCCACTCTGTATCTCCTAAACCTTTCGAAGGATTTTCATGAAACTTGGGTCAAATGATCACCTCATAAAGACAATGTGCAGAACTCACGAGTCACCCATGTCTGGGTCAAGGTCACAACTCTAGGTCAAAGGTTTGAACCTTCCATTTTGTGTCTGCTCTGTATCTTCTAAACCCCTTGAAGGATTTTCATGAGACTTTGGTCAAATCACCTCATCAAGACGATGTGCAGAACTCGTGAGTCAGCCATGTCAACTCAAGGTCAAGGTCACAACTTAAGGTCAAAGGTTTGAGCCTTCCATTTTGTGTCCGCTCTGTATCTCTTAAACCTCTTGAAAGATTTTCTTGAAACTTTGGTCAAATGATCACCTCATCATGAGGATGTGCAGAACTCATGATTCAGCTATGGCGGCTCAAGGTCAAGGTCACAACCCAAGGTCAAAAGTTTGAGCCTTCCATTTTGAGTCCGCTCTGTATCTCCTAAACCCTTGAAGGTCAGGATCACAACTCAAGGTCAAAGGTTTGAGCACTGTATCTCTTAAACCCTGTGA
Source organism: Mercenaria mercenaria (assembly GCF_021730395.1). Lineage (NCBI taxonomy): Eukaryota > Metazoa > Mollusca > Bivalvia > Venerida > Veneridae > Mercenaria > Mercenaria mercenaria. The sequence goes on along the minus strand of NC_069361.1, from coordinate 112,048,082 downwards.
AGGATTTTCATGATACTTAGGTCAAATGATCATCTCATCAAGACGATGTGCAGAACTCGTGAATCAGCCATGTTGGCTCAAGGTCAAGGTCACAACTTGAGGTCAAAAGTTTGAGCCTTCCATTTTGTGTCCGCTTTGTATCTCTAAACCTCTTGAAGAATTTTCAAATTCATTAATGTCAACATACATGGACTATAAAATATAATTGACAACGTCTATGCTTCCATCCAATACCATCATCCCTTTCACTATCCATAACAGTGGCAGGTGATAAATCTGTCTTTCAGACTGCCTTGTCTTAAAAACTGTAAGAGCTACAGCTTTGAAACTTGGCACACTTGTTAATCATCAAAAGTTGACTATGTTTGACAAGAACCATAACTCTGATATGGATTTTTTCAGAATTATGGCCCTATTTGTACTTAGAAAATTTGATTTTTTTGGCAAAATTTATTGTTTAGGTCCATCTTCCTCAAACACTATAAGAGCTATAGCTTTGAAACTTTGCATACTTGTTTATCATCATAAGTTGACTATGGAGACCAAGAACCTTAACTCTAACCTGCATTTTATCAAAAATATGGCCCTTTTTGTACTTAGAAATTCTGAACTATAACACTTTTCTTACTTACTGACCAGCACTTGCAGACGAGCGATGGCACCTGTAGGCGGTGCTAAGTTGGCATGGATTTAGATAAATACAACATGTACCGTATTTTCCCGAATTAAGGCCCCCCCTCTAATTAACGCCCCCCACCCATTTTGGAGGGGGAAAAAGTCAACAAGAACGGGAAAAAAATCACCTACCTCATTTTTATAAGTCCACATAATAAGTAATTTACAGTACTAAAGTCCAATGTATTAAAAATTAAACACACTTTTAAACAGTCCATGTACCATAAGTCCAAAACATTTGTACTAAGTACGGTACGTAACAGAAAATTAAACGGTAAATACATTTTTGATTTGTTTTTACACCACTCGCGCACACGCTTCCTGCCGACTTTAAACAAACTTGCAGCAATGTGTTTACGACATACCCTTTTCTTCGGCAGTTTTAAGAACTTTTAATTTAAAAGCAGGCACAGCAGCGTGTCAAACCATTGACATTGTGTATTGCGCAATTAGCTACCCGCATGTACGAAGGAAAATGTTATCGGAGTACACAGCTGTTTGGGTCATGACGTAATGTGTAAGTGTGGCGAGCGTGTCAAAAAGCCAGACATGGAATACACGAGGTACCGTATTTAAAAGCATAAAAGACACACTGCATTAAATTGGATGCCAAATAATTACGTTTTGGGGGGATTAAACAACACAGAAACTTTACAGCTAGTTTGAACGATTTTTTTAAGTGTTGTAAAAATTTTCATTTTTTACTTTTTTACCTCAAATAAACGCCCCCTCTTTGGAGATTGTAACGCCCCCGGGGGCGTTAATACGGGAAAATACGGTAATTCCATTTATTTAGTTGCTTTACTTATAAATAAAGTTACAAAATTTAAGCGCTATTGGTGCATTATATTATCAAAATTGATTTGGAAATATCAGGTCTTAATTAAGACCTGTTAGTTATAAAGCTAATGAAATCCTTTAAGTTATCTTAAAGGGTTGCATGAAAATGCAGGGCTATTTTCATTTATGTTCGTTTGGTAATTTACACAAGAAAGATATACTAGATACTATGGTTAAAGACTAGCTTACTATGATGTCATTAATATCAATGTGGGACTAATTATCCCTCGCAGAAGACAAAGGGATATTGTTCTGGCCTTGTCTGTCTGACTGTTTGTTGGGGTGTCTGTCTATGCGAGCCCATGTCCGTCTGTCTGAAATTGAAAATGCTTATAATTCAAAAAGTATTTAAGCCAGAATCACCAAACCTTGTATACTTTTTGATTAGCACAGGACCTTTACTCACAAAGCATGACCTCCCTTGATCCAGTAGAAGCAAGTTTTTCTCCTTGATTTGTTTGGAAAAAAAAAAAGAAAAAAAAAAAGACTATTAAAAACGATTATAATTAAAAAAATATTTCAGTTAGAATCACCAAACCACACATAATTATTAATTAGCACATGCCCTTTGCTTACATTTAGTATTATCTCCTTGACCAAGTCAAAGCAGAGTTTTCCCACTTGATTTGGTAAAAAAAATTCGAAAATGCTTGTAATTCAAGAAGTATTTTAATTAGATTTACCAAATTTCACATAATGATTAATAAGCACATAACCTTTTCTCACATATAGTATTATCCCACCCCACCTTGATTAAGTAAAAGACCAGTTTCCCCCCTTTGATTTGGTAAAAAAATAGGATTGTTGACTGTAATGTCTATTTATTCCCACATTAAGTAATTCATTGATGGATCTTCATGAAATTTGAAACAAATATTGATCACTATAGGTCGGCAGTGTATGCATATCTTTCATCAGGATCTCTCCAGTAACTGCAGAGTTATTGCCCTTTAATTGTGTTAAATTTCATCATTTCCCAAAAACGCAGTTACCCATTAATCTTAATACAAATATAGATCACTATAGGGCAGAGTGTCCCTCTTGATTTGGTAAAAAAGTAGGAACTAACAAATGGTTGCTCGGTCCTTTTGTACATTAGTTGTGTATATCTGGAAATTGACTATTTTTGAAATATAGTCCCCTCATTCACGAAGCAATTTAATTTGTGGATTTCAAGGGCACATATGACAAATATATTTTGAAATACTAACACCATGAAAGAACTTTAACTGACATAATTAAACAGAAATCTGGAAAACTGTAATACTATAGTACTAGAACAAACTATGATACCTTGGCTAAGAGTTGAAAGAGAAACTGGAAATATCTTATCACCTTTAAAACAAGAAAGAATGATAAACAGTTAAATTTGATTTTTAACAAATCCACTCGTAATGATGAAATCTACTTATACAGGAATATCAAGCGTGTGACTGAGGTATGGATGGATGATTACAAGAGATTCTTCTATTATACAAAACCTTCTGCAAGGATGCTCAATGTTGGCAGGTAAAAAGTATATAACCTAAAAAAGGGGTTTCCTTGTCTGTGTCTATTTGGTGGCTGTCTGCTCAGAAAAAGAAAAACAACAATTGAGATGAAAAAAATGGATTTTCCTTAATTTCATATGTCTTTCGCCACAGTTTTTTCCAGCAGGCTGTCATGGGAAGCATATGTAATGGACACAGCTTTTGTTATTACATATTTTATGGAACTGGTAAAATAAAAACAAGTAATCCTGTTATTTGATCTATAAAATTTGACATACACAAAATTTGATGCCAGCAATATGAAATATTTGATAGCAAACAACTCTTTCATTGAGCATGATTTTGAAACTATTACATACATTTTAAATATATTCTATTCTGTCTTCTTGCAGTGTAATGGAGAGAAAATCATTGCGGAAAAATTTGAAATGCAGAAATTTCAAGTGGTATCTTGACAATGTGTATAAAGAACTCCGGTATGTATAGTTTTGAAGGCATTCATGTAACTTAAGAAAGAAATACATTTACCAGAGTTTAATGAAGTTACCTATTTTTGGGTGATTTTATTATGGATGGATATTTCAAAGGGTGAAATGAAAAGCTGTTCTTTGTTGAATTCAATGCTCTCAGTGGTAGAAATATTGTTGAATATTGTTGTGATGCTGTATTAGTGGTAGATCATTTGCTAGTCCATTGAAAACACTTACAGTCTTGGCTGTTTAAATGTTTCAGAAGATTTCCAATGAAATTTTACACAAATTTTAAGCAGGATGATTTGTAAAGCCATTTAAGATTCATGTCTATATTTCTAAAGACAAGGCAAAATATATATTAAATGTAATAACTGGTTGGAAGTAAGTGAATATTTTGAAAGATTTGCCTCCCTTCCCTTATCTTTGTATTTTACTATGTTAACAGATTACCTGTGACAGATGAGATTATGTTCGGCAATATTCGTCAAGATGATCTCTGTGTGGATATTGAGATTGGACATGTTCCTGCAATAGCCAAACTCAGTGATTGTAATCCTGACAAGGGGACACAGGTTGGTACCAAGTTTTAAGTGAATAAAATTGTGACAGGGATCACAGTTTGTTCCATCTTGTAATTGCTACCCTGACATGGGTAAGTGTGATGACTGTTTGATTCCAGGTTTAGTAAATGTTACACCTAAGGAACAAAGTTTGGTACCAGGTTAAGTAAACGTTACTTAAGATTGGGAGATAAGAATCAGTGATTGGTACCAGGTTTAATAAATGTTACACTAACATACTCTCATAAAGCTGATATGGGTAACAGGAGGGTATCAGGATTAGTAAATTATATCTTACGTGTCTTGATGATGCTTTTAGTATCCTTTAATATAGTTTCTAGCTCAACTATACAAAGTATGGAGAGCTGTACTACTCGACCTGGCATCGGCGTCCTTCCCCCTCCACACATTGGTTAAAGTTTTGATGCACTTTCTCTTTATCTCTGTAATTACAAGATGGATTTGTTTCAAACTTAAAATAGTTATTCCTCATCATCATCCGCATCATATGGCGCAAGAGCCATAACTCTCACACCAATATTTCATGAATTATCCCCCCTTTTTACTTAGAATATCAGGTTAAAGTTTTGATGCACTTTCACTCTATCTCAGTTATTATCCCCCCACCAAAGGCGAAGGGGATATTAGAAATGTTCTTGGTCCGTCCGTCCGCAACGATCTTTGTCCGGAGCATAACCCCAAAAGTACTGGAGGGATTTTCTTCAAACTTCATACACTGATAGAACACATTGGGAGGAAGTGCAGTGTGCAAGAACAATAACTCTACCTTGCCTATTTTTTGAGTTATTCCCCTTTATCTTATTTTCTTAAGATATTTTGTCTGGAGCAAAACTCCAAAAGTACTGGAGGGATTTTCTTCAAACTTCATACACTGATAGAACACATTGGAAGTGCAGTGTGCAAGAACAATAACTCTACCTTGCCTGTTTTTTTAGTTATTCCCCTTTATCTTATTTTCTTAAAAAAATTTGTCCGAAGCATAACTCCAAAAGTACTGGAGGGATTTTCTTCAAACTTCATACACTGATAGAACACATTGGGAGGAAGTGCAATGTGCAAGAACAATAACTCTACCTTGCCTATCTTTTAGTAATTCCCCTTTATCATATTTTCTTAAAAAAGTTTGTCCGGAGCATATCTTCTTCATGCATGGAGGGATTTTGATATATCTTGGCACAAATGTTCACCACCACGAGGCAGAGTGTCAAGCGCAAGAACCAGGTCCCTAGGTCTAAGGTCAAGGTCACACTTAGAGGTCAAATGATACAAGAATGAAAACCTTGTCCAGAGCATTTCTTCTTCATGCATAGAAGGATTTTGATATAACTTGGCACAAATGTTTACCACCACGAGACGGAGTGTCATGCACAAGATCCAGGTCCCTAGGTCTAAGGTCAAGGTCACACTTAGAGGCCAAAGGTCAGATACAAGAATGACTGTCTGAAGCATTTCTTCTTCATGCATGGTGGGATTTTGATGTAACTTGGCACAATTATACACCATCATGAGACGAAGTGTCATGCGCAGTTCCCTTCTTTAGAATTACTTCCCTTTGTTGTTACTTTAAATAGCTTTTATTGTAACTTTTTCATTACTAGTCGTAGGGAAAGATCGAGACCACTTTTCTGTAGTACAACATGCATGCTACATCCAGTTTTGAGGTGTATTTTGACCAATCTCTACCTGGTAAAGATTTTTGTGTGGACTTACAATTTTTTTTTATTTTTATTTTTTTAAGATTAACTTTCCTTAGTTGTTACTATAAATAACTTATATTGTAACATTTTTATAATTGACCGAAGGGGAAAAAACAAGACCACTTTTCTGTGGTACAACATAGATGTTACTTTCCAATTTTAGGTGTATTTTAAGGTATCTCTGCCTGGTAAGGAGTTTTTTTGTGGACTTAGAAAAACAAAAGACAATGATTACTAAACAACCACAAAATTAAAATTCCATTTGCAAATACAGCTGCTAGAGTAAAGAAATTTGCTGTGACAGGCGTATATTGTGACATTCTGGCACTCTTTTTCCCTGTTAGCTTTCCATTCCTTCTTTTTACAGTAGCCATATAGAAAAACATCATAGCTATACTGTTCATGAAAATTAATAAAATTTAGCAGTAAACCACCTCACCACTGACTTATTCTTTCTTCCACATCTTTAAAACCCCAGATGCAGAGACCACAACTAAACGGTTCTTCAAAGCTTTCCCCAAAATTAATACTTTGAGACACTAACTTGCCAGGAACTTTAGCCTTCAATTATAATATGCCCGGCGGGGGGATTAGCCATGTCTAACATGGCTCTTGTTACTAAATGGATTTGATTCAAACTGAAAGTTGTTGTTCCACATCATATGACACAAGGTCCATAACTCTGGTATCAATATTTAATGAATTATTCCCCCCCCCCCCCCCCCCCCCCCCCCCCCGCAAAACTTTTACTTAGAATTTTAGGTTAAAGTTTTGATGCACTTTCACTCTATCTCAGTTATTACTAAATGGATTTGATTCAAACTTAAAATAGTTCCACCTTCTCACCCACATCATATGACACAAGGTGCTTAACTCTGGCACCAATTTTTCATGAATTATGCCCCCTTTTACTTAGAATTAAAGGTTAATTTTGATGCATTTTCACTATATCTCAGTTATCACTAAATGGATTTTATTCAAATTTGAAGTAGTTGTTCAACATCATCACCCACATCATATGACACAAGGTGCATAACACTTGTACCAAAATTTTATGAATTTTGCTCCCCCTTTTGCTTAGAATTATACTTATTTAGTGTTTTGTTACACTTTATCTTTATCTCTCTTATTACTAAATATTTCTGACACAGACTCAAGCTATTGTCCAATATCTTCATCCACCATTGGAGTCATTAAACTCTCCAGTGACAGCTCCAGCTTCCTCAGATGTGCCCAGTTTCACTATCCAGCTTCGAAATAGTCGAGCACACCGTCTCCTGTGACAGCTCTTGTTCGTAAAACTTCGGACATAGATAGAGGACAATATGAAGAAAATACACATCATTATACCCCCACCAAACATGTTTGAGGGGGGTATATAGGAGTCAGTTTTGTCGCGTTTGTCGCGTCCCGTCCCGTCCCGTCCCGAAATCTATTATCTCAGTTATTACCAAATGGATTTGATTCAAACTTAAAATACATGTTCCACCTTATCACCCACATCATGTGACACAAGGTGCATAACTCTTGACACCAAGTTTTCATGAATTATGTCCCCTTTTACTTAGAATTTAAGGTTAATTTTGTTGTATTTTCACTATATCTCAGTTATTACTAAATGGATTTGATTCAAACTTAAAATAGATGTTCCACCTCATCACCCACATCATGTGACATAAGGTGCATAACTCTGACACAATTTTTTTTATGAATTATGCCCCATTTTACTTAGAATTTAAGGTTGATTTTGATGTATTTTCACTTTATCTCAGTTACTACTGAATGGATTTGATTCAAACTTAAAATAGATGTTCCACCTCATCACCCACATCATGTGCCCACATCATGTGACACAAGGTGCATAACTCTGACACCAAGCTTTCATGAATTATGTCCCCTTTTACTTAGAATTTATGGCTAATTTTGTTGTATTTTCACTATCTCTCAGTTATTACTAAATGGATTTGATTCAAACTTAAAATAGTTGTTCCACCTCATCACCCAGATGATGTGACATAAGGTGCTTAACTCTGAAATAAATTTTTTATGAATTATGTCCCCTTTTACTTTAAATTTAAGGTTGATTTTGATGTATTTTCACTATATCTCAATTATTACAAAATGGATTTGATTCAAACTTAAAAAAGATGTTCCACCTCATCACCCACATCATGTGACACAAGGTGCATAACTCTGACACCAATTTTTCATGAACTATGCCCCTTTTTACTTAGAATTTAAGGTTAATTTTGATGTATTTTCACTATATCTCAATTACTACTGAATGGATTTGATTCAGACTTAAAATAGATGTTCCACCTCATCACCCACATCATGTGACACAAGGTGCATAACTCTGACACTATTTTTCTTGAATTGTGTCCCCTTTTACCTAGAATTTAATGTTAATTTTGATGTATTTTCACTATATCTCATTCTGATTGGCTTAGAGCCAAAGGGAAGTAACCTTTTTTAACCTTTGTACTGAGTTTCTTCCCCTTAAATTCCAGGAATTAGTCTATTTTTAGCTCGACTATTCGAAGAATAGTCTAGCTATTCTACTCACCCTGGCGTCGGCGTCGGCGTCGGCGTCGGCGTCACACCTTGGTTAAGTTTTTGCATGCAAGTACATACAGTCATCAATGAAAGGCATATAGCTTTGAAACTTATTTCTTCTTTTTCTAGGTCAATTACCAACCTCTCTGGGTCAAGTCCCATAACTCTGACATGTATTTTGAGCAAATTATGCCCCCTTTTGGACTTAGAAAATTTTGGTTAAAGTTTTACATGCAAGTTACTATCTCCAAAACTAATGCAGATATTGATTTGAAACTTCACATGTGTCTTCGGGGTTATAAAACTAGTTGATAGCAGCAAGTCCCATAACTCTGACTTTCATTTTGGCCAAATTATGCCCCCTTTTGGACTTAGAAAATTCTGGTTAAAGTTTTGCGTGCAAGTACATACAACTATTTCTAAAAGGCATATAGATTTGAAACTTATTTTTTCTTTTTCTAGATCAATTACCAACCTCACTGGGTCAAGTCCCATAACTCTGACATGTTTTTTGAGCAAATTATGCCCCCTTTTAGACTTAGAAAATTTTGGTTAAAGTTTTACATGCAAGTTATTATCTCCAAAACTAATACAGATATTGATTTGAAACTTCACATGTGTCTTCGGGGTTATAAAACTAGTTGATAGGATCAAGTCCCATAACTCTGACCTTCATTTTGGCCAAATTATGCCCCCTTTTGGACTTAGCAAATTCTGGTTAAAGTTTTGCGTGCAAGTACATACAGCTATTACTAAAATGCATATAGATTTGAAACTTATTTTTTCTTTTTCTAGATCAATTACTAACCTCACTGGATCAAGTCCCATAACTCTGGCATGTATTTTGGGCAAATTATGCCCCCTTTTGGACTTTGAAAATTCTGGTTAAAGTTTTACATGCAAGTTTCTATCTCCAAAACTAATGCAGATATTGAATTGAAACTTCTCATGTGCCTTCGGGGTTATAAAACTAGTTGATAGCAGCAAGTCCCATAACTGATATGCATTTTGGTCAAATTATTCCCACTTTTGAACTTAAAACTCTTTTGATATTTAACTTTTTTGGGTAATATTTTCCTGCTTCTGGGTCAATATTTCGAATAGTCGAGCTTGGCTGTCTTACGGACAGCTCTTGTTAGAAATCCTATTTTTAGATTTTCAATCTTTTTTATTATAAGTCCTATGTAAAAAGTAAAAACATTTTTCCGTGGTAACATGGGTCGGTAAGACACTTCTTTGTATTCACTTTTAGTGTATCTCTAATATTAGAGATTTAATATATTTACTGGTATTACTATACTAGTATTATACTAGTATTACTTATATGTGGAAGCCCAGGATGAAGTACTCCAAAGTATTTTTAAGATTCCTTATGGTTGCCATTCTTCTGTGACAAGACCGTATGGTGGGGGTATGAGTCACTCCTGTGACAGTTCTAGTTTTGTTAGTTCATTCATCCTTCAGCCTGTCCATCTCTTGTTCCTAAAAGATAGATCCGGTGTTAAGTTTAGAAGGAGGATGTTTTTCACGAAACCTGGTTTATAGATGGTGGGTTAATAGGAAAATATGCGGGTTTTTCAATTTAGTTTCAGTGAATAACATTGCAGGCAAAAATGAAAAATGCCTCATCTAGTAGGTAATATTGCTAAAACTCTTTAGCAATTATCAAAGAACAAACATTTTGTGAAGTGTGGGGACAGTTTTCTTTTAACCTAGTAGTCATACCTTTAACTCATCTCTGTCCCAGTATGGCAATTAAACTTTAGGCTAGAGGTAGCCACACCTGGGTTAAAGTTTTACATGCAAGGTCTGCCTACCCATTTAATGTGTTGGATTGAAACTTTATATAAGGCATTCCAGTCATCAGACCTATTTTTGTAACAAAGTTGGGTAAAGTTTTGCCCCTTCTCCATTTGAAAATTTGGATGGAACTGTCAAGGTGTCAATAATAGCTACATGTATTTGATAAAATCTTCACACAAGGCCTCCTACTCATCAAGTATACTTGCCTTACTAAGATAAGTTTTGAATAAATGTTTCTTTTCATTTAGAAAACTTTGTTGATGTTTGGCGTACAACTATCAAGCTAAATGTTGGATTAAAGATTCACACAGAACATTCCAGTCTTCTAACATAGTAAATAAACCAAATAACCTTCCAATCAAGATGTAACTTGGTAAACATCATCAACATGAAGTTGATTTGCTTATACTATTAGGACTTGAGTTCTGGATTTAACATGGTAATAGGATTACCCTGGTTATATCTTAATACTAACTTTTAATAATACATGACTGTCATTAACGTCATCTGCTTCATCACGGGAGTGGTTATTCAGGAAGAAAAGTGAGATAATCAGTGTCATTCTAATTCAGGATTGGTCGTTCAAGAAGAAAGGGGAAATAAGCAATGGTGGCATGTGTTTAACTGCAGACACGATAGGAACACACGGCTATGTGATGATACATTTCTGTACAAAAGAAGACTCACAGGTGGTATTACACATTTCAATATTTTTACTGTGTAACCTCTGTTTACAACACCGGTGGAGAGCACCAATAAAGCTACCAGAACTTGCTTTTGCAGTCACATACATGTATTAAGCAGCCACTAGTCCTGAACAGCCAGTCCCCTAACTTCCCAAACTTACATTTTGTTATAATTGTACCCCCCGACAACAAAGTTGTAAGGGGGGGTATACTGGTTTCAGGTTGTCTGTCTGTCTGTCCGTCTGGCCGTCTGTCCGTAGACGCAATCTTGTGCGCACCATCTCTCCTTATCCCCTTGACAGAATTTAATGAAACTTCACACAAGTGATCAGTACCAACAGTAGTTGTGCATGGGTCATGTTAGGTTCTTTTAGAAAAAAAATTTGCAGAGTTATGGGACTTTGTTTTTTTGTTACTATACTATATACATAGACACAATCTTGTGCGCACCATCTCTCCTCATCCCCTTGACACAATTTAATGAAACTTCACACAAGTGATCAGTACCAACAGTAGTTGTGCATGGGGCATGTTAGGTTCTTTTAGAAAAAACATTTGCAGAGTTATGGGACTTTGTTTTTTGTTACTATACTATATACATAGACACAATCTTGTGTGCACCATCTCTCCTCATCCCCTTGACACAGTTTAATGAAACTTCACACAAGTGATCAGTAACAACAGTAGTTGTGCATGGGGCATGTTAGGTTCTTTCAGAAAAAAAATTTGCAGAGTTATGGGACTTTGTTTTTTTTATTACTATACTATATACATAGACACAATCTTGTGCGCACCATCTCTCCTCATCTCCTTGACACAATTTAATGAAACTTCACACAAGTGATCAGTAACAACAGTAGTTGTGCATGGGGCATGTTAGGTTCTTTCAGCGACAAAAATTGCAGAGTTATGGGACTTCGTTTCTTGTTAACATACTATGTACATACCGTCTGCATATGCAATCTTGTGCGTGCCTAATCTACCAAACCCTTACACACAATTTAATGAAACTTCACACAAGTGATCAGTACCAACCCTAGTTGTGCATGGTGCATGTTACATTCTTTTAGATAAATATTCTGCATAGTTACGGGACTTTGTTTTTTGTTACTATACTGTATACATACAGTCTATATACATACAGTCCACATAATTATGCAATCTTGTGTGCATCAAATTGCAATGTACTGTGTCAGTGCATGCGGGGGGTACATTCATCACCTTTAGTGATAGCTCTAGTTTCAGCTTGTCTTAGCAGCCACCTGCCTTAATCAGCCAATTGTGTCACTCGCTGTGGCTGTTTAATGCAGGTTTGTTCATTAAAATTAAACCCCTCTTTATAACTGATTGCTTTCGTCCAAGCAATGTTATTCTACAGATGTTGCACTTGATAAATTTTCAGAAATGTGGTTAAAATACAATTTTAAAACATTTACTGCTTATCTGTTGGTTGCTGTATCTGGAGATCAAGAGAGGTAATTAACATATGGCTTTTATGTATCATCGTAGTAAAATTACCTAAAATAAATTAGTGTCTGTATATTCAAAAGATCTAAAGTTCTGAAATAGTTCTAAAAAAATGATATGATTTGACTCCAGATAGGACAGATACAGATTTCCACTAGTGGGAGGGGATGAATCTAAATGAAATTTTGAAATCAATCATGGCAACAGGTCTTGTCAGAACTGATTATTTACATTATATGTTTGTTGTTGGAACCTAAAAAAAACAAAACTTTCCAGTGTGGTCATTGGTCATTTCTAAAGTGAGAAAATTAGAAATTGTAATTATGTTTTCCCATGATTTCAGAAATGGAAGTATCTGAATGGACAGATATACAGAGATGGAGCAAACCAGTGCCTGGACAGTCACAAAGCTGACGTAGGACTAGTGATCTCCCAGTGTGAAGAATTGTTCTCCAGTCAGAAGTGGAAAATTGCATCAAAATCACAACAGTCCCGCAGCAAAGATGAAGTTTGAATGGTTATTGAACTACAAAGACTTCCTGCTCTAATAGAGATATTTTATGTTCATTTCAAGTGATCTTATAAAAAATCAGGTTCCAATTACTAAGATGAAATCATAATTATGTCTCCCACCACACAGTGGTGTGGGAGACATTGATTTATCCCAGTCAGTCTGTCTGTCACAAATCTTGTCCGCACTCTAAGTCGAACATTTCTCATCCGATCTTTACCAAACTTGAACAAAATGTGTTTGGCCATAAGTCCTCGGCCAAGTTCGATAGCTAGCCAAATCGGCCCAGGCACTGGAGTTATGGCCCTTGAATTACTGAAAATCGGCCTTTTTACCCTTGTCCGCACTCTCAGTCGAACATTTCTCATCTGATCTTCACCAAACTTGAACAAAATGTGTTTGACTAAAAGTCCTAGGCCAAGTTCGATAACTAGCCAAATCGGCCAAGGCACTTCAGAATTATGGCCCTTGAATTACCGAAAATCGGCCTTTTTACTCTTGTCCGCGCTCTAAGTCAAATATTTCTCATCCGATCTTCACCAAACTTGAACAAAATGTGTTTGACCATAAGTCCTCGGCCAAGTTCGATAAGCAGCCAAATCGGCCCAGGCATTTCAGAATTATGGCCTTTGAATTACCAAAAATAGGCCTTTTCTACTCTTGTCTGCGCTCTAAATTGAACATTTTTCATCCGATCTTCACCAAACTTGAACAAAATTTTTGTGTTTGACCATAAGTCCTCAGCCAAGTTCGATAACTAGCCAAATCGGCCCAGGCACTTCGAAATTATGGCTCTTGAATTACCCCAAATCAGCCTTTTTAGCTTGACTATTCGAAGAATAGGGGAGCTATCCTACTCATCCCAGCGTCGGCGTGAGCGTCACACAAATGTTAAAGTTTGCGTACCACCCCAAATATTTTCAAAGTCCATTGACATATTGCTTTCATATTTTGCATACTTGTTTACCATCATGACCCCAGTCTGTAAAAGGAGGAGGCAACTCTATCAAGCATTTTGAATGAATTATGGCCCCTTTTCGACTTAGGATAAATGTTAAAGTTTTGTGTACCACCCCAAATATTTTCAAAGTCCATTGACATATTGCTTTCATATTTTGCATATTTGTTAACCATCAAGACCCCAGTTTGTAAAAAGGAGGAGGCAACTCTATCAAGCATTTTGACTGAATTATGGCCCCTTTTCGACAGGATAAATGTTAAAGTTTGCGTACCACCCCAAATATTTTCAAAGTCCATTGAGGTATTGCTTTCTTATTTTGCACACTTGTTTACCATCATGACCCCAGTCTGTAAAAAGGAGAAGGCAACTCTATCAAGCATTTTGACTGAATTATGGCCCCTTTTCGGCTTAGAATAAATGTTAAAGTTTGCGTACCACACCAAATATTTACAAAGTCCATTAAGATATTGCTTTCATAATTTGCATACTTGTTTACTATCATGACTCCAGTCTGTAAAAAAGAGGAGGCAACTCTATCAAGCATTTTGACTGAATTATGGCCCCTTTTCGACTTAGAATATGCTTATTGTAATGTTAAAGTTTTACTCATTGCTTATATTATACTATCAAGCACTGAGAATAGTCGAGCGCGCTGTCCACTGCCAGATCTTGTTACTCTTCAAAGGTATATTTGTAGTGAGTAAACGGTATATAAAGACTGACTTACTATTTAGATGATTAGGCAGTTGTGGGAGACATGTGCTTTTCTCAAAAGCAGCTCTAGTTTCTAGGTATATTGCAAAAAGTAGAGGTATTAATATCTAGACAAATGTAAAGTTTCGAAGGAGAGGTGACAAGAAGCCAATGTGGGCTTTTATTTGAAAATTAAAGATTCCGTCAAACCTGTATTTAGCAGCACATCAAAAGAGCAACACAATCTGGCTGCTTAACCTGCTGAATTTATATAATCAACTTGTCCATCTTTGAATTTGGACAGTACCATTAACTGTTAAAAGCGGGGGTTACCAAAAAAGATACTGACTGAATGGCGAATAGTGCAGATTATGAGACTGCATGGATGTGCAGGCTGATCATGATCTGCACTAGTCGCAAAGGCAGAATCAATCATGTTCAGCATGATAAGGGTTAAAATATTTGGTTGTTAAAGACAGGTTGAAATTAGAGCAAAAAGCCAGTATTTGAAGTAAGCTTATTGACTGCTTGCTGCAAGTGGTTGCTAAATAAAGGTGACTGCCAAGTCAGGTTCAACTGTACTTTGAGACAAGTTAAATATCACAACCAGTTCATAGAACTTGATAGTTCTACAGAGAAGCTAATTAAAGGTCTCAGACATATTTATTTTTGCTGCAGCTCATGTTGTCCATTTCTGAACTAGTTGTACAGCAGCTGTCTGCTCTAAGGTGAGAATCTAGCACATATGTTATGAATGCACTTTATATCTGTTAATTAATAACTGTGTATAAAGCTACTGTTTGATCCAGCTTTTCTGTATCCAAGCGTTTCCCAGATTTCTCTTTATAAATATGACATTACTGTTGATATACATCATCTAAAGAATTCCTTGATGCTAGTAGGAACTTTACAGATTTTCAGAGTATCTGCATCTGTTTCGAATCTATTGTCTACAATTTTGATGTATTTTAAATTTTAGGCATTCTTTTTGCCACAAAACTTTTTTTGAAAAATCTGTTTTGACTATGTAAATTGATTGTTATATAACTTCCAGGATGTCTTAGTTTTCATTATTGTGATTTTGTCCAAAAATGTTTGAATGAGAAAAATAATTTTTTATGCCCCCTCAAAAGATTGGGAGTATCTCAAAAAGCATTTGACCTGGAGACGGAAATGTTTTGAAAATGTCCAGTTGGTGAAGTTGTGCATTCAGCAGTGTAATTTCTGATTTACTCCATCCCTGCCCTTTTCCCTGCTAACCTCCCCCCCACCCCCTCCCCCACCCCAACCTGACCCTTTTTAGCTCGACTATTCCAAGAATAAGTAGAGCTATCCTGCTCACCACGGCATCGGCGTCACACCTTGGTTAAGTTTTTCGTACCAGTCCACATTTTGACAAAGTCTTTTGAGATACAGCTTTGAAACTTTCAACACTTGTTTACCATCACCATGTCCAGTTACAGGCAAGAGTACATAACTCCAACAAGGATTTTGGCTGAATTATGGCCCTTTTTATGTCCCCGAAGGGAGGCATATCTGTATCTGTATCTGTATCCAAGTCTTCACCTCCAGTATAGGAGAACCGTCTACTGTGTAGACGTCGTAGAAACCCTCCACCAAAATAGAATGTCATGTACACCTTACAACAGTCTAAACGGTATATACACTTTTTGAGGAACAGTTAAATTTTTTCTTTAATAATACACAGTTAATGAGATAGTTTATCTCTATTCTGGATACACAATTTACTTAGGACCACGAATGTCACCGTTTCTACTTTTACCATACT
The DNA here is from genome assembly GCF_021730395.1 of Mercenaria mercenaria. Classification (NCBI taxonomy): domain Eukaryota; kingdom Metazoa; phylum Mollusca; class Bivalvia; order Venerida; family Veneridae; genus Mercenaria; species Mercenaria mercenaria. The sequence goes on along the minus strand of NC_069361.1, from coordinate 112,031,860 downwards.
TATTTTTCATTGCAGTGAAGTTCTTATTTCTTTGTACATGTAAGTTGAAGAGGAGTCTTCTGCAGTGAAATTCTATACCACCCAATTTGTTTAAATTTTTCCTAGGAATTCCCAGTTTGTCAGCCACATGTGTACAGTCTAGAAGAATTTCTATTCGCTGTGACGTGCTCAGTGAAGTCCAGTTATTCAAACCCAACGTTTGTAATTCAAACAACATGTCGGATAAGACTGGTTCCCGAATATTGTGCAGGGTTGGACAGTCAAGAAGAAAATGTTCAACGGTTTCATTGTCTGTATAACACAACTGGCACACTGGATCTATTGCATTTTGGTTAAAGGCTACTCTGTTGGTTTGTAGTATGTAGGTACCGGTAATCAATTTAAGTTTCACTGGTATTCTGGTGTAATCTCTAAATGAGTTGGTTTGTATACTTAATAACGGGTGTGGCTTTCCAGGAATAAAATGGCTAGTGTTCAGAAACCTGATAGAATGATGGTACTTTGCTATACTCAAGATCTCTTCCTTCCACTGTTTGTTTACCGAGTCATTCACTGTTTTCTTCCAGATATATTTATCAACGGGATTACGAAGTAAATTATCAATACTACCCAGTTCATACTTCCAAAAAAGTTTCTTTATTTCAATAAACCAGCTGTTACTTTTTACAGATTTAACAGTTAATTGTCTTTCAGCTATTTCTTTTTCGACAGAGTTATCAGACTGATGACATACATTGTTGAATAGTGTTAGAGCTTTTTTGTGAATTAAGGCTTCTATTGGAAGAAAACCGCTCAAGATATAGACAGCCGAGTCCGCCGTATTTTGTGGAACAGATAAAATTTGCTTCAATAGTTTCTTTTGGAAGACCTCAATCTTATCCATCTGTTGTTTATTTGGCAAAATAACTTCGAGTCCATATGTGAGCACTGGAATAACATACATTTGTATTAGGTGAAGACAGGTGGCGGGGTCAAGCCCATTATGTCCATGTAGACCACTTGGCATAAAACTGTAGAGTGTTCTTCTGGCTTTCAGAATATTGCGTTCAACATTTTCTTCAGCTGTACGAGATACAGTTGTAGACCTCAAGATACCGAGGTGTGTACTAAGATCAACGTTTGGTATTTCTGTATTATATATAAGGAACTGGCTTAAGTCTTTACTTTTATTTTTGTAGTTTTTTGGCTTTACAAGCAGAGCTTCTGTTTTTGTTGGTTGTAGGGTATACCGCTCCTGATTAGCAAAATCTTCAGCCATACTTATAAGAGTTTGAGTTTCAGTAGAAGAAGCAGAGTTGATTGTTACATCATCTGCACAAGCACTAGCATTACATCTTGTCGTACCAATGGTATATCCCATACAGGTAGACTGTAGGTTGTTTAACAGTGGGTTTACATAGACTTTGTAGAGGTCAGTGCTAAGAATTCCACCTTGACGCACTCCTTGAGAAACTGGAAATTTTTCGGATAGGTGTCCTGACCATTTTACGACGCTTTGGGTTTCTTCGTGTAGACTATGTATGAGAGACCAGTGCTTATCCTGGATTCCTGCATGATATACACGACGAAGAAGGTGATTATGGTTTACCACATCAAAAGCTGCTTTGGCATCTAGGAAGACATAGTTAATATTTCTATTATGATCTTTACTGTCCCTCGATATTTCTTCAACAATAAGTGCTGCATGGAGAGGGGATGTGTTGGAAGTGAACCCACGTTGGTATGGATTCTGATGAAGTTCCATTACCGGTGCCACTCTGTTTTTGATCACTATTTCCACTAATTTTACAATTACAGGCAGAACAGTAATGCCTCTAAAGTTACCAGCTTCTGTTTTATTACCTTTATTTTTGAATACCGGAGTCAACAACCCTAACTTAAGAACATCTGGAATAACTCCGGTTTCAAATATTGCGTTAACTATTTTAAGGATTTGGTTGTGTAATAAAACACCTCCATGTAGAATACTTTCGATTGTGAGCCCATAATAATCAGGCGACTTTCCTCTATTTACCGATTTCATGGCTGCTTGTAGTTCCTCCATACTAACAGATTTAATGTCAGATTCATTTACCATGGTTTTTATATGTTGTACTTCTAGATTCACCATGCTGTTATAATGGTCATCAAAAGTTGGATTATTGTTTACTTTGGCTAGGTTCTCAAAATGTTCTCTAAAGCCTTCAGTAACACTTTCAGAGCCCTGATATCTCACACTGTTGACACAAAGTTCTTCTGAAACTGTAGATTTTGCTTGCCTTTGTTTATTCACCAATTTGTAGAAGAGTTTAGGGTCCTTAGATCTTGTGGAATGAATATTTTCAATATCATTTCTACGTCTACGTGCTTGCTCCTGCCGACATTTCGTACGGAATTGTTTCTTTTTTGTTTTTAATTCAGTCAATAGTGGATGATCTGGATTTCTTGGTCGATCACTCAGACTCCAGTACTTATATGCTTGTCGTAACTTCTTAAGTGCCTCTGATATCTCCGAGTTCCACACTTTCAATTTTGGTTTTGCCTCGAGAGTTTTCTTTTTTACGCTAAATTTAGACATACTGTTTTTAATTACACTGATTGTTTCTAAAATCTGGTCTCGTACTTCACTTGGGTTACAAAAATCCTTGGTTAAAAACTCATTAAGCTTGCTGTTAATTTCCTTTTCATAGTCACCCTTATCAATCTTATCCCAGTTTACTCTTAGAACTTTATTTTTCTTTGCCGCTTCACCTCGGGCTTTCACTGGTGTATTATATTTTACTGTTAACTGTATAGGGTAGTGATCAGATACATTTGTAAAAGTTCCTGTTAAAATTTTCTTATCATGAATAACTTTCTGGGATGTTGCTATAACAAGAAAATAGTCAATTTCAGTACAGTCCACACCTTGTGGGTTAATGTATGTTTTGCCACTGGTTTCAAATCTAAGATTCCATTCCTGAATGAAGTTTGTAATATAATCCAGACGTTTGCTTGAACGTTCAGTCATTGATAGGTCAACATTAAAATCTCCTCCAACTATTAATTCATGTGTGGAACTGTATTTTGTAAAAATTTCATTTAACTGGTCAATACAATCCTGAAATTCTGAGTCAGCCTCGACTTTTCCTCTTGAGGGAAGATAAACTGATAGTATAATAAAATCTTTACCATGATCTTTTAATTCAATACACTGTATTCTTTCATTCCCATCTGACAGGGTCGATACTTCACTGTCTAAGTTTTTCTTCCACAGTATTGCAACTCCACCATAGCCCCGTGGCATTTGAAACGACTGGATTGGATCTAGATAATCTGGTCCTTTCCCTGTATAATTTACATGATTACTAATTTCACCCAAAAGATCTTGATCGCACTGGAATAACCAGGTTTCCTGTAGTAACACGATATGATTTGAGACTAAAAGTTCATTAATTGCATGCGCACTTGTTCGGACGTTTTTGCAGTTAAAAGAAGCAACTTTCAGTAGGATTGGTGGCTTGTTAGTCGTTTGATCTGCTACTTTGTTACGTTTGGAGGTGTAGTTTTCCACAAAAAAGAATTCGTGGATGTACATAGGTTACTTGTTTTACTATTTGGTTGAGTGTCACTGCATGATGCGGCATTAGTTTGTTTACACAGTTCTGTTCTACTCATACTTGTTTGCTTTTTGTAATAAAGTTTTTGTCCAGCTAAGGCAATATGGAGTTTGTTTTTTGGAACACAAATAACCTCGTTTTCTGGATCCCTATTACCTTCCTGCAACTGTTCAGTTCCTTTATCGGCCTTGTTGCTACTATGTTGCTCTCGACTGTTGTTGTCATGCTGTATCTTACCAGGATCAGATTCTGTCTGTTGTATGGGCATTGCTCCCAGGACTGCTTCAGTACTACTCTTTGGTATCATGGTCTCTAGTGGCTGGAGGTTCTGTACAGTTGGAGAGGTATTTCCTACACTAGATCTGGAAAACTGTAACTTTTCATCAGAATCGCAATCTATTATGTGAGAATTCACTACCTGATTATTTTGTGTTTGATTGTTTATGTCTAACTGCAAATCTAGTTTGTCTAATTGTTTTTCTACTTGTTTGATGACAAAGTTCGATACTCTTTCATGAATGGCATCCAACAGATTGTGTGTCATAGAGGATCCTACACTTGACGCCGAGGTAGATTGAGATCTCGCATTCCCATTATTATTATTTTGCTTATTTTCATTAACATGATTTAGACTATCTTTAACTGATCTATCTTGCTCCAAGGATTCAATTTTCTTTGATAGTGTTTTTAATGTCCTTTCTAGTTCTTCATTTCTTGTCTCTAATTTCCTTATGTATGTTTCCAGCTTTACAGTCCTAACACTACTATCATTAAGTTCATTCTCTTTTTGTTTAAGCTCTGATTCAAATTTCTTTAGCTTCAGTTCTTTTTGCTTTAAAGAATTTAATGTCATTTCACTCAAATGTTCGGACGTACAGTCTGTTTGAATACCAACTGAATTGTAAGTATTACCTGCTTTCTCCACATCTTTCTTTTTAACTGTATTACAGTTACCTCCCTTGGTTGTGTCTAGATCCATACGATGCTCTTTACCTCCATCTCCTGGACTTGACGGCAAACTTTCTATGGATTGGCAGGCAAGACACATAACCATCAGATCATTATCAATACAACATTCCGTATGACATTCTGAAAAGCAAAGTTCACAGGATTCAGTGTTAATTTGACCTATTGTTTTTATACAGACGTGACAATATTTCTGCTGATCGTCACTATGTACTAATATTTCATCTTCTAGTATTTGTTGTGCCTGAGAGCTAGCCTCTATCTGCGCCCTTCTAGGTATTCTAAGTGTTTGTTTATTTAAATCATCTTTACATACTTTACAAGAATAATGTAGATCTTCATTTGACTCAACCTGAATGATTTCCTGTTGCGTGAGTTTTTCACACCTATAATGAATCCAATGCTTGTTGAGTGTGCAATACGTGCTTTTAGAGCGACAGTTCTTTTTACACTTTATAGTGTATAGTTTTTGAACCGTCTGTCGGTCGGTCTGTCAGTCTCTCCGCAATTTTCGTGTCCGGTCCATATCTTTGTCATCGATGGATGGATTTTCAAATAACTTGGCATGAATGTGTACCACAGTAAGACGACGTGTCGCGTGCAAGACCCAGGTCCGTAGCTCAAAGGTCAAGGTCACACTTAGACGTTAAAGGTCATTTTTCATTATAATGCATTCGTGTCCGGTCCATATCTTTGTCATCCATGGATGGATTTTCAAATAACTTGGCATGAATATGTACCACAGTAAGATGACGTGTCACGCGCAAGACCCAGGTCCGTAGCTCAAAGGTCAAGGTCACACTTGGACGTTAAAGGTCATTTTTCATGATAGTGCATTCGTGTCCGGTCCATATCTTTGTCATCCATGGATAGATTTTCAAATAACTTGGCATGAATGTGTACCACAGTAAGACGACGTGTCATACGCAAGACCCAGTCCGAAGCTCAAAGGTCAAGGTCACACTTAGACGTTAAAGGTCATATTTCATGATATTGCATTGATGGGCGTGTCCGGTCCATATCTTTGTCATTCATGCATGGATTTTAAAATTATTGGGCATGAATGTGTACCACAGTAAGACGACGTGTCGCGCGCAAGACCCAGGTCCGTAGGTCAAAGGTCCTAAATTCTAACATTGGCCATAACTATTCATTCAAAGTGCCATTGGGGGCATGTGTCATCCTATGGAGACAGCTCTTGTTGACTTAGGAATCATGGTTAAGTTTTTCGTACCAGTTCATATTTTGACAAAGTCTTTTGAGATAAAGCTTTGAAACATTCAACACTTGTTTTTCATCACCATGTCCAGTTATAGGCAAGAATACATAACTCCATTAAGGATTTTGGCTGAATTATGGCCCTTTTTGGACTTAGAAATCTTGGTTAAGTTTTTCGTACCAGTCCACATTTTGACAAAGTCTTTTGAGATAAAGCTTTGAAACTTCCAACACTTTGTTAACCATCACTATATCCAGTTATAGGCTAGAGTACATAACTCCATCAAGGATTTTGCTGAATTATGGCCCTTTTTGGACTTAAAAATCTTGGTTAAGTTTTTCGTACCAGTTTATATTTTGTGTAAAGTGATTGACATATGGCTTTAAAACATTTATCACTTGTTCAGTATAATAGTCTCTATGTGTTGACAAGTGTACATCACTCTGTCATCAATTTTGGCTGAATTATGGCCCATTTGGGACTTTGAAATTGGTTCTGTTTTCGTACACGTCCACGTTTTGTCAAAACTATTTGACATATGGCTTTTAAACTTTTAACACTTGTTTATCATCATGATTTCCATCTGTAGGCAAGAGTACATAACTCTGTCGACTATTTTGGCTGAATTATGGCCCTTTTTTACCTTGAAATTGGTTCAGTTTTTCGTACAAGTCAGCGTTTTTGAACTGTGGCTTTGAAACCTTATACACTTGTTTATCAACATGATTTCCATCTGTAGGTAAGAGTACATAACTCTGTCAACTATTTTGGCTGAATTATGGCCCTTTTTGAACTTGGAAATCTGTTAAATGTTTCATACAAGTCCATATTTTGTCTAACCAGTTTGTCATATGGCTTTGAAATTTTTACCACTTGTTTACCATCACAGTTTACATTATAAAGGCAAGACTTCATAACTAGGCCAAGGACTTTAACTCAGTTTAGCCCATTTTTGACATAGAAATAAGAAGTTTCTTATACCATTCCATATTTTGTTTAAACTGTTTGACTTTGAAACTTTGAACACTTCATTTCCATCATGGTCGCTCATTGCCATTTAGTGCAAGACTTATCGAAATCCACAAATACAGGAACATTGTTTGTCTAATCTAATTTTTTCTTTTGTCTGAAAATCTGTTAATATTTTGACCCCATTCTTCAGTGAATTCTTCGAATAGTCGAGCGCGCTGTCATCCGACAGCTCTTGTTACTCTTTCTAATTATTTTATCGTGTGTTTCTTGATGATCTTGTGCAGTATCCATACCTCTCCTAGTCTCCTAGATGACTCACACCCCAGTTCTAGGTTATTTGAAAGCTTACCTAATGTTTCTTTGTCAACAAGTAACATATGAACATACAGTGACAGGAAATGTGTGCACCAGTGCACACATCTCGTTTGGCCAAGCAACTGACATAGTGAAACATACTTAAAAACTGCTGCCTTCAGAGACATTAACTTAAGCAGCATTCATGAAAAAAACAAGAGCGCCGCAATGCGATGTAATATACGCCCGAAGGTATGACCTTTGACCCCTAAGTGTGAAGCAAGCCATCAGAAACATGCGCTCTGTACGTCTCGATGTGGTGAACATTTGTGCCAAGTTTCTTTAAAATCATTCAAGCAGTTAAAGAGTTACAGAGTGGAAAGGAAACAAAGTCATATGACCTTTGACCCCTAAGTGCGACCTTGACCTTGAAGCGAGCCATCCAAAACATGCACTCTGCACGTCTTCTCGATGTGGTGAACATTTGTATCAAGTTTCTTCGAAATCCTTAAGGGTTTCAAGAGTTACAGAGTGGACACGAAATTGCTAACGGACGGACAGACGGACACCAGCGTCGTAACATAATACCTCCCTTTGGACGTATAAAAAATGTCACTGATTAGATGGATCAAACAGTAGAATGCAGCATTAGTTGTTTCTGGAAATCCTGGTGTTGAAGTGTGGTATTGGGTTCTACAGAGACAATTATTTTCAGGAGTGGTCAACACCAAGCCTAGTTGTTAAAGCCATTGTTACATTTTGATTTATGGATGTTTTTCAGTGAATAGTGAAGTATCATATCTGATAATTTTTTATAACAGTAAGAATTATGTCTCCCACACCACTTGATTTACTCCAGTCTGTGTGTCTGTCACAAAGCTTGTCCGCACTCTAAGTCAAACATTTCTCATCCGATTTTTACCAAACTTAAACAAAATGTGTTTGACCATAAGACCTCGGCCAAGTTCGATAACTAGCCAAATCGGTCCAGGCATCTTGGAGTTATGGCCAATGTTCAATGCAGTTTCTATGTGCCAAATGTAAATTATTGTGTGCAATATATATTTTATTTAATTTTTAAGGGTGGTTAATCGGGCTATGATCAAGTAATGGATTTAATGGAAAGTGTAAGATTATTGAAATATTTCAATATCTATCAAATGCAAATACAAAAACTAGAAATTAAAATCATATGAAATAGTCCACTTTTTGAGTACTTTAGTATTAAAGGGGTGTTATTACAAAATTTCACATAAAAAATAATGAAACATACATTTCTAAGAGGGAGAATAACTCTGTGTAATGGGTTATTTTGTTCATTAAATAGACTAACAGAAATCACTAGATCGCAAAATGAAAAATGTCATAAATTGTTGCTTAAATGTAATTGACCACCTTTAAGATGCTTTTAACTGTTGATTGAAGCTTTTGTTTTAGTTTATACTTACAAAATATTACAGAGCTATTTTAGGATTATGTACACATAACTCTAGTCGCATTGTTTACATTGATCAAGTATTTGAATATACTGTATATTATAACGACGTTTTTCATTAAAAAATGAAACATATTCTTGTTATGATCTTTGCAAGCATAAGGGTATCATGTGCAGAGTCTTTAGACTTTTTGTTTTGTTCTTTGGAGGGTTACAATTTAAGAATGGATGATTATTAACTTATTAATTTAGTATGAGTCTGGAATCGAACCTGCGTTGCTACAGCATGACGTCTCTTCCAATTGTGACACCATCCCCACCGCAAGCAAAAAAAGTGCTGCATATATGGTACACATAGTCTCTATCTTGGTCTTGAATTCAGACTTCCTTTTAAACACACGGTGGTTTTATGTGCAGATCATTCTGTCTCTTTCTGTGCAGTTAAGTTGATCAATACAGACTCGTTTGGTGGTCAGAATTGAAGTCCTCCGTCGTTTGGTGGTCGCAGTTGTATTTCTATAATATGAATAGGGTTGTGCTTTGTTTTTTAAAAAAAAGAAGTGTGGTCTTCTGCGTTTTACATCGCTAAATGGCCTGCTCTAGTGTTGATACCTTTTCCTTGCTAGAATGTCCGAAGACATGGTATAGTCAATGGGGGATGGGAAGAGGCAAGATCGTGAATATTGCCCAAATGAAGGCTCTGTATAGTGCTTGTCTAGATACCTGCACGCCAGTGTTCTGGAAGAGATCCGGAATGGGACCTCTACACAATATTCCTAGTGTATGATGTATAATCACTTACCAAACTTACATTTACAAAATATAATAAAAGTTCTTTGATAATGCAACTTTTAGTGGGTTCCATCGTATGAGATGGATAACAGCCAGTGAATTATAAAATACTAGCTCATAACATAAGCTGTGCTGACGAGACGAATCAGTAAGACTCGTTGAACGCGTACCCCTAACCCCTAACTAGAACGGCGTCTGACTTTGTAAGCGATCTATGTGTGCACGTGAGGTGACGTGCACGCTGCAACATGCTAGACTGTTTTCTTTTTCTATGCCTAAACCATTATTTTCCAAACATCGTTCTTCCAGTGATCGTAATCATTGATGTAATGGCGTTAAGTTAGGAAAACCAGTAAACCAGTCTGGATTTGCATACGTTGATTAAATTATTTTATGCCAAAAACTGAATTGCACGAGTAAATTTTAGGACATGTGCACTTTATAAAACAGAATTCAGTTAATGAAGATACCTGTCTCAGCGTTCTGTCTCTATTGTTGTCCTATCAATGAACTTGTAAATATTTTGATATGCTGTTAATTTCTAACGAGCCAAGTATCTGGGCAATGAATTCATAACCTGTCACTCCTACTTTTTTCTTACATTTTGACCTGTTTTATATCATCTTTGTTCGGCCTATATGCGGTCACTGGACTGTTATTAACCTGTTGGTATAATGTATTTAGATCCTTGACTCCATCATTAGAATGACTTGTAAAATGAATTTATCTTTATCGGATATAAAGAAAGTTAATATGGAGTTCACGTTCCTATAAAATTCAACTTTGGTAGAAGCGAAGTAAGGTAAAGCGCATCCTTAATTATATAAAATACCCCGTCGAAAGTATTGCAGTCAAAATATGTCTGACATTTATTTGGAACAAGTGTATTATGCAAAACAATTTACAATTCTTTTTCACAGAACATTGCATTTTTATTGCACATAAGGTTATTTTGCAATACAGTATGGCTTAGAAAAAAAATCCTCAGATTTATTAAAAACATGATTGCCAGTGAGCATGATCGCATTACCTATTATGTGTATAGTGGGACTGACTTTAACTTTCAAAATAAATACTTACAAATGTTTCTTGAGTGAGCCTTTATCAAGAGCTAAAAAATCTAGAAAATTCGAACAACGTTTGCTCATTTTAAAATTATTTCACAGAAATGGTCATAAGTTGACATACTAAAGTCGTTAAATCAAACGCATGGCTGCTGTGGCGGATCTATATGGTCCAGTTTCAGAGTATTTTTTACTTGACCCTACTTTCTTCCTGCTTGGGCGATGAAACTCTGAGTAACGGTTACTGTGTGTTTGTTTCTATCTTGTGTTTTCTAAGTTTATTTCACTAGAATAAAAGTATGAGAAGAAAAAGTAAGATTGTTAAAAATCCATTCTTGTCAACAAGATGAAACCGCAGCGTACCGTGAAAGCCAGTATTACATTCGGTGATGCCAGATAATTGATGGTTAAATTTGAGCCGCGCCATGAGAAAACCAACATAGTGCATTTGCAACCAGCATGGATCCAGACCAGACTGCGCATTCATGCTGTTCGCTTTCAAAGCCTATTGCAATTACAGAAACCGTTAGCGAACAGCATGGATCCTGACCAGACGCGCAGTCTGGTCTGGATCCATGCTGGTCACAAATGCACTATGTTGGTTTTCCCATGGCGCGGCTCATTTATTTTACGGAGAAACTGTTCACCTTTGTTACACGATTTATATGCATTTCTCGAATTTAGAAGACTAGCAGAGTTGCTTTGTTCGGCATGCTGTCTATAGCTTCCAACCCACTTACGTAATGTCACTAAATACTATAGTAATACATACTACTAGGGTTAACATAAGAAAAATGGCCCCTAATTTTCAAAAGTTAGTGACAACGTGTAAAATTAATTGATTTTATTACATTGCTGTCTAATCTATAAAATATTGTCTCTCAAAGTCTATAACTGTTATACAAAATACCACGAGTAGGCATTTGTATTAAAACAGCAAATATTTCGATTTTCATCATTAAAACTTGATTACGAGGTCTTCTGCATTTCAAACTTTCAAAATATATATATTTTTAGGTATAATTGGCAGATGGAGTGTTCCTACGAATTTTGAAGATTAATGTATTATTTCACGCCGTTGATTTTTTTTTTGATTTCCGAAAATTTGGAATCATTTCTTAAGTAAATCTTACGTACACTTTTTTCCATTTTTATCCGTTAAACAAAAAAATAAAAATAAATAATATATAGATGTTCAAGTTTACTAGAACTTGATTTACCTCGTTTTTCATTTAGTTCTAACAATATTCCGATATTTGTGACAATATCTTTCATGTTCACAACATTTATAGTACATTTATGAAAGTTTTCCAGTATTTAAAAACACATAGGTATTAAAATAAAATAAAATAATGTCGTGATATATTTTATTCGGTATATTACGTTAGAGAGAGATCGTGTTTGCATACAAATCCGGTGTATTTTCTATTTTTAGAACTGATAAGACAGTGATCGGGTGGGCATAAGCCGATCGTCCATGTTTTTTGTGAACAGTGATGTTTTTCTAACGGTCTAAACTTTCTTAAAACACAAATTACATAAATAATTTTTTGATCAATGGAGAGGTTATAAAACAAGCAATTTATTGATTACTTTTAATTGTTATTTCGAAATAAAATGGATTAATTATGAACGCTTAACTTACACTGTTTTTCTAAAGGTTGTGAAAATCACTACGCCGCTTTTAAAATTATATGTCATTTAAAACGGTTTTTATTTGAAAAAAGATATTTGGATACAAAAATATGAAGATCGTTAGTATTTCAAATCTTTTTGAACTTTGAAAATCCATAAATGAGCAAAAGAGTTATTAAAAATTAAAAATTCTGATTCAACACGCAAACGGTGTTAAAAACATTTGTTTTGCCAACCACCAGATAAACAGATGTTAACGCGTGACGTCACGGCGATCTCTCCACATTAATGTCAAGCATTTAAAAACGACCGATTTTCATGATATAAAAACAAAATAATTTCTCATAGAAGAAATTTTAAATTGGTTTGATAAGTGAAAAGTCATTATCTACCCCTTTGACTATGAATTTTACGAAATTTGCTCGATTTATAAAAAAAAAAAAAAACCACTATAATTCTATGCATTTTTGTTGCTTTCTGAAAATGGGTAGAAGTCGTAAAATTAATATAAGTCTTTGCATTATTTAACTTCGATAAAATTTTAATTTTTTACCTATAACATATTTTTGTTGTGTGAGAAATTTCGTGAATGTACTGTGAATCGAGAAAGCGTTCCAAAAACAAGACCAAGCTAGGGAGTAAGACTGGTCACTGCACTTGTAATAAAGTAGATCTTTCTTTTATGTAACAGTGACTAATGCAAGTGCAGATTTTCTCAGAGAACTGATTCTAATATTATCTCTAGGATGTAGACCGCTATGTTCACAACTTTGAAAAAATATATCGATAAATATTCGAGGAGCTAGTCAACACGTGAGTTGTCAATATTTTTTTTTCTTTTTTTTTTTTAAGACTATCGTCTCCCCACATGTAGCCCCTTACCATAAATGTAACTTCGCATAATTTCACATAATGGCGTGCCTTTTTTGTCATTGTGAGGCTGGAACGGTCTATCTGAGATATCCACGAACCTGGACATAGCTCTTTATTGCGGCTGTCTAACATGCTCATATCGCTGTAGCGTACAGTGAACTCTGAAGGCAGGGTCACACCAGAAAGAGGTCGTTGGCAGGTCACAAGTCACTGTACTCCGGTATATGATTTCCACAGTCAATAAACAAACAAATCGTGCTTTTTTACAGGTTTTGCTGCCTATAGGAGGCATGGTATAAATAGTAACATATTTTACATGTAGTTTTTTTGCTACCATCATGATTACATTTAAATTTTATTAACTGGGATATCTAATAAAATACTGAATACAGTTTTAGAAATAATTGGCATTCTTCCTCTCCGTAGTTGAGGATGTCCAGACTTGTACGCCATGGTGCATATTGCATGCAAGTTTAAAGGTGCATAAAATTTCAATTTTATGGCAATATCCAAAAACAGTCCCTTGTGTGGAAAGGAACTAATACTTGGTATTGCCAATTTTATCTCTTCATTCACTGTGTTCGTGGAGGACATTTTGAACGACAAAATCAACAAGAAGTATCTTTAAAAAAGATACTCGGCCGCATTAGTCGATGCGCACTTTAATTAAGCTACGAAACGTGCATGCACTTTGCACTTTTAATACAATCGGGTATTTATAAAGCAAAACAAAATGTAGTTTTTAAAGTAAAATTTTCATGTTTTTATGTAGAACATATTTTACAGAACACATATTTTACATCATAATTATATTAATCATAATCTAGAAAACTTTGACAAAAAATAAGACTAAAAGGAATCGTCAAGGGATATGAAATGACCAAAATGGGGACGAGTTGACTGTAAATCGTTTACAGGAGATAACTCCGTATCATTGTGGCAGAGTTGGCAGGTCTCTCTCGCAGTTTCACTACTGAGGGGATTCAGGTTTTTGACGTAAGCTATTTCCACAGGAGTCTTGCAACGGATCGTACTGTCTAACAATACAGCTCAGAGCACCTGCACATCCCTTACTATTATCTATTCCATTCGAAAACCTGTGGAATTTTTCATCCACCAATCAAAATGTATAATTTTAATCAGCTGTTCAATGACCTTCACCCCAGATATTTACAGGAAGTAAAGGTGAAATCAATACCGGCCTACGGCCGAAAAAGGTAAAATAAAGTCATACGAAGCACTGACAGCAGCAAACGCAACTAGTGACACACAGCAAAGCAGGTCATCAAGAAAGATGTAACAGACTGTTTGCATCAAATATCCATCAACAAAATTAATGCCATCTGCATTACAATAGGGGACGAACAACAGCAACATAGACAGTAGTCATTACTGGCATAAAAAAATCAGTCAAATAAAAACGTACACTTTCGAGAAAGTTTGAATAAAATCCTCCAAGAGGGACACGAGGTTAAAGACACAAAATATTATGCAATTATATGCCAAACTTGGAAAATTGATAAGGGGCTAAATTTTCTAAAAGTAATCCGACAAAAATATGTTCCTTTAGCGCATCTTCTCATGATTATATCGTATGAACAAATTCAAAATCCTTTGATAGACATTCGAAATATTTAAAACCATGTATGGGAGATAGTCCTTATTAGACATATATGTTGATTCAACTAAGTATCATATCCCCATCACAAATAGAATTATGTGCGTCTTCCTTGAAATTGACTGCGGTCCCATTAAGTTCGATTCTTTGTTTTTTAATGAGCTTTTTGTGCAGCTGAAAGGTCGAGGTTGGCATACCTCTGATGCGTTCACAGTTCCCATTGATTTTACATTCATGGGAGAAACGATGTTATGGAGTCAGTCATGAAATGCAGGCTGAAAGGTTCGAAAAGCACCGGTGACAGGACAGAAAAAGGGCGGTCGAAATGCTGTTTGGAAAGATTAGCAGAAAGCATCGAGTTTGACTGCGGCTATGAGTGTCAAACACCAATAGGCAGTGGGCACCGTGTAAAATATGGAGTGGAGTCATGGAGTGGAGTGGTGGAGTGGAGTCTGGAGTCGATTTTGGAGTCAAATTTGGAGTCGCTTTTGGAGTCATTTTTGGAGTCAAATTTGGCGTGGAGTCAAAGTTGGAGTCAATTTTGGAGTCTAATTTGGAGTCAAAATTTGATAAAACCTAAACATTTATTAAAAGACCCTACGTTTATATGTCACCTCCAAATAATTATCCACATACAATATTTCACACTTACATTTACTAGTAAACTGTTGAATCATGGGCTCAATATCATACTCCTCTAGAAATAACAATAACAGTTACTGATGTTTTCTCAAATGACCCTTATCAGATTGGTAAGAATAACTTGTCATTACATTGGAAAGTTAATTACAACAAATCACTCCCTACTGTATGACAGACTTCTACAATTCGGCTGGAGAAGGTACTGGTACAGCACCACAGCATGATATCTCATTCTTATCAGGACTTGACCCCTAGTTCCTTCATGGTTTGTTATTTATGATGTTGGGCCAGATGTTGCCTGAAGATTACTCAGAGAGAATTGATAAACATTTCAAACTTAAAATGTTAAATAATGAGAAAGTATTGTTTTAAAATTTTAAAATGAATCAGGAAAATGAAAACAAGAAAATACTTGGGTAATTAAATATTGACTATCTACTACAAACATCATAATATACTGACACATAATAAGACATGATAATACTGGATGAAATTAATAAAGGATAGAATACTGTGTGTTATGCATATGTTTAAAATAGACAATAGTACAATTCACAAAAAAGTACATTTGCACTAGTCTGGCTCTTGATTCGTCTTTTCATTCCATACAAAATTTGCTTTTAAACCATATTCGAGTAAGACAAATTGTTAAAGAACTATATGACTATTCTGATCAACTTCATGCCTGTGCAGGCCATTCTCGCATACAAGAGCTCTATCACGGTTCTCGGGTACCATGTCGAACATCAGATGAATGAGAATAGTGCAGGCTGATCTAATTCTATGCAAATGCAGTAAACTATGTAGGTTTTCTCATGGCGTGGCTCAGCTATGAATAAAGACAAAACATCTGCATTTTTTAAGATTTGCATTTTGTAAATTTTAAGTTCAGACTGTTAAATAGTAAACAGGTAAATAGGTCTGCCTTCTGCGAACAATGCAAACCATGACCAGCCATGGTATTTGCTGGTCAATATTCATAATTTATAAACGTTACCCTTTATTAAACAGGACCTTATTCATAGTACGCAGGGGTGGTGTTGGGGGTACGGGGGTATCCTCCCCAATACATTTTTTTAATGAGAACAGCAAATGGTGCATTTTGGGTATTTGAAGCAAATACAGTGAACGTAAACCTAAATGTTCTTTTTTTTTTTTTTTTTTTTTTTGCTTTTAATAAATTTCATACAAAATGTATTATTTTAGTAGACCTACACGCAGGTGAAAAAATATGCAGCAGGTCCGAAAGTAGATTAAAGAGACATTTTTAGTTCGACTATTCATAGAATAGTGAGCTATTGCACTCGCCCATGCGTCGGCGTCGGCGTCGGCGTCTGCGTCCGCGTCCGCGTCCCGATTTTGGTTAAGGTTTTGTATGTAAGCTGGTATCTCAGTAACCACTTGTGGGAATGGATTGAAACTTCACACACTTATTGACTGTGACAAACTGACTTACATTGCACAGGTTCCATAACTCTATTTTGCTTTTTTACAAAATTATGCCCCTTTTTCGACTTAGAAATTTTTGGTTAAGGTTTTGTATGTAAGCTGGTAACTCAGTAACCACTTGTGGGAATGGATTGAAACTTCACACACTTATTCACTGTGATGAACTGATCTACATTGCACAGGTTCCATAACTCTATTTTGCTTTTTTACAAAATTATGCCCCTTTTTCGACTTAGAAATTTTTGGTTAAGGTTTTGTATGTAAGCTGGTATCTCAGTAGTTACTAATGGGAATGGATTGAAACTTCACATACTTGTTCACTATCATGATTTGACATGCACTAAGCAAGTCCCATAACTCTACTCTCTTTTTTTTTCAAAATTATGCCCCTTTTTCGACTTAGCAGTTTTTGGTTAAATTTTTGTATGTAATCTGATATCTCAGTATCCACTAATTGGAATGGATTGAAACTTCACACACTTGTTCACTGTCATGATCTAACATGCACTGTGAAGGTCCCATAACTCTACTTGGCATTTTTACAAAATTATGCCCCTTTGACTTAGCACTTTTTTGTTAAGTTTTTGTATGTAAGCTGGTATCTCAGTATCCACAAATTGGAAAGGATTGAAACTTCACACACTTGTTCACTGTCATGATATGACATGCAGTACAGAGGTTCAATACCTCTACTTTGCATTTTACAAAATTATGCCCCTTTTTCAACTTGTATTCATTCAATTGACAAGGCTGTTGAATAGTCGAGCGTTGCTGTCCTCCGACAGCTCTTGTTATTACAGATATTTTTCAGTACATTCAATAGGATCAAGCCAATATTCACCCTAAAACAGAGCAAATCACATAATCCCTTTTCTATACAAACTGACCGATCATTTGAACAAAGTAAATGGTCAAATCTCTAAAAACATTGGTTTAAAAAACGCAGGCTTTTGTTGTAACTTGAAAATAAATCAACAAAGACATATTGAAGGGCGATATCGAAAACTGTTCTAAGTGTTTATTTAGAATTATTGCTATTACGATCCTTTTCACGTTAACTGCAATAACCCTCGGTTGTTTTCAGTAGTTTGGAAACTTCTATGCATTATTTAATGGTTTGATCAGATTTCTACAGACATTCATATGAAAACAATGCTAAAGACCGAACAAAATTTGTAGAGGCTGATATTTTTTAATTCTTTCTTCGTGAAATAAATGCTACTTGAAAGTATAATATCCAAAGTGTTTCTGGGACTTTAATACCCTTGGTAAACCGTAATATTACCAATAATGACATGACCATTGTCTTAAAACACAGACTCTAACAGAAATTTTATAACTAGGAAAACCGTGATGAAAACAGTTATAACCAGTGTTGTTGTGTTTTTCTTCGACCATAAAATTAAGGAATTCCATTCCTAAATTCACCACAAAAATGACAATAATAATTAATATAGACCAAATACTTCAGCAACATTAAGTATCAATGAGACTCCATTCACAAAATCCTTTAACATTTAAAAAAAATCCTGCTTGAGAGGCCGCATAAAATTAGAGACCATTTGTCTTGAGGCCCATTTTATCAATCAAGACTGTTTCATTAGAGATAATTACATATATTTAGTGACTACAGGCCTGAGAGAAATTACACCATGCCTCCAATCCAAAAATAGCTCCAAAAAAGACTCTACTCCAAATTGACTCCAAAATCGACTCCAAATTTGACTCCAAAAAAAGACTCCATGCCAAATTTGACTCCAAAATCAACTCCAAAACTGACTCCAAAAAAGACTCCACTCCAAATTTGACTCCAAAATCGACTCCAAATTTGACTCCAAAAAAGACTCCACTCCAAAATCGACTCCAAGAAAGACTCCACTCCAAATTTGACTCCAGAATTGACTCCAAAATTGACTCCAAAAACGACTCCAGACTCCACTCCACCACTCCACTCCACGACTCCACTCCATATTTTACACGGTGCCTAGGCAGTGACGCAGTGACATACTGTTGCCCTTGCAGTTGTAAAAAGTGTGGAACACTGCTAAGATACTTGCGAGATGCTGAATGAGAATGCAGACAGATTAGCCAAGCTTGGAGCTACAGATAACCAGCCACAAAATGCCATTACTCACGAGGAGAAGGTGAAAATGATCAAAGCACTGACAAAGCCAAGGCCAATCTAGGATGACTGCCACCTATACTAGACAAATGGGAACAAGTCATCATCTTTAGGCTTCGCACAGGACATAACAGGTTAAATGCCTACATGTGCACAAAGCTTAAATTTTCTCCTTCTCCGATGTGCCCCCTGTGGCCTGGAACAGCAAACTGCTGAGCACATTCTGCAGACTTGTCCACGTCTGGAGAACCAAAGGAAAAGTGTGTGGCCAAACAGCACCCCAATGAAAATCAAAGTTCACGGCAAGATGGAGGACCTGAAGAAGACGGCATCCTTCATTGCTGGATCAGGGGTGACGGTGTAGGCGGTGGACGCCAAGAAGAAGAGATGCTGAATGACCCTACCGTTCTGTTTAAATATATCTTATTGCCAGTATCTACATATATAAATAAATAATCATGTAATATGTACATATATTAGTGAAAAGGGTTCTCAGTTCTTCGTGCGTTTAATGTTACACGTATAATAGTATAAGGTTCGAAAATAACATGAAAGATATGCACAAGATCTGAACGAATGTCTTCACTACAGATATTTATTTCATCTTAATTTTGTAAAACAACAAAAGAATCCCCAACTCTGTCGAACAGACAATAGCAAGTACTTTTTTACAGTAGAGGTCACGAGAAAGGGGGTCATCTTGTGGTCAGAGGTCGTTGACAGTCTATTCATTGAGCCTGAACCTAAACAACAAATAACCGCCGTACTGATGCGAAACTTCAAACCAGAAATAATATATCGGCTTACACATGATCTAGGTACCGTTTGCAAAAGTTAATGAAACAGGTCAATGCATTTTCTGCATAGATAAAAGGAGTGCGCTCTGGTGTTATTAAATGAGTTGCATTATTAATGCTCTTCCAACATAACCAATGTCATAAAGACAATTAGTATTCACCTCTGCCGCACTAGATTTGACTGCGATCAGAGAAATAATTTCTGCAGCACTTTTGCATGACCCCATAAAATTAAACTTGTCAATCATGCAATTACCAATATACCCGGCTGCTCATCACATTTTTTAAACTGAACAAACATGGAGATTTGTCAATAATACATTATAAAAAAGAAAAAAGAATGCCGTGCCTCTAAATCAAAATAAAGGTGTTGGTACCTTTTTCTTGTATTTTGAATCACTCTGTAATTATTATTTACCTGAGCAAATTCCCAGATTTATGTTAGTTTCATCAAAATATTAGACTGACATCAGTCGTTAGAGTCATTAAATGTAAAGCACTTGGCCATAAAATCCTCTCTGATACCACTTTCTGATAAAATTTACAATATCTCTAGCATCTGTCCCACAGTAGGCATGTTCTAATCTCTGGCCTGGCCTGGCCCGGCCTGGCCTGGCCTGGCCTGGCCCGATGAGCTCTATTTTCGACTGGGCCGGGCCAGGCCAGGCCAGGCCAGGCCAGATTTTATTATACATAGAGAAATGAATGGCATAAAATCTAAATATACAATTACAATAGCAGGCAGTATTAACCCGCATTGTTTACTTGCTGCATGTCAACCAGTCCTCCGGAGAATCATTAATTAGCCGTCATTCATCTTATTTGAAATACAGATTTGCACTGAAGAAAATGGTGTAACTAAATGATAACTACCCATTTTTTCTGTAATCAAATTATTTAAAGTCAACTTTAACACTTAGTTTTAAAACTAATGGCTAATTTCATTGATAAGTTTACCTGCTGCAGTGTAACTGAATATTTACATGCACTGAGAACACATCTCTTTGGGAATTGTAATTACAGGTTGTGTCCCTACTATCCTTAGCTGACCTTGTAACTGTTCAGTTGAACTTTAAATGTGTTTGGATTAGTTAAGCTGATGTCCAATTTATGGAAGAGTAATGAAAATAATATTCATTAATTGTGGGACCTCTAACTCATTGTCAGGGAGTTGGCATTTTAGATTATTGATATTTTTCTTGCACAAAAAAATAATGGTGCATTGTGTTTATGTTATTTCTAAGTGATATATTTCATGCTAAAAGATGCTCTTGAGCCTGTTTCACAAGACTTTGTATGATTTTTTTTCCACATACTTAGATCAATATAAAAACAATCTTACAAAAATATTCAGTATGTGTATAACCTAAACTACAAAATTTATATATCGCTTCCCCGCATCATACTATCCCAGGTTCTAGAACGGAGGTAGCATTATTTTAGAAATTGAAAGTTGTTGTCTGTCAGTATTGACAGGTGTCACTCTTTATTTTACATCATATTTGTAACCAGAAAATATCTAAATTGACCAAAATAACATGCAAAGTTTACCAATGGCACAGTGGCGTAGTGATAAGTTCTCCGACTTTCATACATATTACCGTGGGTTCGATTTCAATTCAGATTGTTTTCATTAAATCAATATAATGTCATTTTATTGATACTGGTTTTATTCTTACAACATTTTATGGTAATAATCTACTATGTAGAAGAATGTCAAATACTTGTGTATTTCTTTCAATAAATGAACAATAAATCACGATAAGTGATAATTTTCCTGCATTCTAAGTTTACAGAGGAAATTTAGAAAAAATGATAATGAAAATGGTCAAACAGGTGTTTCGAACTTACAGTCCCGAGATTGGTAGCTGAACGTTTTGTCAGCACAACTTTATCTGCATGTACGACCTGGCAGTAAAGAAATGTTTATATTTTATTTGGTTTTCAATATTTATATTTTTATTTATGTTTGGGCACAATTTTTTTTTACGGAAGCATACAAAATATATTCTTGAGTGCTAGTTCAATAATTTCGGACAATACTAAATAATCCTCAATAGACAAAATAATAAAATTAGTTAGGTTATTCAATTTGGGGAAAACCAAACCACCAGTCAAGGGTCAATTGAGGTGGAGATCCCCTGATAATAGTCATAACAATTAATCAGGCATCACCTTTAAATTAGACATAATAGTTATGTTAGCTACAGGCTTATTCCCAGGTGTATAATTTTACAGAGTGGGAGTTTAAAATGTATTTATATAATGTCTGAAATATCCAAACTTATTCCAAAAGTCAGATTATAAAGATGCTATAGAAATCACTTTCACGAAATTGAAATCTATGGCCTGGCCTGGCCTGGCCTGGCCTGGCCCGGCTCAGTCGGAAATTGGGCTCATCGGGCCAGGCCAGGCCAGAGATTAGAACATGCCGCCACAGTAAAAGGTAGCCACAGAAAAGTTGATATATATTTAAAAAAAATAAAAATAAAATGGCAAATGTTTAATCTCAACAGACTGTGTAAGTCTATCAAAATATATGAAGTTCTTCCAATTTTGATAATGTAACTGAAAATAAAATATCTTTTTAAATTATATAACTCTCGTGTTCTGTGCAAAACTTGAAGAACATCACTGTGTGTGTCGCGCGGTATATCTGAAAATATAGTAATAGTTGCCGACACTACTAACATATCAACTTTAATAGTACTCAATTATTTTTTTAGATTTCTTCTTGAATATTTCATAAAGATTTATTTTTGATTTTTTACATTTGGGGACTTTGCTCAAGTTGATTTTTTTTTATCATAAAACAAGTTATATATATTTCGTCACTTACAATTCCAGTTCATTTTCTATCAGCCTGAAACTTTCAGGAAGACTTTTTTTGAATCATAATTATCTAATTATTTCAACTTTAACAATTTCAGGTCAGACTGGTACAGATGTAAATTATCAAAAAGCATAAATCAGTATATTATATAAAGTGAACATTTTTGGAGTTACTAGCATAATCATGAAAGGAAGTTAAAATCTGAATGACCTGGGAACGTCAAATGTACCACAGACACAGCTTTATTTGACAGGTAAATGAATAGTTTAGAAATGCGTGATTTATTCTGAAAATCTGTCGCTTCATTTACAAAGAAGACCCTGAAACATTTGTTACAATACCTTGACCTCTAAAGGAACTCAGTCTAAATGGAGCCGTATTCTTTATCATGATTGTCCAGTATTACCCATTATTGCGAGAAATCGCACATGGTATTGTAATTTTTCCTGCGATATTGCACATTTCTTAATTTGTTTCACATTAACAACGTTAAATTGATTACTTATACAGCAAAGATATGTGTCTTTGAAAAAGTTTAAACTGCCTAACCTTTAACCTCCTAAACTATAATGAACTTGTCCATCATTCAATTTTGACAGTACCATTGACTGTTAAAGAGGTCCTCACCAAAAAGATACTGACTGAATAGCGAACAGTGCAGACCCTGATCAGACTGCACGGATGTGCAGGCTGATCAAGATTTACACTGGTCGCAAAGACAGAATTAATCGTGTTCAGCATGATAAGGCTTAAGTCACAAACATTATATTTTATATTTAAAAAAAAAAAATAACGACATTTCCAACTTAGAATTTTTGGAACGCAAGGAGAATTCATACATTTAAACCTCGTGCAATAATACAGTTATTGCCTCGGTTGATATTATTTTACTGGTGTAGATCATCTCGTATTACGCAGCTGATAAGACTATAATTGTATTACATAATATTCGTATTTTATCATTTATTTGATAATATCCAGTATAATCGAGTACCCGTGCAGAATGTAATTCAAAAGCGTTGAAATGCGTTTAAATACATTTATTTCATGTACATTTTTTGTGTACTTTGTAAAGGAACAATTGAAAAAATATCGTTGGAAATTACTGTATACCACAAGAAACATAAACAAAAAAATACAAGTTAAAAATAAATCATATTTTGAGAATTTATTCATGAAAAGGCTGTGAATTTGTCGCTTTAAAATACCTTGACCTTTTTAGAAGTATTGTGAGGTATAAATAAAGAAATAATTTTCATGTCAATGCCCAGACTTTGAAACAAGCAGTGAACTTTACAAGGGTCGCGTATTTGAGATGACCTCAAGTGATTTTAAAACACAGTTTTTTATATTTATAGAATCGCGCTGGTTTGATATTTAATAGAGACATTATTTTTGTATTTATTACAGTTTTGACTCTTTGAACCCTTAAATGGTTCATCTCAGATTGAAAATTGATAGCTAAATAATTGAAAAGTCTTGTTTAATGCGTCGATGTTGAAAGCCGGTCTTTTCAAGAGTTTCGGATGAGTGCTATAAAGAAAAACATAAAAATATGAATAAATCATTTATTAAAACAGAGAATGAAAAATGAAAAAGATAAATAAATGAAAAAAAATAACACAAAAGAGTAAAATATGTTGAAATTAAAAAATGTTTTAAGGCATGTGAGCCAGTTGCAACTGAAAACGGCTCGTACGATATAAGTTCATTCAAAAGCAGCTATATATCCAGGACTAAGCTGGAAGGTTTGAAGCAGGGACCTTAATTAATCGCGAAATGATGATCAAATTCATGCAGTAGTAAATATGAAAAAAGTGTTTTCGTGTATACTACACTAACACATGAACAGGCAGCTCGCAATGTTTGTGAGCTTTGTTTTTTTTTCCATAGTGCTGACTATATTTCTGTATATGACATATTAGTCTGGCTACCGCCTAGGCAGACTAATGACATATTAGCATTAGAACGAGCTTTATATTGATATGTCTGAGTGCTCTACATCCTTTAATCGTATCCGCTCATTGAACTTATATCTGTATTTATATCCAGGGCATTGTCCAGTTGTCAACAAGCATTTGAATTGACGATAGATGGTATGCACTTATTCAGTAATTTTCTTTGAGTTCGATCACCGGGCGAACTCCCCACACCCCACACCTATCCCCTGTAACTATTAAACAGTGACAATTTACATCTGTATCAATGAGATATACATGTGTATTAGGACACATGTGTATTAGGAGCGGCGATCAAATAAGCGCTGGAAAAAAACAAGGTATGCACACCGACTCGCGTTAAATAACTGAAAGTGGGAAAATGGCATAAACATATTAGCGGGAGTCACGTTTGGTTTCCATAAAAAAGAAAAACGCTTGCTGATGTACACTATAGGTTTACTACACAGAAAAGAAAACAGAAGTAAAAAAGCATTCGAGTAACGCTGGTGCTATGATAATTGTTGTTTTATAATCAGCGGGATAATTAAACAAGAGAGCCAAGATATGGCCCTAGGTCGCTCGCCTGAGTAACACACCATAACAGTGTTTTACCTAGAGTTTCATGGTGACAAAATATTCTGACCAATTTTCATCAAGATTGGAGCAAAAATGTGGCCTCTTGAGTGTACATAAGCTTTTTTTTTATTTGACCTAGTGACCTTTTTTTACCCCACATGACCCAGATTCGAACTTGTCCAAGATTTCGTAAAACAAAAATTCTGACCAAGTTTCGGGAAGACTGGAGAAAAAAGTGGACTCTAGAGTGTTTTAGTAGTCTTTTCCTTTGATTTGACAAGTGACCTAGTTTTTGACCCCTATGTGACCAAGATTTGAAATCACCCAAAACTGTATGATAACTAACATTCTGACCAAGTTTTATGAAGATAGAATAAAAAATGCGCCCTCTAGAGTGTAAACAAGTTTATTCTTTATTTCAAATCAAAGCATAAATGAAACCTCTATATGGCTGAAAGGGCCAATATAGAATTTTTTCCCCTTTTAGAGACAGTAACTCTAGAACCCATGACAAATCTAGCCGGTTTTCGACAGGAATCGAGATATTGTGACTTAAGTTGTAAGTGTAGTTAAAATCCAATTTAAATGTCACTTCTATCGTGTTCACAAGGTAAAATCTACAAATTTTGGCTCTTTCAGAGGTCAATCAGGGGCCGTTACTCCGGAATGTATGATTGGACCTGTCGGATTCATCATGGAATCCAAGAACTATTGTTGTTAAAGATATTTTGCAAGTTTGCATCAAATCAAACCATAAAAAAGTCTCTAAATTGCTGCAACAGCCAAAATAGCAATTTTTGTCCCTTTAAGGTAGCATAACTCTAGAACCCATGATGGGATCTTGCCAGTTTTGGAAAGGAATTGAGATACCAATACAAGTTGTGTGCAAGTTTAATCAAAATCAATTGCAAAATGTGGTCTCTATCGTTTTCACAAGCCAAAAATAGCAAATTTTGGTCCTTTTATGGGCCATAACTCTAGAAACCATGACGGGATCTGGCCAGTTTTCGAAAGAATCAAGACATTATTCCAATACAAGTTGTTTCCAAGTTTGATTAAAATCTGTTGCAAAACGTGGTCTCTTTCGTGTTCAGAAGAAATTGTGGACGGACGGACGAACGACGGGCGATCACAAAAGCTCACCCAGTCACTACGTGATAAGTGAGCTAAAAATATTATTCAAAACAAATTTCATTGCGTCTATGGGAGCGTGTCGGTACCATCTGTTGCACTATAATGTAAACACTTCAGGGAATATTTCCTCTCCTTCAATGTCTTGGAAGTCTCTACCATACACGACTAATTGCAGAGATTCTAGATACCTTGCACGACTTGGATTATAAACGCCTCAACTGGTCTTGTATTTGCTCAAATATGGTCTCAGTTTGATCTAAAGATTTTTCCGCAGCTTTCTGAGTTTTCCATACAGGAGAAAATTTCTGAGAAAGCTTCCTAGGTACTTGCTTCAATTTTGTGTATATTTTCTTGAATTAGATCATAATACAAGAGGGTCATTGACCCTAAAGCACTCATCTGAGTAAAAGGCTTCACGTGTGTTTGTGTAAGGTACTGGTACAAGTACAGAGTTAGGCTTATATAACTATCAAGGCTCTAGCTATTACGGATTCAGAGAAGATATTAAGTTTCTTTCAAATTAGCTCAAGTAAGCTTGGTTTCTGTTATGCAGAACTCTTCTAATGTGTTTAGCTGGTCTACAGTGTGATGATGCCGTGTCAAGTTTTATCGGGGCATTTATGTGGGCTATATGGACCAAAATGTTTTTTTCTTACATAAATATACATAAATATAGGTCAGTTTGAAGGTCTTGCCAAAAGGATTGTAGAAAGTGAGTATGAACTAAATCAGGTCATTAATTTGAGCTGTAGGCAATCTGGTTCGTACTGACTGACAGACAAATAGACAGTTCAATCGCTGTAATTATACACAGTGGTATAAGAACTTTTGATACGTGATCACGGTGATGTGTTTTGACAATAAAGGAATTAGGCTAATAATATAAGCAAAGGCAAACCACATTCATCAGAATCTACCAATATATTGAAAACATAACACAAAATTCAATATTACCATATTTATTAACCATTTTAAGTCAGGCAGACATACTTTTAAAAATAACAAACATTTTAAATATCATTTAATGTGATGTTTTTATACAAGGTGGAAAACCTTCGTGTGAAAATGAGATTTCTTAGTGAATAATGTGCAAGGACGACTGTTAAATAATAGGACTAAGTCTGGAGACCAGTTACGAAATGCAGACTTGCCATTGGCCATTTCAAGACTTGTGCTCAGAAGCAACCAGTCTTGTGCTGAAATATTTAGACTGGTCCTCGAACTCTGTCCATGATTTACTTACTTTGAAATCATCAAGTACAACCACATTTTAGTGTTGGGATAGAATTTTACAGCAACTTACAAACATATAGGTATAATGGGAACAGTCTCGTTCAAGAAAGTTTAGTCAATTTTCTCTCTGTTGTTGTTTGTCACTCGTTTTATTTTATTTATTTAAGGACTGCAAAATTACTTCTAACCATCCTAATCAATTGCCAAGAGTATGTTGCTTCTTTTTTACTTTAAAATTTGCGCCCAAGATAGAAGATCAAAGTATGAAGTCAAAAAGAAAATTAATATTAGACAGTTAACTTTTAAGCAAGACGAGGTATTGAACAATAAGTGAAACCTCCTGTCTAAACTTCTGAAAAAAAAAGAACGAATCAAAACAGTTTCAAACAAGGCAGTCTTAAAGACAGCTAAATCCCCCGCCACTGCTTTGGATAGTGAAAGGGTAAAACCTTTGATTTTAGCTGTGACCTTGACCTTGAACTGACATGGCTGACTCATGAATTCTGCACAACGTCTTGATGAGGTGATCATTTGACCAAAGTTTCATGGAAATCCTTCAAAGGGTTTAGGAGATACAGAGCTGAAACCTTTGACCTTCAGTTGTGACCTTGACCTTCAGTTGACATGGCTGACTCATGAGTTCTTGATGAGGTAATCATTTGACCCAAGTTTTATAAAATTCCTTCAAGGGGTTTAGGAGATATAGAGCGGACACGAAATGGAAGGCTCAAACCTTTGACCTTCAGTTGTGACCTTGACCTTGAGCCAACATGGCTGACTTATAATTTCTGCACATCGCCTTGATGAGGTGATCGTTTGACCCAAGTTTGATGAAAATTCTTCAAGGGGTTTAGGAGATATAGAGCGGACACAAAATGGAAGGTTCAACCTTTGACCCTAAGTTGTGACCTTGACCTTGAGCCACCATGATTGACTCATGGGTTCTGCACATCGTCTTGATGAGGTGATCATTTGACCCAAGTTTTATAAAATTCCTTCAAGGGGTTTAAGAGATATAGAGCGGACACAAAATGGAAGGCTCAAACCTTTGACCTTGAGTTGTGACCTTGACTTTGAGCCGGCATGGCTGACTCATGGGTTCTGCACATCGTCTTGATGAGGTGATCATTTGACCCAAGTTTTATAAAATTCCTTCAAGGGGTTTAGGAGATATAGAGCGGACACAAAATGGCAGGCTCAAACCTTTGACATTGAGTTGTGACCTTGACCTTGAACCGACAAGGCTGTCTCATGGGTTCTGCACATCGTCTTGATGAGGTGATCATTTGACCCAAGTTTCATGAAAATCCTTCAAGGGGTTTAGGAGATATGGACCGGACACGATTTTGTTACGGACGGAAGGACGGACGGAAAGACGGACAGACGGATGCAGACCATTCCTATAATCCCTCCGCCACGGCGGGGGATTAATAATCTATATCACTTTCATAAAAACTTCAAATGTAATGAAATACCATTCTGTAAAATGTAATGTTGCAAATTAAAATAAATGAAAATTTTCTTTAACAAAATGATCCATCAACAAGTAAACAGTTCAGCACATTTTGCATGTACACCAATAAACACAAATTACTCTTAGCACTTACATATATATATATATATTTACATTTACATCAAACATCATTTTATGTCTGATGACAAACAAACAAAATATGTACAGAATAGTACAGCTGATATAACAAGTTTTAGTGGGAGGCTAACCCAACAAAAACATCAATTCTTCACTTACAGCAGCACCTAAAGACTGTTGTGGAAATAGAGACAAAATCACCCTTTCCCCAACACCCAACCCCCTGCTCAATTTGACTAAGGTGGCTTAAATTTGCAACACACTATACTAAGCTATATTTATTACAGCATATGCCCTTTTCATTGAAAAATATCAGTATCGCCCACTTGCAGAATTTGAAAGAAGTAAAACAATGCTTTATAAATGATGTAAGCAAAAACACTGAAATATCTAGTATGAAAAACAAATTATTTTTGCTATACCTTACACTACAGTTTCTTTAGTATTTCAAAACAATAACATAAAGATTGAAAAATGCCATTACCAGTAAAATGTCCACAGAGAAGAGTTCTTACTGAAATCCAGCAATTTTGTGTACATATATGTGTGTTTAACTGTAAAGCTACAAATTCTAAAACAGAAAACAAGATAAAACAAGCTACAGGTACAGCAAGTTCTGCTGCAAAAGTAGGCAAGAAATATTTTAAGAAATATAACCAAGTTTCAAGATAAATGTATCAAATAACACACAGTAACAAATGAATAAGCATTTTTTTAAACCATTTCTTATGACCAGTTCCTTTCTGCCTTGGCTTAAAATATCAATGCATAACACCATCTAGACACAATGAATAATTGTCGTCAGCAGAAAGAAACAGGTGATACATTATCTTTAAACTGAAAACTGCAGCAAAAGTAAGAACTGACGCAAGAGCTAGGTCAAATTTGCTTAAAAAACAACCAAAAAACAAAAACATAACCCCCCTCCCGCAAAAATAACAGGAGGACCATGATGGTCCTGAATCGCTCACCTCTTTCCACATGACCCAGTTTTGAGTATGATGTCGTTTTTTCTATTATTTGACATAGTGACCTAGTTTTTGAGCTCATGTGTCCCAGTTTTGAACTTGACCTAGATATTATCAAGATAAAAATTCTGACCAATTTTCATGAAGATCCATTGAAAAATATGGTCTCTAGAGAGGTCACAAGGTTTTTCTATTATTTGACCTATTGACCTAGTTTTTGAAGGTACGTGACCCTGTTTTGAACATTATCTAGATGTCATCAAGGTGAACATTCTCACTAATTTTCATGAAGATCTCATGAAAAATATGGCCTCTAGAGAGGTCACAAGGTTTTTCTATTTTTATACCTACTGGCCTAGTTTTTGATCGCACGTGACCCAGTTTCGAAACTGACCTAGATATCATCAATGGGAACATTAAGACCAACTTTCATACAGATCCCATGAAAAGTATGGCCTCTAGAGAGGTCACAAGGTTTTTTTTATTATTTGACCTACTGACCTGGTTTTTTAAGGCACGTGACCCAGTTTCAAACTTGACCTAGATATCATCAAGGTAAACATTCTGACCAATTTTTATGGAGATCCATTTACAAGTATGGCCTCTAGAGAGGTCACAAGGTTTTTCTATTTTTAGACCTACTGACCTAGTTTTTGACCGCACATGACCCTGTTTCGAACTTGACCTAGATATCATCAAGAACATTCAGACCAATTTTCATACAGATCCCATGTAAAATATGGCCTTTAGAGAGGTGACAAGGTTTTTCTATTATTTGACCTACTGACCTAGTTTTAGATGGCATGTGACCCACTTTCGAACTTGACCTAGATATCATCAAGATGAACATTCTGACCAACTTTCATACAGATCCCATGAAAAATATGGCCTTTAGAGAGGTCACAAGGTTTTTCTATTTTTAGACCTACTGACCTAGTTTTTGATGGCACGTGACCCAGTTTCAAACTTGACCTAGATATCATCAAGATGAACGTTCTGACCAATTTTCATGAAGATCTTGTGAAATATATGGCCTCTAGAGAGGTCACAAGGTTTTTCTATTTTTAGACCTACTGACCTAGTTTTTGATGGCACGTAACCCAGTTTCAAACTTGACCTAGATATCATCAAGGTAAACATTCCGACCAATTTTCATGAAGATCTTGTGAAATATATGGCCTCTAGAGAGGTCACAAGGTTTTTCTATTTTTAGACCTACTGACCTAGTTTTTGAAGGCACGTGACCCAGTTTCGAACTTGACCTTTATATCATCAAGATGAACATTCTGACCACCTTTCATAAATATCCCGAGCAAAAGTTTACGGACGCACGCACGGACGACGGACACCGCGCGATCACAAAAGCTCACCTTGTCACTTTGTGACAGGTGAGCTAACAAGAGCTGTCTCCATAGGAGGACACATGCCCCCGATGGCACTTTGAATGAATAGTTATGGCCGATGTTAGAGTTTAGGACCTTTGACCTTCGGAGCTGTGTCTTGCGCGCGACACTTCGTCTTACTGTGTCACACATTCATGCATAATCATTTTAAAATCCATGCATGAATGACAAAGATATGGTACGGACACGCCCATCAATGCACTATCATGAAAAATGACCTTAAATGTCTAAGTGTGACCTTGACCTTTGAGTTACGGACCTGGGTCTTGCGCGCGACACGTCGTCTTACTGTGGTACACATTCATGCCAAGTTATTTGAAAATCCATCCATCAATGACAAAGATATGGACCGGACACGAAAATTGCGAACAGACCGACGGTTCAAAAACTATATGCCTCCCTTCAGCGGGATAAAAAACACCAAAAAAAACTTTCAAAATGTTACATTTGTGAAATTTAGAAATGATAAAACATATGTATTTCATTTGACAATCAAAACACACATTATATGACATTTAATTACAAATAAGTGATCATAATATGGAATTACAGATATTAATTAAATGTTTCTTACCTTTTGTGTTATAATTAAACACAGTCATCAAGAAATACACATATGTTATCCAGTATAATTACATACATTTATAACTTGACCAATTAAATATGTAACCCAATAAGAATTATATTTATGTAATCTGACTAAAAATTCACTTTATATGTAACCAGACAAAAATTACCCACAAGCCCACACAAGTATCATTACATACATGCAACCAGAAAATAATTGACATTATAACAATAACAAGAGTTTTGAAAAATTGAGGTAGATGATAGAGCACTTTTAAGAAATTTAAAATACATAATTAAAATATGTTAAAAAATATCACTGAACACTAGCTCTATATAGCATACAGTACTAATAAAATTGAAGACCTAGCTCCAACCTCTAGAAAATTGTTAATTTTATAAACAAAATGGATGAAGTATACAAAACATTTCTTTTAAAGATTAAATATAAATAAGATCAAACAATATTTCATATTTAAATGCAAATTTCTAACAGAGAACATGGGATGTTAAACAAGAGCTATCTGTGGTCTGTCAGTTCTGTCAGTGCCTGACATTAGGCAATATGCAAGAAAAGATTTATGGTTTCTGACCTTTTAACTCACCAGTTAATGACCACAAAAATATAAAGTATTCAAGGAAAGCGGCGCTAAACAAAAATCTACAACATCCAAGAATACCAGTTTTCCAAGTTAAAAGGGCCATAATTCTGACAAAATACAAGAGACATTTATCGTTCTTGACCTACTTTCTAAACAAGTGTTCCAAGTTCCAAAGCTTATTCAAGAAAAAAGGACCTCAATTAATATTTCAACAAAGAAATTCCAATTTTCTATATAAACAAAGGTCCATAATTCTGACGAAATGCATGTCTAGAGTTGACTCTAGGCCTATGTAAAGATGACAAACAAGTACTGAAAGTTTCAAAGCTGTAACTCTTCAAATATTTAAGTAAAGTGGACCTAAACAACTTTAACAAAGAGATAGCTTTCAGTTAAAACAAGCCATAATTCTAAATCAATATTCATTTGAGAGTAATGGTTCTTGGTCAACATATTCATTTAGTGACATTGAGTGTACAAAGTTTCAAAGCTATAACTCTTAAAGTATTTGAGTAACGTGAACTTAAAAGTTTTCACCAAGAAATTCCAGTTTTCTATAATTTACATAATGGGTCATAAGTCTGACAAAGTGGAAATTCACAGTTATAGTTCTCAGTCCACTTACACATCTTAATGTGATAAACAAGTGTGCAAAGTTTCAAAGATATAGCTTTTACAGTAAGAGAAAAAAAAAATGGGCTTAAAAAAAATCCAAACACCTACCATCAAGTGATGAAATACCTTGTAGATTTTTTTTCAAAAATCCGACGTGCTATTAAAGTGATAAAAAAGCAAACTTCCCAAACCATCAGGATATAAAAAGCTGTGCCTTTCTATTGTACAGGGCATGTGTAATAAGGGAAACCTATATTACATAAAAAGTGG
Source organism: Mercenaria mercenaria (assembly GCF_021730395.1). Classification (NCBI taxonomy): domain Eukaryota; kingdom Metazoa; phylum Mollusca; class Bivalvia; order Venerida; family Veneridae; genus Mercenaria; species Mercenaria mercenaria. The sequence continues at coordinate 111,998,672 of NC_069361.1, read as the reverse complement.
GCATGTGTAATAAGGGAAATCTACATTACATAAAAAGCGGGCATGTGTAATAAGGGAAACCTATATTACATAAAAAGCGGGCATGTGTAATAAGGGAAATCTACATTACATAAAAAGCGGGCATGTGTAATAAGGGAAACCTATATTACATAAAAAGCGGGCATGTGTAATAAGGGAAACCTATATTACATAAAAAGCGGGCATGTGTAATAAGGGAAATCTATATTACATAAAAAGCAAGTATGTACATACTGAAAATGCTTACTAATTACAGAAAGACAATCCATTAAAATGACACAAAGGAAACACTTTTCTGGCAATATTGCCAACACTGCCCTATGATTATATACAGAGATGTTTACAATGTCTATGATTCTGTCCTTCCACGAGACACAATCAGGCTATGAATCATTTGAAATACTCGGCTTTTTCTCTTCCGATTGAGCATCTAACATTTCTGTCAACAGATCACAGAATGGCACTAACCCTTCTTTCTTAACACTTTGAAAGTACAATGTTGCCCTTTCTGCTGCCCGTCTAACATGAGTCAGTAATAAAATAAGGGACGGCACATGACGTAAATTGTCAGGATGGTATTTTTGTGCAATGTCAACTGAACTGTCCAATATATTTTGTCGTATTTCTTGCAGTTTACTGAAGCTTGCCAGCTTTCTTACCTCTGAAAAAGTAAAAGAAAAACAACTGTAACATGAATACAAACACATGAGACCATACGATAGTCAATATCACAGAAGTTATTTTTGCTTGTCCTAGAATTCTTATAATTTACATCTGATTGGTCAAGAGATGTGATCCGAGGTTTTACTTTTATCAATTTCATGGCTGCGGCTTTTGACAGATTCGTTTATGTAAATGATTGTAAAATATCCTATTTTTGTTCCAATATAACTAAATTGCACTTGTTTTGTTTTACTGGGGGAAGAAACAAATGACAAGTCCAAATATTGTTCTATACCAATTTTTGGTAAAGATTTTTATGAAACAGCAGACCTAGGATTTAGTCCAAATTCAAAAACCTGAAAATCTACATTCTCAAGTCTGAAATCTTCTTTTCCAATAGTTATACAGGCAAATTCTATAAGTCAAAAGCCTGAAATCATGACAGGTCCTGAAAAATCCCTGACCTGAACAAACAGCAATTATATAATTATATAGTCCGGAAAAAATGACAGCTATTTCCTCATTTCTGGACAAAAAATATCTGTGTGAACACCTACTGCCTTATTTTAAATTTAGAACTTTTCATATACAGTGGTCATAATCTCGAGCCAAAACATCAGGGGATTTTTTTTTAATTTTTGATAAGGACATTCAAAACATAAGAACTGTGGACTTGAGATTTTCTATTGTAGTTCAAAGGATTGATTTCTGCTTTTTTTCTGGGATTTTATGCATAACATAACGTATGCAAAATAACATGCAAAATCAAACAGTGCTATGCAATTCATTCAATTTACACAAGATTTTCTGAAGCATTCAACCTCCTTGATTTATGAAGTTCTTTTCATTTATGTACTCTCTCTACACCACAAAAAGCTAGAATAATAAATAAAATAATGAGTTTTCATATCTGTTCTACTGACCTGCATTGGCAAGAACCGTTGCCTGTAGCAACAACAGCTCTTCATTATGGAGGTTATATTGCACTAGTTGATCTGAGATTGCTGCAACATGCTCCAGCACATCAGCCATACCTAACACTGACCAATACGACCTGTAAAACATCATTAACAATTTTAACATTTCTAAGTATACTCCGACAACACTACATAAATTGAAAAACAGTGGTTTTAAACAATGATTTAGTCTCAAAAATGATGAGACAGTGGGAAATCTGCAAAAATTCCCTCAAAAGCTTTATCAAACTATAAACTCTGAGCAAAAGGTTTTGGAATGCATACCTTTCTAATATAAGATCTGGTGCAATGACAAGTCGGCGACCACCATGCTCCATAGACCTGAATGCACAATTAAGCAGGAGCAGTTCCATCCAACAACACTCTATCAGATGTACTTGATCCCCAAGACTCAATTCGGTGTAGCCTAAAATATACCAAAAGCTTATAATTCATCAAATTCAAATTCACTGTGTTCCATCCAACAATATTACATACCAAATACACAAGATCCCAAAGACTCAACATAATATGAGCCGTGCCATGAGAAAACCAACATAGTGGGTATGCGACCAGCATGGATCCAGACCAGCCTGCGCATCCGCGCAGTCTGGTCAGGCTCCATGCTGTTCGCTTTTAAAGCCTATTGGAATTGGAGAAACTATTAGCGAACAGCATGGATCCTGACCAGACTGCACGGATGCGCAGGCTGGTCTGGATCAATGCTGGTCGCATACCCACTATGTTGGTTTTTCCATGGCATGGCTCATATGTTAAAAGCATAATATTATAAGTAATCAAGTTCTAATTCACTTGTCTATATTAAATACTAAATGTTATTCCATAAAATTGAACAACACAGTAATATAATACAGACAATATCCCCCCCCACCACTTCCACAACGAAATATTGAGCCCCACTTCCACACCCACAACAAAGTATTGAGCCTACAGTAAGCATCTGTCAAACAAAAAAATACACCATGTGCTGGTATTGAACATTGGACTATTGCATCAACATTTTATTTATATGCAAATACAATTGCTGTTGCATTCACCAAATACATGTAACAATATAAATGTGTTTCATCTGTGTAAGGACTATTTTGTATCAAATGAGAACTTTAATTATATTTTCTTCCCTCCCTTCAGGTATCTTCAAACTGCAGAATGAGCATAAATGTAACAGCAAAAATATGATCAATTCACCACAAGTTATTGCATACCTGGAACATTTTTAGCCCAGTTGATTAAAAAGACAAGTTCTTTTTCTGCAAGTTTAACAAATGATGTGAGTAGATGTGTGCGTGTTGGTGGCAAACTGTGGTTATGATAGCTCTCAAGGTTTGGTAAATCTGCTTTACTCAATGCTTCGATGATAAGAGTTGTTCTGGACTTTCTTGAATTCTGCAAAATAAACAATTGCACATCAACAGTGATCAGCATAAACAAAATCAAATTGTCAGATTTTTTTTTTTTTTGGTGCGCAAGTATTAAACATGTTCACAATTTTCATATGCAGTTACTAAACATGTTACAACTTTTGGAGTCACTAGTAATTATCCTTTAAATGTGAGCAACGTTCTATCCTGAAGCTCTTAAACCTAATTTCAATGAACTAAGTACCGACAAAAGAAACCTTGCAGAGTTTCTTATTCCCATTATATGTAATTACTCGTTAATACATAATGAACCAATTTACTGTGAGCCTGGCTGTAAGGCTTAGAAAAAAATGAGGAGACAGGACCATGCTTGTGAAAACACAAGGATAAGCTGCTGGCATCTTTTCAACTTCATTTCCATTTTGTCACAATGTACTTTTAAAACAACTTTTCTGTGAAACATCAGTATTGGAAAACACACACATAATGTATAAATGAATGAAATCTATAAATAACGAAAAGAGAAAGTGTAAAAGCAAACCTTAGCAGGTGTCGGAATACTGTCTACACCATGATTCATACTGTCGCCAGATTCTGATCTAGGTCGCTTAGGAGATTTATTCTGTGTTGAGCCATTAGACTTTCGTTCTTTCCTTTGACTTCCTATATGAATTATTTACCAAAGAATGATTAATAAATAGAATACGCAGAACTTTATGTTTGCAGTCTGATTAAGTAAAGTATCTAAAATTTTATTGTATGTATGTGATTTATGTACATGATCTGTTTAAACTAAAATTTTCTTTCAAACATTTCTTTACCTCTTTTATAAAAACTGCTAAATGACCTTTAATATTTCAAATATACAGAAAAGCCCAACATCAGTAGCTTCAAGTGAAACACTCAACAGATTGCCATTTTGCAATTTTTTTTTGTCTATTAAAAGCACCATAATCGGTGAATTTGATTCATCAGAAATAAAATTCTAATACTCATTCAGTATCTTTTGCTTAGCTGATCAACACTGCAAGTGCAAGCATATTTCAATATGACATTAATCAATCAAACCCTTGTAGCATCTGGGTGAAACAGATCTGGTAATTTCACCATATAATGCTCACCACATGAAAAATATCAAATATACGAAAACTGGGTGAAATACATTTTGTATCTTACAATAAAAACAAATGTCCTGCGTATATTACCTTTGTTCATCCCAACTTCATAGCACTTTCTAAGTCGACAAGCCTGACAGCTTTTTCTTCTATGCTTATCTATTGTACATGTATTTGTTGCAGGACACACATAATCTACTGGACCTACAAAAAGTTAACAGCATGTTACTTCTTTCATACATTAACTTAAAAAAAATATATCATTTTACAGTTTTAGTTACAACGGCTATTTCATGAGGACATGAATTTTAAGATTTTAAAATTTAGAGAACACCATACATAAGTGTTTATGAAAGTTCTATTTATATTAATCTTGTAACCTGATGAAACCACTAAATCCAAGCAAGTTAGTCCTATATCAACAAGAATCAAACTGTAGATACTTGTACAATGGACAGGCATGGATACGCAATTAAAAGTGATTCATAATGTATGTTTAACTGGCAATGAAAACTTGAAAAACTTGCAGAAAAACCATCATCTTTAAATTGAATACAGTTCTAAAAGTTATATAAAAATTTTATATTATGTTCAGTCATTGAAATACATGTACATATGAAATGATTTTAAGTAGAAATGTTACCTTGGATGCTACGTTTGAAGAACGCTTTGCAGCCTTCACATGACCAAACTCCGTAATGAAATCCTGAGGCATTATCGCTGCAAACCTGGCACAGTTTATTCACATTTCCACCTGTAGAAAAAATGCTTCCCAGTATTATAAAGTAATGACAATTTTTAAAATATACAGTTAAACCTATAGTAATCAGTCTGCCAAGGGAGCGACAAAAACTGGCTCCTTGCAGCGCATGGCTGCTTCTGACAAGTTGAAATTACAGCAGAAAGTTTATAAATCAGTTGGCTGAGTACTTAAGGTAAGGGTTTGCTTAAAACAAATGACCGCTAATACATATTCAACTGTAATCAGCAACCTTAATTATTACTAATTTTTGTACCAGATTTTGTACGTGTCAATTCAACATAGCTGTCAATATCAGTCAATGAAAGTCCAAGAAGCCAAGAAGACTAATATTAAATCACATAAAAAAAACCTGACACAAAAATATATCCCAGTCTTAAATAACAGCCGGTCTCATTCCTTTTTTTTCGCCAACAGTACTTAGTTATATTCACCAGTCAGTTTGCCTGTGGTTGTTACTATTTTATTTATTTTATTTGGGTTTTACGGCACACCAACACAGTATAGGTTATATGGCGGCAAACAGGACTACAAATTTTGATTTCACATCTCATTTACATCGAAATAAAAACATGAGGTATGGAATCAAAATTTGTATACCTGCTGGAATCACAGAGTTACAGCAAAACCAAGTGTTAAGACCCTATTAGTTGCCTCTTACGATCATGCAAGGGTAAGGCAGTGGTTCCAATTCTTTTCATACACAGATCGTCCCAGAACCACATGGTTGTTACTAGATTTCATAACGGTAAAAAATTTCTTGCTCTTTACAGGTAAACAACAACATTCTCAGCACTATACTATCAAAGTGTAAAAATCAGTCCATACATGTAGGCAAGGAAAAAAGCAAAGTACCTCAATTGTGAAAATGAAACACCAGTAAAATTTATCAAAACTAAAAAGACTCATTTATTTCCATACATTTCACGGACGATTATTTATCTTACCCTCTAAAGAAAGTATCTCAAATATACATTTTTACTTGCAGAATGGTCGTGGTGAAATGATTTAAGAATAATCCAAACATATGTATGAATATGTACGAAAAATACTGAAATATAAGAATTCCAGCCTGTTATTTTCCAGCCAGTATGGACCCAGTAATCAATACCTATGAACTGTACTGCTCTAATTATGTATACAAAGTTCACCAGCTATCTAATCAATATATTTAGGTGGAGGAGAATCAACAGATTTTTATGGTAATACATATTTTATCAAATCTGAGCATTTTGTCAATCAAAACCTGACTAAAAAAGGGGTTATTTGACAATATGAAATATACCGTAGTGAAAATCTGAGATGGCCCTATATCGCTCTACTTGATTTCTTGGTACTCTTCACAATGTTATATACCAAGTATCTAAGCTCTAGGCCTTGAAAGTTGAGGCTTTACGTAGATTTTTTATAATTTTCCTTTACAGGTCTATATATGTAAAATAACTGAACCTCATGGGTAGCACCAATTTTGACCCTGGCCCGGATGCAAGACCTGAATGAACTTTGTAGAGGACCACTGGACAATGCTACCTACATACAAGATATCTTAGCCCTGGGTCTTGCAGCTTCAGACAAAAAGATTCTTAAATTTTTTCCTCATATTAGTCTACATAAAACATTTTTTTTTTACTTTCCAATTATATACACATAGAAACAAGAGTGCCAGACTGTCACAAAATACGCCCGTCTAAATATTCAGTTACGTATCATAAAATGATTTAGAGTAGTTCAAGGGCCATACTCCAACACTGCCTGGGGCGATTTAGGTGGTTATTGAACTTGGCTGAGATAAAAACTGTTCGGACAAGACTAAATTAGCAGATTTAGAGTAATTCAAGGGCCATAATCCAACAGTACCTGGGGCGATTTGGCTGGTTATCAAACTTGGCCAAGATATTATGCCCACAAACATTGTCAGCAAGTTTGGTGAAGATAGGGTGAAAACTATTCGACTTACAGAGCGGACAAGGCTAAATTCACAGTATTTCAAGTAATTCAAGGGCAATAATCCAAGTGCCTGGTGCAATTTGGCTGGTTACCAGGCCTGGCTGAGATACTATGCCCACAAACATTATCAGCCAGTTTGGTGATGATCGGATGAAAACTGTACTTAGATAGCGGACAAGGCTAAATTTGCAGATTTTGAGTAATTCAAGGGCCATAATCCAAGAGAGCCTGGGGCGATTTTGCTTGTTATCAAACTTGGCCGAGATATTATACCCACAAACATTGTCAGCAAGTTTGGTGAAGATTGGATTAAAATTGTTTGACTTAGAGAGCGCACATGCTTTTGGACACCGACCGCTTGCCACGGGTGTTCACATAATACGCCCCGCTCTTTCAGGGATGGGCGTATAAAAAGTAATCAAGCCCTCAAGTGGCCATGCTTTTTGATGAATCTGGTGTTGGTTTACCTGAGAAAGATTTGTGTGAAATTATTTCAAGATCTGATATACACATATCACTGAACCATAATATTACAAGGATATACACATAAGTTTGGCAGTGATCACTCCTGTGAAGTTTGGTGGATTTCCAACCAGTCATATAGATGTTGCACAGACATCAAAGAATATGACAAATCAAGAATTATGACTGTTGAAACTCACAAAACTGGAACACCCCGTAATGTGCACAACAAGCTTTCATACAAACTACTTGTGAGGTTTGGTGAAATTCTTTGAGCAACTCTCTTAGAGGATTATCTAAGGAACATCCAGGCCCAGTTTTAGCATCTTCATCACGTTTTCATGTGAGATGTTGTTTGATGACAACAATTTTCAGTCATATGAAGGACAGTGTGTTCTTGTTGCATTGACCACAATTCCCAACTCTTCACTGGAATATCATGCCATAGATACATGACATGATACCCAACCCAACACTAGACTACCAAGGAAGATGAGTTCAAGATGAAAACAACAACTGATCTTTAAAATGAAATTTCCATTACAGTGTCTTAAAGTTTAGTACATATCATGTCTTTACACATCCTAATAATGAAGAAATAGTGTATACCTATAAACAACAGTTGAAAAATAACAGTATAGTCTGTACTGTACCTGTGGTCACCTCCAGAAAGCGTAATACCCCTATAAAAAGCCATAGTTTCTTTCTCATTAGACAAAATTCTTAGAAAACTAACCTCATCTGAGCAACAACCTCTGCACCGCAATCACATTTAATTCTTCCAGAGTGCATCTCTCTAAAAAAAATTGTACTGTAGTTTCTAAAATAAGAACAGTTCTAACCAAGATTTTACCTATAACTTCCTTTAATATCAGGACAAAATTCCTTACCATGTGATGTTTCTGCCTTCATTCGTCGTGAGTCGGCAAGAAAATGTGGACTCATCAATGCCGGATGGTATCTATCCCTTGGATCAACATGGTCCATTGTCGTCGATGTTGGACTCTGATTCATGGGCACAGCCGGCGGCATCATTGACTGAACAGGCATGTAGTTACCAACTGAAATCATGCATGATGGGTCCTCGACTTTCGTCACTGTTCTGTCTATTGAATCCCTGCATAAAGACGTCAAATAATTGTCATCTTCCATTTTCAACAAGTTTTGTATTTGTATATTATTATTACAGTATACATTTCAAATATATGAAATGTATCAAAATCCATGTGGTCACAAAGTCCTTGTTCTCTATAGAAACATGCGAGAAAGATATAGAAAATTCTGTTTAGAAAACTTAATATTGTCTCTTTGCAGTCTAATTTTGTCACACTGTCTCTTAAACAGACAATTTATTATAAACATCAGGCTTGAAATATGAAACTTTCCAATTTAAATAAAGTAATTACTAAACATCCATTCAGAATCAATGGAAATACATAAAATTTCCATCCATGAAATTATTTTTTCCTTTGATATTAACAGATTTTTAGAATTAAACACACATAAGGACAAAAATAACACTTAAACTGGTTTGTGCTACAGAATTTAAAACAGGAGGCTCACCTGCGTACAAGGCTTCAAGTGTGTTTGTATAATGTAATGTTACAAGTACGGAGTTAGGTTTCTTCTACGTTAGCCTATATTATATACATGTGACCCAGTGTTTCTTTTAAGTTTTGGGGAAATGGTGGCGGGGCCCGTAAGGAGGGAAAAATAGCGCCGTAACCACTAAAATAGGGGAAAGTTTGCGTCGTATAAAAGCAATATTTTTCATAAATATGTTACACTAGTAAACAAGAGGGCCATGATGGCCCTATATCGCTCATCTGAGTGCTATTGCTCTAAATGATAAGATTAAGTTTTGACATAGATCACATAGGCATACACATTAAATATCATCAAAATAAATATTTTCTTGTAACAGTCCCTTTTGACCTATGGGTCACTTGTCAGGGCCAACCTCCAAACCAAGTTTGAGGGTCCTAGGCTCAAATGCTGCATTTTTGTACTAGCATGACTATTCCTTACCCTGGAAGACATAAGTAACATGTAAAACCAATCTCATTAGATGCTGCTGAGGTATATTCATTACATAAATAAAGGGAGGTAATTTGTCATAACTTCAGTCAAAAGTTATCTACCCTGATTGTCCGAGTCCATCTGATGGCATAAATAAAATTTCAAATCAGTATCTTCATTGTTTACTGAGATACACCCATTTTAATTTGAAACAAGGCAGTCTGAAAGACAGCTAAATCCCCCACCACTGCTATGGATAGTGAAAGGGTAAACCTTTGATTTTAGCTGTGACCTTGACCTTGAACTGACATGGCTGACTCTAGCCTGGGAATCCAGTCTGCCAATTTCTAACTTTTTTTTTCTACCTGCAAATTGACAGCCTGGGGAAACCTGTTTTCCGACCACAGCGCCACCTATATTACACCCGAAATATGCGGGTGTTTAATAAAGAACGATAACTTCTGAAAGCAATAATCCATGGCTAAAAATAGAAACGGAATTCTCATGGGAAAAAACAGATCGGAATTGTGTACTTCCGAAGGTTTCCGAACAATTCCGGGCCAGTTTGTACCTCCCATAGCTTTTCCAGCAAGTTGTAACAACTTTTAAATATGTCAGTATAAACTTAAATTTGCGTCATAGCTATCAAGATGTTATTTTAATGCAGACCTAGTGATCTACGAAAATTGTTGAAATTTCGGCAGCATTGCCTTGTTTTCGATTCAAAAAGCGCAAATATGATCACATGTTAATTAGGCTAACTATAGAAAATCGATAATCAGTAGTTACATGGAAACTCCTTCAGATTTCCCCAGGCGTTGATAATATCAGAAACTCGATGAATGCCAATTAACACTAATTACCACAAATTAAGTGCAGCCCTTTTTTTGTAAATTTAGGGAAGAGTACCAGGTCCCTTTTGGAGGGGAAATTTACTTTGCGAAATCAATATTTGGAGGAATATATTTGCTGAAAAGTTGTTAAAATCAGGACTGAAAATCAAAACTTATTTCATTTTTTTTTGCATGGGGAATTTTTGGCCAAGGTGGGGAAAAAAGTATACTTTTTAGATTGGGGAATGAGGCCGAATTTCGGCCCTAAAATCAGCATAAAAAAAGGCCTGAAGTGATATCTTTAATGCATAAATATATGGTACATTTCTTCTAACAAAGCACAAATATTATCAACGGCTTCCCAGGCTAGGTTGACTCATGAATTCTGCACAGCGTCTTGATGAGGTGATCATTTGACCCAAGTTTCATGAAAGTCCTTCAAGGGGTTTAGGAGATACAGAGCTGAAACCTTTGACCTTCAGTTGTGACCTTGACCTTGAGTTGACATGGCTGACTGATGAGTTCTTGATGAGGTGATCATTTGACCCAAGTTTGATGAAAATCCTTCAAGGGGTTGAGGAGATACAGAGTGGACACAAAATGGAAGGCTCAAAACCCTTAGTTGTGACCTTGACCTTGAGCTGGCATGGTTGACTCATAATTTCTGCACATCGTTTTGATGAGGTAATCATTTTACCCAAGTTTTATAAAATTCCTTCAAGGGGTTTAGGAGATACAGAGCGGACACGAAATGGAAGGCTCAAACCTTTGACCTTCAGTTGTGACCTTGACCTTGAGCCGGCATGACTGACTCATGGGTTCTGCACATCGTCTTGATGAGGTGATCATTTGACCCAAGTTTGATAAAATTCCTTCAAGGGGTTTAGGAGATATAGAGCGGACACAAAATGGAAGACTCAAACCTTTGACCTTGAGTTGTGACCTTGACCCGACAAGGCTGACCCATGGGCTCTGCACATTGTCTTGATGAGGTGATCATTTGACCCAAGTTTCATGAAAATCCTTCAAAAAGTTTAGAAGATATAGAGCGGACACAAAATAGAAGGCTCAAAACCTTTGACCCCAAGTTGTGACCTTGACCTTGAGCCGTCATGGCTGACTCATGGGTTCTGCACATCGTCTTGATGAGGTGATCATTTGACCCAAGTTTTATAAAATTCCTTCAAGGGGTTTATGAGATATAGAGCGGACACAAAATGGCAGGCTCAAACCTTTGACCTTGAGTTGTGACCTTGACCTTGAACCGACAAGGCTGACTCATGGGTTCTGCACATCGTTTTGATGAGGTGATCATTTGACCCAAGTTTCATGAAAACCCTTCAAGGGGTTTAGGAGATATGGACCGGACACGATTTTGTTACCGATGGAAGGACGGAAAGACGGAAGGACGGACAGAAGGACGGACGCAGACCATTCCTATAATCCCTCCGCCACGGCAGGGGATTAACAAAGGGTGGTTATTTGACATAAAATCAGTCCATAGTTATGTACCCTGATTGTCTCTGTCCAACTTATGACAACAATGAAATTTCAAATGTTTACTGAGATAAATCGATTTTTTCATGAAAATCAGGGGAATTAATCATGTATTGGTATATGCATGTAGAAGATACAGAGTACAAGCCTAATAGATATATTTGAAAAGTATTCATATCGATACATGTTCAATGAACAGTTATCTAATATTTCTTTCCATGGAAGACATAAATAATGTTTCAATCAGTCTCATTAGAAGCTGCTAAGGTATATATATTCATTTACATAAAAAATAAAGGGAGGTAATTTTTCATAAATTCAGTCAATATGTATCTACACTGATTGTCCAAGTCCATCTGATGGCATAAATGAAATTTCAGATCATTATCTTCATTAGTTACGCAGATATACACATTTTAATTTGAAATAAAGGGAGGTTATTTGACATAAAATCAATCCATAGTTATCTACCCTGATTGTCTCAGTCCAACTTCTGACAATAATGAAATTTCAACCTAGTCCTATAAGTAAGTACCGATATAAATCCATTTTTATTAAAATCAGGGGAGGTAATCAGATATATATAATAAGTGCATAGTGTCTAGGTCAACCTGATGACATACATGTACATTAAGTTTCAAAACCAATACCATCAATAGTTGCAGAGATATTTCCATTTTATGGATAAGTACTGACCTTGACCTCAATGTGTGACCTTGACCTTCAAGCAATGGGAACTGATATATATTATTGTGATTTAAGTTGTGTGCATGATTTCTAAAGTTGAATGCAAAATGCGGCATTTATTATGTTCACAAGGTAAAAATTAACATATTTTGGCACTTTCAATGTTCATTCAGGGGCCATAACTCTAGAACCAATGATTGGATCTGACGGGTTAGGGTTAATGTTAGAAATGTTTCAAGTTTGGATCAAATCAAACCATAAATGAAGTCTCTATATGGCTGCAAAAGCCGAAATAGCAAATTTTGGCCCTTTAAGGGGCCAGAACCCATGATGGGATCTGGCCAGCTTTCGAAAGGAACCGAGATATCATGCCAATACAAGTTGCGTGCAAGTTTGATTAAAGTTGATTGCAAAATGTTGTCTCTATCGTGTTCACAAGCCAAAAATAGCAAATTTTGGCCCTTTAAGGGGCCATAACTCTGGAACCCATGATGGGATCTGGCCAGTTTTCGAAAGGAACTGAGATATTATGCCCATACAAGTTGCGTGCAAGTTTGAATAAAATCAAATACAAAATGTGGTCTCTGACAAGGAAATTGTGGACGGACGAAGGGCGATCACAGAAGCTCACCCTGTCACTATGTGACAGGTGAGCTAAAAAGAAAATAATTTAAAAACACACTGTCTCATGTTTTAAATGGTACAGTTTACATTAATATCATGTACATCTAGAAAGGGTGAAAGGGTATTGTTGGTTGGGATATATGTGAAAAAAAAAAAAACATAAAAAAATTTCAAGGGATTTTTTTTAGAAATATGGGGAAAAAATGTACTTTTTGGACAGCTCTAGAGAAAAAGACTTTTAAAGTCTGACAGCTGAAAAACTATTTTTAACCAAAAAGACCTACATGTTCAATGAACCAGAACCATTTGAACAATTTTGAAAGAGGGCTTCCCGGAGGTCATTTATGTAAAGTTTCAGCAAAGTCCATGCAGTGGTTTTGGAGATGTTGTTTAAAGAAATTGTTGATGAAAAGTGACCACGCCCTCTGACGGCCATTTTTTGACGAATCAGAAACGAACACATCTTCGAATAATATTAAACTTACAGAAACAGCTTCAGTAACAAATCTGCATTTTTAAGTAATAAACAAGAAAATACTGTCATTAAAAACAGGTTAGAATCAAGAAATATGATGCTGCAACAATAAGAGTCATGTCGACACAGGACATAATGTATTTTGATTAAAGTCAGATGCTGTACATAGTCATGTTAATTGGTTCGGTTTTTTGTGATAGTCATTTAGCATTTCAGATACAGATCAGCTGTTAGCTTTCACTCCAAAACATTTTCAAGACAAGAGGACCATGATGGTCCTGAATCGCCCACCTCTTCCCACATGACCCAGTTTTGAGTATGACGTCGTTTTTTCTATTATTTGACATAGTGACCTAGTTTTTGAACTCATGTGACCCAGTTTTGAACTTGACCTAGATATTATCAAGATAAAAATATTGACCAATTTTCATAAAGATCCATTGAAAAATATGGTCTCTACAGAGGTCACAAGGTTTTTCTATTATTTGACCTATTGACCTAGTTTTCAAAAGTATGTGACCCTGTTTTGAACTTTACCTAGATATCATCAAGGTGAACATTCTCACTAATTTTCATGAAGATCTCATGAAAAATATGGCCTCTAGAGAGGTCACAAGGTTTTTCTATTTTTATACCTACTGGCCTAGTTTTTGACCACACGTGACCCAGTTTCAAAACTGACCTAGATATCATCAAGGTGAACATTCTGACCAATATTCATTAAGATCCATTGAAAAATATGGCCTCTAGAGAGGTCAAAAGATTTTTCTAATTTTAGACCTACTGACCTAGTTTTTGACTGCAGTTGACCCAGTTCCAAACTTGACCTAGATATCATCAAGATGAACATTCAGACCAACTTTCATACAGATCTATTAAAAGTTTGGCCTCTAGAGAGGTCACAAGGTTTTTTTATTATTTGACCTACTGACCTAGTTTTTTACGGCACCTGACCCAGTTTCAAACTTGACCTAGATATCATCAAGGTGAACATTCTGACCAATTTTCATGAAGATCCATTCAAGGGTATGGCCTCTAGAGAGGTCACAAGGTTTTTCTATTTCAAGACCTACTGACCTAGTTTTGGATCGCAGTTGACCCAGTTTCAAACTTGACCTATATATCATCAAGATAAACATTCAGACCAACTTTCATACAGATCCCATGAAAAATATGGCCTCTAGAGAGTCACAACGTTTTTTCATTACTTGACCTACTGACCTACTTTTTGACAGCACGTGACCCACTTTCGAAACTGACCTAGATAATATCAAGATGAACATTCTGACCAATTTTTATGGAGATCCATCACAAGTATGGCCTCTAGAGAGGTCACAAGGTTTTTCTATTTTTAGACCTACGGACCTAGCTTTTGACCGCACGAGACCCAGTTTCAAATTTGACCTAGATATCATCAAGATAAACATTCAGACCAACTTTCATACAGATCCCATGAAAAATATGGCCTTTAGAGAGGTCACAAGGTTTTTCTATTATTTGACCTACTGGCCTAGATTTTGATGGCATGTGACCCACTATCGAACTTGACCTAGATATCATCAAGATGAACATTCAGACCAACTTTCATACAGATCCCATGAAAAATATGGCCTCTAGAGAGGTCACAAGGTTTTTCTATTATTTGACCTACTGACCTAGTTTTTGACAGCATGTGACCCACTTTCAAACATGACCTAGATATTATCAAGGTGAACATTCTGACCAATTTTCATGAAGATCTCATGAAATATATGGCCTCTAGAGAGGTCACAAGGTTTTTCTATTTTTAGACCTACTGGCCTAGTTTTTGACCGCACGAGACCCAGTTTCGAACTTGACCTAGATATCATCAAGATGAACATTCAGACCAACTTTCATACAGATCCCATGAAAAATATGGCCTTTAGAGATGTCACAAGGTTTTTCTATTATTTGACCTACTGACCTAGTTTTTGAGGGCACGTGACCCAGTTTCGATCTTGACCTAGATATCATCAAGGTGAACGTTCTGACCAATTTTCATGAAGATCTTGTGAAATATATGGCCTCTAGAGAGGTCACAAGATTTTTCTATTTTTAGGCCTACTGACCTAGTTTTTGAAGTCACGTGACCCAGTTTCGAACCTGACCTAAATATCATCAAGGTGAACATTCTGACCAATTTTCATGAAGATCTTGTGAAATATATGGCCTCTAGAGAGGTCACAAGGTTTTTCTATTTTTAGACCTACTGACCTAGTTTTTATTGGCACGTGACCCAGTTTCGAACTTGACCTAGATATCATCAAGGTGAACATTCTGACCAACTTTCATAAAGATCCAATGAAAAATGTGACCTCTAGAGTGGTCACAAGCAAAAGTTTACGGACTGACGCACGCACGCACGACTGACACCACGCGATCACAAAAGCTCACCTTGTCACTTTGAGTCAGGTGAGCTAAAAAAAAATGCAGCTTTTACAGTCGAACTCAGAAGAATTGTCTTTCAAGAAAAAAATACAGGTTTTACAGAATTGTATCCCTTTATATTCCTTGAGACAGCAGAAAACTTTTCATCTTGATGTAAGCTTTTCAGAATGGAATAATTGTTGATTTATCTCCCCTTTTTGAAATGTTGTGGAATCATATAAAATAGTGGGCATGAAATTTTATGGTGTTTAACTTTTTTACTGAAACACTATTTACAGGGATATGAGTTTGTGGTATTAAATTTTAAATTCTCCGATTTTGTCTGAGCAGCAACTTTGCAACTACTGGAAAGAATTTAATGAAACTTTACATTTCATTAAAGAGCTAGCTATGAGGCAGTGCAGAACCCAAAATCTTAGAAAAAATGTAATGTCCGTCCCCCAACACTTTAAATCTGCTTATAGATAATGTTTGACAAAGTTTTACTTATTATATATATACTCATTTGTCCTTTTTTATGTTTTGCATGAATTCTTTACATGAAAGTAAAATTCATGTATGAATCTGATTCACTTTGCTGAAGATTTCAACAAATTTTGACAATTCTCTTTTATACACACTGTTTTTAAGAAAAAATGTCACAAAATAATGTATTTTACTGATTTTTAATGCATTTCTCTCAAATTTCAGTTATTTTTGGAAAAACAGAAATAAAAGGAATAGGATTTGATTGAAAATAATAACATATATACAACATTCAAAATCAAATAAAAGTGGGGACGGACATTACAGATAACTTTTACACTTTTGTCAATATCTAAAAAAACTACTTGATGGATTTCAATAATTTTTGGAAATGTTATTTATGTCATCATATATAAGGCCAGAGAAAATAAATGTTTAGATTCTCATCCGAATTTTGAGAAAAAATGGGGCGGGTGGGCACTTTTTATTTTTTATTTTTTAATTTGGAAATATGGTATTGTGGAGGTCAATCTGACAAATTATATTTAAAATATCACTGTATTGATATTCTAGTGTGTATTGCTGTGTCTTTGAATGCTTGTATATGTAAAACCCATTTTGAAATAATTTTGAAATGAACAAAAAAATTTTATGTCATAAACTTTTATCTTGTTTATAATGTGATAGTAAGTCATTTTGTCTGATGGTTGATTGTATCCTATACAAAAAAGTAAATCTACAACAACGGCAAATTAATATTTGTCTGTTCAGTGTATTTGAAAATTCAAAATATTTAGTTCTGTCGAAGTACAGACACGATTTTTAAAGAAAACAATCAATCTGTCATTCTGCTGAGCATGTGTTAAAAGCTATATACCCGTGGAACCGATGATGATGATGATATTGACTTTCGAGGTTAAAGTTTAAAATACGAGGAATCTAGTATTTCTACACTTGAAAAAATTCAGATATTTCTTAATTAGATGCACTTGCATGCACAGCATATTTTAATCCTATTTCCATATCTATGAAACAAATAGCGCGGTAATTCAGTATACTTTGCACGTGAAAATGGCATGTCAGGCTTCCCCACGAAGGCAAATTCCATGTTAAACACAATTGAAATATTGAAATCGAGACAACAGATACTTATTTCTAATCAATAAAAATCAATAACAATCAAATAAGGATAAGAAAATACATTGGCTTTACCTTTTTCTAAAAGTTTTTGAAATCGAAAGTAGTTTGCCAGAACGTCTGCTAGTCGTGTGAATTGCCGATATTTTATGATCATTTTTCTTAATTTGTTATAATAAGAGGTAATGTCATGGTAAATTTTAATATCAGATACTGTCAAATGCTGTTAAATTGTCTTTGCATTACCATAATATGTTAAACATTTTCTTTAAACTCTAGAATTATGCAATGTTTATGAAAGTGTACCAGTATCCGGACATGAAATTTTGGATATCTGGATTTTGACCAATAAAAAATTTCGAGGCGTGGGGTTTCAGATAGGGGCGGGCGGGGATGAGAATCTAAAAACTAATTTTCTATTGCCTAATAAAAATATGCTGAACATTTCTAGTTGTATAACCCTTAATGAAATTTATGGTAGGGGGACGGACATTACGGATTTTTAGTCACAAACTTACTTTTGGCGAGACATTCGACCATATATTTTTTTAGCTTTGATGTACAGAAATGATACTTTGATTATTACAACTTGCATACTTTTTAAACTTTTCAAGGCTATCATACATGTTCCAACACCAAAAGATACTATTTTTTTCTACACTTCTTTAAGTATAGCTTTTTCAGATTTCTAGGGCGTTACATCCATACAACTTTGGTTCAAGCATTAATTCTGGAAAGCAGATTACAGAAGTACATGATGTTATATATCAGATGAAAGCTAAGATATTTTTCTTTCACAAAATTTAACAGTGAAGATGTTTAAAGAAACAGAATTTCTGTAACTCAGCTAACAAAAATAGTGAAATTTTAGATGCTAACCAGTTACATGCAAAAATGGCTAATTTTTGCCTACTTAAACTTGTCGCATCACTTGATTTCTAAATTTTTTGATAAATGTTCACCTCCACATTTACATCTGTATCAGACCTTACTTATAAACTTTATTTCATTGTTCTATCATGTACTGTTTGAAAGATGGAGCTATGTACATGATTTTTTGCTGAACTGGGCACTTTACTGTGCACCAGGCCAGCTGTATCTTGAAAAAAAAATATATAAGGCAGTGATGGTAGACTTTGCAACATCTTTAGGTCCCTCCTTATAGACGAGTAGTCACGGTATCAACTACACAAAATGAATTACATTGTCACTTAAACAAATTAACAATATGAAAGTTAGTTACACAATCACATTCATTCTGTAGAGTTGATAATATGACTCCTAAATTATCCCTATTTTTATATTCTTAGTCACTTTTATATACCCGGGGTGTAAAGGAATATACCGAATGAATGCGAGTGTGTAACTGTCATAAGAAGATGACAATGTATTTCATTCCGTAGAAATAGTCCACCCGGGATCTAATCTGGTAGATTGCCATCATAATTCTCTTTTTTTATTATACCTGTAACCAGTAAATGAAATCATATACGTAATTCCTACCCAACAAAAACAGCATCATTTTGTTCCTGAAGAAGTTTCAGCACAGAAACATTAGAATTCAAATGAGGTGAGTAGTTATCACAGTCGTACTCAGTCTTGATCTCCGTAAAATTTCTTCCAATACTGTAGGAAGTTTCTGACACATCATTATAACTGTTATACATTATCACTTCCAATGATTCTTAAAGCCTAAACATAGCTGTAAATGAACAATTTATCACAGTCATGTTAAACGGACAAGAAGTACATGAATAACTTTAAATCCAATATAATCCTCTTTTCACATACTTTAACATCCACAGCCAGTACTTTCCTTTGTTACAAGAACAGCAAAGATATTTATAGATTCCTATCAACCAACAAAGACTGCACATATACTATTACATGTAAACTTTTGATGACCAACATGTACACTAAATCTCCCTAATAAAATATTGATTCATAACAGGTTTTGTTAAAAGAAGTTAATTATTCCAAACACTACAATACATGTAATTGAATCAATGCAAGCCAATATACAAAAGGCACATGCTATTTTTGAATGTCCAGACATAATTAGCTAAGAATTTTGCATTAGCCAATGGTTAGTGGCCGTAATGGATGACTGAATTGCATGAAATGAGCAATACCCTATTTACCCCTATCACTGAATGACTGAATGCCCAGTATACACAGAAAAAAATCAGATTCTGATTTCTATAGTATAGATATAATTTGAAAACATCAGACAAGAAGAAAAAAATCACCATTTATAATAAGATATGTTAATTATTGGCGTCAGTAACATAGATCTGCTCAATGATGATTTTTTAAATTTCATATCCAAATCATGTTAGCATTTAAATATACTTTAATAATGTATTCTAGTATCACTTTGTTATATATTCATGTATTTATTTTAGTCTTGACATAGCCTAACACTCAGTGCTTTGGTCTGACACATTTCGTAGACCCACATATTTTGAGTCAAACCTTTCCAAAAACTTGTAACTTGACCTTGCTCTTACATGTTAAACTTGACCAGTTGATTTTTTAAGACTTCTGCCATGACTACTGTAGGCCTACTCAGATCTCAGAATAATTTCATGAAATTTGGTATGATTTAGTCATTTGTAGGAATTCTCCCAAATGAAACTTTGAAAGAATGTGGAGTTAATTGCTATTATATATTAACTTTGTGCAACAATAGGAGAGATCGCGGTGATGTCATGCATTAACATCTGTTTATCTGATGGTGGGCAAAACAAATGTTTTACATCGTTTGTATAGAGGATCAGAATTTTTAGTCTTTAATAACTTTTCGCTCATTTATGGATTTTCAAAATTCAAGAAGTTTTGAAATACTTACAATTTTCATATTTTCGTATTCAAAATATCTTTTTTATATGAATAACTGTTTTAAATGACATATAATTTTAATAGCGGGCGTAGTGATGTTCAAAACTTTTAGAAAAACACTTTAAGTTATGTGTTCATAATTCATCCATTTTATTTCGGAATAATAATTAAAAGCAATTAATAAATTGCTTGTTTTATAATCTTTCCATTGATCAAAAAATCATTGATATAATGTGTGTTTTATGATAGTTTTTAGGCCGTTAGAAAAACATTACTGTTTACAAAAAACATGGACGTCTGGCGTCTGCCCACCTGATCAGTCTTATCAGTTCTAAAAATAGAAAATGCAAAGGATTTGTATACAAACACGATCTCTCCTATTGCATAAATTTCTTTTTCCATAATTTAGTTTCACAACAAGAGTCTAGTAATAACTACTGCACATTGTATAATTTGTGTTTTATACAATATATATATACAATGAACTGAACTGTGTATGTTACAATTTCTATACTTGAATGCAAGACCAATCATATATCACTGATCATCCATGTTTATATTATCTGTCAGTAGGGCTGTCATCGATAGAAACGATATCGATGTATCAACGATATTTTTTTGTCGATCGATTATCGATTCCCATTTTCAAAAATCGATATTTGACAGAGAGAAAAACTACCCAAATAAACACTCAGACCCTAAAAAACAACTAAAGTTCACAAAGTTGTAAATTTGGATAAATGCAAAAAAGGAGTGAAGGCAAAATAAAAATGAAAGATGTTATTAATTTTTATGTATTACTTTTATTTCATAAATACAAATACAACACAATCAAACAGAAATATGGAAAGTAGGCAATAAAACTTAAAATAGCATTTACAGGAAGGTATATATAGTATGCATATGAACAAATAGGTCGTTAATCTAACATAATAACCAATATATCGATGTATCGTCGATATTTGTCTTCTGATATATCGGTATCGTCGATACGCCTAAGACCCAATCAATGACAGCCCTATCTGTCAGTGTACAGTACTTTATTAAATTAGACTAGATTTTGTCTGTATAAAGCAGACTCTCCTTTTGAGTTCTACTGGTACTGATGATAAACCGGTACAGATGATAAAGTTGACCACCCTGGAAATATTTGATTGCAATCTGTTATTTATAAAACTGAACAAACCATCTAATAGTTTCCATTTACAAGACCAACTGGTGTAAATAAAAACAAAATTGGTAAATATTCTGTATAAATAAATGACTTACATTTATCTGTACTGGTACTGATGATAAACACGGACAGATGATAAAGTCGAACACCTTGGAAATATTCGATTGCAATCGGTTATTTATAAAATTGAACACACCATCTAATAGTTTCCACTTACAACACCAACTGGTGTAAACAAAAACAAAATTGGTAAATATTCTGTATAAATAAATGACTTACATAAATTTGTATAAAAAATATTTATCCAAAATTACTGGGGAAGAGGGTATTTTTTTGCGCATGCTCACTGTCGAAACATGAAGGCCAGACATTTGTTAACTTTTCATTACTTGATCAGGAATGACTGTTGCAGCTTTTTGGGGAAAGTTTCAATATAATAATACCAAGAAAATTTTGTAAATGACAAAGGGTTCGAATTTATCATCAGTCAACGTTCATAAAGTCCCCTTTTTAAATACCCCTTTCAGGCCCTCACTTCGTGTGAGTTTGCTTACTAAATATAAATTTGAATTATGTAAAGTTTTCAGCAAAGGTTAAGCTTTATTTTGATACCGACCATTGATTCTAACATTTGCAATTAAAAAATGTGTAATAAAAAACAATTTTATTCGGGTTATAATCTTACATTATCTGTATAAAAAATATTTATCCAAAATTACTGGGGAAGAGGGTGCTTTTTTTGCGCATGCTCACTGTCGCCACATGAAGGCCTAACATTGGGTCACTTTTCATTACTTGATCAGGAATGACTGTTGCAGCTTTTTTGGGGAAAGTTTAAATATAATACTACAAAGAAAATTTTGTAAATGACGAAGTGTTCGAATTTATCATCAGTCAACCTGCTTACAGTACCCATTTTACAAACCCCTTTCAGGGCCTCACTTCCTGTGTGTTTGCTAACTAAATATAAATTTGAATTATGTAAAGTTTTCAGCAAATGTTAAGCTTTATTTTGATACCGACCATTGATTACACATTGCAGAAATAAAAAAGTTATAGGTAAAAAACCTCATTTTCTGTTCGGGTTTATCATCAGTACCAGTAAGCATATACACGAATGATTCAGTTATCCACTAACTACCCTGTGCGAACTTTTAGCATAGTATAGTTGTGTTTATAGTCAAGTACTGGCTACTGGGTCAAATGATCTCGACCGCTGGTCAGTTAAATGCTTTGCTCAATGCAACCTTTTGACCCCAAATTTAGCTGACCGCTGTTTCGTGTAATGGGAGATAACCCAGTAGTGAATACCAAATGTATTTCCCAAGATTTCAATATATTTACTAGTAAATGTTCAAATAACGAATAATGGGTCAATATTGTGAGATTTTCATGCTTACATAATCTATGAAGTAATGATATCGGAAACTCCATGCAAATTATTATCTGGCAGACATCTTAAGTTCTTAACCACAACTCCGATAGGTTACAACACACTAAATCGCTGTTCTTCTACATACATTCTATAGGTTATAACACACTAAATAGTTGTTGTTCTTTATTCTATATAAAATTGACCTATTTCCAATGACCGCAGCACACATCAGGACGGCATGTTCTAATCTCTGGCCTGGCCTGGCCTGGCCCGATGAGCCCAATTTTCGACTGGGCCGGGCCAGGCCAGGCCAGGCCAGGCCAGATTTTATTGTACATAGAGAAATGAATGATATGAAATCTAAATATACAATTACAAGAGCAGGCAGTATTAACCTGCATTGTTTACTTGCTGCATGTCAAACAAAATGAGAAACCAGTCCCCTGGAGAATCATTACTTAGCCATCATTCATCTTATTTGAAATACAGATTTGCACTGAAGAAAATAGTTTACTAAATGATAACTACCCATTTTTTTCTGTGATCAAATTATTAAATGTCTGTAACTTACATTTTCTTGAAGAATATTGTCAGTGCTAACTAAATATCAAAAGAAAAGTGGGGGTCATGTTTGATGCAAGAAAAATAATTTCAGTCAAACACACAAACTGCAAAATCAGCTAAAAAATGAGACCCCAAATTATACTCGTGGTGTATGATCTACGTTTCCATGAAAAATTTTGTCATGTTGTTATTTCATTATGAAAATGCTACCTACATGTCAAGTATAGATCTGTCATGTGATTTTAGCAAAAAAAATTGCAAAGAAAATAAGGAAAATAGCTCTGCAGCAAAAAAAAAAACTGAGGACTATTTGTATCCGCCATTATGCGTCATGTGATTTCAGCAAAAAACATGCAATAAAATAAGGAAAATAGCTCTACAGAGCAAACAAATCTGACGACTATAAATTTGAATCCGCCATTATATCATTTTTTTCGCGCCATTTTCCTATTATTTTAACCATCCTAGAATGAATGATCTTATGAATAGTAAAGTTAAGACAAAACTTATTAAACCAGCATTATTTTGTAAAACCATTTTGTCTCAGTTTAAATAATTTCATTCTCCATATAAAATATACTGATCTCATAGTTGGATGCACATGTGTAACTCTTAGAAACTATTAGAAACAGTAAAATGATTTATAACTTTATTTTTTTTAGATATACAATATGCTGCTTTGTTGTTCTGTACACTTAGCATTGTCTTTGTAATTACTGGTTCAATATGTGTATCAATGTTTTCATCACATGCATATTATATGCCCTGATGTAGAAATAAACTTGAAACTTGAAACTATTTAGTGTCTGTATGCCTACAACGCGACGATAAATAAATTTTACGGATACAGACTTCTAAATATAGGACAATGTGACTACCTAACTCTCATACAATTTTACAACGCACTTCATTCTACAGAACAAAAACACAAAGACAGAAAACATATTTATATCGAGTTGATATCGTGTCATTTTCTGCGGATTTCTCCCAAACTGGCAACTTGTCAAAGCAGAGAGTCTTTTAGCCTTACTTATTTGGCTTATCGGGATGACTTATTTTATGAGTTGTCATCCCTCTAACGGGACAGCGACATGCGGTCCCAAAACGTCCTATCTGGACTAAGAGTCTTTCATCATGTAACACTTAAAGCAGAAAAATAAATCCAATGCAAACATTTTTTTGAACAATCAGCAGATGAAACCGAATTACAGTTCCGCATGTTCCGCTTGTTAAAAAGAATTTTGTACATACAGCCCTATTATTCCAAATAATAGGACGTTTTGGGACAGCGTGATAACTTTTGACTGTCGCTGTCCCGTCAGGAAGAGGGATGACAACTATAGAATAACAGATCGTAAAATCAGTCATCCCAGTAAGTCAAATAAGTAAGGCTATAGGCCTATATGTCTGCAACCTGCAAACAAAGTGACCACTTTTCGTTACAGGATGCTAGGTTTGTCGTACAAACCCAGGTAACCACTACTTACACCGTCTATCATGCGCATGACACTTTTCAGTACAAACCCTTGTGAAATATGAGCGGAATAGCATCTCGTCTATATTTTTTGCATTGATTTGGCTTTTAGCATCTTGCTTTAAATTTGTGTTCAAGTACCCGAATAAGTATCTTTTAGCCTGTGATACTGTAAAGAAACACAAGAAGTAGCCTGGCAAAGATCTCCAAAGCGATGAAATTATACAGAAAATGAACTGTAAATTGTATTACCAAGGGAGAAGACTGATGCTACAATAGTAAGGTGAAGAAACGAATATACTACCTCTGTTGATGTTCAAATCTTGGATATCCGCCGGCTGCTCCATTAAGTGTCGTGTGATTAAAAAAGCCATTTGGGTACCGAGCGGGAACAGCCTGGACTATATTTTCCTTTTCACAATGAGCTGTCGTTTCCCGCTGGGCTTCGACCCCGTTCTCGGACAGAAGTCCAACTATCCGACGGTGGGTATCCAGATAATGCTGACTTCTTTCAAATGTCAATTCCTTATTTTGGCGCAACGCCCACTCACGATAAGCATTTTTAAGTCTTTCAGTATCACGTGTGTTGGAAAACTGTTCAAAAAGTCTATGATTAAGAAGTTTCCCAGTCATTTCTGATTTCTTTGACAAATCATGAGGCTCTGCTTCATAGACTCGTGCAGTACACGTGCTAAACGAGTTATTTTGTCCTTGTGATAAATTAGCCATTGATGCAATAGCCTTTTGAGACGACCTACAACCATATATGATGGATTGTGCCGCACTGCTTGCCAGTGCCGATGCAACTAAAGTATCGATCAAACGTCCCTGATCATGTGAAAGTTTCGGACGCGGGGCCGAGCTTGGCTCGAATGCACCCTCGTTTTCCACCCGATCATATGTTTCAGTTTTTTCTTGCCTTGGTGAAACGCATTCATTTTTCACCCCTATTTCACGTCGTTTTTCCAACTGAAGCCTTAAATGTTCCTGGTAAGCTGTAAATGCCCCGACCCTGACACCCCCTTCTGGAGGAGAAGGCGCGTCCTGTTCCGGGCTTCCTGGAACTTTTTGCTCATCTAAGCTCGTCTTTCGAAACAATTTCTGAAACAAAGTTTCCGGACTTTCATCTTTTGATGTCGATTTAAATTGTTCTCCGGAATTCAACTGCCCGTTTGCCGGCACAAACACTTCACCGTCAGATCCTTCCTCAACAGATTCCGTGGGACTGTGCCCTTCCGAGTCCATGTGAAAACGAACATTTTGTCGCTCATCCTCCGATAAAAACTGTTCAAGAGATGTACGACCAACTTTGGGTTTCTTCGGAGGAGGCATTTTCACGCTCGTCGAATAGTTTTCATATGTTTTCTGTGAGACCTGAAACGACAAAAGAAGTTTACAGATCTAGTCATATATTTTGAGAACCGTATTTTTACCAACGCTAGCATTCCATAGCGTACAGAAGGGATGCAACACTGACAATCTCTGTATTATCAGTTCATCTTCAAGTACAGCAGTTAGCTCCCATACACCAGATTATTACCGTACCGGCGTTCAATAATAATAAATTAAGTCAGAAATTTAACCGTATCAATACTTCTCGAATTATTAAACGTAAGTATTGACCTGGCACTCATTAATCTTCGCCAATATATTCGGGTGTTTTCGTTATTTTACGCGATAGTTGTGTCCTGAAAATATCTAGATTTATCAAAATAATCAAATGAGATAACCAACTGTACAGTGGTGTAGTGGTAAGCTCTCCGACTTGGAAACACGTTACCATGGGCTCGAATCTTTTTTTAACCATTTTTAAAAACTAAAATTTCTTGTGTTTGTATTTGTATCTATGATATTATATTATTTTATGGAACATTTCATGTGTCGCTAACAACAGTTCTTTGAATTGTCCGTTGAATGAATGAATGCTTGTCCGGTCCTGAAGATTTTAAACGACATTTTGTAGAACGGTTTCATGAACGTAGAAAAAATTTAATTGATAGAATCTAGTAGAGTATTTCGTTTATACATTATGATACGTGTGTGTTACTTTTACAGATAAAATGAAATAATAATAATAATAATAATAAAAAAAAATTTGGTCAGACAGCGGACTCGAACACACAACACTGAGATTAGTGACAAAACGCTTTGTCCGCACAGCTATATCTGCACATGATAGGCCTACATGATGGTATGGCTTTTCAATAGTTATATCGTTGTTTAGGTTCGGAAACCGAAAATTAATTTACGGAAACATACGAAATATTCATGAGTGCTAGGTCAATACTTACGAACAATATCCGTGCTTACTTGGTGTTGGGTGGGTAGAGGGTAAAGGGCGTTCATCATTTTTTAATCAACGTTTTCAACTGTAAATAACTGTACCCTAATAAAGTGGAAACGGTAGTATTTTTTTGTATTTTTCCCCAGGGACGAATTTTAGTGATTTAAACTATCTGTACACTTATACCTAAAATTATCTTTGTATTATTATCTTGTCAAAACAGGGGAACAAATACATTATATCTGAATCAAATAAATTTGTATTATGATGTCCATTTGTATAATAATAATAACAACAACAACAACAACTATACTACTACTACTACTAATAATAATAATAATCAGAAGAAGAATATTATTATCATCATCATTATTATTATTATTATTATTTTACGTTGAAGACAAACAAGATCATGTAGAAAACTATTAAAGAAAAATATATTTATCTGTTCTCTACAAACCACCTCTCATAAAATTTTGGCAATAATTTAAAAACAGTCACTATGATGCTACATAAATAAATAAATAGAATACCTGCACATTAAATCACGTGATAATATTTGTTGTTCACAATAGGTGACTTATAGGCCCATTGGGCCGGGTGTTAGAATATGTATTATCATATGATATCAATGTATTTTGATTATGTAAAACACAATGTCACTTTAATAAACTAAACTATATTCAATATATTCTATATTTATAATATATTACAGTTATAAATGGCTTGTCGGTTAATAAATTCAAGAAGAGTTTAATTAGATCTACATGACATCAGAAATAAAATTCCTTTTTTTCACATCCAGTAAAGTTTTGACTTAAGTACAGACCGATCAATAGCACAAACTATTGATCGACGATTTATCTAAGGAGTTGTGTAATATTCTAACACGATCCGATTCATTTTCCTATTAGCCTAAACAAAGAAGGCTGAAAACAGTGAATTATTATACAACAGATCACTGTTCTGACGTTACAATTATTACGTCATAGCGTCAAACGGCATAGCAGCGCGCTGGAAAAGAAACCGATTGAAAACGGGCAAATATTTAGTGAATGCCGTCAAGGATGTGCTTTAAAGTCTATGGTAACGTGTTAGAATCGAAATAATATATCTCATTTAGTGATTTGCTCTTGAATAAAATCATCGTTTGTTGTTCAGATGCGTGTTATTATATCACTCGGGCTGTAAGTTCTTAAATAATAATAATAATAATAATAATAATAATAATAATAATAAGAAGAAGAAGAAGAAGAAGAAGAAGAATACGTATTTACAGCATATCACTAGTAATAATTTCAAGATTTCAATTACTTTCAGTCCAAAAGGGATCATTTGCACTTACATGTCTTCTTACGCAACACGTGCTTTTTCGGCTAATATCTTTTAAATTATAAGAAACACATTTTTAATTTTTGGATTAGGAAATGACAAGAAATTAATATTTCATTTTCATAACAAAAAAGAGACAGCCTCATTACAAACATTATTACCCCTAGAATATTTTTAAACATCAGTAAATTGTTTTGCCTTTCTTTCTGTACGTGTTTTAAATAACTTATAAATTCTAATCATTTAGTGGTGTGTTTTTTAAGTTAAAAGAATGTATAAAATGAATGAATACATATGAAGGAATTGTTTGATCTTGATGAAAATTGGATATGTTATTTACATCATATAGTTCTAGAAACATGCTATACTTTAAAAACAAAATGACAAAATAGAAGCTGTTGCATTTAAACCTGATACAAAAAAAGGTAGAAACATATCCGCAGATATAGGCTTTGTTCAGCTGCAAAATCTAAATAAACTAAATAAATGAAGTATATACTACCTACTCTGATTACGATCCTAACTACTATTTGTATATTACTTGCTTTTGAATTCTATCCTTTACAATGCACAGTACAAAGAAAAGACCGCTCTTAACTCTATAACATGACATCACAGAATGACCAGAGCTGGACATTTTGCGGTAATCTTATTCACAAATATGTCAATGACATGTCATTTAAAAAGTTTGCATTGAACACTTTGGAGAACGATGTGACTGAACTATTCTATTCTATTTATAAATCATCTGACCGCCATATGAACTCGGTAGCGTTACCTTAGATGAACTCGTATTTTATCCTGAAACGACCCTCATTTACAGGGCGCATGCGCGGCGCATTAATCTATACAGAGTATTGTTACAATTATGCAGGGACGTAGCTGCGGGAATAAACATTACGATTAACCTAGTGATTATTTGTTATTAACAGAGTTTCAACCTTAAATAATTCTGGTCTATTTATCAGAAATTCTCCCATTTTACAATGCGTTTTTGGTTACTACTGTGTGTCCGTTACTTCTTTTAATACGTACACACTCCCATATCACTCCTCACGTACCTTTCCTACTAAAAGGTCAAGCGCTATATTTATCATCTTCTTTGCATCTGTCTGTCTGACTGACCTGGTCCGACTTAACCCGACAAGAATGTATTTGACTGGACTGGGCTAGTCTGGCTTGGAATGAACTGACTGCACTGGCCTGAGCGGACCTGAACGGGCCTACCCTGGCTCACTAGCACGCACGCATACACGCACGCACCCGCTGAATGTTTTCAATTTATGGGTCACGACCATGACTTCTTATATGACAACAGTGCTGGTTTTTCCAAGAAGCGGGCCCGAGAGTGGTTCCAAAAAGCTTGAAACTTTCGTCACAATCGAGCTGAAACAAATTAGTATAAACTAAACACGCACGCACTCGCCGAATGTTTTCAATTTATTTGCTAAATGTCTAAAAAACACATCGTCATGTCAGCGCAATAACTCAATAAGTGCTTATATAATATATATGCACTTATTGAGTTACTGCACTGACATGACGACATGTTGTTTTCCGCAGACCTTCATGATGAAAGCGGTAGACAGAGTTCCGTTACAGAACTACTGGTAAGCTTTTAATATCATACAATAAACTATTTATACTTTGAAAAATTTGACATAAATGTAAGGATCGTTTTAACGAACCTCAGTTTCGTAATTTGTTTGTATAGAAATTTTAATTCGTCATAATGGAATGTTGTTTCGTAACGATGAAATCTTATTTCGTTATAATAAAATGCTATTTCATTAATTTGTTGTAACGAAATCTTACGTCCTTAAATCAAAATCTTTCTTTTTTATATAAGAAAATCTTAAGTTAACGAAATTTCACTCATTCGTAATAACGATTTTTTTTTCGTCAAAACGAAATTCCTATTTCATTTGTATTACGATACCTTAATTAATTAATAAAATAATAACGCCGGATTGTAGAACGCATCAAATTAGGCACCAGCGCTAGCAAATGTTAAACTCTGTTGTTTCTAACCTAAATTGAAGAAGAAGGCGTGTTTATGTTTT
This sequence comes from Mercenaria mercenaria, assembly GCF_021730395.1. Lineage (NCBI taxonomy): Eukaryota > Metazoa > Mollusca > Bivalvia > Venerida > Veneridae > Mercenaria > Mercenaria mercenaria. Next base: position 111,968,116 of record NC_069361.1, on the reverse strand, counting down.
AAACACTACGTTTAAACCTTGCCCCTGTTTCAGACATAAAATTTGGCCCGGAGGGCTTGAGGGACTGAATCCTGGCAGCGGGCTTGTAACAAATGCTTTGTGTAAAAAGTAAAATACTAAGTTTGAGAATTCTGGACATTAATAAAACAGACCCCAAGGAAACACTGAGAAGGGCCAAGGTGGAGCTTCAGTTCCTCCGTAGAATGGCGATAGAAAGAAATATCATAACTTTCAAGAACATAGCTATAAATGAGCCGTGCCATGGGAAAACCAACATAGTGACTTTGCGACCAGCATGGATCCAGACCAGCCTGCGCATCCGCGCAGTCTGGTCAGGATCCATGCTGTTCGCTTTTAAAGCCTATTGGAATTGGAGAAACTGTTAGCGAACAGCAAGGATCCTGACCAGACTGCGCGGATGCGCAGGCTGGTCTGGATCCATGCTGGTCGCAAATCCACTATGTTGGTTTTCTCATGGCACGGCTCAAATGATTTCATTATTATGAACTAAGATATCGTTTTAACAAAATGAGACACGTTTTAACAAAATAGGATTTAGTTTTAACGAATTACGATGCTATTACAAAATAAGATTTCATTGTAAAAAAAAAAGTTTTCGACATAATTATAACGAAAACAGATCGCGTTTTAATGAATTAAGATTTCGTTAAAACGAAGTAAAAGTCTATACAGAATGTCTACTCAGAGAGCCATACACATCTGTCTGTCTGTCTGTCTGTCTGTCTGTCTATTTGTCTAAACTTCAATATTTCTTAACAAGATTTTACAACGATCAAAAACAAATTTTCTAACAGACTACAATCAAGTAATCTGTAATAAAGTTAATTCTTTCATCATACTGACTCTGATATTTTCTCAGAAAACCCCTTTATCTCCAGGCTCATGTTAGAATAATAGATAACAGATACTGTAATTTTTTTCAGAAAGTACTATTTAAGAGGATTTTATGGCAGATATGTTTATTTAAAGGATCTAACGACTGATGCCAGTCTACACTTATGTGCAAATATCTGATATATTACTTACTGGACACTTTTAACATCTTAAACCAAATTCAGTACAAACTATTGTTAATATCATCAAAAAATTACAAAGAAATCTGACATGCTATCAAAAATATATGTTTGTTTTAATAACCCAATTTGAAAAAGATGCAAAATACTAATAATTAAATCAATTGCATTTATTTAAACAATTCGCTCACACTTCTTTGTCAATTAAAGTTAAATCCTTTTTTTTTCAAAACGTGACACATTTCGGAAGGAGAACACACCCCACCCTAAGACAACTTTAAAACAAGGTGATTATCACACGCGACTTTTTTCCAGGACGGGCTTACGTCGGGTAATATTTTTAGCCCGGATTCAGGTGGATTTGAAAACGGTATGATGTAGAAAAGAATAGAATACGAGCGAAATTCTGACATTACAATGCTTTCATATTTTTGCAACTCTGTCCGCAGTAGTGGTAATGCACATGTGAATTTAATAAATCTGCATTTTCTGGCAACTTTTAAAAAGAAGTTATACTGTCCTTTCTTTGACGGAAGTATTGAACAAAGACTTAATCATTATATTTTCTATTCTTTAACCTCAAAAAGGAGACCACAAACGTGACTTCCAAAACGTGTAAGCCTTGTTAGCAATATTAAACAAAGTTTAGTGATCGAATCGCTTTCTTTGACAAAAAAAAATAGTTCAAATACCACTGCAGGGAAAACGTTTGAGACTTATGTTTCTAGTGTACAAAATATTGTGATAACAACCAAATATTCTAAGAATAAATACAGATAATTTATGGTGTCTTGAGTGAATTGTCCAAAGAAAAATATCGTCTCTGATTTTAAATATAGGCGAACCTCAATTCATATTAAATTGCAAAAACCTTAATGATTATCCGTTGTAACTTTTATTGTCTTCATTCTCTATATACACACGTTTTTATAGTAAACAGGTGTTTTTGTGTGTCAGCATTTGAAACTGAGGATTTGTCTTAAAATCTACATCGGGTTAGTAATAGTAGTTGCAGAATTAATCAAAATGAGCTTTCTAAAATTTTTAATCATTCTGTTAATGATTTTGTCCAATTTATTTTAAATTTTATATTAAAAACCGACGCGAGCGCTAGATTTCCGGGCACTGTCACTCGTCTGTCAATGTTGCTAGGTTTTGAATCTGGTATATAATCAATAAAGCAACATTATACCATGATAACAGTACCCTATACTTTGGTTCATTTTAGAGACAGATGAAAGTCAAAGCCGCAAAGACTGAAACAAGAAACAACAATGTTGAATGAAGAAAGCCGAAACCAGGATGGTAAAAATTCGAAACAACAGTTTTGACGTTTTATGCATCGTTCTTTTGACTTTTTCATAAATGTTTTTGACATTCACCAATCGTACTTTAGACTTTCATCATTGTACTAAGTTTCGAGTTTCTCCTAACTGTTGCTCATAACTCATGATACATTTTGAGATTAAGCCAACTAGCCTACCTCGTAAAAAGAAATTATACTGATGGTTTAAAATGCCAATGCAGGATTGATTATTTTGTGGATGACAAAAGTCCAAAGCACGAAACCAATGAAAATGCGACTGAAAGCGACTGCATACCTCCATCTTGAGAAATTTAGGCGATGCTACAAGACCCAGTTTGATGGAGATCTATCAGACGAAGTCGTTTAAATGTTTGCTCTAGCGACCCCAAAAGGCACCGTGTGTCCCAATTTCAACAGATTTGGGAGAAAATATGATGCTACAGACCAAGTCTGATGAAGTCGTTTAAAGGTATTTCAATTTTTAGCTCTAACAGCCCTTGAAAGAATCCGAGTGTCCCGAGTTTTAAAAAATTAGGGGAGGGCATTACAATAATGTTACAGACCAAGTTCGATAAAGATCGGTCAAGCCGTTCATGAGCAAAAGTTGTTCAAATGCTTTTGTCTATTTTAGCTCTAGCGGCCCCTATACAAGGGGCCAAGTATGCCCACTTGGAAAAGGGGAGAAAACCTTACAATGATGCTACAAACCAAGTTTGTTGAAGATCAATCAAGCGGTTCATGAGAAGTTATTAAAAGATTGTTCTGTTTTTAGCCCCAGTGACCCCTTAATGGGATAAAGAGAAACCATTTGAATAAACTTGAAAAAGAACCTTGCCAAAATGCTACAGACCAAGTCTGGAATAGTTCTGATCAGTAGTTTCAAATTAGATGATGCTGACGATAGATGTCGGACGATGGACGCCGGTTCATCCACGCTAACAACACTAAAAACAAAACATCTAATCGACTTTACTGGGTTTATTTTTTTTTCAGGTAAATATAACATTTTTCTTGAGCATGATATGTATATAATGTTTTAATCAGTATAGTATGCTTCTAACATATATAAGTTAATGATTTCTCAACTAAATGTAATTATGAAGACGCTAACTTTTATAATGCCGACACTTAGGCCATTAAAAATCGCTGAACATTATACTAGCAATCACTTACCTAACATTCGGTTGGTTTGTCCCAAACACCAATGATATAAATATCCACAATAATGTTCTCTTATTTAAATAACTACCCTGTTTAATGGTGATCGCAATTTACAATATATTCCATTAGGATATTCCTCAAAATTTTCCAGCGGGATAATTGTAATTAACACATGAAAACAAAATTAGATAAAGTTACCAGTGTACAGTGGACAGACAATAGCCAGCGTGGAATGAGAACTGGTTTGTTTGAACGAAGTATATGGATTGAGGAAAAGGTCACAGCGAGGCCACAAAGCAATTGACCTAACCTGACATTGTGGTGAGTGGATCACCGCTACATATCGCTACACCATTAAACGTTAAACATGCAGGGCATTTAAGGACACGGGAAACTGTTACATCTAATGAAGGCTATAAATAGTCAGATTTTGATATTTCGCTGACAGCTACCTTAACGCACTAATTGACCTCACACCTCAATCCGCGCAATTATGCGGTAGCAGTTATTACATGGTCAGTGCAGTCTACAGTAGATATTGGCCAAAACTGACCACTGGATGTCAAAATGCATCTAGGTCACACGGTCAAAGGGGGAATGTCGTACAAACAACAGCTGTCCATAAAATATAATTGAAAACTTGCACGATTGGCGACTCCTTTGACATATGACCTTGAAAAGCACAAAAGACTTTTCAAGCAGGTGGAGAAAAAGAATGGACAGAGAAGACGCGTTTCCTCCATCGCATGGTTATGGCAGCTGACCAACTCCCTCTGTCTTTAGGGAGAGGAAGAGATCTCTATAGAATACTAGAAACAAAACCAACCAAGCTATGCTAAGCGACCCCTTACATCAAATATTTGTAACTTCAAACTGAAATTTGTATCATAAGATCACTCGGCGAAAACAAATATATTCATCTTAGGTATGCATATGATATCTTGATGAACGGACATAATTATTTAGGCCTAAATGCAATTCTCACATCTACAAAACATAAAGTGGTATTTCGTACTATTGCGTACTCACCCCAGGTCGCCGACTTCAAATTACACCCCCTTACCGTTGTGGGTGCGAGCCTCACTTTGGGCGTAGCATTCTTCATGTGAGGAAGACATACAGCTGGCTTACAGTATGTCGATGGTTCTACCCAAGTGCCCGCACATGATGAAATAATGTATGGAGCGGCACTTGGGGGTCTTCCCCACCATGAAAAGCTGGAAAGTTGCCACAGACATATAACTGTGTCGGTGTGACGTTAACCCCACCCCGCCCCGTTAAAAAATCTGGAAACAAAAACCCACAAATAAATGAAATGTATTGACCAGAGTTGCGTATTTTCTAATCGGCCCAAAAGTCGTGCACCACAGGTAAAAAACATATTACGATTGAAATGCCGCTTGAATCTTTTGGATTTACCTAGAGATACAATATAACGTCGATGGAGCAACAAAAAATTTGGGCCGTTTATGCAAGAAACTTTACGCTAGCTTTTAATGCCATCATAATGTCTTTTCTTACACATTACATGGTTATACGAGGACAAGAGCAAGTATGACTGTAGATAAAATATTTTTGATACATTTACGAACATTTCCGAAGTTTGACGGAAATTCATGAAGCAAATAGCATCACATGCGTTGTCCTCAAATGACTTGCCCTATTAAAATGAAGCGAAATTTGACCAGAGATGACCCAGGATACGCCGCATTTTCCTGCAAAAGAAATACCTTTTGTGAGGCCCGTCATTAAGGGAATACTTTCATTACTCCAGCTAAAAACTGTGTGTTGTAAAACCACTCGGCTTATTTCGGTATTCACATTAATACTTTCTGTACAAAAAATATTGTATCAAGTAAATTGATTTAAATATAAGTATATTTTTTCTCTGCTGGATGTTTTATATACTGAGAATTTGTGGTATATAATATGTACTGTGAACGAATTATCTATATAACTACCTTTTTATTATCTTGGTGACATACTAGTATAGACCAAATGGGCCGGGTGTAATAGTTTTCAGTTGTATATTATGTAACTGTTATTTTCGACATGTGACAATAATATTATAAACTAATACCTTATCTTGTCAAATCTGCTGTGAGAAATAAAGTTTTGTTCACATACTCTGTAACACGGTTTTTGGTCAATTGACTTTATTTTCATATACAGCTATAGGGTGTTTTTTTTTTATTTACACTATTAAAACTTTTAAAATGATATTGAAATATGTCCAATATCATCAATAGAAACAAACCCGTATCATGCAGACAGTGCAACAACTTTGCTGATGTAAAAATGTTAAAACATGATACAAAACTTTAATATAGAGCTATTTTTAGTCATGTGGTCCGTGTTCGCACGTGGTGTTAGTAAAGATTTGCTGTTTTACAGAATCTCAAAATTTGCTTTTACCCTTTTCCTCAATGCAAAAGTAAAATAAAAATAAAAAAGGATCCACACTAATGACATTATGCACACTTCCTGTCATTTATTTATTAATTAGTCCCCGTGCAAACATCCCGTAGGTACATTATTTATTCCGGTAGGGTGACAGTTACTTTCTAACCAAAAGGTCAACAGAGGACAAAAAATGTCAACAACATTTACACCAGTTTTATTACCGCTTTGATGTAAATCACAGTAACATTTGCACACATGACCGATAAATTCGTAAACAAGTAAAAAAAGTCACGTCTTCCGATAATTTTTTTTCTTGAATTTTTCATTTTTTTATACCACCAAAACAACAGATATTTTGACAGAAATAGTCATTTCGTTAAAAATGCGATACACAAATAAGACAAGCGAGAAAGCAAACAAAGTCAGTTTCATCATGAACTCTTATCAAAAATCTAAACTTTATTCTGATATTACATCTTTTATGCATTTATCATTTTTTTATTATTTTATTACATTTATTCTGCATATTACACAGTTTTTTTTTTTAAATTACAATCCTGTGCATAGGTTTCAAAATGTTTAAAGAAAAAAAAGTAGCATTTTTTGACTGCGACATTAAAAAAATCAGTTTTTATCTTTGTTGAGTGTAAATATTTAAGACCAATGTTCGCCTCTACCATGACAGGTTGTGGGTTCGAGTCCTTCCAGTGTTGGAAAACAACAACAATAACAGCAGCAACAATAACAAAAACAACAAATAAACTTTGAACAACGGTGTCTGAGGGTTTTCTCACTGATAGCTGAAACCGACTTCATAAAGTTTCCTCCACCAATTATGAACGTGTACGATAAGGAGACCATTGGTGCATTTCTGCATGGTTCTTCTTTTACTTTGATGTATCATTTTGACAGAAAAAAATCAAATAGGGAAGGTGAAAGCAAAAATGGTCCAAGCGTTTTTCTTTCAGCATTTTCATCAAAATTTCTTTTTCGCTCTCAATTGCTTTCTCTACAAAATTATTTAAACGTGTGGAACGAGTTCACACTGTTCGGTAAAGTTAGGTCACTGACGCCTATTAAGTAAGGTTATTGCTCTGATATAGAGGGGCCTACAACCTTATCTGTAAAGGTACTAACTCAACGAACGGTCAAACTGGAGACAAGAACCTTCTTTTTCTTTATAAAGGTTCACGTTGAAAATGCCGTTTATATGCAAGATTAAATATTAGTCGTAACAGAACTATATATAGCTTTTTATTTCATCTCTTTGATACAGGTCTAATATTTACACCCTATAGTAGAACACTTGCTGATTGAAACGTGAAAAAAACCCATGTCCCATCTTTCTGGTCGGGTAAGGGTTTACAGAGATCATAATGCTAAATATATGTCGTTATCTTACGTTACAGATAACATAATTATACATTTGTAAGAAGTTCAAAACTGCTTTTAAAGCAACCAAAATGTACACGAATCTATACAAAATTAGCATATTTTTGTCCTAAAATGACCCACGTTATCAGTATCATGAGCTACCCTAAATTGACCCGGTCACTTTTAAGGCCATTTAAGGTTATTGGCGATGTCAGGACCTTGGGTTAATTTTAGATAGCGTCTGCATTAGTTCCGCTTTTATTTGATTTTTGTATTTTATTGGTGTCTTTTGTATACTGGGCACCCGAGTGTCAAAGGTCAAACCCATTAAACTGACCCAAGGACAAACGATATTCGTGTCAGTTAACTTTTCAGCTGTTTGCAAAAAAAAGTTTGTATGCGGGCCGATATGAAAATACATGTGTTTGTTATTCTAAATGTAATTTAAACATGAAATGGCCATCTAAATATCTGTAACTTTCGTTAAGTATTTTATTACAGAAACAGTGTAAACTATTTTAGCGCAACCTCTGAACAAATTTAGATATTTTCTCGTGTCAGACCACTTTCTTTAAACTTTTAGTGTAACTTTATGTTATCGATATTGCTGTACCTGTTATTTAAGCAAAAACTTCCCGTTTTTCTAATCTACGGAAAACAGTTTAAGTTAAATAATATTTTATTGCTTTCTTCTGACGGCGATGCAAATTTACAAGACATGCATACAAAAGGCGATTTCATAAATGCGTGGATATACAGCTTATATATAAAAGCAAAAGGGTTCGGCCACAGGTTTTAACAACATTAGACTGTTGGCCTTCCCAGACAAAAATGAGCATTATTTTCTTTATATTTTCGTACCATTTGGATACATTGAAAATGAAAAAAAAACAAAACAGTCCACCAATAAGTAAGCACATTTATATGCCAGATTCGTCCATGAAACCATTCATTTTGAGTTCGAGCCATGTTCGTAGTTTGGAACCGAACTTATAATGTAATGAAGTAGTCTGGCTACCGACTAGATAATCTTTTTTTTTTTTCAGAAAAAAAATAATTTTGTAAAAAATTCTGACTTCATCAGTCTTGGCTCTGTTGAGAAGACAACGGACATAATTATACAAAATTTGAATAGCCTTAGGAGTTATCTCCTTTGAACAAAACATAGGGTCTGAACACAGACTAGTAACGAAGCTACTCAAGTAGTTTCCACCTGGACATAAAAATAATTCCGTAAGAATTACTTCGGGTCTGCAACCACCACAAAACCCCATGAAGCTTTAAATTATGCCAAATACTATGTCGGTCCGAAAGAGTAAAACAACCTCAACAATAACAACAACAAAACAACAACTAAAACAAAGCAAAAACACAAACAGCAGCAGCAACAACAACAACAACAAATTATGAATTAATTGTTTCCTTCCTCAAATACCTTTATACATATTGATACAATTTATACGACTGTTTTTACTGGTTATATACTTACTGAAACTTCTAACGTCCTGAAAATATCTTTAAAATTACAAAATTTTATATGACCTCTACACATTTTTTAGAAAATCACAAAATACAGGTGAATGTTACGGGCAATTGTCCTTAATACGGCTGCAGAGGTGTAAATATTAAATTTTCAATCCAAATATAAAATGTTCTTTCTATGTTATGACAAGAAAAAGAATTTTGTTTTGTTTTCGATTAGTGTGTATGTAAACATATTATCTTCTTCTGATGTGTGCATTAATGCACGTATTAAATTACTAAAACTTTATCATTCATGTGTTACAAATGGCTTATATTATAACTTTAGGTCACACTAACCGTTTTTCGATCAATGCATACTTTCATTGTCACAGCACTAGATGATAAGATATTTATCTCGATTTTCCATATCTAGGCCTAATCGGACAAAACGCATTAGACTACCTTTTTCTGCGATTTAAAGGAGAATTAAGTGTGTTTTATACGAAAGTCATTGTCCAGCTAAACACACTGCTGAAAGTATTTTTCGAAACGGAATACTTCTGAAAAGGATAAGACAGCTTGAATTTAAGGAAACATGGCTATACCATTGGAGCAGCCATTTTAGTGTTAATGATGTCATTTACACACCCTTTCTATATTTTCTTGATCATAATGTGTTAAACATATTATTTTTTGTCTTTTTAGTTAGAAAAAGAAGTGAATTTGCGTTTTCTAAAAAAATGTTAAGAAAATGCAATAGCTTTATCTGACGTCAGATCTCATAGCACTGTCTAATATTGTGGTGATGTAATATTTAAAAACAAGAGGGTCATAGTTGCCCTAAGACGCTCACCTGAGTAATATGAGCTACATGTTTCAAATGTCAAATTGAAGATAAAATATTAAGAAAGTCAGCAGGTCACATTCATGGTCAGTGAAATTCAGTTTTACAATTTGTGTGCAAAACTGTGTAAGCTATCAAAATTTCAAGGCTGTATCTTAAACAAGAGGGTCATGATGACCCTGGATCGCTCACCTGAGTAATATGAGCTACATGTTTCAAATGTCAAGCTGATGACAAAATATTAAAAAAGCCAGTAGGTCACATTCATGGTCAATGAAATTCAGTGTTACGATTTGTGTGCAAAACTGTGTATGTCATCAAAATTTCAAGGCTGTATCTTAAAAAACAAGAAAGTAGGTCAGTAGGTCAAGGTCACAGTCAAGTGACATCATATCACTTGGGGTCATCAGGTAATTATAATAAAACAGTCTTGGAAATAGGATCAGATGTTTTTTTAAGTAATTTTCCTATATAACTCACATAATAACTAAGTGACCCCAGGGTGGGACCTCTTTTAACCCCAGGGGCATAATTTGAACAATTTTGGTAGAGGACTGCTAGACAATGCATCATACCAAATATCAAAAGCCTAGGTCGTATGGTTTCAGACAAGAAGATTTTTAAAGCTTTTTTTTTTTTATATAAGTCTATGTAAAACTTGGGACCCCGGGGCGGGGCCATATTTGACCAGAGGGGAATAATTTGAACAATCTTGGTAGAGGACCACTAGATGACGCTACATACCAAATATCAAAGCCCTAGGCCATGTGGTTTTGTACAAGAAAATTTTCAAAGTTTTCCCTATATAAGTCTATATAAACCATGTGACCCCCGGGGTGGGGCCATATTTGACCCTAGGGGGATAATTTGAATAATTTTGGTAGAGGACCACTAGATGATGCTACACACCAGATATCAAAGCCCTAGGCCCTGTGGTTTTGGACAAGAAGATTTTTTAAAGTTTTTCCTTTCGGTTGCCATGGCAACCAGAGTTCTGCATGGAATTCAATTCTTTGAAAAATTTGAAAGGGGGCCACCCAAGGATCATTCCTGTGAAGTTTGGTGTTATTCTGACCAATGGTTTTCAAGAAGAAGAGTTTTTTAGAAATTGTTGACGGACGACGCACTACGCACTACGCACTACAGACATCAAGCGGTCACAATAGCTCACCTTGTCACTTCGTGATAGGTGAGCTAACAACGTCTGCTAAATCTATTGTTGACAATATGCGGAACTTATTACATAAATAGAAATATTTGATCTATCTAATTAATATAGCTTGGTTTTATGTTAGGCGGAGCTCTAGTTATATTGAGAATCTATCTGCCATAAATGCAAACACGCCATGTTTTTGCCAGTATCTAAGAATTACTGAAAGCAGATCTTTTTTAACCTTTAGCCTGCCGGCAGCAAGTGATTCTGCATTTGCGACCAGTGCAGACCAAGATCCGTGCCTGCACTGTTCGCTATTCAGTCAGTATTGTTCAGTGAACATCCCTTCGAATAATAAATGGAACTGTCCAGAATGACAGACCAGTCCGTTTTAGAAATTTAGCTGGGTAAAGGTTCAATACGCTGATGGCATTTCAAAGTTAAAATGAAACCGTGCCATCAAATAACTGTATTCATTTTAAGTCTTCAGCCATATAACATAGTTCAATATCTAAATATATGAGGGAAGAAACTGATAACAAATTTTCGTGCCCTTTCAAAAAAAGGTGTTGACATCTAATCATATTCTAGTACAAAATCAACAGACACACCTCCTTCTGTGGTATATTCACTCGTTACTTTCATATGCAAACTGGTCTACATCTGATTACCTCAAACATTAATAAACACACTGAAGTTTAATAATTATGTCATATAAAACGAATACACTTCAAACGGCTGCAGCACATAGGTATGTGTTTGACAACCTATTCCCGCAGTAAAGAAAATGATAGTAGACAACCAAGGTCGAATTTGCGTTGATCGATAGTCAGGGGTCACGCGCAGGGGTCACCCCTTCGAAATGTATGCGCGTGGACTTCTTTTTCTTTTTGCAAATAGGGAGTAAATTTTCACCCATTTCTGACGATTTAAAATATCTGGGCTTTAGCACGACATCTCAGCTTTTCATCTACGAGAAAATATTTTATAAATCCCGCAGGGGTCCGTAACGGAGCAAGTGTATATCCTTTCCGCAGCCTTAACGTACTAAAACGTATTAGTGTCTGATGGCCCTTTCACGCTTTCGTAGAAACAACATTTATTACACGAAACTTATTTTGAAAATATTTCTGAAATGTCTAGGTCTGCAGGTCTCAAATACGGTTATATTACATCTGAGGCATACACTGACACTCTCAGACAAAATCAAAAATGACATTTAGAGCGATTTGATGAAGTTCGAAAGTTATCAATGTAAACTTGGTCCGTTACGGACCCCTGTGGGATTTGTGTTTATCCAGAGTTCAAATATTTTTTCATAGATTAAAAGCTGACATGCTGTACTAAAGCCCAGGTAATTTCAATTCGTGATAAAGTGCTGAAAATTGGCTCCCCAATAGCAAAAAAGAAAAAGAAAAAAAAAGAAGTCCACGCGCATACATTTAGACGGGGTGACCGCTGCGCGTGACCCCCGACTATCTACGAATCAAAATGCGGCTTTCGTTTTCAAGTTTAGCATTTCTACTTTCATTTTATTTACTTCCGGAAATAGCTGAAGGTCGAGTGACGTCATTTCCTGTGTTGTCAAAAACATACATATACCTGGCGAGGTTGCATAAATATGTGCTGGCCGTCCTAAGGTTATGGAGATTGTTGGAACATCGTCAAATCGTTCAAAAGGACGTTTTTGATTGTTGTCTGAAATTGTCAGTGTATGTCTCTGATGTAAGATATTTCCATATTTGAGAGCTGCAGACTTAGACATTTCAGAAAAAATGAATTTCGTGTAATAAATGTTGATTCTACGGAATCGTGAAAGGGCCCTCAGACGCTTATAAGTTTTATTACGTTACAGGTGCGGACATCATAGACAGTGTGAAAATTTGCAAAATGCTATAGTAAGATCTGAATGTGTATCTGAAGAAAGACGCAGCACAATATCCTTTCCATTACACTACAGAAACGAATCTTCGACAAGCGGAGCTCAATTATACTAGTAATACCTATCACATTGTATCTGGCTCCATTCGAATAGAGCTCCCTGTATGAAATAATGGTACCTTGATAGCTCTTTGGGTAGCTATAAAACGACAATATAGGAGCTATGTGCGAACATACGCAGATTTCAGTAGTAGACTTCGGACAGTTGGACAGCCTGCCTCCGAGGCTCCGAGGCTATCATGTGACCCTATGACGTCATCAATGACTGCGCACGAACAATGGGGAGGGTATCCTATGACCGCGCAGGAACAATGGGGCGGTATCCTATGACCGCGCACGAACAATAGAAGCCTCGGAGGCGAGGTTATCACGTTACGCGGAAAAACCCATGACGTCACAATCGCGCAACAAGATGGCGGACGGGTCAATGCCCTAGAACAATGGGAAGCCGCACCCAACATTCCAAAGAACAAAATAGTAGGTGAGTCAACAGGAAATTACCATGACGTCACGGCCGCACCCAACATTCCGTTACTACTCGGTTTATCTATTTTTAGACAATAGAGGGTATTATATAACGTTTTTCCTTTTATTGTCAACCTATGTTAATATTTCATTGTTTTATCCTCCTAGAACGGTGATTTAGGGTCAAATTTGACATTCCGGGTTTTTGACATTTTTGGAAAGCTCGAGTATATATCTCGACATAGTCTTAACAGTAATCATAATACTCTAGACAGTTGGAGTGAGTGGATCGAATTTATTGACCGACAAAGTCAACATGATGAGTAACATATACATATATTTACAAAGTGACGAAAGTGATGCCTATTTTGTAAACAATGATACTAGCCATTTCAAAATACGATTGAATGAGCCTTTATATTTAGAAGGCATATGGAAAGTGGCTCTAATCGAGTTTCATGCTAGGGAAAAAGTGAAATCGAAATCTAGTAATGGGCTTTACGTATATTCAGATATTTGTGATGAAAGTATCGTGAAAGGCACAGCTCGTCCTTTGCTGCGACGACTTGAGAAAAACAAGACAAGTGGGTGGGATTACACACTGACGCTCCTTACTACCTACCTGTGAGAACCAAAGAAATTCGGGAATTGGAAATACACATAAAGCATGAAGATGACACAAACGCGCCGCATTTAGTGAAACCTGTACGCCTGAACCTTCATTTGAAACGATATCCATTTTTTAACTAAACTCATGAAATTGTAGGTGTCTAATCTGTCAAAACATGGAAGTTTATAGCAGAACAAAGCATTATTTATCAGCATTAGCAGCAGTAAGAATACTGTAAATTGCAGAAAGTGGACTTTGATTCAAACAATGAAATATTAACATAGGTTGACAATAAAAGGAATAACGTTATATAATACCCTCTATTGTCTAAAAATAGATAAACCGGATAGTAGCGGAATGTTGGGTGCGGCAGTGACGTCATGGTAATTTCCTATTGACTCACCTTGTCTCTATTATTAGTTTGGAATGTTGGGTGCGGCTCCCCATTGTTCTAGAGCATTGACCCGTCCGCCATCTTGTTGCGCGATTGTGACGTCATGGGTTTTTCCGCGTAATGTGATAATCTCGCCTCCGAGGCTCCTATTGTTCGTGCGCGGTCATAGGATACCGCCCCATTGTTCCTGCGCGGTCATAGGATACCCTCCCCATTGTTCCTGCGCGGTCATAGGATACCCTCCCCATTGTTCGTGTGCGGTCATTGATGACGTCATAGGTCACGTATTAGCCTCGGAGCCTCGGAGGCAGGCTGCCCAACTATCCGAAGTATACTACTGATTTCAATCCGAAAACAGCTACCTTTGTAGGGAATGAAAGGAAACATAATTGGAATGACATAAAACAATGATTAGTGAAGCATTGTAGCCGCTATGAAAGCGCAGCATGACCTGTTTTCCTTTACAGGACGGTTTAGAAAAGTCACATGTGATGGAGCAATCATAGTATGACCAATGTTCTGTTCTTTCCACTACACACAATGATTAACGCAATGAGAAGGACCGATGATACATGGTGATGACGCAATAAATAATATTGACTACAACTTAAATGTCCGTCCGTCCGATTAAGTCACTTCCTGTCTATTTGTTTATTTGTTTGTTTGCCGATCGCCAGTAAGCTCTCTCTAATAAGAAGTTTTGAATTTGTGCAATAAGTTTATAAATTATTAGATTATGTGGTAAAGTGGTTTTTTATCATAATAATGTACCTCCCCTATATGAACTTTGAGAAACGATGTTACGTACTGCCGATCCACAATACTGTGACTTTCAATTTGATTTCATGCTTAAATTATCGGAAAAATACTGTAACCTATTTGTATGCTGTTCTCTTCAAAGCATGTGTGTGTTGGAAGCTGTGAGAATTGCTTATTGTCAATACCTGTCATAGGCGTAGGAGCAAGGGGGGGGGGGGGGGGGGGGTGCTGGAGCCAGGCCCCCCCAAAAGCTAGGACAGGTGGGGCCAAACTAACTATAGTTTGCCCCCCGCCCCCAATATTTTGGAAAAGAGATATAACTTGCAGTCTAATATAATATTTACTTAGCATCATATAATTTTTTTCAACCTGATTTCTGATTTGCATTTGGCCTTCCCTTGTATTCTGACTTGTCTCTTTCTGTAGTGTGAGTACTGAAATCTGTACGCGGCACGCCAAGGATTGTTTGATTACATTTTATAAAAATAATATATCATTGAGCGCAATCACAGTTCCAGTTTGAGCGTCTGTAAAATCTATGTAACTATTAAGCCTGTTTACGCATGTAAACGTTATGTATTTTTTTTTGTTTTTCATTGTCCATTCAAGGGAAATGATATTTCCAAAACTTTATATCACAATTAGACAAATGCAGCGCTAATTGATTGTATGTCCAGGGCTTCAACAGAAGAATGTAAAAAAATGACACACTTAATTAGAACAATACATATGGTAATATGACTGATTAAGACAGTTCCGCAGTGCCTAGTTGTATGTGTATCATCAGAATAACTCAATGATTGCTAAAACATGGAGGCTTGAGGGGGCGTATGGCGCATGTACAAGGCTTTGTCATGAATAATGCACCGGGGATACCTTGCCGCCGCCCCCCTCCACCCCCCACACACAAACCCGTCGAAAAGGTTTGCCCCCAAAGTTAAACTCGCTCCTACGCCCATGCTTGTTACATGTATAACCATATATTATTTTAGGACGGAACACTAATTTAATGGTTTATGAATATTACTACAATTAATGAATAATTTATTTGTTACAGTATTTTACTTGATTCAGTGGGTGCATTGCCATTTTTCCAACGTAACTAAGCCAGCCATACGCTTTTCCTTTAACATTTCCCAAAGTTATGTACATAAAAACAGACGTTGCGGAAAAATACTTTGCGTTTTAAACCAATAACTGCTTTAGGGGTCGACATTTTAGGATTAAAGGGTAAGGAAAGCCTGATAACAAATTAATTCTATATGAAAGCCATCGCCAAGCCTTTTCCTAACGCTGAAAGAATTTTTAAAATCGGACCACTATTGAAAAAGATATGGCAGTTCGAAATTTAAGAAAATGGCTGATCATGGAGGCAGCCATTTTAGTGTGTTTATGACGTCATTTACACACTGCTGATGATTTCTTTCATTATAGCTGGAAAAAGTAGATAAATTATTTTACAGAAATAAGAAAATACAGTTCAAATGTGTATCTAAAAATTTAATAAATCCACCATTTTTTTTGTTGCCATGGACACAAAATGGCCGCCAATTTGACTAAATATTTAAATGCTCATAACTTTCTCATTTCTACTCCGATTTTGAAAATTCTTTCGATTCCTCAAATAATTTAAGAAATCCCAGCCGACGAAATTAATGTAAGAACAACGTTGCCTTTCCCTTTAAGTAAACAATGTTTTTATTCGAACAGTAGTCTATGAAAAAAGATTAATGATTAAGTAAACTTTAATCGAACATCAGTCACTGAAAAAGATGTAAAAAAAGTAATTCTTATCACAGTTGTATCTGAACAAAACGGTTACAAAACACTAGCATCGTCCCGATGTGGTGAACACTTGTGTCAAGTTTCTTTGAAGTCCCTCAAGGGATTCAAGAGTTACACAGCGGACACGAAATTGCTAACGAACGGACGGACAGACGGACACAAGGGGTATAACATAATACGTCCCTTCGGGCGTATAAAAAAAACGAAAGAAATACATTGTACGCACGTTAGTATTTTGCATAATTAGGTGGCATAGGCCGTAAGTGATATAACTGATTTTATTCATGGTAAGTCAATGATCAAGTTATTTTGAACTGGTTAATTAAAGTTCCATAAGGCCTTAAATTTCATTTTAAAAACAGATGATACAGCTGTCCAAATCGAGGTTATGCATAATTATATGGTTAGAAAACTGCTGCTTTTAATATTGCACATGAACTTTTACAGTTTAACATAAAGGGTCGTACAATAGATTCAATTAACTTTTCTACTTTGCTAATAAATATTCAAACTTTGACAAATAATAGAGAAAACAATTCTTTTTAAATAGGATTTAACATGAAATGATATATTTTATGCTCATAACGGAAAAAGTGGCAGCCACGTTTTAAACAAAGGCATTATGAGCCTTTAAAATGACGCTTATCTATGTGACTTCCTTTATAACCATTGCTAATTCGTAGGTCTGTGGCATCCGGTTACAAAATCGTGTTTACTTGTTATCTTCATACAGTCCGCTTTATCCTGATAACAATCTTTGTTTCATACGTATCCACTGATACAGGGTTATACTGGTAATAAATGATAAATAATCACTGTCAAGTATTTTTGTTTTAAGGAAAGGTTCAAGGTAATGACCTGAACAAAAGCGAAAAAAAAAAACAAACAAAAAAAAAAAAAACAGAGGACCAAAAGGCCTTGTATCGGCCATCTGACCTAGGTCTTACCCTAGGGAACCTAGTATCCAGTTTGACCTACATTTCATTACAACATAACATTCTGACCGTGCTTTATTTAAAACAGGAAGATTATTAACCAAGATTTTCAACTATGTGACCTTATGACCTAGTTTCCAGTTTTAGGTGTCCGGTTTTTGAACTTTAACTACATTTTATAAAGGCAGACATTCTGACAAAAATCTATAAAGATCAGTTATAAAATATGGCCTGTAGTATGTAACCAAGATTTTTTCAATAAACTGACCTAATGACCTAGTTTTCTTTTACCTCAGATGACTCAGTTTTGAACTTAAACTAGATTTCACGAAGACAGACAAATATCGTGACAAGTTTCATGAACATCTGGTGGAAAAGTGTAGCTTCCTGAGTGTTTTTTTTTTCTATGATTTGACCTAGTGACCTAGATTTAAACAACAGATGACCTAGATTAAAACTTTACTTAGATTTTATTAAAAATAATATTGTAAACTTTCCAGAAAATGTGTTCATAATATTTTTATTTATTTCCTGAAATAGTTTTAGCGCAAAATTTCACGTTTATGCTTTGAACTACCACGAGATGCTGGGTAGTTATCACGATATTATATTAAGCTTTCAAGCAAAGTTATGCATTTTTCTGAAAACGTTATCGCAATATTTTTTTTCTAGATATACTCTTTATTTCCAGGAAACTTTAGGCTGTTGAAATAAACTTTTCAGAAAAGTTCGAAATATCAACATGATTTCTGAAAGTATCGAGATAACCGCAGCTAAACGTTATCGAGATAATAATGCAAATTATCGCAATAATATTTCCAGGAAACCTTCGAGTATTGAGATACTCTTTTCAGAAATCTTCGCTTTATCAAGATAATTTTTTGAAGTAAATCGATAGGTATCTGGCTATCTCGTGGCAAAAATATGCCACCATAAGAAACACATGAAAATTAATTGTTATTATTAAATTGAAAAGCTTCATTAAGTACGTATTCCTCCGTAGTGTACTGGCCGAGAGCGCCCGAAAGTTTTTTATTACCGAGGCGGCACGGGTTCGTTTCATGACTCGGGCATTTGTTTTGATCAGGCATTTTTAAGATAGTTTAGAAACAAAAACTATAGTATTCTAATGTTCATAATATGGCCCATAACATGTCTGAAACACCCATTTTAAAGAAAGGTCGTTTTAGCCAAATTATGGAGGTCAGTGCCTTTAAAGATTTGACAGGTTCAAACAATGATATACATTTAAACTATAAGTAGATACATAATTATGTTCCAATCCATATGTGTAAAAAAATAAACATTTAGTATGTTAAAGGCACTGACCTCCAGATTTTGGCTAAAAATTATCTTTCTTTCAAATCCATATTATGAACATTAGAATATGAGTTTTTGTTTCTAAGCTATTTTAAAAATGCCGAATCAAGAAAAAAAGATGACCGCGTCGAGAATCGAACCCGAACCGTCGCGGCAAGAAAACAGTTTTCCGCTGCCGCTAGCAATAGCGCTATGGTGGATTTAGTGTTCAATGCGCGCTGAATATAGATATTTATAATCGAAGCAGTTTACCTCCAGTAAAGCGTTACAAACGCTTTTCGATTTTCATCGTAAAAAGTAATAAAAACAACTAATTCTTATGTTTCCGTAACTTATAGTCTGTCAGTAATTAAACTTGAGAGGCTATTTGTAATGAATATGCATGAGTCCAAGATGGCGGCGCCCTACTGGTATTCAGATGCCTTTGGCAGTACCCATGTATCCATTACCTGCTCAGTCAAGTGTATTAAGATTAAAGATTAAATAGAGATAGGCCTTAAAATTTTCAGTGATAGAATTACATTAAATAAAGTCTAGAAATTAATTTCCAAGTGCTTGAAATAACCAAAAATGATTTCACAAATGTGAAGTTTATGATAGTTTTGTTAATATCAATAACAGAAGTTTTATTTTTTAATTTAAAGTTGTGATCCACAAAGAATGACAACTCTTGCCTTGGGCTAGTACTTATAAGTAGAGATCTATTAGTTTACTTCCCTTGCAATTACACAATTGAGTGGAAAATGAAAACTGTTTAAGACACAATATCATACTTTTTTGCACAAAAAAATCATTAAGGATTTATTCATTTGTGTTTGATTTACCCCTCAAGACATGGTTCCTATGATTCTGTCAACTTACATATGGTAAAAAATTAACTTTTAACAAGCCAATAATAAAACGAAGTACCAGTAGGTAAATAGTAGTGCAGATAATACAGTTTTGCTTGTATCAAAATGTCACAATAGATCCACTTTTGTAATACAGAACACCTGGTAGGATTAGTAAAGGTGCAATTATATTGATCTCTATTTCCTATGCCTAGATTAAAGATTTGCATTAACAGCTGATTATTTAGCTAAAATTCAGTAAAAATGCAATTTTAAAAAATTATTACCTCACTTTCCTTATCTTGGTTTGTTGTGCTACTCTGTGCAACTAAATGACACAATTTTATTGTAAAAACATGTATTTGGTTCAGATTGTTGAAATATCTCGAAACGTAAATGTAAAACTAGAAATTATATTCAAATACAAAGAAATGCTCAGCTTTTCAAATAAATTCATTGTAAAGGTGGTTATTTATAAAATGTCATAAAAATCAATAAAACATACATTTGTAATAGGAATCTAACACTGTGAAATAGGTCTTTTTGGTTAATTAAGATAATTATTTGACAGAATTTAAGGAAATTGAAAAATGTCAAAACATTTTGCAATCTGATTGACCATTTTTAACAACTTTACAAACTCCACACCTGCATTTTTGTTATCTCAGCTAAATATAGATATATTTCAGTGAAAAGCGGACACAATCTCTTTTTTTGGAATGCGTACAACTCATCCCAACCTCCACAAGGACAACCCCCGCAAGGGCGGACAATAATTCTGTTGTTATTAAATTATTGTATTTGAACCGTAACGCCGGTTACAATAAGGTAACCCTTAAATCAAAAGTCCCATACAGCAAACCCATAAGGCGTAAAAAAAATGTTTGTTTCCGGTATCCAACCTACCCTAAATTTTTGGCCCGACCCTTAATGTTTTTATGGCATTGGAGATTTTTTTTTTCAACTTTTTAACAGGAAGTTGCAAAACTGCACTTTTTATGCTTTAAAAATGGTCAGTGATGTTAGAAATCAACTTATTGATGCTCTAAAGGTCTGTATTCATTTTTTCACACAAAAAAATTCCGACCTACCTACCCTAATTGTTTTTTGAGCATGTTACTGGAAACAAAGAATTTTTTAGGCCTAACTACTGATATATGGATTTTCTATCCCGATTACGTTATAATAGAACATCCTTCAATATTTTCCATTTCATACCAGGTATGTCACAGTTACAGATGACGTACCGTTAAAAAGTGCTTTAATGTGGATAATTTTCAAACAAAAAGCAAGTGTATCAACCATAGGCATTCGGCACATATCAATATACAGTAAATGGGTGCTGGGTTTATTTCTTTTTGGTCCTGGACTGTCTATAAATGTTTTTTTTTTTTTTTAAAAAAAAAAAAATATATAGCATAATTATTGACCAAACGAATGTGCCGAATGCCTGTTGTATCAACCTATAAGTAGATTGCACATACAGCACAGATATAAGTAGCTTTGCACAATTATATTCAAAGTTTCACAAATATTACATGCTGAAGTTCACCTACAAATGTATCCGGCGTCTCTATGTCCTTAACGAGTACAAGGTTTGTTGTAAAAAAATGTTATCTAGCAAAAGGCTATATTTACCACATGGTGATCAGGACGAAGTTCACTCAATTTGTTCGAATAACAAGAGGACCATGATGGTCCTGAATCGCTCACCTCTTCCCACATGACCCAGTTTTGAGTATGACGTTGTTTTTTCTATTATTTGACATAGTGACCTAGTTTTTGAGCTCATGTGTTCCAGTTCTGAACTTGACCTAGACATTATCAAGATAAAAATTCTGACCAATTTTCATGAAGATCCATTGAAAAATATGGTCTCTAGAGAGGTCACAAGGTTTTTCTATTATTTGACCTATTGACCTAGTTTTCAAAGGTACGTGACCCTGTTTTGAACTTTATCTAGATATCATCAAGGTGAACATTCTCACTAATTTTCATGAAGATCTCATGAAAAGTATGGCCTCTAGAGAGGTCACAAGGTTTTTCTATTTTTATACCTACTGGCCTAGTTTTTGACCGCACGTGATCCAGTTTCGAAACTGACCTAGATATCATCAAGGTGAACATTCAGATCAATTTTCATGAAGATCCATTGAAAATAAAGATTTTTCTAATTTTAGACCTAATGACCTAGTTTCTGACCGCAGTTGACCCAGTTTCAAACTTGACCTAGATATCATCAAGATGAACATTCTGACCAACTTTCATACAGATCCCATGAAAAATATGGCCTCTAGAGAGATCACAACGTTTTTACATTATTTGACCTACTGACCTATTTTTTGATGGCACGTGACCCACTTTAGAACTTGACCTAAATATCATCAAGATGAATATTCCCACCAATTTTTATGCAGATCCATTCACATGTATGGCCTCTAGAGAGGTCACAAGGTTTTTCTATTTTTAGACCTATTGACCTAGTTTTTGACCGCACATGACCCTGTTTCAAACTTGATATAGATATCCTAAAGATGAATATTCAGACCCACTTTCATACAGATCCCATGACAAATATGGCCTTTAGAGAGGTCACAAGGTTTTTCTATTATTTGACCTACTGACTCAGTTTTTGAAGGCACGTGACCCACTTTCAAATTTGACCTAGATATCATCAAGATAAACATTCAGACCAACTTCAAGGTGAACATTCTCACTAATTTTCATGAAGATCTCATGAAAAGTATGGCCTCTAGAGAGGTCACAAGGTTTTTCTATTTTTAGACCTACTGACCTAGTTTTTGACCGCACATGACCCTGTTTCAAACTTGATATAGATATCCTAAAGATGAATATTCAGACCCACTTTCACACAGATCCCATGAAAAATATGGCCTCTAGAGAGGTCACAAGGTTTTTCTATTATTTGACCTACTGACCTAGTTTTTAATAGCACGTGACCCACTTTTAAACTCGTCCTAGGTATCATCAAGGTGAACATTCTGACAAATTTTCATGAAGATCCATTGAAAAATATGGCCTCTAGAGAGGTCACAAGGTTTTTCTATTTTTAGACCTACTGACCTAGTTTTTGGCCGAACGTGACCCAGTTTCGAAATTGATCTAGATATCATCAAGATGAACATTCTGACCAATTTTCATGAAGATCCATTGAAAATTATGGCCTCTAGAGTGGTCGCAAGGTTTTTCTATTTTTAGACCTACTGACCTAGTTTTTGGCCGCACTTGACCCAGATTCGAACTTAACCTAGATATCATCAAGGTGAACATTCTGACCAACTTTCATGAAGATCCATTGAAAATTATGGCCTCTAGAGTGGTCACAAGGTTTTTCTATTTTTAGACCTACTGACCTAGTTATTGGCCGCACATGACCCAGTTTCAAACTTGACCTAGGAATTCATCAAGATGAACATTCTGACCAATTTTCATGAAGATCCATTGAAAATTATTGCCTCTAGAGTGGTCACAAGGTTTTTCTATTTTTAGACCTACTGACCTACTTTTTGGCCGCACGTGACCCAGTTTCGAACTTGACCTAGAATTTACCAAGATGAACATTCTGACCCATTTTCATAAAGATCCCATGAAAACTGTGACCTCTAGAGATGTCACAAGGAAAAGTTTACGCACGGACGACGGACGCTGCGCGATCACAAAAGCTCACCTTGTCACTTCGTGAGAGGTGAGCTAATAAAAAAAAAAGAAAAAAGAAGGAAAACAACAACTGGGATGTATTTATAACATTCTCAATTAAGTTCACGCTACAGTCGGTCACAGTTAATTTCCGCATTTTATTTGTGTAACTTACACGTACTGCCGTTAAGACTATTAAATGCAACATTTTGAATAGTTTTCACCGTTTTACATGTGTGTGAATTTTTAGAGACTTTTTTTCTGAGGAGGAAAGTTTTTTCTATAGTCACACCATTTACAGAGTGTAGAGATAGGCCTTAAAATTTTCAGTGATAGAATTACATTAAATAAAGTCTAGAAATTAATTTCCAAGTGCTTGAAATAACCAAAAATGATTTCACAAATGTGAAGTTTATGATAGTTTTGTTAATATCAATAACAGAAGTTTTATTTTTTAATTTAAAGTTGTGATCCACAAAGAATGACAACTCTTGCCTTGGGCTAGTACTTATAAGTAGAGATCTATTAGTTTACTTCCCTTGCAATTACACAATTGAGTGGAAAATGAAAACTGTTTAAGACACAATATCATACTTTTTTGCACAAAAAAATCATTAAGGATTTATTCATTTGTGTTTGATTTACCCCTCAAGACATGGTTCCTATGATTCTGTCAACTTACATATGGTAAAAAATTAACTTTTAACAAGCCAATAATAAAACGAAGTACCAGTAGGTAAATAGTAGTGCAGATAATACAGTTTTGCTTGTATCAAAATGTCACAATAGATCCACTTTTGTAATACAGAACACCTGGTAGGATTAGTAAAGGTGCAATTATATTGATCTCTATTTCCTATGCCTACAGAGTGCTGAAATTAACTAAGAAAAATGTAAATGTATACTTACACGAAAATTACGAGCTTCTGCATCTTTTTGTGAAACATTATCACTCTCCTGTATCAATACAATTTCCCAAAAATAACATTTAATATATTATAATAGTTTCAAACGCTTTGACACTAGATTTGAATGACCCGAGCTCGTATTACAGAAAACGCGTTTTTCGTCGATATTTCATATAAGAGTTTCCAGCTTTTAACTGTTTATATCCTTTATAAAAGACGTAAATGCAGAATGAAAATTCCAAAGTTATATATCTTTATATTTTAAATACGTGTGCAGTCAGTAAACAAGTGTTGATATTTTTTCACAATGCTGATAATAGTGTTCAGAATATAGGCTACGCCGTGTCAAAGTGACCCGGCGGTACATGAAAGTCATACGATATGAGTAACAGATTTAACGTTATATCGTCTGCTATTTCATTTTTATAACTATATTTATAATAATGTTATTCTAAATGATTCACTAAATTTTCTCATTGGCGTTTACATGGTTTATATCAATGTATAAATGATAAGGTCACGTTGATCTGGCGGAAATAGGCCATATAGATGTCGAAATGAACGTACGGTTCAAATAGCGGTCAATCGTCAGCGGTCAAGCCAGGACACAGTCTATCGTCTACATATCTACCTATCTAGATGACCGAAACATCAACTATGGTCCCGACTTGACACGGTCACTTTGTACATAACAATCAAACATTCAGTGCAGAACTATATTACTTGCGTAAGCATTCGACATTTGGCATAATAGTGGTTGTTAAACGGTTTTACGTTAAACCAATAGTGAAAGGGGATGTTACAAAAATGCACAAAGTATGACTGAGCATGACCATTTAAAAATTACTTAACCGAATAAAAAAGTGTGTAAACCAAATAAGTATTGTAGGTTGTCACAATCGTTGCTGAATACCAAAAAGGAAGTGCACGTTAAGTTTCGGCTCTATAGGATATCGTACATGGTTTAGACTGCATACTCACCTTAAAGCAATTTTGAGAGTATTATTATTAAATTGGAAATTACTCTCATCAGATATACAAGTAAGGCCTGCTTAGGGAAGTGGTAATTATAGATATGTGTCATATTGGAAAACAATTATAAATGGTGAGAACTAGATGAAATGGGGGTAATAAACTTCGCCCTTACCGTGTACACTTAAAGATGACTTATAATATTGCTAATGGTGTAGGTAGAATTAAAGGTGGATAATCAGATTTTGGCCATGTAACGGATTTGTTCGAAACTTTAGCATCTGATCATTTACACTCATTTATGTTCACTTAACACTTAATACAAATTAGATTTTCACTGGAGGTATTTTTGAAATTTCATTTTCCTATCCTGGTTGCCCAACCAAGATAGAGTTATTTTATCATAAGTATAAATTTGATAAACATACTTTGCCTAAGGAAATGTATAAATATTAGACATATTGTAATATATTTGTAAAATATTTGCATTAAAAATCATGTATTTAGATGGAATTCATTAGAAACGCAAGTTTGAAAAATTATTATTACCTCCCTTTGCCTATCTTGGTTGCGCAACCAAGATAGATTGGAAATAATTGAATTCAGAAGCTACACACAGCTTTTAAACTTGCATTTTGGTTCAGATTGTTCAATAGTTGATATGTCTATCAAATGCAAATGTAAAACTAGACATTGTATCGAAATAAAAAGAAATACCCTGCTGTTTATATACTTTCATATTAAAGGGGAGTAATTACAAAATTTTATAAAAATAATAAAATATACATTTCAAATAGGAATCTAACTCTATGTAATAGGTCTTTTTGTTCCTTAAATAATTCTCTACCAGTATATACAAAAAGTAAAAAATGTCATTAAATGTTGTTTAAATGTGATTGACCACCTTTAAGGCTACACTAAACTATATACAGAAGAAGGAAGGTATAAAAGATTCCTGCTGATAAGTGTAGTGCTAGTTTGAAACAAGAAGTATCTTTAAAAAAGATACACGGCCGCATTAGTCAATGTACACATTAAGCTACGAATCGTGAATGCACTCTGCACTTTTACATACGATCGGGTATTAATAAAGCAAAACAAAAAAGTAGTTTATAAAGTAAATTTTCATGTTTTTTATGCAGAACATATTTTACAGAATACATATTAATAATAAGACTAAAAAAGAGGGACCGAAAAGTGGGGGTGGGAGGGCAAATTACCATTTTGAAAGCGTCAATGGATACGAAATTACCAAAACGGGGACGATTTGACTGGGGGACGAGTTGGCTAGGGGACGAATTGACTGGAGATCTGGCAGAGTCGAACTCTGCCGCAGGGGACTCAGGTTTATGACGCTCTACAAGCTATTTCCACAGGAGCCTTGCAACGGATTATACTGTCAGAGCACCTGCACACCCCTTAAGAAAATATTGTCTATTCCATTTGGAGTTTTTCATCCACCAGTCAGCTGTTAAATGATATTCACCCCAGATATAACAGGAAGTAAAGATGAAATCAATACCGGCCTGCGGTCTGAATTATATATTTTTTGAAGAGTTATGCGGACAACACCCCACGACCCCTATCTCCGCTGCTCAATTTGACCAAGGTGGTCAAACTCTCCTCTTTGATTTTTTTCCAGTTATTATTATATCCACATTTTCATTTCATTTTATTTGAAAAAAAAAATGTTATTATCATTTTATTTGAATTATTGTTTTTCTTCAACAAAATCAAAGCTGAGCAAGGGTGGAATTTGTCTGGGGTGGGTATTTTGTTCTACATTCTTTGTTTGACATTCTGAATAGGATGACCTTCCTCCAGTTGCAACAAGCATCCCAGTTTGATTTTTTCCTACTGCATTTTAAGTCCCTTATCTTCAGATCGGAAAATCTTTGCCGATCAGATAAAGAAAGAAAATAGACACACATAAATAACAAAACATTTTAAAACCGTTGGTTACTTTGGTTTCATCAATGTACTTGGGCTACACCTTGAAAATGATAAATAACAAGTATCTAGTTACAAATTGACAGAGACATGTAAGGCCAAGACAATGTGTTTAATGTCTAAATATGTTATTAAATTAATGTAGTACATGTAGTATGCACAGTAATTGGTGTATTAACGGTGCGTTAAGACCACACTTTGTTTCTTTGTTCTACAGTGTAAGATAGTTATTATTCTATGTTTATAAAACTATACGGAGAAGAGAATTACTGAATAAGTTTGCAGATAAAGTTGTGAAAACATTAATTCAATGAAGGCCTAAATTGTCCACCCGCCTTCTTGTAGAATAGCTGTGTTATACCAGTATTATCAGAAAAGTTCATGTGGGAGGAAAAATAGGTCACTAGGTCGTGGTTGGTCTTTAAAGACTCGCCACAGAATAACTGTATTCGAGTCTGTTTCCATGATGGTAATTATACATGCTTTGCATGAAAAGAGCGAGAAATACAAGAATCTGGCCAAGACAATGTGTTTAATGTCCAAACATTTTGTTGAATTAATGTAGGATTATGCACAGTATTTGACATATTAAGCCGAGTTTAGACCACACTTTATATCTACAGGGTTAGATAATTTATCAATGTTTTTAAACCTATATTGAAAAGAGATTGACTGAATAAGTTTGCAGATGAAGTTATGAAAACACATTAATTCAAGGAAGGCTTTAATTGTCCATCTGTCATTATGCAATATAGCTGTATTTTCACCAGAATGATTTTCACGAAGTTCACGTGGGAGGAAAATGTAGGTCACTATATTTCTTGTCCCGTCGTTACGTCTTCCAAAAATGTTACGCGTCGCATCGTCGTGCGGCACATGACACTACGATGACCTTAACCGCCTTCCGTAGTGTTGCAGTATATATTATGTGTTTACCATACAAAATAATATATGCATTTGTTTAAAATTCCGAAAAATGAATTTACGATTGACATGAAACGTTATTTTCATTTTAAATCATCGTAAAACATAGTTTTTTCCACCAATAATAAATAATAAAGAAGAAAACGTATTCCTAGGTGGACCATTTACAATGATACCGACCATCCTAAGTTATTGATGGAAACAGATACATTAAAATATGCCCGCTTGAGAGATGTGCCCGACCTGGTTATTTCGTCCGTTCAGCGGAGTTTATCATAAATGGAGGGCCCTAGATGATGCTGGAGTAACTTTTATATCTTTAACCCAAACCATTTGTTTGTATTTGTTTAAATGTATAAAAGATATGTATCCGTAGGGAGGATTATACGTACTATCCATTACAACAATACACCAGACCAATCACGCAGTATAAACGAATGCGCATACTCAACAAATCCACTAACTCAATAAGATTGATGTCGATGCTGCTTTACCGTACACGCATGAATTGTACATTTGTAATGGTTCAACATTTGCATAAAATTACTCTGGTCTCTGTTATCTTGTCTTGCATATCAGCAGTGTCATTTTAGTCTTTTTTAAAATGATTTTGATGAAAGTAGCTATAGATATTTCTCTGTCTGAAAGTTAACTGCATCGCAATGATACAATATGACTAAACTAAACGTTAACAAAACCAGTGTCCTGGATTCCGCAACTATTTTGACTTGTTCTGCGCATATAACTAAAAGATTATGTACATAAAACGTAGATAGAGACGAATGACACACTGCCCTCATCCAAGCTTCCCAGCGCCCGGGAACACAACTCTCGTCCTTCCCTTTCATAGTCGTGTACCTGCAGGCTAGCTGGACAGCTGATCACGTGCTCCATATAGTTTTAATTTGATACTATTATTAGGTGACCACCATTTGTAAACACGGAAAAAATGAAAAGAAAAAAAAACACATCAAATAACATATAAGACTGCTGAAAAACACTTCCTGAAATATACCAATCGAGCAAATATTGAACAGTTTCCAGCATTTCACGTTCAATGCAAACAAATAGTAACTGACAGCGTTTCAGTATATTTTTCAATTTTACGATTTCACAATTTACAGTGGCAAAAGAGCCCCTTATTAAAAATACTAAACAAGAGGGTCATGAAGGCCCTGTATCGCTCACCTGACCAACTGACCTAAAGATCATCAAGATTAACATTCTACCCAAGTTTCAGGAAGATACAGTCATAAATGTGGCCTCTAAAGTGTTAACTAGCTTTTCCTTTGATTTGACCTGGTGACCTAGTTTTTTACCCCACATGACCAAGATTCGAATCTGACCTAAAGATCATCAAGATCAACATTCTGACTAAGTTTCATGAAGATACAGTCATAAATGTGGCCTCTAGACTGTTAACAAGCTTTTCCTTTGATTTGACCTAGTGACCTAGTTTTGTATCCCATCTGACCCAGATTTGAACATGCACTATAAATTATCAAGATTAACATTCTGACTAAGTTTCATTAAGATATGGTCATATATGTGGCCTCTACAGTGTTAACTAGCTTTTCCTTTGATCTGACCCGTTGACCTAGTTTTTGACCCTACATGACCCAGATTCAAACTGGACCTTGAGATCATCAAGATTAACATTCTGACCAGGTTTCATGAAGATACAGTCATAAATGTGGCCTCTACAATGTTAACTAACTTTTCCTTTGATTTGACCTGGTGACCTAGTTTTTAACTCTACATGACCCAGATTCAAACTGGACCTTGAAATCATCAAGATCAACATTCTGACCAAGTTTCATGAATATATAGTCATAAATGTGGCCTCTACAGTGTTAACAAGCTTTTCCTCTGATTTGACCCGGTGACCTAGTTTTTGACCCCAGATGACCCAATATCAAACTCGTCCATAATTTTATTGAGGGCAACATTCTGACCAAGTTTCATTAAGATTGGGCAAAAATTGTGACCTCTAGAGTGTTAACAAGCGTTTCCTTTTATTTGACCTGGTGACCTAGTTTTTAACCCCAGATGACCCAATATCGAACTTGTCCAAGATTTCATTGAGGGCAACATTCTGACCAAGTTTCATTAAGATTTGGCCAAAATTGTGACCTCTAGAGTGTTAACAAGCTTTTCCTTTGATTTGACCTGATGACCTAGTTTTTGACCCCAGATAACCCAATATTGAACTCATCCAAGATTGTATTCAGAGTAACATTCTGACCAAGTTTCATTAAGTTTGTGCCAAAATTATGGGACACCTGCACTTTACCGGTACGCACTTTCAATAAATACTCTCTCTTTATCTTTATGGGGGCTACAGCCCCCACACCCCCTTTTTTCTTTTTTGTTTATTGAATAGATTATTGCTACAATAATAGTGATTGTAACAAGCACACCCTGCCTTTTAAAATCCTAGCAGGAAGTGCGCACCGGTAAAGTGCATTATAGCCAAAATTATGACCTCTAGAGTGTTAACAGTCAAATTGTTGACGACGGACGACGGACACAGGGCGATCAGAAAAGCTCACCTTTGAGCACTTCGTGCTCAGGTGAGCTAAAAAAGGAACACGATTTTACATTTTACATTTACGTGTGAACTTAGTTCGAAATTGAAAAGCATACTGTCATTCGTTATTAGATGGACAGTTAAAGCTGTGGTCGATTTTTATGATTGTTCCGTCGCTTATTTTGCAGTTCATTGTAACGGAACATATTAAACAGTATATAATATACGGTCCGTATTTTGGAAACTCCTCCCGACGTACTTTGATAACTCCATACACTTTTCCTCGACATACGACTTGGGCTGTTTTTTGTGCAGGCAAACAGCTATAGTGTTTCCATGTGGGCTTTCATTTATACAACTGTCATACAGCTAACTCTTATTTTTTTCCTAAACAGTAGTAGGAAAGCATTTTAATCCGTGTACATGGAGCCATATTCGGAACGCTTCCTGCTTTCGTATGCATTACCGTACATAGCTTGACTGCAAGACTAGCTACTAGCCTGATAATAAAGAATTTGTCACAAAATTTTAACTTTTGTCATTTGTAATAGTGACAAATGCCAGTCTATTTTAGAGATTTTCAGAGAACTGATTATAAGAAATTGGACATAGTATATAGGCCGGCTACATTCACAATTAAAAATATTTATATCATAGTATAGGAGCTAGTCTACTTGCCTGCAAATACGACCCCAGATGAGCTTCATCTAAGCCCTATACGGTGAAAACTGGTTAAAATAGAACTTCAGCATGAAAAACGGTATCAATGTTCATTGTATAAATAATCACACTATAAAATTAAAATTCAGCATTTGCATGTATTCCCATACCCTATTTATAACCGGACAGTAATTTCCAAGGTCCACCTACCTTCAAGAATTTAATTGTTTTAAGTATTTTTGAAATATGCACAAAAATGTATAATTATTATCATATATTATTTTTTACAAACCCTTTCCTCATGAAGTCTCCAGTTTTTAACTATACATGGAATATATCTACAGAAATAAACCTCCACGATCTCATCAAACATTTTACCGCAAGTCTTTTCTTTTCAAATTAACTAAAATATTTTGTAAAATATATTTTCTTCTTTATATACTAAGCGCTAGACATTCAGTTTTACGTAATTTTGATCAGTACTTACTTTGGATGTAGATTGTGGAGATGGATGTCAAATTTTGCTTTCACCGGGATTTGAACCCGCGACCTTCGCATCAGGATCATATTAATCATAGTAACGTAATACCATCATTAGTACTTGATGATATGAAATGTTAAACGAGTCAGACGTAGTTTATACACATTTAAAATTGTGACAAAGGCGTAAGAATACTTATGCAAGAGGGATTGTTTTCTTTCAACTATTCGAAGAAACACTTCCTACCAGCGATAACAATAGTTATGACATGACATCCTTAAATTCTTGTTCAGTCTGTCATCGGTCCATATTATAGTCAGGGTATTTATTTGTTTCAGTGTGAGATTGAATTATCTTTTCACGAGTGAACACCAGATGCAATATTTTGACGACAGGCATAGCCACGAGCGAAAATGCAAGATATCTATGGTGTTCATGATTGAATGATATTTTGATCTTACATGTAATACTTTTTTTTCTTTTTATTTCATGTTTTGACTAAATTTACTCAATTTATAGTTTCTCACAAGTGAAAAATATATTCGATATTTTCACTGTGAAAATACTAGATTTATTGAACTCTAATACATCGATAATTTACTGATAACTGTATCTAATACCTTAATTTTTATCCATATATGTGTTATGCTCGCAACACATAAAATAACTTCCTATCCCCTCTTGAAATAACTTCCTATCGCCTCTTGGAAGATGAAACAATTGTTTATTTTGGAGGCTCTGCTTCTGTCGTTGCCTTTGCTAACAAGTAGGCCTGCAGGAATATTTCCCGATCCGTGTTTCTTATATAAAAAAACTGTAGATACTCGCGGTTCTTTATTCACAAAACATGGGATAGCGCGTTTGACTCCTGATACGCCAGATGTGGATTCGAGTTACATTCGAACTGGATTTTAACCGATATTCTTCGCAATCCCTCGTGTAGGCTCTAACATGCAGATGATAGCCGGTAGTAACAGTACTATCTCTTCATAATAATTGATTATTATAATGCAGTGAAAAATTCACAATTGCGTAAAATGCATTCTGTTTTGTTGTAATTCTTTTAAAGATCAGTTTCGAAAGATAATGGTACAATGTACTTAAAAACTAGCTCAAATGTATTGCGTGAAAAGTGAGATAATCTCATTTTTAACAAGAAATACAAAAAAAAAACAACAGCAAAAAACAAACAACAACATTTAACTGAACTGAACGGGAATGCATTCTGTCCCATGTAGCATGTAGATCGTTTTATGTACAATATTACTTTGACCTGGTCATGCACATTTTTCGTGTCACCTCTATCTGCTTTGTATTGCATCCGATGTCATTAACGAGTCAAGTCTACATACCTTAGTTTTTGTCCACCGAGTATTTTTACTACATGCACTTTTCAAATAGCAGAACGTTTAGACTTATTTAGCTCTGTGGTATTATTAAAAATACACGAGGAGTAATTTCGGTATAAAAGTTCTTGATCTTGGGCTCGATTCCCGTTGCTTTTTTAGAGAAGGTCTAGGTAAAAATACTTACATTTTGTGCAGGAAGGCCAGACTGATAACCTATCCATTACATTCCAAAAAAAACAGCAAGAGAAACGGTTCCAAGACTGTTTAAAAGTATTTAGGCGCGGCTAGCTTGGCTCCCTGGCTGCATGGTTAATGAAGAACTGATATATGTAAATAAGAACAAACATAGGGACGGGAGCCAGTCTAAGGCGCGGCATACGTTTTCTCCTGCGATTATTACATGTGTGGTTCAAAATGTGGACATTGTTGGCCTTAAAGTCAAGTGTTCTGATACTTTGTAATTTTTTGGTATAATAGTCTGGCAAATTATCCAAAATATGAGTTTATGATTTTTTGCTGTAATTTACGGTTATATGTTTTTAAAGTTCAAATACCCAGCGCTCCAAGTTCTTATGGTGCAACACGGCAATCTCAGAGAAATTCATGGCTTGCTGATTTCGAATCACTTTCATGTTTGAAATTCTTCTATGTACGTAGAATTCTTTCATTGGCTTAGCGAAGATTATTGATTGGGTGCTAGTCTTACTCATTTGGCTTATCGGGATGATATTTTATGTTTGTTATCCCTCTAACATGCACCAGAAAAAACGGATATTTCATTGGGGATTTCCGAACAGAAAAATGCAGAATAAGTTTGGACGTGACGGGACAACGACAGTCAGAAGTTATCACGCTGTCCTAAAACGTCCTATTATTTAGACTATCCGGGTGCCTGCCCGTGCCGTTTTGAATGACCAGGAAAGGTGAAAAAATGGGTTCATCGGGCCGGGCCAGAACGGATCAGGCCTGTAATTAGAGAATCCTGCATATTTATCCACTAGACCAGTACTGCAGTAGTTTCGTTGCAGTTTAGGCTGAACGTCGAGTGTACTTTATAAAAAAAAATTAAGGCTAAATGCAGTTCAACATTCGCTTTCATTTTTCAGACTAATTCAAGTATAACCTGGTCATGTAAGATACTGACTGATATAACTTTGCAACCTAACTAGCCCTATCGACTATCACATCCACCCAAACGTTCTTGAAATAATGAAAGAAATACTTGAGATACTTAAAAATGCCGCTTATATAAACTTGCAAGGTTTGACCGACTGTAAACATGTATACTGACCGCCAGATGTACCTTTCTACTGGGTCATATCAGGTCAACGGACTTGTACAAAGCCAATTGTTTGATCTAGCAATATCTTACAAGAGGGTTAAATCAATCGGCATATAAATAAACTTCGTTCAAGTATAGTACCTGGGTCACAAGGGCACAATGACACTTTGAGTGACGTGCGAACTGGTTTCTAACTAGGACTGTCCGGGACTTATAACAATATTGTTGTCTAGAACAACACCTTCAATAAAACTACCAACCTTGCCCGATCATGACAGCCCTCGTTTCCCGACTACACTGTTTTTCAGTTTTTTAAATTATGAAATCACTTAAATAATAACATTATAGTACAATCTTCCCTAATTAACAATAACAAGCAAAGGAAAATGTAGCCAGCCAGTCAATGTTGAAATTTTGAGGAATTTGGGCGCTGGAGCCGCACCCCAATAAGTTCATCCTTAATGAAGTTCTGTTTTGCTTAGATTATAGCAGAAAACCAATATGCAATATGGTTTGAATCTGCTGTCACTATTTTGATCCATGTCTTTGCGAAACACCTTAGTTATGCATGTTGGGAATAATGTTTCGAGCACAACAAACAGACCACGATTGTACATGGAGGAGGTATGTTTTTTCATGCACACCCTCATCTTTATTTAACTTGATTAACTTCTTCAGATCTTCTAGCAGTTTTATACTTACTTACGCTTGAAGTGCTCATTGAGCTTTTGGGACTTTTGATGTAGTTCTAAGTACTGACGTAAAAATACCAAATTGCATCAATGTCGTGAAATTTAATGAACAAGTTGCTTCAAATCTTGGTTCTCATAAGTATCGGACGAGTTATACACTTATCATGTACATACCTAAACAAGAAGTAGAACACGAAATGCCCCCATTCATGCATGCAGTAACTGCACAAGGAATAGAAACTAGAAAATGCTTTTGTAAACAAGAGGACCATGATGGTCCTGAATCGCTCACCTATCCCAACATGACCCAGTGTTGAACTGAGTATGACCTAGTTATTTCTATTATTTGACATAGTGACCTAGTTTTTGAGCACATGTGACCTAGATATCATCAAGATAAAAAATTCTGACCAATTTTCATGAAGATCCATTGAAAAATATGACCTCTAGAGAGGTCACAAGGTTTTTCTATTATTTGACCTAATGACCTAGTTTTTGAAGGCATGTGACCCACCTTTAAACTTGACCTAGATATCATCAAGGTGAACATTCTCACCAATTTTCATGAAGATCTCCTGAAAAATATGGCCTCTAGAGAGGTCACAAGGTTTTTCTATTTTTCGACCTACTGACCTAGCTTTTGACCGCACATGACCCAGTTACGAACTTGACCTAGATATCATCAAGCTAAACATTCTCACCAATTTTCATGAAGATCCATTGAGAAATATGGCCTCTAGAGACATCACAAGATTTTTCTATTTTTAGACCTACTGACCTAGTTTTTGACCGCACGTAACCCAGTTCGAACTTGACCTAGATATCATCAAGGTCAACATTCTGACCAATTTTCATGAAGATCTCTTGAAAAATATGGCCTCTAAAGAGGTCACAAGGTTTTTCTATTTTTAGATCTACTAACCTAGTTATTGACCGCACGTGACCCAGTTTCGAACTTGACCTAGATATCATGAAGATGAACATTCTGACCAATTTTCATAAAGATCCCATGAAATATATGGCCTCTAGAGAGGTCACAAAGTTTTTCTATTTTCAGACCTACTGACCTAGTTTTTGACCATACGTGACCCAGTTTCAAACTTGACCTAGATATCATCAAGGTGAACATTCTGACCATTTTTCATGAAGATCTCATGAAAAATATGGTCTCTAGAGAGGTCACAAGGTTTTTCTATTTTTAGACCTAGTGACCTAGTTTTTGACCCCACGTGACCCAGTTTCGAACTTGACCTAGGTATCATCAAGGTGAACATTCTGACCAATATTCATGAAGATCTCATGAAAAATATGGCCTCTAGAGAGGTCACAAGGTTTTTCTATTTTTAAACCTACTGACCTAGTTTTTGATCCCACGTGACCCAGTTTCGAACTTGACCTAGATATCATCAAGGTGAACATTCTGACCAATTTACATGAAGATCTCATGAAAAATATGGCCTCTAGAGAGGTCACAAGGTTTTTCTATTTTTAGATCTACTGACCTAGTTTTTGACCGCACCTGACCCAGTTTCGAACTTGACCTAGATATCATCAAGATGAACATTCTGACCAACTTTCATAAAGATCCCATGAAAAATGTGACCTCTAGAGTGGTCACAAGCAAAAGTTTACGGACGGACGGACGGACGACGGACGACGGACGCCACGCGATCACAAAAGCTCACCTTGTCACTTCGTGACAGGTGAGCTAAAAAGCGCATGTCTCCCCCAATGCAAAGTCCTATAGGCAAGAAGTCAATAGGGGTCAGGAGCAAAAGTCAAAGAGACACTGATGGTTGGTTGCAATAGGGATCATCTACTTGGCATGTCCAATCATCCCCCTAAATTTCAACACTCTTGGCCTAGTGGTTCTCAAGTCACTGTTCAGGCTTCTGTGACCTTGACCTTTGATCAAGTGATCTCAAAATAAATAGGGGTCATCTACTCTGCAAGTCCAATCATCCTATTAAGTTTCAACATTGTAGGTCAAGTGGTTCTCAAGTTATTTCCAAAAAATGATTTTACACGAACAGGCCACTGTGGCCTTGACCTTTAATAGACTGACCCCAAAATCAATAGGGGTCATCTACTCTGCATGTTCAATCATCCTATGAAGTTTCAACATTCTGGGTCGAGTGGTTCTCAAGTTATTGATCGGAACTGGTTATCAATGTTCAGGCCCCTGTGACCTTGACCTTTAACGGAGTGACCCCAAAAACAATAGGGGTCATTTACTCTGCATGAACAATCATCATATGAAGTTTCAACATTCTGGGTCGAGAGGTTCTCTATTGATTAGAAATGGTTTTCCATGTTCAGGCCCCTGTGGCCTTGACCTTTAACAGAGTGACCCTAAAATCATTAGGGGTCATCTACTCTGTATGACCAATCATCCTATGAAATTTCATCATTCTGGGTCAAATGGTTCTCTAGTTACTGACCGGAAATGGTTTTCAATGTTCAGGCCCCTGTGACCTTGACCTTTCAGAGTGACCCCAAAATCGTAAGGGGTCATCTACTCTGCATGACCAATCATCCTATGAAGTTTCAACATTCTGGGTCAAGTGGTTCTCAAGTTACTGACCGGAAATGGTTTTCAATGTTCAGGCCCCTGTGACTTTGACCTTTAATAAGTGACCCCCAAAATCGATAGGGGTCATCTACTTTGCATGTACAATCATCCTATGAAGTTTCAACATTCTGGGTCAAGTGGTTCTCTAGTTATTGATCGGAAATGGTTTTCCATGTTCAGGCCCCTGTGACCTTGATCTTTGACAGAGTGACCCCAAAATCAATAGGGGTCATCTACTCTTCATGACCAATCATCCTATGAAGTTTCAACATTCTGGGTCAAGTGGTTCTCAAGTTACTGACTGGAAATGGTTTTCAATGTTCAGGCCCCTGTGACCTTGACCTTTTATGGAGTGACCCCAAAATCGATAGGGGTCATCTACTTTGCATGTACAATCATCCTATGAAGTTTAAACATTCTGGGTCAAGTGGTTCTCTAGTTATTGATCGGAAATGGTTTTCCATGTTCAGGCCCCTGTGACCTTGACCTTTGACAGAGTGACCCCAAAATCAATAGGGGTCATCTACTCTTCATGACCAATCATCCTATGAAGTTTCAACATTCTGGGTCAAGTGGTTCTCAAGTTACTGACCGGAAATGGTTTTCAATGTTCGGGCCCCTGTGACCTTGACCTTTAATGGAGTGACCCCAAAATCGATTGGGGTCATCTACTCTGCAAGTACAATCATCCTACGAAGTTTCAACATTCTGGGTCAAGTGGTTCTCTAGTTATTGATCGGAAATGGTTTTCCATGTTCAGGCCCCTGTGACCTTGACCTTTGACAAGAGTGACCCCAAAATCAATAGGGGTCATCTACTCTTCATGATCAATTATCCTATGAAGTTTCAACATTCTGGGTCAAGTGGTTCTCAAGTTACTAACCGGAAATGGTTTTCAACGTTCGGGCCCCTGTAACCTTGACCTTTAATGGAGTGACCCCAAAATCGATAGGGGTCATCTACTTTGCATGTACAATCATCCTATGAAATTTCAACATTCTGGGTCAAGTGGTTCTCTAGTTATTAATCGGAAATGGTTTTCAATGTTCAGGCCCCTGTGACCTTGACCTTTGACAGAGTGACCCCAAAATCAATAGGGGTCATCTACTCTTCATGACCAATCATCCTATGAAGTTTCAACATTCTGGGTCAAGTGGTTCTCTAGTTATTGATCGGAAATGGTTTTCAATGTTCGGGCCCCTGTGACCTTGACCTTTGATGGAGTGACCCCAAAAACAATAGGGGTCGTCTACTCCAGCAGCCCTACAACCCTATGAAGTTTGAAGGTTCTAGGTCAAATGGTTCTCCAGTTATTGCTCGGAAATGAAGTGTGACGTACGGAAGGACGGACAGGGCAAAAACAATATGTCTCCTGGGGGAGACAATTATTTGGTCACTGTGCTTCCATACTGACCTCGAATCAATAATTATGGGTCATTTACCAGTCATAAGTGATCTTAAACCAAAGCATTCTCTAGTTATTTGGCAAAACAATTCTACTGTTCTGCGTCAATGTGACCTTGACCTTTGACCTACTGACCTCAAAATCAATAGGGGTCATCTGCTGGTCAGATCAACCTACCTATTAAGATTTGTGATCCTAGGCCCAAGCATTCTCAAGTTATCATTCGGATACCGTTTAACTGTTCTGGGTCACTATGACCTTGACCTTTGACCTCAAAATCAAAAGGGGTTATCTACTGGTCATGACCAACCTCCTTATCAACTTCCATGATAGTAGGCACAAGCATTCTTGAGTTATCATCCAGAAATGGTTTAACTGTTCTGGGTCAGTGTCCTTTACCTTTGACCTACTGGCCTCAAAATCAATAGGGGTCATCTGCTGGTCATGACCAACCTCCTTATCAACTTTCATGATCCTAGACCAAAGCGTTCTTGAGGTATCATCCAGAAACCGTTTAACTGTTCCGGGTCACTGTGACTTTGACCTCAAAATCAATAGGGGTCATCTGCTGGTCATGACCAACCTCCCTTTCAACTTTCATGATCCTAGGCTCAAGCATTCTTGAGTTATCATCCGGAAACCGATTGGTCTTCATATCAACCAACCTACATCTGCAAAATAATATACCCCTCCTTCTTTGAAGGGGGGGGGGGGGGGGGGGGCATAACCTACAGACCTCAAAATCAATAGGGGTCACCTACTGGCCATGACAAACCTCCCTATCAACTTCCATGACCCTAGGCGCAAGTATTCTTGAGTTATCATCCAGAAACAGTTTAACTGTTCTGGGTCACTGTGTCCTCGACCTTTGACCTACTGGCCTCAAAATCAATAGGGGTCACCTGCTGGTAATAGCCAACCTCCCTATCAACTTTTATGATCTTAGGCCCAAGCGTTCTTAAGTTATCATCCGGAAACCGTTTAACTGTTCCAGGCCACTGTGACGTTGACCTTTGACCTACTGATCTCAAAACTATTAGGGGCCATCTGCTGGTCATGACCAACCTACCTATCAACTTTCATGATCCTAGACCAAAGCGTTATTGAGTTATCATCCAGAAACCGTTTAACAGTTCTCGGTCGCTGTGACCTTGACCTTTGACCTCAAAATCAATAGAGGTCATCCGCTGGTAATAGCCAACCTCCCTATCAACTTTTATGATCTTAGGCCCAAGCATTCTTAAGTTATCATCCGGAAACCGTTTAACTGTTCCAGGTCACTGTGACGTTGACCTTTGACCTACTGATCTCAAAATCATTAGGGGCCATCTGCTGGTCATGACCAACCTCCTTAGCAACTTTATGATCCTAGGCTCAATCGGCTTCGAGTTATCATCCGGAAACCGATTTGTCTACATACCGATCGACCGACATTTGCAAAACAATATACACCTTCTTCAAAGGGGGGCATAAAAATGTTATAAATGGCATAAAAGCATGTTGACATAACTCTAATGGTCGCTGAAAGTTTACAAAGGATAGAGGAGGTAACTTTGAATTAAAAAACAACAACAGAGCCATGACACAAGATCACTCACCTGTGTTTCACAGATTGCTTGAACAATTTTGACATGGAAAATATCTCTGGAATTCTTTTGAAACTGGGCAAGATTTTTTGAAGTATCCACTATATGGAAATACTGTATACATATACTCCCTCTGGTGGCTATGTTTTTAACAAACTGGAATAACTTGAACAAACTTGGTACAGGCTCACCAAAGAAACATTTCTGTGATTTCATAGAGACAACATTATGACCATGTTTTATGTTAAACAGGCAGATCATTTACCAAGTTGTTTTCCAATGATTTGACCTAGTAACCTAGTTTTTCATTCAATTGACAAAGTTACAAAGTTATCATAGATTTTATCCAGACAAATATTCTGACCAATTATTTTGAACATCAGGTAGAAAATGTGGCCTTTTGAGTGTTAAATAGGTTTTTCTATGAATTGACCAAGTGACCTAGTTTTAGACCTAGATAATCCAGTTTCAACCTTGACCTTTTTTCAAAGACAAACATTCTGAGAAAGTTTTATGAAGATCAAGAAGAAAATGTAGCCTCCAAAGTGTTAACAACGTTTCTCTATGACGTAATTTAGTTACCTTCTTCTTTTATCCCTGGCAACCAACTTTTCAATTTACCCAAACTTTCACTAAAACAAGCATTTTGACAAAGATCTATGATGATCAAGTAGAAACAGTAGCCTCTGGAGTGTGAACAACATTTTCCTATAATAAAATTACCTAGTTAAAAAACTCAGTTTCAATGTTCATCTAGATTTCATGGAAAAATCGTTTTGACATTTATATGTTAAGATCAAAAGTGAAATATGGCTTGAAGAATATTTACATGATTTTTCTATGATTTGAGCTAGTGCCTAGTTTAGACAAACATTCTGACAAAGCTTTATGAAGATCAAGTTTACAAAGAGACCTTTAGAGTGTATGATGTGACTGTGTGACCTAGTTCTTGGCCTCAGGTAATCAGATTTATAATTTACCATTTTTTCCATAGATTAAGAGAGAAACATTCTAAGAAAGACTAAGTAGCTTCTAAAGTGTGAACAAGGTGTCTCTTATGATTTTAATTAGTGACCTATTTTAAGATCTGAGGTTAACCAGTTTCAAAACTGAACTAGATTTTAGATTAGAGTTTAATAAGACCAAAGGTAAAACCAGAATATTGTTTCAGGAACTTAAAAAAAAAACCCCACCACCCTTATGCAAACCAGATTAATAGTTTTCTCCCTTTGGTCATAACAAGATAGGAACCAATGATTTCAAGCCTGGGTACCTTACAAACATGGTTGACATGTACTTTTACCGGACACAAATAAATACCTGTATCACTTAAATACAAAGATTAAATAACACAATTATTTTCCACAAAATTATTGCATTATTTATTTTGCTATATTTACAGATTTGTAATAACATTTCATTCCAATAATAAAGAGCATCACTTTCTATGATTCTATAACAAAACTAAAAAAATCATAGTCAAATACTCATAAGTGATTCATTCTGTGTGTTATGGACGACTTATTCCACTTATAACGAATGTGTGATTGAGGTTGTTAAGTATCAGAATAATTCACTCAAGGGTACCTGACTCTGTGAAATATAATAATACAACAAATGACAGTTTGAAAGGGACATGCATCTAGAATAAAGTATTTTTTAACAACTGGAAAGTGATTTTATACGTTTGTAAATGTAAATTAAAAGTAAAGACAAAGTGAATTTAGTGGGTTCTATGAACTGCTAGATAGTGAAAAGATGCTGTAAATTCTACTTTACAGCTATATCCAAGACTTATAATTAGTTTTGATTATTTTATAGGTCTACTAGACCCAACTTCATACAGGAAACATGAACAACAAGAGCCCCCCCCCACCCCCCTCTCCCCGCATGATGGGTTGTCCCATTTTCAGTCTCGTGTCCACATTGACCTTGACCTTTGACTTACTAACCCCCAAAACAACAGGGGTCATCAACTTCATAAGCCCAATTATGCTGTCAAGTTTATACATACTGGGCCAAGTGGTTCTCAAGTTATTGAGTGGAAACAGTTTTCAAAATTCAGGCTCCTTTGACTTTGGTCTTTGACTTACTGACCCCAAAAATATTCAACTTCATAAACCCAATCCTGCTATTAAGTTTGAAGGTTCTGCGTCCAGTGGATCTCAAGTTATTGAGGAGACACCCTTATAATGTTCAGGTCCCTTGACTTTGACCTATTGACCCAAAAAATAAATAGGGTCATCTACTTCATAAGCTCAGTCATGCTTTCAAGTTGGAAGTTTCTGAGTCAAGTGGTTCTCCAGAAATTGAGCGGAACCGTACTGACCAAAAAAAAACAATAGGGGTCATTTACTTCATAAGCCCACTCATTTTATCAAAGCTGAAGATTCTGGGTCAAGTGGTTTTCAAGTTATTGAGCTGAAACCGTTTCCAAGGTTCAAGATCCTGTGACACTGACCTTTGACATACTGGCCCCTAAATGGTAGAGGTCATCTACTTCATGTGCCTACTAATGCTATCAAGTTTGAACATTCTGGGTTTAGTGGTTCTCAAGTTATTGGACGGAAACCATTTTCAAGGTTTAGGCCCCTGTGACAACTTTGACCGGACTCCAAAAACTATAGGGTTTTGAAGGTTCTGGGTCAAATGGTTCTCAAATTATTGGGTGGAAACTGTTTTCAAGGTTCAGGCTCCTGTGAGCTTTGACATACTGACCCCAAAAACAATAGGGTTCATCTACTTCATAAGCTACCACAACCATGCTGCCAAGTTTGAAGGGTTCTCAAGTTATCAAGCGGAAACCATTTGCTCTACCGACCAACAGGTGCAAATCAATATATCCCCTCTTCTTTCAAGAGGGGTACAATTACAACATGTAGTTAAAGTAAACCTAAAACTAGAGCTATCACTAAAAGTGATGAATGTACCCCCCGAACGCACTGACACAGTACATTGCAATTTGACGCACACAAGATTGCATAATCATGTAGACTGTATGTATATAGACTGTATGTATACAGTTTAGTAACAAAAAACAAAGTCCCATAACTATGCAGAATATTTATCTAAAAGAATGTAACATGCACCATGCACAACTAGGGTTGGTACTGATCACTTGTGTGAAGTTTCATTAAATTGTGTGCAAGGGTTCGGAAGATTAGGTGCGCACAAGACTGCA
Organism: Mercenaria mercenaria; assembly: GCF_021730395.1. NCBI lineage: Eukaryota > Metazoa > Mollusca > Bivalvia > Venerida > Veneridae > Mercenaria > Mercenaria mercenaria. The sequence continues at coordinate 111,924,189 of NC_069361.1, read as the reverse complement.
TATGCAGATTGTATGTACATAGTATGTTAACAAGAAACAAAGTCCCATAACTCTGCAATTTTTGTCGTTGAAAGAACCTAACATGCCCCATGCACAACTACTGTTGTTACTGATCACTTGTGCGAAGTTTCATTAAATTGTGTCAAGGGGATGAGGAGAGATGGTGCGCACAAGATTGTGTCTATGTATATAGTTTAGTAACAAAAAACAAAAATCCCGTAACTCTGCAAATTTATTTTCTGAAAGAACCTAACATACCCCATGCACAACTACTGTTGTTACTGATCACTTGTGTGAAGTTTCATTAAATTGTGCCAAGTGGATGAGGAGAGATGGTGCGCACAAGATTGTGTCTATGTATATAGTATATTAACAAAAAACAAAGTCCCATAACTCTGCAACTTTTTTCTGAAAGAACCTAACATGCCCCATGCACAACTACTGTTGATACTGATCACTTGTGTGAAGTTTCATTAAATTGTGTCAAGTGGATGAGGAGAGATAGTGCGCACAAGATTGTGTCTATGTATATAGTATAGAAACAAAAAACAAAGTCCCATAACTCTATAAGTTTTTTTTTCTGAAAGAACCTAACATGCCCCATGCACAACTACTGTTGTTACTGATCACTTTTGTGAAGTTTCATTAAATTGTGTCACATGGATGAGGAGAGATGGTGTGCACAAGATTGTGTCTACAGATGGACAGACAACCTGAAACCAGTATACCCCTCCTTACAACTTTGTTGTCGGGGGGGTGGGGGTGGGGGGGGGGGGGGTACAATTAACAAATTTATGTATTTATGTGCATTAACAGTACCATGCATTATGTTTCAGGATTTTCAACATTTGAAATCAGTATCTAATGCAAAAATGGGCATAGGATATGTCTGAGATGTACATCTGGACACATGCCCCTTTGAAAATGTTTGCTAGTAAATGTATATGGTTATAATATGCAATTACATATTTCAGTTAATTTCTACAACATACCATGATACAATCAAGCTGGTTATTATTAAACACCAGTTAACAACTGTTTTATCTTAAGAGGGCTGTAGAAGGAAGTAGAATATTATTCTACTCACATACTTTATGTTTACCCTGTACAAAACATTGAGGCTAAGGAAAACCTTAGGTATAATGCTTCACTGACAATAACAAGGTGGTTCAATTAAAATGATGTATCATACAATCCAGCTGAGTGCTGAAAATCAATTTATTCACTTTTCTATAATTAAAGCTGATGACATGCATATCATCTAGCTGTTTTATTGCTATGTAAATTCACTTTTTTTCATGATGATTCTGCATAATTAAAATCTGTATAGTATAAAATCATTTCATCATTATAAATGTCTGATTTATCTATTCACCAAAACAAATTTCTTTTTTATTCTAACAAGAGCTGTCTGTAAAGCAGTCAATGGAAGACTATTTGAATTGTTGTCCAAAAAGCAGGAATATTACCCTGTTAAAATATCTATAGAGTTTAAATCCAGTATCTGCATTAGTTTTGGAAATAGTAACTTGCATGCAAAACTTTAACCAGAATTTTCTATGTCCAAAAGGGGGCATAATTTGGCCAAAATGCATGTCACAGTTAAGGGACTTGATGCTATCACCTAGTTTCATAAATCCGAAGACACATGTGAAGTTTCAATTGCAATATCTGCATTAGTTTTGGAGATAGTAACTTCACAGTGTATAGACTCTCTGTACGCCCAAACGGAAGTCGCCAATAACTAGGCGTTCATTTTCGTTTTTCAAATTTTTGGAAGCTGTCGGTAGTGAGTATTTTTATGTTTTTCTTTGGCTCTTTGAAATAAATATTCTTGTTGTATATATTTTTCAATGTATGATAAATGTCTCTGCAACAAACTGCCGTTAAATAGACATTAACACATGAAATTAAAACGTATTTTCATCCAAAACCCAGCAGGTCAAAGCAAAAGACGATACATTCAGGCTAAAAATGCCCATTATTTAGGAACTGCGAGTGAAATACATGTCAGAACCGCTTCCGAATGTTAAATTATAAATCCATGCAAGTGAGTTTATACCTACAAATATGAATTTACAATCCTGAATAGTTTAAATATTGTTTAATTCAACATGCATCTGAATTATGCACTGACCGCCTAGTCGCAAAACTTTCTATAAAACTGTCCCACTATTCGCCAAAACACTGTACGCCTATTCAATAAAGAAATGACGACGTGTTTCGGCTTGTAGGCTCTATACACTGTACTTATTGAATTTATAAATATAAGTTTTGTTTTGTATTTTACTTGCGACAGTGAAACAGTATTTATTGGTCTGTTTCACCAACGATGTCCTTGTCTTGGACAAGAAATATAATCTGTGTACGTGTTTCGGTTAACATACGAGAAAAATATACATGTTGTATATTTATTCCGCTCAGCTTGACAGGACACTGTTTTTTTTTCCTTTGTATTTTCAGCTCGACTATTCGGGGAATAGCGGTGCTATTCTACTCGCCCCGGTTTCGGTTAAAGTTAAGTTTTTCGGCAACCTTTTTTCTGTCACATCTTTTTCTTGTTTTACTTTTGCTTATACTTTACTGTAACTTCACATAAACATTGTGCAAACAAAGCCTTTTTATGCAGGGACTTCCCATTATACCCAAGGTGAATGTCACTCTGTGTTGTTCTTGAAATTTTTCTCTTTTTTTTTTTTTTTTGTTTTTTGAGTTTAAGCTCCGCCAACAGACAAACGCGCTGTCTATATGAAAACTTTGTACAATCAAAGTGTCCAAAACGAGTCCGCTCATATACCTTCCAAGACGGTGGTTAGTTATACGTGTAGAACAACTGATGTAAACGTAAGGAGCCAGGTCATTTTCATTTTGATTTGTAGCGATTACTGCAATAATTATTAATGCAAAAAAAAACAAAAAAAAAAACTGGATATTAGCTTCAATCTGCTTGATTTTGACTGATATCAACTGTGACTTGGAGCCGGATGTTAAAATAAACAGAAATTACCAATAACCGCGCCGACGGCAGCTGTTTCTTCTGTGAATGATGATAAAGTTCCCGAGGTAAAGTTCGAACAAGTCTCTGAAATGCCGGAAATGGATCAAACACTGAGTTGTGCCACGTAACGATTATATGAATGATGCGTTAGTGATTTATGTGTAAAGAATCTAGTCATTATTACAAAAAATAATTTCAAACACTATGCAGGTTAGAGTTTATTAGTACGCATTTACCAAATTGAATTAGTCGCGCGGCAGTGCCGCGCTAGACTAAATTGATTTGCTAATTACTTACTAATAAACACTAACCTTTACGAAAAGTGGATTCGAAACTGCAGTAATAACATATAAAATGGTCCGTGACTGTTACAAAAACGAAAGATATTATAACTATTACTTTTTAACTGTTGGTTATCATAACACAAAGTCAAATTATTGAAATACATGAATGAAAAGAAGTTCTGAATAGGTGTACAGTTTTTCGACTAAGCGTTCAGTCCGGATTTTAGAAATTGCGATTAGTGGGCCAGTAATGTATCGACTAGTGGGACAGTGTAATCGGCATATATGTCTCAGAAAAACACATTTTCCTACAAACACATTCGTTACCATAGAGCCATGCTAGTATTTATCGATGCGTAAAATATTTATCTACGAAGTAGCAAAGGTTTTAATTCTTTGCAAAAGCTCAAGATATATGCATTTCAAAGAATTGATAGTTTTATTACAAAATCGAACAAATACCCACACGTTATTTGATTTGAAATGAAGTATATTAAGAGTTTTAATAGGCGTGTTTGGTATCTACGTAAACAGTAGCTCTTAAACAATACGTTGATTAAAAGTACACTTACTTTATACGATATTAACGAAATAAACAATGAAAATCCAAGCCATCCGCGACAGCAAAACTTTGTGTTTTGATTTCTGAACGCCTAGTTTTTGGCGACTTCCAGTTGGGCGTACAGGGAGTCTATACACTGTGAACTTGCATGCAAAACTTTAACAAGGATTTTCTAAGTCCAAAAGGAGGCATAATTTCCCAAAAATACATGTCAGGGTTATGGGACTTGACCCAGTGAGGTTGGTAATTGACCTAGAAAAAATAAGTTTCAAAGCTATATGCCTTTAAGTAACAGCATGCAGGAATATTACCCTAAATGTTAAAATATTTATTGAGTTTAAATCCAGTATCTGCATTAGTTTTGGAGACAGTAACTTGCATGCAAACTTTAACCAGAAGTTTTAAGTTTAAAAATGGGCATAATTTGGCCAAAATGAATGTCAGGGTTATGGGACTTGATGCTTGGAGATAGTAACTTGCATACAAAACTTTAACCAGGATTTTCTAAGTCCAAAAGGGGGCATAATTTGGCCAAAATACATGTCAAAGTTATGGGACTTGACCAAGTGAGGTTTGAAATTGACCTAGAAAAAAAAAAAAAGTTTTATGGGGCTATCACCTAGTTTTCAATTCAATATCTGCATTAGTTTTGGAGATAGTAACTTGCATAGGATTTTCTAAGTCATGGTTCATACAGGACTTGGCAAAAAAAAATTCAAGGACTTTTCAAGGACTTTTTAAGGACTTTTTATGGATTTTCAAGGACTATTTTAATCGCTTTAAATCTTAAATTACAAAACCATTTAGGCTCTTCATAAGGCATTATGACAGAAGAAAAGTTACAGAACAGTTTTATTTTCCATAAGCTACAATAGCATATCTTAACCTTTATGAGATCTTCAATGGGATTACCTTTTATGAGCTATATTTGCCTGTATACATACTTAGTACATGTTTCTTATAGGTCTTTCAAGCTCTCAAGACTAGTTTTCAATTTGTCCTCAAGGGACTTCACTTCTTGTTTTCGCGTGTGATTTCAACGCACTTTCTCCCATAGTTCCGACATCAATGAGTTTATCAGATACACTTATGCTTGTCTGACTTAAACTCCTTTAACCACGATGAATAATCATCCTGTGTAAGCCATTTATTCGCGAAACTACATTTATTTTTTGGGCCACTTATTGTTGTTGTTGATAAGTCACGCTACAATGACCTTGCGCATAATATTTTAACGTTGTGAAAATCGCTATTCCGAATCTAACTTCCGTACCGAAACGGTGTTCAACTAGCGTTCCCTCCGTGGGTGTGCATGTATTTTTATTTTACACCGTTTTTTCGCTCGTTTTGACTTATTTATTATTTATTTTTTGTATTTTTCCCCTACAATACGTTTGCACCCCAGTTTTTAGCAAAATTTAAGGACTTTTCTACCTTTTTTTTCAAAATTCAAGTACTTTTTCAGGGGATTTTTGGAAGAAAAAAATCAAGGACTTTTCAAGGACTTAGGATCAAATTCAAGGACTTTCAAGGACCTGTGCGAACCATGTAAGTCCAAAAGGGGGCATAATTTGGCCAAAAAATATGTCAGAGTTATGGCACTAAACCCAGTGAGGTTCATAATTGACCAAGAAAAAGAAAAAAAAAAAGCTATATGCCTTTAAATGATAGCCATATGTACTTGCATGCAAAAATTTAACCAAGGTGTGACGCTGAAGCCGGGGTGAGTAGAATAGCTAAAAAAATTGGAAGTTTACAATCATATTTATAAGCTTTAAATTAATCACTAAGTGTTCATTTCCACACGGTATTTTCCATAGTAAATATTTGCTACTCTGAATACAATTTCATAACAAGAGCTGTCCGTAAGACAGCCAAGCTCGACTATTCGAAATATTGTCCCAGAAGCAGGAAGTTAAATATCAAAAGAGTTTTAAATTCAAAAGGGGACATAATTTGACCAAAATGCATATCAGAGTTATGGGACTTGCTGCTATCAACTAGTTTTATAACCCCGAAGGCACATGTGCCTTTTAGTAATAGCTGTATGTACCTGCACGCAAAACTTTAACCAGGATTTTCCAGTCCAAAAGGGGGCATAATTTGGCCAAAATGAAGGTCAGAGTTTTGGGACTTGGTGTTATCAACTATTTTTATAACCCCGAAGACACATGTGAAGTTTCAATTCAATATCTGCATTAGTTCTGGAGATAGTAACTTGCATGTAAAACTTTAACCAGAATTTTCTAAGTCCAAAAGGGGGCATAATTTGCTCAAAATACATGTCAGAGTTATGGGACTTGACCCAGTGAGGTTGGTAATTGACCTAGAAAAAGAAAAAATAAGTTTAAAATCTATATGCCTTTTAGTACTAGCTGTATGTACTTGCATGCAAAACTTTAACCAGAATTTTCTAAGTCCAAAAGGGGGCATAATTTGGCCAAAATGAAGGTCAGAGTTTTGGGACTTGCTGCTATCAATAAGTTTTATAACCCCGAAGACACATGTGAAGTTTCAATTCAATATCTGCATTAGTTTTGGAGATAGTAACTTGCATGCAAAACTTTAACCAGAATTTTCTAAGTCCAAAAGGGGGCATAATTTGCTCAAAATACATGTCAGAGTTATGGAACTTGACCCAGTAAGGTTGGTAATTGACCTAGAAAAAGAAAAAATAAGTTTCAAAGCTATATGCCTTTAAATGATAGCTGTATGTACTTGCATGCAAAAACTTAACCTAGGTGTGACGCCGACGCCGGGGTGAGTAGAATAGCTAGACTATTCTTTGAATAGTCGAGCTAAAAAACTATTTCTGTACCACTGCATTATCTGATGTGTGCGATCAATATTTCGCAAAATTAAGAGTCAGTCGAATTAAGCTACAGTGAAACACCGCTCGCTCGAGCATCGATGACTCGAGCACCCGGGCTCGCTCGAGCAATTCATGTGGTCCCGGCCGATTTCCTTCTATTTTCTATGTGAAATTACCATGGCTGAGTCGAGCATCGATAACTCGATCGCTCGAGCATGACACCTGGTCCCTGTGTATTAATTTACTCTTTGATGCTTCTGGCTAACTCGAGCAGAGGTGTCAAATGTTTTCACAGCTTCGGCAATCAGAATGTATCGGTTAATTTAAAATTTTCGCACGCCGTGAGAATTGCATAGTCTATTCCCCGACTATCCTAAATGTTTGTTTGTCGGTATATTTGATATGATAATGAGATTAATTATTGATGAAAGGTTGAAGAAAAGTTTTATTGATCAAATATTTACCAATTACTGTTTGCTTTAGATTAAAGCAAGTATGTTATTACTTATTACATCATAGATAACGTTTGTAATACGTTTTTTTTTTCTTGTCACGAGTTTGTTATTATAACGCATCACCGGTTCCTCTGCAAATGGTGCCGATGACAATTGGTAAAATAAAACTTCAATTTTCTTATGTTGGTCAATGTTTGGGTCGCTCGAAACCATGGATAACTCAAGCATTTTGCTCATCCCCTTGCGACCTCGAGCGAGCGGTGTTTCACTGTATTATAGAAATCTGTAAAATTTTTTCTGAAAAGAAACTAAAATCAGTATTTTTCCTAAGGACTTACTAACACAAAACGGAAGTAAACACTTAATTAATGATGCATGTACTTGGTTACGGTTTTACAGTTAAAACAGAACAATTCTTTTTTACACTACATCTAGCATTTTGTAGTAGGATCAGCCATAGGATTGTCTGACATAATTCTGTCTGTAAACACAATTAAGATGCATCTAATGCACATTTAACATATAATTTTTTTCTCTGGCTTGCACTGATGCAACAGTAATCCATTACTGTCATCTGTTTTATCCTGTAATTAACCTGTCTGTGTCACTTTGCCCTAAATAATATTAACTGTATCATATTAGCACTGTCTGCTGAAGTACAGTTTTTTGTATAACTATACTGTATTACAAGCCTTCACATTTCTACTTCACTGGCATGAGGACAAATATAGAACAGCTGTAGCATCAAAATAAATAATTACACACTGCAGGAAGTAAATGAATATCTTCACTGCAATAAAATTCAACTGTTCTCCTCATATTGCATGCTGCAAGGTGACCAACCCATGTGACTTTCAGAAACTGTACAAACAGAGAAAACAAGAGCGCCGCCAAGCGGGGCAATATACGCCCGAAGGGGTAAAATCAAAGGATGGGAGTAAAATTTCAAGAACTTGACTGTTGAATCCCAAAGGACAGGAACAACAAAAAGAAAAAATTCCAAAAATAAAAATTCAAGTCCAAAAAAAAATTCTTACCAGGTAAAGTTATGTCAAAATACATCTAAAAATTGGATGTACCATCCATGTTGTACCACAGAAAAGTGGTCTCGGTTTTTCCCTACTGCCAATAATAAAAAAGTTTCAAAAAAAGCTATTTATAGTAACAAAAAAAGGGAAGTAATTCAAAATTTTTTTTTGTAAGAGAACAAAAAGGGATCTGCCAAATAAAAATAAGAGCACTGCAATGCACAGCAATATACACAAAGCAAAGTCATATATGACCTCTGACCTCTAAGTGTGACCTTGACCTTGAAGCGAGTCATCCAAAACATGCGCTCTGCACGTCGCCTCAGTGTGGTGAACATTTGTGCCAAGTTTCTTTGAAATCCTTCAAGCAGTTCAAGAGTTACAGAGCGGACACAGAAAAGTCATATATGACCTTTCACTCCTAAGTGTGACCTTGACCTTAAAGCTAGTCATCCGAAACAAGCGCTCTGCATGTCATCTCAGTGTGGTGAACATATGTGCCAAGTTTCTTTGAAATCCTTCAAGCAGTTCAAGAGTTACAGAGCGGACACGAAACACACTCATATGACCTTTGACCCCTAAGTGTGACCTTGACCTTGAAATGAGACATCCAAAACATGCGCTCTGCACGTCATCTCAGTGTGGTGAACATTTGTGTCAAGTTTCCTTGAAATCCTTCAAGGGGTTCAAGAGTTACAGAGCGGACATGAAATTGCTAATGGACGGACAGACAGACGGACACCTAGACCATAACATAATACGTCCCTTCGGGCGTATAATAAAGTGTGTTGAAGACAAAGAAATGAGTGCTTTTATCCACACAAAGCACTTGCCATCAGTTCTCAGTAACTTCATGGACCAACTGTATAGATAACGTACACATTTTTGCTGTTGGGAAAAGTACAAAGAATTGTTTGCGGAGGAAAGCACTCATTTTTCTGTCTTCGGTGCTCTTTGCCTTATGACAATCTGTCAAGTGATAAGGAAAATATAGGCTAAATGCTTCCTGAATCAGGATATTTTCTCTGTGTGTATGATATCCTTGTCATATGGGATGGCCACCCTGATGTTGGTCACATGATAAAGGCCATCAACTTCCTGCACTCTATCTGCATGCCAGTAATCTTTGAACACAACATTTCCTTTCGAATCTCAGAAAGAAACATTATCTCACTAATGTAAGGAACTGAATTATGCCTTCTGTTCAAAACAAAGAATCAGTCTTTGGCATCTCCTATGCCATCAGCGTTTATTGCAAACATTGCCTCTGCCTCTGGCAGACATGGTGAATCGTAAATCTTACAAATTCTTGTCTCTCCTCTTCCTTTTCTAAGGTATAATCTATAGGATAGAATAAAAAAAAGATAATGATATCATTAATTTTAAAAGGTATTGACAGGAAGTACTGACAGGCTATCTTCAAAATTAACAAGAGGGTCATAGTTGCCCTAAGACGCCCATTTGACACTGACTACCTGACTATTTATATGTATGATACACTGAATGATGAATGGTCAAACTGGTGCTTACCATACAAAACAAGAGCTGTCCGAGGACAGCAACACTGGACTATTCAACAGCCTTGTCAATTGAATGAATACAAAGTAGAAAAAGGGGCATAATTTTGTAAAAATGCAAAACAGGGTTATGGAACCTGCACAGTGCTTATCAGCTCTTGACAGTGGACAAGTGTGTGATGGTTCAATCCAATCCCATTAGTGGGTACCGAGATACCAGCATACATACAAAACCTTAACCTGTGCAATGTAAGTCAGTTTATCACAGTGAATGAGTGTGTGAAGTTTCAATCCATTCCCACAAGTGGTTTACATACAAAACCTTAACCGAATCGGGACACGGACGCCGACGCACGGGCGAGTCCAATAGCTCTACCTATTTTTTGAATAGTCAAGCTAAAAATAAAACAGGTCATGTGCCCCCATTTGAAAAAATTTCAGGGAAGATTGTACAAGGACACCACAGAGCAAGTTTAATGAAGATCATATTTGTTAGAACAAGATATTTATATGCTTTTCTATTTTTAGCTCTAATGGTACCTTTCGAGGGCCAAACACCCATTTGTGTAAAAGGCATGTTTGTATTTAACGAAATGGTACAAGTACATAGTTAGGTTTATATAAATATCAAGGCTCTAGCTATTATGAATTCAGAGAGGAAGATAGTCAAAGTTTCTTTTATATTAGCCTATAGTTTATAAATGTCGCATACATGGGCATGGCCATTTTTTAACTTAAGGCAATAATTTGATCAATTATGGTAGACAGTCAAACCCTGATATCACACTCCAAATTTCCAAGAAACATTTGTCTAAAATTGTTTTAAAGTTCCGCCTGCAGTTTCTGACAAGAACATCAATATACACATAAAGGGAAAAGTGACAAAGTCCCCTAGCTGTTAAACGTGTTGTCTGAAGATTTTTCTATTTTGAGCTTTGGCGGCCCCTATATGCAACCAAGCAGAACTGTTAGAACAATTTGGTAGAGGACAAACCTACCTTGTTGTAGAGGCATGGAATATAGTCTATTTTAACAAACCTACCTTGTTGTAGAGGCATGGGCTATAGTCTATTTTAACAAACCTACCTTGTTGTAGAGGCATGGGCTATAGTCTATTTTAACAAACCTACCTTGTTGTAGAGGCATGGGCTATAGTCTATTTTAACAAACCTACCTTGTTGAAGAGGCATGGGCTATAGTCTATTTTAACAAACCTACCTTGTTGTAGAGGCATGGGCTATAGTCTATTTTAACAAACCTACCTTGTTGAAGAGGCATGGGCTATAGTCTATTTTAACAAACCTACCTTGTTGTAGAGGCATGGGCTATAGTCTATTTTAACAAACCTACCTTGCTGAAGAGGCATGGGTTATAGTCTATTTTAACAAACCTACCTTGTTGTAGAGGCATGGGCGATAATGTTTCCTCCAATTGGTTTCTTTGGATCTGCAGAGAACATTGCAGCTCCATCAACTTGAGCAACTACTTGGTTTGTTATAACTACAGCCACACCAAACTGAAACAACAAACCTATACATCATGTAAAACAGATCGAAAAATAGAAGGTACCAGAATATAAAACGTTGAAAAATACAGAAAAACATTACATGATTGCATATATTGTATAATCGACTCAAAAATAGCACTGTAACAGAAATATATCTACGGACTCTAATGCTGGTTATTGCATGGAGAGATAAATCCACAAAAGTTAATTCATATACCGGTACATGTACCATCTTATCTAAAGAGTCCTTTACCAAGAGCAAGCATACTGTATAAAACTAGATGCCCACAGGCAACATGTCGAGCCTGCCCTTTGACCTCTAACTGTGACCTTGACCATTGAGATACATTCCATCTCATTGAGTTAAACATTCATACCAAATATAAAAAAGATTCCTCAATGCATGTGAAAGTTATGGGCCGGACAAGATCTGACATGACTTTTGACCTCCAACTGTGACCTTGAACTTTGAGATAGGAACCTGGGGTTTGCATATGACATTCCATCTCACTGGTTAACATTCATGCCAAATATAAACAAGATTGCTCCGTGCATGTCCAAGTTATGGTCCGGACAAACGAATCCAGACGGACACACATACACCGAACAACCATTTGGACAACTATGTCTTCGCTTCTGCAAGTGGGCTCATCAGAAAGATAATACTGTGAAATCATTTAATTTCATGGACATGAAATTTCGTGGTTTTTGTCAAAACGGCAATTTCGTGGGGATATGAATTTGTGGATTTCAACTTTTGAATATAAAATGAATGGGAATTTTACTTGTTCGTTGGGATTAAATTTCGTGGATTGGCTCAACCACGAATATTAATGATTTCACAGTAACAGTTAATTTCTTGAGCTATAAATAAGGCTAATCAAGCAAAACAACTTGGCCTACAACAAAACAAATTTGGTGAAGATCTATTAAGTGGGTTTATAAGAAACTGTTTAAAGTTTTTTTTCTATTTTTAGGTATGGCTGCTCTCAAATACAGAAAATGAACCAAATGGAAAACCTTAAGGATGCTACTGGCCATGTTTAATGATCCATCAAGTGGTTCATAAAAAGAAGTTTTCAAGTTTTTTTGTTTGTTTGTTTCAGCTCTGGTAGCCCAAAAGTTCAATAAAGTGGAACCGTTTAAATAAACTTGAGAAAGGTCCATCCAAGGATGCTGCAGACCAACTTTGATGAAGATCCATTAAACAGTTCATGAGAAACTAGAATGTGTTCATAGGACATTGATGTCCTATTACATCATGTTAGGACATGGAAGTTTGTTTCCTGCGAGTAAGTAATTACATATTGTAATGGACAGGTCATCTTGTTATACTAAATGCTTAAAAATTTCTTCTATTTTTATTAATAGTGACCCTAAATACAAAGCCAGTACTTCATATAAGCTAGTAAGTCAATCACAGTGAAAAACAAATCTGTATTTAGTACAAAAAATGTAACCGATTTGGCTAGTTATTGAACTCGGCCGAGGTCTCATGGTCAAACACATTTTGTTCAAGTTTGGTGAAGATTGGATGAGAAATATTCGAATTAGAGTGCGGACAAGAGTAAAAAGATCGATTTTTGGTAATTCAAGGGCCATAACTCCAAGTAGCCTGGACCAATTTGGCTAGTTATCAAACTTGGCCGAGGTCTTATGGTCAAACACATTTTGTTCAAGTTTGGTGAAAATCGGATGAGAAATGTTCGACTTAGAGAGCGGACAAGAGTAAACAGACGGATTTTTTCGGTAATTCAAGGGCCGTAACTCTAAAATGCCTGGACCGATTTGGCTAGTTATCGAACTTGGCCGAGGTCTCATGGTCAAACACATTTTGTTCAAGTTTGGTGAAGATCGGATGAGAAATGTTGGACTTAGAGTGCGGACAAGAGTAAAAAGGTCGATTTTTCGATAATTCAAGGGCCGTAACTCCAAAATGCCTGGACCGATTTGGCTAGTTATTGAACTTGGCCGAGGTCTCATGGTCAAACACATTTTGTTCAAGTTTGGTGAAGATTGGATGAGAAATATTCGAATTAGAGTGCGGACAAGAGTAAAAAGACCGATTTTTGGTAATTCAAGGGCCATAACTCCAAGACGACTGGACCGATTTGGCTAGTTATCAAACTTGGCCGAGGTCTTATGGTCAAACACATTTTGTTCAAGTTTGGTGAAAATCGGATGAGAAATGTTCGACTTAGAGTGCGGACAAGCTTTGTGACAGACACACACACACACAGACTGGAGTAAATCAATATGTCTCCCACACCACTGTGTGTAGGGAGACATAATAACTCTAAGGGAAATTGACCAATCCCAAAAAAAATTTGACGGGCATCATCCCAGTATGTTGGTTCATGTTTATTTCAAGCTAGTTACTGAGAAATGGCTGCGGATGGACGGACGGACGCACAACGCCATTTCAATACCCCCCTCCCGATTTCATCAGCGGGGGATAAAAAATATTCCATACATAACTGATAACCTTTCAGCAGTACATTATTTACATAGGCATATTGGCTAAAGTGCCAATATCCTTACGAAAGCAGAATTCATTTTTTTGACATTTAACACAAAATGGCATTCAGGGAACTGAGAAAATATTCTCACTGCTTCGAGGTCAGTGTGGGCAGGAGTAGTCAGATTGTATAAATAAATATTCTTCTGCCCTAGAAATATCTTGGAATACTGCAAATTGGAAATGTTACAAAAAATAAAACCTGCATTAAAGGTGGATAATCAGATTTTGGCCATGTAACGGATTTGTTCGAAACTTTAGCATCTGATCATTTACACTCATTTATGTTCACTTAACACTTAATACAAATTAGATTTTCACTGGAGGTATTTTTAAAATTTCATTTTCCTATCCTGGTTGCCCAACCAAGATAGAGTTATTTTATCATAAGTATAAAGTACTTATGTAATGTATTTAGATGGAATTCATTAGAAACGCAAGTTTGAAAAATTATTATTACCTCCCTTTGCCTATCTTGGTTGCGCAACCAAGATAGATTGGAAATAAATGAATTCAGAAACTACACACAGCTTTAAAACTTGCATTTTGGTTCAGATTGTTCAATAGTTGATATGTCTATCAAATGCAAATGTAAAACTAGACATTGTATAGAAATAAACAGAAATACCCAGCTATTTACATACTTTCATATCAAAGGGGAGTAATTACAAAATTTTATAAAAATAATAAAATATACATTTCAAATAGGAATCTAACTCTATGTAATAGGTCTTTTTGTTCCTTAAATAAGTCTCTATCAGAATATACAAAAAGTAAAAAATGTCATTAAATGTTGATTAAATGTGACTGACCACCTTTAAATGATATTCAGATACTAGTTTGAATTCTGGTGTACTGAATGTTTGTGTTTGAGAACCTTTTCGAATTTGCACTCCTAAATGCCAATTTATCAAATTGTTCGTATAAAATTCAGTTTCAGGTTTAGAAACAATATACGAGCCGTGCCATGAGAAAACCAACATATTGGCATTACGACCAGCATGGATCCAGACCAGCCTGCACATCCACGCAGTCTGGTCAGGATCCATGCTGTTCGCTTTCAAAGCCTATTGCAATTAGAGAAACCGTTAGCGAACAGCATGGATCCTGACCAGACTGCGCGGATGTGCAGGCTCGTCTGGATACATGCTGGTCGCAAAGCCACTATTTTGGTTTTCTCATGGCGCGGCTCATATTTCACTGAATCATGAACTTGCTGATCTGAGATTCTAAAGTTAATAGGGTAGTCTGTTTGTTTTGTGTTTCTTGCTGTTTTACAACAGTATTTCAGTTATGTAACGGTGGCCAGTTAATCTAACCAGTGTTCCTGTATCTGTACTAACATGTTCTTCCCATTTAAGTATCATCATTCCATGATCTATCAGAGATGGAGGACAAATTGTTTCAGACATGTCTTTTATCCCTCGTCACAGAGAACATATGCCTTGCTCAGGGATAGAACTCACAACCCCATGATCCATAGACCTGCACTCTCCCTACTGAGGTAAGCAGGTAGATGCTAGAATAGTCTGAGGCACAGCCATATCCCCTGCCACTTTTTTTCAACCGAAAGGGAGATTAATCAGAAGTCTAAATAATTTGAACAATCTTGGTTGAGGATCAAATTATTCTGAAGTTGTGAAAAGAATTTTTTCTGAAGCTCTAACAATATACACACAGTGAGGTGAAGACATCCCAGAGCAGCACTTTAATGAAGCAAAGTTATTCAAACTGTTGTGGTCAACGGCCATTCAAGGAAAATTTGGTTGCGACAATTTCAAAATTGGATCAGGGCTGTTCCAGGAAAAAAGGCCTGGGGGGTAGGAACGAGCTCCAATTTTTAGGGGACCACCTATAGAATTTTAATTGTTTTTGGGGGACCACCAACAGAATTTTTATTGCTTTGATACCCCCTACCCACATAATTTTAATTATTGGATCTGTGTGAATTTTGCAGTCAAGATGTTTTCATTTGTATTTTTTACATGTCAATAACTATGTAAATAAATTCATTTTATGAATATAACGTCAATAAAAGATATCAAACATAATTTCTTGACATGTATGACAAAGTAATTGCATTGATGTGTTGTTGAATTCAACCTACTTATTTCACCATCAGGTACATTTTGCCATTATTTATATTCTAAAACAGTATTCTGACACCTACAACATGGTGATGTTTCACAACTGGGGTTCTAAGGACGTCATAATGAAAATGAGACTTTCTTTAGGGGAAAATAAACCCATTTTTAGGGAAAAATATTAGCTATTTTTGGCAAGGGGAAACAGCCTTTGATCAGCTGCAAAAATAACAAAAAAAAAAAATTCTCTGTGATTGGAACATTTATTGTTAATATTTATAAATGATTTTTTTATTGTTCAACATGCATGATGTACACAATATGATAATTAGACATTACCTAGTATAAGAGTAAGAGATAGAAGCAGATTGCTACAGAGAGGCTATCATCACAACTGTACCGTTTCGTGTACCGTATACCGGCATTTTTCCCTGAGCGTAAGAAAACGTTGATCAAATTAATAAGTATCAAATTCGCATTATTGTCCGTGATAAAAATATACTCACATAGAAAATCTCAAGAAACATTTTTATATGTTTTAGTGTGCAAAATACCCCCCACCAACAGAATTAAAATACCAATTACACCCCCAACCAAGGAAATTTAAATACCAAAAATACCCCCCACCTAGAGAAAAAAAAAAGGTACTCGTTCCTAACCCCCCAGGCCTTTTTTCCTGGAACAGCCCTCAGTGGTAAAGGGTTTGTTTTCAAATGATTTATCTATTTTTTTCTTTCTTTTAGTTGAGTTTAGAATCACATCTATACAATGTAGGTCAAACTTTTTGAGCTTTAGATGATGGGGGCAGACCCCAGGTGCCCCTCGGAGCATTATTTCTGGCAGGGATGGGCACCTGGGTAGAACCTCAAACCTTCCATAAGCCTGTTAGTTTCCTCCAATGAAGAATTCTACTCCACCCCACATCAAAGAGTGGCAACTGATTCAAAGTCAGCAACCGTAACCAATCGGCCACTTTTCTATTTTCAACTTGAACACCTTTGAAACAGGACCAAGCCAAATTCCGCCTACTTCAATCAAATGATGTCAGAGAAAATAATGCTTTTTGAAGAAAATGTTGAAGGATTTGACTTATGACAATGTGTGCTCACCCCTGCAGCGTAGCTAAAAATGTGCAGTAGTCATTATTTTGCTTAAAATCATTGATACCAATTTAAAACATTAGTGGCCCCAACCCCTAACCTCACAAAACAAGAGGGCCAAGATGGCCCTAGGTCGCTCGCCTGAGAAACACACCATAACAGTGTAAACATGTTTGATCTAGTGATTTCATGGAAACAAATATTCTGGCCAATTTTCATTAAGATTGGACCAAAAACGTGGTCTCTTGAGTTTAAGCAACTTTTTCTTAGATATGACCTAGTGACCTAGTTTTTGACCCCAGATGACCCATATTCGAACTTGACCTAGATTTTATCAAGGCAATCATTCTGACCAAATTTCACGAAGATCAATTGAAAAATACAGTCTCTATCGCATACACAAGGTTTTTCTTTGATTTAACCTAGTGACCTACTTTTTGACCAGAGATGACCCATATTCAGTCTCTATTGCATACACAAGGTTTTCCTTTGATTTGACCTAGTTTTTGACTGCAGCTGACCCATATTCAAACATGACCTAGATTTCATCAAGGCAATCAATATGACATAATTTTATAAAGATCAATTGAATACAGCCTCTATCACAAACACAAGGCTTTTTTATTTGACCTAGTAACCTAGTTTTTTTTTATCCCAGATGACCCATATTCGAACTTGACCTAGATTTCATCAAGGCAATCATTCTGACCAAATTTCATGAAGATCAATTGAAAAATACAGCCTCTATCGCATACACAAGGTTTTTCTTTGATTTGACCTAGTGACCTAGTTTTTGACCCCAGATGACCCATATTCAAACTCGACCTAGATTTCATCAAGGCAATCATTCTGACCAAATTTCATGAAAATCAATTGAAAATACAGCCTCTATCGCATACACAAGGTTTGTCTTTGATTTGACCTAGTGACCTACTTTTTGATCCTAGATGACCGATCTGACCGAGATTTCATCGAGGCCATCATCCTGACTAAATTTCATGAAGATCAATTGAAAAATACAGCCTCTATCACATACACAACGTTTTTCTTTGATTTGACCTAGTGACCTAGTTTTTGACCCCAGATGACCCATATTCGAATTCGACCTAGATTTCATCAAGGCAATCATTCTGACAAAATTTCATGAAGATAAGTTGAAAAATACAGCCTCTATCGCATACACAAGGTTTTTCTTTGATTTGACCTAGTGACCTAGTTTTTGACCCCAGATAAACAATTTTCAAACTCGACCTAGATTTCATCAAGGTTACTAGGTAATCATTCTGACCAAAATTCATGAAGATCAGTTGAAAAATACAGCCTCTATTGCATACACAAGGTTTTTCTTTGATTTGACCTAGTGACCTAGTTTTTGACCCCAGATGACCCATTTTCGAAACTGGCCTAGATTTCATCAAGGTTATTGTTCTGACAAAATTTCATGAAGATCAGTTGAAAAATACAGCCTTATCGCATACACAAGCTAAATGTTGACAGACAGACGCTGGACATTGAGCGATCATAAAAACTCACCTGAGCATTGCTCAGATGAACTAAAAATGTTGGGAGCACAAAATTGGTTTAAACAAGCTCAGGTGAGTAAAAAACTTTACCTCATCAGCTAGTCGTAACAACATTCTGAGAAACCTGGCAAGATGCATTTGTCTAGCAGACAGTTCGCCTCTCCCGGAGTAATCTGTTCTGTACAAAGCTGTAGCACTATCTACTATCAACAGAGCATACCTGCAATTAAAATCAATTAACAGATGAAGTATCTTTTAAAACACAGGTCATGGAATTTCAAACATGAACATACAGTCGACATCGTACTTGCGGCCACCTCTATTAAGTGACTTTTTTATTAAACGACCGGTCAAAATCCCTCCCGGACGTTTTTAGTACAAGAATTCATTCCATTAAACGTTTTTTTATTAAATGACTAGCGACCACATTAATGTAGTCCCGACCGGTAAAATATTCGATAAAAGTACTATAAAGCAACCAGGTACCAAATTCCTGCCGGGCATTACTTCACCTGTGTAATTAGCGAGTATGTTTTGATGTTGGTGATGACTGATGATGATAATGGCGATGATTTTATTGTATAAAACAGAGACAATACATGACTGTATACACTTTGAAATATATATACAAATATGTATGTTCATAATAAATACAGTTACATTAACAGTTAAAATAACGTTTCTCTCCACCTGATTGAAATTCATTAAGAGACCACTTTTTAGCAGTCCCTTGGGCGGTCTCTTAATACAATGACGACTGTATACATACATGTATCACATAATTATAGAAGAAGGAATCATAAAGTTCAGATATGAAGATCACTTCATTAATAATTATTCTGACAGATCAATATATATCTGACATTCCATTTACATTAAACCTGATTTGTTTTACATAGGAATTGAAGATTTTTTTATACTGAAACAATTTATTTGCAGATACAGCAGGGCAAGGCCATATACAGGTAATGAGGTTTTTCATCAGGTTGATTGTATTTGCAGTATAAAGCTTGTTACAATTTTTTCTTACATGAGCAAACTTCATGCTATTAGTTTTGCAATGCTTCTATATTTCAAGTTAAAGATATGGACTTGAAGGCTGAGTAATATTTAGCGACCATACAAGAGTTCTTCGCGTACACCGATTTTTGCAAATATAGTGGTTTTTACAAGTGTACCAGTTACGAGTAAAAATGCAAACAACGGTCTATGTCTATGAATCATTGAAATGAATGAATAACAGTCGATCATAGTCATAACAGTGATTGACAGTGAATGCTAATGACTTCCTGTGTTGCAGAAAGGTATTTAGTTTTTAACTGTAATTTCCTTTCAATTGAATTCCTCTCAAAACTTGTAAAGTTATTGCTTAAATTTGGACAAAGCTCGCTGTCTTTGCCGTTCGCATGCTGCTAAAAGGGCAAATATTAAAGATTCGGTGTAAATTATATTTCACTGGTACAACCAGTTAGTAAGTTCATATTCTAAGAAACATGTCAAGAGAAATTTGGGCAGCTTTGACTGATAAAAATGTTGGCAAAATTATATTACATTTTTTCTTTATACGAAAATTGCCAGTGTCTACTTGTAGCAGTGAGCACAATGCCCTACTTTATAGTGCTGCCTCACTGGAATATCACGCCGCAGACACGTAATATGAAATCCCACCTAGTCACCTTATACTGACACAGTGCTGACCAGTCCTAGCACTATCCTCTTAATGCTGAGCGCCAAGCAAGGAAGCTACTAGTAGCATTTTTTACGTCTTTGGTACGATGCAGCCTGGGATCGAAGAGCTTGTAGAACACGAAATGCCCCCTTGATGCATTCAGTGACTGCACAAGGAACAGAAATTATTTGGTCACTGTGCACTGGACGTTTAACATACTGACCTCAAATCAATAATTATGGGTCACTTACCAGTCATAAGTGACCTCCGTATCAAATCTTAGACCAAAGCATTCTCTAGTTATTTGGCAAAAAAAAAGTTCTTCTGTTCTGGGTCAATGTGACCTTGATCTAAAAATTAATAGTGGTCATCTGCGGTCATGATGAACCTACCTATTAAGTTTCGTGATCCTACGCCCAAGCGTTTTCAAATTATCATCCAGAAACGATTTAACTGTTCCGGGTCATTGCGACCTTGACCTTTTACCTACAGAATTCAAAATCAATTGGGATCATCTGCTGGTCACGATCAACCTCCCTATTAAGTTTCGAGATCCTAGGCCCAAGCGTTCTCAAGTTATCGTCCGGAAACGGTTTAAATGTTCTGGGTCAATGTGACCTTGATCTTTGACCTACTGACCTCAAAACCAATAGGGTCATCCGCTGGTCATGATCAACCTCCCTATTAAGTTTCGAGATCCTAGGCCCAAGCGTTCTCAAGTTACCGTCTGGAAACAGTTTAACTGTTACGAGTCACTGTGACCTTGACCTTTGACCTACTGACCTCAAAATCAATAAGGGTCATCTGCTGGTCATGACCAATCTCTGGATTAACTTTCATGACCCTAGGCCCAAGCATTCTTGAGTTATCATCCAGAAACCGTTTAACTGTTCCGGGTCACTGTGACCTTGACCTTTGACCTACTGGCCTCAAAATCAATGGGGGTCATCTGCTGGTAATGGCCAACCTCCCTATCAACTTTTATGATCCTAGGCCCAAGCGTTCTTAAGATATCATCCGAAACCGTTAAACTGTTCTGGGTCACAGTGACCTTGACCTTTGACCTATTAGCCTCAAAATCATTAGGGTCATCTGCTGGTCATG
Organism: Mercenaria mercenaria; assembly: GCF_021730395.1. NCBI lineage: Eukaryota > Metazoa > Mollusca > Bivalvia > Venerida > Veneridae > Mercenaria > Mercenaria mercenaria. The sequence goes on along the minus strand of NC_069361.1, from coordinate 111,903,028 downwards.
ACCAACCTCCCTATCAACTTTCATGATCCTAGGCTTAAGCGTTCTTGAGTTATCATCCGGAAACCGATTGGTCTACGGACAGACAGACAGGCCGACCAACAGCTGCAAACCAATATACTCCTCCTTCGAAGGGGGCATAAATATCCAATATATTATGTCCCTTTGATGTTTCTGCTCTCCATCTTCAAGAAGAGTTACATTTCCTTGATCACAAAATTTTCTTTTTTATGAAAACTTTAAATGCTCGTAACTATACACTTCTGGTTAAAATACTGAGAAATATATGGCCATTTGCTTGCATTTCAAAGCTTTTTAACTTCATATCTATGATCAGAAAAAATAAAGTACTATCTCTATAATATTAGCAAAATAAATGTGACAAATTCAAGAAGCTTTCTCAAAAGAATAAGCTGTGCTAGACCATACAGTCATGTAAAATATAAATATATATTACCTGCAATATTTAGTACCATCCTATATAACAGATATTATCATTTCAAATATATTGTAAGACAGCTTGCACAGACTTTATCTAAGAATGACTTTTATGGGGCTATAACCCCATTACAGTGTCGTCAATTAGAAACTGCCAAAAAAACATGTAAGTAACCGCGGTACTAAACCTTTCTGCAAAGTTTTGTTGAAACCCCACCAGTTGTTTTAGGGAAGTTGTCCAGACAAACTTTTGTGTCAGACCGACAAAATTGACAGACAGCACAAAATCAATATATCTCACCCATATATCGGATGCTAAAATGCTTTGTGATGGCAGAGGGCTCTAACAATAATTCTGTTAAAATGGCTGCAGTTTGACAACTAACATTACCATGACTCTATCATCATGACTGCAGCCTAACAACTTACCCAGCTTCTGCAATGATGGCTGCAGCTTGACAACTAACATTACCTTGGTTCTACCATCATGACTGCAGCTTGACAACTTATATTACTTTGATTCTATCATCATGACTGCAGCCTGACAACTAACATTACCTTGATTCTACCCTCAAGACTGCAGCTTGACAACTAACATTACTGTGATTCTATCATCATGACTGCAGCTTGACAACTAACATTATCTTGATTCTATCCTCATGACTGCAGCCTGACAACTAATATTACCGTGATTCTATCATCATGACCGCAGCTTGACAACTAATATAACCTTGATTCTATCATCATGACTGCAGCTTGACAACTAACATTACCGTGATTCAATCATCATGACTGCAGCTTGAACCTTGATTCTATCATCATGACTGCAGTTCGACAACTAACATTACCGTGATTCTATCATTATGACTGCAGATTGACAACTAATATTACTGTGATTCTATCATCATGGCTACAGACTGACAACTAATATTACTTTGATTCTATCATTATTACTGCAGCCTGACAACTAATATTACTGTGATTCTATCATCATGACTGCAGATTGACAACTAATATTACCTTGATTCTATCATTATGACTGCAGCCTGACAACTAATATTACCGTGATTCTATCATCATGACTGCAGATTGACAACTTATATTACCGTGATTCTATCATGACTGCAGCTTGACAACTTATACTGTGGAATCATTAATATTCGTTGGGGACTAATTTTCATGGATTTCGTGGTTGAGTCAATACACGAAATTTAATCCCAAAGAACAAGTAAACTTCCCATTCATTTTATGTTCAGAACGAATTCATATCCCCACGAAATTGCTGTTTTGACAAAAACCACGAAATTTCATGCCCACGAACTTAAATGATTTTACAGTATTACCTCCATTCTATCATGACTGCAGACTGAAAACTAACATTACCGTGATTCTATCATCATGACTGCAGCCTGACAACTAATATTACCGTGATTCTATCATCATGACTGCAGATTGACAACTTATGTTACTGTGATTCTATCATCATGACTGCAGACTGAAAACTAACATTACCGTGATTCTATCATCATGACTGCAGATTGATAACTTATGTTACTGTGATTCTATCATCATGACTGCAGACTGACAACTAACATTACCGTGATTCTATCATCATGACTGCAGACTGAAAACTAACATTACCGTGATTCTATCATCATGACTGCAGATTTATAACTTATGTTACTGTGATTCTATCATTATGACTGCAGACTGACAACTAACGTTACCGTGATTCTATCATCATGACTGCAGCTTGACAACTAATATTACCATGATTCTATCATCATGACTGCAGACTGAAAACTAACATTACCGTGATTCTATCATCATGACTGCAGATTGATAACTTATGTTACTGTGATTCTATCATCATGACTGCAGCTTGACAACTAACATTACCGTGATTCTATTATCATGACTGCAGACTGAAAACTAACATTACCGTGATTCTATCATCATGACTGCAGATTGATAACTTATGTTACTGTGATTCTATCATTATGACTGCAGACTGACAACTAACATTACCTTGATTCTATCATCATGATTGCAGCTTGACAACTTATATTACCGTGATTCTATCATCATGACTGCAGACTGAAAACTAACATTACCGTGATTCTATCATCATGACTGCAGATTGATAACTTATGTTACTGTGATTCTATCATCATGACTGCAGCTTGACAACTAACATTACAGTGATTCTATCATCATGACTGCAGACTGAAAACTAACATTACCGTGATTCTATCATCATGACTGCAGATTGATAACTTATGTTACTGTGATTCTATCATTATGACTGCAGACTGACAACTAACATTACCGTGATTCTATCATCATGACTGCAGCTTGTCAACTTATATTACCTCGATTCTATCATCATGACTGCAGCTTGACAACAAATATTACCGTGATTCTATCATCATGACTGCAGACTGACAACTAATATTGATTTTATCATTATGACTGCAGCTTGACAACTAATATTACCATGATTCTATCATCATGACTGCAGATTAACAACTTATGTTACTGTGATTCTATCATCATGACTGCAGACTGACAGCTAACATTACTGTGATTCTATCATCACGACTGCAGCTTGACAACTTATATTACCGCGATTCTATCATCATGACTGCAGCTTGACAACTAATATTACCGTGATTCTATCATCATGACTGCAGACTGACAACTAATATTACCGTGATTCTATCATCATGACTGCAGACTGACAACTAATATTGATTCTATCATTATGACTGCAGCTTGACAACTAATATTACCATGATTCTATCATCATGATTGCAGATTGACAACTTATATTACCGTGATTCTATCATCATGACTGCAGACTGACAACTAATATTACCGTGATTCTATCATCATGACTGCAGACTGACAACTAATATTGATTCTATCATTATGACTGTAGCTTGACAACTAATATTACCATGATTCTATCATCATGACTGCAGATTGACAACTTATATTACCGTGATTCTATCATCATGACTGCAGATTGACAACTAACATTACCGTGATTCTATCATCATGAGTGCAGATTGACAACTCATATTACCGTGATTCTATCATCATGACTGCAGCTTGACAACTAATATTACCGTGATTCTATCATCATGAGTGCAGATTGGCAACTTATATTACCGTGATTCTATCATCATGAGTGCAGATTGACAACTAACATTACCGTGATTCTTTCATCATGACTGCAGCTTGACAACTTATATTATCGTGATTCTATCATTATGACTGCAGCTTGACAACTAACATTACCGTGATTCTATCATCATGACTGCAGATTGACAACTTATATTACCGTGATTCTATCATCATGACTGCAGATTGACAACTAACATTACCGTGATTCTATCATCATGAGTGCAGATTGACAACTAACATTACCGTGATTCTATCATCATGACTGCAGCTTGACAACTTATATTACCTCGATTCTATCATCATGACTGCAGCTTGACAACTAACATTACCGTGATTCTATCATCATGAGTGCAGATTGACAACTAACATTACCGTGATTCTATCATCATGACTGCAGCTTGACAACTTATATTACCTCGATTCTATCATCATGACTGCAGCTTGACAACTAATATTACGGTGATTCTATCATCATGACTGCAGCTTGACAACGAATATTATGGTGATTCTATCATTATGACTGCAGCTTGACAACTAATATTACGGTGATTCTATCATCATGACTGCAGCTTGACAACTTATATTATGGTGATTCTATCATTATGACTGCAGCTTGCAACTAATATTACCGTCATTCTATCATCATGACTGCAGAATGACAACTAATATTACCTTGATTCTATCATTATGACTGCAGCCTGACAACTAATATTAACATGATTCAATCATCATGACTGCAGACTGACAAGTTATATTACCGTGATTCTATCATCATGACTGCAGATTGACAACTAACATTACCGTGATTCTATCATGAATGTAGCTTGACAACTAATATTAACATGATTCTATCATCATGACTGCAGATTGACAACTAACATTACTGTGATTCTATCATCATGATTGAAGATTGACAACATATTACCATGATTCTATCATTATGAGTACAGCCTGACAACTAATGTTGTGTTGATTCTATCATCATGATTGCAGATTGACAACTAATATTACTGTAATTACTTGACTACTTACCTTGATTCTGCCATCTTGACTGTAGCTTGACTACTTAACTTTATTGTGGCTACAGCTTGACTACTTACCTTACCTTGATTCTGCCATCACGACTACAGCTAGACTACTTACCTTACCTTGATTCTGCCATCATGACTACAGCTTGACTACTTACCTTACCTTGATTCTGCCATCATGACTACAGCTTGACTACTTACCTTACCTTGATTCTGCCATCATAACTACAGCTTGACTACTTAACTTACCTTGATTCTGGCATCATGACTACAGCTTGACTACTTACCTTACCTTGATTTTGCCATCACAACTACAGCTTGACTACTTACCTTACCTTGATTCTGCCATCATGACTACAGACCTTACCTTATATCTGCCATCATGACTACAGCCTGACTACTTACCTTACTTTGATTCTGCCATCATGACTACAGCTTGACTACTTACCTTACCTTAATTCTGCAATCAAGGCTGCAGCTTTATAACTAATCATACCTTGATTCTGTCATCATGGCTGCAGACTGACAACTAACTTTATTTCTGTTTTTACAACTTCTGACGCAGCTTGACAACTAACATTACACTGATTCTACCATCATGGCTGCAGCTTGACAAATAGCCTTATCTTGATTCTGCCATCACTGCTGCAGCTTGACAAGTAACATTACCTTGATTCAACCATCATGACTGCAGCTTGACAACTAACATTACATTGATTCTGCAATCACTGCTGCAGTCTGACAAGTAACATTACCTTGATTCTGTCATCATTGCTGCAGCTTGACAAGTAATATCACCTTGATTCTGCTATCATTGCTGCAGCTTGACAAGTAACATTACCTTGATTCTGCCATCATTGCTGCAGCTTGACAAGTAACATTACCTTGATTCTGCTATCATTGCTGCAGCTTGACAAGTAACATTACCTTGATTCTGCAATCACTGCTGCAGTCTGACAAGTAACATTACCTTGATTCTGTCATCATTGCTGCAGCTTGACAAGTAACATTACCTTGATTCTGCTATCATTGCTGCAGCTTGACAAGTAACATTACCTTGATTCTGCCATCATTGCTGCAGCTTGTATCAAGAGTTGAGATTGGTGGTCACTGTTGTAAGCTCTAGCATAAGCTACGTTGTCCAGTACATCACTACCAGATAATCCATATCTGTTGAGAATCAGTAAACATTTCAGAGTAAAACATCACTTCTAAAATGGCAGAATTGGTCAGGCCACCCTTAATATCTTCGTTTGCCGCTTCCGACCCAGTACTTCAAGGACTGTGTCGGTAATTTTAATTTTTTTTTCAAAATAAGTGAAAGAATCGTCATTATCAGCCTGTTGCTGTTTAAACATTAACATCCTTTCTTTTTGGAAACTGAACACATCAATGAAATATTAAAAACTTGAATGAAAAATATAAACTCAACCATTTCAGAAACAGCCGCTGGCCTACAGAAACGAAATAAATTCAAGCTCTGAAGCATGCATTTTCATTTGGTTGTAGATCTAGAATATTTTGTTTACAATTCCAGTAAAATTTCATCATAGCTGCTGACACGAAAATATAACGCATATAGATCTACTAAATTTTCTGTAAACACGCGGTCATCATGGAAGGCACATGCAGTTTTCCAACCAAAGTAATTGAAGAAACGTCTGCTTCCTGTTTCATTTGGAAATCCATTATGGCGTATAAGATGGTCCGATATTTAATACAAAATTATAACGCAAATAAACTGTAAATTCGCAGTCAATACCAGAGTAGCATCATGGAAAGCACGTGCAGTTTTCCCGCCAAAATAATTAATGAGACGTCTGCTTCCCGTTCCATTTGGAAGTCCATTATGGCGTTTAAAATGGGCCGACATTTACGTGTTTTCATTCGTTCAGACTGGCTCTTTACAACTTGCGCCCATGTTCAACCAAATATTCGGAAAGTCTGCCTACGAAAATATATAGACGATATATATGGATCTAGCAATATGTTTTTGGAAAATCCTGTTGAGTCAAGGGCATTTTTATTTTAAAACATACATGTATGATCGGCATGTCCTGACTCCGACAAGGCTTGTCATTTCTAATGATGATACTGTGCAGTACATGTTTTAGTAAACATATTTTCGAACACTTTTATTAAATGGCTAAAACAAACATTATGATCATTTTGGCCACATACTACTTAAAGAATAACAGAAAATAATAAGACAGTTATGCTTCGGAAACGATAACAAGTATTTCACAAGTCTCATAATATTTTTTTACAACATCGTAAAACAGCTGACTTTGTCAGTAATACATTGTAATTTAAAGTAAAAAAAAAAAGTTGCAGGGCTACCTATCATTTGCTTTAATCTGGCGACAAACTAACAGAAAAGTTCACCTTGCAAATCAATTTGTATTTTATCATGGAAATATAATGTTTTCTTTGTATAAATATTAAAATAACAAGAGCTGTCGGAGGACAGCAAGGCTCGACTATACAACAGCCTTGTCAATTGAATGAAAACAAAGGTCAAAAAAGGGGCATAATCTTGTAAAAATGCAAAACAGGGTTATGGAACCTGTGCATTGCATGTCAGATCATCACAGTGGACAAGTGTGTGAAGTTTCAATTTATTCCCATTAGTGGATACTGAGATACCAGCTTACATACAAAACCTTAACCAAAAAACTTCTAAGTCAAAAAAGGGGCATAATTTTTTAAAAATGCAAAGTAGAGTTATGGAACCTGTGCATTACATGTCAGATCATAACAGTGAACAAGTATGTGAAGTTTCAATTTATTCCCATTAGTGGATACTGAGATACCAGCTTACATACAAAAACTTAACCAAAAAATGCTAAGTGGAAAAAGGGGCATAATTTAAAAAAAAAACAAGAGTAGAGTAATGGGACCTGCTTAGTGCATGTCAGATCATGATAGTGAACAAGTGTGTGAAGTTTCAATCGATTCCTATTAGTGGGTACTGAGATACCAGCTTACATACAAAACCTTAACCAAAAATTTCTAAGTCAAAAAAGGGGCATAATTTTGTAAAAAAGTAAAATAGAGTTATGGAACCTGTGCAATGTAAGTCAGTTTATCACAGTGAATAAGTATGTGAAGTTTCAATCCATTCCCACAAGCGGTTACTGAGATACCAGTTTACATACAAAAACTTAACCAAATCGGGATGCGAACACACGGGCAAGTCCAATAGCTCTACTATTCTTTGAATAGTCGAGCTAAAAAGGATGTTTGCGATCTTTAGAATTAACTTTGCACTGATGCATATCCTTATTGATTTTGGCAATGTAACCAAACAATTCGGCAGAAAAACAGACAAAACACGTGCGCAACAGCTTAAATACCTTGGGCTAACAATTTCGTGCCACAGCTTTGCAAAGAAAATGAGTGTAAAAACTGCAGTCAGCAAGTTAACTACTTAATAGAGGACTGCCGGGGATCATTATGATACGAGGTTTCCTAGCGACCTATATATTTTCTTATAAGAACCTTTCGGAATCGGCTGTGCCTTCACAAATATATAGAAGAAATTCCTGTGTCTATGGATGACGATGATATGTTACTGATACAAAAGGCACTACGTCGCCTTCGGTTAATGAAATGGGTACATGTGATTTATAAACATGTGAATCACGAGGATTCTGTACAATTGTTTTACTACATTGTATTTGTATGGGCAAAGAAGAATTCAACTAGTGTTCTCCACAGTGGTTCTCCATACAGAGAATTTGTTCTCAATTCAAGCACGTTTTCGTTTCAGCTCTGTTTTCATTTCTGGAACTCTCGTTAGCAGCAATGCATTCTATTTCTTTTCCCTGTTCACTTTTGGTGTGTATGCGAAACTGCCATTAGATTACGAAATTATTGTCCGAAAACGTCTATATAAATTTGTGAACCAATGGCAAGCTGGCGTAGTGGTAAGCTCTTCAGCTTTTACGCACGTCACCATGGGTTCGAATTCTGCTCAGACCAATTTTAATTCTATGTAATGTAATTGTATCCATATTACCTGTATTTTTCTTCGTGTACGTTGTCCGTTTATTGAACAAAACACTTGTCCGACTCGTGAAGATTTTAGTCAACATTTCGTTTTGCAGAACTATTATGCATGAAGACGAATATTAATGTTGAATAGTAGAGTAGTTTTTCATGAAATTGCACGAAAACATGATATTAAAGCGTGACAATTTTCCCATCTGTTAAGTTCACAGATGAAATACAAAATGATATCGTAACACAGAGGACTCCATCTAACAACAACGGGATGGATCTGCACATGCGATATTAATTAATTAATTAATTAATAAATTCAATGTTTATCATTATTTAGTTTCCTTCAACGAAAATTAATTACGGAAACACACGGAATATTCACGTGTTCTAGGTCAATGCATTATAAACTTCATGTGCTGGTTGGCGGGAAAATGGAAGAATCAATCGGTCTCCACGGATTTTATCGACATCTACTCATGTGCGAGATACAGTAAATAATAGGTGGCACGATTCCATTACGTCAGGACATCTTGATTGACATAATTCTTTCGGCGATCAATGACGTTCTCAATGAAATTTAAAGCATGATCCAGACTGCAAATTCAACGAGAAGATATGTGACAAAAATAATATTTAATGAACATAAATAAAAACAAGAGCTGTCTGCAAGACAGCGTGCTCCACTATTCGGCGATTTGACAGTAAAATAACAAGAGTGCAAGAATGTCACAATATACGCCCGTCACAGCAAATTCCTTTACTCTAGCACCTGTATTTGCAAATGGAATTTTAATTTTGTGGTTGTTTAGTAATAACTAAGTGTTTTGTCTTCGAAGTCCACAAAAAAACTCCTTACCAGGCTAACATCTATGTTGTACCACAGAAAAGTGGTCTTGGTTTTTCCCTACGGTCAATTATAAAAAAGTTACAATATAAGTTATTTATGTAACAACTAAGGGAAGTTAATCTTAAAAAAAAAAAAAAAAAAAAAAAAAAAAAAAAATCAAAAAAAAAATTGTAAGTCCTCACAAAAATCTTTACCAGGTAGAGACTGGTCAAAATACACCTCAAAATTGGATGTAGCATGCATGTTGTACTACAGAAAAGTGGTCTCGATTTGTCCCTACGACTAGTAATGAAAAAGTTACAATATAAGCTATTTATAGTAACAACAAAGGGAAGTAATTCTAAAGAAGGGAACTGCGCATGACACTTCGTCTCATGATGGTGTATAATTGTATCAAGTTACATCAAAATCCCTCCATGCATGAAGAAGAAATGCTTCGGACAAAGTCATTCTTGTATCTGACCTTTGGCCTCTAAGTGTGACCTTGACCTTAGACCTAGGGACCTGGTTCTTGCGCATGACACTACGTCTCGTGGTGGTATACATTTGTGCCAAGTTATATCAAAATCCCTCTATGCATGAAGAAGAAATGCTCCGGACAAGGTTTTCATTCTTGTATCCTTTGACCTCTAAGTGTGACCTTGACCTTAGACCTAGAGACCTGGTTCTTGCGCATGACACTCCGCCTCATGGTGGTGAACATTTGTGCCAAGTTATATCAAAATCCCTCTATGCATGAAGAAGAAATGCTCCGGACAAAGTTTTCATTCTTGTATCCTTTGACCTCTAAGTGTGACCTTGACCTTAGACCTAGGGACCTGGTTCTTGCGCATGACACTCCTTCTCATGATGATGAACAATTGTGCCAACTTTCATCAAAATCCCTCTATGCATGAAGAAGATATGCTCCGGACAAAGTCATTCTTGAATTTGACCTTTGACCTCTAAGTGTGACCTTGACCTTAGACCTAGGGACCTGGTTCTTGCGCATGACACTCCGTCTCATGATGGTGAACAACTGTGCCAAGTTTCATCAAAATCCCTTCATGCATGTAGAAGGTATGCTCCGGACAAGGTCTGTGGACGCCGCCCGCCCGCCCGCCAACCCGCCCGCCCGCCCGCCCGCCAGGGGCGTTCCCATAATACGTCCCGTTTTTCAAACGGGCGTATAAAAATATGTCTCAATAAGAAACGTCTACTTTAAAAGGAAGATACAACAAGGGGCATAATTCTGTCAAGAACTAGAGTTATTGGGATTGTTACCACACATGCAGAAGATGATGGTAAAAATATCTTTTGAGTTTTAAGTCATAACCTTATATAGTATCAAAGTTATGTCCAGAAAACGAAGATTGTCAAAAAATTTAAGTATGAAAGGGGCATAATTTGGTCAAAAATACAAAACAGAGTTATGGGGATTGTTACCACTCATGCAGATGATGATGATAAAGATACATTTCAAGTTTCAAGTCTTTATCTTATATTGTACTAAAGTAACATCAAGAAAGCAAAGATTGCCAAAAATTTTAAGTATGAAAGGGGCATAATTCTGTCAAAAATACAATTAGAGTTATGGGGATTGTAACACATATTATAAAGAAATAATTTTAATTTCAAGTCATTATCTTTAAGAGAACCAAAGATATGTCTATAAACAAAGCTTTCAAAAACATTTAACATGAAAATAATTCCAAGTATAACAACTTTGTGACCTTGACCTTGGGTATAATGGGTCCAGCCCCTGCACATACTTTGTTTGTATGCTGGACAGTTTATAGATATTACAGAAAAACAAAGGTTGCCGAAAATCTTTAACCTTAAAAATAACCTAAGTATAACACCTTGGTGACCTTGACCTTTGGTATAGAAGTAGGAGTAGAATAGCCCCACTATTCGGAGATGATCATACTTTTTTGGTCAATTTTTTTTTTGGACTGGCGCAATTCTAGTGGGTCAGGCGGAAGCGGCAAACAAATAAAATTTTAATTTAAGCCTCAATTATCATAATTAAAATGAGATATACCACTTTAATGTGGCTATACTGGTCTTTTGTACTTGAGAAGATTAAATAACTCTAGTCCAGTTCTAACTTAAGACTGGTTGGTATGCTTATTATACGATTACATATATTTTTAAGAACGTAAGTAAAGAGTATTTTTCCCTATAAAAAGTGTTCATTTCATGTTAGATAGAGCTTATTTAGACATTTTTCATGGATTGTCATAAACCCCATTTCTCTACTGGAAGTTGAAGGGAAACAACTACAACAGATAAATTCAATCAGCATATCAAGAGTTAAGCCACTTTCATAAACTACCCTAAACCATGTAAATACAACTAAATCACCAAGTATATTTGCTCTGTTCTAAAATGCAATTTATTATTTTTGTAAGTTTTTTTGTTGGGTTTAATCTCACACAGCCACAATATAGGTCACTTGATGACTGCCCTGCTTTTCAAGGTAGAGGGATACCCCCAAAAATATCTTTATTAAGTTCATTACTTGCACATCTTGGATGACCACTTGTGACAGCTCATGCCAAATCTGTTCAATACTGTATAGCTAGTTATATTCATGGTGCCAAATGTTTGCGTTTTTTGATGAATCTTGTATTCACAGTGTCTTAATTTCGCAGAATCTACTTCAACCGTGAATTATAAACCTTGATTGTAAACAACAGAAAGGGAGGTAATTCTTCCTAGACATGCAAATAATAATAGACACGCGAATAAGTTTGTTGTCTCACCACTGTTTTACTAATATTTACTCACATATCCAAACACATGGAAGTATAGCTTCTTACGACATACTCATACAAACCCCCGTGTTTATATTTGAGCAAATACAATGAAAATTAATAGAAATAAAATTATCTCACCACGTCTGTTAAACCTATTATTTGACTGATTTATATTCATTATCATGTATCAATACACGTGACAAGTTGTACTCGTACAATTTCCGTGTTTTTAATGAACATGTTTGTGCAGATAACTGATTTATTTTGGTTGCTCTGCACACAGTTTGTATGTTTTTCACACTGATATTAATGCTAGGATAAAAAAAAACATGTTTTCTTTTTTACTGTAACTGCTATAATCATAAATAGACAATACTATGAATAGGAAGTTGTTTGTAAAATACAGTACGGTGATTGTATTAAGCAAAGTATAATAGCGCAAGATGCAATTATCAAAAATCTATTTGTAAAGTATAACCGCTATATAACAATACGATGTTTTTCACAGCTTTACTGATCACATGTGCATAATTTCTATATTTATAGGATCGAAGCAAGTACCGATAAAGGGAGTATTTGGTGAATAACATTAACTGATTACATGTATTTTATTTGTGTTTCTGTTTTGTGCTCCATCATACTGATTTTCTTTTCAATACCATCTGTGAGAATTTTGTGTTTGTCAGGGGAAGTAACAATGTAAGAATGAGGAAAGTTTGTAACTGAGTGGCCTCTCTTGGTGAATCTTCACACTGTCAATGTTGACCGCGAATATAGCGAAAATTAAGCCTCCATGAATATAACCCACTATACAGTATTGAAAATGGAGTTACCCACATACAAAATTTCTGAATTTTTCGTTTATATAAAACTTATATATACAGAATCAGCATTCTGGTAACATGGGTCTGGAGGATAAAAACCATTCAGAGTATGACTGTGAAACTGAATGCTTCAGTCCTAAAGAAAGGTCATGTTTCTGGAATTACTGCATTCAGAGGAACAGTAACATCACATGAGACAATACAACTTTTGAAAGCTCAACTAAAACAAAAGACTCAGCTGCAAACCTACTTTCTCACTTAGTTTCAATAACAGTCTTATCATAAGCAGTTATCGGTATGTAAGATATATTTACCTTTCGGCCACAGCAAGTAATCTCTCTGGTCTGAAGGTACCCTCTGTATCTATATACAAGCATTTGCCTTCTCCTCCACCCATATCTATAGGTAACTATTGAAAAAGAAAACTCAACAAGCAAATTCGATGAATTGGAATCCCCCGCCGAAAGGGTCAGAGTTGAGGAACAGCAAAAAAATATATCCAGCAAAAAGTAAAGAATGTTACCAAGAAGCAAATAATTTCATTAGTCAAAATCAAATTAAAAGAAAATGAATAGTTTGTTTGGGTGGGGCTGGGGGGTGGGGTGAGGATACAACAGTTTACATGTTGATTATAAATATTGATAGAAAATGAAAAATGAAAATAAAAATAAAAATAAAAAATGGGGGGGGGGGGGGGGGGGGGGGGGGGGATGGGACCAAGGTAAGGTGGTGACAAGGTGTAGGTACACAACATCACATGTTTATAATAAATGTTCATGGAAAAGAATGAAAGAAGTTTAATGAAATTCTTCCAATTGGTTGGTTTGTTATGTACAGATCTGTGGATTTTTAAACAATTAAAGGGCAATAACTATATGGAAAATTGACCAATTGAAAAAAAAATAATTGAAGGGCATAGTCGCAGTATCTTGGTTCATGTCTGTTTCAAGTTTGATGAAATTCTACCTGCTAGTTACTGAGAAATGGCTGCAGACTAACATTTTTTATTAAATCAAGGGCAATAACTCTGAGGGAAATTGACCTATCAAAAAAAAAAAACTTGACGGGCATCAGCACAGTATCTTGGTTCATGTGTATTTTAAGTTTGATGAAATTCTACCTGCTAGTTACTGAGAAATGGCTGCAGACGGACATTTTTCATTAAATCAAGGGCAATTACTCTGAGGGAAATTGACCTATCAAAAAAAAAACTTGCCGGGCATCAGCACAGTATCTTGGTTCATGTCTATTTCAAGTTTGATGAAATTCTACCTGCTAGTTACTAAGAAATCGCTGCAGATGGACATTTTTCATTAAATCAAGGGCAATAACTCTGACGGAAATTGACCTATCAAAAAAAAAAACTTGACGGGCATCAGCACAGTATCTTGGTTCATGTCTATTTCAAATTTGATGAAATTCTACCTGTTAGTTACTGAGAAATGGCTGCAGACGGACATTTTTTATTAAATCAAGGGCAATAACTCTGAGGGAAATTGACCAATCAAAAAAAAAAAAACTTGACGGGCATCATCGCAGTATGTTGGTTCATGTTTCTTTCAAGTTTCATGAAATTCTACCAAGTAGTTACTGAGAAATGGCTGCGACGGACTGACGGAGGGACTGACTGACGGACGGACAACGCCATTTCAATACCCCCCTCCCGATTTCATCGGCGGGGGATAATAATGAAAGCTGGGCTTTTTTCTTTCTATAAAAAGGGCTGTTAACAGGTACATTCTCATAAACAAGAGCTGTCTGATGACAGCGCGCTTGACTTTTCTCAGTGCTTGACTCTGAATTAGAGCTTTGCCAGTAAAAACTTTAACCAAAAAATTCTAAGTCAAAAAGGGGCATAACTCTGTCAAAATTCAAACCAGAGTTATGGGGAATATTTCTCCTGGTGTAGACATTGATAGTTAATAACTATTTTAAGTTTCATGTCAATAGCTTCAATAGTAACAGAGATATTCGACTTTATCAAAAACTTTAACCAATGGCAACGCTGACGCTGGGGCGAGTGCAATAGCTCTACTTTTGTTTCGAAAAGTCAACCTAAAAAATGATTTCAAATTAAGCCATTTCCCCCCATGAACTAGGTATACATCAGGATTTTCCCCATTTAATAATACATCATGCTATTTTCTTCTTCCCAAACTGGTGAACTAATAAACTCTGAAACGACTGGTGCCAATCCTTACTGTTAATTATGTTGAAGTAAGTGTTCGGTTTCAGAATATTTCAGATAAACATTTGAGAAAGAAAGTCATACATTCAGACATGATGCAGCTAAAAATTATACAAACCTCCCCATAATTTTAAAAGGGGTCTTTGGGCTGGTTTAGAGTAAACTGGCATATTTTTTGTGTATACATGTAGTAGAAAGATGTGTTTAAGCATTGCAAAGCTTTTGAATCATAAAACAATCAGCATTCTGCATAATTATGATCTTTAAGTTATTCTATATTGTTTTTCTTCTTTATTTACCTGTAAGATGTACATGTTTACATAACATAGTTGTTTACCTGACATGTGACAGCAAGTGTATGGCAGAGCTGTGTTTTCCCTGTTCTAAATTCACCAAATATTTCTGTTATTGAACCAGTCTCTATTCCACCTGAAAATGAGTACAACTGATTCACATGATTCTAACTGGAGTTGTTTAGCAGGCAGTTTAGGAAAAAAAAAGTAATTTTAACCTTGACCTTGCTAGTCTCATATGCCATCCAAACATTGGTCTTAAAACTGATTACCTACCTACAGTCGAAACTCGGTATCTCAAACTAGCTTACCTCGAAATTCCGCTTTAGTCGATGAAATTTTCAAGTCCCGTCAAATTTCCTTCTTTATATATGTAATTCCACTCCGGTTACGTCAAAATTTGACTTACCGAGACTTCGGATGTGACGAAAGGGTTTTTCAGTCCCGTCAATAAAATTCAAGTGCACTGTAAACTCGGTAAGTCGAAGTGAGAAAAATATGCGCTAAAATTTAACACATGTCATTGTGAATGTGGTTGGTTTTTAACTCATGTCCATGTTTATTGCCTTGCCAGAAAGCCGTGATGCCGGCATATCAAAGGTGCGGCGAATATCAAAGTGAGATTATGTCATACTTGTTTGCACGTGCCATAATGATAATTGTTTGATGTAAACATTAGATTTCTTTTAATCAGCGGTCATTTGTTTTTGTGACGTTATGAAAATTGCTTTGAAGTTAAACTAAAGAATTAATGAATTTGAACAGTTGGGATCTTTCATAAAGATTAGTTAGAGGTAATCGCGATGAGACTGTATAAAACTAGAGCTATCACTAAAGGTGATGAATGTACCCCCCGCATGCACTGACACAGTACATTGCAATTTGACGCAAACAAGATTGCATAATTATGTTGACTGTATGTATATAGACTGTATGTATACAGTTTAGTAACAAAAAACAAAGTCCCATAACTATGCAGAATATTTATCTAAAAGAACGTAACATGCATAACTGCACAACTAGGGTTGGTACTGATCACTTGTATGAAGTTTCATTAAATTGTGTGCAAGGGTTCGGAAGATTAGGCGCGCACAAGACTGCATATGCAGACTGTATGTACATAGTATGTTAACAAGAAACAAAGGCCCATAACTCTGCAATTTTTGTCGTTGAAAGAACCTAACATGCCCCATGCACAACTACTGTTGTTACTGATCACTTGTGTGAAGTTTCATTAAATTGTGCCAAGGGGATGAAGAGAGATGGTGCGCACAAGATTGTGTCTATGTATATAGTTTAGTAACAAAAATCAAAGTCCCATAACTCTGCAAGTTTTTTTTTCTGAAAGAACCTAACATGCCCCATGCACAACTACTGTTGTTACTGATCACTTGTGTGAAGTTTCATAAAATTGTGTCAAGTGGATGAGGAGAGATGGTGCGCACAAGATTGTGTCTATGTATATAGTATAGTAACAAAAAACAAAGTCCCATAACTCTGCAAGTTTTTTTTATGAAAGAACCTAACATGCCCCATGCACAACTACTGTTGTTACTGATCACTTGTGTGAAGTTTCATAAATTGTGTCAAGGGGATGAGGAGAGATGGTGCGCACAAGATTGTGTCTATGTATATAGTATAGTAACAAAAAACAAAGTCCCATAACTCTACAAGTATTTTTTCTGAAATAACCTAACATGCCCCATGCACAACAACTGTTGTTACTGATCACTTGTGTGAAGTTTCATTAAATTGTGTCAAGGGGATGAGGAGAGATGGTGCGCACAAGATTGTGTCTACGGACAGACAGACGGACAGACAGACAACCTGAACCAGTATACCCCCCCTTACAACTTTGTTGTCGGGGGGTACAAAAATAGCTTCTTTGGAGAAAGCATCATTCGTTCAAAATGCCAGGTCAAAATGTTATCAATCCTCCGGGAGCTCTGATTATGTTAACATGGAAATAAATTGCAAAGTATACTAAAATATATAACCATTTTGTGTTGCGTCTTAAAAGATTTATTGCAAGGTATACTATATTTATAGTGTTCCCAATAGCTGGAGATTAAAAAAGGTTGGAACCAACTTTTTTTCATCATTTCGTCAATATACGTCCCTCCACATAACTTGAATTTCGGTTATCTTGAAATAAAAAGCACGGTCCCTTGAGTTAAAATTCGAGATACCGAGTTTTGACTGTACATATTTTAAATTCAAAATACAAGCTCCATTACACAATTTAACAACATCTTGTTGCATCATCAACTCTGTGTTCTCTGAACTCATATCATCATTATCTGCTGTTTTGACAGACAAATTCATTTTGTGGGACTTCCATTGCACTAAAAATGCAAAAACAATCATAGGTCACTGTGCCCTTATCTGCCTTTAAAACTGGATTTGTCTACAAATTTGCATATTCAAGGGCAGATAACTCCTGAACAAGCACGGTGACCTTCGATTGTTTTTCATAATTCTGTTTCTAACATGACGCTGTGTTCATATACAAAGTTTGAACAAATTCTATTATTGGGATTTTTTTACCCAAAACTGCCACAATCATGCGTCCTTAACTTACATGTACCTACAAGCCATACTGGTTTTTAAATCAATATTTCAATCCTAACAGAATTTATTCAATGGACATGACGAATTAGATGTCACACATTCATCTGCCACACAACATTTACCACTCTAATCACACATTTATAATTTTAAAAAACCTGTTTGAAAACACCACAAGTCAATTTTATAAGTAACAAGTGCCATACCTTGCAATAATTTATCCAGCTCTTTTGATCCTGATGTTACTTGAATAATCTCAGAGCGTTTCTGGTGGAACTCTGTAGCTGTTGTGAATCCCATTGGTACAAGTTTGGCTGCTTCTGCCTGAATTACAAATATTTCAAAATTTCATATATAGTTAGATCTGTCTTAGACCTGTATAAAGCAGCCACTTGCCTAAAGCAGCCAGTCAACTAACTTCCCAAATTGGCATTCTGTGTTGAGCTGCCACCTGCCTTAAGCAGTGCAATTGTGTCACTCACTTGGCTTGCTGCTTAACACAGAATTAACTGTATACCAACTATTCCCATAAATAACACTCCCCAAATATGTACATTGTTTTATATATTACTTATATAAGTGAATGCCGGTAGTGTTGTGCTAGTTTAGTAGTTAAAATTCATTCATTAGAAGTCAGAATTATACTTCATATTTAATTATAACGCAAAATCATGCACTAAGTATGACCAAACATGAGGTTTTAAGTTTAAAGAAGGTGAAGATCATATGAAGGTCAAGGTCATCTATATATAGGTCAGTTTACGGCTTGTTGAGTGCAAGTATGAACTAAATTAATTTGTGCTGTAGGACCAAAACTTTGTTTAGAAAGGTTTAAAGTTTGAAGCTGAAGGTCATATGAGGGTCAAGGTCATTTATCTATAGGTCAGTTTGTAGGTCTTGCCAAAAGGACTGCTGAGCATTAAATATGAACTTAATCGGGTCATTAATGTTGGCTGTAGGCAATCTGGTCTGTACGGACGGATGAAGGTCAAGGTTATCTATATATACTGCTACTTTGCAAAATGCGAAGCCCCTGAAGGGCCTTTACTTAAATAACAAGAGGACCATGATGGTCCTGAATCGCTCACCTCTTCCCACATGACCCAGTTTTGAGTATGACGTCGTTTTTTCTATTATTTGACATAGTGACCTAGTTTTTGAGCTCATGTGACCCAGTTTTGAACTCGACCTAGATATTATCAAGATAAAAATTCTGACCAATTTTCAAGAAGATCCATTGAAAAATATGGTCTCTAGAGAGGTCACAAGGTTTTTTTATTATTTGACCTATTGACCTAGTTTTTAAAGGTACGTGACCTTGTTTTGAACTTTACCTAGATATCATCAAGGAGAACATTCTCACTAATTTTCATGAAGATCTCATGAAAAATATGGCCTCCAGAGAGGTCACAAGGTTTTTCTATTTTTAAACCTACTGGCCTAGTTTTTGACCGCACATGACCCAGTTTCGAAACTGACCTAGATATCATCAAGGTGAACATTCAGATCAATTTTCATGAAGATCAATTAAAAAATATGGCCTCTAGAGAGGTCAAAAGATTTTAATAATTTTAGACCTACTGACCTAGTTTTTGACCGCAGTTGACCCAGTTTCAAACTTGACCTAGATATCATCAAGATGAACATTCAGACCAACTTTCATACAGATCCCATGAACAGTATGGCCTCTACAGAGGTCACAAGGTTTTTTACTATTTGACCTACTGACCTAGTTTTTTAATGCATGTGACCTAGTTTCAAACTTGACCTAGATATCATCAAGGTGAACATTCTGACCAACTTTTATGGAGATCCATTCACAAGTATGGCCTCTAGAGAGGTCACAAGGTTTTTCTATTTTTTGACCTACTGACCTAGTTTTTGACCGCACATGACCCTGTTTAGAACTTGACCTAGATATCATCAAGATGAACATTCAGACCAACTTCATACAGATCCCATGAAAAATATGGCCTTGAGGGAGGTCACAAGGTTTTTCTATTATTTGACCTACTGACCTAGTTTTTGATGGCACGTGACCCACTTTCGAACTTGACCTAGATATCATCAAGGTGAACATTCTGACTAATTTTCATGAAGATCTCATGAAATATATGGCCTCTAGAGAGGTCACAAGGTTTTTCTATTTTTAGACCTACTGACCTAGTTTTTGACCGCACGTTACCCAGTTTCGAACTTGACCTAGATATCATCAAGATTCGAACTTGACCTAGATATCATCAAGATGAACATTCAGACCAACTTTCATACAGATCCCATGAAAAATATGGCCTTGAGAGAGGTCACAAGGTTTTTCTATTATTTGACCTACTGACCTAGTTTTTGTGGCACGTGACCCACTTTCGAACTTGACCTAGATATCATCAAGATGAACATTCAGACCAACTTTCATACAGATCCGATGAAAAATATGGCCTCTAGAAAGGTCACAAGGTTTTTCTATTATTTGACCTACTGACCTAGTTTTTGAAGCACGTGACCCACTTTCGAACTTGACCTAGATATCATCAAGGTGAACATTCTGACTAATTTTCATGAAGATCTCATGAAATATATGGCCTCTAGAGAGGTCACAAGGTTTTTCTATTTTTAGACCTACTGACCTAGTTTTTGACCGCACGTTACCCAGTTTCGAACTTGACCTAGATATCATCAAGATTCGAACTTGACCTAGATATCATCAAGATGAACATTCAGACCAACTTTCATACAGATTCCATGAAAAATGTGGCCTTTAGAGAGGTCACAAGGTTTTTCTATTATTTGACCTACTGACCTAGTTTTTGAAGGCACGTGACCCAGTTTCGAACTTGACCTAGATATCATCAAGATGACCATTCTGACCAACTTTCATCAAGATCCCATGAAAAATGTGACCTCTAGAGTGGTCACAAGGTTTTTCTATTTTTAGACCTACTGACCTAGTTTTTGATGGCACGTGACCCAGTTTCGAACTTGACCTAGATATCATCAAGATGACCATTCTGACCAATTTTCATGAAGATCTTGTGAAATATATGGCCTCTAGAGAGGTCACAAGGTTTTTCTATTTTTAGACCTACTGACCTAGTTTTTGAAGGCACGTGACCCAGTTTCGAACTTGAGCTAGATATCATCAAGATGACCATTCTGACCAACTTTCATCAAGATCCCATGAAAAATGTGACCTCTAGAGTGGTCACAAGGTTTTTCTATTTTTAGACCTACTGACCTAGTTTTTGATGGCACGTGACCCAGTTTCGAACTTGACCTAGATATCATCAAGATGAACATTCTGACCAACTTTCATAAAGATCCCATGAAAAATGTGACCTCTAGAGTGGTCACAATCAAAAGTTTACGGACGGATGGACGCACGGACAGACGACGGACACCGCGCAATCACAAAAGCTCACCTTGTCACTTTGTGACAGGTGAGCTAAAAATACATAAATATTTCTGCAAGGTAAATACGATCATTAACTACTTTATCATTCTGTCATGGCCCATCACCTTGTCACTGTGGTTTGGATTTGCATACCAGCTCTCATTCCTATTTCACAACTTTAGGTAAAATACTTTTGGAGATATTAGTAACATAATGGTTAGGCCCTTTATGCATGTTTTTTGACCACGTCAACAGCTAGACTGGTTTAACTGTGTGAAATCCTAACAAAAATTTCAGTGCAAAACTTCACATACATAATAACACACCTATATAGTGTCATTTATAAGTCTTTGGTCAAAATACTATTAAGGAGGTAGGTTACCTTTATATTTGTATGTGCGCATGTCCAACCGGAAGCTAACGTGACGATTTACGACGACGTTTACGACAAACTAAATGTGTTTGAATATTCATTCTTCTGAAAACAAATCATAGACCTGTCTTCGATCTGACGCTTTGTGGTTTAATAATGCAGAAATAATGAATAAATTGCCGCAGAAACGCTTCAAAACAATGTTGCCTTAAAATGACGTCATTGACGTCATGACGTTACGTGTCAGTTACCGCGCAAAATTAATAGCTTTTATCTTGAAAGTACGTAATTCTGTGCATTTTCTTCTTTCAAACTATTTTCAAATAACCATTTTTTGCTGAAATGTTTTTATGAGTCTTTTGCTCTGAATAATAATCAATATTTTGCTTCTTTTATGTAGTTATATTGAAATGTTCTGCGGAATGTAAGAAAATGGATGATGGTAACCAATGTTATTTGGAATATAGTTGGGTGAGAGGTTACTTGTTACGGCCATTTTCAAATAAAAAATCTAGCAGTTTGATTTGTAATACCTATTTTTCAGGTTCCGTTGATAATTTGTTACTTATATACTAAAACTAAGATCTAAAATTGTTCAAATTTCACTAGAAAATTGTTGTTTCTTTAATTAAATTGATGTTACCATGGAAACGAAGCCCGTGACCTATGTATCTAAATGTAAAATTCAAAAGCGTTGACCAGGGCTCTCGCGAGTGGGCGACTTGAGCGAAATAGGCGCTCTAGAACTTCAAACTTCGCTCAAATCTAACCTCAAAGCGAAATGCAAGTCGCCCGATTTTCTTTGATTTCCGCACTCACTAATTAGTGCTACCCGGACTGTTGACAATTTGCACGGTGTCATATCGAGTGCCGAATACACAAACACACGCCGGGAGCATAATTTAAGCTCCGCCTACTTCAGGTACTTGCGAGATTTTCCCCGAGAAGTGTGAAAGCGAATCAAATTATCCGATACACCTCGTTGATTGTGTTCAGCCAATTAGCGTCGCGTTTACATCTTTGACACTTCGTTCTTAATTGTCAACATGTTTGAGTGCAAAAAGCAAAGTTTTTTTAAAGAATCTGCTGATTAACCATGCGATTAATTGGAATTTGGTACACAATTATTTGTTATCTATGATAAAAGAACGACATGTAATGTATAAACTATGTTTAAATTGACTTCCATCGATGAATTTATTTGAATATGTATTTCTAGATTACTCAGTTTACTTTCAGTTTTATTCGAGTGAGATACTGACATTCCTCGGTGAATGACTCGGTGTTAATAATAAACACTTCATACAAGATATAACCAAAATTCGGCGGGTTACATTTACAGAATCGGCTTGAATTTTGAAAACGACTTTTTTCAGAATTTTTTAACGAAACAATAACCACTGTATGGGAAATGATCTAACTAAGAAAATGAATGGTCACATCAATACTTTTTATCAAGAACATTACAGCCACCTTTCAAATCACTCAACATCATTGCAGTAGGAAAAGTCTTCCCACTTCTCCCTAAAGTCTCCTCACTTCTCCCTAAATCAGCTTGAGGGAGAAGTGACTTCTCCCAAAAAATTGGACCTAGCTAGACCCCTGGTTGACACTAGTCTATTTAAGAAACACAGCTTCGGCTTTTTATTTTCTTTTCAACAGTATCCATGAGAATAATAGTAGCATGCTGAACGATTTTTCCATGAAAAATGCCAGACGGGGGATACTGCTGTAAATATTCTAAGCTTAGAAATTTGTTTGAATAAATGCAGATAACACGAAAATATAACTTATGTTAGAAATAATATGTTTTAAAGCTACATCAACTAGAAAGATAATCTTATTCAATATTATTTTATAAGAAATTACGACAAAAAGCAAGATATAAGCCATTTTAAACATCTCTGTTGCCATGGTTACTTTAAACTTTAAGAAAAATAGGGTACCATGTATAGTGCTTGGTATTTTGCTAATAATATTTTCCAAATATTCCATATTGGTCATTAACAGAATGGCACTGAAGCCGTCGAAAACCCCTACTTTCATACATAGTTGTTTAAAAATGAGAGAAAATGCGTTACCATGGAAACACGAGCCCCGCGACATATACATTTTAAGCTTATATTAGAAAGCTAACGTGCATACTAGTAAAATTATAGATTATGCTGACTTCTACGGATATCAATGAAACAAAAATACACTGAAAAGTGTTAAATATCCGTATTTTCCTTCTTCTTTCAATATGAAATACCTTTGGAGGGTCATGTTCTTCAAACCTGGATAAAAATTGAAATTGAAGGGACAGAGACAAACGAAACTGAGATTTAAGCAGTTAAAACTTCATATTACACGAAATACAAAAAGATGCTGCGGTTCAACTAATTTGAATTTAGCCTTGTAACAAGGTAACCTACCTCCTTAAAACAAGAAACGCGGCATTGCCACGAAACCAGGTTTTCAACACTTTTCATAAGAATAAACAAGAGATGTCACTAATGGTGACAAATGCCCCCGCAGCACCTTGACCTCTGACCTGGTGACCCCAAAGTCAGTAGGGGTGGTGTACTCAATAAGTACTATCAGCATGTGAAGTTTGAAGGTCCTGAATGAAGTGGTTTGCATGTAAAGTGCCTTCGTGCAAAAAGTTAACGTTGGCCCCTGTGACCTTGACCTTTGACCTGGTGACCCCAAAGTCAGTAGGGGTGGTGTACTCAATAAGTACTATCAGCACGTGAAGTTTGAAGGTCCTGGATGCAGTGGTTCCCGAGTAAAGTGCCACCCTAACCTAACCCTTACCCTATTTTTAGTAACAATGACCTTGACCTTGATCCCAGAAACCCCAAAATCAATCCCAAGCTACAACTTTATATAAGTTTTCTATACACCAAGTTTCATCATGATAGCTCATTCCTAAGTAAAGTTATTGACCGGAAACCCTTTTTCTATTTTAAGTAAGTGACCTTGACCTTGACCCCAGAAACCCCAAAATCAAACCCAGCCTTTGTCTTGATATAAGCTACATACATACTAAGTTTTATTCAAATATCTTTATCGAAACAAAAGTTATTGACCGGAAACACCAGTTTGACGCCGCCGCCCGCCCGACCAATGACATACCCCAATCTAATAACTCAGGTTTTAAACATACCGGTAGGCAACATAAAGTTTAATGAACAAACTCTGATAATGGTAACTAATTCCAACTGAAATTCAGTCCAGAAATAAAATAATGCTCATTTAGGCCTCACCAAATTAAAAAGTTGTTCATCGGATTTCCCGCCCGTATATTTTCAGAAACACAATTTTTTTTTGTTTTTAGCATGCGCTTGCCCCATTGAAACAAGAGGACCATGATGGTCCTGAATCGCTCACCTCTTCCCACATGACCCAGTTTTAAGTATGACATCGTTTTTTTTTCTATTTTTAGACCTACTGACCTAGTTTTTGACAGCACGTGACCCAGTTTCGAACTTGACCTAGATATCATCAAGATGAACATTCAGACCAACTTTCATACAGATCCCATGAAAAATATGGCCTTTAGAGAGGTCACAAGGTTTTTCTATTATTTGACCTACTGACCTAGTTTTTGATGGCACGTGACCGAGTTTCGAACTTGACCTAGATATCATCAAGGTGAATGTTCTGACCAATTTTCATGAAGATCTTTTGAAATATATGGCCTCTAGAGAGGTCACAAGGTTTTTCTATTTTTAGACCTACTGACCTAGTTTTTGAAGGCACGTGACCCAGTTTCGAACTTGACCTAGATATCATCAAGATGAACATTCTGACCAACTTTCATAAAGATCCCATGAAAAATGTGACCTCTAGAGTGGTCACAAGGTTTTTCTATTTTTAGACCTACTGACCTAGTTTTTGACCGCACGTAACCCAGTTTCGAACTTGACCTAGAAATCATCAAGATGAACATTCTGACCAAGTTTCATGAAGATCCCATGAAAAATGTGACCTCTAGAGTGGTCACAAGGTTTTTCTATTTTTAGACCTACTGACCTAGTTTTTGAAGGCACGTGACCCAGTTTCGAACTTGACCTAGATATCATCAAGATGAACATTCTGACCAACTTTCATGAAGATCCCATGAAAAATGTGACTTCTAGAGTGGTCACAAGGTTTTTCTATTTTTAGACCTACTGACCTAGTTTTTTAAGGCACGTGACCCAGTTTCGAACTTGACCTAGATATCATCAAGATGAACATTCTGACCAACTTTCATAAAGATCCCATGAAAAATGTGACCTCTAGAGCGGTCACAAGGTTTTTCTATTTTTAGACCTACTGACCTAGTTTTTGACTGCACGTGACCCAGTTTCAAACTTGACCTAGATATCATCAAGATGAACATTCTGGCCAACTTTCATGAAGATCCCATGAAAAATGTGACCTCTAGAGCGGTCACAATGTTTTTCTATTTTTAGACCTACTGACCTAGTTTTTGACCGCACGTGACCCAGTTTCGAACCTGACCTAGATATCATCAAGATGAACATTCTGACCAACTTTCATAAAGATCCCATGAAAAATGTGACCTCTAAAGTGGTCACAAGGTTTTTCTATTTTTAGACCTACTGACCTAGTTTTTGACTGCACGTGACCCAGTTTCGAACTTGACCTAGATATCATCAAGATGAACATTCTGACCAACTTTCATGAAGATCCCATGAAAAATGTGACCTCTAGAGTGGTCACAAGGTTTTTCTATTTTTAGACCTACTGACCTAGTTTTTGACCGCACATGACCCAGTTTCGAAGTTGACCTAGATATCATCAAGATGAACATTCTGACCAACTTTCATGAAGATCCCATGAAAAATGTGACCTCTAGAGTGGTCACAAGGTTTTTCTATTTTTAGACCTACTGACCTAGTTTTTGACCGCACGTGACCCAGTTTCGAACTTGACCTAGATATTATCAAGATGAACATTCTGACCAACTTTCATGAAGATCCCATGAAAAATGTGACCTCTAGAGTGGTCACAAGGTTTTTCTATTTTTAGACCTACTGACCTAGTTTTTGACCGCACGTGACCCAGTTTCGAACTTGACCTCGATATCATCAAGATGAACATTCTGACCAATTTTCATGAAGATCCCATGAAAAATGTGACCTCTAGAGTGGTCACAAGGTTTTTCTATTTTTAGACCTACTGACCTAGTTTTTGACCGCACGTGACCCAGTTTCGAACTTGACCTAGATATCATCAAGATGAACATTCTGACCAACTTTCATGAAGATCCCATGAAAAATGTGACCTCTAGAGTGGTCACAAGCAAAAAGTTTACGGACGGACGGACGCACGGACGGACGGACGACGGACGACGGACACTGCGCGATCACAAAAGCTCACCTTGTCACTTTGTGACAGGTGAGCTAAAAAATCAACCCAAAATTTGTTGGTGTGCTACCTTTTACGGAAGTAACAGTGTACAAATGCTTATATTGTTCTAAAATGAACTTTAATCACGTCATTTTCTTCAAATGTTTACCAAATTGAGTGGCTGTAAAAATTGGATTTATTTCATTGAAAATTGGATGAAAAAACATACTAATTTATTTGATAACATCAATCTACATTATTTTTGTAAGGGTAAATACGTACTGATGCATGTCACTTTTCTGTTTTCTGTTTTTCCTGTCAAAATGATCAGCATTTGTATACGAAAGTGGGTGGGGTTAGGAATTAGCATTATGAGTGGTGTTCAGACCAGTTTAGATTTTCAAATTGTCCAATCCTCGAGTAGAATAATGTTAATGCACATTAATCTCCATTTCAGACCTTTGTTTCAATAAATTTAATCTGTTAAGAAAGTTTAAAGTTAGAACAAGACCGCATGCTCGACTTTCCAAGTGTTTGACTCTGAATAAGAGCTTTGCCAGTAAAAGGGGCATAATAGTCAAAAGCTTTGAAAGTAACAGAGCTATTGGACGTTATATAAAACTTAAACAAAAATATTCTAAGTTAAAAAGGGGTATAACTCTGTCAAAGTTCAATCAGAGTTATGGGGATTGTTTCTCCTGGTGTAGACTTTGACAGTAAATAACTGTTTTAAGTTTCAAGTCAAAAGCTTTAATAGTAACAGAGATACTCGAACTCGTCGAGACCAACAAAATTTGAGTTATCGGTAGTTCGAGTTATCGACCAATATACATTATGCAGAGATTTTACTGGAACCTGACGATGAGTTTGAGTGAAAGGTGGTGTTTGAATTATCCGAATTCGAGCGAACGAAGTTCGACTGTATTTGACTTTATCAAAAACTTTGAAAAGTCGAGCTAAAAATGTTACATTTTCATGGCAGTACATATTCAAGTCACATATCTATGGTTTAAGGTTATGCATTGTTGTATATTACATATTTTCTAACAGCATTTTCAAAAGCATACCTTTTTTCATGAGTTCACTTTATGTACGTCTGCAGGTCAAATTTTCTCAATCCCTGGTGAATTATTTCTAAAGTAAAATGGCTGTACATTCTATTTTAAGGCTGTTATTAGACAATCGAGAGCCAAATCAAGACAAATACATTTCTTCGCTCTTCGCTCACTCCTGATTTTCTCAAAAACAAAAAAAAAATATTTAAATAATTTTTTCGCTTGCCGTCAATTTTTTCAGAAAAAAATGCGATGAACAACTTTTCAATTTGCAGGGCTCCAGATATTTTTTTTGGCCTGTGAGTATTTACTCATCATAATTTTTGTGAATGAGTAAAATGGTATAATCTGAAATTTACAAGGTGAAAATTTGTAAATGTGAAAAAAAACAACAACAACAGAAATTGGTTTTATAACATATTTATTGGGTGTAACATCCATGAATTTGTTTGCAGTTCAGTTTCCCAACTATTTGATTTACGCATGCATTGAATGTATAATAAAGTTTTACTTAGGTTTATAGAGTAATATTCAATGCGTGTGTACATTCTATATGGGAGAATTAATGCTGACCGTGCTCCGTTACGTAAAGCATTTAGACGATTCAGATTTTGTTTACACTAGTAAAAAGTCATTGCGGGCGTTTCTATAATTTCTTATACGATTTTATATGCTTAGAAATGATCAGACATGCGTATATGCATTATTTCAAAGCGTAATTTACACAAATACGTATCTTATCTGGAGCTCTAAATTTGGTGTGGCCTTATGTGTAGAAATAAAGCATTGTTATTTTCAGCCTATTCCTGGCTACAGAAACTTATCTAGAAACACTAAAAGTTAATTTAACAAACATAAATCTTTGCTAGCAGCAGATATCCAATTACTGGCATCTATGTATAGCACTAATTACCAAGACTTCCTGTCATGCAGCTTATTGATTGGCTGTAGACCAGATTTATTACTTGCTGTACTTTGTTATTCTACAACATCCTAAATACATAAACATAATTGAATTTGTGCAAAAATCAAGTTGGTTAAACAAACATTTTAGCCCTTTTATCTTGTAAATTTTCTTTTTTCCCCAACAAAGTGAGAAAACTGTGTAGGATAAATACAAGAAACATTTAAAAGCAATGCTAATTATGATACATTAAAATTAACTATCAATATATGTTAAATCTTACATCAACTGGACAGCAGTGATCTACTGAACATGGTGTGGACTGGAGGTTGCAAGTTCGAGTCGTGTTGGAAAGTCTATGACCAGGCCTTTTTATGAAGCACCAGTAATGGATTTCCCCCAAGAAGCAAAGTCAAAGTGATTTAAATAAATTTCTAGCATCCCAAGCTAAAATCAACTACCGGGTAGTATAAAACTAGAGTTATCAATGAAAATGATAACTACCTTCTAGACTTCACTTTAGAGGGAAGGTAAAATGATCTGTGACCTCAACCTGGTGACCTGGGTCATGTAATCTGCATGTTGTCTTGATAAGGTAAATCTTATATGTTGTGTGAAAATCTTTCCACCAATTTGATATGAAGAATGGAAGAATCTTTAACATCCAAGTAAGACCTTCACCTTGGTCATGGGTGCACTTCCTTGCATGATGATGATAAACATTAATGTGTAGTTATCTAACCATTCAGTGGATTTGGAAACATGGCTCTGGAAATGAATAAAGGATGGACAGACACAGAGTGAATTCAATACAGCAAACTCTCTCTTATACTTCTGTTTCTGGGGATATAATTACTGCATAAAACAAGCACAGGAAATATTATCAATTTATGAAATATATTACCAAAACTTTGTCTGCCTTAGCTTCACTGATGCCTTTGATGGCCAACAGATTTTTTTTCGGTGCGTAAGCTACTGACTCCACAGTATAAAATCCTGCTTCTTCCATCTTCTTCACATCTGTTGCACTAATTCCATGAGCCTAAAATAAAATAAACTGGAATTAAAACAGACTTAAAAGATTTTTTGACAGGCTAAAGGGTTATAATGCAAGACTGAGCACCAATAACAGAATACAACAGTGGATTTTTTGTTTTACAACTTGCCTAGTTCTGTCTTCAAACTTTGTGCTCTTGGTTTCAGACATATTAGATACCATGGATTGACCATATTCATATGTTTTACAGTCTGGTCAGGTTATTCCCCTTCTATAATAGGTGCCATCAACTGGCTCCTTCCCCTCAGAAAATTTCTTTTGAATCATGCAGTTTTACCCAAAAATTGACTTTACATCAGGTTTTTTTTATTCCCCTTTGCCCAAATACTGAGCTATTTTTTCCCCAAATCACAGGCCTGGGCCCCTTCCCCTATTGGTAAAAATACCAACCCTGCTGGTGTTTTGTCACTGATGTTTGTGCTTATTTTCAGGCTTTCGTCATCTTTGATGAAAAAGTAGGAGAAAAGTAGGGGCCTCTGATATAAAGTAGGAGAAAAGTTCTGGAATCTAATAATAAATAGTAGGAACTTACGAAAACAAAAATCTCTTATATTTACTCAAAGTTACACAGCAGGCCACTTCAAATGAATGTGTGTGTGTTCGGGTTTAACGTCTTTTTCAACAAATTTTCAGTCATATAAACGACAGTGTCTACTTGTAGCAGTGAGCACAATGCCCAACTTTATAGTGCTGCCTCACTGGAATATCACGCCGTAGACACGTGGCATGATACCCCACCCAGTCACATTATACTGACACCGGGCTGACCAGTCCTAGCACTATCCCCTTAATGCTGAGCGCCAAGCTAGGAAGCTGCTAGTACCATTTTTTACGTCTTTGGTATGACGCGGCCGGGGATCGAACCCACGACCTCCCGCACTCAAAGCGGGCGTTCTACCACTAGGCTATTGAGGCGGTACACACTTCAAATGAACCTCAATCACAATATACAGGCTCGGTTCCAGAGCTGTTTGATTGGTGTGTGTGTGGGGTGGGGGAGGGGGGTGCCAGTTTAGAACAGAAGCATCACCTTTAGATGGGGTAGGTATGGGAGGGCGCCTCTGTTCATATTGGTGGGGGGGGGGGGGGGCCTGATATATATGATATATAAGGTCTGTCTATTTCATGATGCTCTGAGGTCCAATTGTACAAAGCAGAGCCTCACTAGTATACCAACAGTCCTTATATTATGTAACAACATTCATTCTGCAAATAGACTAACAACATTTGTCAGCATATTTCTTCTTTTATAAATAAAAAGTAGGCATAGGAGTTTTTTTCAAAAAGTAGGAAAAAAGTAGGAACAGACCTAACAAGAGCTGTCCGTAAGACAGCATGCTCGACTTTTCTCAGTGCTTGACTCTGAATGAGAACTTTGCCAGTAAAAACTTTATAAAACTAACCAAAAAATTCTAAGTTAAAAAGGGACATTACTCTGTCAAAATTCAAAACAGAGTTATGGGGATTGTTTCTCCTTGTGCAGACTTTGATAATAAATAACTATTTTAAGTTTCATGTCAAAAGATTTAATAGTAACAGAGATATTTGACTTTATCAAAAACTTAAACCAAAAATTCTATGTTAAAAAGGGGCATAATTCTGTCAAAATTCAAATCAGAGTTAAGGGAATTGTTTCTCCTGGTGTAGACTTTGATAGTAAATAAGTATTTTAAGTTTCAAGTCAATAGCTTTGATAGTAACATAGTAAAACTTTAACCAATGGCGACGCCGACGCTGACGCTTCGGCGAGAGCAATTACCAATAGCTCTACTTTTTCTTCGAAAAGTAGGACTACTTGAAAGCCTGTATTTTGGCACAGATTTATTTGATTTACAGTGTCTTGTCTATCTAGTTGAATATAGGGTCAGTGTGAAGTGGGCATGCCCCAAACACATTAAAAACCCAAGAAATTCTATAGGTTACTACCATACAAAGGCAGTGCCCGTTTTCAACTTGCTTTCTGTCTAAGTTTGGTGGCCCCTCTGAATGGGTTGGATTGCTATGTAGGGTCAGACTGACCAAAACAGAAATTTTTAGGCCTTCACTGAATGAAAATGATAAAATATTTGTAGAATACGATACCAGGCTTTCTCCTGGTAATAATATTCTACACATATAATTGTGCCAATGTAATTTTCTTACGACAGTTAAAACAAATTTATGAATAAGTGGACCCTACTCTATTGCAGTAGACTGATGGGAGATAACCTGTGTATACATGCATCTACAGTTCTTACACATTGTATATGCATTTCTTATCTTACCATATATTCCATTGGGCCTTATTAATGCTATTAGAGGCTATAATATTAGCAAAATGTAGTGTTTATTAAAGCCAAAAATGAGGTACCATATTTTTTAGCAAACATAAACTATAAATTAACAATTAGACCACAACTATACTGCTAGTATTCTTTTAGTGGGGTGCATTTATTAGTGGGAAGTGAATTACTTATAGAATATAAGGTATCAGACTTGTTTAATTGGGTTTATGAATACATGTACATATTGAAAAGGATGAGAAAAAGGAACTTACTTCTAATCTAGAGAGTAGCAAAGGACCAAATGTTTCATCATCCACCTCTTCTGCCTGGCCTGACCTTTGCGCTTGCATCTGGGCCATACTGACTAACTGAGAAATGTCTCCTGTAAAACTGATGAGAAAAAATCCTTCGAATTGTGATAAAGATCCATAATTTCTGATTAACTGCAATATCACAATAAAGTGCGCACATTGGTGGCTGAGCATGTTATATGGTATTTCTGATGAACAGTATGAAGTAAGGGTTCTTTTGTGGTGCTTTATTACAACTTTTTGCAATTCCTTAACCAACACAACAAACGGGGAGTGAATCTGTCAGCATTCAGGCATTTTAAGTGTTTATACTTCTAAAAGTGGCAAAAAATTGTGTTATGCCCCCAGCGAAATGGAATTCATGAAATTATGAATTTTTCATCTGTAGAGTGTTAACAAGCTTTTCCTTTGATTTGGCCTGGTGACCTAGTTTTTGACCCCAGATGACCCAATATCGAACTCGTACAAGATTTTATTGAGGGTAACATTCTGACCAAGTTTCATTAAGATTGGGCCAAAATTGTGACCTCTAGTGCTAACAAGCTTTTCCTTTGATTTGACCTGGTGACCTAGTTTTTGACCCCAGACGACCCAATATCAAACTCATCCAACATTTTATTGAGAGTAACATTCTGACCAAGTTTCATTAAGACTGGGCCAAAATTGTGACCTCTAGAGTGTTAACAGTCAAATTGTTGATGACGACAGATGGACGACGGACACAGGGGGATCACAAAAGCTCACCTTTGAGCAATTCGTGCTCAGGTGAGCTAAAAAGAGATATATATATATGGTCTTCATTTCGGTTGTTTTTGGATAACTTCAACTAAGTCTTGAAATATTCAAGAAACATTAAATATATACGTAATAATTTAAATGAGGTAATTTTAATAACATTACTGAAAGTCACAGACATTTATATCATCATACTATACGAGTCATTTATTCACAATTTTAGGGACTTCTAGACATTGTAGTTTTGTACAAGTTAACTGACATGTTGCAGAGTAGAACTGACAGTTTTTTTACTGTCCGGTCGGAAGAAACGCTATCTGACGAGTTAGAGAATCAGTCAACTGAGCCTACAAAAGAGGATGAGCCAGATAAACTTTCGGCAATCTCACACGATGTATCCAGATCCAGCAAAGTTGTCATGTACTTCAGACGACGCGTTGAAGATGACAGTTCTTCAAAACAACAGAGAATGGGCAAAAACATTCGAGTTCAAGTCAATGTAAGCACAACAATATACAGGCCATTTCACTCATTTGTAAATAAATATCATATATTAGCATTAAAAATACTTAGATGATCATTTGTTTGCTTCAGATCAACGAGGTTTGCGTTAAGTATGCTGGACATCTAAATCGCATGGCCGGTATATACGTCTATTAAATATGCATACATTATGTGATGAAGCAGAATTATTCAATTAATGAATCCGATTCTTCCCAAATTCTTATATTCACATGTCCCTAGTATATGTGAACAGTCAAGCATAAGTTCCTTAGGCTCAGATTTTTCCATTTAAGTCCGTTATCATTAGTTGAACATCACTTATAGTCATTTATGTAAATTGACTATAATAATTGGGCCAATTCATAGGAAATCGGAAATATACCTTCTGGCACCTGTGGGGGACCATGGACTCGGGTCAGTCCACTTCTGAAATGCACATTATGTTCATGACTTGCTAGTATTATCTCCCTTTGTTTACGAGTTGATGACCAGCGAAAAGCAGACTATATATGTCTTGCATGCAGGTTGATCTAAATCCATGGTGGAGGTAGGTTTATTCGTGATGCGGTTCTTTGTTATCAACTTCTCATTATGATTTAATATTTCAGCCCAGAGTATGGCACCAAGTGTCAATTCTCAAATGATTCGTTACAGAAATACGAGTGGCTACGATATTCAGTTTCTGAAAATTCCATCTACTGTGCACCCTGTCTCCTGTTTGGATCTCAGGGATTTTTTTCCTTCTTTATAAAGTACCCCTAAAAGGACCTTTTCCCAACTGAAAAATGCAATCTTTTTTCCAAATTATCATCCAAAAATTCCCCAAATGACCAAATTAAGTTTGCATTTTGAATCCGGATTGCAGAAGGAAAACTTAGTTACATTGACATTCACCATGATTTAACCATTCAAAGTTTGTTTGATGATATTTACATGGAATTAAAGGAAGAAGCATTCTAAATGCATAACTGCATAAAATACTCACAAGGGTGTCATGCAGTATTTATAGATAGATAAATGATGTTATTAATTAACTATAAAAATTCCCAATCCGAGTAAAACCCCCCCTATTTTCCCCATTTTATCCGGTACCGGACCTTTTCCCAAAAGGGCAAAAAAATCACTGGATCTGCATCTTCAAAGGTAAAAACATTTATCAGCACTCCAGTATCAAAATGGTCGAATCTAGGAAAGTATATCATGAGGCATGTCGTGGACGGTTCAAGTCATCATAGCTGCTGTGCCAGTGCTGATAGATTTATGAAAATTGTCAAAGGGAAACAAAAGAGCATTACAGCACAGTTGTCTAAAAGCCACGCAGACACATTGCCAGAAATTGACATGTGTTAAGATCGATAATAGAGGTAATCATTCTTTGTGGTCGTCAAAATATCCCACTTAGAAGCAATGACGACAGCAACAGTAACTTTATGGTGCTGTTGAATGACAAGGCTACTAGGTGTGAAATCTTGAAAACTCATTTGGCTTCAAACTCAAGAGTAACATACACATCCCCTGAAATCCAAAGCGAATTGATTACTTTGTGTGGAGAATATATCAGCAACAAAATTGTGAAGCAATGCAATGATGCTGTTTGTTATCCGTTTCTTGCAGACGAGGCGACAGATGCCTCCACTATGGAACAAATCGCCATGTGTGTGAGGTATTATTCCGAGACAGAAAATGACGTCCCTGAGGTTTCGTTGGGTTTATTTAAGCAGAGGCAACTACTGGAGAAGCTCTGCTCAGCAAGTTCATTGAAGGCCAGAGGAATGTTGGGTTAGATATTACTAAGATGCGTGGACAGGGTTACGATGGAGCCAGTAATATGTCGGGGTGTCATCGTGGTGTACAAGCTCGGGTACAGCAACTAGTTCCACAAGCCATGTACGTTCACTGCAAAGCCCATAGCTTGAATCTTTCCATTGTGCACGCCTGCAAAGAAGCACTTGTTAGAAACTTGCTGGACACAGTGCAGCAAATTGGTTAAATTGCATTCAAGTATTCTGCAAAACGTCTACTTGCATTTCTGGAAGAGCTGGGAAACGACCCTGTTGCTAGAGAAGAAATGAACAAGCGAACCCGCCTGCAGAGTCTCTGAGACAAAATGGGCCAGTTGTGCAGACTTGCTCTACACCTTTAGAGCCGCATACCCCACTACACTATAGTAAATGCCCTCGAGGTGCTAGAGCGAGAAGGAGACTCCAAAGCACGCAGCTATAGGTGTAGCATCTTTGAGTTCGACTTTATCGTCTCTCTGGTTGTTGTTGAGTTTGTGCTTCAATCAGGGTGTAATGCTGCTGAATAAACTTTTACAGAAGCAAAATATCGACTTAGTTGAGGCAGTCAGGGAGAGCCAGGTATAGATGACATATAGCAACATTCCGTGCCAAGAGAGCGGACGATTCTGTGTGGGATGAGCTGTATGGCAAAACAGTGGCCATGGCAGAAGTAGAACCTTCAAAGCCAAGAGCAGCTGGCCTGTCTAGCTAGTCACTAATTAGCTGTCATGATCAATAATCCCACTGTATTAATGCGAAGCTTGAACATGGTAACATTATTTTTATAAAATAAGTTAAGCAATCAAAGTAATCAACTGACCAGTATTGATCACTATATGTATTGATCAGGGATATTGCGTAGGACCAAAATTTGAATTGATCAGTACTCTCCATTTCAATGAGTGTAATTAATAGTAATAAATACTTTAATTAATTAAAAACAAAGGCTACTGTAAGATGCTAAAATTTAGCATTGACTAAACTAGTATTGACAAATGACCAGTTTAAGTATATTGTCCAGAATTAAGCCTGACTAGGACACACTGCCAAGGACCAAAATTGAATCAACCAGTATTGACCATAATACTTTTTAATGAACAAAATTTTATATTATTCAAATTGCTTTATTATTTTTACATTTACTATTACAGACTATGCTAATCAGTGAATGTACATTATGTAAAAGTGTTGAATAAACCAGTATTGACCACCCAAGAGTGACCACAGTATTCAATCGACCAGTATTGACCGGTTTTAACCAGTATTGACCGCCGGCCCGGTCAATACTCATATTGACCGGCTTTTTGCCAACATTGTTCAGTAGAGATCATGAAAGCTTCAGACGTGAAGGGGGGGGGGGGGCATGTCCCCGAACCCCCTACAAAACCTATGAATCCACATCAATACAGGGCTAGCTACGCCCCTGGCCACTGCCAAACCTTAATTGAATGGAAGGAAAACAAGAGCTGTCGGAGGACAGCAACGCTCGACTATTCAACAGCCTTGTCAATTGAATGAATACAAAAGTTGAAAAAGGGGCATAATTTTGTAAAATGCAAAGTAGAGGTATTGAACCTCTGTACTGCATGTCATATCATGACAGTGAACAAGTGTGTGAAGTTTCAATCCTTTCCAATTTGTGGATACTGAGATACCAGCTTACATACAAAAACTTAACAAAAAACTGCTAAGTCAAAGGGGCATAATTTTGTAAAAATGCCAAGTAGAGTTATGGGACCTTCACAGTGCATGTTAGATCATGACAGTGAACAAGTGTGTGAAGTTTCAATCCATTCCAATTAGTGGATACTGAGATATCAGATTACATACAAAAATTTAACCAAAAACTGCTAAGTCGAAAAAGGGGCATAATTTTGAAAAAAAAGAGAGTAGATTTATGGGACTTGCTTAGTGCATGTCAGATCATGATAGTGAACAAGTATGTGAAGTTTCAATCCATTCCCATTAGTAAGTACTGAGATACCAGCTTACATACAAAACCTTAACCAAAAATTTCTAAGTCGAAAAAGGGGCATAATTTTGTAAATAAGCAAAATAGAGTTATGGAACCTGTGCAATGTAGATCAGTTCATCACAGTGAATAAGTGTGTGAAGTTTCAATCCATTCCCACAAGTGGTTACTGAGTTACCAGCTTACATACAAAACCTTAACCAAAAATTTCTAAGTCGAAAAAGGGGCATAATTTTGTAAAAAAGCAAAATAGAGTTATGGAACCTGTGCAATGTAAGTCAGTTTGTCACAGTGAATAAGTGTGTGAAGTTTCAATCCATTCCCACAAGTGGTTACTGAGATACCAGCTTACATACAAAACCTTAACCAAAATCGGGACGCGGACGCCGACGCGGACGCCGACGCGGACGCCGACGCATGGGCGAGTGCAATAGCTCACTATTCTATGAATAGTCGAGCTAAAAATGGATATTCTTTCCAGATATCTTAAAATTTCACTAATATTTTTGTTTTTTTAAGTTAAAATCGGATTCAAAAATTGCCGCATAGAATCATCGCGGAAGGTTCACCACAGAAAAGGTCCTTCCTATGATGTACCCTCGAGTAATCAGTTTCCGTTATGGTAAGGAAACAGCGCACAATTTATTGAATAATAATTGTATAGTCTCAAACTATTTTACTTAGATATAAAGTGAAAATCTTTCCTCCTTTTATCCCCACAGTTTCAAAACGTATTTTATGTTGCTAACTGATGGGCGTTGCCATTTTTAAACATCAACCGGAACTGACTTCCATTTAGACTGGTAGAACAGTTTCCGTTACCTTTGCGAGATGGTTGAATTAAACGAAATGAAAGGTACTACAATAACAGAGACCCTATAACATTTGAAATTTATTCGTTTTCTATCAGTTTTGACACCATTATACTGTTATAATTTAATTTGCATACACAAATTAACACTCGCGTTGGCCTTGCCAAGGATAGTTGGAGAATACTGCCTGTATTATCGTTTTGCTAGAGGTGGGCTTCTATACACCTACATCAATTTTACAAAAAAGTTTACAATGAACAATCTATCTATCAATGAATATGACCGTTACCCGTGTACTGATAAAATATGCTTTGATTGAAACAAATAAGCATGACCTTCTTCAGCATGCCCATTCACGCACTGCAGTACGTGAATCATGCACAAAATATCAAATGCACGCATAAAAATCACTTGTTGGGGGTACATGCATGCAGAGATTCAGAACCCCAGTTCAGCTGCCAAATCGCTGTTTATTTCATTGCGCACTTGCCAATTGTTTGGTATGGTCTAAAACGCAGATCCGGTCCACGAACGTTATAATTTTGTTTCCATCACCAAATTCTCGGCGTAATTGTCGGTCCCGTAATTGTCAGCTGTATAGAGGGATTTGGTAAATGATTTAGTCGAACGTCACACGGGTTGTGTGCAAAAAAGAATGGATACGAAACGCAAAAAGGCATTTTAGCTTTAATAAACACAGCAAAAGGTTAACAGTATTTTATTTTTCGATATTTAACTGCAATTCTGATACACATTGCATATCTGTAATAGTTTGGGCATTTATTATTGATGGACGAATTTTACCAGTCTTCAGTTGACTGTATGTTATTTCGGACGAATCGTGTTCCGTTCACGAAATTGGGAATACATGAACCTTGCTGAAAACTTATTTATATTTAGTATAATATAGGGAGGGGTCTTTTGATTCAGAATTTCCTATCTTAACTTTGGAAAAACACTTTATATTTTCTAAAATTATCTCATCTGTTATACCCCACCCACGAGAGTTCTGTATGTAAAAAAAACAAAAAACAAAACAAAAAAAAAACAACATGTAAATACAAATTT
The DNA here is from genome assembly GCF_021730395.1 of Mercenaria mercenaria. Lineage (NCBI taxonomy): Eukaryota > Metazoa > Mollusca > Bivalvia > Venerida > Veneridae > Mercenaria > Mercenaria mercenaria. The sequence continues at coordinate 111,863,343 of NC_069361.1, read as the reverse complement.
CAGTAGTTAAATAGAAAATTTTCAGATCTGCCATGTAGTGTACCCCCAAATTTTGAAGTGTATCCCTATTTTGCAAAAGCAGGGGGTACATGTACCCTCAACTTTAAAAATGAGTGGGCATGCTGCTTCTTATTAACCAACAACAATACTTCATGATTGTTTACACTGTACAAAAGTCTTTTCTAGTCTCTAGCCATATATGGATGTACCCTTTTCTCTCTATTTCAATAAATTAATTAAAGCTTTTGAACCAGTCTTCCGAGGTCGCGACCTTCTTGTGCAAAGTGTAAGCAATTGGTTGCAACATGCTATTTTAGGGAAACCTCGATGTATTGTATATTAAAAGGAAGAAGTAAGGTGAATTATTGCACTAGTATGTTTATACTATTTCATGTTAGTATGGAAACTAAAACTGTTTTCCCTGCCTCCAAGTACTAAACGGAGCATTTTTTGAGTGCAGAAGATGACTTGACGTTTCTCAAGTTTGCTTCCAGGTTATGACGTCAGAAAACCAAACTGTGCGCGAGCTTCATGTAAATATTTCCAGTATCACGAAATGAAGGGTATCACAATTTGCGGTTACTCGAGTGTATGTGGAGGAGAGATATTGACCAGTGCCATTATCAAAATAGGAAGTGTCTAGGGTCTAGTGTCTAGTCTACCTCTAGACAAGCCTGTTAGGGGTTTTCTAGGGGTACGGACCTCAGTTTTTCTAGAGATTAAGAGTAATTTACATTTCAAATTTTGTTGCAAATGAAATAACAAATAACATTTCAGCAGAATTCACCTTAAACTTGGATCTAAATGGTTTCCAGATACTAACATTTATCCGATTTGTTACATTTTCTTTCGGAACATAAATAACCGAGGAACACCAAATAAATCACGAGGATTCGAACTGACAGAAAAAAAAGATATAAAGATTAAACATAATAATGTTAAATATGTTGGGGAAAAAGCTATTTTTAATTAATAATTAACCCTATAGTGTATTCATGTTTTTCACACATTTGGTAACCGTTACGAGATACATGGGATGTTTTCAAAAACAGTTTCTTTTACTTCGCTTAACTGATTATTAAACAATCAGTTCCATGCCGATTATCATTGTACCTTGTAAAATAACACAAAAAAAATTGGTGCATATTATTATGCCTAATTTAGGCCTATTTATTTTCAAATAGAAATCATTTAAGGGGTAGATTCATTCATTAATCTAGCCGTTATCAACAGTAAATTTGACAACAAACTAATCAGCATTCATTTGGAGTTCTTCGGTTATTTAGGTTTTGAAAGAGAAGGTAAACAATCGGGTGAACACTGGTATCTGTAAACCAGTTAGATCCAAGTTTTAAGTGAAGACTGGTTAAGACTTACTTGTTATTTCATTTTCAACAAAATTTAAGATAAAAATAACCCTAAATCTCCAGAAAAAGGAGGTCCGTACCCCTAGAAAACCTCTAACAGGATTGTCTAGAGGTACGGATCCGTACCTCTAGAATCAGGTTCTAGCGGTACGGATCCGTACCCCTGGACACTTCCATCAAAATATCGAGACTCATGTACAATTAATTTGATTATCTGACCAACCTGATGAAAATGAGTGTAGGTTAATTACACTCGATTCATTAGAAGGCACTCCGGTAAGACCACCTCTCTGCCATGCAGTACTGAAGGAAACAGGCTGATTCGGACCGTGGCTGATTCGGACCAAATATTTTGGCTGATTCGGACCACATACTTCGAATAAAAGTACATAATGACCATATATTTTGGCTGATTCAGGCCACAAACTTATATTTAACAGTCAATAATGACCATAAATTTTGGATGATTCAGCAATTTAAGAAAATAATGTTGATTATAGCTTATATAGAGGTTTAACTTGAAGTAAAGACATAAAATATACACCGTACAAGCAGGTAAGAAGTTTTGACAAACTAAAATGCATCTAAATAAGGACTTTAATTATTCTTTGCATCAGACATTAAACTTAATACTCATAAATTTTATTTTTACTCATGACATTAGTGTCAGGAAAACTTAAACAATTTGGGCCGAATAAGCCAAGTAAATTTGGTCCGAATCAGCCATGGTCTGAGTCAGCCTGTATTCAGTACTGAAATATAGATATTGGACTTCTGCACAAATGATCTTATCTTGAGCCTAGTATATAGAGGTCATGTCTCAGCTCCTGAGCCTACTCTACAACTCATAATTTTCCCATTTTCCCACACGGTAGGAAATCATGTAAATCAGATGAGAATATCGGTCAAAGATTGAAAGAAACGATCAGTCTTGAGCAATCAACAGAGGCTTTACCTTCTTTTGTTTTTAAATGTTTTATTTCGCAGAAGTTCCCTTGTTTACATAAAATCCGGAAATCCCGCCGATTAATCACTTCTGAATTTTGATTGGTTCAGAGCACATGACTTGGATAAATCCCGTTCAACACGGTTTTTTTTACACAATTTTAAAAGGCTAAAGTGTCCCTCCAAATCCAATAAAAAGAACCTTATCTGCCGCTTATCAGCGATCCTTAAGTGAATGTATAATATATTATATTAGCTGGTGTGTGGACGCATTGGTCGAGAGGGCTAGGACACTTTCCTACGGAGGTGAAGGCCCCTGGTTCGAATCCTGGCTACTGCCATTGCGGTGTGTCCTTGGGCAAGGCACTTTATCAGGATTGCCTGAGTCTACCCAGCTGTAAAAGGGTACCAGCAAATTTCTGGGGCTAAGGTAATGGTTTTAACTGTTCTTAAAATAGGGTCGCTCAAAAGCTCTACAGAGCTTATGTTAATTGTTTCACAAAGCGACGGTAAATAAAATTTACCTTAAACATTTTACCTTTACCTTTGCCAGGCAAGCGCCGAGAGTGTTATATACCATGGAAATTTTACGTCACGTCGACATATTATTTGGTGGTAAGAGACAACCAATGCATACAAGTACAGAGAACTTATCAAGTCATCTCATTCACGCAAAAAATACTTAAAATAAGGTATCACTATTCATATGATTTTTTTCGTCCGATATTTTTGTGGAACTAAGGCAGTTCTTGGAAAAATATGTTTTGATATACATGTTTCGATTTATGGAAGGTCGCACACACCATAATGTTATACTGTAAGTCTATGGGAAAACAATTGGTGTTCTCTAACCTGGTGCCATGCAAGCGCCGAGAAAGATTGCTGTCATTTTGATCTATTAGAACTGCTTAAAATTTATATAGAAGATGTTTCTATAACAGGCTTGTGTTGCACTTAAACCACATACACTCTATCTTTTATTAGGTGTATAGAATAACTCACTAGATGTGTACGCTCATCTTAGCTATTTTGCGAGACGAGTTGCTTTCCATAGTTTAACATTGTTAAGACACATTACAAAGTCGCCGTATGGTTTATAATTGTGTCGGTGAGACGGAAAAAAAAAAATAATAATCAAGTTACATTACGCGTTGTTGTCATGTCGGCGCCATTCATGCCCCATGAAACAGTGCTTCCCTGTTTAATCTACCTATTTAGATAAAATGCATATTAAAAGCGAAATAACATATAGCAGAACCATGTTTTGACTTATATCAACAATATAATAAAATCTGTAAGAAGATCAGGTTTGGAAGCATAAAATGCAACCAAGCAAAATAATAGCAGACTCGGTTTGATTGAGTCTGTTCATGAGAGTAAGTGGAAAGTGCAACACCCGTCACGCCCCTAGCACCGGCTTCAGCGGAGCTTTATTACCAATGAACATCGAGGAACTCCATGATCCCAAAGGACCAGAAAATATAACAACACTGGATCCAAGTACGGAGAGACTTTTTACGGCCGCCACACGACACTTAAATATTGCTGTTGTGATAGTTAATAAAATCTGAAAGAAGATCCTTTGGAAGCATAGAACGATTCTATATCATTAAAAACAGAACATTTATTCTGATATGAGTTTTAAATAATTATGTAACTAAAATGCGTCAAATATTGCATATTCTCTTTTCAGGGACATAAAATGAAAACGGGAATGGAACAAAGCCTTTAAAGAGAAAATTGGTGTATCTTTGAGCGTATGATTAATGGGCGGAATTTTGCACTGAAAGGAATATCTAGGGTTTAAAGTAGTAGGAAGTAACGACATCTGCGTTTCTAAAATAGGAATGTAATCTTAAACCAAAAGACAAAACGCCTGACTAATTGATCCGGTAGGAATACAAACTGTATTATTGAGATCCTTTTCACATTCGCTGAAATTTTCAATCTGGGAAATTGTTTTGAAAGGAACCTGAGTTTAACATTTGTGCAAGATATGAATTTCTTGAATATTCGAAGGAATATGAAAATATTTTGTAGTGCAGAAGTGCTGTTCAAGAGAAAAAAATCAAGGTAAGAAATTCTAAATGAGATTAAATTGGTTGTAATCATATAAGGAAAGAATGATGACGTGACAGTATCCGAAACGAATACCACTATCATTAAAACAACTGCATTTTTCGATTTTCAAAATATCTGTCACCGACCATTTCCAAGGTCATAACATCACAGCAAATCTCTCTTAATTACACTGTCACCAGTCTAATACAGGACAGTCTAGTTAACATATAACTCCTTTTTTCTACAGTTTTGACCTTCTCCACATTTAGATCCACAACAAACCGATATCAGTTTTGCGAAGTGGTCGTAATATCGGTCACAAAGCGGTTTTCAGGGGATGTTTGATATCGGCTGAAATTTGGACCATATTTGCTGGCATTGGTTTGATATACAATGATTTTTCAGTCTAGACGAAATGAAGCTTCTCACAATTTAGACTGGTTTATGGTTTATGGGTCCCCGCTAAATTTCGGAGATAGACGGAAGATAACGATCAAAGCTATGAGATTATCAGTTTTTCAAATGGCTTATCAGCAGTCGCGTTTAGTACAGAAAGTTCGATACCTATGCCGATATACAATGATTTTTCAGTCTAGACCAAATGAAGCTTCTCACAATTCACACTTCTCACATAGACTTCTAATTATAAATTAAGGCTTTCATAAAAGTATTTGGCAGGTTTGAACTCAACTGAATTATTTATAAACCAGTTTGGAGTATCCCCTCACAAAGGAACATGTCCTTTCTGAGGAGTCTTAGTAGATAACTGCATTTCTATTCTGTCCTATCCAGATGTCCCAGAGGTCCCATCTTTTGCCCCAAAATGACTTCTTTTAGATTTAGGAGCAAAAGGGTTGGGATGCTGAAGGTGGTAGTGTGTGTGTATGTGTGCGTTTGGACATTTTTGGCATGTACACGTTTTTTAATATTAATAATCATTTTAAACCAAAAACAAATAATATATTGCTTTAATAGAAAAAATATCACTCATGTTTGGTATTTACCAATCTGTTCACGGACATGTGTCAGATCGTTAGTTTTATTTTTTTATAAAAAATAAAAGCATATATATGGTTTAATTTCAATTATTTTTGGTTTGCATTAGTGTTTTAGCATTAATAATTAGTCTTAATAAAGAAAACATGAAAAACTGCTTAAATAAGACAATAATCGCTCATGTTTGGTATTTACCAGTCTGTTCACGGACATGAGCCAGATCGGCAGTTTTCTTTTTTATAAAAAATAAAAGCATAAATATGGTTTAATTTTAATTATTTTTTTGCATGCACTAGTTTTTCAGCATATATAATCAATTTAGATCACAAAAACATAATAAATTACTTTAATAAAATAATTATCGCTCATGTTCGGTATTTACCAGTCATGTCCGCGGACATGACTCATGTTCGGTGTTTAGACATACCGGTGCGTTTGCGTATGAGTGTGTGTTTGTGTGTGGAAACGGGGAGGAGGGGAGTAATATATGCTTTCCCCCTACTTTTGGCCTCAAAACTTAAGGTTGACTTTAATAATCTATTTACTGCAACGGGAAAGACGGGTTTCTACCTTCATTTTGTTTTTAGGCATAACTTGGATGTGGTTGCCAGTTCGCGCCCTGACCGAAAACCAAGGCATATGAGCGAAAGGGAGACCCCTAGCCGACCGGGTTCGAACCTGACGTGGCCTCTTTTCTCTAGGTACTGACTTGTCCTTTGCAACAAGGTATCATTTATTAAAATCGGACATCAGGTTATGAAGATATGGCTTCTCAGACAAGGACCACCCCTCTATTTAATATATGAAGAAGTACGCATATTTTCACGAAAATTGATACATTTTGAGACGGTTCTCCGACGAAACCGTCGGTGGTAAAATTATACAAGTTACATATCCGTTTAGACAATGTTTGAATTTAATTTATAAAAGTTATTTCATTAAAATATCTTTTGTTTGGAACATTCTACAATTATTTGAAGTTAATGAAAAACACGGACATTTTCCGTACGGAAAAGTACGGAAATATTTTACCTTTTCACCGGTAGACGGGCGACATGCGATACGACATTATGAAAATGTCGCTTCGTATTGTCGAGTGTCACTTCGCGTGTCGTGTATCGTTTGGAATTGTCGCGCGTCGACCCTCACCCAAACCCGCGACACGCGACATACGATACGACATTAGGAAAATGTCGCTTCGCGTTGCCGAGTGTCGTTTGAAATTACCGCATGTCGTTTGATAATGTCGCCGTCGCGTTTGCAGGGTCGACACACGACAACGCGAAGTGACATCGTGATATTACGAAGTGGCATAGCGACAATGCGATACGACGCTCGACAACGCGAAGTGACATCGCGATATATCGTGCTTTTGACAGGCGACATTTCAAAGTGGATATCGCGACATTGTCTTTTGGGATTGTCGCCGTCGTTTGCGATTGTCGGGTGTCACTTCGTAATCTCGCTATGTCACTTCGCGTTGTCGTGTGTCGACCCCACAAACGCGACGGCGACATTATAAATGGCCCCAACAGGATTCCGTACCCACACCCAATTGTTTTAGAAAACAAACCATATGTCTTGAACCTGGAGAAAATATCAACCAAATGTTTTAGCTAAATTCAGGATTTGGCGTTTAAATGTTTCATAATTTTCAGGTGGAGAACCCCAAAAGGTATACAGACACTAAATAGGAAAATGGCGCAAAAATGGTAGTCGCATAATGGCGGATTCAAATAGTTCTAAGATTTTATTTTGATCCGTAGAGCCATTTTCCATACTTTCTTCGCAACTTTTGCTGAAATCACTTGACAGAACTATGCTTGACATTTAGGTTGCATTTTCAAAATGAAATAATAGCATGACAGAATTTGTCATGAAAACATAGCTCATACACCACCACTACAATTTGGGGTCTCATTTTTTGTTTGACATGAAAATATCTTTCTTGCATCAAACATGACTTTTCTTTTGATTTTTATTCAGCACTGACAATATTCTTCGTAGAAATATAAGTCACAGGCATTTTAAATCGGTCCTGATGTGTGCTGCAGTCAGTAGACATTCGTCAGTTCTATCATAGTATAGAATAGAGAAGACCAGGTATTTAGTGAGTTCGCGTCAAAATCCCACCTTTAAACATAGCATATTGGAATTAGGCTTAAAACATAAACAAAACAGCAAGATGTAATTAATAACATATTATTTAGGTAAAAATGACATCGTGGATGTGAACAGAAATTTCTTTCTCTAAAACTCAGAGGAATGCAAAATATCACGCACCCCTCCCCAACTCTCCCCTTCCTTGGACCCAAACTTCGAAAACACTACCGTGCCCATGTTCTTCCTACGAAAATACCCACACGGACTAAAAAAAGATAAAGTTTGTTAAGGTAATGTCATAGTGTATTTTAGAGTTTTATCTTCATTTTGCACAAAGTCCTTGAAAATCGTAACTGAATATATCGTCTGTTACCTGATGTTATCACTGGACTGTCTTTCGAAAACAAAAATGTCATCGAGTAATAGAATAAATGAAATGTTCCGTTGAAAATATTTCGTTTTAAAATTCGAATGCATTGAAAATAGTACATTCAAATAATCATACATTTGATGCAATTGTCTACTGAGAATGCTTGTACCAGCAAGATATCTGTAAGTTGACAATATATATATTCTTTAACAGGTCCGAAAAAAATCCGGTATATACCCGATATAACAAATATGAGCCTCATGAATTTATTTTTGTGATATTATTGCTATTTTCTTTACTATCTGAACGTTTATATATGTATTTTCTTCAAGCGATTTAAAACCCCCCCCACAAAAATGGCCCAATATCTGACAGGTGTCATCAACATCGGTCCGATTTGTAAACCATGGACAAAACAATATCTGTCTGATAAACTCTTGCTGGTTGGATGTGGTAGATGAAAATAGATGGGATAATATTGTATTTTAATCGAGTTAAGAGTTAAAATGATTGAATTAGCACATAATCAAGAAAAAACGATCCCGATTTTCTCTGTGGCAATATTACTTGAATATAGGACAAATAAATCATTCATTTAATTATCACGAGACTTCTAAAATACAGTTTACGATATGATAATATCTGAATTGTAACCATGACACATTTTTATGGTGTCATTACAACTGAATTTACGTGTTCCGTCTTGGTGTACGAAATATAGAGCTATTAAAGCCTTGTTAAAGTGACGGAACAATGCTAAAATCTTTACACAGGCATAACTTTATAAATACAATGTTAGCAAAAGAGAATAAAAGTATGTTTTTTCTCTAAAAACGTTGATAAATAGATAAAGAAAAAACATGCAGACAAACAGACAGACTGAATGGTTGAAACAAAGACGGAAAGAAGACACAAATAAGTATATAACAGACATGCCGGATATGAATAAAATCGGTATGCCAAGTATTTGCAAGAGAAGAGATAAATGTACAGGTACATTTCTTTGTAATTTGCACCGACATGCACATTTGGTTCATTAATATTATATGGTCACCAATTTCCTCAGAAATCAAAGTAAAGAAACGACTTACAGTGGTTGTAAAATAAATGATGTTATAATAAACTGATTTTTGTTTTGTTAAAAAAAACTAACCAATTAAGACCAACCGACGAATCATTTACAACCTCTTATAATTAATTAGGTCTTGTTCATTTTGTTAAACTATCTGAAACACGCCATTAGTTTGCTATGTCGAAAAAGCCGGTACATGACAATAAAGAATATAGCAAAAATCGTTAACGAGATAAACTTTCCATTAAAATAAAGTGTCTAACTATCGGCGGAAAAATATAAGATAAGATAACTTTATTATGTTCAAATAGGCTACAACACCCATGATGACATACAATTTACATAAAACAAGATATGCAGCAAAATAGTGCTAGACATACTCTGTGAAAATGTTAGATGAGAATTTAGATTCTGTTAGAAAACTGTCATGTAATAATGTAGTAATCGTGATATGTAGAAACACAAAACAAAGGCAAAGATCCTGTAGGAATACGAGCTAGCATCTCCGAACGAAACCCATCATATGACTCCCTAAACATTGATTAAAATACTATAAACAGTAATGTAAGGGTAATATAAAACATAAGTATTTGGCAGAGTTTTATTTGGACATATGATTTTTTCGTCTCCCTTTGGGAAGAGAGGGAGGCATAAAGATTTGCTCTTCTCTGCCCGTGCGTACGAATGAGTAAAAGAGCGAGCGTATGTACGTCAAGAAAATGAGTACCGATTGATTGATAATCACTAAACTTTACAAAAATGACAAGGAAATTCATTGATGCAAGCATCAAAGACGCCGCCAGTGTTGTGTCTAAAGTACATTTATTGCAATATGAGAAATCACCTAATCATTGCTTTATTAGTCTGACTGGCTACAAATTATCAACATTAACACATAAAACAATATATGTTATAAACTGTTTAAAACATGAAGTATAAACATGATAGAAAAGTATTACCATGCAATACAAATCCTCTACTTGCAATGACATTGACATTGCGAGTAGGTGGTCCCTTTACATACAAAATTAAAGTAATTATTTCACTAAGGTCAGCACCTGTGAAAAGTTCTTATATGCAGGAGCGTGTGTATGAAGTTTCACAGAAATGCAGTTTGTTAGGAAATGTTAAAAGATAATTATTTCAAAGTTGTGGTTCACAGAAACCATTATTTTTATTATCATGTAATGTAATTAGTGTTTTCTATTCACTGATGAAGTTTCATGGACTTTAGTCACCTACATTATAGATTTCAGAATCTAGATTACACACAACATTTTACTGTTTCTGTTGCCAAAACAACCAAAAAATTTGGCCAAGAAAAGAATGATGTAACATGAATAATCTCTATATTCCCCCTATTCACAAAGCATGAATCTTTCTTATAACTTTTGGAATATCATAGAATTCTTTTTTTTTCGGACGAACTATTAATTTGAAGTCCTCGTTTAACCGTAAGGTTACGAGGAATATGTCAGTGTCTTGATTCAAATATAATATTACAAGAAATTTAGCAAGCCAAATAACCCACTGCCAAAGTGTAGAAAATGTTTTAATGAAAATCTTTTTTTAAGTCAGGAATGGACAGATACAAAAACAAACTATCTATAAAAGTAAAAAAAAAGAAAAGAAAAAAGAAAAAAAGAAACAAGTAACAAGATATAATACAACCAGAGCTACTGATTAGTCATAATATAAATACAAATATAAATTCAACAAGGAAATCTATTTGAAAGTCACTGATGCTTTGATAAGCTATGGTCCCATGGCTTTTGATATTTCGATGTAACCACATTTAAAGAAGAAGTAACTTGTCACTGACAAATTCAGCCAGATGCTGGCTCTTTATTGCACACCTTGGTTGTGCGCATTCTGAAATTACATCACTGTATCTATCAACAAAGAAAATAAGACAAAAGGTTAATAATATAAAGTTAACAGCGGCACTTCCTTCGTTCATTTCAACATATGTATGCTTATTGATTCCTTTATTTAATTTGTTGATACGTTTTTTTTCAAGGAATTGTTTGCAGGCAAAGGGTAATTTTGCGTAATTTTATTTTTTAATATTCTCTTCGAAGTTTACTGAAAGGTCATTGTAAAATACATGAATTCTCACTTGTCCGCTATTCACGCGTTGCAGTATGGTATATCTGCGGTGTATTCTATTATCAGAAAATGAGATAGGTAAGTAGCTATAGGTCATGCTAAGATCAGAAATAGAAAACTTGACTTACAGAGTAACCTCCCTTATCAATAAATCGGATCAACATTTAGACGAAATTCTAAATAAAAAAATATTTTCTGCTCTTCAAATTAGGAGAGGAAAGACAGATAACATTGTTTTATATCACATAATAAGTTGCATTACATACATTTTTTATGTTTTCTTTTTGCCATTTTTTTTTGTTTATTCACTAAAATCTATTGTGCAATATCGTTGGTCCTTTTACAAACTATTCACTGTGTTCAGTTTATTACTCCGAAATTATTCATTACCATCTTTACAGGGTCCGAAATTAAAGTGTATCCCATATACTCGACGCCGCCTCCTCGAATAAATGACGATACGCACCTGGGTTTAGATTTTTTAATATGGACTGACAGTTATGTCCTTGATTTAGTCGAAATATATACTTGATCATACTATGACAATCATCCATCTTCTGTACTATGTGAAAGTATGGTGGCATATTTCTGCCAGGAGATAGCTAGGTAGCTATCGCGATAATAATGTAAACTTTCCAGGAAATGTGTGTTTTTTTTCTGAAAAAAAAAAAAATCCGCAATAAATAATATTTTGTGAAAATATGTTCGAAACTGCCACGAGATGCCATGATAATATTCTAAACTTTCCAGGAAACGAGATAATATGGTCAAAAATATTTCCAGAAAACTTTTCAGAAAAGTTCGAAATATCAAGATTTCTTTTTCTAGCTAATAAATGGCAGTTGTGGGCACTTACGCAAAAAGTATCGAGATAATAAGTATAAGTTGTCGGTTGTCACGCTGCCCGAAGGGCCCAAAGGGCCGCGTGACAATCCACCAACAACTTACTTGTTTTCCCTGTCAGGAGGCTCTGATAAAAATGGATCTATTGCTTGAAAGGTTCATAAGGTTTATCTTCTGTTCAAGACTTTAGTTGTTTTACTGAATGAAGAAAGGTGATAACAACTCTTGGTTTCTTGATAAGGGTCGTCTGGAATGTCAGTTGAAAACATTAACTTATTCTTCCTATCAGGGTCAGTGTATTGAAATTTGAAGACGTATTTTCTCTTCCATTTTTTGGGAAAATCTCTTGAAGGAAAACAATTTAAATTATCGCAATAATATTTGCAGAAAACTTTCAACTATTCAGATAATCTTTTCAGAAAACTTCGCTTTATCACGATAAAAAAAGTTATCTCTTAGAGACAATGTCGCGACACATTGAGCATGACCCTTAGGTGCTGGTAGCTGAACTCCGCATTTAAGCTCGACATTCATTTATTACTATGAAAAATTAAATTTAAATTGCTGAGGCTGGCATTCCAGCTCTATATCCTTTTTGTTCAGTCATATAAAAATGGATGTCGATGGCCGAGCTTGGCATTGCAGCTCGGTAGTCGTTTTTCACTATATAAATGTGAATAGATAGATATCTTTATCTTTATTGCCTCCACAGATTGAAGAGTACGAGTAATATTAATACCAATAGCATAACAAGACCGGGGAGCTATATGCGGGACGGAGCTACATGTGTTCCGTTTATAGCTCCAATTTTTGCAAGGGAGCTATATACGAAGAATGTAGCTCCGTAGGAGCTATATACGAATACTTGCTCCGTATACAGCTCCCAGAGGTGCTATATCCGAAAGGAGCCATATAGGGTGTGACAACGCATATACCTAGTGCCAACACACTTTAAAGGCCCAACGAAACAGGCCATGTCAGTTTCTAAGAAACATAACAATAAGAAAATGAAAAAAATATTACCATTTTTTTAATTCTACTTGATACTGTACTTCTTTTCTCTCTTTAAACAACTTTAGTATTACCAAAATAAAACATGATATGTTCTGTGTTAGAACACTATATTTTGCGAGCGTATGGCTCATGAGTGAGTTAAGCAAGATAAAAGAATTATCTGCACCTGCGTCTCCAAAATAGGAATGTAAATTGAACGTAACGACAAAACGTCTAAGTAATTAATCCCGTAAGGAATACGTTAGTATATTAATGAAATTCTGAGCACTTTTATTGAGGAGCATTTCAATTTGAAAATAAAAATTGCACTGAAAAGGTTTGGAGTTAAAAACTTGCGAACAATATGAATTTTTTAAATATTCGAAGGAATTTGAAAATATTTTCCAGTTCTGAAACACTGTTCAGAAAAACAAGGTAAGAATGTACAGATGTATATTTTGAAACAAACTTTATTGATGAAAAAGACGTTTTTTTCTAATGCGAAGAAAAAGTAGTCTGTAATAAGTTTAGAACTAGCAACTGTTAAGAATATGTATGATCATTTGACAAATTATATCAAACGTATACATCAACACACGCATATTCTAGCATCAGACCGATGTTATTTCGTTTAACAGAGGAATGAAAGGTGTTAAACATTAAGCAAAGTGCTGTTAAAACACCTTTTTGACATTTGCGAGTTCCGTAAGGTGAAACGTAAACGTATAACGGTCTTGTAGTGTAGAATTTAAAACGAGTTGGAAAAGAACGCCATGGTATTCATTTAAATTAATTCCTTTATATGTTTTATGCTAGAATAGCGTTATGGCTTATAACGGACTCGGGTAACAATTTATCCACATGATCCTGCAGCTTTTATAACATACAAAAAGAAGCGTTTTCATTACATAATCATCTATGACTGTTGTACTATAGCATATTACAGTAAGTCCAATGGAATTCTACACATAGATATGATGCATGCATTAAAGAAACAAAAATACTATCTCGAGCGCTCGACATCTTATCTCGAGCGCACGACATCTTAACTCTAGCGCACGACACGAAGCTACCAAAGAGAACAACATTTTCGCGCGAAACGTACGTTTCATCCATTTGGTCTAAATATTCTCCTATTAATAGACATTTTCAAGGGAACAATCTCAACATAATTTAATTATATTATATGCGGTAGGAAATACAAGCTCATAATGGTGATTAGGTCTGGCTCATTGTTGCATCACTTTTCAAAAGGGGCTATAGATTTTGCTTTGTCTGTTTGTTGGTCAGAGAAAATTTGTGATAATCATATCGTCAAAAGTTTTGACGTACCGTCTTTACATTTTACTGAAATGTTCTGCAACATTGGAAGTTATACATCTGAGACGGAGTGGTCAGTGTGAGCTAGTGTGACCACCCAGTGTCAGTCGTCCGCCGTCGTCGTCCAACGTAAACGATTCCACTTTGAACACGGCCAAATCGTATATTTCAATTTAGTTAGAATGTTTGTCTTAACAAAATATCGGACGGGTTGAAACTAGGTCGAACGTGGAATGCGTGGCTCTGAGGTTGTGTTTGTGGTGCTCTGTGCTTCCGAGAAATCAACCCTTACCTATTATCTTTACTCTGTCTCTAGATGCTTAAAGCCCTGCTCCGCGGCTATTCAAATTCTATTGTGTGTATGCAACCCATGATTACAATAGGTAAAAGTTAACGGCCACGCGCCACACTTAAGCACGCAAAACTACAGGTATTTTATATAGAATTTTATATAAAATAGACTCTATTTTGACAGGCGTCACTGTTCATAGTCAGGATTTTCATGCTTTTTCCGTGACAATTTAAGATTAAAAGGTAGGACTGGAGCAGGTCTTTAACAAAGTTATAATACCCAGATAACGCACTTTTTCAATTTAACTAGCCTTCATGAAGACACATGTTCTTACTAAATTTTCATTTTGATCAAACAGAAAATATTGCCTCTGTAGTGCTAAGATTTAACCTAGCGACCTAGTTATTGGCCCAATACAACTGAGATTTAAGCTTGACCAAGATTTTACAAAAAAAACAACAAAATTTCTGACCAATATTTATGTAGACCTGGTAGTAAAAAGGTCTAAACATTGTTAAGAATTTTTTTTCTAAGATATGACCTAGTGGCCTAGTTTTATATCAAAGACAATAAATCCTATTTTAAATTTGTTTTACGATTTATAAAGAGATATGTTAAGACTAAGTTTGATGTAGAAAATATGGTATCTAGTTTAAATAATGTTTTTCTATGATTTAACTAACTGACCTACTTTTCTGACGCTAGATGACCAAGTTTCAAACTACCTACACTTGATAAAAGCAAACATTATGATTATTTTTCATGAAAGTCAGGTAAACAATTTAGTCTGTATAGTGTATACAAGCTTCTATCATAAAGTGATTTAGTTTCTGGCCCAGTTTCAAATTTAACCAGCATTTGATAAACGCAAATATCCCGAACCAATGTCACAAGATCTAGTAGAAAATACTGCCCCTAGAGTGATAACAATGTTTTTTTTCTTAAATACAACCGTATGACCCAGATTTCAATCGTCAAACTAGATCGTGATTTGTATAAAAATAAAGGTAAATATCCAACAGGGAAAGCCACGTCCCAAAAACGCAGCCTACCCAAACGTTAACCCAGCTCACGGATGTGTAGACCAACACACACACACACACACACACACGCACACACACACATAGGCACGCACGCACGCACGCGCGCGCGCGCACACACACACATACACACACACAAAGCAAACACACTAGGGCAAAACGAAATAAAAGAAAGTTACACAGTGGGGCACCGCTTTGGAACGGTCAGTTGGGGAGTTTAAACCGATTTATGGTGCACCTAACCTCACTCTTACCCCATCATGTTCCAAAGTCTCAGAACAGTGT
The DNA here is from genome assembly GCF_021730395.1 of Mercenaria mercenaria. Taxonomy (NCBI): domain Eukaryota; kingdom Metazoa; phylum Mollusca; class Bivalvia; order Venerida; family Veneridae; genus Mercenaria; species Mercenaria mercenaria. The sequence continues at coordinate 111,847,547 of NC_069361.1, read as the reverse complement.
AAATAAAACTTATCCCCGCCAGGTGTAACCCTAACATACGCAATAGCAACAGAAGACATGTTATGTAAACTCATGTATAAATACAATATTTAGTGTTAACATTATTTATCGATGACGGACACATCGCTGCCATAATAGCTCACGTTGAACGAACACTTTGGGCTCAGAAGTGCTAAAAACTCGGGTGCGCAACTCCTTATGTTGAGTTAAATAATTATACAATGTCATGACGATAATTCAATACCTTTTGCGATATGTGTAACACAAATTTTCTCTGACGGACAGCCAGAAAAATTAACAAACAAATCTCTCAACGATCGGCTTAGGTGTTCACACTCACTTTATTATACGCCCGGTGTCCGTCTGTCCATTAGCAATTTTGTGTCCACTCTGTAACTCTTGAACTCCTTGAAGAATTTCGAAGAAACTTGACACAAATGTTCACCACATCGAGACGACGTGCAGAGCGCATCTTTCGGATGGCTCGCTTCAAGGTCAAGGTCACACTTAGGGGCCAAAAGTCCTGTCAGTTTCTTTCCTGTCAGCTCTGTAACTCTTGAATTGCTTGAAGGATTTTAAAGAAACTTAGCACAAATGTTCACCACACTGAGACGACGTGCAGAGTGCATGTTTCGAATGGCTCGCTTCAAAGTCAAGTTCACATTTGGGGCCAAAAGTCATATGAGTTTGTTTCCTGTCCGCTTTGCCTGAAGGATTTCAAAGAAACTTGGCACAAATTTTCACCATATCGGGACGACGTGCAGAGCGCATGTTTCGGATGGCCTCGAGGTCAAGGTCACACTTAGGGGCCAAGGTCATATGACTTTGTTTCGTTTGTATATTGCTCTGCATTGCGGTGCTCTTGTTTTTATTTTGCAGATCCGTTTTTGTTCACTTACAAGATTTTTTTTTGAATTAGTTCCCTTTATGTTACTATAAATGGCTTATTTTGTAACTTTTTTATTATTGACCGTAGAGAAAAAACCGAGACCACTTTTTTGTGGTACAACATGGATGGTACCTCCAATGTTTAGGTGTGTTTTGACATATTTATACCTGGTAAGGGTTTATTGCGGACTTAGATATTTTTGTGGACTTAGAATATTTTTTGAATTTCTTCCCTTTGTTGTTCCTGTCTTTAGGGCTTCAACAGTGAAGCTCTCATTCTCTGATATAACCATTCGGGCGTATATTGCACCGCTTGGCGGAGGTATTGTTCTTAATTCGCAAATGCCTTTTCGGAAAAGAACCAATACTTCCGGATGAGGAAAACTTAGACATCATCAGCGAAGTTCGGAAATACCTAAAGTACTGTCAGCGTTTTGAAAGTAGATTAATTATATAAATAATTATCATTGCAATTAAACGCCATTCCTGTCAAGTATTTGACTTATTATATAACTTTCAAACCCGCTCCAGATAACCATAGAATACGGAACTCTTAAAATGCATTTATTTATTTTTGTTTGGTTAAATTCTATTTTTCTTGGAAATTGGTCTGTTTATTAACATCTTTTTGGTATGTAATCATCCAAATTCTATACATTTGTGTGAAATACTGTTGGGGAGAACCGTTTTATGATGTGATTAAACCCTTAATATCATGTAATGTATATGCAGAAAAAAGAGTAATAAAATATGTTCAATTCTCTGCAATAACCGTCGACTTCATATTTTATGCCCAACACTTCTTCGAAGAAACGGGATTATATTGCTTTGCACCTCTCTGTCGCTTCAGGTAGCATGATTAGGCTTATAAAGTAGGTGAACCCAATAGTTTTTGGGGTCAGTAAGTCAAAGGTCAAGGTCACTGGGGTCTGAAACTTGAACACCGTTTCCGCCAAATAACTTTAGAACCACTTGAGAACCACTTGATCTTGAACCTTCAAATTAAGAAGCTTGATAGGACATTTTAAGCGGATGATCCCTATAGCTTTGGCTCAATAGGTTAAGGGTCAAGGTCACAGGGGCCTGAATATCGAAAACCGTTTCCCGTTTATAACTTGAGAACAACTTGACCCAGAACCTTCAAACTTTGGTAGCATGATAAAGCTTATATAGTAGATGACATCTATCAGTTTTGGGGTCAACAGATCAAAGGGGCCAGAACCCTGAAAAGGATTTCCGCCCAATAACTTGAGAACCAACCACTTGACTCAGAACATTTAAACTCGAAAACCGCCTCGATAGCCTGGTGGTAGAGCGCCCGCTTCGAGTGCGGGAGGTCGTGGGTTCGATCAAAAATAAATTAATATAAGCTACTTGAAAGCATGATTTGACTTATAAAGTAGTTGATCCTGTTTGTGTTCGGGGTCTGTAAAGCAATGGTCAAGGTCACAGGGGCCGGAACCTTGAAAACGCTTTGCGCCCAGTAGCTTGACCACTTGACCCAGAACCTTTTGGCTAATAAAGTAGATGGACCGTTTTGTTCCGCGGGGTCAAAAGTCTAGGTCACAAAGACCTGAACATTGAAAACGGTCTCCCCTGAATAACTTAATATATATGCCGCACGAACAAAACTTACAAAGAAGACAATATAATATATGAATTGCAAGTGCGCCTGATATTTCACACAGCTACACGTCATTGCCAATGGCTAATTCCCGGAGAACAACGCAGTGACGGTTATACGACAACATAAACTTTATGAAACAGCGCTGCAGCTAAAGCTGAAACGTAAACCAAAATTGGTTTTACCACAGATACTTTACGTCTAAGCCTTTTGTTTTCACGCTGTGTTGATATTACATAAGTCACTTATAGTCATAAACATCACCAAATTAGCTCCTGTTTTAGCTTTAGGACGGCTACATTTACACCTGCACCTAAAATGAAAACAATAAAGTTGTGCACGAACTTCTTATTAAGTAAATGGTAATAACAGAAATTAGTTAAATGTTATTATTTCAATTATCCAAATGTTGAGTTCTAACGTACTAGTCTGCAGGCTAGTGAACATAGAGTAAAGGATGAATTTCCTGAAAATAACCAGGAGTAAAAGATGGTTTTCAAGTACAGAAACGCTTTGCAAAAAGGGAAGTTCAAGGTAAGAAGTGTTGTTTATAACTGAGTAGAAATAGGCGGTATTTTATTTATTTATTTTAAATGATTTCTATGACTCTTTGTGTTTAATGCCTATGAACAGCTTGAATAGCATTTACGCATTTATATAATTATAAATATGACATTCAGTTTGAAATGACAAAATGTCTATTGCTGATAGAAAGAGAGTTCAAATGTCATTTATTTAAATGTAAAAAAAAACAACAACATTTTTAACCATTTTATATTTCCGTATAATTCTGATTTTTTTTCTTCACAACTATATTTATTACTCAGTAGGTTTTACCAATTTAATCGATCCTGCTTATGTGATGAACCGTTTTAAAGGTGGTTTATAATAATTTAGTGACTGGTTTAAAATATTAAAATCTTATCACTTACACTTATTTGTGTTCGCTGAGAGCTAAATACATGATAGTTTCAATGGTTATATTAATTTTTTTTAACAAATTTGCCGAGCATACTTTTCCTAAGGAATGATATGAATATAAGAACATTTATATTATATTTTTAAATGTCTTGCATTAAAAGTTACATATTTAGCCAAAAATCAAAAGAAATACAAGTTTATATAATCATTATTACCTACCTTTGCCTATCTTAGTTTTGCAACCAAGATAGATTGGAACTATAAATAATTTCAGAATCTACATCAAGTTTGGTTCAGATTCTTAAATAATCCAATATCTAGTTAATGTAAATGTAAGACTATAAATTATGTTGAAATTAGAAGAAATACTCCGCTTTTTATTACTATCGAAGGTAGGTGTGTGTGTGGGGGGGGGGGGGGGGGGGGCTAAAAAAAGTTTATAAAAATATGAATTTCTAGCAGGGATCTAGTAGTAGGGGTGTGTGTGTGTGTGTGCGTGTGCGTGTGCGTTTGCGTGTGCGCGTGTGCGTGTGCGTGTGTGGCGTGGGGAGGGGTAACAAAAGTTTTTAAAAAAATAAATTTCTAGCAGGGATCTAAGACTGAGTAAGGGGTCGTTTTGGTCGTGAAATAAACCTCGAATAGAATAAAAGAAAGGTGGAAAATTGACAAAAAATGTTACTTAAATGTGACATACGACCATTAACTTTTGTCTACTACGAATAACTTTTTCTGTGGACAGCAGGGATGAGCGTACAGTTTTAAGGCATTGCTTTAAACTTCCACTGCCATTGCGAGTGATTAATGATAAAAAAAATGTCCAAATATTTTTCATTTGTAAATCTAATTGCAGAATCTCTATAGTATCTAGCCTACTAGTACAAGAATAATTTATGATTGTGAGGTCTAACTTATTAAATTCATTGGTTCAAAATTACATTTGTGTGCATTTCATATAAAGGAAAGATGCCATCTGATTGCGCTTTAATAGCAATGCTAGATATATTTCAAGGTTGTACTTGAAAATGAATTGGCAAAAGCCATAAAGTATGATTGTTTGATTAAACAAAAACATGATAAATGAACGTCCTTATTTGACATTGAGGTACAGTGCGAAATCACGATCTTCAAAGAAAACAAAAAAACAATGACGTTTAAAAATTAAGTGTCATGCTTTTATGTTAAGAGGTATGGCGAGAATTCTTAAAAATATGTTTTCTTGTAATCAAAATTGTGTAATATGTATCAAAAATCAGCTATCAATTTAATAGACTTTTATCAAGATGTAGGCATGAATTTTGTAAATAAATGTACTTCGTTAGACTTGAGTAATCTAGAAAGGGGGAAGGGTTTATGGTTGGGACGGTTCCAAAATGGGTTTTGCCGCTATGGTTAAAGTCACCGGAAACGTCAGTTCCGTGTACACTTTTTATATCATACTCTATGGAAAAGAAGAAATTGAAACAAGACTTTCACTACCATTGTGAACAAGCAACTTCAAACTACCAACGGAATTTGTTTTCTTGCAAGCCAGAAAATAAACGGTATCTGTGAACTTTAAAAGGCAGACATAATATGAAATGAAACATGAGCGCATTGTCTGTTAAAGAGAAAACAGAAAACAGATGTATGTCAGCCAGAACGAGTTTGTGTATTAAGGAGAATCACTGCAATTCTGAGGTAATAAGAATTAAAGACACCTGCGTCTCTGAAACAGAAAAGCTGTAGCAAACTAAATGACAAAATGTCTGTCTATATAATCCTAGCTGGAATGCATAACGGTAACAATGGAAACAATTAGCATTTATATCGAAGAATATTTGATTTCTTGAAATTATACAGAATGGATTTGGAGATCAAATTATAGTGTAAAATATGAATTTCCTGAAAATTCGAAGAAACGTAAAACTATCTTCCAGTGCAGAAATGCTGTTCCGAAAAGGTCGAAGGTAAGATTTTAAACCGTTATATTTCTAACATGTATTTCCACAGATTGTATACTTTACATTTGATATTAGAGTATTTCCCCCTTTTCAGCTTAAAAATCCAGGGCAGAAGTTTCGGATAATTTATGAAAATTAATATTAAAGTCAATACAAATCTTTGCAACAATAGTAATATTCAAAATAAGCATTCTGAAACGGTACTAATTCGCGTTCTCAATCCCTGGTGAAATATTTCTTTCGTACTAGATTAATGAGAACAATTTTGAGTCAGTGTACTGTTTGTAAAAGTATATAAGTAGATATGTCGTAATCATACAGAATCCCTTTTACATTATTTGTACAGTTTCTGATTAAAATATCTAGAACTAACATTTTAAAAGTCCTCGAACAATCGCTTTGGTGTCTAATGGATTTAGTATCAACGACAATAGAAATAAATACATAAATAAATGAATGAATTAACCCGTACCTTGCTACATTTCTATGACGAACATGCCCATCTTTCAATTTGGACAGTACCATTAACTGTTAAAAGGGGTGCTTACCAAAAATATACTGACTGAATGGCGATAAGGGTATAGATAAAATGAGTTTTCCTGTCTATGTTTTAGACGATCATTTCGTCCAACCTTTCCCATATTCAATTTTTAAAGTGGCATTCTGCTCATTTTACTGCACATAGTGTAACAATGCCGCATATCTATTTTACGTTGATGCTTAAGAAATGAAGAAATCGGACTAATAAAATAATAGTTCTTTTCTTCAATCTTCTACACAGTGATCTCCCTGAAGATTTCTGAAGTTGAAGGGTTAGCACCTCCTGTGTGCAGTTTAACTTTTCTTAAAAAGACTGACCCAGTCTAAATAAGAAAAGTCATATTTGGAAACTTATCGTATATTGGATTAAAAGCCATAATTCCCTCCACCCTTTTTACACACACATCTATTTCAGCTGGATGTTTACTTGAAAAATGCATATAATTCCACTTTAAGCACGACATTTACATGCGCTTACGCCTGGTATATGAGTCAAGGAAGAAGTGGATAAGGTTAAGAGTAATAATTTAATCACCTGAACGACTTCCATCAGATGTTATTAATTGTCTCCTTTTCTACAAATTCAGTCTTGAAATTCTTCCCCGTCATATACTATACTGACACCAAAAAGAAACTGCACTTTTATATTGAGCGAAGTTTTTTCGTTACTAAGTTTAAAAAGATAGATTTTACTATCATGAGTGACAAAATAATCTTCACTAATTTACCCAATATTTAAGCGCATGGATGCCCTTCAAACTGACCGAAGGCTATTATGCATCTTTTTGCACGTGCTACCCGTGCATCATGTTTACAAGTGCAGATTGTCAATGACCGATATCTTTACTGGTTATGCAATAATAAAATCACAATACATTTGAATTTCACTCGTTAACAAGATACCACGGCTTCAAGAAAATGAGCGAATTCTGACACTCCTGCAACTTGCATCCGGCGTCAGCGTTTCTGATGTCGCTAGGCAGTTTAACTGCCACAGAAATACCATCATGAAACTCCGAAAACGTTACGGTCAAAATGGAAGCGTTAGAGAACTTCCACGATCCGGCAGGCAGAAGGTGACAACGGCACGTCAGGATAGATACATGACGTTGACGCACTTACGTCAGAGGTTCAAAACTGCAACAAGCACTGCAGTAGAGCAGGGAATAAGTAGGCAAACGGTTCTAAACCGGCTCCGAGCCAATACAAATCCGTTAAGGGCTAGGAGACCTCCTTCATAATCGACATCGTAATCTTCGTCTGGTCTGGGTCCGCCGTCATTTACGCTGGAACCGTGCCATGTGGTCTAGGGTGCTCTTTAGTGATGAGTCGCATTTAATATTAGCACTGCTGACGGTAGAGGTCGTGTATTTAGGCGAAAAGGGGAACGTTTTGCCCAGAACTGTTTGTTAGAGCGAGATCGTTTCGGTGTGAGGAAGTGTTATGGTCTGGGGAGGTATCATGGGCGGTAGGAAAACAGACCTTGTGGTTAATCATGGAAATTTAAATTTCCAAGGTTTTGTTGACAATGTTTTACGTCCAGTAATTGTTCCCTTCCTACAAGAAAAACCCTGGTTGTTTAATGCATGACAACGCAAGGCTACACACTGCTATACATACCAGAAATTATCTCGCTAGACATAACGTTAACGTTTTCCCATGGCCGGCTTGCTCTCCGGACATGAACCCCATTGAACACATGTGGGACTTGCTGGGGCGGAGAGCAAGGAAAAACAATGTCATCAACAATATCAATGATTTGACTGCCGCCTTAATTCATGAATGGAATGCCATGCCCAACAACGTTATAAGACGTAACGTCAGGTCAATGCGTTCGAAAATACTTGTCTTGATCCGTAGAAGAAGAGGAGGACATAACAGACACTGATTGATTTCCATGTTTCTTGACAAATACCTGAAGGCAAGTAAGCACTTAGGAAACAATACAGATTCGCAATTTTTACTTTTAACCCCTACTTTATTCAAGCGTAAAACAATGCACTAATAATTACCTGAATTTGATTCAAAAATAAGGCATCGTGAAAAGATTTTCAAACATTTTGATACCAAATTTGCCTAAGGGTAGAACTTTTATTTCTTAAACAAGTGTACAGTTTCATTTTGGTGTCAGTATTGTACTTCCTATACATTTTTTTCTTTATTGATGGAATATATTCAACGTATTCATCAACGCTCTAAATTTATACTTTATACAATACTTTAACTCGCTAAGTAACAAATTTGCCAGACAGAATTCGCAAACTGCCGATAAGATACAGATTTTGTTTTCATAATGATCTCTCATGATAATGATGTACCAGTGAGAAAAAATTAAAGCACTAATGCAGGTTTAAGCAAAATTGGATGACAGTAGTTAAAGGTCTCTGAGACAAGCAACCTCTTGTGTACGTATCACTTTTATGTATATCTGGCAAAGGAAGCACTCGATTGAATATCTGGAGTAAAACAAAAATCAATAGATTAGTAACCATTCGAGCGCTATTTCTAGAAAAAGATGTGTAGGAAAACATGCAAAGGAAGTCAGCTCATTACGTAGTAGATTAAATCATTTATTTATATTACAGTACACGAAAAATGATATCAGACAAACATTATGACTGATAAATGACTTTGAACGTGCACACCGATAGGGAAAATTAAAACATTTCTAAAGAGAAATGCACCATTCATCACGAACAAATGTTTCAAGTACATATATCTATGCTGAAGGCAATACAGTTGTTTATACGAAACAAATATCAAAATAAAGTAAAAGTTTAGCTAAACAACCTAAAACGTTATTTTCATTGTTGACACAATAAGAGTTATTAATATGGAATTGTCTTAGCAAGAGAAATGTTTGGTGAAGTGTGCTGCGAATTGGCTTCAGAACAATTTTGTAATAGTAAATTATAGTAGATCTACTACATAATTTAGATTTACGAACTGTTCAAAACTACATGTATCAAATTCTATGCTAACTAAACCGGCACATCAGAAAATTACTCTTTTCATAAATGTTCCCGGATTTCTTAAAGAAAATTATTAAAATTCATTTCTTCACGTGATATTAGAATATATCATCGTCTGTAAATTGTTTGCGAGAAAAATATCTACTAAGTATATTTTTTTTATTGCTGCCAAAATTTATTATTTCTGTTATATATGTGATAATTCAGTCTATTGTCATTTTTGTACATAGCTTTGAAAATTCTTGCATTGATTCTATGTCAAATGTATATTAATTTCTGCAAAAACATGCAGTTCCATGACAGAATTGTTTCAGAGCTTTTGTAACCAGTAGATTATGCTCTCGAAAGTGTACCATAAAATCTAAAAGCTATTGGCTATTGTCAAATTTCTTTATCCATGAAACACAATCTATCGGAACAATGAACTTCTTAGCAGGTTCTTACTGATGAGTTATGACAGAAAATAGCAAAAACTGTTTGTTATTAAAACTACAGACTAACTATCGTATTTTAATACTTTATGATGTAATAAATGGATGAGTATCATAGATTTATTTCTTCAAAATGTCAAATTGTCTGCTTTTGAGAAAATTTGCATTGTTGCCATGGTAACAGAAATATAAGACTAAAACATTAGATAGAATTTGCAAGCATGACTTAACAAGTAATATGCTATTAAAGAAAAGCTTAATCAGGCTTAAGGAACTATAATATGCATGAAAAAAAACAACAACAAATTACCTTTGAAAATAGAATACTTTACCAACAAAACCATCCTTCACAGGAAGGATTCTTCCAGAAATGGTCAAGACAGAAAACGACGAAAATTGAAGAAAATTATTTACTTTTCCACGCACTCTGTTCATATCATAGTAAAGAGTATTGTCAGTATGGATAAAATAAAGTAGACTTCAAAGAAAAATGTTGTTTTGATATATTGTTGACTTAAATTCTAGCCGGGTTATAAAGAGTGAAGGATTTGTCGAAACTCCCCAGTTGTGCTTTTGACATTGACTGTTCCAAGGAGTTTGCCACACTGTGTTCTGTGTTCTTTTATTTGTTCTTTTGGTCGTCGTTGTATGCATGTTAATCATGAACACATCCATACATTCACTTCTATAGTTTGTCTGTTTGACAGAGTTCTGGGAACATGGTATTTCCTCAATCATCATTGTTTCTTTCTAAATTGTCAACCATAATAAAAGCCAGTATGAATATTTCCCTATTCCATTCGGTGCACTTGGCAAGTCTTAGTACTGCTGTACTCCAGTCGTTACTATGCTGTAAATATATATTATATTTTGTACAAGATTTATATAGCGCCATTTTAATGATGAACACGTTGAAAGGCGCTTTACATAGATAAATCTAACCCCTGTTAGTGTTACCAGATTTCGGTGATTAATTTATAGATAATATTACTACAGTGATATTTACGCAGAAGCTGTTTCGCTATCATGTTTGCTTTGCAATCTTTTCATTACTACGATATATTGATCATTTGAAGAGTTTTAGTCACATCTCCTATACCTTCAGCTCAAATGTCTTTACAGCAAGTTTCTGAGGTAGAAAAAAAACTGAAGATGAAAATATCCTTTGCTAAAAGTATAACAAACATACTGTCTCATTCTTTGATAAAAGAATATATTACATTCTCAGGGATATGTCTATTACTGTATTATTTATTGATTCTGTTTTAGCCATGAGACAGATTCTATCAAAAATGACGTATAACTAAGCTTAATGCCCTGCTTACTTACCTTAAAATTATTGTGTTCAATACTGATAAAATCGTTACCCAATTTATTGTCAAGTACTTTCGGAATTATATTGTCGAATTCATGAACTAGTTTTCTGAATTTAAGTCTTACTGGACTTGAATAATTAATGCGACCCAAATAATGTAAGTTAACGAACTATTTAATTGTAAGATCGACGGTTTTTACAATCAGAAATAGATCGAGAGCGGACAATCGAATAAAACCTGCCACATGCTGGAGAACAACAGACCATAAAACGCAATAATTAAAGTAATATTTGTAAAGAATTTGAAGGTTGCTAAGAGATGCTGTTTAATACACAGTTGAAACCCGATATCTCAAATTCCAACGGATCGAGCGTTATACTTCGAGATAAACGGAATTCGACTTAAAGTGATATTTGTGCATGTGTTTTCGGGACGGGACTTAAAAATGTCTTTGAAATAGTCGGAATTTTGAGAATAATTAAAGCTATTTGTTATCCTTTGTATATGTATGAATGTGTCAATATAAAATACAAATATACTAAAATCAAACTTGATGGCAAAATCCAGAGCGTATTCGTTTATCATCGGTGTTTTATATCTGGGGTACATTTTCCAACCGTGAGGGAACTAAAACTTTGTGAAGGTGCAATGTATGTATATTTTGTGGTGTAATAACTTACTGCAAAAGTGGCATCTTATCTTAAATTAAGACAAACTGTCGATATAGAATTGTTTATAACTATATTATGCAGATCGACTGCTCATTTCAAGAAAAAACTAGTCTGGGAAATTGTACTTCATACAAATTGAAAAAAATATCAACACATTTTCCAATATAGATGCACGACTCCGAAAAACTGTATTGGGTAATTATAGTAGATCTTTTATCTTTCTTATATAGGAAAGTTTTAGAATGACAGACTGTGGTCAACAGAACTACACTGTTCTTTATATGCTCTCTGGCAATGAATGATAATGTTTTTGTTGTTAATGTATAAGTAAACAAATTATCATATCGTCAGTAGATAGCCTTTTTCTCGGTTGGTGCGAAATTGCATAATGGAACATCAGCTATCATTTTTTTCCGTCCACAAAGATCCTTAGGCATTCGAGTATCTATCACATCAAACGCAAATAGACCTGAACAACAAACAAAGCCAATCACGATTTGAAATGTCAAATAAACAGATTATATCCACTCTCGTATAAGTTCCAATGATTCATTTAACAGAAGTAAGATGGAGAATATTTAACACCAATGCCCGTCTTTCACTAAAATATTTTAAATTGCGAAGTTTAGATATTGACCTAAAATATACGATATCCTCATCAATCATTTAACGTTATTTAATATATAAATTAACTGTGTTCACAATTGAATTTTGTATTTTTTTTCAAAGAAACTTTCAGATTTTAGCGGTAGTAAATATTTATTGTTTATCTTTAGCTATACATGTAGCAACATTGTACTATTACGAACCTATGCTATGTACTTTAATACATATAAACCTGTTGCTTTTATGTTTTCATAAACTTTCTGTAGTAATTTTTCATATTTTGAAATATAAAATGATGATTATGCCTTTGAATTAACAAAATAGAGACATATTTTAAAGAAAGTACGCTTCTGCTACAATAAATTTGTTGTTTTCCGATACATGAAAAAAAAACCGCCATAATCTGCTCTCATGATTGTCTCTATGTCTCTAATTGCATTTTCCAATGGTCCTAGACGTCCTACAGATACTTTGCTTTTATGTAGTATCGGACGTATGACTGTGGCATTAAATGGCATAAAATGTTTATTTTCTACGGAAAAGGAAATTTCGACTGGACATTTAAATTTTAAAAAATCGCCTTATTATATAACACGACTCTAAATAAATAAAAAAAGAATTGTAAGCCGCTTAGATAGACAACTTTTGGGACTAGAACAAGAACGTTCAAATATCACAAGGATGTTATCTTTACCATACAAAGGAATATTAGTGTGCTTTCAAGCAAACTATCATACTCATTTCCAAAAATACAGAATGTTAAAGCAATAAATATTATGCGGCGACATCAATCTTACGTGAAACAGTCCTGAAGCTGAAGCAATAATTTAAAAGAAGTTTATTTTCATGATGCATTCTTGGTGTGGATTTTTGTGTTGTGTAGTTAAATATAAGTCACTTAAAGCTATACAAATAACATAAATTGGTTCCCGCTTTAGCTTTGATTAATTCAACTGTCACCTGCGTCTAAATGTGAGGAATGAAATCTTGCACAAACCTCTTGCGGAAAGTACCGGAATAAACAAAACTTGATTGTTCGATTCTTTACATGATGCTTTCTAATGTTATCCTAGTTTGAGAACAAATTAAAAGTGCAAAGCCATGAATTTTTTGAAAGTAACAAAGAATAAACGAATATTTTCAAGTACAGAGAAGCTCTGTAAAAAGGACGATTCAAGGTAAGAGCTCTTTTATTAAACTTTTGGAAATGAAATCATTTGTATCATGATATTTATGTCAGTATGTTTAATGACAACTGAAAAGATTACCAACTGATTTCTGCATTTTATTTTGACAAATGAAAGGTTAGAATCTGTTGGATTGAACAACGAGAGTATTGATGGATATAACAACGTGCTTTAACAGAAATTGCATTAGCTCTTTCTTTGAATTTCACGATGACTTATTATGCTATTAAACGTTCAGCCTTTTAACTGCAAAGACTGACGTCATAACTTTTGTGATTGCTTGAACGTTAAATAATTAACTGTATTTTACAGATATCCATTTTTAGTTCGATTCAATAGTGTTTTTCAACATATTCAAATATACATGTTGTGTAATATTTGATCTATTTCGTTTGTAAATAGCTTTGTTACGGACAAGTTGGAATAGTAATGTAGTATGTACACACAACAAATGTAGATATTTTCTTATTTCTTTATTTATCAGTGACATTTCTATTGTTATACTAAACGTGTTTGCAATATGTGCTTATAAATGTACAAGGTTGTTTCGATTGACATTGAAATGAGTGTAATTTCTACTTCTGTTTAACACGATATTGTTGAAACTCCAAGAAAACGAATTTACTCAACCAATGCTTTAAAAAAATACTAAATGCTTTTGACGCCCCGAAAATGTGTTATACGATAAGGTCTTCGAATATTCATTCAATTCTCCAGAATTTGCTTATCAAACCGCCGCTATTTATGTCATATGGTGGTCTTCCAGCTTTTAAATGTAGAGAAAGACTCATTGAGCCCCTGTGTGTATTACATCAGACCAATGAGGCCACCATGGTAAAAGCAAGGAGTGACCTTTTGAAAGTCAGCTGAATGGTTTCATATTTTGAAAATGCGTTTTTTTCACGCTTGTGTCAGGATACGAATTATATGACCCAGGGAAGTGCCTACGCCTTTAGTATCTTGAACAATGAAATGGGTCCAGTCACTAAGGTGACTATGTCTTAGACTAGCTGACAAACGATGTAGAATGTCCTTTGTTAAAACGTATAGCTGGTGAAACTATATATCTCATATATAAAATTTTCCTCTGGCTACCTAAATGATTCGTGTACCAATGATTCGTAAATGATTTCTATTATGAGCTAAATAATTTCAGGGATCAGGCAAATTACTGAATGTTTCAAACTATAATCTTCAATTAACGATAATCAGCTCAAACTCCTATAGGCTGGAGATACTTGACTGGTCTTTTTGTCGAAGATCCCGTCAGACAATGTCTTTGAACAACAACGTACGAGTCCTATCGCATAGATATTCAGCCTATGTCCTCTTAATTAAAGCTGCAACTCTATATGTTTGCCCTGACTCCTGGGTGCTCAGCGCTTATATGCTATCACACGTAGCATATAACTATCATATAGATATAACCCCGATGCCTTGGCTGTACTTCGCCAACAACGCTGAACAGTGTCTATAAGCTGGAACTCTCCTACTATCTCAGTAGATTACCAAACTCTGGGTCTCTGTCTCAGCTTTCCGATACTCAGCCTATATTTGCTATCGTCTATAGCATTCCACTAGCATTCCACTACCCTTAAGGTAACACTTCTATGCGCTGGCCCTATAGCTCAAAACCTTGTTGAAATTCTGCAACTCTTCTTTAGTCTATGAACTTCAAACGTCTTCATTTTAATCATTTATCCGCCCTGACAGTGTAGTTGCAATAACTTCCTTATCAAGGGACTGGGATAAATTATTAGTTGAATCCTCGATGTGTCTTCCATACAGAAAATGATCTCTCTGTCATCCATCTACCTATTTATACTTTAGCAGACGTAAGCTTTGACTGGTGCTATTTATAGAATTTGTATCTGATTGGTCCAAATTTATACATAGTATTTTACAACGAGTATTTGCTCTAACACATATCTGGTTCCCTTTAACTATTGTGTATGACATAATGTGTGATGCTGGGATCCACAAATGAGCCAAATCCTTTTATTAACAGCAATTCAACAATAATTATAGCAATGATAGCATAAATATGTAGTCGATCACTATCTGTGCTTATGTGTTACGTTATCAATATATCAGATATACAAATTATTCTGACAGCTCGAATTCTGTTTAGTCCGTCTTAAGGATAAAAACTGATTTCTTTTCTTTCTTTTTTTCTTTTCTATATACCACATTGCTCACCTTTGGACATGAGTCCATGAATCGTGCTTACTTACATTCAAACCTTATGTTTAGGTTCAACATTGCGCTCTTGGCGGAGTGGGTCAGTTTGAAAATATATTACAAAATTTAACGGTAATCAACGGTATTAAGGCTGTATTTAGATATTATTATGATTCATATGCAACACGTGCACCGGAACTTTAATTTCTTTAATTGTATAGATTGATTACGTTTGCCTACTATATGATTTATAGACGCAGTACAACGTTGTAAGACGTGATTCAACTCAGCGGTATCCATGTAAAGACAGCGAGCCTGGTCCATTACTTTCCTATTTCGTCACGGAGCTGGTAGACGGATTTCCAGTTTGAAGTTTAGGACCTCCCAAAGTCTAAAAATGTGTATTTGTGTCCTAAGAGTTAATTCTGAACACAAACAATTAATTATATAATCTAAAATGTTTTGAGCACAGGGAACACTTCAATCTAATAAAATCATAAAGGGAGACATATTGTAAAATCTACAATTCTTGTTTAAAAATTGATAATATATTAAAACACTGTTGGTATTCAACAGTTTAGATATTTAAGAAAATAGCGTTATATCTTTTTTTTTGCTCAAACTATCAAAGGCGCAAAGTTAAATATTAATGTATGAGAATTAAGCTTGAATTTCGTCGTTTCACGGGTTCAACGCGGCTAAAGTAAGATAAAATCGGATGTCCTATGAAAGTTCACTTTCCGAGTTAAAAGTAATCCATTGGGAGAATGTTGTTGGCTTTAGCTGTGATGGTAAATTAAATAATAATGTCCTTTACTAGAATATTCTAGCCCTTTTTATGACACCACATATTTGTTCTGGGAGATGAAACTGCTGTAATGGTCTTGTCAAACGAAGGTGTACTAGACACTCGTTAACCCTTACCTTTCTAAATTTCTATAATGAACTTGCTTGTCCATCTTCCAATTTGGACAGCGCCATTAACTGTTAAAAGGGATGCTTACCAAAAAGACACAGGCTGAATAGCGAACAGTTCAGGCCACGATCAGACTGCACGATGTGCAGGCTGATCATGATCGACACAGATCGCAAAGGCAGAATCAATCGTGTCCAGTATGGTAAGGGCTAAAGTAGTCTTTAAATATGAACACACAATATTGCTTTTTTATGATCACCGTAGAGATGACTGTAAAATCTAATATATCTATTTAAACCAAACGAACGGAAACAACTTTTAAAAAAACTTGAATATGGAAGCAAATACTAAAGAATTTTCTCATTCAGGCAGTCTGCCAGAAAAACACTAAATTGTAGTATGTCCCCTGTAGCTAGCAAAGCTCATGTCTACTTTCCACGTGGACAGTTTGCAATCGTCTTGTATTTATAAGTCATACATTTGTCTTTTTTAAATTACTAAACTGCTTTTCCATAAGGCACAAACTATTTCTGTAAATATTATGCTGTTAGAAGGGTTAAGTCGACGTATTTGAAGGTCCTAAACGCTATTTTGTCACAAACGTTTGTCATCGTGTTAAACGACTGTGATGAACCTATCGCAGGAGACAAACTATTGACCGTTTTGAATACTAGTTTGAAAAAATGCGAGACAGGGTTCATGGCGGGCTGAAACATAACACCTGTCACTTTGGTAAAAATGGCTAGACTTTGTATTTTTCAGATTTCAGTTGCTGTAATTAAGTATTAATAGACCTGTTAAAATTCGTACTTCATATATTACTGTCATATTTTAATGCATTGACACATATAGAATCTTAGCATTATCAGCGATTGCAAGCTTATCTCAAAAAGAAGGATGGATAAACATCAAAGAGAAAAAGCCACATTTCAAGAACCTAGAACACTGAGATAACGATTACGATACGAACAATTAAAGGAACCCAGTCTGGTACCGCCTTGGAACGACCATTGGCAAAATTATCGTTGGGGAGCTTAAACCGGTTTATGTTGCGCACCCAACCTCACTCAAGCTTTTCTTAGGTCTGTATTAACACATATATATAAGCGTATGAAAGAAACAAACTTTTTTCTGTAGGTAACTCAACATGAAGTGTCTTTGGAAGGATGCGGTTTCCCAAATAATAGTGCAAAGAAATATATCATATTTATTCCCCATTTTACAGTATATGATTTAGATGACTTCTCTATGACAGTATCAGTGAATGAAAACAATGGCATGAGATCTGATTTCAGCACTATTCATTTAGAGATGTTAAAATTTGATACCATCTATGACATAAACAATCGCAGTGACAAGATCTCTTGTGACAACATCATATTTGTTACCTGTTTAATTCTCATGACGGAAATAAACCCCCCCCCCCCCCCCCCCCCAAAAACAACAAACAATCTCGCTATCATCATATCGGAAGTGATTTCCATTAAATATGTTTGTAGAGAAAATACTAACGACATTATTTTCAAGATCTTACAAAACATTCATAGTAACGATCTGAATAATAAAATAGAGATGTAGTTATTTTATGGTGTTCTTTTGCAAATAAATGCTGCATTTAACTAACTAAGTCAGGTTGTTTTACATTTTTTGTGTACATTGCACTGAAAAATAGAAGTCGTTCCTGACGACAACGTGTAACGTGTGTTAAGCCCAACTCAAGGGGCCTCCATGGCCGAGTAGTTAAGGTCGCCGTCTTCGAATCACTGTCCCCTCATCGATGTGGGTTCGAGCCTCACTGGGGCTGTTGCATTCTTCATACAAGTAAGCCATTCAGTTGACTTACGGAAGGTCAGTGGTTCTAACATGAAATAATGCACGGAGGGGCACCCGGGGTCTTCATCCACTATCAAACTGGAAAATCGCCATATGATATATAACAGTGTTGGATGGATGTTAAACCCAACAAAAAACTCTAGATCGAAGATAACGAGTGAGCTCAAGCCTGAAAGCGATTCCATGTACGGTTCAAGTATTCACTGTATTCAAAACCTATTTTAGTTTATAAATAGGTCCGTCTGCTCTCTGCAGGTAAAATGTAATTATTATAAGGATTCTAGTGTAAAAAAAAAATTAACAAGCTTCTGTCACTTACCATTCCATTGTCCTGCTATGTTCCCTCTTTATGAATGGCAGCATCTCTGTTAATTCTATGCTGTTATTGTTGCTTTTGTTTGTGCTGCTGTGAACACGTGCCCAGTCGCTGTTTGCGTGTATACATTTATACATGCCGGTTATTCCACGCGGAGAGCTGTATAGGCAGCTGTGTCCTTTGAATGTGATTTATGTCCTTATTTTCTGGACAATTTTATTTCATTGCTTTCAGTGCGGAACACTCAAACTTTTATACAAATATAGCGATAAGATCATCTGTCAGAAACAAAAAAAAACCATCATAACGTATACAAACTATAGATTTAAGACATCTGTAAGTAAGTAAGTAAGCTCTGCATGTCGTCTCGCTGTGGTGAACATTTGTGTCAAGTTTCTTCGAAAGCCTTCGAGGGGTTCAAGAGTTACAAAGCGGACACGAAATTGCTAACGGAGACGGACGGACAGACGGATACCGGGGTCATAACATAATACGTTCCTTCGGGCGTATAAAACGCGAGTGGCTTCTATCAAATATATAGGCTAAACTAGCCCAGACCATCCCAATCTGTTTTATTTCAGTAAAAGCTGCTACAAAATATATTTTTGTAATGGGAAAATGTAAGATATATGCGACATTAAAAATGCCTTGCCACCAAAGGATCGAACCCCGATTCAAAAAATGTAAATATGAGCCGCATCATGAGAAAACCAACATACTGCATTTGCGACCAGCATGGATCCAGATCCGCGCAGTCTGGTCCGGATCCATACTGTTCGCTAACGGTTTCTCTAATTGCAATAGGGTTTGAAGCCGAACAGTATGGATCCTGATCAGACTGCACGGATGCACAGACTGGTCTGTGTCCATGCCGGTCTCAAATGCACTATGTTGGTTTTCTCATGGTGCGGCTCATATATTTGCTATTAATTGTCTTGGTATTTGTGTCTTAGATTTCTTTGCCATCATTCACCCCGTTCCCTATCCATACCCAACCCCGACAAACACACACCTCCATTACCAAATCGTATTTAGTTAGTAGAAACTTTAAAATATTTCTGTTCTAAATAATTGCAAAATAATTTCGCAGATATTTTTCTTGTGTGACTATTCAAGCAAGGTGTTGAACTCAGGTGAGCTATCTAGAGCCACCAAGGCACGTAACAGCACCTATTATTAAGATAATTATTTGTATAACATAAGCATGTTAATTCTTCTTCCCTCGAAAAAGTATACAAGAATGTATGAGTATGACTTCCGTCGGGCTTAAAGTTAACACCACATTATTTATTACTGAAGATTCACATTAATTATGTAAAATAAAATTTTGAAATATACACAAGGAATTGTTTATATATGTTATAGTGTCAAATAGGAAGTGCGACATTTAGCGTTGGTGTTGCGACATATAACGGTGGGCAAATGTTTAACATTAAAGGTGCGACATTTAGCGGGAGATGACTGCGACATTTAACGGTGGTTGCGACATTTAGCTGTGTATGACATTTAACGGTGCCACAATGTCATTAAAATTGATGTTTCTTTCCTGCCATGGATTGAATTATATGGCTATGCCATTACCAGCTGATGAATGGATGGATCCGATCTGTCAGTCAAACCAATAATATTGGCCAATAAGATAAGGTGTTATCCGTTGATCCGTAGACTTTGTTGCTAAGGCGCTATTGTGTCTCGCAAACTTACCGTAACTAACTATCTACAGACTGTAAAGTTCTAAATAAAAAGAGTACTCTTTTTACGTTCTCTTCACGGTCATGTGTGGAAAAAGAGATGCTTTGCATATAAAATGTAGATATGACATCTAGGAAAAAGAAAAAAGTGACCACATGTAATAAAAACCAAAGTAGAATGCTCATTATCAAGTGTATCATTTCAAGAAATTACAGCTATTTTTTAATTGTTTTTCAGACAGTTGTCACGGGATTTTCATTCGATGCTGCACTCGAGAAAAACGTAATTCTCTAAGGCAAATAAAACATATACATGTGAACGGCGATCTCCAAATTTCGGCCACATTAAGAATTTTGATGCTAAATATTCGTGTACTGTTTTCTTTTCTTTTCTCCTAAGAATGTCAGAAGTAATGTCGAATGCATTATCATTTTTAGTTTCAGCCACACTCGGTGTCAATCACAAGTAGAGGGTGTCTGTTATAAGTTGTAATTGATAATACATGTTTTTATTGAAAAGAACGAGTAACAAATCTGCAGGTGTTAACGTTTTTCAATATGCGACACATTTGTTCATGTCATTAATTAAATTATCTTATTATTTGATCAGTCAATGCTACAAATTGACGTAATTCGTACAAGATGTACACAATGATGTTTATGGACATCTAAGTGGCTATTAGATATAGAAGGACATAATTTAGAAAAACGTAATTAAATGTAACGCATTTATCTTTGTTTTTCAATGTGATGTTGTGATGTCTTTGAGCATGATCCTTGAAATAATTCCGGACATTTGCTGGGGGTTTCGCTCTCCTTGACCTATTGCTTTTTATAAAACGGTATATACCTAGGACACCGGGCACATCTTCATGCAATCTCGCCAGGCATAGGTATGTTCTTGACACCACAGAAAATGACGTCACTCGACCTTCAGCTATTTCCGGAAGTAAAGAAAATGAAAGCTGAAAACGAAAGTCGCATTTGCATTGGTTCGTGTAATAAATGTTGAATCTACGGATGCTAATACGTTTTATTACGTTACAGGTGCGGAAAGGATCTTTAGCGGATTGTCTTCGTCCAAATCGCGGGTTTTGAGTACGATTCCTGCTTAATTAAACAAATAACCATGTCAGTACTATATTACTTACTACTTAAAACTTTTCAGCATCTTGTGCTTTTCAAAACGGGAAATGGTTTAAGCGTAATTTTGTTGGAATGGCTAGTTAGTTAAGTTGTCAATGTGCAAATACGCCTCTGATACTTGTTCATCTTATAAAAAAACAACAACAACAAACGAAGTTTGACTTTAAGTGCTCGAAAAGACACCACTGTTTAAGTTAGATAAGAAATACTAGAGAAACGATAAGCAGGTTATTATTGTCATTTTAGTACAAATGATAAGGCACTGACATTTTCTGCAAAGTTTGATTTAATGACACCGGCTTCTTAATATTACACAAAGGCACAGAATGCAAGACTACTCAACTCCAGTAGGAATAAATAAATAAATGTATTACTAAGGTCGTTTTGACAGTTGGAGAGATTTGAAGTCTATACTTTATATAAAGGTATGGGTCAATATATATCTATATACAACTGGGATGTATTTGTAATTGCTTTGCTAGACCAATTTCTTTCATTATCAAATTAGAATACACATTATCGTCTTTAAAAAGTAATCATACAAGAGAAATTCATCATTTAGTCGAATTGTACTTCACTCAATATCGAAAAATAAAATTGTAATTAGAAAAAATTCTCGTCCCTGGGTGGGCTCGAACCACCAACCTTTCGGTTAACAGCCGAACGCGCTAACCGATTGCGCCACAGAGACATGTGTTTTAAGTACGACTGGTCGAGTTTGTGTATATAAATGTAACTTAAGGTAGTCATTTTCATATTTAGTGGTGCTCTCAATCTGACTAAAGTACATATCCTATTACGCTACGCATAGGATCTGAGAACGACCTATTCATTGCCTCGTTCTGACGACCCTTTCGCTAGCCAATCAGAGCCTAACTTACAACATCTTGCAAATCTACCTGTAGCCTTGACTTTTGATATTTACAATTCTTATGTCATAATGTATCAGATAGCCGGTTTGCTCAGTCGGTAGGCCACTTGCTTTGTAAGCGAGGGGTCCCGGGTTCGAACCCTGGAATGACTGCACATTTTTCTTACTCTTTGACATTCGCACAAGTCGTCTGATTGGATAAAATAAAAATAGCAATACTGGAAATCCAAAATATACAGAAGACGAATGTGAATGGGTCGTTCTCAGATCTTCGTTTAGAAGATCAAGTACTTTAGTCAGATTGGTGGTGCTCTATAACTGTTACATTATAACAGGCGTGTGTGTCAAGATTTTAATCTTTGGAACTTCGGAAAAGTCTAGTAGTACATTGAAAATCATATATTTGTAGTGTCAAATAACATTTTAATTAGCATATATTCACTAGACGTACATAAATTTGTATTCAGTTATTGTCAAAGTTCGTCTTACAAAGAAAAAAGACTATACACATATGTGTCAGGAAGTCGTCTCTAAAAATGTTTCGCCCCAGAGATATCGTTTGGCTAGGACAGTGGATAAAGTTTTTGACAGTGATGTGGCGTTCGTTGATAGGCATAGATATCTTAGTGACATATCTAATCTGATCTTGAAAATTACAGATAAACTTCCCTAAATATTATATTCTTCAGGTATGAATTTTATTCAAATTTAGTAAATTACTATGCCTGAAGGCTTATATGTAAATTGTATCTAAAATGCTATATACTGTATATCTTTTTAGAAGTTTAAGAGAGTAATTATTTCTATGTTTGTTCAGTCCTTGTTTGTTTGCTTTGTGTGTGTGTGTGTGGGGGGGGGGGTCGTGCTGGGTTTGCGTTTTGGGAGGCTGCGTGTTTAGAAAGTGGCTTTCCCTGTTGGATATTCTTCCTTGTTTTTAGTCAATATTATATAAATATCACATGGCAACGTGTGTGGCATTGATATTGTCAACCCGAGGGCAGAATGTCACCCGAGGCGAAAGCCTTTTCTTTTGCTGTTCATATGAAATGAATAGGGCGAATGTAAATATAAGCAATTGAATAGGCAATCTAGACTAGACCAGATGGCTCCCACGCTGGTTCCTTTACTATAGTTAGGCCTATAAGAAAACTGGTTTTCTGTAATAGTCTCAATTTCATTTGTATAGTACCAATAACATATCTGCATGAAAAATACAAAGTTTCAGCTTGGTTATATCAGTTTTCAAGGTTTTATGGCATTTTCAGTAACGCGTGTCTCTGCGTCAATTTTCCTTCAAAATTGATGTCGCGACATAATTTTTAACCAGTTCTTCTAGCCTGAGCTTGTTTTTGCCCTATGTTATACTAGTATATTTTCACTATAATATGCAAGTAAATTACACACTAACACTTCGAAATATACCAAATGTCGCCCCCCCCCTTGAAAGCTATAAATGGGCAAGATTTAGTGTGTAAATATGCATTTTTTTAAAAAAAAGAAATACACCCAAAACAGTGAAAATGTGATTTTTTTGGTTTTTATCAATTTTTGTAGCATATAATTCTAATGAAATGCTTATTTTTTTACCAAAATCTGAACAAACTAGCCTATTTATATCAATATCTGGACAAATCTCACTTTTTTTTTGCCCACATTTTCTTATAAAGATGAAACGGTTGAATTAAATGAATTAAAAACATTTTAAAAACTTTTTTATGTGCTTAATTTTGTTCGGTATAATAAAATAAATATCATATGACAGCGTATGTTCTTTCGCCTCGGGTGACATTCTGCCCTCGGGTTGACAATATCAATGTCACACACGCTGCCATATGATATTTATATAATATTTAAGAGTGCTTTTAATTTCTAGGTAGACAACTATGAAAACCCGTGTACATCCTATATACAAACGTTTTAGAACAAAGCTTCTGTTTTCAGTTTCTTAAAATTCAAACTTAAATATATTCGATGTGCATCTTTCACTATATTTTTTTATTTTTCGATACTAATTTCAAATGTAGAAAATCTTCATCAAATGAATTTAACTTGGTATAATATATTCATCAGCTGGGTTCGTAGAGCTACATTCGTAATGGAATGTTACGTATAGCAGTTATTTGTTTAAAAAAAATATAGTTTTGTTAATAAATCTGTTCCTATACTTTATCAGTTAATAAAATATGGGCAGGAGTTTGGATGCGTAATAATTAAATCAGGAGTGAGTAGCACGAGTGATTTAATTATTCACATCCAAACGACTGCCCATGTTTTATTAATTGATAAAATTATTTGAACATATTTATTATTTCGATTCTAACAACGCAAATAATTCGCATTTAACAGTACTACATTTTCAGCGTAATACGTCATTCGGGTCATATGCTGTTACAATTTACCCCCTATGGTTAGAAAGTGTTGCATAGCCAATGGAACGTATAGATATTTGTTTCTTTTTTATCAGAATTTTGAGAAGTATTCATAAATTAGTAATCTAACAGCTCGCACACTAATTATGAACAGAATCATCAAATTAGACGAGTTGACCCTGTGTTACGAGTGACGAACTTAACTTTTATATGACGTAACGTCATTATGACGTCATACTTTATGTCATACATTTATGACGTCACCGCTTAATCATAATTTAGCTAATTGAATTCGCTCGTAGAGATAAGAACATATTTTACGGACCTACACATAAGTCAGTATGACTTTTTATTATATTTATGTTTTTGAAATACTGTTTTCATCAGTTTGGCCCTGAAATAATTCGTATGTAATGGAACTGAAGTAGAATCTCTTATATTACAATCATAGGGGGTGAAATATAACAGCCAACCACCATATTTTATCGTAGATTCATGTATAGGCGATTTCGCTATATGTTTATATAGCAGTTGCTGCGGATCGTGTTAGAATTATTGACTATACACATTTATGCTGTTTTAAGCTGTACTTATATTGAGTGTATACTAATATAACCTAACACACAGTACTGTTTATACACACAAACATATTAGTATAATAGTTTTATCTTTACACAGTTTCCGAAAACATTTGTTCATTTTCTTTAAATACAAATTTGGCTCTGATGTACCCTTATGTTATTTTGAATTCACCGGTCTCAATAAAATTCCGTTTAAGCCGTTGCTAGGGGGCGTGAGAGATGTTGCTCTTTCCATAACCTGTCATAAACAGACTCAATCAAACCGAGTCTGCTATTACTTTGCTTGATTGCTTTCTATGCTTCCAAAGTTTTTATTAAATTATGAAATATATGGATTATACAATATTTGTATTACTTCGGAATGTGTATATTTTTATCCGGGTTTCTACAGATCATATGACATAACTAAAACTGATATTAAAGTCATATCGCTTTCGAACATTGTATTACATTTTTTTTTCATTATATTTATTGATGAATTTGCTTTGTGATAATTTAAACTTTATTAGTGAGTTGTTTCGTGGCAATTTTGAACATATAATAAATGCCTAAAAATATTCTTAAAATGCATCTTTGATGAAGCAGTCTAGTTATATATGTCTCAAATTTTAGGGCATTCAGTCAGTCTATGGCATTTTAAAATTAATTTATGTATAGAACGGATAATATATAAATATGTAGAATTGTACCGTTATAAAGTAGCAATTCTAGCTTGATATTAGTGTACACAATTCATTAAAGTTCAAGTTTTATAGACTTCAGATCTGATGTAATATACTAGTATACAGAATTTATCACATGAAATTGTGCCGCGACTTTACCACAAATCTGAAAGATAATTCTGTCTGTAATAAATTTGTTTCCACTAGTAACAAAAGTCTGTATATTTTTGTTTGACATCAAAAACGTTTTTGCAATATTTTATGCAACTCTAAACAAATTACTCAGAGTTGATTGATTAGTATAAATTCCACGAAGCATCAGGCAATCTCTTCATTTTACATTTTCTTACTGAAAACAGAAATAAAAGGATAAAAAATTTCAAACGGGTTTAATTAAATTATGATAATTTTCTTCAAAAGAACTTTGTATAAAACTTTGTTTGCGGCTTTTCAGCTTCTTTTTAGAGAGAGAAAACAAATATGCCCATCCGAGCATTATTTCAGTATACTGTCGGTAGAACTAAAGATCTGGTTGATGTCTTTACCTGATCGAAATACATGTCTCTTGTGATTTTTTAAATATTTTAATTCTGACTTGTTGTTCATGTGGGACTTTTGCATAACAGTTCTCATTACTTGTATGTTTCAATGAAATAAGATATGAATTTAAAGTTACAGTATCTTTACAAGAAAACAAATCAATTTGGTAAAAATTAAGTGATTTCTCTATAAAATCTTTTAAATTTTCATTTTTTTGTTACATATTCTGAACTTGAGTTACTTGTGTATTTTGCATATCAGTGAAATTGATTCAGGAGTACAGGAATATTAACCAGAAAAATCAATACGCACACAGAAATACATCTTCTATAGAATAAAAACAGATTGGTAGCTTTTGAAAGGTCCATTGGGAGTATATAGGAAAGTGGCATTTCATTAACGCAATAGAAACAATACAAACGCAGTAGCAAATGAATTTTTGCAACACCAGAAAACAGGCTCTCAAAAGCCATTTCCTTTTACCACCATGTAATTTCTATAAACTTATAAATTATGTAAAAACATTCAGTGTGAAACTCATCCTTTCTACAGTTGAACAGCCTGAACAAGAGTTAGTTAGATGAATCACATCTCGATAAAAACTTTCACTTTCCAGATTAAAAAAAATAGTCCATTGGGAAAATGATGTTGGTTTTAGATCGAAGGTAAATTAGTTATAATGCCATTGACTTGCAAGTATCCATTTTTTGGTCGTGTAGAAGGAGTTATACAAGTCATTTGTTAAAGTAATTTTGGAATGTGATTATTTTGTTTTAATTAATGAAGACCATCATCAAGAAGTAAATTAAAACATGTAGACTTTCCAATAACCAGGTAATCAGTGAGAAAAATATACACTAAAATTTGAAAAATCCTTTGTAATTAGTGAAGCTAATGTTTGTCTTGCACGTGGCTTGTTGTACGCACTATGCTGAGGACCTGACAGAATATTTGGGAGAATAAAATGCAGTAATAAATCCATTTTAAAGAATCAAGATTTATTAAAGTATTTTCAGTGTACATGTACATGCAATATAATATATCTAAGAACATTATATATTACCATATAGACAACAGAACACAGTCATTCAATACATTAGAATAATAAGAGATTTATACCTTATTACACTATATTATTACACTATATTTACCAGTTACTTGCAATTACAATGTTTAAAACCAAGGTTTGATTTGAGGGATTTAACGTCACACCGACACAATGTAGGTAATATGGCAAACCGAGTATGCAGTATTATAAAATTATCAGTTACTTTTATGAGCCGATGTAACAGTGGAAATATTAGCATGCATATGATATAACTAACGTATGCACATCAGGTTGTTTTCGATGATACAGACGCCTACATGGATACTGTATATAGAAATATTTTGAAAGTGTGTTTGAAGACAAGTAAAACTGACTCACTTAAAGACATATTCTATGAAACCATGTGCAGTATAGTGAAAGGGTGATATCAAAATAAGTATGTATAACTTCTGTACTTATGCTTTATGCATCAGTGTAGAGATAACTGTGAAAGGGTGCTTTCAGTATAAGTGTAGGTTTCAACGCTGGCTCTTTATATATATATATATATATATATATATATATATATATATATATATATGGCATGGTTCATGTGTGTTCGTTGAAATATACTTTCCATCCTCTTGCTGCCACATTCTGTCTTTTTGATGGTTACACCTTGTTTTTCTTATTACTTAGTTTTAGTTTTAGCTTAAGTTCATTTTGGCTTAAGTTCATTCTCAAAATAAAGTAGTTGGATACTGCTTTCCACATGCTACTTCACTGCATCATTTTTATGCTCCACGAAGGGTGGGAGCATATAGTCACCACCTTGTCCGTCTGTCCGTCCGTCTGTTTGTCCTTTCGTCCGTCCGTCTGTCACACTTCTTGTCTTGAGCATAACTCAAAAAGTATTGAAGATACTAAGTTGTAACTTCACACAATGATAGAGCTCATTGAGAGGAAGTGTAGTGATAAGGAACCATAACTCTTGATGGTCCCATTTGAATCATCTCCCTTTTTTATATAAAGCTTGTCCGGAGCCTAAGTCCAAAAGTATGAAAGGGATTGACTTGATACTTTAAATATTGATAGAGGTCAGTAAGTGGACGTGCATTGTCAAAGAAACATAACTCTATCAGACCCCATTTTTGAATTATCTCCCCTTATGTGAAAAAAGTCCGGCGCATAATTTGAAAACTGTAAGAAGGAATGCCTTGATACTTTATACAAATATAGAGGTTATTGAAAGGAAGTGCAGTAACTAGGAACTATAATTCTAGCTGACCCCTTTTTTGAATTATCTCCCTCTATGTAAAAAGCTTTTCCGGTGCCTACGTCCAAAACAATGAAAGGGATTGGCTTGATACATTACATATAGATAGAGGTCAGTTAGAGGAGTTGCTTTGTTAAAGAACCATAACTCTAGCTGACTCCATTTTGGAATTATCTACCCTTATGTGGAAACAAATTGTCCCGAGCTAAACTTGAAATTTATATGAGTGATTAACTTAATACTTTACATATTGATAAAAATCAGTGAGAGAGAGTGCAACGTCAAAGAACAATAACTCTGGCTTACCCTGTTTTTAATTATCCCCCTTTATAAATGTTACAGTGTATTACTTGAAAAGTATATAAAAGATGATCGACTCAATACTTCACATATTTCATAGAGGTTAGTGAGAGGAAGTGCAGTCACTAAGAACCATAACTCTAGGTTGACTTTTTTTGATTACCTCCCTTTGTGTTACAAAACTTTGTCCAGAGCATCTCTCCTTTACTGTAAGAGATACTTTCTTGAAATTGTAAATTCTTATAGAACACATTTAGGAGGAGTGTAGTACTTATGAACAATAACTCTAGATTACACTATTTTTTTATCTCCCTTGTGTATAAAAGATTGTATGGAGAATAACTTTAAAATTATATAAAGGATTGACTTTACACATTTATTAAGGTCTTTGAGAGAAAGTGCGGTTACTAAGAACCATAACTCTATATAACTCTATTTTTTAATTGCCACTCCCACCTTTTTGGATATTTGCTTCGAGGAGCATCCATCGGTGTTACCGACTGCCTTGTTAAAGACTTGATTTGTACAGAAATTAAGTCTGCTGTACAATTGGAAACTGATCCAAATCCATTCTGGGTCCCGATCTATCCACATACTAAATCTAAAGTTTAGACTGGCTCTTAAAATCGCTAAATATTCACGATATTCACAATTTTAGCACACATCTATCTTATTCTTGTTTGGTTTATATTATAAGAATAGCCGATTAGTTTAAAGTTTAAATTTATCTACTTAAAATGATGTTCTCGATGTAGCTCCTAAGCTGACACTTTGTCCTAAGTAGGCTTCGTGAAACGGAACCCGATCCGCCAATATAAGCGAAAATAAAACAATTGCGAATATCTTTATATAAAACTTATATGTCGATATTTCATGACATCCTAATGACAGTTTAAGTAATTGAAAGCACCATTGTACAGATTTGAAGCTATTTTGATGATATACTTTAGAGATTTGATATTATCTCTCTCTGACAATACCTCTTCTGATCGTTTGATTGTATCATATTTGTGTAGTTTGACCAAACACTTGGTTAGTTAACACAAGAAAACAAAACAAAAGATCAGCAACAACAATATCAACAACAACAACAACAACAACAAAACATTAAAACAAAACAAACAAACAAACAAATCATATCACAAACAGAGAAACAACAACATAGATATAAACTACAGCTATCACAAGCTACGAGAGTAATTCAATTAATTCTGTCATTTCTTATACTTAAATTAGCAATAAGATCAAGACACGTTTCGCGTCATACCTTCAAAGTATTCTCCCTGCACAGAAACACACTTTTGGAGTCTTGCTATACATGACTTAAATGCAGCAAAGTAGTCTTCCCTTGGTACACTGTTGAGAATCTGAAAATGTGCAGAACCAGGGCCATGCATTCATGAATATTTCATATATTTCTCAAATAATTTTCGGTGTCCGAACCTGAATAGCGATGTAACTATTTCATATATATTTCTTAATTGTAATAATGTCGTTTGTGCAGGTACAAAGCGTTTAGCTGTCAATCTCGGAGTTGTGGGTTCGAGTTCAACGTGCGACCATTAGCTTCCCCGAATTTTATCTACAAACTTAAGAGGCCGAAAAATTGCCTCACTGATTTGTTCACACTCATCATGATTTTTATGGTTCATTTATGGAAAGAAATACACTTGTATTTAAGTATTACAGTATATGCATAATTATACTGCCGTAATTATACATGTTTGTACTCCTTAATAGGTAAATGCATAAATTCCGTGAAATTTGTTTTCTATTGTCTTTTTATCATTTAAATACATTTCAAAAACTGATATTTCTTTCCTGCCATGGCTTGAATTATGTGGCCAGCTGATGAATTGCACAAGGACATAATTTAGGAAAACATAATTAAATGTAACGCATTTATCTTTGTTTTTCAATGTGATGTTGTGATGTCTTGGAGCATGATCCTTGAAATAATTCCGGACATTTGCTGGGGGTACCGCGTTCCTTAGCCTATTGCTTTTTATAAAATGGTATAGTTAGTGGATTATCTTCGTCCAAATTGCGGGTTTTGAGTATGATTCCTGCTTAATTAAATAAGAAAACATGTCGGTATCATATTACATACTTCTTAAAACTCTTCAGCATATCGTGCTTTTCAAAACGGGAAATAGTTTAAGCGTAATTTTGTTGGAATGGTTAGTTAGTAAGTTAAATTATCAATATGCAAACACGCCTGTAATACTTGTTCCGTTTCGTATCAGTTAACCAGATTTTATCAAAAAACGTAGCTCGAAAATACACCACTGTTTAAGTTAGATAAGAAATACCAGAGAAACGAATGGAATGGCGCGCTGTGGGTTATAATTGTCATTTTAGTACCAAAAAAGGCACTGTCATTTCCTGCAAAGTTTAATTTAATGACACCAGCTTCTAAATATTACACCAAGGCACAAAATGCAAGACTAATCAACTCCAGTAGGAATAAATAAAATAAATGTATCACTGAGGTCGTTGTGACAGTCGGTAGAGATTTGTAGTCTGTAAAATTGTGATGGAAGGAATTCGTGTATGAAAACTGTGTAAATTTATAGAATATTCGATGCAATATGAAAATATTTTCCAGTGCAGAAGTGCTGTTCAGAAACTATTAATGGTAAGACTACATTCAACAAATACTTTTTTTCTGATATATCTTAGTAAAAGAATCTTTTTTATAAATTCCAAATTTACACATATTTACAAAGCGGAACTTCAGTTAAAATTTATACTTTATATAAAGGTATGGGTATAATACTTTATTTCTATATAGAACTGGGATGTATTTGTAATTGCTTTGCTAGACCAACTTTTTTCATTATCAAATTAGAATACACATTATCATCTTTAAAAAGTAATCATAAACATACATTACAGGAGAAATTCATCATGTAATGGAATTGTATTTAATTCTATGTCGAAGGGGCCTCCGTGGCCGAATGGTTAAGGTCGCTGACTTTAAATTACTTGCCCCTCATCGATATGGGTTCGATCCTCACTCGGGGCGTTGAATTCTTCATGTGAGGAAGCCATCCAGCTGGCTTAAGGAAGGT
Organism: Mercenaria mercenaria; assembly: GCF_021730395.1. NCBI lineage: Eukaryota > Metazoa > Mollusca > Bivalvia > Venerida > Veneridae > Mercenaria > Mercenaria mercenaria. The sequence goes on along the minus strand of NC_069361.1, from coordinate 111,815,668 downwards.
CGGTGGTTCTACCCAGGTGCCCGCTCATGTTGAAATAATGCACGGAGGGGCGCCTGGAGTCTTCCTCCACAATCAAAGCTGGAAAGTCGCCATATGACCTATAATTGTATCGGTGCGACGTTAAATCAACAAATTAAATAAATAAATAATTCAATGTCGAAAAATAAAACTGAAGTTAGAAACAATTCTCCTCCCTGGGTGGGCTCGAACAACCAACCTTTCGGTTAACAGCCGAACGCGCTAACCGATTGCGCCACAGAGACATGAGTGTTAAATATGACTGGTTGAATTGTTAGCGAATACTGTGTATATAAATGTAAACAGTAGTCATTCATATTTAGTGGTGCTCAAAAATTGTTACATTACAACAGACGTGTGTGTAAACTACTTTTATCAAGATTTTAATATTTGGAACTTCGGAAAAGTCTATTTGTACACTACACTGAACTGCATATCCTTTTAAGTAACATTCTAATTAGCATAATGTCAATAAGCATGCTTTTATTCTTTATTCCAAGACGTGCTACTGTCAACACTTGGCTTTACAAAGAAGAAAGCGTTTGTGTCAGGGAGTCGTCTCTTAAAATGCTCCGCCACAGTATTAGGAAGACTGGTAAAGACACTTACAGTGATGAGGCTTTTGATCATGACATGTATAGATATCTTAGTGACATATCTAATTACAGATAAATTTCCCTAATTAGTATATTCTTCAGGTATAAATCTAATTCATGTTTGTAATGCCTGAAGGCATATGTGTAAATTTTATACTGTTATATTTTTGAGAAGTATGTTATTATTTCTTTGTTTGTTCAAATACTATTTTAGTCAATATTGATATAAACTAGTGAAGATTTTCCATTTCTAACTATGACCTTGAAATATGTGAGTATTTTTGTTTCATATGTTGTATTTGAACTATCCTAACGCAGAGCATACGTACCTTTGCCTATTCAACGGCTTATATTACTCAATAGAAACAGAAGAGAAATCATCAACTTTGAACTTGGATAACGTGAGTTTTACCATTGTTTAGGTATTAGATACCTAATAGAAATGTTTAAAATAAAAAGGTGGAAAACCACAGGTCGTCCAGCACGATATAAACGAAAATGTTGCACATTCGGTTTGATTGTTCAGGAGCCTGTTCATGGACGGCAGTGGAAGTGCATGCTACCGTCCACGCCCTCTTGCACGGGGCTGAGCAGAACTCAACATTTACACATATTATAAGTACCAGAATGTAATTTAGAGACATCCGCAGCTGTTTTCATACGGCAATGCACATGGAAACTTCAATGATGCACAGAGTGCAATTCCATGAAAAGCGGCGTATGGTCCCCAGATAAAATAATGGATGTGCCCTACACGAGAAAACAACGGGCAGAACTAAACCAACTGGAAGTTAGAGAGGTGATCTGTGGTTATGGAGCCTGCATATCACAGAAACTGCCAAAAGACAAAATTGAAAAGCAGGCACTATATCCAAGAGGTGATTAAACAATAGCAGTATTGGAACTACCCAGGCCGGCATTTGCTTGGTATATTCTTAAAGTTGACCTTGTTTTGTACTTTCTTGCAATTTTAAGCAACTTTTACTGTGCTGTTTTATACAAATTTTGTATAATTTATGATATTTCCTCAAGTTCAAGTAGAGACAAATTTCAAAGTGATGGCCATTGTCCAAAATGCTTGCAGAGAATTCATTATACCAGTAATTTTGATGAAAGAAACATCAGACTATTGGTAAACAATTATAAAACACAAAATAAAACTGTAAGTATAATTTTTTTCTAGGGTACCTCAAGTAAAAGAATTTAATGAGACAGAATTTTAACTCCAACATTGAAAAATTAAGGTGGAGTCCTGTGGGCTTCTTTAAAATGTTGTCACTTCATTCAAAAATACGTTTGGGACAGAAGTAAAATCTACCTACAATTTTTCCACAATATGTAATCAAAAGAGTAAAGGCAAAATAGAGAATTTTTACCGCAAGTAACTTGGTATTTTTAAAGATGCCTAACTCTGCCCCCTTCTGTTTCAGAGGTAAATTCAACTTGAACAGCAAGAAATCGCTTATCAAATCACAAATTTCCAATTGTGTACAAAAAAACCCAAAAAAAAAAACAAAAAAAAAAAACAAAAACAATAATAAGTCTTGAAAAAAAGTAAAAACTTATCTGAAAAAAGGAATATAAGGAAACACGATTTGGTCCCAGTGGGGATTGAACCTATGCCCCCTTGAAAAATTTAAGTCAAAAGTAGATTGGTATGAATTGCATACTCTTCAAAAGGAGGTACACTATTAGGTATCTAATACCTTTATTACCTATCCACTGTGAATTATCGCAGTATACTGCTCACCTAAATAACGGAAAGATAAAGCAAGCAGTTGGAATCATTGGGCTGAGGTGAATCTCTCATATAATTAAACATAATATTAATAACTTGCTTGACAGATGTATGACGAAGGCTTTTAAATTCAAGTAATAACGAGATATTATAAGGAAATTGAAATGCTGATACAAATAATTCGAGTACTCAAATCAATGAATTTGTTACTGTCCAGTACTGTGACAAGCTACTCTCAGTGGATTTTGAATGTTTAAATAGTATTAAAGATTTGACTAGGACATACTCATGAGTACGTTCTACAGCAAAGAAAGGTTGAGAGAACCTTCAAATTTCGACAAATCGCCTTATTATATCATATAACTGTTGACTTTTTAGCTCACCTGAGCACGAAGTGCTCAAGATGAGCTTTTGTGATCGCCCTGTGTCCGTCGTCGTCCGTCGACAAAAATTTGACTGTTAACACTCTAGAGGTCACAATTTTGGCCCAATCGTAATGAAACTTGTTCAGAATGTTACCTTCAATAAAATCTTGGACGAGTTTGATATTGGATCATCTGGGGTCAAAAACTAGGTCACCAGGTCAAATCAAAGGAAAAGCTTGTTAACACTCTAGATGCCACATTTATGAAAATATCTCTATGAAACTTGGTCAGAATGTTAATCTTGATGATCTTTAGGCCAAGTTTAAATCTGGATCATGTGGGATCAAAAACTAGGTCACCAGGTCAAATAATCAAAGGAAAAGCTTGTTAACGGTCTAGAGGCCATATTTTTGACTGTATCTTTATGAAACTTGGTCAGGATGTTAATCTTGATAATCTTTAGGTCAAGTTCGAATCTGGGTCATGTGGGATCAAAAAGTAGGTCACCAGGTCAAATCAAAGGAAAAGCTAGTTAACACTGTAGAGGCTGTCAGGATACGAGTTATAAGACCCAGGGAAGTGCCTACGCCTTTAGTATCTTGAACAATGAAATGGGTCCAATCGCTAAGGTGACTATGTCTTAGACTAGCTGACAAACGATGTAGAATGTCCTTTGTTTAAACGTATAGCTGATGAGACCATATATAAAATGTTCCTCTGGCTACCTTGCCTAAATGATTCGTGTACCAATGATTTGTAAATGATTTCAATTATGAGCTAGACAATTTCAGAGATCAGGCAAAAACCACTCAATGTTTCAACTGTCAACCTTCAACTAATGAAATCAGCTCAAACTCCTATAGGCTGGAGATACTATACTTGATTGGTTCCCGTCAGACAATGTTTTTGAATCAACAACATACGAGTACTATCGTATAGATGCTAAGCCTATGTACTCTTAATTAAAACTGCAACTCTGTATGTTTGCCCTGACTCCTGGATGCTCAGCACCTATATGCTATCACATGTAGCCTTCATCTACCATATAGGTATAACCCCGATGCCTTGGCTGTACTTCGCCAATAACGTCTATAAGCTGGAACTCTCCTATTATCTCAGTAGATTACCAAACACTATGTCTCTGTCTCAGCTTTCCGAAGCTCAGTCTATATTTGCTATCTTCTATAGCATTCAACTACCCTTAAGGTAAAACTCCCATGCGCTGGCCCTATAGCTCAAAACCTTGTTGAAATTCTGCAACTCTTCTTTTGTCTATGAACTTCAAACGTATTCTTTTTAATAATTTATCCGCCCTGACAGTATAGTTGCAATAACTTCCTTATCAAGGTACTGGGATAAATTACTAGTTGAATCCTCGATGTGGTTTCATCTATCGCTGGATACAGAATGACTTCTCTCTCATCCATCTACCTATTTTTTACCTTATCAGAAGTGAGCTTTAATTGGTGCTATTTATATAACTTGTTTCTGATTGGTCCATATTCGAACATAGTATTTTACAACGGGTACTTTCTCTAACAAATAGTTGGCCCCCTTTTACAATTGTATATAGCATAATGTATGATGCTGGGATCCAGCTATCATTGTCATTAACCCAAATCGTCCATAAATGACCTAAATCCTATTATTTACAGGTATTCAACTATAATTTTAACAATGATACAATGAAAAAGGATTTGTGCTTACTTACTACGTTAGCAATATATCAAATATACAAATTATTCTGACAGAGGTCACATTTATAAATATATCTTAATGAAACTTGGTCAGAATGTTAATCTTGACAGTCTTTAGGTTATGTGCAAATCTGGGTCAGGTGGCTTAAAAAATTAGGCCACCAGGTCAAATCGAAGAAAAAGCTAGTTAATATTCTAGAGGCCACATTTATAATCATATCTTTATGAAAGTTGGTCAGAATGTTAATATGGATAATCTCTAGGTAAAGTTCGAATCGGGATTAGGTGGGTTCAAAAATTAGGTCAGCAGATCAAATCAAAGGAAAAGTTTGTTAACACTCTAGAGGCCACATTCATAAAAATATCTGTATGAAACATGGTCAGAATGTTAATCTTGATGATTTTTAGGTCAAGTTCAAATCTGGGGCAAGTAGGGTCAAAAATTAGGTCACCAGTTCAAAAAATCAAAGGAAAAGCTTGTTAGCAAACTAGTTTTAACCATATTTATGACTGTATCTTTATTAATCTTGGTCAGAATGTTAACCTGTATAATCTTTAGGTCAAATTGGAATCTGGGTCATATGGGGTCAAAAATTAGGTCACCAGGTCAAATCAAAGAAAAAGCTAGTTAACACTGTAGATGCCACATTTATGAACATATCTTAATGAAACTTGGTCAGAATGTTAATCTTGAATAATTTTAGGTCAAGTTTCAATCTGGGTCCGGTGGGGTCAAAAACTACGTCACCAGGTCTAATCAAATGTAAATCTTGTTAACACTCTAGAGACCTAATTTGAAGTTTGAAACTCATGGGAATTGATCAGAATGTTTGTCTTGATGACTTCTAGGTCAAGTTTGAATCTTGGTCATGTTGGGTGAAAAAACTATGCCACCAGGTCAAATCAAAGGAAAAGCTTGTTAACACTCTAGAGGTCACATTTATGACTGTATCTTCATGACACTTGGTCAGAATGTTAATCTTGATGATCTTTAGGTCAAGTTATAATCAAGGTCATGTGGGGTCAAAAACTAGGTCACCAGGTCAAATCAAGCTCTTTAACACTCTGGAGGCCACATTTATGACTGTATCTTCATCAAAAACTAGGTCACTAGGTCAAATAAAAGGAAAAGTAGTTAACACACTAGAGGCCACATTTATGACCAGGTGTTAATGAAACTTGGTCAGAATGTTAATCTTGATCATCTTTAGATCAAGTTTCAATCTTTGTCAGGTGGGGTCAAAAACTAGGTCACCAGTTCAAATCAAATGAAAAGCTTTTTAACACTCTAGAGGCCACATTTATGACCATATCTTCACGGAACTTGGCTAGAATGGTATTCTTGATGATCTTTAGGTCATATTTGAATCTAGATGATAATAGGTCTAAAACTAGTCCACCAGGTCAAATCAAATGAAAAGCTTGTTAACACATGGAGGCCATATTTATGACCGTATCTTCATGAAACTTGTTAAGAATGTTATTCTTGATGATTTTTAGGTCAAGTTTGAATCTGGGTTATGTGGGGTCAAAAACTATGTATCTATGTTAAATCAAAGGAAAAGCTTGTTAACATTCTGGAGGCCACATTTATGACCCTATCTTCATGAATCCTGGTCAGAATTTTTGTCCTGATGATCTTTAGGGTAAATTCGAATTTGGGTTATGTGGGGTCAAAAACAAAGTCATACAGATCAGCTCACGCGGAAAACCCATTCTACTCGATCCTCGGAGGATGGCCAAAACGCGTACCAAGGTACCGACTCGAAGTTTCTTCGAGTCAGCCATTTTCCGTCAAGATATTTCGCTATCTGACTCCGAGGATTTATGCGAAGTCACTCGAAGGCAATCCTCGAAGTAACTCGAGATGAAATCCAATTAGCGGAATACACACCTGTATTGGTTTCTTTTGTTTCCGAGTCGCTTTACGGAATTCTTTCGAGTGACTCTGAGACGAATAAATTATTACCTATACAAATTTAAATGGGCCTTCGTGTAACTTCGAGGACAGATTTCAGATTACTCGGAGCAAGGTGATTATATTTTACATAGTGATACGCGAAAAAACACAGTATTTGCAAATAAAAATAATACTGTAGTATTTCTTATCTTACTTTAAAATTAACCAAATTTTTCTGTTCACTTATAATATTTTATCACTTTTTGAGCGGATACGGCGGTAATTGTTTTTATCTTATTTATAAATCCTTCCAAATAAATAAAGGAAAGACCATTTTCATAATGACAAATAATCATTTCTCCTATAATTTTCATTAATTTGTAAAGGTCACTTTTCTTTAACGGCCATGATCTTAACGTTTATCTAGTTTTATATAGTTTCTAATTTAGTCCATTTTTCATCAGTTTATTTTTAAATTTAATTTGCACTGTCTGAAACTATTTCAAAAAATTATTTACCAAATCACTATTCTTTAACGGCAGTTATCTGAAAGTTTTTTAGTATATTTTTATAGATATTTTATTTACTTCTTAATACTTAACAATTTTCTTTTCTAGCGGGTGTATTTTTAAAGTTTATCTAGTTATAAATTATTCATAGGTTAGTTTATATTTCATGAATTTATTTCTAAATTAAATCCACAAAGTCAGAAATTATTTCTATATCAAAATTTAACATAGCTGTTTTCTTTAACGGCGGTCATTTGGAAGTTTGTTTAATTATGTATATTAATAATTTAGTCCGTTCTACATAAATTTACTTCTAAATCTAATTCGCATGTATTTCAATATCACACTAAACAATTTACTTTTAGCGGGTATTATTTTAAAGTTTATCTAGTTATAAATTATTCTTAATTTAGTGCATAAATTATTACACGACTTTTTCTCTAAATATAATTCGCAAAGTTGAAAATTTAACAAATCACTTTCCGTTAACGGCGGTGATTTGAAAGTTGATTTCGTTATGATTAATAATTTAGTTTATTATACATAATATACTTCTTAATCTAATTCGCATGGTCAGAAACTATTTCAGTATCAAAATTCACACTAATTTCTTTAAAAGTACTAGCTAATTATATAAAATATCCGTCCAAGTAAGGAAATACTGCCTCGAAGTTTCGTCAAATGATCTCGCGGCACTCGAAATGGCCGATTTATTGTTTATTACACACTCGGAGTCGCACGGAGTGGCCATAAATACCGGAAATCATTATAGTGTTACCTGTATAATTTCGATTCGGAGTTCCGTCAAGTAATTTCTCGGAGTGACTCGACGAAATTCCGCTAAAGTAATAAAACTATAATAGTCGGTACTCCGAGTCTGAATTAGGCAGTACTCGGAGGAATTCCTCGCTATGCAAGATTTTTCCTTCGAGGAAAAACGGAAAGTGGGTTTTCCGCGTGAGCTGATCTGTATGCTGAAATCACAGGAAAAGCTTGTTAACAGTCTAGAGGCCACATTTATGATCATATCTTCATGAAACTTGGTCAGAATGTTTATCCTGATGATCTCTGTGCCATGTTTGAATCTGAGTCATATGTAATCAAAAACTAGGCCGCCTGGCTTGAAATGTGGATGACGTGTACAGTTTTGAATACCAATCTTATAAATGACGATCAGTGACCATTAATGTGACCTACTGACCTACTTTCTTGTTTTTTTAAAGATACAGCCTTGAAATGCTTAATCGTGACTTACTGACCTACTATCTTGTTTTTGAAGTTACAGCAACGAAATTTGAATTACATGTATAATATTTGGTACGGATTTTAGTACTCATATTGAATAGCCCAAATCGTGACCTACTGACCTACTTTCTTGTTTTGAAGTTACAGCAACGAGATTTTGACCACATGTATAATATTTGATACAGATTTCTGTATTCATATTGAATAGCCCTAATCTTGACCTACTGACCTACTTTCTGTTTTTAAAGTTACAGCATAGAAATTTGGATCACTTTTATAATTATTGAAACAGAGTTCAATACTCACCTTGAAAAGTCTTAAAACTTGACCTACTGACTTGCTTTCTTGTTTTTGAAGAATTTGACCACGTGTATACATGTTACTTTCGTTACAGATTTCAATACTCATATTTAATATTCTTAACCCTGACATACTGACCTACTTTCTTGTTTTTGAAGCTACAGCAAAGAGAGTTTGACCACCTATATAATATTTTAACAGATTTCAGTAGTTATCTTGAAAAATCTTTACCATGACCTACTCACCTAGTTATTAGCTCACCTTACAGCAAGGTCAAGTTTGAAACTGGGTCATCCGGAATAAACACAAACATCGAAAATGAAACTAATGCTATCTTACTTTTCCAATTTAAAACAGCACCCTGCTTTTTTGAGCGCTAGAATAACACTCATATTAAACTCTAGAAGTCACATTTTCTACTTGATCTTCGTAAAACTTTGTCAAAATGTTTGTCTCTATGAAATCAAGGCCAACTTAGATTCTAACTTATCAGGGGTTAGAATTAGGTCAGGTTAGCGATATAAGGCCTTCAGGGCCCTCTTGTATTTTAAATATATGTATTTTGGTAAAGCGTTTAAACAGGCTGTACGGCAGTACAGGGCAAACACGTTTTCATGATGTTAATAGGAATTTATGGCTACCATGCAAAAGAAATTGATGTTTGAGCTCAGTATCATCGTCAGCTGCAAAGTTTACAAACAAACGCGGCGATATTAACTTTATAAGACAACCCGTATGTTAAAGCGAGAATTGGCTTTCCTCTTGTACACACGTAGTTTAATAGAAGTCAATTAATGCCATACAAAGCCTTGGAATTTGTTCCCGGTTCAGTTTTAGATGTTTAATTTTCACCACCTGCGTCTAAATCAGAGGAATTGAATCTTGTAATTTTCAATTTATGTCAAACGGAAGATATTTAGCTTTAAGTAGTTTTCTGTAGATAATTGAAAAAGTAAAATATGATTTTTTTAAAAGTAAAACGTAATAAAGTATTGTTGTCAAGTTCAGAAACGCTCTGTTAAAAGGATCACTCCAGGTAAAAGATATTTTATTTAATGGATTGAACACAAGATCTAGTACTTGTATTTTAGAATTATCTTTTTTTTTTTAAATTTATAAATAAATAACTATGAGAACCCATGTACATTTTAATATACATAATTACTGGTTTCCCAGTAGTTTCCGGACCGAAATCGCTATTTTCGTCAGTAACTTTCAAACAAAACATTGTAGGAACATGAAATTTTCACAGAAAAAAGCTAGGTTCTTCGTTAACACCATGCAGAATTCGTATTACACTTGCGTTCATAACTCAAATGTAGATGAGGCCTCAAACGGCGAAATTAATTCCATTAATATCTCAGTTAGTCCGAGTAGTTTTCCGGATCTTTCATTGTAACAGTTGTAACCTTTCTGTAAAAGCAAACATTTCCGATTTCGTTATATATGTTCAAAATTAAAACATAATTCTAAGGCGTAATGACGATTTGAAAAGTATATTTCAAGAATTTAACAAATACTAGATTTATAATACGCTCATTACAGTTACGTCTAATTACTTTTGAATGACGTTTGTAACGTCACGCTAAAATGACGGGACGTATATAGCGGACTGGCAATATTACAAAAAAGAAATTATGACTTTTAATATAATTAGCAGCTTTTATTTTTAAAAAAAAAAAAAGAACAAGAACGGTCTCAAAATTGGTAGCCTAATGCCCTGACCACTCGGGCATGGGCACTGCTGCTAAACCTTTGATTGATAGACGGTATCGTAGGTAAATCCCTGTCTATTTTGGTTCCTATTTTAATCCCATATAATGTGGTGTACTTTACCGACCACCCAAACAGTCAAACTTTTATGATGTTTTAGAAACAGTGTTTACATCTTGTTCTACTTTTAACATTCATGAATCCATACTTTTAGGTGATTTTAATACTAATGTTTCCACAAAGAGTAACTGCAAGTTTTTAAAACCTTTAAATCTATGTGTAGCTTGTTTAATCTTACACAACTGATTAAAGATTTTACCAGAATTTCTTCAGATTCCTCGTCAGTCATTGATCTTGTCCTTGTATCAGACCCTCAGAAAATATCACAAAGTGGTGTTGTTGATTGTTGTATTAGTGATCATCAAATTATATATTGTACTAGGAAAGTTACTCATGACCACACTGGGAAACATAATACTGTTGAATTGAGAACTCTTAAAAACTACAATAAGGAAGCTTTTCAGCAATATCTTCTAGGTTCTGACTGGAATAAAGTCCTGCTCTGTGATAATGTAAATGCAGCTTGGAATAATTTTAAAGCACTTTTTTTAGAAGCTCTTGATACTTTTGCTCCTTTGATAAATGTCCGTATGAAACAACTTACTGAACAATGGATTGATTCTTAAGTTCTTCAGAGCATTAAAGATCGAGATACTGCTTTTAATAGATATAAAAGAGAAAAATCTGAAGAAAATTTACATAACTTTAGAACTCTGAGAAACAAAGCTCAGTCTTGTATATCAAAGGCCAAAAAAGATTATTTTAAAAATGCTCTTGAGGACAATAAATATGACTCAAAATCCTTATGGAACCATCTTAAAAAGTTGGGTCTACCGTCCAAGCAAGGTAAACCATCTAGTAATATTGGCTTGTCTATTGATAATGAACTGTGCTTTGACAAATCGATGATTGCTGAACGTTTTAATTTCTTTTATACTTCTATTGCTAGTAAGCTTGTTGCAAAATTACCAAAGGTCATTGATAAATTTGGTAGGAATTTTGTTTTTAATTTCTACTCATCAAAGGGAGTGAAACCAGATAGTTCCCGTTTTGGTATTGTATCTGAAAGTACTGTTTTAAAATATATTTAATCTCTTGGTACAAAAAAGGCCACTGGACTTGATGGTATTCCCTCAAGATTTGTGAAGGATTCCTGTGAAATTATTGCACATCCGTTGTCACATATTATTAACTTATCAATCATTCAAGGTGTTGTCCCTGATGATTTGAAATTAGCACGTGAAGTTCCACTTTACAAAAAGAATGATAAAACTGATGTTGGCAATTATCGCCCTGTTTCTATTCTATGTATTTTATCAAAGGTCTTAGAGATAGTTATTTACGACCAAGTTGAAGGTTACCTGACAAGCAAGAACTTGTTGCATGATTATCAATCTGGTTTCAGACGCAAGGTCTCTACAGAGACTTGTCTCTTACATTTGACCGATTTTATACGATTTCAGATAGATGGATAAATCTCATTTTGTTGGCATGGTGCTAATCGACCTACAAAAAGCCTTTGATACTGTTAATCACACCATTCTTTTAATAAAGCTAGAAACTCTTGGATATGCAGAATCTTCTGTTAATTGGTTTTCTTCATATTTGTCCGACAGGTGCCAAATTGTAGATGTGACAGGGACGTATTCACCTTATGCTAACATATCTTGTGGAGTGCCTCAAGGCTCCATCCTTGGCCCTCTTTTGTTTTTAATTTACGTGAATGACATGTCAGCTGTAGTCAAACATAAATTGTTATTATATGCTGATGACTCTGCAATTTTAGTTTCTGGAAAAAATAAAGAAGCAATTGAATCCATACTCAGTTCAGAACTTGAAACAGTTAGTGAGTGGCTCATTTGTAACAAACTTTCACTACACTTGGGCAAAACTGAAGCTATATTATTTGGATCTAGGGGGAGGTTAAAATCGCAACCTAATCTAAATGTCACTTGCAATGGACATGCGATTCAGTCGAAAGGCTCAGTGAAATACTTGGGTGCTACAATTGATCAAAGTTTAACTTTTGAGTCTACGGTCATGTCAGTTATACAGAAAGTTAATTCTAGACTAAAATTTTTGTACAGAAAAAAAGATTATCTCAACTTGCACACTAAAAAGCTATTAGTAAATTCTCTTATTCAGTGTCATTTTGATTATGCCTCTTCAGTATGGTTTTATTCAGTTACCCAAGAGCTCAGAAAAAAGTTGCAAATATCACAAAATAAATTCATACGATTTGTTTTAGATTTAGACTGTAGGTCTCATATTGACAAAGGACATTTTTCCTCTTTAGGATGGCTATCGGTTGCCAAAAGAGCTGACTTTAAGACACTTTGCCATGTTTTTAAAATTTCTTCCCATGCAGCTCCTTACTATATGGAAGAAAATTTTGTTTTGGCCAGTTCTGTTCATAATTACAATACTAGATTCCGAGTTACAACTACAGAAAAACAATTAAACACTAATTTCAATTTTGCTGATAGTAGCAGATACTCTATTCCAAAGGTTAAAAGTTTTGGCATACGATCTTTTGCGTACAAAGGTTGTTCCTTATGGAATAATTTACCACAGCATATAAGGGATATTCAGTCCTATAATAAGTTTAAAGTCAATATCAAAAAGCACCTTTTTGCACAATGATATATGCATTTTAACATTATTGCAATTATTTCATGTTAGTATTTTTATCCAATTGTGATTTCATTTTAGACTACAATTAAGTTCAGTAATTATCGGCAATAGTTTTATTAAGTGTATTTGCCTAATTGTGACACTTTTTATGACATACGATATTGTAATTGTTTTTCCACAAGTCTTTCATGATAAAGTTAACTGTGATAACAATGTCTTCCTTTGTCAAACTGTAATTATTATTATAAGGACCACAATGGAAATAAGAGACATCTTTGTCCCTTTTTTTTGTGTTATCCTTTGTGTATAATGAAGTTGGCATGGCAATATGGCATTATATTCAATTCATTTAAGTTCTTTTACATATATGTTTTGATATCTATTTTACCATGTTTTGTATACATTTTATGCAGAAATAAATCTATCTATCTATCTAATCGGTAATTTAATGCCGTACTATAGTAAATAGGTCGAGTTTTTCTGACTTTCATTGTTTTATTTTATTACTATCAGAATGTTTTTACTGTATCGTCTGTAAATGGGAACATCAATTGAGTGATGTTTACCTTCAAGTGGCCTCAATTTCTGCGCATGCGCACTGTAACTGGAATTCCCCTGAAGTTGACAATCTTTTGTGTAAACATTACACCGAAGTTAGTTAAAACAACCGGGATATTCAAATGATAAATAAGTTCGGTAATGCTAGGTATTCGCTGCTATGTAAAGGCAACAAAGGTCTAGATGATATGATATTGTTATCTAGATGCTTTACGACGGCGTAAAGTCTATATAGCACGAAATGAAAAAGGTCCGGAAAACTACTTGGGTCCGGAAACTACTGGGAAACCAGTATACTCGTATTTTAGAACGAAACTTCTTTTTCACCATTTCTTCAATATTGAAATTCAAACTTAAATATGTTCAATGCGCATCTTTCACTATAATCGTCTAATTTTCGATACTAACTTCAAATGTAGAATAAAATCTATAAGAAGATCGTTTGGAAACATAGAATGCAACCAAGCAAAATAATAGCAGACTTGGTATGTTCACCAAATGTAATGGAAAGTGCAACACCCCTCACGCCCCCTAGCACCGGCTTAAGCGGAATTCTATTACAAAGATATTGAATGGACTCCATGATCCAAAGGACCAGAAAATGTAACAAATGGGACGACGTTTTACTATCTTCAGGAAATGAATTTAACTTGACATAATATGTTTATCAGTTGTGTTTGTAGAGTAACATTCATAATTAAATGTTATGTATAGCAGTTGTTAGTTACAAATCTTGCTTTTTCCAGTGATTATACACATTTATGCTGTATTAAGCTGCACTTGTATTGGGTGTTAGTTTTATGTTTTCACATGAATTTGCTGTTACAGTATCTGCTCAAGGAAAAATGGACTTGGTCAAACTTAAGGCAGTGATTTCTCATTTTCATTTGTTTTTGTTCACATACTGAACTTGAGTCTTGCGTATTTCATGATCAGTGCTAATTACATTATACATGTTGAGGAAGATTCAGGATTACAGGAATATAAACCAGAGAAATCAATACGCACCTAGAAACACATCTTCTATAGAAATAAAAACAGATTGCTAGCTTTGAAAGGTCCACTGGGAGTATGTTGGAAAGTGACATTTCATTAACTCAATAGAAACAACACGAAAGCGGTAGCAAATGAATTGTTACAACACCAGAAAAAAAGGATCTTCTCAAAACTCAATTCCTTTTTACCACCATGTAACTTCCATACACTTATAAGTTATGTAAAAGCATTCAGTGTGAAATTTATCCTTTTTACAGTTGAACAGTCTGAACAAGATCAGATTAAGAGTTAGATGAAATCACATCTCGCATAAAAACGTACAACTTTCAGATTAAAAGATAGTCCATTGGGAAAATGCTGTTGGTTTGAGATACGAAGGTGAATTAGAAACAATGTCACTGACAACAAATTTCAGTCCGTGTTTTTTTTTCACGACGGCGCATCTTCATTTTAGGTAATAGAACTTCTGAAATGGTCTTGTTAAAGGAGTTATAAGAGAAACTTGTCGAAGTAATTTTTGAATATAGACATCTTTTTGATTTATGAAGATCAGCATCATTGAAAAGTTAGTTAAAACACGTTGACTTTCTAAGTAACCAGTGAGAAAAATATACTATACACTTTTGTACTAATTCAATCTACTGTTTGTCCTGCACGTGGCTTGTTGTGCGCACTATGCTGAGGACCTGACAGAATATTTGAGAGAATAATATACAGTTATAAACCCATTTCAAAGACTAAAGTCTTTATTGTAGTATCATCTATATACATACAATACAGTATGTTCAAGAACATTATATATTAACATATAAAACAACAGTACACGGTCATTCAATACATTAGAATAGAGTTGTATACCTTATGACACTACATCTGCCACTTACATGTAATTACAAAGTTTAAAACCAAGGTTTGGTTTGTTAGATTTAACGTCACACCAACACAATGTAGGTCATATGGCGACTTTCCAGCTTTCATGGAGGAGAAAGACCCCAAGTGCCCCTCCATCCATTATTTCATCACCTGGGTAGAATCACTGACCTTCCGTAAGCCAGCTGGATGGCTTCCTCACACGAAGAATTCAACGCCTCGGGCGAGGCTCGAATCTATATGGGGCAAGTGATTCGAAGTCAGCGACCTTAACCACTCGGCTACGTAGGCCCATTAAAACCAAGGTGTTGTTGCTGATCGCTATTTGTCGAAATAATGCTATTTTACCAAAAAGATTATGCAGTACTATAAAAATATCAGTTAGTTTTTTGAGGCGGTGTAACAGTGGAAATATTGGCATGCATATGATATAACTAACGTATGCACTTCAGGTAGTTCTACACGTTTGTTTTACAATATAGACATCCACAGCGATAAATAGAAATATTTTGAAAGGGTGTTTCAAGACAAGTG
Source organism: Mercenaria mercenaria (assembly GCF_021730395.1). NCBI lineage: Eukaryota > Metazoa > Mollusca > Bivalvia > Venerida > Veneridae > Mercenaria > Mercenaria mercenaria. The sequence goes on along the minus strand of NC_069361.1, from coordinate 111,799,935 downwards.
TAACCTATGCACTTAGAGACATATTCTATGAAACCATGTAGAAATATAGTGAAAAGGTGATATCTAAAAACGTATAACTTATGCACTTATGCTTTATGCACTGGCACTAGACCAGAATGAAAATGCCACTGTACGATGGAAGATGAATTACCGCTTATTCAATATGCTTGGTACCCATTCGTCGAACTGCGCGTTTTAGGTGAGAAATGTACGATTGAAATGGGTTAGTGCATTTTCCCGTTCATGACCATGGTTCTTTAAGTATTCCTAGGGGTAGGTATAACATGTACAGATGCATTTGTTTCTGGTCTGGTCTGGTACCAGTGGCTTTATGAAGCTGCGTCTTTGATTCAAAGTTATACGCAACATTTTCTCAGGCCTCAAGTTGATTCTGAATCCGATCATAAACGCAACTCTCTAAAATGATCTTTCCTTAATAAAGGAATCGAGTTTATTGATTTACTTAGTATTTTTAGAGACCAGTCTGTAGTTAATTCTATTCCTAAATATTTCAGGAATTCGGAAACACTTATTATCTGTTACAAATATAATAAACCAGTTAGAAATGTTACATTTAATTTCAATAAAATTATCTCAGATTTAGACATAGAACTTAATGTTCCAGACAGTTGTAACTGTAAAGAATCTAAATATTGTTATCAACTGGCCGGTCATATCATAACGGATAATTTTAAGATTTTTGATGATAAAAGAATCAGAAATATTTTCTCTAACGGTCAAAAATATAAAATTCCTTCGTCTATAAACATTGAAACATGTCTCTCTGAAATAACTCAGTCTATTGATGACTTTGCTAAAAATGGTGTCGAAAAGAAAATGCAGACCCGAACGCTCTTACTGAATGGAAAAAGAATATTTTTAAAATCATTAAAACTCGAATAGAATTCTATTAATCAAATCCTTCCTTATTACCTCCCAAACCTAAGTTTTCCCTTCGAAATTTAAAGAAAGCTTTATCTAAGTTACACACGAATTTTGTTTTAACACCTGCAGACAAAGCTTCAAATAATAATATTATTATATGGCGCATTTACTACACAGAAATATTGCAAAATGAATTTAAACAGACGAAATCGTATCAGTTATTGCCACAAGATGAGAATAATATTGTAAAAAGCCGCGTAGATTAATGTCGGACTTGAAGAAAATCAGGTGAAGCTCCCTACTCATTATTGGATCCCTAAACTACACAAAACCCCATATAAAGCCCGATTCATTGCAAATTCAACCTTATGCACTACAAAAAAATTTCCGTACTTTTGACTGCTTGTCTTACTGCAATAAAAGACCACGTGTAGAAATATTGCTCCAAGGTATATGAGAACTCTGTTTTGGTCCATCAAGAATTCGGGAGATGTTATCAATAAACTAAGAAACAAACACTACTAATGTTCGACTATAAGTACTTGTGATTTTTTTATTCTCCATACCAATTTACCACATAATCTCGTAAAAGAAAAACTGGAAGATTTAATCGAGAAAACTAGAGAAAACGTTAATTATCTGGCATGTAATGAAACTAGAGCATTTTTTTTCCAACAGTAAATTTAAAAGATACACCCTATGGAGTTTTGATCAGGTTTGTGAAGCTCTAAGGTTTCTGTTAGATAACATATTTATAAAATTTGGCAATAAAACTTATAGACAAGTAACTGGTATCCCGTTGGGGGCTAACTGCATCCCACTCATTGCTGATTTATTCTTATATATATCTTATTTATATCTGTTATGACCGGGATTTCATGCTCAGTTGTTTGTCCACTGAAACACAATTTGATATTATGGAAGCTTTTAATGGAACCGCGAGGTACCTTGGTGATATTTTAAATATGGACAACCTTTTTTTCAGAAATGGTGAAACACATTTATCCAAAAGAGTTACAGCTTAACAAGGCTAATACTTCAGACTTAAAAGCGTCATTTTTGGACTTAAATTTAACAGTTGTAAATGGTTATATAGAAACGAAAATTTATGATAACAGAGACGATTTTAATTTTGAAATTGTCAACTTCCCCCACCTTGATGGAGATGTCCCTCGAGCGACATCATAGTTACGATGTCACTTGTTTTGCAAGAGCTTTCTCAAAGTTAGAGGATTTTAATGGTAGAAATCTTCATATCACAAAAAATTATTACAACAGGGTTACCGATATTATAAACTACGGAAAACTTCACTAAATTTTACTACAAATCGTATGCACTTTTAAAGAAATATAACACTTTTAAAACTTGGACTTACACTCCCGGTATACTATGGAGATGTAGTTTATAAAATTTGAAAGATTAAACATAATGCTTTTTTTAATCAAATAATTGTAAAATGTGTCAAAAATCTATCAAAAGAGGATATAATGCGAAATTCGTTAGGTACAGTGCATGTTTAGTGATTGACCCCTCTACAGTTAATTGCTACGCTTTTCTATTTGATGGTGCGATGACTAATAAGTGTAAGACTACTTGATGCTTTTCTCCTAAATCCTACAGAAACGGACGGAGAGAGTGGAAATTTGTCTTACAGCTTGCTTAGTCGTGTCCTTAAACGTTAGGCTCTTGGTGCTCTGACTTCAAACAAGTTGGTGTAATTATACCTTAGATTGACCTTATTTTTGTGTTTTACTTTATATGATCTGGTATTTTGTCACTAATGTTAGAGCCTTTCTCAGCGAGGAGTGATTTTATTTTCTAACTTTCTTTCTTGTCTAACCGGTTGAAAATAGGGTAAGTGCAAGGTTGGCATGCCCTAAACGAGTTTAAATCCCCAGTTTCCTTTTTATAGGTTACTGACCGTTCCAAGGCGGTGCCCCTATTGTTTCAACTTGTTTTCAGTCCGTCTCGTATTTTGTGTTGTGTATGTTGTCTTGTTTGTTGTTAACGTTTTTTCCACTTTCTCCTCACTAACCCCATTACCCCTATCCCATCCCCTTCGATTGCATTTATGCTCCCTTGCATTTGCTGCCTCTCTCCTTTTACCATGAGTAAGTTATCGTGCCCATCATAATTTTGACCGCTGGTCGTTCTTTAGGCGGCGCCCTACTGTTGTTTTTCCTGCTCATATATATGTTCGCGCATGCGCGCGCGCTCGTGTGTGTGTTTGTGTGTGTATTTATGCGTGTTCTTTACGGGCGGTGCCCCACAGTGTTGTTTTTCCTTACTTTTCTGTTTGTTTATCTGTGTATGTTAGTTGTGGTTGTGTGTGTGTGTGTGTTTTGTACGTGCGTATTTGCGACGTTGTAAGAATACTGTGTTTAAAGAACGTGGCTTTCCCAGTTGAATATTCATCCATACTCCACCACCCCCCTATATCCGACCCTTTATCTACCCCTAACCACTCCTCCCCCATTTTTCTGTATTTTGCATTTATCTATAATATACTTATTGTTGGATTTTAGAAGCAATCCGTCTACAATATTTTTTCCGTTACAGCTTCTTTTGTTGTGGGCCTACTTTGCGATGCATGGCTCTATGGCTGTGTTTGGGGTGTCCTGTGCTTCCGGGAAATCTACCCTTGCATTTCATCTTTTATGCATCTGTGTAGAGATAACTGTAAAAGGGTGCTTTAAGGTATTTCGTATGCCTAAATTAGCAATAAGATCAAGACACTTTTCACGTCATATCTTCAAAGTATTCTCCCTGCACAGAAACACTTCTGGAGCAATGTGGGAGAAATCTACCCTTACCTATTATCTTTTGCTATATATGACTTAAATGCAGCAAAGTAGTCTTCACTTGGTACACTGTTGAGACACGGAAAATGTGCAGAAACAGGGGCAGATCTGGTGGCATAGCGATAAGTTTCGAGCGAGCATTTTCTTTAGCAAAAGTAATAGGAAAATACCACAGGGACTTAGGTCAGGAGAATAAGGAGAATACTCAACCTGGATAACCTTTTTTTTTGTTCTAAAAGAACTGTACCATTTGAATTTTATAGATGGACGTGATATCCTGATTAAGATGTATGTCTTTTAATAATTTACTTGGGTTTTCACAGAATGTTTTGACAGCTGTAAATACTTTATTTTTGTAAAACTTTCCTGCGATGGTTTTACCCTCTTTGCAAGGAATTTGTAAAACGGACCCACTAGAAAGGGAAAAATTCATATAAAAACTTCTTAGCAAATTTTGTCATATTTGCAATGACCGGCTATGCCTGACTTTGTCTCAGCCGTTGTTTGCTATCTATTCGTGGCAAGGTCCCAAAAATAATAAACTCAAGTTTCATCCCCAGTGAGCAACGCAAATAATTTCTTTTGTGTTTAAAATGTTTGAAAATTATATCTTTTTTAACGCAATCTAAACGCTTGTACTTTTGTCGGGGTCCTTCTACCAGAAATCTTCTCAATAAAATCTGATTAGCAAAGAATTCAACCAAGAAGAACATTCTTTTATTTCAAACACTCAGGAAAACAATTGATTGACGGTCCCTTCTGAAATGCCTATATTGTGATCTGTTCAGGAAATTGCATCATATCGATCATCATCTTCTACCATTACAGTACAATTTATTATTTTGTTACAGTAACAACGTGCCTGCCTGGGCGGTTACTGTCTTGAAGATATCTCTTCCACTTAAATGTAAACACTGAGTTCTAATCTTTTTGTCTCATTGTTTCATTATATGATTATTTATAATTCATAACTTGGTCAACTCAAATTGAATAAAAACGATATTTTGCAGTTATGTTGAGTAAACATACGTTATCAGTTATTGTCCGTAAATATTAACATGACACTCATGAATATTCCATATATTTCCGTAAATTAATTTTTGGTGTCTGAACCTAAATAGCGACGTAACTATTTCATATATATTTCTTAATTGTCATTATGTCGTTTGTTCAGGTAGCTATGCGGATAAAGCGTTTAGCTGTCAATCTCGGAGTTGTGGGTTTGAGTTCAACGTGTGACCTTTTTTTCAAATTTTATCTACAAACTTAACAGGCCGGAAAATTGCCTCACTGATCTGTTCAACTCATCATGATTTTTATGGTTCATTTATGGAAAGAAATACACTTGTATTTAAGTTAACAGTTGAAGAAAATGTCGAATAAAAATATTTAAAAGCATCTTTGATAATTTGATAAAAAACCAAATTATTTGTCGCTAGCGTTTCCAGAAAATAAATACTTCAAGAAACAAAAAAAAAAAAAAAAAAAACAATTAAAATTTGTGAAATATGTTACATTAAATAATGTAAAAATAAAAGCAAAATTTATAACATTACATTATTTTATTAAAAAATTATCTGAGTTGATTTCGAACTCGTGGTAACATTAGTGTATGTCGGACACCTTACCACTACGCCACCTTGTCATCGGTGAACAGGCGAAGATTAATAAGTGCCAGGTCAATGCTTACGGGCAATACACGAAACTCCAGTAGTGTTACGCACAAATGGTTTTTATGGAAGATCATTATTGACAGAATTCAATGCATCACCCTCGTACGGCTAAAGTTTACCACAGGTTGTCCAACATCAATATTAACCTTCAAACACACTTTTAACGCGTATACTATGGCGATGCAGGTTATAAACTACGTAAAATAAAACATAATACTTGTTTTAACCAAATACTTGTAATGTCTTAAAAGAGGACAAAATGCAAAATCGTAAAGCCCAGTGTTTGTAGATTGACTCCACTACAGTTAGTTAGTATGCTTTTCTATTTCTATTTGATGGTGTGTTGACTAGTAAAGTGTGAGACTCCATGATACTTTTCTCCTAAATCATACACAAACGGACAGAGGGAGTGGAGTTTTGTCTTGCAAGTTGCCTAATCGTGCCTTTAATAGTTATGATCTTGATGCTCTGACATTAGACAAGCTATTCAGTACATTGTTTTGTTATATACCTATATAAATTATGTCAAAAATACTGTCTATTTCACAAGTAAATAGGAACAGGTAGAACAAAAAATACGTATAATACCTTTTGTACTGTATGTTGCCGGACTACTTTACCTGACACAGCGCACACAAAAACTTCACTGATTTCTGTTTTAACATCGACAAACATTGAAGATTTCGTTCGATAACAAAACAACAAACAAAAAGGTGAAGGTATATAATAAAAGGATCATTGCAATAGTAGTTAGACCTGGGATTTTGTATTCGGCTCTCGTGGACTTTGCAAGGACGGACCACACGAATGCATTCGAGCCCAATACAGCATCCTAGATCGAGCTACTATTATAATAACCCTATTATACAACCCTATTATATTGATACCTCGGATTGATCTTATTTATTTGTTTATCTTTGAGCAGTCTCTAGAGCGTGTCTCAACTGGGATTTTTTTATCTTTATTTATACTGTTTTGTTTAACTAGTTGAATAAACACGTTTCATTTTCATTGGTTACTGACCATTCATGGTGGTACCCCTACTTTCAACCTGCTTTCTGTCCGTTTCGTTATCTACGATATGTATATTGCCTTGCATGTTGGTATGTTACTTTCCTTTGCCCTCTTTTTATGCTAAGTCTCTTTTCCTTATCATTCTCGTTTCCTTCCCATTTTATCCTATCCCCGTTTTTATAGCCTTCATTGAAGAAAAATGTAAATGTTGATTGATATTAAAAGCAACCCGTCTGCTATGTCTTTTCACTAGTTTCTGTTGTGGTTGGCCTACTTTTCGAAATATAGTTTTGGCTGCATTTGGTGTGCTCATTGGTTCAAGGAAGTCTATTCTTTCCTTTTTGAAGTACACAAGAAGACACCACTGCTTGGGAAATGAACACAAAAGAAGCAATTGGAACAACAAGTCATTACGTACACTAGTGAGCGTAAATTATTATATTTTAAAACAAAAAATGCAGTGGCATTTCCCGCCATGTGTGAGTTATGACACCAATGTCTTAAATTGAGTAAACAAATATTATGTCAAAACAATAAACATAAGTTTTATTAACCACAATAGGAATATACAACTGCGGTTGTGGTACTTTCCACAATCAGAGAGATTTTGTTGTGGAAGGAACTAGAGTACGAATATTGTGTGAAATATGAATTTATTGAATATTCTTAGGAATGTGAACATGTTTTCAAGTACAGAACCGCTGTTCAGAATAAACTCACGGTAAGACTATCTTTATCATTTACAGAAATCAGAAGTAGATGCGGTACACCAAAAATGGAAATACGTCAAAATAGTTTTTATCAGTCAAGCTTTAGCAGTTATATTTTGTATAAGTGAACTTGAACTTAATTACTAAAATGTTACATTATGATGTGGGTGTTAATGTATCAAAAGAAACCATTGTGTTTTGTTTACTATTTAAATGAGTGAATCATTGTCCAGGAGGGATTGATCAATATATGTCCCTAGACAGCTCGTAACACTCTTCTTTGTAGAGTTGTTTTCTTGATCTGGTGTTCCAGGTCTGTTAAATTAGGATTTTAATTTCAGTAAATATCAGTAGTTAACTAATTTATATCGGAAAACATCAAACTTTTAAACTTCATATTATACTGTCATATTATACACACGCTTGATTGGCTGAGAGGCTAGCTATTTGTTACGCTGTTTTGCACCAATACTTTTATTGTACATTAACGACAATGCACTTTTGGGAGAATGCGATCAGAATAATTTCTTCAGATCCGATTTATATCGTGTTGTAATATTCAATTCGTTATTACAAATCTGTACCTTGAACTGGGATATACATTTAAAGGAAAAGTTGTTCGACAAAGGAAAATACAGATATGGGAATATGATATGTATGTACATGTACGATTCCAAAGGATTCAATTTCGTTGTACAGTAGTCATGGTTGCTTTGTTAGACCAGATTAAATATTTTCTACTGTTATCTTTAAAACTGAAATAAGAAAAAGCATAAAGCATAAGTATGTACAGGACAAAACAGTTGTTTACTGCAGTAGTGCACGAAACAAAGGTTTAAAGATCAGGTGAAAAAATGTATACCTCAGAATTTTGCAAAATAATTTGGAGGAGGCAGATTTTATTATAATATTTGCACAAATTATAGTTTAATATAAAAAGAAGATATTATATATTTAATTCTAATATGCTTGTTTCTGTTAAAACACTTTTACGGTAGAATGACGTCACGTTAACGTGCGGTGACGTCAAAGTTTTGCTGCGACAAAGAAAGAGCGCTTCTATATTTCATCTACTGTTTTAGATTAAGGGCATATTAGAATCGAAATAATTTATAGCAAAACCGTGTTTTAACACTATTTATACACTCGGGCGGTAAAACGTCGTACAAATAATTTCACTCGGGCTGCGCTCTCGTGAAATTATTACGCCTGACGTACAATCCCCATCGTGCATAAATAGTATTAAAGCACTCTTTTGTTATAAATCATTTCTTAAATACAGAAAGTAAGAGAAGGATAGAGAAGGGTAATAAGAATCAAGTGAATGTAGAAACAGGTATAAAGAAAGATAGAAGAAGAAAACGTCAATTAATGTTAAGATTTATTTGTATATCATAAGTAAAAAATCTGAAATCGTCCCTGGGTGGGCTCGAACCACCAACCTTTCGGTTAACAGCCGAACGCGCAAACCGATTGCGCCACAGAGACAGGTATCTTTGCAATATTGCTTGACATTTCTTTGTTTTAATAATACTGACTTCTCAAACAGTATAAGGCTTTATTTCATATGTATTTATACTGAAGAAATTAGACATATTTGTACTGCTTCTTAGAATCGGATGTCAGTCCTAAATTTCAATGCCCTTAAAAGTTTAGCTGCATAACAATAAGACTTTAATGTCAATACTCAATTCTTTATGAATTAACAATTACCAAGGGAGCGATGGTCAAGCGGTTGAGGTGCCGGCCAGTCAACCCGGGGTTCTAGGACATGAGCCCTATCGAGGTCATGAAATTTACCACAGACTTACGACTTAGATTTAATTATATATTTTCGCTACATGTACTCAAAAGAAAGGCATCGTCTATAGTTGTTAGGGTGTTGCACTTTCCACTACCTCTCATGAACATGAATCAAACCAAATCTGCTATTATTTTGCTTGGCCGCATTCTATGGATCTTCTTACATAGTTTAAACTAAACAGATAATCGTATATGATGATATTCACTGAAAGATGGAAAAAATAGAAAGATTAAAACATTTTGCAAATGAGTAAAATTAAAAGACTCTGGCCTCTAGATCGCTCGAAAACAAAGAAAAATATTTTTTAGATATCTAGAAATTAATGTAATTGTAGTTCTTAGGAATGCTTTGAAACTTAATTACCGACAGCCTATATGTTATGCATTACGGAAACACATGAGAATTAATTGTTTTACTTCTTTATACGATGAAAATCGAAAAGCGTTTATAGATATCTGTAAATAACGCACATTGATTGAACACTAAATCCTTTATAACGGTATTGACAATGACAGCGAAAAACTTCTTTATTGCCGCGGCAGTCCGGGTTCGAATTCCGACGCGGTCATCTTTTTTTCTTGATTTGGCATTTTTAAAATAGTTTAGAAACAAAAACTCATATTCTAATATTCATAATATGACCGGACTTCAGTTTGAAAGAAAGATCTTTTTTAGCCACAATCTGGAGGTCAGTGCCTTTAAAAAGTCGTTAAAATTAAAGAAAACGATGTACCGGGGATAGGTAAAGCTTAGTGGCATATAAATTTCCGTTGTTGGTTTATTGAAATAAAAGCGTTTTATTCAATTTAAACTTGGTTAATGGCTTTTATTTATTTCATTAATGGAAGGTTAACAGTTTAATCTTTAAGCGTGTGAGAAATTAATCATTTCGATTTGTTCAGTGTTAAGAAAGCGACAGAGAATGAATGAATTACAGAGTATTGGCAAAAGTTAAAAGTATGATATGTCTTTACCGCCTCCGCTGCTTAATATAATTTATGAGTCATATTACTTTAAGCCAGACATCTTGTTTCTCTTGCGAAATTATAAATCATTTAGATTTACTCTTAATTCTAAACTATGCGAATATAGAACACACTACTCCGTTGCGTAATGTCTGCAGTAAAATCGTCACATGGCATTATCGAACTGGCGAATATTCACCTAATCTATGACGCCGAATCGTAACGAAGTATCGCTCTGAGACCGGATCGTTAGAGTATCGAATTGAAGAGTGATTGTTTAATCTCTGAGGTCAAGTCGTCACAGAGTATCGATCTGACGTGTCTTTTCCGCTTTTTCTATTTATTATCACAGCAGCGATGTTTGTGCCGTGTGGCGGTCGTAAAATGTCTTCACGTACATTCAATCAGGGCTGTTATATTTCGATCTCTTCTTATGTTGCGTTAGTGTACTGTTCCACAATTTTTCAGCTTGAACATTTCAGCTTGGTAGGTTCCAATACTTTTGTAGCTTTGGGTATTGTTTAATCATCCCTTGGATAGGATGCCTGCTTTTTGATTTTGTTTTTGGCAGTTTCTGTGATATGCTCCATTACCTCAGATCCCCTCTCCAGTTTGTTTAATTCTGCCCATTTTTTTTCTCATTTAGGGCAACACCATTATTTTAATTGGGGACCATACGCCGCTTTTCATGGAATTTCACTCAGTGTATCATTGAAGGTTCCATGTGTACCTCCGTATGAATACATCTGCGGGCGTCTTTAAATTATATTCTGGTACTTATGTCATGTAAATTGTGAGTATTGCTCCTCCCCGGGTGAGCTTGGATGGAATCTTGCATTTCCACTACCGTCCATGAACATGCTCAGTCAAACCGAACCCGCAACATTTTCGTTTATGTCGTGTTGGGCGACTTGTGGTTTTCCGTTTTTTTCTATTTTGACCTTATCCCTGAGGCCAAATCGTCACGTAGTATCGAACTGAAGAGTTTTGGCCTAATCTCTGTAGACAAATCGTCAGATGACAAATCGTCCCAGTGTACCTGGTTAACTATAAGTACAAATCTCTGATTATCAAAATAAGAAACAGGCTGAGCCTCCGAATATCTCACTTCACAAAAAAATTTCGAACGTAATATTAATTCTGTAATATAACTTATATTTTGCAAATTTTAAGCTTAATTATGTTGGTTTATTAAATAAACTAATTTATTTATTAAGCCCCCGCCACGAGTGATGGGGGTTATAGGAATTGTCTCCGTCCGTCCGTCCGTCCTTCCGTCCATCCGTAACACTTTCGTGTCCGCTCGATATCTCCTAAACCCCTTAAAGGATTTTCATGAAACTCAAATAATAACCTCATCAAGACTATGTGCAGAACTCATGAGTCAGCCATGTCGGCTCAAGGTCAAGCCCACAACTCAAGGTCAAAGGTTTTAGCCTTCCATTTCATGTCCGCTCTGTATCTCCTAAACCCCTTGAAGGAATTTTATAAAACTTACGATGTGCAGAACATATAAGTCAGCCATGCCGGCTCACGGTCAAGGACACAACTTCGGGTTAAATGTTTGAGCCTTCCATTTTGTGTCCGCTCTGTATCTCCTAATCCCCTTGAAGGACTCATATGAAACCTGGGTCAAATGATCACCTCATCAAGATAATGTGCAGAACTATGAGTCAGCCATGCCGGCTCAAGGTCAAGGTCACAAATTTGTGAGCCTTCCATTTTGTATCCTCTCTGTATCTCCTAAACCCCTTGAAGGATTTTCATTTAACTTGGGCCAAATGATCACCTCATCAAGAACTCATGATTCAGCTATGTAACTCAAGGTCTAAGTCACAACTCAAGGTCAAAGGTTTCAGCTCTGTATCTCCTAAACACCTTGAAGTATTTTCATGAAACTTGGGTCAGATGATCACCTCATGAAGATGATGTGCAGAATTTATGTATCAGTCATGTCAGTTCAAGGTTAAGGGCACAGCTCAAGGTCAAATGTTTACCCTTTCACTATTCATAACGGTGGCGGGGAATTTAGCTGTCTTTCAGACTGTCTTGTTTATTTATTGGCAAGCTTGAATGATAACAATTTGTTTTTTGATTTAAGCAACTTCAATACTATCATAACGATATTTGCCTTTAAGTGTGTGTAACATACAAAGAAAAAGAAGACGCCAGGAAAGGAATACATAAGAATTTGCGTGAACTTAAAATCTTGACAAGAGGCTAGATGCTAATACTCTTAAGCGTATGAATATAGAGTTTTAGAACCAAAAGAGACACTTAAATTTCCTGCATAGTGTGAGTTAATGACACTGGCGTCTTCAAAAGCGGAATCTAGTCTTATACCAGAAAGTAACTAACGCCGTGATATTACTGCAGATATTCTTTTCACAGTTATAACTTCACAGAGATAATTCCTTTTTGGAAAAGGATGTCAGTATGCAGATTGTGTAACATATCATTTTTAAATATTCAAAGCAACATGAAAATATTTTCCAGTCATGTAAACAGTGATGTCTTCTTGAGGCAGTGAGCACAATACCAAATTATATAATGCTGCCTCACTTGTATATTTTGCCGTAGGCACGTTACACGATATTCCTGTCCAGTCACATTATACTGAAACCTGGGGCCGTATTCATAAAGCATCTTAGTATAAGTATAAGAAATTGATTATTTACTTAAGTATTACATAGGTAAGAAATTTATTTTACTTAAGTATATTTGTTATTCATAAAACAACTTAATAAGTAATTCTTGGCTTTTATTGTGGACGAAAACATTAAAAAAATAACATTAATTTCAGACAGAAACAACATGCACAATTATGTTTAAAGCGCTTTTATCTGAAAAACAACACTTTAATCGTATTCACGACGTAATTTTGTTTTATCACTTAAGTCATTTCTTACGTATCTTAAGTTTAAGCTGTTTTATGAATAGGACTTAAGTTTTTTACTTAGACTTAAGCTGAAATCACCACAAACTTAAGTAAAATCTTCAATTTAAGTCAAAACTTATACTTAAGATGCTTTATGAATACGGCCCCTGGTCAACAAGTCCTTGCAGCATCCCCGTATTAGCGAGCGCCAAGAACGTTTGCTACTTGTACCATTCTTACGTCATAGGATCTTTTTACAGATTTTATTAACTATCACAACAGCAATCTTTTAAGTGCCGTGTGGCGGCTGTAAAAAGTCTCCCCGTACTTGGATTCAGTGTTGCTATCAAGTTATACTTATTCGTCATTAATGGTCATTAATGCAAAAGGATAGTACAGCAACAGTAATGTAATGAAATGTAATTCTGTTCTGTGGAAAACTCCATTTTCACAGGTTCGATTCTCACACATGACATAATAATTTGGCATACTGGCTTTAACGTACAATTGACTATTGGGAGAATGTGAGGTCAAAATTTCACAATAATATTATACAGATTATTGAAATCCCGTTTTTTAGTCCCAAAAGAATGATCAAAGACATACGCGACAACAGACAATTACTAAATTACTATCAGTTGTCAGTTAAAGCGACCTCCCATTGAAACAATTACTTTTCGTTACAGAAAACATGGTTCTATTTGGACTACGTGGTCAATTAATTCTGTTTTCAATATTGAAGCAGTGAGAAATGGGAAATATCACAGGACCACTAGCTGTCGTTCTATAAAAAAATAAAAGAGTTTACATCGGCTAACTAAGCCGGATGTAAACGATACCATGATGTCGGGCCGAAGAAACGATTAAAGGATCATGAGAGAAAAAGGGCGGGACAGATACTTCGAAAACCAAAACATACAAGTTACGGTCAAACTGTCTTACTGAAATCTTCTTACCACTGCATTTAGTCGTCATTGTTGATTTTTTTACCCGAGAGTTATTTTTGATTTATGGGAAAACCGCCAAAATGCTCTACGTTTAATTTCACGTTAAAAATAGGTTTCAGTTTTTCAGGAGAAGTAAGCGATTACAACATAATGAAAACAAATGGACTTTAAATATGATAAGTGCTACTATGTAAATACGAGGTATAAATGCATGAAATTCATGGAACCTCACTATAAAGTGACAGTTTACATAATAATAATAAAGTATTACATATGATAGGAAACCATCTATGTGAAAATTTTACTTCGTAAATGATAACGTATCATTAATTTTAATACTCTATATTGGTTACATTTATAAATTGGTAAGTTAGATAACTAAAATGTAATATGACTATAATGTCAATTCTTTACCAAGGGGAGCGATGGTTTAGCAGCTGAGGTATTGGCCGAGTCCCATCGTGGTTCTAATTTCAATATTGAAACAGTGAAAATTGTTAAAACCGGCGTACGTTCAAGGATTTCGAATGGAAACAACACACGATACTTAGCGTCAGTTAATCTGGATGTAAACAAATATGATGTCAAGTCGCAACAAACCTACACAGAAAAGATTTAACGGATCGGAGAGGAAAATAACGAGACAGATACTTCAAAAACCAAAACATACACGTTACGGTCAAACTATCTTGTCGAAATCTATTAACTACTACTTTCTGTAGCCATTGTTGATTTTTATATCCAATGATATTTTTGATGTATGGGAAAACCGCCAAAAATACTCTGCTTTTAATTTCACGTTTAAATGTACGTTTCGGTACTTCATGAGAAAGAAGTGTTTACAAAGTAATGAAGAAAAAGGAATTTAAACATAACAATTGCAACCGACCGTGAATAAAAGATAGAAATGCATGCAATTCCATGGAAGGTCACTTTTAATGTGACAGTTCTATTTCGAAAGAACAAAGTATTACATATCATAAGTAAAAAAAACAAACAGATCTCGTCCCTGGGTTGGCTCGAACCACCAACCTTTCTGTTAACAGCCGAACGCGCTAACCGATTGCGCCACAGAGAAGCCTGTCTTTAAGATTTTGTTTGACATTTCTTTCTTGTTATAATAATAAATTATCTACAGTAAAGGGCTTTATTACATACGTAATTATGCTGCAGTAATTAGACATGTTTGAACCGTGCTCTAAATTTGTTACATTATTAGAACAGATAGATCTATTTAGATAACACAACGTAACAAGACTTTTGAATTAATAGCTCCTAAATAGTTGTTAACTTAAACTATACAATAGTATATGGCAATCTGACTTAGGTACTTGATCTTCTAAACGAAGATCTGAGAACGACCTATTCACATTCGTCTTCTGTATATTTTGGATTTCCAGTATTGCTATTTTTATTTTATCGAATCAAACGACTTGTTCGAATGTCAAAGAGTAAGAAAAATGTGCAGTTATTCCAGGGTTCGAACACGGGACCCCTCTCTTACAAAGCAAGTGGCCTACCGACTGAGCTAATCAGCTATCTGATACATTACGACATAAGAATTGTAAATATCAAAAGTCAAGGCTACAGGTAGATTTGCAAGATGTTGTAAGTTAGGCTCTGATTGGCTAGCGAAAGGGTCGTCAGAACGAGGCAATGAATAGGTCGTTCTTAGATCCTATGCGTAGCGTAATAGGAGATGTACTTTAGTCAGATTGTCATATATGGTATGATTCATTGAAAGATAAAAAAAAAAATAGAAAGGTAAAAACATTTTGCAGATGAGAATACTTTAAAAAGTGCTTCTTAAAATTAATGACACCGGTTTATCGCTGATAGATAGAGCTAAATGACATAAATTCCCTTTGTTTGTATATTTTCACGTAAACGTTTCATTCAGTTTGAATATGTGTAATGGTTTTCGCTGAACGTTTGATAGTTTCTTCTTCAAGAATATGAGATATCAATCATTTCTAATTAGTTCAGAGTTTAAGGAGAATGAATTACGGAGTACTGGCAAAAGTTAAAGGAATGCAATTTCTAAGTCGTCTCCGTTGCTTCGACGCATTAAGAGTAAAATTATATAATTTATGAGTCAAATAACTTTAAACCATACATCTAGTTTCCTTTATCACACAGGTTGTCTTTGCGAATATAGAACATATTTCTCTTTTTCGTAATTTCTACAGTGAAAAAGTCACGTGGCATCGAACTGACGAGTATTGACGTAACCCTGAGAAGAAACTTCACGGAGTAAGGAATGACTAGTCTTTGCCTAATCGCTGAAGTCGAATCGTCACGGAGTATTGAATGACGAGTATTGGCGTAATATCTGAGGCAAAATCGTCCCGGAGTATCGAATGATCTGACGAGTATTGGCGTAATATCTGAGGCAAAATCGTCCCGGAGTATTGAATGACGAGTATTGGCGTAATATCTGAGGCAAAATCGTCCCGGAGTATTGAATGATCTGACGAGTATTGGCGTAATATCTGAGGCAAAATCGTCCCGGAGTATCGAATGATCTGACGAGTATTGGCGTAATATCTGAGGCAAAATCGTCCCGGAGTATTGAATGACGAGTATTGGCGTAATATCTGAGGCAAAATCGTCCCGGAGTATTGAATGATCTGACGAGTATTGACGTAATCTCTGGACCGAGTCGTCGTGGAGTATCGAACTGACGAGTATAGGCCTAATCTCTGAGAACGAATCGTCATGGAGTTTCAAACTAACGAGTATTGGCCTAATATCTGGGACCGAATCGTCACGGAGCATCGAACTGATGTGTACTGGCCTTATCCCTGTGGCCAAATCGTCAGGGTGTATCAAACAAAAGAGTTTTGACACAAATCGTCAGGTGACATCAAACTGACTAGCATTGGTTTAAAGACCCGCCACGACTTAGTGACCTACGTTTTCAACCAATAAAACTTCATGAAAATCATTCTTATAATACAGGTAATATACAGCTATACTACAAGTTTTCAGGTGAACACTTTAGGCCCTTCCTGAATAAATGTGTGTTCACAACTTCATCTGCAAACTTATTCAGTCAATCTCTTTTCAGCATAGTTTTAAGAATATTGGTGAATAACTATCTTACACTGTAGAAACAAAAATGAGATTTAACTAAATACACTGATTTCTGTACATATTGCTACATTAATTCAATAAAATATAAGGACATTAAACACATTGTCTTGGCCTAATATATGTCACTGTCAGTTTGAAACTAAATACTTGTGTATCTCACATTTTTCATACAAATCAGGTATAATTACCATTATGGAAATACAAAAGAATACAGCTATTTTTCTGGCGCGTCTTTAATCAGAGCGTTCAGATCGTCACAGTGTATCGAACTGATGAGTATTGGCCTTATCACTTTGGTCAAATCGTCCCGGTGTATCCGGTTAATTTCAGTCTCTGATTATCAAAGTAAGAAGCCGGTTATCCTGAACATTTCCAGCTTAATCATGTTGGCATATTAAATAAACTAATTTATTTATTTATTAGCGAACTTGAACGACTATATTTTGACTTTTAATTGAAAGAACTACAATATTGTCATATCCATATTTGCCTGTATGTGTTTGTAACATGCAAACCAAAAACACGCCAGGAAAGGAATACACAAAATCTGGGTGACAAGAGGCAGGATGCTTATACTCTTCAGCGTATGAATATAGTGTTATTTTAGAACCAAAAGAAATTTTCTGCATTGTGTGAGTTAATCACACTGGCGTCTTGAAAAGAGGAATATAATCTTATACAAAAAAGTTATTAGCTCAAGTGATGTTATTGTATTTCTAAGATTTCTTTAACAGTTCGAGATAATTCGATTTCGAAAAGTGTTCGAAAATGAATTTGAGTATGAAAATTGTGTAAAATATTTTTTTTTAATATTCAAAGCAATATGAAGATATTTTTCACTGTATAGATGCTGTTCAGAAAATGCTCACGGTGACAATATAAATGTAGCAATACCATTGTACTATTTTAAAGTAGAAATGATTCATTAGAAATCTGGAAATGTTGTGTAAAAGTTGTCTTATCATGTCGAAACTTCAACCAAATTTTAAAACTGTAAGGGAATTACGCTGTTGTTGATACGTTAAAAGTAACTGATAATATTTGTACATAATTGAAATGTGATATACATTAGTAAAGAAGATATTAATATAATTATGTGCCTACAGCTGCGTTAATATATCAATACACCACCATAATATCATGAATTAATTGCTCACCTGAGCAATAACTAAAAGCAAATGCTATAAAATTAAAATGGCTATTTCTGTAAGAGTGGTACAATATAAAATTATCTATTTTAAAGGATATTTTAAAAACTCCCGAATCCGTAGATTATACACTGTCATAGAATCATGATTTCATCTTTAAGGAGGTAGGTTACCTTGTTACCAGGGTAAATTCAAATTAGTTTAACCGCAGCTATTTTTTTTATTTCGTGTAATTTAATGTTTTGACTGCTGTAATCTCAATTTCTTTTATCTCTGGCCCTTCAAGTACAATTTTTATACAGGTTTGAAGAACATGACCCTCTAACGGTATTTTATATAGAAAGTAGAAGGAAAATACGTATATTTAACAGTTTTCAGTGCATTCTGGTTTTATTGTTATCCGTAGAAGTCTGCATAATTAATATTTTTTCTAGTATGCGCGTTAGCTTTCTAATAAAAGCTTGAAATATATATGTCGCGGGGCTCGTGTTTCCATGGTAACGCATTTTCTCTCATTTTTAAACAACTATGTATGAAAACGGGGTTTTCGACGGCTTCAGTGCCATTCTGTTAATGACCAACATAGAATATTTGGGTAATATTATTAGCAAAATACCAAGCACTTTACATGGTACCCTATTTTTCTTAAAGTTTAAAGTAACCATGGCAACAGAGATGTTTGAAATAGCTTATATCTTGCTTTTTATCATAATTTCTTATAAAAAAATATTAAATAAGATATCTTTGTTAATGTAGCTTTAAAACATTTTAATTCTAACGTAAGTAATAGTTTCGTGTTATTTACATTTATTTAAGGAGGTAGGTTACCTTCATATTTGTATGTGCGCATGTCCAACCGGAAGCTAACGTGACGATTTACGACGACGTTTACGACAAACTAAATGTGTTTGTATATTCATTCTTCTAAAAACAAATCATGAACCTGTCTTCGATCTGATGCTTTATGGTTTAATAATTAAGAAATAATGAATAAATTGCCGCAGAAACGCTTCAAAACAATGTTGCCTTAAAATGACGTCACTGACGTCATGACGTTACGTGTCAGTTACCGCGCAAAATTAATAGTTTTTATCTTGAA
Organism: Mercenaria mercenaria; assembly: GCF_021730395.1. Classification (NCBI taxonomy): domain Eukaryota; kingdom Metazoa; phylum Mollusca; class Bivalvia; order Venerida; family Veneridae; genus Mercenaria; species Mercenaria mercenaria. The sequence goes on along the minus strand of NC_069361.1, from coordinate 111,780,914 downwards.
AGTACGTAATTCTGTGCATTTTTTTTTATTTTAACTATTTTCAAATAACCATTATTTGCTGAAATATTTTTACGAGTCTTTTGCTCTGAATAAAAATCAATATTTTGCTTCTTTTATGTAGTTATATTGAAATGTTATGCGGAATGTAAGAAAATGGATGATGGTAACCAATGTTATTTGGAATATAGTTGGGTGAAAGGTTACTTGTTACGGCCATTTTCAAATAAAAAATCTAGCAGTTTGATTTGTAATACCTATTTTTCAGGTTCCGTTGATAATTTGTTACTTATATACTAAAACTAAGATCTAAAATTGTTCAAATTTCGGTAGAAAAATGTGGTTTCCTGAATTGAATTGATGTTACCATGGAAACGAAGCCCGTGACCTATGTATCTAAATGTAAAATTCAAAAGCGTTGACACTGGTCTATTTAAGAAACACAGCTTCGGCTTTTTATTTTCATTTCAACAATATCCATGAGAATAATAGCAGCATGCTGAACGATATTTCCATGAAAAATGCCAGACGAGGGGTACTGTTGTAAGTATTCTAAGCTGTGAAATTTGTTTGAATCAATGCAAATAACACGAAAATATAACTTACGTTAGAAATAATATGTTTTATAGTTACATTAACTAGAAAGATAATCTTATTCAATATTTTTTTATAAGAAACTACGACAAAAAGCAAGATATAAGCTATTTTAAACATCTCTGTTGCCATGGTTACTTTAAACTTTAAGAAAAATAGGGTACCATGTAAAGTGCTTGATATTTTGCTAATAATATTACCCAAATATTCCATGTTGGTCATTAACAGAATGGCACTGAAGCCGTCAAAAACACCTATTTTTATACATAGTTGTTTAAAAATGAGAGAAAATGCGTTACCATGGAAACACGAGCCCCGCGACATATACATTTTAAGCTTTTATTAGAAAGATAACGTGCATACTAGTAAAATTATCAATTATGCAGACTTCTACGGATATCAGTGAAACTAAAATACACTGAAAAGTGTTAAATATCCGTATTTTCCTTCTTCTTTCAATATGAAATACCTTTGGAGGGTCATGTTCTTCAAACCTGGTTAAAAATTGAACTTGAAGGGACAGAGACAAACGAAATTGAGATTGTAGCAGTTAAAACTTCATATAACACGAAATACAAACATGTGCTGCGGTTCAACTAATTTGAATTTATCCTTGTAACAAGGTAACCTACCTCCTTAAACAAATTTCACAGCTTAAGATACTTACAGCTGCACCCCTCGTCTGACATTTTTATGGAAAAATCGTTCAACATGCTGCTATTGTTATTATAGATATTGTTGAAATGAAAATAAAATGCCGAAGCTTTGTTCTTTAAATAGATCAGTATCAACGCTTTTGAATTTTACATTTAGATATATAGGTCACGGGCTTCGTTTCCATGGTAGCATTATTTTAATTCAAGAAACCACAATTTTCTGGTGAAATTTGGACAATTTTAGAGCTTAGTTTTAATATATAAGTAACAAATTATCAACGGAAACTGAAAAATAGGTATTAGAAATCAAACTGCCCAATTTTTATTTGAAAATGCCCGTATTAAGGTGGGTCGATACCTTATTCGTCAAATATGGCATTCCCTCCGATTTTGATGAAACTTGGTCCAACTGTAGCACTATGGTTCTAAACCATTTTTCCGTCGTCTTTGCAACAATGCGTTATCAGTGATGACGTCACGAACGTCGCAACTTAGGGCGCCAAAATGTCGAAATACTGCAGTTTTGAGCCCTCTAAAATGCCTAATTATGATTTAAAGTCAGTGAATCTGTACAGTTTGACACTTTATTTAATTTATATTAGGACTAGCGTGTGTGGAAGTGGTATCGCACCATATTACAACGAACAATTATCATTTGATAAAACAAACCATGTTCCTTCTGATATAAAGTTTTGACAAAAAATCGGCAAATATACGCGAAAATTACATCTTTTAAAATCTACAGGCCCATTAAAAGTATGAATTTCGGCACAAGTGATCAATTTGCAAATGAAATGTCAAATAAAATAGGGAACTTTACGTTTTCAGTTTTTCGCAATACTTTGTTGAAGACAAACTGTCCTTCCGATTTTTGGACGTACAACGTTTTGACGTTAGATGCCATGTACGTAAAGCGCGCCATAGCAATTTGATATCTATACATGTGTTTGTTCTTCATTCTTCGAGGAGATCACATAATAAGCAAATATAACTAAGGGTAAATTAATTGTAAACTTTGATATCATACCGTGCGTAGTTGATAAAAGTAAGTGAATGTTATAAGGACAGCTCCAGAATTAATTGTATGGGAGGGTCGGAAGGCACTTTTTGAAAAGAAAAAGAAGAAAAAAAAAACACCACCCATACTTTTTTATTATCCTCCAACCCCACTTCCCATGATTTATGATTTTCCTCCACCCCCACTACCTATAATTATGAATTTTCTACTAACTCCCACCACCTACAATTACTAAATGTACAAAAATCGAAACATGGAAAGAGTCTGTGGAATTTACCGTTTTCCTTTTCTACATCTCAAAACGTCTAAGAGTCATCAAACTGCTTCATTCCGCTTTGAAAATTTGCCGTTAGAATGGTAAAATGCCTAAACCCCAGGCCACCCATCTGATTTATTATAAGCTCACCCGTAAAACATGTTCATTTACCGCTTCCGTCTTAGCACTTCAAGGAGTGAGTCGCCAGAACAAATGAAACAATCGGCATTACATGCCTGTTAGTGTTTAAACGTTAACATCCTTTCTTATTTTTGAAACCATGAATATAATATTAAATACTCGAATAAAAAAAATCATAAGAGCCTGTGACGGACGAACAGACACGATATAAATTCAAGTTCTTAAGCATGCATTTTATTTGGTTGTAGAGCATTTTGTTAACAATAACATAAAAGCTTCAACACAATGTTGACGTAGAAGTATAACACCAAAACGTAATTTTCTATAAACATTCGGTCATTACCGAAGGAACATCCTGGAAGGCACATGCTGTTTTCCCGCCAAAATACAAAGAAGAAACGTCTGCTTCCCTATCTGTCAAGAAGACCCGATATTTACGCATATTCAAGCCGAATTTCATTTACGTTTCCAGCTTAACGTTTACATCTTCCGAACAGTGTACGAAAAAGTATATAGTGATCTAGCACAGTTTCTACTGAAATATGGTACATGTACCGGAAGAATCATGCTGTGTCATTAAAACATACATGTATCATGTCTTCATGCCCTGACGCCGACAAGACTTGTGATTTATTTAAACAATCATGATTTATGGAAATTCAGTCATCCGTTCATCAAATAATAGAGTCAGTGGCGCAGTGGTTAGCAGGTTGGACTACAACGCCAGCGGTCCGGGTTAAATAAGGAACTTTTACTTCAACTTTTTTTAATGATTTCACGCAGTATATGTTTTAGTAAACTTCTTTTAAAGGCATTGACCTCTAGATCTTAGGACAACAAAAAAGAAAAAACATAGATATCAAATATTATTGCTATGTTTCTTAAGGTTTTAAAACTACTCTCTTGACTTGGTAGTTTAAGCCAGATTAGAAACAAAAAATCGTGTTCTAATGGTCAAAACATGACTGAACTTTAAGCGAAAATCTGGAGGCCAGTGCCTTTAAATGGCTAAACGTGAAAGAATCTTGTGATTTTTGTCTACATACTGTTTAACCTACAATGGAAATAATGTAAGACTGGTTATATTTAGGAAAAGATGTGAAATATTTCGCATGTCACATTTTTGTTTTACTTCAGCGTAATATAGGTTTTTAAAAAGTTATCTTTTTACGATGCTGGCTTTGTCATTAATACTTCTAACTGCAAAAATGCACTTATTTATGATAGGTCTGTCTATTATTTACATTAATCTGGGTGAGGGAGGGGGGCAAAATATGACTGGAAACTAACAGAAGATAAGTTCATATTGCAAATCAGATAAGCATGCAGGTATTTTAAAGAAACCGATGTTCGAGATTTTTTACAGTGTAACTTTTTAGTGATGCATAAGCGATTTAACTGAAAAATATAGTTAAAATACATGTTAAGCAACGTATTAGAAGAGAAAATATTGCGTAACTCTGTAGTAAATATAATTGTATGCAACATTAGTGACTTCACATAATTGTAGACGAGAATGACTGCTGGGAATATTATACTGTTGGTTTTCTTAGAGATTTACACATTTTGCTGTGGAAAAAAGATTTCCGAATCGGCTAGTGCTTCACAATTATATCAAGATACCTGGGGCAGATATGTCCTTAATATGGATGATGACGATATAACAATTCCGTCGGCATTGGATAATGAAATCGGTAGCATTGATTTATCAACATATGATTTTGTGTGGAATTGAACGAGGAATCTATACGCGTGTTTTAAGTAGTCGTGCAGCATGTAAAATTCGACTAATATTAGGGAAAAGTGATTTACATGCAAGAAAAAAATACTCAATTCACGCATGTTTTCGTTTCGGCCTGCCTCGATGTCATTAAGCTACATTCTATTTCTTTTTCCCCGGTTCAGTTTTTGGTGCGTATGCGAAACAGCCATTACTAAGATACTCATACGCGCAACGTGCCAGACAGAATACACGTGCGAATGAAGGGCGGGATTAAGGACGCTGACTGCAAATTCAACGGGAACGAGACAAAAAAACAACAAAATATTAAATGAACATAAATAAAAGGAAAGCTCATATTTGTTAGATCGGTGATGTCAAAATTACGTTCCGTGTATCGCGGTCAGTTAAAGGGCGTACGCTAGAATTCCCTGTATATGAGATGGGCGAAAATTTTCCCAATAACAGAATTTCTTTAAACTTTCGATATTGAAGGACAATCATCTAAGAAACAAAAACATGCAATAAAAATCATAGGTCACCGGTATCGAAAAAGAGTTATCTGCCCTTGAAAACATCATTTTTTGGAGGAAATGCCGTTTTCAAGGGCAGATAACTCTTTTTCGATACCGGTGACCTATGATTTTTATTGCAGTTTTTTGTTTCTTAGATGATTGTCCTTCAATATCGAAAGTTTAAAGAAATTCTGTTATTTGGAAAATTTTCGCACCAAATTCTAGCATACGTCCTTAAGTAGCGACTTGTAGTTAAAAAGGAAGGAAAATGTCCTTGCGTGAAACCCAGATAGCTGGTAGTGCGTCAATATTAGAAAGACTGATGCATAATAATTTATCAAAGTTGTTGACTCATGAATACAGTTGAAATGGACCTAAGATATAACGCGCAACGATGCAAACAATAAGCGACGTCGATAAAACGTTGCGTTTTACGTCCAAAAATCGGAAGGACAGTTTGTCTTCAACACAATATTGTGAAAAACTGAAAACGTAAAGTTCCCTTTTTTATTTGACATTGCATTTGCAAATTGATCGCTTGTGCTGAAAATCAGACTTTTAAAGAGCTTGTAGTTTTTTAAAGATGTCATTTTTGCGTATATTTGCCGATTTTTTGGTCAAAATGTTATATCAGAAGGAAATGGGTTGCTCAATAAAATTATAAATGTCCGTCGTAATGTGGTGCGATACCTCTTAAAAACACACTAGTCCATATGTGAATTAGATAAAGTATCATATTGTGAAGTTTCGCTTATTTTAAATCTTGATTAGATATTTTATAAGACCTATTACGGCGGATTTTGGGCATTTTGGTGCCCTACGTTGCGACGTTCGTGACGTCATCACAGATTATTTATTGTTGCCAAGACGACTGAAAAACAAAAAAGGTACCATAGCGCTATAGTTGGACCAATTTTCATCAAAATCGGAAGGAATGTCATATTTGATGAATAAGGTATCGACCCACCTTAAGTAACCTTTCACCCAGTTATATTCCCAATAACATTGGGAACCATCATCCATTTTCTTACATTTCGCATAACATTTCAATATAACTATATAAAAGAAGCAAAATACTGATTATTATTCAGAGCAAAAGACACATAAAAATATTTCAGTAAATAACGGCTGTTTGAAAAATAGTTCAAATAAAGAAAATGCACAGAATTACGTACTTTCAAAATAAAAGCTATTTATTTTGCGCGGTAACTGACACGTAACGTCATGACGTCAATGACGTAATTTTAAAGCAACAATGTTTTGAAGCGTTTCTGCGACAATTTATTTATTATTTCTGCATTATTAAACCATTAAGCATCAGATCGGAGACAGGTTCATGATTTTTTTTTCTAAAGAATGGTTATACAAACACATTTGGTTTGTCGTAAAGGCGTCGTCGTAAATCGTCACATTAGCTTCCGGTTGGACATGCGCACAAACAAATATGAAGGTAACCTACCTCCTTAAGGCAACGAAAATGCTTAACCCCGTTCATGTACTGTTACATGTACAGCACAGCTTTCTTTAAAAGACCACATAAGGGAAGAGCAAAATGTGGACTCTTTAAAGAAGTAGTCTCTTAATATATCATAGTTATTTCTTTTACAACACAAATAGGAACTGGAAAAATTGCCTGTTAAAGCAAGTCCAAGAATAGACATGGTTTTTAAAGCAATTTCGACTGTAGTAACATATATGCATCCTTTATATTAAGATAAATTTTGAATAGATACACTAGGAATAGAATTAACTTTCCGAATTCCGACTTTTTTTATATTTTCGAATGCCTTACCATCCCACGATCGTCATTCTCCTGCCTAATTTACTCATTAAATATTTTTATCTCTAATCTCTTTCCGATAAATCAGAGAACAACGTCTGGGCGGAAAAAAGTCCGGATATGCAAAGTAGCGACAACTGAGGGAGGCAATGTTCCACCCAGAAGGTATTTTCAAGTTATTTCCCTTGTACGACGCTTACACTATAGTCTGTTAACAATTGTGTCTACTTAAAAGCAATGACTATAATTTGGTCTATGCGGAATTTATTCTGACTAACACCACATTTTAAACAGAAAGTTCTAAAAACATATATGTTTCTATCAATTCAATTATTCTGTGTGTGTGTTGTGTTCGGGTTAAGCGTCTTTTTCAACAGTTTTTCAGTCTTAAAAACAACGGTGTCTGTTTGTAGCAGTGGACACAATGCCCAATTTTATAGTGCTGCCTCACTGGGAGTTAACGCCATAGGCACGTGACATGATACCCCATAAAGTCACATTATACAGAAGGCTGACCAGTCCTAGCACTATTCTCTTACTGCTGAGCGCCAAGCGAGGATGCTTCTTGTACCATGTTTAAAGTAATGTAATACAATTCTATTCTTCGTAAAAATCCATTTTTGCAGGATTGATTCTAATGCATGGCATAATTCTTTTGCATAATGCTTTTATTGTACATGAACTGCGACGATGGACTATTTGGAGAATGTGATATCAAAATTTCACCATTATATAAACAGATTATTGAAATCATTTTGTTCAGATCCGAAGGAATCATCGAAGACATACGCTACAACAAAAATTCACCATGCAAGTTTTAACTAATCAGTTAAAACGATTTTCCACAGAACAATTAAAGTTAGTTTCAGAGAAACATGGTTCTACTTGTACGTGGTCAAATAGTTTATGAAAATAGAACAACTAATCTCGGCATACATTTCATGATGACGGGTCGCCAGGAACCTAAACCGAAACGATGAACGGATCAGGAGATGAAAATGGCGAGACAGATACATTGAAAACCAAAACATACAAGTTACGGTCAAACTATCTTACCAAAATCTCTTCTACTGCTTTCATTCACCATTGTGATATTTTTGACGTATGGGAAAACTACCAACAATACTTTACTTTTAACTTCACGTTCAAAAGTAGATTTCGAAACTTCATGAGAAATAAGCGATTACAAAAGGATGGAATTTAAATACAACAATTGTTACCAACCATGAATGATAGCTATAAATACATGTAATTCCAAGGAAAGTCACTTTAATGTGACAGTTTTACGCAAGAAAAAAGTAAAAAAGTATTACATAGGAAAAAAACAGAACCCGTCCCTGGGTGGGCTCGAACCACCAACCTTTCGGTTAACAGCCGAACGCGCTAACCGATTGCGCCACAGAGACATATATCTTTACAGGTTTGTTTGACATTTCTTTGTTGTTATAATATTAAATTATGTACAGTATAAGTTTGTACTGCTTCTTGGATTAAAGTGCCGACGAACCTAAATATGTTACATTGTTAAAAGGTTAGTTAGATAACACAATGTAATAAGACTTTAATGCAATTGTTCAATTCTTAACGGATTAACAGTTCCTTTCTTAGCTTCAAGTATATGGCCGTATAATACAGCTTCAGAGATGTGTATGCTGCACAAAATACACATGCTTTTTGGTTTAAAAATGTGCAAAGACAGGCACATTGTCGCTTTATGTATTCTCTGTTCAATACTCAAAGGAAAGCCATCGCCAATAAAGTTAAACTAAACAAATAAACTTATCTCTGTCGTCTCCGCTGCTTCGACGCATCAAGAGTAAATATAATTTATGAGTTATTTTACTTTAATCTAGACACCTAGTATCTTTTACGAATCCATAAATAATTCAGACTAACTCTTAAGTCTAATCAATGCAAATATAGAACACAGTACTCCTTTGTGTAATGTCTGCAGTGGAAACGTAACGTGGCATCGAACTGAGGAATACTGACCTAACTTTATAGGCAGAATTGTAAAGGAGGATCGAACTGACGAGTCTTGGCTGCGATCGAATTGTCATGGACTTTCGAACAGACGAGTATTAACGTAATATCTGAGGCCGAATCGTAACGGAGAATCGAACTGACGAGTATTGGTCTAATCTCAGGGGTCGAGCCGTCACGGAGTATCGAATTGACGAGTATTGACCTAATCTTTGAGGCCGAACCGTCACGTAGTATCGAATTGACGGGTACTGGCCTAATCTCTGAGACCAAACAGTCATGGAGTATCGAATTGACGAGTATTGGCCTAATCTCTCAGGACAAACCGTCACGGAGTATCAAACTGACGAGTATTTGCGTTATTCCGTCATAGAGTATCGAAACGAAGATTTCCGATGCCAAATCGTAACGTAACATCGAATTGACGAGTCTTGATCTAATCACTGTTGTCAGATCGCCACGGAGTATCGGTTACCCACAGATATTTGCATCACAAAACTGTTTCGTACAAACGTATGCTCTATAAATCTATTTACTTATATGACTTACATCCTGAAAAATGTACGCCTAGTTATGTTTGCATATTAGATAAACTATTTCTTTGACAAACTTGAATTAAACCATTTTGACTTTTAATCTAAACAACAAACGATATTTGTAAGTGTTTGAATAAATACAGACAAAACGACACCAAGAAGGGAACACATGAGATCTATGTGAAAAGCGTCTGGATGCGAATATTCTTAAGCGTATGAATGAGAATCAAGTTCTTGCATTGTGTGAGTTAATGACAAGGGCGTCTTACGAATCTTATCAGTGATATGACTGCATTACTGAGATTCTGTTCACAATTTGAGATAATTCGATATTGGGAATTGCTCCAAAAAGATTTGAATATGCAAATTGTGTAAATATTCAAAGCAACATGAATATATTTTCCATTGTACAGCTGCTGTTCAGTAAGTGCTTACGGTGAGAATATAAATGTAGCAATACTTATTGTACTATATTATCAAAGTAATAATGTTTCATTAGACAACTGTGAAATGTTGTGTAAAAATTGTCTTATCTTGCCAAAACTCAAACCTTCAACCAAATTTTAAAACTGTAGGAGCATTTGTTGTTGTTGATATGTTTAAAGTAACTGATAATATTTGTTCGGTGTTAAAATGCGTTATTCCACTGTCTTATTTACTCATTATATAATGATTATCTCTAATTGATTTATTTCACTACAAAAATCTAACTTTTGAATTTTAAAGACCACTTTTTATTAAATCTATAAGAATATCCCTTTAAAGTAAAAACGCAAAAAAACAACGAATAACTTACTCGATTTGATTCACCGTTCGTATATACTTGTATGACTGTAAATGAATCTTACCCGCCCCCCCCCCCCCCCCCCCCCCCCCCAAAAAAAACTTTAGCGTTTCAATTTGTGTATTTAATAAGTTATGCATCTATTTGAAAGTTTCTAGTTCATAGGTACTTTAAACACTGTTTAATTTCAAAGACACTTAAAGAATGCCGAAACAATCGCTTAAGGTTAAGGAATGATAAAATGTGTTAAAAGAAATCTTCCCGTTTGCGGATTCAAAGTCCGGTTTGTACGCTTCGATGTATAAAACGCTATGGTAAGCGAAGCTGTGTGCATCCCTGGCCATCTTTTCAAGCTTACAATTCTAAGAATTTGTGACAAAATTTTCGGACAGTCATCCTCGGAGGTATTAACAGGTTTTGATTTTAGATCACTCTTATCCTTAGAAACCCTTAAAACAGAGTGGATACAGTGTTATATAAAGTTGCTATAGACTGAGACAATTTTCCAGCTTTTTAACGGTCTTTTGAGAAAATACGATCAGGATAATTTCCTTAGATCGTATTTCGTCATGTTGTAAAAGTGCAATTCACTATTAATATAACACATTGCCAGTAGGAACTGGAAGCTAGAATGACATTTCACTTAACGGACGTACTTGTTCAACCTGTCAAAGAACAATTGGTGTTGAATTTCAATATATATTTGAATGTAATTCTTTGCTATCGGCCAAAAGCGCTATTTTCATCCTAAGTACATAAAGAAATATAATATAAATAGCCTAGGTTTGCTAATGACGACGGATCATGTAAACCTGTTTAAAAAGAAAATATCATAAACATCAACAACTGAGGCTACTTTTTTGGATGAGATGTGCAATTTGTAATTCTTCGCAGTTCATATCTAATATCGCGCATATAATGGTTGATTGCTATATTATATAGTATACATACATTGTAATGGTTGTTTTCTTAAGTTTCCTCATGTTGTCATGTTTGCTTAATCTGAGTAATAAAGAAATTAAAATAGAAGGTCTTGATGATGCATTTCTCGATGATGACTGCTTCAATCGCGAATAGAAGCAGAAATGATGGTGCTAATTTTAGGAATGATAGTTATTGTTTTGATACTAATAAAACATTCAGTAAAATAAAATACACCAGTCGATTATCATCATGTATAACTAGATATGCTTTAATCTTTCAATGTTTAAAATGTTATTTATTGTTTCTATACATCATGTACGGCGAGAAACTGTGTACTTTCAATAAAACGTTCTTCTTCTTCTTCTTCTATAAAATTGTTTTATCGACGCATTGTTGTGTACAAGATAACACAGTTGTTAAGGTATGACCCACCTATTGGTGAATATTTCAGAAGTTCAAAACAATGTTACAGCAATATACTGAGACTTGTATGCAAAATTTAAACAACTTTTACCGTGCCGTATTTTTTTATAAATTTTGTATAATTCATAATATTTTCTCAAACTCGAGTAGAGACAAATCTGAAAGTGATGGCCACTGTCCAAAACGTTTGCAGAGAATTCATTATACCATTAATTTTGATAAAATAAACGTCAAAACTATTGGTAAACAATTATAAAACACACAAAAAAATTGTGAATATCAGTTTTTTCTAGGGTGCCACAAGTAAAAGGATTTAATGAAACAGAATTCTAATTCCAGCATTGAAAAATTAAGGTCGAATCCGGTGGGACTGTTTTAAATTTTGCTCACTTCATTCAAAAATAACCTTTGGGTAGAAGTAAAACCTACATACATTTCTTCCACAATATATAATCTAAAGAGTAAAGGCAAAATAGAGAATATTTACCGCATGTAACTCAGTATTTTTAAAGATGTCTAACTCTGTCCCCTTCTGTTTCAGAGGTAAATTCACTTTTAACATGAAGAAATCACTTATCATATAAAAATATCACTTTTGTACAATAAATCAATAATAAGTCTTGAAAAAATAGTAAAAGCTTACTAGAAAAAAAAGGAATATAAGAAAAAAAGGTCCCGGTGGGGCTTGAACCTATGCCCCCTGAAAAAATTAAGTCAAAGTAGGTTTTTTGTAAGAACTGAATACTCTTCAAAAGGTACACAATTACATGGGTCATACCTTAATTAAAGTTTGCACACGAAATATTTAAGATCATGTGAAAAAGTATATCGCCATAATTTAAATAAGCAAATAAGAACGGCGAGATTTTATTATGATCTTTACAAAAATACCCATAGCAAAATAAATGAATCCATAGATAATATAAATGTAGACAGTCTTCCATCAAGATAAGAGATTCCGAAAGACTGGCTACTGTTAAAATATTTCTTTTTTACATCGCTTGCTTGTTTAAACATCTGGTTTGTTGATACACATATTCACTAAATGTGTCTCCCACGTGTAGTGGGGAGACAAATTGATTTAATGTTGTCCCATTTTCTGTCAGTCAGTTTGTTTATATGTCACAAAGCTTGTCCACTCCTCCGTCACCTCCGGGCGAATTTACACCAAACCACTGCCAAGCCTAGTTGTGCTTATCCTTGGCATGTTCCGGCTCAATGATGTTAAGCAAAATTATGGCATTTAATTCGTCAGATTTTATGATGTTTTGGCCGTTTCTCTTTTATTATTGTGCGGATTTCCATTAAAGCTTACATAACTGATAAAAACCAAGCCAACTGTGAATATTGTCCGCATGTTCTGTTCAGTGATTTTCAGCGTAGTTATGGCGCTTTACTTATCAAATTATATAATACTAGTATTTTAGCAAGGCTTGTTCCTATTCATTAATTATGCTACCCGGAGGGGTCGCGCCGTCCGTCCGTCCCGCTAACCGGAGTATTTCTCAGCAACGACAGGTTGGATTTTAGCGAAATTTCATAGGAAGGCTCAGATCAACTTCATATTCCTGTTGGATGAATTTTTACTACAGTACAATTCTTGTGAGGGGATGCGCATATTGTCTCCGTGTTTCAATGAGACGATATTCACTGAATTATTGCCCTTCGATTATTCAACATTAGTAAACTTATTTCTCAGTAACCGCTGGCTGGAATTCAGCGAAAATTTATAGGATGATTTGCTCTTGAAAGGAGGTGCGCATATTATCTTCATGTTCCAGTGGGATGGTTTTTCAATGAGATATTGCCCTTTTATTATTCAAATTTAGTAAACTATATGTGCCCAGTCAGTGAAGTCCAATTTTGTCTTTTTAATATGCAATCATCATATTTCTGGGAGGATCAATCAGTTTTACTGATATCTTCTTATTTTCTATGGAGTTATGACCTCTGATTTGTCATTTTACCTTGTGTGCGCAACTGCTCTAACACCACCAGGAGGAATACCACCAAACGTCATAAAAGTGGTTATTGCTAAAGCTAGCTGTGCATATTATCGACATGTTCCAGTTTGGTGATTTTCAGTGGAGTTATGATCCTTGAGTTGTCAAATTTCAAGATGTTCTGACCACTTCTCTCAGATAATTGGGCGGATTTAAACCAAAACTTACAGGAGTGATCAATACCAAGTTTAACTGTGAATATCGTTGGCATGATTTTCAGCGGAATAATGGCAATTTTATTATGTATTTTTTAAACTTTTTGATAGTAAAATTTGTCCACAACTATTATATGGTTCAGAGATTTGGGGAATTTGTAGGTTCGATGAACTTGAACGGGCACAGTATTATGCTTGTAAACGTTTCATGTGTGCTAAACAAAGTGCCTCAAATTTTGCTACGCTGGGTGACTGTGCAAGATACCCTATGTACATAACCACGTATAAAAGATGTATAAAATATTGGCTGAAGATTATAAAAATGCCGAATAGCCGATTGGTAAAAAAATGTTATAACATGATGCTAAATGATGGCATAAATGGTCATAATAATTGGGTATCTTCCATTAGGCATTGTTTACAAAGACATGGTTTTGGGTATGTATGGGCTAATCAATTTGTTCAATCTGAATTCTCATTTTTAAAAACGTTTGAAAATAGATTGAAAGACATATCTTTACAGGAATGGAACGTAGCAATACATTCAAATGTTAAACTTTCAAACTATGTGTTATTTAAGAACGAATTTAACTATGAAATGTATCTGGATGTTCTAGATGTTAAAACATTTAGATATACCTTCGTTAATTTTAGAGTAAGTTCGCATGACTTAGAAATTGAAAGAGGTCGATATATTAATGTGCCAAGACAAAACAGAGTATGTAAAATGTGCAATTCCAACTCGGTAGAAGATGAGTATCATTTTCTGTTAAAATGTGAATTTTATTCCGAACTACGTAAGCTACATATACCAAAAAATATATCACCGCCAACTATAAATAAATGTTATGTTCAAATGTCTATCAAAAATGGAGAAACAATAAAGTCAGTAGTAGTATATTTGTTCTACGCTTTTAATAAACCGGTTTAAGCTCCCCAGGGGTGTTTTTGCCACTGACCGTTCCAAGGCGGTGCCCCACTGTGTTCCTTTGTTTGTTCGTTTCGTCTTATGTGTTGGCTTTGTGTGCGTGTGTGTTGTTCGTTTTGTCCTTATGTGTTGGCTTTGGGTATGTGTGTGTGTGGTGCACGCGTCTGCTTGCTGGGGGTTTCGTTTTGAGGACGCTACGTTTTTGGTGCGTGGCATTCCCTGTTTGATATTTTTCTTTGTTTTTAAGAAAAGGAAAAATGGATTACAAGATTTGCAAAGAATTACATAAGTAGGAAGAAGCCATTTATTATCATTATATTAAACTGACATAATGTTGTAGCTGAATATTATATATTAATAAAATATATGTTTGTCAACATGATCTACAATGCACATGCTATGCAATTAAAAAAAATTGTTGTATATATTTTGCATGGGCCGGTGGCCTTACAGCAAATTAAAGTTGTCATTGTCATTGTCATTGCCAACACCCTTGTGCAGATTTCCGCCAAACACTACATGCGTTATCATTTGCAAGCTCAAATATACATATCATCGGCATGTTCCAGATCAGTGATTTTCAGCAGAGTTAATGCCCTTTGTCATATTTTACACTGTTTACTGTTTACCACTGAGCTAAATTTTACCTAACCTCACGAGTGATCAGCGTGAAGTGTAGTTGCGCATATCATCGGCATGTTCCGGTTTAAGGTTTTTCAACGGAGTCCTGACCTTTGATTTGTAAAATTTTTCGACGTCTGTGCTACTTCTCCTGTACCACTGGTTTGAATTCCACCAACTTTCGCACGAGTGATTACTGCCAAACCTAGTTGTGTACATCGTTAGAAGGTTGTGGTTTAGTGATTTTCCATGGAGTTATGGTCCTTAATTTGTGGCATTTTACAACAAAGTGGTGGGAGACATGTTTTTCTTGAAAAAATCTCTAGTTTCATACAGCAGTTGTTATCTTCGAATATGTATTGATTTTACCCCTGTATCTTGTATAAACTTGCATACATATTTGATAAAAGTACTAGAGGAGTTTGGTATGATGTTGATGATAATGATGATGATAATGGTGATAACGATGGTGATGCTGATTTTAATGATAATATTAAAAGTTATAATAAGCACATGTTTTACGAAATGTATAGACATTTGATGACTTTAAGTTAATCCACCATAACATTCTCAAAATGACCCAAGCAATGCGTTGAACTTTATAAACATTGCATTAGATAAAGGAATAAAAGAGAAGCAATGGAAACGAACTGTGACGAGAAGCTGTCTGTATCCACTTGTGTATGATTTATTTTCATTTTAGTACTTTTTGGTATCGGAATTTCCTGCATTGTCTGAATTTATGACACCAATGTCTTCAAAAGAGGAATCTAATCTTATACCAATCACTAATTAACCCCTGTAGGAATATATAACTTTATTATTGAGATCCTTTTCACAACTGGAGATTTTCAATCTGTAAAATTGTTCTAAAAGGAACCAGAATATGGAAATCGTGTAGATTATGAATTTCCAAACTATTCAGAACCATAATACCAACAAAAACATTTTCCGGTTGTTGTTTTGGGTTAAACACCGTTTTTAAACAAACATTTTCCGGTGCAGACTTGTTATTCATAATATTATAAATTTGGTTTCAACTTTTTGGATTTAGTGTTTTACCGGTGCTAGTGGGCGTGTGGGATGTTCCCCTTTCAATTATCTTCCATGTGCCTTTATGTGCCTGATTGTATTCAATGCTTCCACAAGATCTTCTTATAGATTTTATGAACTATCACAACAGCTATCTTAAAGTGCCGTGTGGCCGCCGGAAAAGGTCTCTCTGTACTTTGACTCAGTGTTTGTATATATTCTGGTCCTTTGGGGGAATGGAGTCCATTCAATATCTCTGTAATAGAGTTTCGCTTAAGTCATTACTAGAGGGTGTGAGGGGTGTTGCAGTCTCCATTACCTCTCATGAACAGACTCAGTCAAACCAAGTATGCTAATATTTCGCTTGGTTGAGCGCCGCAACATTAACTAGTATCGAAAGGAACTTTGTAACACCTTAATCAAACAAACAACATCGGCAGGGATGAACAGCTTTTCTTATAGGAGAAACATACCCATTATGACTAAGCTGACACATAAGTAAGCAACACAATGTTCTCATTAAACAGACAGCGTTATATAATTGACAAATTTTGACTTTTAATAATACATGATTAGGAAGGTTTAGGTTTTGTAAATATCACCTGGGGCCTCAGTGGCCGAGTGGTTAAGGTTGCTGACTTCAAATCATTTGCTCCCCATCGATGTGGGTTCGAGCCACACTCGGGGCGTTGAATTCTTCATGTGAGGAAGCCATCCAGCTCGCTTACGGAAGGTCGGTGGTTCTATCCAGGTGCACGCTCGTGATGAAATAATGCACAGAGGGGCACCTGGGGTTTTCCTCCACCATCAAAGCTGGAAAGCCGCCATATGACCTATAATTGTGTCGGTGCGACGTTAAACTCAACAAGATAAATAAATTTGTAAAAATCACCCACGACGTTATCAAAATCCTAAACGAAATCTAAAGTTGAAAACAGTGAAACAACATTTGAAATTTTTGAACCATTGTTAAATATAAATGAGACGAAATGAACGAAACATTATGAAGGAAAACATGGCTGATATAATGCTTGCTCTTTGCATGATGTGAATTAACGATCCAACATGCGAAAAAGCAGGCAACCAGTCTAAAACGCAAAATATCTGACTAATTATTACTCATGTGAAGTGAATACAAAACCACATTATTGAAATCCATAGAAGTTTCAGATAACTTTTCACTGTACGAAATTGTTCAGGAAATAATAGGAATTGGAAAATTTATGTTCACTATGAATTTTTTTGTGTATTCGAAGGAAATCAATAATATTCTCAAGTGCTGAATTGCTGTTCAAGAAATATTCAAAGTAAGACTTTTTAAAGATATGCTAAGATAAGAGTTGCACAGTACTAAATCATAACCATTTGGATTGAACACTGAATGAATGTAGACTACTATCAAAAGAACAAAAGAAAGAATAACATCGGATATATTTAACATTTTACTCGCATTATGCTTTCCGAGGTAGTCAAACCCTAAGAAAAAAGTGCAAAGTCATAACCCCCCCCCCCCCCCCCCCCAAAAAAAAAAAAAAACAACGACAACAAAACCAAATACAAAGCTATTTCTCACTAACTTTTCTGGGGAAAACAAAACATTTTGAAGTGAGTAAAAGTCTAAATAATTGTTTATATCATTTTTTCTCAAGTTAACAAAATAAATTATCTTTAAAACGGACGCTCTTATATGTCCTCAATATGTAAACAAATACATAGGTAAGTGCAACCACCTAGGAAGTAATTAAAACATTGACGATCGTCCCTGGGTGGGCTTGAGCAACCAATCTTTAGTTTAACTGCCGAACGTACAATGTTAAGCTGCTGTGCTTTATAAACGTTTGTTCTTATAGATATACAGAACTCAAACAAACAAATCTATAGGCAGACAAACGCATATGTAATATTGGCGGCTATTCACCTAATATGACCATATTTAGCATTGTGCTCTACTATTTATGTTTGTATTCTACACACTTTTC
Source organism: Mercenaria mercenaria (assembly GCF_021730395.1). NCBI lineage: Eukaryota > Metazoa > Mollusca > Bivalvia > Venerida > Veneridae > Mercenaria > Mercenaria mercenaria. The sequence continues at coordinate 111,762,869 of NC_069361.1, read as the reverse complement.
CATTAGAGTAACAATGCCTTTGTGTTTCATATTTCCCATCCCCATTTTTGTTTTAATGGAGATTTTAAGCAATCCGTCTGCTATTAATTGCCGCTACAATTTCTATCTGTGTTGGGCATACTTTGCAATGTGCAGCGTTTTTTGCTTACAGGAAATCTACCCTTATAATTTATTTTTGACTTGGATAGTCATTTGATCATAAGCAAAACAAATGTGTACTTTTGAAATTTTTTACACGCTATTTTGAAAAGATAACTGTACAACCAATAAAGAGAGAAGTAGCCAAAGCTTTATGTAAAAATAATATTTTGTTATGAACATAGAATCTTAAATCACGATATGGAGAAGAGAGAAAGTGAAAAGCAGAAACGAAGGAAAGAAACAAAAAACAATGAAACGCAGACAAAAGGAATTTCTAATAAGGATGCGTTGTCTTGGTAATTTGAAATCCTTTTGATCTAATAAGGATGTAGGAATAAAACAATTTATATTATATTAGACTTTCGTTACCTAATACAAATAGTTTCTGTTGGGTATCAATGCTGGTTGAAAATCGGTCTATAGAAAATATATATTAGACACTCTTCAATATTTTGTTCTCAACGAAAATAAAGCTAGGATATTATCTGTGATAATATTACTTTGATAAGAGAGAACAAATCTTAGAACGGAGATAAAAAGCTTCAGGGCAATGATCATATCCTGTTTGTTTCACGAACACTATCATGTAGAGCAGTAGTGTCCATTTCATGAATTGAAAAAGTTAATGACCCCGGGATTCGAAAAAAAAGCTATTATAAGTTATATGAAAAGTAAAATATATTCGTCCCTGGGTGGGCTCGAACCACCAACCTTTCGGTTAACAGCCGAACGCGCTAACCGATTGCGCCACAGAGACTTATATTTCTTATAATGTCTGTGCGTCATATCAAGGTTTACGTGTTATTTATCGTATATGTCAAACGACTTCATTACTTGTATATTCATATAATATTGTAGCAATTATGCATGCATAATTTTCTAGATGTAAAATGAATGTGTTCCTTCTCACGAAGATCAATCACGCGTGCATGTTTTCATATACTCTATATGAAATAGCAGTTTATATCTTTGTTTTTATAAATTATTCATACAATGATATAAAGTTGGTAAATAAATAAACCTCGCAATAATAACTCGTTTCAAAATAAAAAAGAAAAAAGAACGAAAGAATTATATCAGATTAAATGCATATACTCTTTATTTTATTTATATTTATTTATTATACCACATTTATATAACACTCTTTTCATGCACATGTACACGTTCAAAAGTGCTTTACAGAATAAGTTGCAAAATATACAAACAAATACGCATACAAAAATAATGCATTCCACATTAACAAAAATCGTGTGAATCTAAAACGTATAGATTAAACAAGATAAACATATATACATATTTAAAAGTATTAAAGTGACCCTAGGATAAAATACTGTTCTATGCTGTTTTATGAAGAAGAAGAAAAAAACATCAATGTATCGGTCAGTTAACAAAATATTGTACAAAGAATTGGGTTTTTAGCAGGCTTTTGAAAGCAGCTAGCGTGTCAGCTTCACTGATCTTGACGGGAAGGGAGTTCCAAAGTTTTAGAGCAGTGCACGAAAAGCTGCGATTGCCATACATCATGGTTTTAGTTTTTGGCATAACCAGTGACAGCGTGTCTTGTGATCTTAGGTTTCTGACCGGTTTATACCCTTCTATCATATCCCTAATATAGGCAGGGGACTAATTGTGTAAAGCCTTTAAGGTGTGGGTCAGAACCTTGTACTGCCCACTGTATTTCACTGGCAACCAATGAAGCTCCTTCAGAACCGGTATTATTGATTGAGACGGGCGTCTTAGTAATGACGCGAGCTGCCGTGTTCTGGACATGTTGCAACTTGTTAAGTGTGCTGTTTGGAATACCACTTACTAACGGTCGAGTAGGAGAACATAATAAAACTGAACCAGTAACAGTAAATTGCGGGCGGTTATATTAATTGATCAGATATGAATATCAAGACAAGAAGTATGTGTTTTTTAAACTACATATAATTTCATATTTTTCAACTGCTTCAAAGAATAAGAACAACAAATCATGACTTTATCTTAACTTTGTTCCTGATAAAATTTTGATGAGCTGTTTGTATATTCAAAATGCACATATTCATGCACTGTTGCATTGCAATAGGTGGTACTTCAACATAGACAGAACAAAAATGAAACTTTACTATTTTAAAGCCCTGGTTGATGAATTAAATATTGCTAAAATTAAAATGTGTAAGAATACCCTTTGGTACGAACTTCAGTCAATTTTCTCATGAATGAAAGGCTTTTGTTTATTTTAGTTCTGGAACTTAATTAGATTTATTATGTAAATTATGAGAGAGTCATTGTTTTATGCTTGTTCAATAAAATGGAGCAATGTAAAATGTATTTTCTAAACAAGTAAACATTTTCGAAAAACGTCAAGTATAAAACTATGATAGTTTTATATGGCTGGCTGAATAAAAAAAAAATTATATTGGATACCTCACTTAAGCTAGGCCCCTAGTTTCTTAAACTTACTCATAAATTTTGTATTATTTAAAAAGTTCATTAAGCTATTTTAAGATTATCTTAAATTATTTCAATTCTATTGCTATAATGTGTTATTTATAGGAAACGTTCTAAAATGTTAAATGCGATTTATATTTCGGAAAATGAGTCTTTGAAATATTTATGAAAATGTTACAAAGACATACTGCTGTTTTGCTAACAAAATAATTTATCAAAGTTTGATATGAGCCGCAAATTAAATCGTTTGAATTTCTAGATTTTACGATCGTAAATGGTTATGTAATATTGTAAAGCAACGACTGACAGATTTGTTTTTAAATGACTTGTAATCATTAATTGAAAATTCTAGTAACTGTAAGACATGTAAATTGTTCAAACATTAATTCAAATTTGAAAATTATTTTCTCGAAACGGAGCAGAAAGTTTTGAAGTATATCGTAAAATCTGGGACAAAAGACTACATGTAGAAGTAGGAAATTGGAACAGGAAAGCATTAGAAAATTTACACAATGCCAAAGTCATATTGGAGACGAATACCATTTTTTTTAAGAAATGTTCTTCTATTTCTCGTGCTAGATAAAGATATATTGGACAGAACATATAACAGACCAAAATGTGTTAAAATCTGATATGCTGATGAATATGAACTGTTATGGATTAGAATACAAGAAATACTCCTTGTTTGTTAAAACTAGTACCTTATCATTTAATAATTGATAGTGTTCAACATAAAGATACTCGTCCGCATGAATGTGGAAATTCTTTTTTTCTCACCAGTATGTTTGATTGTGGCCTCCTTTTATATGTTGTATTGAATTTATATAACCTTATGTTGTCATTTATATGACCTGAGTGAAATAAAAAAATGTTGAAACGTTGAAAAATAAAACTGAAATAGTTAAAAGTGTAATTCCAACAGTTTGGTATTTAAAATGGCTGAAAAACATCCAATGTATCAAGAGTCAATTTGGAAAATTACGAGAATGTTTACAGATTATGAAACTCCCTTTAAATGAAGGTTAGAGATTACGATTGACTGGCTACCCATAAAACATCTCTTTTAAAACAATTACTTGTTTGAATATCTGGATTGTTTATACATGTGTTTAGTTACTTCATGCTGCAGTTGATATCTTTGAATTTGTATTAATTTAATCCCTGTAAAAGAGAACTACAGGAGTATGTTATGATGATGATGATAATGATCACGATGACGCTGATGATGAGGGTAATGATGATTTTAATGATAGTATCAATAATAATAAAATCATGTTTTACGAAGTGCATGGACATATGATGACTCTTAGTTAACCAACTTTAACACTGTCAAAACGAAGATAAACTACAGTGTAAACATCGCGCTGGCAAATTACATCAGAGATCAATGCATCTGCTTATCAAATTCAAGTGCTACAAGAAATTGATGGATGACATCTTTGTGCGCTTGTAATGTCTTAAAACTAAACGACTGCACTGAAGAAATAGTAAAAGTTCAAATTGAGGTTTAATTGTTTATGGTGTCCTCATTTAAAGTGATTGTTTAGCTTAATTGTTTTCGGCTGGGGTCTGGCAATTTGAAAAATACTTTAATATGCTGAAGTAGCAGATCATTTAAACGAATAAAATATTTGTATACGTTAAAATGATGAATATACTGTTACTTAGATATTGGTAATGATGAAAAAGTGTGTATTTTACTTTACGCAGACGACATAGTGTTATTAGCAGATACTGAGAATGATCTGCAGCATATGTTAAATACATAATTTGACTGGTCAAATGAAAGTCATATTAAAATTAACCTATCCAAAAGTAATGTTATGCATTTTAGACCAAAATCTGTTAAAAGGACAGCTTTCAATTTTTGCTGCGGTCCAGATAATTTGATTTTAACTGATAAATACACTTACTTAGGTTTTTAGCCCGCCCGCTTAGCTCAGTAGGTAGAGCGTTGGTCTACGGATCGAGGGGTCGTGAGTTCGATCCTCAGGCGGGGCGTATGTTCTTCGCGACTATTTGATAAACGACATTGTGTCTGAAATGGTTAGTCCTCCACCTCTGATTCATGTGGGGAAGTTGGCAGTTACTTGCGGAGAACATGTTTGTACTGGTACAGAATCCAGGAACACTGGTTAGGTTAACTGCCCGTCGTTATATGACTGAAATACTGTTGAAAAACGGCGTTAAACCCAAAACAAACAAACAAAAACTTAGGTTTGTTACTCTCTGAACACTGCGAAAATGGTTGCCCAGTCTGCTAGTTGTGCATTAGGCCTATTGACGGCAAAGTTTCAGGAGCTCGGTGGAATGCCATTTAGTGTGTTCACCAAGCTTTTTGATTGTTTAGTGTGGTCAGTGGTTTTATATGGGGCAGCAATTTGGGGAACAAAAACTTTCACTTGTATTGACTCCATACAGCAAAGAGCAATGTGTCTTTTTTCTGGGAACATCACGCAATACGCCAAATGCTGCATTGATAGGAGATATGGGATGGCAACCAATTTTCAATCGACAGTTGTACTGTGTTTCTAATTTTTGGTATATAATCTGTAAAATGTCAGATACCAGACTTACACATAGAATATTTAGATATGCTAACAGTTTTAGTGGTAACAGGTGTAGGAATTGGTGTTATCAAACAAAGCATTTGTTTAATAGTATAGATTGTCAGGAATTCTGTAACGGCAATATTACAGTTTCGAAACACTTTATGTTAGATAAAGTTAAAAGGTGTGGCATTAGTAAGTTTTTTGATAATTGGAGGAACTGCATCTCTTCTGGGCATGGAAGAAGCAGATCAAGTGGGAATAAACTTCGAACATACAAACTTTTCAAAACAAATTTTGAGACTGAAGCTTATTGTAAAATGATCATGCCTCGATCACATAGGTCTGCTTTCGCCAGTTTCAGAAGTGGTACAGCTCCTCAGAGAATTGAAACTGGAAGATATGAACGTATACCTGTTGATGAACGAAAATGTCCGTTCTGTGTCACATATGTGGAAACAGGATTCCACGCAGTTATGGAATGTCCGCTATATAGGAATATCCGGACAGAGCTTCTTAAAAATATTGAATCAAGAAATTATGGTTTTTGCCAAATGACTAATGACGAAAAATTTGTGTTTGTATTTTCCGATCAGAGCAGTATAAGAAACATAGCCAAAACCTGTTATGATATTTTTAAACGAAGAAGTCAATACTTCTATGTTTAAAGGGTTTAGTGATAGGAACATAACAATAGATATATATAAATTGTTTTAGTTATCAATATACTTTTATAGTACGAATGGTTTTTGACAGCAAAAAGTTTTGATATTAAAATATATAATGTGTATTAAATTAAATGTAAATAGAACATAGAGCTTTTACAAAAAAAAAAAAAACCAACTGATTTTAGGCCATGCTTTATAAATACTTACTTTTTAAAAAGTATAGAGAGTATACAGAATCAATATAATGTGTCGTGTATAAGGCTTTTAAAACGATAATTGTTATAAGAAATTAGTGATAAGGGAACATAAGAACATATATGACTATTATCGTGGCTAGGAAGTTGTTTTATTGTACCAATTGATGTCTTTTGATAGTACTGAATGGTCTTTGTTGAACTGTCACAAAAGTTTTGATATTAAAAATATATACATTGTATTAACAGTTAAAATAATTAAGTATATGAGTTAGTCAAATGGACCAACTCCTTGCGGATTGCGCCCTTAATGGATCGCCCTGAACATCGGTTTGTGAGATGTGACTTTAAGGCAGGTGTGCGGATGTGATGGTCAAAGATTGTAATATGATACAGACTGTGACAGTTGCATTGGCGTTCCCTGATTTTTAGCTCGATTTTTAGACTCGCCCCAGCATCAGCGTTGGTTAAATGGGGTTTTTGACATTTTATTATTATTATTATTATAATTATTATTTTTAAAGTGTTTGATAAAGTCAGATGCCCCTACTACAGACTTAAAACTTAAGGTAATTATTTTCTATTAGGGTCAATACCAGGGAAACAATCCCCATAATAGCGAATTTGTGTTTTGATCGGGTTAAGCCCCTTTGTAAAATTTTTTTTTTTGAATAATGTCTATTGATTTAAAACTTGAAATGTTTAATCTTAGGCCGCGGTTACTTGCCTGGGGGTTGGGGTGGTTTGCTGAGGGTTTGATCCGCTGGAAGTGCAACCCCTGTAGATTAAATTTGCATTGAGTCGTAATGTATAAACTTTAATGTTATGATCTGATATGTGGCAGAGCAAAAGGAGCATATATCTTTTACAGAAACAGTTTTATGATATTAGAATAGTAAATAGTATTGAAGAATTTGTGGAATATACAGTCTCGTATAATTCACTTTGAATGACCATTTACATGTTTCATTGTTTATACATACTTCTATGTCTGTGTATTTTATATGTATATTTTATATGTTTGTAAATGGCGAGACTTTAAGTAAATGAATAAATACATTGTATTCATAACGCTATGTTAATATTAAACAATCGAGCAATACACATGACTTGATTTATTTAAGAAGCGCATGTGTCCTTCACGCGAATGGTTTATTTTGTTACACTTAAAACAATGTGTTCTGATTGGTATCAATGCTGGATGAAAAATTTTGTATAGATTATATATAAGACAGTTTCCTTAGTCACATGAGCCGGACAGTAATAAACGTAAATATTGTTGTTGTTGTTGTTGACACCCTTTAAAAGACTTTGTATTTGAAAAAAGAATCACTTTTCCTAATTATCAGAATCTCGTTTTTAATTTGAGACGTTCAAATTTAACGTTTAATCTATGCACTGATATTGTAAACTGACATGTTCCAAACGTTTGTACCTGTTTGCAATAGACAAAATAAAAAGGACACTTTGAAGAAGTTACGTTTAATAAATACAAAACAACAAAATATCATATGAAGTTTAACAGTCATGCACATATAAATGTACAATATTTCAGATATCAAATTTGTCAAATATCATCTTCTCTATTACGCTGTCATCACATCTGTTTTGGTCCTTTGGTGTCAAAATATATAGACGTATATGTCTTGGCGGTAACAAAATTAGTTGTCGTTAACAGGAGGAGAAAGGTACAGGTTAAGTGGATGAAAGGCGATTATCACAAACATTATTCTATGAACAAAAGGGTAACATTTGACAATGGTAGTTGCCTTTTGGGCGGGCAAATGAAATTTATAGATGATATCGTTTTTTTTCATTATATATTCAGGATATTTTTTGTTTCGTTTTCGTCTTTGTAATAGTTTACTTATTTTGTAATAATTTATTTTTTATAAACCCTCTAACGTGGCAAACCTTATCTGCGTGCCAGACCCTTCGGTTTATATGTAAGTTGAATTAATCATACATTTATGAATTTGTTAAAATAAACTTGCCATACCACTGTATGATATGTGAATATGTATTGAAATGTAAAGAAATGATAAAGGATTCTATGTAAAAGTAAAATATATTTCGTCCTTGGGTGGGCTGGAATCACCAATCTTTCGGTTAACAGCCGAACGCGCTCACCGATTGCGCTACTTTACGAATTTGTTTGACGCTGCACACTCTCTACAACATATCCTGTTTGACGTTTTATTTGTCTGAAATGTCAAACGGCTGTATTACTTATATATTTATAATAGTGTAATAATCAAGCATGCATGGCAATATTTCTAGATGTAAAATGAGTGCGTTTCTTCAAACGAAGTACATTCGCACAATGTGAGAAGGTTTTAATATACTGTTTATGAAATTAATGCCTTGGCTTTTATAAAACATTTATACATTTATACAATGATACAAATATGGTAATAATATGTATCATACAGTATTAAAGTATTTCAAAATGTAAAAAATCCCAGAAGAATTACGTTAGATTAAGTCCATACAAAAAGTAATTCCTCTTTGGTCGAGCGTTAGCATTTACCTTTTCTTGAGAGACCATATTTAATTTCTTATTTTTCAACGCTAAGAGAAAACCTCTGTAAGAGTATTTATATATAATGTTTACAACATGTCATTTTTAACTGAACTGCTCATACTTTCTTTAAATACACTTCGACTTTATATGTAATGTTTTTCTTTTTATATTTTGCTCTTCTGTGATATTTTAAAGAAAACTTTATGGCAATCATATACTTTACCAAAATAGTATTGCCAAATCACGTCATTAATTGTGTCGCTTTTAAACAGAAATAAAGGCAAAATATGATGAAGAGAATAATATAAAACTACGGAATCCTGTTTCCGCCATCGACTTTTCGACTAGACAGATACGCGAAAACTTAAAATTAAGCATCTAACTTCAACTTTTCGTGCTATAAATTTAACGCGAAAAGTCGAAATCTTGAAGTTTTTTACGGAATCCTGTTTCCGCCATCGACTTTTCGACTAGACAGATACGCGAAAACTTAAAAAATTTCAACTTCTCGTGCTAAGATATTTCCTCGAAAAGTTGAAAAGTCGAAGTTTGTAACGCGACAATTGTCGTGCAAATGTCAACTTATCGACTAAATTTGTAGGGCGAAAAGTATAAATTTAAGTCTTAACTTCTACTTTTCGTGCCAGTTCTTTGGCCGATAATTTTGCGATATTATCGCTTAAATTTCGACTTTTCGTTCTAGGGTTAGGGTTAGGGTTAGAGTTACTTAGTTCAGGGTTAGGGTTAGGGTTAGTTAGTTAGTTAGTCCTAGAACGAAAAGTCGAAATTTAAGCGGTAACATCGCGAAAATATCGGTCAAAGAACTGGCACGAAAAGTAGAAGATAGGCCACTTAATTTCAACATTTCGCGCTAGATTATGGGTCGACAAGTTGATGTTTGCCCGACAATTCTCGGGTCAAAAACTTCAAGATTTCTACATTTCGCGGGACATCTTTGCGCGAGAAGTTGAAGTTTAGGCTTTTAAATTTCTACTTTTCGCGCTTGATTCTAGATCGAGAAGTTAACGTTTGCACGACAATTGTCGTGTTAAAAACTTCAAGTTTTCGACTTTTCGCGGTAAATTTTTAGCGCGAAAAGTTGAAATTAGATGCTTAATTTCAAGTTTTCGCGTATCTGTCTAGTCGAAAAGTCGATGGCGGAAACAGGATTCCGTATAAAACAGATAAAAACCGGTTTGCAAAATATCTGTACGGCAAATATATACATGAAATCACTTTTTTCGGTGGAACAAGATTCGATTTATTGCAAAATAATCACATGACCTGCCACTAATACCCTGCCCCAAATAGCCAACAATTGATACGTAATTAGATACATATTTCCAGGCAGACAGAATATAACAAAGATTTGTCATCGATATAGGACATGCGCACTTTCCCATAACTTACACTTAACAATTAAAATCATATATTTGAAACAACTTATGCGGAATGTTGTTATAATCATCATTTCATTTCCTCCTTTCGAAAGTGTTTAAGATGATTTAATCATTTTGAAACATTTCTCTACTTCTTTTTTTTGAACATGACTTTTATTCACTCAGGTATTTGAAAATGCAACATGGGGTTTAAAGAACAATGTCAAAATACAATACAATTTATCAAACTTACAGTGTAATTGGCTTTCGAATCATTAATTATCTGCCCTTATGCACCCATTCGTTTCATTTGTTCAACGAATAATCCAGCTATGCGCTGGAATCCATTACATCGGGGGTCAATGCATCTGCTTATCAAATTCAAGTGTTACAAGAACATGATGGATGACATCTTTATGCACCTGTAATATCTTAAATCTAAATGCCACGTACAATGCCTAAATACCAGATTCTTAAACAGCAAAAGTTACTGACACCATGAATTTATTTAATAAGTTTTTAATCGGAAGCGAATTGAGATACACACGCTAGACTTCTATTGATATTTTAATGCAATTTGCTGTAATCATCTATATGTGCAAACATTACTTAATATTTGTCCGTGCTTCAGATGTAAGATGATTTAATGTAAAGATGTTTCTAAGTTCGACTCATTTACTTTTTATACGCCCGTTCTGAAAGACGGGGCGTATTATGGGAACGCCCCTGGCGGGCGGGTGGGTTGCGTCCACAAACTTTGTCCGGAGCATTTTCTTTTTCATTTGATGTAACTTGGAACAAATGGTCACCATCATAAGGCGGAGTGTCATGCGCAAGAACAAGGTCCCCAGGTTTAAAGTCAAGGTCACACTGGTCAAAGGTCAAATTCAAGAATGACTTTGTGCGGAGTATTTCTTCTTCATGCATGGAGGGAGTTTGATGTAACTCGGCACAATTGTTTACCATCATAAGGCAGAGTGTCATACGCAAGAATCAGGTCCCTAGGTCTAAGGTCAAGGTCAAAGGTCGATAATTTGTCCGAAGCATTTCTTCTTCATGCATGCAGGGATTTTGATGTAACTTGGCATAAATGTTCACCGCCATAAGACGGAGTGTCATGCACAGGAACCATGTCCCTAGGTCAAGGTCACATTTAGAGGTCAAATGTCAGATACAAAAATGACTTGGTCCAGAGCATTTCTTCTGCATGCATGGAGGGATTTTGATGTAACTTAACACAATTATTCACCGTCATGAGACAGAGTGTCATGCACAAGAACCATGTCCCTAGTTTAGAATTACCTCCCTTTATATTACTATAAGTAACTTATATTGTAACTTTTTTTATAATTGACCGTATGGAAAAACGAACCACTTTTCTGTGGTACAACATAGATGTTACTTTCAAATTTTAGGTGTATTTTTAGGTATCTCTACCTGGTAAGGAGTTTTCTGTGTACTTAGAAAAACAAAATGTAGATTTCTTGTGGACTTACTTCACTTTGTTGCTACTGTAAATAACTTGTTCTTGAAACTTTTTAACCTGGTTGTTAGAATTGGATATGTCATTGTTTGGGCTTACTGTCTACCAAACTTACTTCACAACAGCGGGTGTTAAGTGCTGTGTGGCGGCCGTAAAACGTCGCCCCGACTTCATCTCAGTGTTGTTATATTTTCTGGTCCTTCGGGATCATTGATTTCAACTCATTTAGATTTGAAGCTTAAACCGGTGCTAGGGGGCGTGGGCAGTGTTGCATTTTCCATTACTGCTCATGAACAGACTCAATCAAACCGAGTCTGCAATTTTCACTGTTTGCCTTGTTTTCGGTGCTTCCGAGGGATCTACTTTTCAGATTTTATTTACTTCACAACAGCGGGTGTTAAGTGCTGTGTGGCGGCCGTAAAACGTCGCCCCGACTTCATCTCAGTGTTGTTATATTTTCTGGTCCTTCGGGATCATTGATTTCAATTCATTTAGATTTGAAGATTGAATACTGCTTAAACCGGTGCTAGGGGGCGTGGGCAGTGTTGCATTTTCTATTACTGCTCATGAACAGACTCAATCAAACCGAGTCTGCAATTTTCACTGTTTGCCTTGTTTTCGGTGCTTCCGAGGGATCTACTTTTCAGATTTTATTTACTTCACAACAGCGGGTGTTAAGTGCTGTGTGGCGGCCGTAAAACGTCGCCCCGACTTCATCTCATTGTGTTATATTTTCTGGTCCTTCGGGATCATTGATTTCAACTCATTTAGATTTGAAGATTGAATACTGCTTAAACCGGTGCTAGGGGGCGTGGGCAGTGTTGTATTTTCCATTACTGCTCATGAACAGACTCAATCAAACTGAGTCTGCAATTTTCACTGTTTGCCTTGTTTTCGGTGCTTCCGAGAGATCTACTTTTCAGATTTTATTTACTTCACAACAGCGGGTGTTAAGTGCTGTGTGGCGGCCGTGAAACGTCGCCCCGACTTCATCTCAGTGTTGTTATATTTTCTGGTCCTTCGGGATCATTGATTTCAACTCATTTAGATTTGAAGATTGAATACTGCTTAAACCGGTGCTAGGGGGCGTGGGCAGTGTTGCATTTTCCATTACTGCTCATGAACAGACTCAATCAAACCGAGTCTGCAATTTTCACTGTTTGCCTTGTTTTCGGTGCTTCCGAGGGATCTACTTTTCAGAATTTTTTATACAGAATATATATGTATATACCGTAACATCAACATGACGGGTGTATGTTGTGACATTCTGGCACTCTTGTTGGAAACGAAGCAGTTTATGTTTTTGCAATGCCATTTATTTAATATACTGAATAAAAATCAACATTGGCTATATAAATTGCATAAAGGTGGATGAACTACTTCAATATTCAATTCGATTTATTTTTGACATGAAAATAATAAGACATTATACATTAAAACATGCTAGAAGGAAAATCTTACAGCTGTGTGCCTTACAAAAACTGCCTGTCTCACCAAAACTGTCTGCCCAATCATAAAAATATTTTGAAATACTAGTTGACGAAAACAAAAATGATTATATGATAAAATGATCTAGATGAATTTACGATTATCGTTCATCATTGATGATATCAACGATCTGAGAGATTCTTATTTTAGCTTAATGTAGTTAAGAGGCGATGTAGCATCAATCTCTTGTTGTCGTTTGGCTTTGTTCTGGTACATGTATAAAATCCAGTAACACTGTTAGTCGAGGGACGCAAACAAACTTATGTTTAAATGAAGTTCATTATACTTATAACAGCTTAGAAAAGTGAAATACGAGATATGTTCAGCTTATATTCGAACACTTCACAAACGTAGGTATATGTCCAGTAATCTTTTATGTCACTTCAACAAACGTTCCATTGAGATCTGCTATAGAAATAAATCATTCTACAACGCTTTGGCCAAGACGGAAAATTCGTATGAATAGTTTATAAGTCCAGTTTCTTCAAGTTGTCATTAAGATTAAATTTAACATATTAAATGTTTTTATAATGTCCATCGTGTCCATATAAACAATAGGCTAATGGGGTTGCGTACAGAGACTATGGAATCCATTCCTTGGGAGGTATTGATTTATTTATATGAATTTTGTACTTTAAAGATATTTAAATATCTGCGTAGTACTAAGTCCAATAAAGGTTAAATTTGACTGATTGTACATTATTTAGAATACACTTTACTTCATATGTTGACACTTGAAAATTCGGATCTAAATATGCTTTGAAACAATATTCTAGCCTAAACAAAAAGTCCTACAGCATAAGATTCAATCTTAACTATCTTCCGGTCCTCAGGATATTGATGAGTATTAGCTTAAAGCATTGTTATATCCGAGCTCATTTACCTGTTTTTCATACTTTCATACGAAAGGGTTATCTCCAAACGACAAACACTATGCTATTTATTTTCGTAAGTAACACTAAGAATTCTTTGGACCGAAGTCGATGTATAATAATAATAATAATAATAATAATATTAATAATAATAATAACAATGATAATTTCAAGTGCAGAAGTGCTTTTTAAGAAATGATCGATGTAAGAGTTTTTTTTTGTTTGTTTTTTTTTGTTTTTCTTTTTTTTTAAATAGGCTGTATACTACTGAAAAGTAAACGTTTTGATTACTAATTAGATTATAAGAATGTAATTTGATAATTTAACATTTAAGTTGGTCGTATCATGCTGACTGAGGAAGCAACAATCTAACCCGAAAAAAGTACAAATTCATCTGAAAGACTAAATCAAGAGAAAAATAAAACATTCTGGCTGGGCTTGAGCAACCAACATTTTGGTTAACTGTCAAACGTACTATGATAGAAAATCTACATAAAGGCATGATGGTAAAACAGTTGTCTTTCAAAACCTTTTGTTTTATTGGTCGAAATGCGCATAGGCAATATTGATGTCTATTAACCTTATGTGACCATTGTTAGCATTTTGCTCTACTTGGCACTCAAGATGTAGTAAAATTTCAAATTTAGGTTCGATTGTTAATATTGTCCTCATTTAAAGGAATTATTTCGCCTTAATTGTTTTCGGCTAGGGTCTGGCAAATTAAAGATAAAAAATACTTGATACATTTTAAAGTCTGAAAAGTCTGAAAAAAATCATTTTATTCTCCTCAACTAACCAAATTAAGTAATTAACGTAACACATTGAAACGGACGCACTTACATATCCACATGCACACGAATAGATGTGAAAACTAGGGAAATAATTAAAACCTGAACGATTGTTCCTGGCTAGGCTTAATTGTTTTCGGCTAGGATCTTGCAAAATCAAAAAAAAAAACAACTTAATATGATAAAACAGCAGAAAATTTAAACGAATGAAACGATGAACATACTGTTACATTGTGTTGATAAATCCAAAATCAAGGAATAGAGTAATACTCATAATTTAATTTTTGTAATAAACGCATATGTCCTTCTTGTGAATGGTTTATTAGGAGACATGCTACTTTCTTTATATTAGACTTTTGTTACTTACAACAATGCTGGATGAAAAGTTTTGTATATATTACATATAAGACACCATTTAAAAGAACTCACTTTTATGAAATATCAGTCTGGTTTTCAATTTGGGACGTTCAAAGTAAACGTTTAGTCTATAGACTTATACTGTAAACTGACATGTTCCAAGAGTTCGAATCTGGTTGCAATACGGTTACTTGCTTAAACAAATTCAAAAGGACACTTTGAATAAGTGACTTTTAAGAAATGAAAGCCAACACAATGTCATATGAAGTTTGATAGTTCTGTACATGTAATGTACAATACGTCTGACGTCTGATGTCAAATTTGTCAAATATCATCTTCTCTATTACATTAAACTTAAGTTGTCATCACATCTATTTGGGTCCTATGGTGTTAATATATAGATAGAAATGTGTACCTTAGCGATTACAAAAATAGTTATGACGTTAATGAGAGGAGAATGGTTTAGGTTAAGTTGATGAAATTTAAAGCCATTGCTATTATCACAACGTTATTTTCACCTTTTAAACAATGGAAATATTTGACCTTGGTTGTTGCCCTTTGGGTGTTCGAATGAAGTTGATAGATAACACCTTTGTTCTTCACTATACAATATACATTTGTGCGACACACAAGGACAGTAATGCTCTCTTTGCTACATTTGGTGTAACAACTGAGAACCCTCTAATTTTGGCAAAATCTTTGGGCCAGACCCTCTGCTTTTATGTAAGCTGAATCAATCATACATGTATCAACTTTATAAAATGAGCTTGCCATTTTCACTGTATAATAAGTGAATTTATGAATTTGTTTTGAAATCAAAGGCAATAAAATATGGCTTAAAATATACAGAGATTTTTTCTCACTAAATGAAATGGATTATCTAAGCAAACTTGTATTTTAGTTTGATATTACCTTGAAATCGTCCTGATTTCATGTATATTTTATACTTTAGCCTTAAGGAAAGCAATTGGAGTTTTCATGGCCACACTTTCTTCTTATCATTTTGCGATATCGACAATGGACAGAAAAAAGGTTTCAATAGCGATATTTTGTTCTCAGCGAAAATAAAGCTAAGATATTATCTGTGATAATAATACTTTGATAAGGAAGAATGGAGATAAAATAAAACTTCATAGAAATGGTCATTTTCACGAACACATTCATACAACAACATGATTTAAAAGCAGTTGTGTTCATTTTGTGGTATTGAAAAAGTTAAAGATGATGATCGGGATACGAAACAAATATTAAAAGATATATGAAAAGTAAAATTATATTCGTCCCTGGGTGGGCTCGAACCACCAACCTTTCGGTTAACAGCCGAACGCGCTAACCGATTGCGCCACAGAGACTTATATCTTGCTAGATCTGTGCGACATGTCAAGTTGTCTTAAATATCAAACGGCTTCTTTACTTGTATAATCACATAATAGTAAAGTTATTATGCATGCATAAAGATTTAAAAGGAATGTATTCCTTGTCATGAAGCTCATTCACTTAATGTGTAAATGTTTTCATATATTCTTTATGAGGTGACAGTTAATGGCTTTGCCTTAAAAATCATTTATACCAGTAAAGTATAGTTATCACACAATGAAAAGTCGTTCAAAATATAAGAAAGAACGCGCGCGCGCGCTCTGTTTACCGTTTCGTTAATTCGATATCCAGACTGCTACAACGGTAAGCCGCTATTATTTTAGATGTAACTTTAGTATTTACAAAAATTATGTAATTTTTAACTGAACTGAACGTTCATACTTTCCTTTGAATACACGTGGCCCATTTAATGTTTTTCTTTTTAAGTGTTTTCTCTCTTGTGCTACTTGAAAGCAATGGGATCTAATTTTTTAAACTTTATCGCAGTCTTATACTTCACTTTAAATAGTATTGTTTAGTCATAAATTTCAGTATTTAAAAATGATACCATCGTTTTTTTTTCCATTGAAATAAATACAAAGTATGAATACGAGAAACTAGTCACTAGACTAGAAATAAAAAAATTGTCACAAGATTACAGCTTTTTGTAACGTTCTTTCATTTTATGTAATAGTGACAACTGCTAGTCAGTTCTAGCGATTTGTCTGAGAGAAAGATTGTAATATCATCAATATTAAAATATGTTATAGACTGGTGATATTCACAGTTTAAAGAGGAAGCCATCCTGCTGGCTTACAGAAGGTCGGTGGTTCTACCCAGGTGCTCGCTCGTGATGGGATAATGCACGGAGGGGCACCTGGGGTCTTTCTCCACCATTAAAGCTGGAAAGTCGCCATATGACCTATCATGTGTCGGTGCGACGTTAAATCCAACAAAAAAAATAAATAAAGAGTACAATAAAGAGAATATAGCAGCAAGTCTATGAATAAGAGAACCTATCACAGGAAGAAACAAATTTACAAATAGTCTATATCTAAACACTTTTTGGATGGATGCAAGATTTGTGGCTTCTCTCAAGGATTTACAACAAAATGACCACATGGCCTTTCACTGATACTCTTCAACAAGCCGTCTGTTGATATAGCTTTGTATGTATTTTATTTGAAACTAGAATACCAATTGGCCCATATTTATCAACGTATAAAGTCTGAAACTTAGACATAAGAATAACAAATTTTGACTTTGTCATAACTTTATTCATAGCAAATCTGTTCTGATAAAATTTTGCGGAGCTGTTTGTATATTCAGAATGATATTCATACACTGTTTCTTTGCAATATGTGGTACTTCAACAATGACAGAGTAAAAATGAAACATTACCATTTTAAAACCTCAGTCTAAGGCCCTGGTTGATAATTTAGATATTGCTAAAATTAAAACGTGTAAAAAATACACTTTGGAAGCAAGATACATAGAAATCTGCAGATATATTTAATATAAGTACGAACTTCAGTCAATTTTCTCATGTATGGAAGGGTTTTGAAAAATTTAAAGTATAGCACTATCATTGTTTTATATGGCTGGCAGAATAAATATACTTTATATCGGATACATCACTTAAGCAAGGCCCTTAGTTTCCTTACCTTAGTCATAAACTTAGAATTATTTAAAATGTTCTTAAAACTACTTTAAGAATATCTTAAATCATTTCAATTCTATTGCTCTAATATATCATTTATAGGACACGTTGTAAAAATATGCTTGCAATTTATATTTCGGAAAAGGAAAAGGAGCCTTTTAAAATTTTATGAAATTGTTACAACAACATACTGCTGTTTTGCTGACAAATAATTTATCAAAGTTTGATATGAGCCAAGTTTGGTATTTAAAATTCCTGAAAACATCCAATGTATCAAGAACCTATTTGGAAAATTACAGATTATGAAACTCCCTTAAATGAAGATAAGAGTATACAACATCTTTTTTACAACAATTGCTTGTTTGAATATCTGGATTTTTTATACATAATTATGTTTAGTTATTTCATGTTGCAGTTGATATCTTTGAATTTGTATTCATTTAGCCCTTGTAGAGTATGGTATGATGATGTTGATAATGATTACGACGAAGCTGATGATGAGGGTGATGATGAGGGTGATGATGATTAAATGATGGTGATACTAATACTATTACTTCTAATAATAATAATGATAATAAAACAACGAGTTTTACGAAGTGTATGGACGTATCATGACTTCTAGTTAACCAACTATAACACTCCAAACGACGTTAAACTCTTAGCGTTTATAACAGTGAAAACCCAAGAAAGTTACAAGGAATAAAAGAGAAGCAACGGAAACGAAATTTGACAAAAAGCCGTGTTTCCGCTTTTGTATGACTACTTTTTTTTTATTTCAGTACTTTTTGATATCGGAATTACCTGCATTGTCTGAATTAATGACACTGGCAAATATGACACTGATCTTATACAAATCATTGATTAACCTCGGTATGAATATATTATTGTATTACTGAGAACCTCACAATTTGAGATATTTTCGAAATGGAGAATTGTTCTAAAAGGAAATGGAGTATGAAATCGTGTAAATTATGAGTTTCTTAAGTATTCGAAAAAATATGAAAATATTTTTGAGTGCAGAGGTGTTGTTCAGAAAATACTCACGGTAAGCCTATGAAACATTTTATTCTTACTACTGCTCTGCATATATTGCATTTAAGTGATATCAAAACATATTAACCTGAGGCTCTTTTAAGAAGGAAATATTGTCTGCTTTCTGACTTGTAAAGGGTATAGTGCGTGCACGTGAAATATGAAACACAGGTTGAAATATAACATCAGATTTACAATATTTTGACTTGTCCTTCGTATTTGTCAAATGGTGTTGGAACAAATGATGATTCTTTTGTAAATTCAATTTTCCTAGTACGAATGAAAAATTAAAGCTCACAAATGAAATATCCGGTATTACACATTTGCCAAACAATCAACACAGGGCGCTTGGAAATAATATGAAACATGTAAATAATTTGCTCTTATTTGCACACATTAAGAAATACTTCTATTTGATCATTTAAAGAGATATGAATTACAGGTCTAATAATAGTGTTACTGCATTTTACTTGATTGCGTTATTACTTGGGTAAAATATGAAAGTTCGTCCTTGGTGGACTCGAACCACGAACATTTCGGTTAACGTGCAAACCAATTGAACCACATGGTATCCATGTGCGATTCGTAATGGTGTATTAGGTATTGTTTGTTTTTAGAGCT
This sequence comes from Mercenaria mercenaria, assembly GCF_021730395.1. Classification (NCBI taxonomy): domain Eukaryota; kingdom Metazoa; phylum Mollusca; class Bivalvia; order Venerida; family Veneridae; genus Mercenaria; species Mercenaria mercenaria. Next base: position 111,743,324 of record NC_069361.1, on the reverse strand, counting down.
CAAACAAAACTAAAACAGCGAAATTGATAAGGTTTTGTGGAGTTTCCACTTTTTCTATTTTATTATTCCAGCAGCGTTGTTTGTGCCGTGTGGCGGTCGTAAAAAGTCTCCCCGTACATTCAATCAGGGCTGTTATATTTCGATCTTCTCAGATCGTTCAGCACGACTTTTATATCGTGTTATTGGCACTGTTTAGTTTATCAGCTTGAACATTTCGGCCTGGGTGGTTCCAATACTTCCGCTTTCATAGCTTTGGGTATTGTACAGTCACCCCTTGGATATGGTGCCTGCTTTTCAATTTTGTCTTTTGGCACTTCCTGTGATATGCAGGTCCATAACTTAGATCCCCTTTCTAAATTCCAGTTTGTTTAGTCCTGCCCATTGTTTTCTCGTTTAGGGCAAACCCAGTATTTTAACTGGGGACCATAGGCCGCTTTTCATGGAATTACACGCTAGTGTATCATTGAAGGTTCCATGTGCACCGCCGTATGAATACATCTACGGATGTTTCTAAATTGATTTTTGTACTTGTAGCATGTGTAAATGTTGAGTTCTGTTCAACCCGGTGCTAGAGGGCGTGGACGGTAGCATGCATTTCCACTACCGTCCATGAACAGGCTCAATCAAACCGAGCCTGCAACATTTTCGTTTTTGTCGTGTTTGGCGGCCTGTGTAGTTTCCACTTTTTCTAATTTAACGATCACTCTCGGAGGTGGTTTGTTTAAATGCTATCAGTTGTCATTTCGAATGCAGTTCTAAGATGTTCAACTAATAATCCAGCATCGCGCTGGCAAACATTACATCAGCGAACAATACATCTGCTTGACAATTCAAGTGTTACAAGAACATGATGGATGGCATTTTTGTGCGCCTGTAATGTCTTTAAACTAAATGTTACGTACATTGCCTAAATATCAGAAACTAATACAGCAAAAGTTACTGACACCATAAACTTATTGAAACATTTCTGAAGCAGAAACGAATGAGAAACAATGTTTTGAGCTACACACGCTAGATTTTTTTAGTTTGATGTGTTTATTTAATCTAAATCATTTATTTGTGCAAACATTACTTAATATTTGTTTGTGCTTCAAATGTAAGATGATTTAACGTAAACTTGCTTCTAAGTTTGACTTATTTCCTTTTTTGGATGCTTTTGCAGTACCATTTATTTAAATCAGCTTGGGATTTTGCTATATAAATTGCATAAAAGTACTGAACTAATTAATTTCTAATTATTTCTACATTATACTGAATACATGCAATAAGGATAATCTTAGAGCTGTTTGCCTAACAACAACTGCTTGCCTGTCTCACCACAACTGCCTGCCATATAATAAAAGTATTTAGACGAAAAAAAAAACGGTTCTAAGATATTATTATCTAGATGAATATTATGGTTATCGTTTAGCACTGATGGTATCAACCAACACTCACAACAGACGGATATATTCCTTCTTTAGCTTAATGTTATTAAAAGGCGTGACAGCATCAATGAAATAAACAGGTCAATCTGACATTATCGCTTGTGGTCGCTTCACTTTGGCACACAAAGCAAACTCTAGTTCTGCTATATAATCCAGGAACACGGTTAGCTGAAAGGCGCAAACAAACTAATGATTCAAAGACGTTCATTACAAAATCACACATCAAACAATCTACACTAGCTGGGATAAGTATAACTCGCTGCCTGTTAAACGTATATGTTGAGTTATCTTTTATGTCATTTGATCCGCTATAGAAATAACTTATTCTACAACGCATAGACCAAGACGGAAAAGTTGTATGAATAGTTTATAAATCCGATTTCTTCTGTTTGTCATTAAGATTAGATTTAACTGATTATGCCCATTTGCAATCGTGTCTCTAAAGATTCCCTATAAACCATAGGTTAAAAGGGTTGCGTACAGAGACTGCGGGAGGTATTGATTTATTTGTATGAATTTTGTACTATATCTGTTTGATGCAGGGTAGTGGTTTAGCGGAATAGTCTGGAAACAGGCTTTGTATTTTATCCACAAATTGCCCCTTCCCCGTCCAGTAAAGGCTAAACATTTATTGAAACTTTTTTTCTGTACAGCATTTAGAATAATCTTTATTATACGTCCGAAAGGACGTATTATGTTATGACGCAGGTGTCCGTCTGTCCATCTGTCTGTCCGTCCGTTAGCAATTTCGAGTCCGCTTGGATGATTTCGAAGAAACATGACATAAATGTTCACCACATCGAGACGACGTGCAGAGCGCATGTTTTGGATGGTTCGCTTCAAGTTCAAGGTCACACTTAGAGGTCAAAGGTCATACGACTTTGTTTCCTGTCCGCTCTGTAACTCTTGAACTGCTTGTAGGAACTTTAAAGAAACTTGGTACAAAAGTTCGTAACATCGAGACAACCTGCAGAGCGCATGTTTCGGATTGCTCGCTTCAAGGTTAAAGTCACACTTATGGGTCAAAGGTCATACCTTTGGGCGTATATTGCTCCGCATTGCGGTGCTCTTGTTTCGTATGTTTACACTTGACAATTCAAATCTCATTCTTGCTTTGAAACGATAATCCAGCCATATAGGAAAATTAGACCCATCGATTTTTCGCATGAGTGAAAATATTTTATATAGCGTAAAGAAGGAGCCTTTTACTTTATTTAAATTTATGGGAAAAGTATTCTAGGTATTTTAGCTTTGCAAACGATGTGATAATATTCAATGCATTGTTTTTCTTTTGAATATTTTATTTTTAAAATGAATTTAAAAGAAAATGGTCTTTTTTTGCGTATACTTTATATCTGTCTATCTACAATTTGTAGATAGTAAAATATGGATAATTTGCTGAAATTTCTTCTGTTTAACAAAGTATAAATAGATTCGTATTTGCCCTTGAAGACCATTGCAAACGACTTAGTAATCTATATTTATTTAGCTATTGTTTCATATTAACTTCAGTTTTTTAGGTGAAGAAGAAAATGATCTTTTTTAAGCATTTTGCAGATGAGTATAGGTTTTTTTTTTCGTTATCAATCATGAACTCAAAGTTTGGGGGCCAGTAGGGGGACGGGGGCGCAGACAACTAAACCTAACCAGATTTTCCCTGAAAATTTTCGTACAACCAAAAAAAAAAAAAAAAGAAAAAGAAAACCAACAAAAAGACCCCCTCAAATCCATATCAGTACATCTCAATGCTCGTCCAAATAAAAAACCCAAAGCCATATCATCCCCCACACTCTCAAAATTGGGGGATGGGGCGGTCCACTGTCCCGCCTGCTCCTACGCCTATGGATATCTCGTAAACGAAAGGCTGATACAGTGCTTGCAGTTATAGATATGTAGATGTGAGTTTACGATTCCAACAAAATGGACACTGTTGCTATTAAATTATGTTGCTACATGAAAGTGTTCTTGAAATTGACCATCCCTATGAAGGTTTGTTATATCTCCGTTCTTCCTTATCAAATTAATATTATCACAGCTGATATCTTACTTTTAATTTCGCTGGGAACAAAATATCGCTATTGAAATCCTTTTCTGTCCATTGTCTATGTCGAAAAATGATAAGACAAGTCTTTAAACAATAAAGTGTGCCCGTAAAAACTCAAATTGCTTTCCTTAATGCAAAAATATAAAATATACATAATTTAAGGACGCTCGCTACAGTTTCGTAATTTTTTTCTCAATAATAGATTTTGATGAAATGTTTTGTATTAAAAGATCATGTTATGATGTATTGAAAAATGAAATAAAAATACTAGGTCACCAGCTTTGTTTCAATTTAATTTGCCCCTAGATATGGTGCTATTTTAAACATTTTCCTAAATTTCTGTAATCCTAAAATATATTTTAGTAAAGTACAATAATCAGCATAAATTTGATTATCTAAGCATTTTTATAACGGAAAACAATATATCTATTTGAAATATGCTCAGAGAAATCAAAAGAACATGATTTTGTAAAGAAAGGAATACTTGTTCAGCAGACCCAAGGGCTATTTTTGCATATTTTTGTCAGTTTTAAGTTGGTACTTCTGCTATTTTATCGAGTTTACATAATAGAATTTAATCAAACTCTGCACATACCTTTGGTTATGTCTACCTAATCTAAAACAAAAAGAAAATTGATAGGTCACCATATTAGATTTCGCATAAATCAAATTACAACGAAGTGGGATGTGGCGGGCATTTATACAACGCAGGTTGGTACGAAATACTCTTTCAGTGTTTGAGCAAATGACTTAGAAATATATATATAAAATTATCAAACGGCAGATTTCTTAATAAGCAGATTTTAAGGTGTTTCTGAAGCATTTTGATGGCATAGAACGATGAAAGTTTCCGCCTTTCTCCGAACAAAACCTATCGTTTACGAATGTACAGTACGGGATTAGAAACAGCTGTGACTCAATGCCGAGTTTGAGCGCTGGTATAAATAACAGACTCCAGTATATGTCGGATTGAAGCAATTTGAACTAAAAGTACTTTAAATGTATATATTTTGTAACCATGGTGATACTTACCCTAACCTTTAGTCAGTATATTATACATTTTGTACATTAAATGCTTAGAACATACAATAATTTGCGAATTTTTGCCGTACGCGACATTAGATGATTACTTCCGGGCATGCGCAGAAGACCGCACCAACTCTGCAGTGAGCTACATCGATCAGAAACACAACCAAATTGGCACGGTGTTGGGGTAAATTTATATCGACCCGTCCGGAAAAACTGTAGCGAGTGCCTTTAATAGCAATAGTGTTCATTTTGTGGTATTGAAAAAGTTAAATATGATTATAGGGATATGAGACAAATAAAATTTATATGAACAATAAAAATATATTCGTCCCTGGGTGGGCTCGAACCACCAACCTTTCGGTTAACAGCCGAACGCGCTAACCGATTGCGCCACAGAGACTTATATCTCATTATATTTGTGCGACATGTCAAGTTGTTTTAAATATCAAACGGTTTCATTAATGGTATAATCATATAATAATGTTGTTATTATGCATGCATAAAGTTCCAGATGTAAAAGGAATGTGTTCCCTGTCAAGAAGCTCATTCACGTAATGTGTGAATGTTTTCATATATTCTTTATGAGATAACAGTTAATTCAGCTTTGCCTTTATGTATCACTTATACATGTAAATTTTAGATATCTCACAATAATATGTCGTTCAAAGTACAATCTGACTAAAGTACATCTCCTATTACGCTACGCATAGGATCTGACAACGAGCTATTGATGGCCTCGTTCTGACAACCCTTCCGCTAGCCAATCAAAAGCTACCTTACAACATCCTGCAAGCTTTAAAACGCCTTGGGTTTTGATATCAACAATTTTTATGACAAAAGATGTCAGACAGCCGATTAGCTCAGTCGGTAGGGCACTAGCTTTGTAAACGAGAGGTCCCGGGTTCGAACCCTGGATTAACTGTAAATTTTTCTTACTCTTTGACATTCGAACAAGTTGTCTAATTGGTTCAAACAAATATAGATTTGCGAAAATGAATATAGCAATATTGGAAATCCAAAATATACAGAAGACGAATGTGAATGGGTCGTTCTCAGATCTTCGTTTAGAAGATCAAGTACTTTAGTCAGATTGTTCAAAGTATAAAAGAAAGACCGCACAAGAGTCCTTCGTGTACTTTGATTTTTGTAAAAATATAGTGGTTATAAAAAGTGCACCGGTAACGAGTAAAAATGTAAACATTGGACTCTGTCTAAGAATCATTGGAATGAATGAATGACAGTCAATCTTTGTCATAATACTGATTGGTATTATTTTATTTTATTGATAACATTCTATTCTCCTCAACTGATTAAATTAAGTAATTTATGTAACACACTGAAACGGGCGCACTTACAACTCGTTTAAATGGGTCAACCATGACTGGCCCAGTTTATAGGTTGGTCAGGGCTACAATATGTATTGTTTAGTAGTCGCAACTTGACCGCGATGGTTGACCTTTGGCTGATTATTCATATCGATTATTTCATTGTAGAAATAAGGGGTGATTAGGGTAGCCGTTTATATTTATATGGAATTAGTTTGTATACAGTGGAGTATGCAAAGAGATGAAGCGTTTTACGCACACTCCTTTTCAGTAATAGGTTGTGCCTCATTATGTATTATAATACAAAGGTCAACCATCGGGGTCAAGTTGCGTCCACTATATTTTGCCATGGAAATATTTCTATAAAATATATAAATGGACTGTACGAGGGGTGTTCCAAAAGTAATGTCACTTGCGTCGGTTCTCCTATACTGCAAATGTTCTGATCATTTTAACTTGCTCTGCCCTTCAAAATACTCTCCGTCAGCCTGAATACACCTTTTCAGCCGGTCAATCCTCTTTTGGAAGCATTGTTCATACTCTTCTATGGGAACACCCATCAGATACTGATAAACAGCAGATCCAAGGGCATTTCTCGATTTGTATCTCTTTCCAGACAAATGATATTTAAGTTTGGGAAACAGAAAATAGTCGCAGGGGGGCCAGGTCTGGCGAAAACGGAGGGTGTGGAAGGACGGTAACTTCTGACTCCAAAAACTCGGTCACAATGCGTGCATTGTGAGCGGGTGCATTATCATGCAAAAGTCGGAGGTACATAAGTCCTGTTTTGGGGCGGCGACTTTTGTAACATTTCTTCAATTTTCTTAGAACAAATTTTTTTATAGAATTTTCCTATAACCGTTCTGCCTTTTGGTACCGGAATTTGAATGATTGGACCCTTATGAGTGAAAAATTAAATACAAAACCTTCTTCACCGTTCGTATTCGTTTGGCAGTACTTGGGCGTCTCGCTTTTTTGGTGACCCAAATTCGGTTGGAATACTTCCGCTTTGGTTCAAAATAATAAACCCAGGTTCCATTACCAGTAACTATATTATCAAAAACCTTTTTGCTGTATTTTAGGTACATGTTCAGAAGTTTTTTTGCCATTGTTACACGGGTCCTCTTTTGTTCATCTGTTAACAAATGGGGTATCCATCTTGCATTTATTTTTCTAAGTTTTAGGTGTTTCTTCAAAATTCCATGAACTCGTGCTAACGATAAGTTTGTCAGTCGGGCCAATTGCCTTACGGTGAATCGGGCATCTTTTTTTTAGCAAATTGAGGATTTCTTCGATGTTACCTTTCGACGTAGTTGTTGCAGGACGATCTGTGCGAGCAGCATCTTTGAGTTGCTGCTGTCCGGTCCTAAATTTAGCTACCCATCTACTAATAGTCCTATGAGACATTTGACCTTTCCCATAAATGTCGCACACCTCACGGTGAATATCTACAAGCTTCATGCCGAGTAGCGACCTACCTTTTATGTAGGCCCTAATTTCAAGCACATTTTAGCTCTTTTCCCAGTCATTTTGTATAAAGTGTAATGATTACGCTATAAAGCAATGTACACTGTACCAAAGTCAGTGAACGTGTGAGCGCGATATTTACCTATGTTACGATCCAGTGATCGTTCTGTCGACTGGAGGTGGTTTTGTGTACACATGACACGATTTCCGCGAAATAAAACACAAATGACATTATTTTTGGAACACCCCTCGTACATGTCCACATGTACAAAACAGATATAAGCAAGTAGATGCGACATTCAGAAAATAGTTTAAACCTGAACGATCGTCCTTGTTTCGCTTATCATGAGCAACCAACATTTTGGTTAACTGCCGAACGTGCTGTCATGGTATAATGCTAACCAGCTGTGTTTTAGAATTTTTTGTTTTTAACAAACAAGTCCATTTTCCGAAACGTGATATGTAATATTGATGTCTATTAACCTTATGTGACCATTTTTAGCATTTTGCTCTACTTGACACTCGAGAAGTAGTAAAATTTCAAATTAAGGTTTGTTTATCGTGTCCTCATTTAAAGTGATTGTTTTTGGTTTAAGTCTATAGACTGATACAGTAAACTGACATGTTCCAAAAGTGTGTACCTGGATGCAATGGACAAAATAAAAAGCACACTTTGAAGAAGTGACATTTAATAAAAACAAAATAACACAATATCATATGAAGTTTATTAGTTATGCACATATAAATGTACAATATTGCTGATTTGTCAAATATCATCTTTTCTATCGTTAACGCGAAGAAGAAGAAGAAGAAGAAGAAGAAGAAGAAGAAGAAGAAGGTCTTTTCTATTACATTAAACTTTTAGTCCTTCGGTGTACAGAAATGTGTGCCTTGGCGATAGCAAAAATATAACGGATGGAGAATAGTTCAGGTTGATGAAATTTAAAGCTATTGTAATTATCACAAACTTTACCATTTATGTACAAAGAAGGGTAATACAGTCCCTGGCTCGCGGATTTTGCTTTTTCGCGTTACCACCGGCATAAATATTTGCCTTGAGTGGAAAATTGCGATGATTTTTTCACATTGAACGTCTGTTGACAAGAGCGAAAAACCGCGATGATTATATAATACACCGCAATAAAAGTATCACTAAATGCCCGCAGCGAGTCACGAGGAATAATCTCAGCGGGTCGCGGTGAATTGCGATGGATCGCGGTGAACCACCGGCAATCACCGCGAAATCCAGGTAAATTTTGTAGGTTAAATACATATAAACTCTCTACTGTTGTTACATGTATAATTGCATTAGTTTTTTTCTGTTAAAATGGACAAATAATAGGGTTTAAGAACAAATAAATAAAATTAATGTTGATATGTAATCATTTCATTAGTTTAATAATTTATCTATAGTATTTAACAAATTAAAATTTATTCCTATCTTACCTTCTGGATAAATTTCAAAATTTAAACGTAGGGCTTGGCGTCGCAATTTTGTAGTTTTAAGTTGAAATTTATTGATTTCCTGTAGAGGATAAATGTTTATATTCATTCGCAAAATAAAACAGAAATATAAGTAATATATAGCATTTCACAAAAACTGTCTCATGTCATTGTGGAGTACCGAGGTAGGAGAAACAAAAAATGACCCGTTTCACACTTGCAGGAAGTGTCACTTTTCATACTGTTTATTGTCATCAATATTTTAAGCATAGTCAAATACTGTATGATAAACATATTTGACACTTGAAACTTTTCTATTTTTGTAAAGAAGCAGTTGCACAATGTGATATGTATTATCAACAGACATTATATCAGGCATTTTTCTTTTATAGAATACTATATAAAATATATAAAGAAATCATTGTTTAAGTACTTTCTAAGTAAATCACTTTACATTTCGGCAAGGATGGTCACCTGTTTTTACCAAATTAGTTTTAAATATAATTTTATAATAAAATTTTATTAAATCTTTAGGCATAATAAAAATCAGAAATAAGAGTCTCATGTCCAGAAATTAGACCGTGTTTTGAAGAGTATTGTCCCTTGATTATTAAGCCAGATCGGTTAAATTTGGTTGTTTCCCTTTATACCATCTTAACGCGAGTATCGACTTTTGTTAATCTCTCTTATCTTGATAATCTTGACCTTACACTGGTTTTGTTAATTAGGGGTATTGCGACAACATTGCGAAACTTTTTACACAAGCGGAGTTTATACATTGCCCGAGGCAATTTGCAGTGTATTCCTCAAATTGGTGATTTTGAATGATAATCGGGTTTTTGTTTCAAAATTGAGAGCCGGGAAGGATATTCCCATTTTAGATATATATTTAAACTTTTGATTATATCTTTTAAGGGCAAAATATATGTGAATCATAAATTAAAAGTTAATGAATTAAAAAATAATTTTTGAAATTTAAATATTTTTATTCAAACATGTAATTTTAAATAACAGTTTTAACCTAATTTGACAAAGACGGAATTAGATCAACGTACATGTTTATTACCTGATATACATAACATTCTTATTTCTTCAAATTGGTGATTTTGAATGATAATCTGGAATTTGTTTAAAAATTGTCAGGAAGCATATAATTCCCATTACTCAACGTATTTTTAAAATGTGTATTTAATGACCTCCAGATTTGGCTAAAAATAATCTTTCTCTCAAATTGAAGTTTGTTAATACTAGAAGATGTGTTTTTGTGTCTAAAATATTTCGTCGAAACCAATAGCGCTATAGCGGAATAAGTGAATTATGACTTCAAAATATAGATTTTTTTTCGTAATCGAGACAGTTCACCTTGAGTAAAGCGTTACAATCGCTTTTCGATTTTCATCATATAGAAAAACAGCAAATTCTCAAGTATTTCCGTAATATATAGTTACACTTTGTCAGTAATTAAGTTTTAAAGCCTTCTTAAGAAATATAGCATTTATTTCCAGATATCTATAAAAGTATTTTTTCTTGTTGTCGAACGATCTGGAGGATAGTCCCTTTAATTTTTAAAATATTATTATGAGGGCGAAATATATTATGTATTTCGGGTCTCCTTGAAAATGTGTCTTTTCGATTTAAAAAAAGTTTTTAAATATTATGGATCCGTGGCCTATAAATGCATTTTACTTTACAATAATGTGAATTTGTATTTTGAACCGTAAGATAAATTATCAAAATTTATAACTCCATATCCATAATTTAGATTTTAACTTTAAAGTGTTTATGCAAGATCGAATGATAAAGTTAATTACAAAACGCATACGTTAAATTGTTAATGAAAGAGCCGTAATAATTGTCCCTTTAGGCCGCGGGGCATGTCAGACAAACAGATACTAATCCAATTAGAAACGGTAATAAACAGAAATATGTCAGCATTCGGTTAACTTATTGTCAAACACGTTATTTGACTTTATCATACATATATAATCATTACAAAAAGATAAATAAGAAATTTTTAACAACAATATTATAATACTTACAAACAAGAAACATAAAATTTACAACCGACCCAATGGACTTGTTATATTTACATGTACAATATTCAAGTTTAAATATGAACATGTAGTTTTATGTTAATCAACTTTATGTTATGTTACGTTTTAATGCAATAAATAATTCTGGTAGTGAAAATGGTATTAAATGAATTAAAAAATGGAATATTCTTATTTAAACATGTAATTTAAAATAACTTTATTTTTATTTAATCTGACAAAGTAATGACATTAAACTCGGAATTAGATTGACACACATGTCTATCTAATTCAGTTTATCCGGTGTCATCAGTACACGTGTACTGTGATGGGCAAAATTTTCCAAATTAGTAAAATCAGTGATATTCAAACGTTTAGGGAAGCAAGAAGACATAAAAATAATTTAAAAATAAACTCATTGAAAGAAAGATTAACTTTTCTAGTTTACTTCAATAACTTAGTAAATGTTGTGAGATGATTATAAATATAAGAATAAATCATTCTAAAAGACCATGTAAAGCTTAAAATATGTCATTTCCTACAGAAATCAATGGGACTCGGGATCAAAATTAGTTACTTATTTCAAACGCTTAGGGAAGCAAGAAGATCATATTTTATTTTATTAAAAATTATATTGAAAGAAAGTACAAATATTGCAGATTACTTCAATAACTTAATAAATATTGTCAGATGATGCTTTTGATGTCATTTGATGTGTTAAAGATTTTCTCCTTCTATATTTCAATAGGCGTAAATTGACCGATAATGGCTAATCGATACACCCGATAACCTGTTAGATTTCTGGGTATGTTGTGTTTTCGTTTTCGGCAATGGCCGACTCGTATTTTATCCAATTTTAGCTAGTTTTAACAGTTTTAACCAAATTTTACACAGTTTGTACATATTGTACATAGAACAGAAACAAAGGTAATAAAACCTTAATAAGAAATAACTTTAAGAAATTCAGTAGGAATCACAGGCAGTAAATATTATTTAAAGTAAAGTTAGGCCAGCATTTGAAGATAGATGTTAGGGACCTATGGTGACATAAACAACATACAGAGCAGGGTAATAGGTATAAGAAAGAAGTCACCATAGGAAAATCCAGTAGTGAGGAAGTACAGTAAACAAGCAGACGACGACAGGCAACCGAAAGCAGGCAACAGGTAAACAGGTAAATTTTAGTTAAGAATTATACCGTGAAATTGAGGTGTCCCGTACACAGGAAATGCGTGTAGAGCTTTTATTATCCAAAAGATTTGCTTCAAACTTTCCACATCGTTAAAAGATAGATACAGCAAGATTGTCAGGGCATTTTCATTAATGTATAAACATTAAACTAAACAAAATTACATAAAAACGGTCGATTTTCAGTAAAATTACCGGTAAAATTACATACCGCGCGGTCGTAAATAGCTATTATGTCTAAAAAGTAAATAAATTGAAATCAATGCGGAAATTAAATTTGAACTTTCGGCTAGAAAAGGCAAAAAACAGAATTAAAAAATCTTTAATAATAAAAAAAAAATGCCGTCAATTTAAAAACATACAGTAAAGCGAAATTGTAACCATAATGCGAATAGTAAAGTACATGGAGTAACATATTTATCGATATGACATATACACGTGGCGTGTAATCTAAAAATAAAGCTGTGAATGGAAGGTATCGGACGTAAATACATTGTTGTTATAAATGTGTTTTTAAAGTTTTAATATATTTTAAATGTTTTAAAGTTAGTGAATAAAATAGTAGTGCATACACTTCAGCTTATGAGCAGTGGCAGTCTTTTTCTTGCGTAACGTAACAAATTTCACCAAACTGTTTCCAAAATAAATATAACAAAACAATGATGCGAAAAAAAAGTAAAATGGCATTATAATTGTATTCAAAGCGCATCTATAGCTTATCAGTGTTGTATATCTCTGTGTTGTTTTAACGCTCTTTATTTAGTGGCAGTTCGGGGCCAGTAAAATGGACAGATGGATCGCTTTTTTTTCTAATTTCATAAAAAGTTAGTTTATATAATGAAAACATACGTATTTCTGTTGGAGTTTAAAGCATTGACTTAAAAATATTTTTATGATATTTATTTTGCATCCATGGAAAATGTATCTGTTATCATGATAAATATTTCTAGTTTTTATTAAATCAATCACTATTATTGCAAATGTTTCATGAACATTATCGGGTAGAAAGTCAATTCCGTTTTAAATGCAGATACTTTATATACATGATTATAAAATCATTTTCGATTTTTTTTTAATTTAACTATGTAACACCTTCAACGCCTTATTTACATGTAGCAGACTTGATCACTAAAATATTACAGAAAGCTGTAAATATATGATTTTTAAACTCGTAATCTGATAATATCTGAACAAAAAATAAATTCACTATATAATTGAGCCGCGCCATGAGAAAATCAACATTGATAGTGACTTTGTGACCTCGCAGTCTAGACAGGATTCAAGCTGTTCGCTTTCATAACCTACTGCAGTAAGAGAAACAGTTAGCGAACAACACAGATCCTGGTCAGACCGCGCGGATGCGCAGCCTGGTCAGGATCCACACTGGTCGCAAAGCTACTTTGTTGGTTTTCTCAAGGCGCGGCTCATATTATGCAAAATCCCGGAAAATAATAGGATATAAGATAACGAAGTGAAATCTTCAGTTACCTCATCGTTAGTTCTAATAAGTCCTTTAATTCCTGATCAGTTTCTTGTTATCACACAAGTATTTTACAAGAAAATGCGAAATTTAATTCGTCCGTTGACGAAGTGCCATTATAGGTTACTTTTTAATTCCAGCGTAATTCTATAACTTTTAAGTTAAACACAGTATCACAACTATGTTGAACAATGACAAGTCTTTAATTTTCACGTGTACCTTGACTAGTAGCATTTTTATCGGGTAACGAACTGATCAGTAGAAAATTTAGAACATGACATGAAACACTCAAATAAGTAATCAACTATAGTTAAATTCATATCTCGGAATTAAAACAAATGGGCATCATTGAATTTGGGGCAATTGCCGACCACAAACCGTTAATGAATGAAATCAAATTTTCGTTGTGTGATGTATTTTCGCAACTCAGCCATCAACATCAATTACTTCAACATAAATAGTGTTTTATTAAATATTGTTGCAATATTATTCAAAACCAAAATCATCTAGTTAAAATGAATTAGTAATTATAGTATATGAGTTCAATGAAATTACATAACGCCGGAATTTTAAAAGCAATGACAGTCTTTTGTGCATTTATGAAATTATAGAATTTAATGGAAATTACACTTGAAATAGAATAGTTAGAAGATATAAATGCTTGCAAAATACAAAATATTATTTATTTTCATCTTGTCTAAATGAATTAACAAATTATACAGTAGTACATGTATATATACATGTATTATACAAGTTCAAAGACATAATGATATTAAATTTCATAACCCTGATGTTTTAAAAATATAATCCTTGCATTTATTAAATTATATGAGTTAATGGAAATAACACCTGAAGTGGAAAAGTAAGAGGAAATAAATGATTCAAAAATATAAAAATTGTTTAATTTCTTCATTTCCTATCCCATCATAGTGTTGAAATTTTAAATTAACTGTATACATAACAACAAGCTACTGCATTTACCTGTAAATCGCGGCGATTCATCGCAATTCACCGCGAACCACCGGCACTTCATCGCGATGCGCCGCGACCATCATCGCGGGACACCGCAATCGATTTTATTGCATTTGGTCGCGGCGGACGCTGTTAAGGTATTAGGCCCCTAATAGTAATGTTTGAAAAATGGCATTTCCTTGGTATATTCTTACAGCTGACCATGCTTCCCACTGTGTTGCAAATTTTTAAAAACTTTTACCGTGCCGTATTTTATAAATTTTGTGTAATTTATGGTATTTCCTCAAGCTCAAGTAGAGACAAATTTGAAAGTGGCGACCTTTATCCAAAACGTTTGCAGATAATAAATTATACCATTATTTTTTATGAAAGAATCATCAAACTATTGGTAAACAATTATAAAACTAAATCAAAGGCCTGAATGGCCTGAGTCGGCTAATGATTGATGTACTGACAGTATAGTCTACCAGTCTCAGTTTGTTTTTAGTTTTTTTTTCTTAAAATTTCATAACACAGCTCGATATTTACCCAAAATATTATATCCGGATACGATTACACTTTTCTCCAGTTTGAACAATATATTTTACAAATTGTGATGATACGAAGACATTTAGCAGCAATTGGCAGTATCTGACATTGAAGTTTACGGTTAAATTACCTCTTATTTAAATCTTTTCATAAAAAAGTTGTTTTGTTTCGCCAAACATAGACGATCTACTTTCGATTTCAAAAACTACAAGAAAATACAATTTAATGTTTCGCCGATTTGTTTATTTCTCGAAAAATAAGAATTAAAATCATTTTTAATATCTGTAGTAACTAAACAAACCAGTAAGAGCTTCTTCTTCCGATAATTTATCCGTTTACTGACTGCAAAATTCATGTGTGTGTGTAGAAGCCAACGCATAGTTTATAGAAATCATACGATGCGTGTATACGTTCAATGTGGGAGAATTAAGGCTGATCGGGATCGGCTATGTTACCTAACGCATCCAGACGATTCAGATTTTGTTTTTAAAAAAGCATTGTGTGCATTTCTGTAATTTTATATACGTTTAGAAATTATTAGACATGCGTATTTGTATTATTTCTATACGTAATTTACGCTAATACGCATCTTATCTGGAGCCCTGTGGAACTATTTTTTGTCTTTCGCTGGATGTTACGCAAGCTTTGTAAGCCTGCGCAATTCATAAAATGCACATTTATGCTTAATGAGTTACATTCGAGTATTGCACAATTACAAGTCATAAATATGACAGATTACATGGTATATTGGTCATAGCAAAGGGAATTCACGCAACTTAACTTCATTCTTGCAGTGAACTGTTTGAAGTTTGAGAAATCTAATGGAACTACATCGCTTCACTGTGTTATTTGGTCCATTTAGACTTAGAGAATCGCTGGATAGCAAGGACTCGTCAAAACGATTACATCGTTTAGCCGACTCAAAAGTAGAAGTGTCAGTATCATTTTTTCTAGGGTGCCTCAAGTAAACGGATTTAATGAGACAGAATTCTATCTCCAGCATTGAAAAATTAAGGTCGAATCCTGCTGGTCTGTTTTGAAGTTTGCTCACTTCATTCAAAAATAACTGTGGGACAGAAGTAAAACCTACCTACATTTCTTCAACAAAATGTAATCTAAGGAATGCAGGCAAATTAGAGAACTTTTACCGCACGTAACTCAGTATTTTTAAAGATGTCTAACTCTACCCCTTCTATTTCAGAGGTAAATTCGCTATAAACAGGAAGAAATCGCTTATCAAATGAATATTTTCCACTTCTGTACAATAAATCAATAACAAGTCTTGAAAGAAGTTAAAACTTACTAGAAAAAAAAAAGAAAAATAAGAAAAAAAAACTTGGGTCCCAGTGGGGCTTGAACCTACGCCCCCCTTAAAATTGCAGTCAAAGTAGGTGTATTGTAGAAACTGAATACTCTTCAAAAAGGAAATACTCTATTATGGGCCTAATACCTTAAATGTATTGCGGAGATGCATGAAAAAACCCGCATCCCCGCGGCTCAGGAAATTGTCCGCGCTAGGGTCCAATCGCGGGGAAGCGCGGACTTTGAAAAATCCGCGAGCCAGGGACTGTATTTGACCTTAGTAGATGCTTTTTGGCCGGACAAATGAAATTGATAGATAATATACGTATTCATGACATTTTGTTTTTCGTTTACGAGTTTGTAATAATTTACTAATTTTATAATCATTTAATTTCTAAAAACCATTTAGTGCACACACGCACACGCACACACACACACGCACGCACGCACGCACACACACACACACACACACACACAATGAAAATAGTGCTCGCTTTGCTAAATTTAGCGTGATAAGACTCTAATGTTGGCAAACCCTACCTGTGTTTCAGACCCTTCTGTTTCAGTATATGTAAGTTGAATTAATCATACATTTCTGAATTTGTTAAAATAAACTTGCCACTCCACTCTATGATTTGTGAATTTGTATTGAAATTTAAAGAAATAATAAACGATTGACGTAAAAGTAAAATATATTTCGTCCCTGGGTGGGCTCGAACCACCAACCTTTCGGTTAACAGCCGAACGCGCTAACCGATTGCGCCACAGAGACTTATATCTTGCCCACGTCGTGTTTGACGTTTCATTTGTCTGAAATATCAAGCAGTTTCATTGCATATATATTTATGATAGTGTAATAATCATGCATGCATGCAATAAATGGATGTATTTCTTCTGACGAAGTACATTCACACAGTGTGAAAAGGTTTTAATATGCTTTTATGAATCATTTGCTCATTTGTCTAACGATATTAATTTGGAGAGTAATCTGTATCTAACAGTATTAAAGCCTTTAATCAAAAGAGTTTTATTGTTATCTTAGTTGCCCAAAGCTAGGAATTATTCTCAGCTTTTTAAATACTGTCTTATCAAACAGGGAAAATTACAATAGTTCATAAAACAATTAAACATAAATTACTTTTGGGGATCTTACTCTGTGTAATGGACCTTTTACTTCCTGAAATAATTCTTTAACAAAATGTACTAGTTAAAATATGCTAAAATGTTGCTTAATGAGACCGACGACCTTTAAGAGTCAATCAAGTCTTGGTAAAATGATGCAGATCAGCTCTTAAAGCGAAATGTAGGTATTTTTGATGGTTACATTTGACAATTTTACTTAATAAACTAAAGGAAACAGAAAGGGACAGAACGTGGCTTAGCTCGTCTAATCAATAAAAAGAGGTGTCCGCTAAGAAAGTGTTAGGCAAAGAAGGTATAAATGTATGTATATATTAAATAGCTAATAAAGACGGCGATAAAACTCGCATGGAAAGATGATATCTCACTCACTGCTGTAATAGTTCTGTCTTAAAGTATTCCCCATTGTATCTTTAGACACATACTGATTTTGACATCGATTTTTCAAAAACAAACTTTAAGCAGAACATACAGACGCTAGATTGATTTTAATACTTCCTTTTCGTCTGTTGAATTTGTTAAATCTATGTTGCTTACTTGTACGAGCATATATAATATCTTATGCAAATCTGTTTAGTTTTAATTTTAAAGATTTGAAAGATATAAATAAAAGATATCTAAATGAAAAAGCATGCAATCTCTGATGAGAATGTTTACAATTGCTTGTCTCGCTATAACAATACTAAGAAATAGCAGAAAAACGATTATTTGATCTTGAACGAACTCTATGCCGGCATTTCCCATGGCGACAGCATCATAGGTCAATGAAAACAGGAAGAGGAATGCTTTCTTATCTAAATGTGATTATCAGTTGTCATACAACAGACTATTCCAACAACACCCTTTGTGATATACAAAGAAAACACCAGCATTGCTGTACAGTCATAACCCCCATTGTATGAACTTGCTTTGGGCAATGACATTAGCCCTCTATAATACGGCAAACAATAACCAGATAGAACATATAAATTCTGAATACTGAAGTCGGAAAATGGAATTAAACATCTGTCAAACGGTAATAAGTTACCGGGTAGAACTTACACATTCTCAGCTCTATCAAACCAGTTTGTTTTGCATGTATGGAAACATTTAATCTTGAATTAAAGAAACATTCACTCTAGAACTATGCAGTGTAACAAATAAAATTTAATCAGAATAAAACTCCGCGAAAGTTGATTATACATTTAATTGAATAAGGTATAAACGCTTAGGTTGCGTTACACAATAAGCAGATTCGTATTTACTTATTTCAGGGTCTTGCCTATACGAATGTAGCCTAAATTCCATACAAATTCAACTTCGAATTGGAAAAACCATCTTTAAGATATTACGAAATAGTAAGGAAATGAACGAAACAAATTGAACAAAGTGCAGTGCATATAATCAAAACACAGGACTACTCCATAAGTTTTGCCATAAAAGTTCTCCCATGTATCTATACTTTCTAGAGAGCTGTTATCTAATAGCATTACAGTGCATTAAATCCGTCTTTATTGTTCACGGTTGTACTATTTCAAGAAATTCCATACGCTATGTATGTCATAAAAGCCTGTGTATGTCATAAAAGCAATGACTGAATATGATTTACAAACGGATGCTTTCCTAGGTTGTGATTTTATGTGATATTTATGTCAGATTCACTTCAGATTTGGATCTTGGCAATAGCCAAAAAGAGATTATAGAATTCAAATGAATCAAGAACATGATGTATGTCGTCTGGAAGAAAAAATGTCTTTGCGCGACAGTAAGGTCTTAAAGCATTGTGTATGTCTTAATACCAGACACTGAGGCAGCAAAGATTATTTGATAAAAAAATGAAACAGCGTTTGAGGAGAAACCAGAATGATACAATAATTATACTGTAGACATAGTAACGATTTTCCTTAGATGAAACTTTTGAATTAATAAAAGAATACGTTCAGAAGTACTGATATTGCTCCAAATTATATGAAAACTCGGGTGTCAATGTTTGCTACATCAAGAATCAAACAGATGTTATAAAAATATATTGTATAAACACTACTATTGTTCGACAATAAAGACTTTTTTTTCAACCCTTCACTATTCAGCAAGAAAAATTGGCAGTTTTAACAGAAAAAGAGTTGCTACTGAAAATGTGCATTATTTTTATGTACTTAAAAAGAGCATTTTTATTTAACAGAAACTTTAACATATGACCTATGATCAGGTATGTATAACATGGTAATTTATTATGAATTTAGGCAAAAAAGCAAGTAATGTGTATCGCGATGCGGACTTACTGCTCTCCACTCAACGAGCTCTCATGTCTTTTCCAATGAGACCCAGTTACAAATTATTGAAAATTTTAATAAAACCTCAAGATACCTTGATGATATTTTAAATATGGATAACGTACATTCTTAAAAATGGTGAAACACATTTATCCAAAAGAACTGAATTAAAACTAAACAAAGCTTATACCTTGGATTTAGTAGTGTCATTTTTGGCCTTACATCTAACAATTGTTTATGAAAATTTTAAAACAAAAATACGTAATATATGATAAAAGAGATGATTTCAAATTTGTTATGGTCAGTTTAATCATACTATATTATGTTTATACTACAAAAAGTAGTTACAATAGGATTAGTGCTATAAGAAACTATGTAAGGATTTCACTAAATTTTACTACAGATATCCCGAGCTTTGAAAGAAATATAACAAAACCTCTTACACGTAGTCTTACACAGCCGGTATACCACGGGATGTAGATTGTAAACTTCAGACAAAAACTTACCGCTTATTGTAATCAAATATCTGCAAGTTTATCAAAAGAGGAAACAATGCAAAAAAAAAAAAGCGTAAAGCACCGTTCATGTTTGACGAGATTCATCTACAGTTATACCGCTACGAGCTCTGTACGAGTAGGTTTTAAGTCGACTTTTGGCAAACTCGTACGGCGTCCGTACGGACACCGTTGACTTGTACGAACGTCGTTCGAATTTTTTTAACTCGTCGTGAAAATGTTTCACCGAGCTCCCGAGTTCTCTACGAGCTCGTTGAGATTTTCGAAGCGGGATAAGATGAGGATTAGTTGCGATTTTTCAACTGTCTGGCGGATGTCAATGAAAATGCGCTGCGGTTCCTTACGGGTCGCTGCAATTTCTTTCGATCTCTTACGACTGAGTTACGTTCTGCTGCGATCTGTTACTGGCGTCAGCTGAACATTTTCGGATATTATTACACACACGGAACGCTGGTGCTTCTAGTTCCCATCATAATTCAGCCAGAGTTCTTCAAACAGTAAACTTGTGTTGTTTATTAACTTTACAACAACATGTCACGTAAGAAGAAATGTCGGCCACCTCGGTCAGAGTGTAATTCTGTGAGCAGAAGCAGAAGGGGGAGAGGAGGAGGCAGGAGGGAAGTACCAACCCCACAGCCACAAGAATGACCACAACATGAGTTTCAAGTCCAAGTAAATGTGCTTTCTGAGGAAGGTGTTGCCTCCCAACACCCTGAGGTATGTAAAACTTACTCAGCTTTCTAATCATTTACTCAGTTTTTCAAAAACTCACTACACCAATTCTGTAATTTTGTGGAACATGTTGTTGCATTTCTTGTGCAAAGTATGTTAGCTTTCTAGAGAATTTAGTGTGTCATTTTATCTCTATTTCTTATGTAATAAGGTATATATCTTTCTAATGTTCTGTTTCATATGTACCTTCAGGAGTAGTATTGTGTACCTCAGCCATCAGCACAGGAACCAAAAGATGACGCTCAGACGTCAATGATATGACGGGGCAAGCGGCACAAGATCAACGCACTCATCCTTACCATGGAACAGCATGGAACAGCAGGATTCCATCAGGGATTTTGAGAACGAATGCCTCTATGACAAGAGACATCATCAGTACCACACTGTTGACAGGGAACTGAAGAAACAGGGAGTCAAAGGCATTACTGGTGAGCAAATTGTTCTTTTTATACCCCCACCCAAGGGGGCACTTAGAGTGGCTCTTTTCCGTCCGTCCGAAGTTTGTGTCGCACATATCTAAGTAAGTATTTGACCTAATGTCATGAAACTTTATAGGAATGTTGGTCAGCCTTAGTTGTGATGTACCTCCATATGTTCGACAGGGGAACTGAAAATGAAGTATATAGTTCGTTTCCAAAATATTTCACGTATTTCGTTAGCTTTAGTTGTAATACAAGAATACCATGTTAATATTATATACCGGATGTTACTTAAAAATCAACCAAAGGTTAACTTTACTATTGTATTCATGTACTAGTAAATTTCTGTTAACCATCTTTGAAGTTTACATGTTTTAATATGAACTTGTATTCTATACCATGCTACCTCTTTACTTTGTATATTTGGTATAAACTATTCGTATTCGTTTGTGTTTCACTGTTTTACAGGGCCCAGGCTCAATACCTGGGTATATGGTATGCGCACGGACTATAGCTAGCTCACCAAATAGAAAGGGAAGTCAGGCGCCGGTGTCCCAGACAAGACTAAACTGACTGCCAGGATGAAGTGGGTTCTAGAGAGATGGGACCTCTTGGGAGAACACATTTACAGAAGGAATCCGGGAGGAAAGGAGGTGAGAGGTTCTGTAATTAAAGGCAGTGTACCATGGAGGCGGGTATTTGTAAAAATGTAAGTACTTTTTTACCGTGGGTTTTGCTTCGAAGTTTCTTGTGTGTATGTAACAGGAACTTTAAACATGTACAATTGTATTTCTTTTGGGTTGGGTTTAAACTCACTCAGTCAGTCGATCTGTCAGACCGTCATGTTTCAAAATTAATTTACGTTTCTTCTGCTTTCAGTTTGGAGCCAGCGTCGTGGAGGAGTATCCAGAGCGTGCGCATTCGCAGGACACAGCTGATAGAGAAGAGGAGGAGGACATGCTGTGAGATCCCTACCCAGGACACCACCCAAGATCCAGGCAAGGAATCCACTTCTAGAACACATGTCAAAAAACAAGGAAGAATATCCAACAGGGAAAGCCACGTTCTTAAAACGCAGTCTCCCCAAACGCAAACCCAGCTCGCGGACGCGCACACGATCAACACACTTAAACGAACACCACACACACAAAGCAAAAACAGAAGGACAAAATAAACAAATAAAGAAACACAGTGGGGCACCGCCTTGGAACGGCCAGTGGCAAAACCACCACTGGGGAGCTTACTGACAAGAGGCGCAGGAAGATGCAGGTGAAGGATTTTGAGACTATTATGGTGTACTACTTGCAGCAGACGCGTTTTATGCAGGAAGACTTGAGGTCGGCAATCCAACCACATGGAACCAAGATCCGGAGCGGGCGGCTCCACTGCCTGGTTTTCCACTGCCGGCGCAGCTATTCACCCAAAGCTGTGGGATCAGTTCCAAACTGATTGTCATACTTTGATCAGGCGTTACAGGGATCGCACCAGGCAACTCCAGGCGCATACATCAGCCTTAGGCACTACAGGTGCCACTGTCCCTCCTGGACTCAGTTAACTCTCACCCGAGCAGCAACAGGAGGCAGACTGTCATGCAGCGTGGTACTGGTTCCTATTCTACACAGCAATGTCCCCAGGGAATGTTGCCAGAGTGGCAGTACAAATTTCAGCCACAACCTTGTCATGCGTTACCCCACCACCCCACCCACCCAGTATGACGATGAGCTTCCGCAGCCTTTGACCCTCTGCCTCCCTTGGTGCACCTCCAGCTGATGAAGCTATACCATCATCTGCACCGCTCCTGTCTGCAGACGTGAGTGTCACTTCCTCATCCTACAGTCACTGTCTCCACTGTCTCGGCCATTTTGAGTCAGAATGATTCCACATGGTCTACGTCAGGACCCGAGTTTGGGCGGATGATAGCTGTTCCCTTTACTACTGCTTCTGCCAATCAGTCATCATATGGGACACCCCAGAGGCCATCAGGGGCTTTCGGCTCTGATTTTTCCGACATTCTGCAGAATACATCTGGACTGTCACAGCTTGATAACCCTCAGTGGTTGCAATATTCTTTAAAGTGACTGAAATTTTCTCTTGAGTGACTGAATTTTGATTTTGATTTATAATTAAAAAAGTAAGTACTTTAATATTGTATTATCACTTTTGAAAACATGACACTATCTCTTCTCTTGTAGATTAAAATGTACAAAACACGAGTGTGTTAAAAAATACATAAACATTTCAGTACAAAGAGAAAAATAATCAGTGCTGATTTCAATAAATTGATATTTCTTGTACAAGCTTATTTTACTTCTAAAATATATAAAGTTATAATAGAAAATGAATGGTCCCATTTGGTAATTTGTAATAAATAGGAGTTGATAATTGAAATTCCAGTCAATTTGTATATATTCCAAACTTAAAACTAGAACTGTCACAGGAGTGACGAATAATACCCACAACATACGGCCTTTTCACAGAAGTATGGCAACCATAAGAAATGTGGTTTATAGCTAAACAGAGAAAAGTAGGAATTTCACAGGTCGCTCAACACGACAAAAACGAAAATGTTGCAGGCTCGGTTTGATTGAGCCTGTTCATGGACGGTAGTGGAAATGCATGCTACCGTCCACGCCCTCTAGCCCCGGGTTAAAGACGAACTTTACATGTATTTTATGATGTTAAACCTGTGTACCAAAACTTATTAAAACCTGTCAAGCCTTTCATGAGTTACTGTCTTGAAACCATGAGTTTGGAAATTATTTTAGTTGGAAAGGGCCATAACTACGTCAAAAATGGTGGTTTGTAGGCAAAATCGAACTTGACCTGTATTTCATGATATTACGCCTGTGTACCACAATTTATTTCAATCTGTCAAGCCTTTCATAACTATTGTCCGGAAACCATGAAAATCAACGGACTGACGGACGGACGGACCGACCGACAAGCTCAATTCTATTTACCACCACCAAAACTTCGTTTGTGTGGGTACCAATATCAAAAATATTAAAAGCATTCTGTCCCCATTTTCACCTTACAAGGAAATGTTTCCAGTAACCCCAACCCCTCCCCTTCCTGCAATTAGTATTTTGGAAACAGAATACTAAACTCATCTCATTACCCCGTTGCATTGAGTGGGTAATAGTTAGGAAATGCTACTCATCGATTTGAAAGAAACTAAATGTGATACGTCGGACAAACGACGATCCTAAAAACTCCCAATGAGCCTTTGGCTCAGGTAAGCTAAATATAAAAATAAATAACGTCAAATGTGTTTAGTAAAACATATTTATTTAGTTCTGATTGCCCATCATTTAGACACAATAATAATAACAAGCAACATAAGTTACAAGTTTCTTCTGTGAGAATGTGGGTGGCCCTTTGAAGGACCTTTTTATTTTCTAAGTTCCAAAGTTTACACCGCCATCCGGTCTTGCCAAGGTAGTTTAACCGCAGGTCAATTTAAGCAGTGCTTAAGGTAGAGCATCACCTCTTTCGCCCTTCTCGTATTCACATTCCCGCCAATAGCCTGCATGTCTTCCATGTCTACATTATTCCTCCAGGCTCCAGGGACGAGGTTGTGCTCCTCATTCTCGTCATCAAGTAAATAGTTGTGATGTCTTGGATACCGGATCCTCATGAGGTTGTGGAGACAGACGTACGCCTTGACAATCTTGCCCCTGTGTCAGGGTGTTGTTGGAGAGTGGTGCGCAAACATCTAAATCTCTGGACCAGAATGCCAAAAGCATTCTCCACAACCCTTCTGGCTCGGGAGAGGCGGTAGTTGAAAATCCTCTCCTCCCGGTGAGTCCCCGCTTGGCGAATGGTTTGAGGAGCCAGGTCTTCATCACCAATGAACCAGTACGGCATTGGCATGTCATCTTGGGGAAGGGGTGTTGCAAGGGGGGATGTCCATCAATCCCTCTTCAACACACTGCTTGAGTTCATATGCATTCCATATCTGTCTGTCTGATGCTCCGCCAGGTTCCCCAACATAATTTACATCTTTCTATTAACGTAATAACACAAATGTGTTCTAAAAATTTGAGAGGAATTGCCATTTCGAAAATTTACCCGGAAAATATACTATTACTTGCTACTACTTTTTAATCTTTTAGTGGCCTTTTATAGGCATGTAACAATCGCAACACATAAGGTATAGGGTTAGATACTTTCGAAATAAAATGAATTCAGAGACTACGAATTTTAACAAAATATATGTAAAATTAATGTTTTATAATGATCATATCAATTTATTACTGTATGCAGAAATAATGTGACACAAAGTTATGTATCAATACAACATGTTTAAAGGCAGCAGTGTCCGTTGTATAGTGTGTAAAAATGTTATGATCTCGGTATACAA
The DNA here is from genome assembly GCF_021730395.1 of Mercenaria mercenaria. Classification (NCBI taxonomy): domain Eukaryota; kingdom Metazoa; phylum Mollusca; class Bivalvia; order Venerida; family Veneridae; genus Mercenaria; species Mercenaria mercenaria. The sequence goes on along the minus strand of NC_069361.1, from coordinate 111,717,668 downwards.
AAGAAAGATTAATACAACACATCATAGCATACTGACTTGCTAATATTTGACGATCAGGAAAAATTTCAGTATGTTTCCCTAATCAATCAATGTGACACTTTAACATGTTTACATGTTTTAAATGAGAGCAAAAAATGTAGACGTCCCTGGGTGGGCTGGAACCACCAACTTTTCGGTTAACAGCCGAACGCGCTAACCAATTGCGCCACAGAGTCTTTTATACTCGTACATAGCGACATGTCTTATTTGATGACTAATTTGCCGACTCTCATACTATAAAATAGTGTGAATGAGAGCGCATTTTATAATATCGGTGTGTAATTAAGTATTTAAATTTTGTTAATTTATATACCTTATACAGTTAAGTAGACAAGCATGTTTTCAAAGTAACATACCATTATCTAAACAAATATGATATTGAAAGAGTTTAGACACTCACAAATAATAAATTAATAGTTTCAAACCTCTTATTTTTTCTGCCAATTTACCGAGGATTTTAAAAAGTCAGCGTTTCACGCCATTCCTTTATACAAATAGTATTTTCTAAATATAAGAAACACTTTCAGTTTGCAAATAATACGAAAAGCTTTGGGAATATGCTTAAAATTAAGTACAAGCGTTAATATATATATATATATATTTGAGTATATATATGCAAATGTTGAACCATTACGAATGTGTATTACAATTCGGGCTCGTATATAAAGCAGTATCGAAACTAATCTTATTGGGTTAGTGGACTTGCTGTGGCATGTGCGTGTTCGTTTGTACTGCTAGGCGCTTTGCCGTAATTGGTCTGGTATATTGTGGTGGTGATTTAGTTCGTAGTAATTAATTCTCTCTACTATATATATATAATTAAGAGTTTCAGACATTTTGTACCAAACGGCAATTGATCAGCTTTTTAACCGAGGTGCAGTTAGACTATATACAGAAATATGACGTTTTATGTCCAGACTGGCCATAGTTTTAATGTTGTTATACCATGTTTGATTCTTTTACAAAAATTAATATACTACAAACTCTTTACTAACTGAAAGTCTGACTGTAACAGGTCAGTTCTACTGCTGTCCATTTTGTGCCGTATCTTGCATATTGAATTCCGGGAACTTTGCAAAGAAGACTTCGCTTGTCTATAATAGCTAAATGTTGGATGGTATGTCTCTTGATTTCACAGAATTTGCAATTAAATTTTTATTGGTCATCTCGGAATATCTCTATGGCATAAATTGATGGTTGAGTAACCTTTAACGATACAATTTGTACTAATTCGACGTGCCTGAAATATAAGGTCGTAATTGTTATTTACCTTTTAGGACCTATACATTGTCAGAAATTGAATTAAAAGGGTCCAAATGTGAACATAATAATGATGTGACCTTGTTAATCAGTGAGCCAAATTTTGATGCCGACTCAACAACATTGAGAGTGTAAATATTTCGTTGTTTAATCATCCCGTTTATAATCCAAATATCTCTTGCTACGATAAATTCCTACTTCAGGAGTAAGGCCGTAGTAAATTATTCCTTAAATGGATATTCACGTATTTCTTCATGCACTGGTTCCATAATAATTTTTTTCCCTCCGTTGGCCGGTATTGATTTCATCTTTACTTCCTGTAAATATCTGGGGTGAAGGTCATTTAACAGCTGATTAAAACTGTACTTTTTGATTGGTGGATGAAAAATTCCACATGTTTTCGAATGGAATAGATAGTATTTTCTTAAGGGGTGTGCAGGTGCTCTGAGCTGTATTGTTAGACGGTATAATCCGTTGCAAGACTCCTGTGGAAATAGCTACCTGTCAACTCTGCCACTCTGATACGGAGTGATTTTCGTAAACGATTTACAGTCAACTCGTCCCCTAGTCAACTTGTCCACCAGTCAATCCGTTCCCATTTTGGTCATTTCGTATCCCTTGACGATTTCAAATTGGTCATTTCGCCCCCTCCTTTTAAGTCTTATTTTGTTTGTCAAAGGTTTCTAGATTATGACTAAATATAATTATGATGTAAAATATGTCTTCTGTAAAATATGTTTTACTTAAAAAAAACTCTTTCTATTCCTATGACTGATTGAGTAAAATGATAACAATAAGTATCTTTAAAAAAGATACACGACTGCATTAGTCAATGCACACTTTAAGCTACGAAATGTGCATGCATTCTGCACTTTTACATACGACAGGGTACAAAATGTAGTTTTTATAGTAACATTTTCATGTTTTTTTATGTGAAATCGTAAATAATATATTACAACTCATCATACTGAGAAAGCATTTACCTTTTCTGTGGAAAGTGAGTAAACTTTGAAAAAAAGTGTCCGCCTAACAGTTAAATTTCCTGTGGAAGATATATTATTTTGCAATAAGAAAAGAGCTATTTAGTTGCTACTGGAGTCAGCTTTGTCACGGCCAAGATCTTCATTGTTGTTGCAAATAGACAACTATTGTGTTTCGTCATTTACTTTATTTTAAATATAAATATTAAACTGGAACAACATTAAGGTAGCTTATAGAAAATAAAGGACTGCATATTACTTGAGGCAGGGTCAAAGTCAGTGTTATCATTATTTAATACTGAGGTATACCATTTGAATGTACGAATTTAAAATTTCCGACGAGGGTATTATGTTTTTCCAATAAAAAAGTAGCATAAAAATTGCATTGGAGTTTACGAGATCAAACTTAGAGTTATGCAAGTGGAAACAAACAGCTTCCGATCAATCACTTTCATTTAGATAAAAAATTGTGTTGTTTTAGGGCTATGGCATTCAAATTTAGATTTATCAATTTTATTTTGAACCCTGCTGTTCATATAGTGTAATCGACTGTAAAAGTAGATTGAAATGTTTTGACGTGTGTTGAATAAACATGTGTCCTTGCATAACTGGTAAACTCATCATCTAGATATAACCTTACCAGCTTTGATTTCTCAACGAAGAAGGTAATTAAATTCATCACATGCTTAGCATTTTGGGAATGAAATAATATCATAACATATTGTTGGTATTTCAATGGTGTAATAAATTTTAGACGTTGAGTCAACGTCTTTTAAGTATAGAAGACGTACGCCGAATTGACCTTATCTATAATGGTTAGAGATAAGAAAAATGTTGGTATTCCAGCAAAGAAAGCTAATGTATAAAAATATAAATCTCAGATCTGTGTCTTTCCAGATTAATTTTTTAAACTCGTAGAATACAAATGGTAAAATACTCAGCTGTGCCTCGCATTTTATTATTTTACTCAAGTCGTTTAATAAAGACATCCATATAAACTCTATTATAGGGAATCTTTCCTACCGATTCGCGACGAAAATCGGGATCGATCCCTCTTCGGTAACATGCGATATACCGAATGAGATATATACTATCGAATTAAAAAATGTGTACTTTCAGCACGTGCACAGAGCGTCTGACTTCGGATTCTTTGGAAGAATACGCTTTTTCCTTGTGCTTAACAAGCATCAACATAACTTGTCCGAACCGCAACGTCTTGCACATCAGTACAAATATCGATATATGGTACATATACATGTAGTGTGCACTTGTAAATAAAAGCACCTAGTGAGTACAGTTCATATAAATAAATATACATCTCCGGAGGGTGCGCCTATCCAACAGGCGGAAATTACCTGTAATACAATATAATACGGACAGAGTCGTTTTTCATTCCAAAGTCCACCTTCAAATTGATAGGGAATCGATCCTACACGTAGCGATGAAAATCGGGATTGATCCCTCTTCAGTAACATGCGATATACCGAATGAAATATTTACTATCGAATTAAAAATTGTGTCCTACGTGCTGTCACTAGACAGTTCTTTTGAAATGTTATGGGAAAAGTTGAAGTCGGATCGATTCCCGTATTTCATATTATACTAGTAGTAATATTACCATGCATGCAGTGAAAATGAAGTTCAAATATCAGATATCAGAAACGGTGCAATTGTAATAATGTATCAATATATCTCAAAATCTCGTGGATTGACCTTCACCACGTTGTCATTTAAATCCATGGCTAGGTCAGTAATGAAGAAGTCCAATGATAGGTTACAATTTCTATACCACAACTGCTCATACTAAACAGTTGTTGGTGTTATCACTCATTCAGTGCCATTTTTATTATGTTTTATCAGCCTGGCTTTAAATTGAAGAATAAGCTTCAGATCACCCAGATCAAATTAGTAAGATTTTTATTTGGTTTACAGCCTAGGTCACACATCCAGAAAGAACATTTTGTTGATCTGAAATGGCTACTGGTTGAGGACAGTGTCAACCAATTAATACTTTCCCGTGTTTTTAAAATTAAATTTCAAAAGGCCCCATCATATATGTGTGAGCATTTCATCCCAGTCAATTCTGTACCTAAGTACTTCACAAGATTTAGTAAAAAGATAAAGGATCTGGATGTGAATGATACTGAAAGATTTTCTATTCCAAAGGTTTGAGGTTTTGGCCAAAAGTCCTTTGCATTTAATGGCTGTTGTCTATGGAATGACTTACCTCGGTCAGCCAGGGATTCCATATCCATGTCTGTTTTTAAATGTATAGTTAAGCAGCATTTTATAGATTCTCTTCAATAATATTTTATACTCTTATTTTAAAGTACTTCTATTATATTTTTCAAAATGTTAATTTTGCCCAGATTGATTTTTTCAACAAAAGTTTTCAGTTACTTTAATTAAACTGGCAAATTATTTTAGCCAGTGCTAGGGGGCTTGAGGGGTGTTGCACTTTCTACTACCTCTCATGAACAGACTCAATCAAACCGAGTCTGCTATTATCTTGCTTGGTTGCATTCTATGCTTCCAAAGGATCTTCTTTCAAATTTTATTTTTATTGATAATTTGAATTTTACTCTAGTTGCACCTGAATTTCAGTTTGGTATATTTTTAACCAGGTTTTCGTAGAAACCAGTTAATAGATTGGGGTATGTCGTCGAGAGGCGTCAAACTTGGTTTCCGCACAATAGCTTTAGTTTGGAACAAGCTATAGACACCAACCTTGGCCTGTAGATAGATGGTAAGGAGGCAAATGTTGGGATTGCATTGAGGTCATATGGGTCAAGGTCAAGGTCGCTGTTGCTAAAAATAGAGTTTGCATTGATATATTGAAATTAAACTTGGCTTATGAGTAGCTTATAGAAAAACAAAGGTTGGGATTGTATATGGGATCATTGGGGTCAAGTTCAAGGTCAGGATAACTTATTTAATCTTCAAACTTAGAAAATTCCACGGTGGCGCAGTGGTCTAGAGCATTGGGCCAAAAGCTTCTTTGTAGTCAGCGGGACGGAAGGCCGTCGGTTCAAATTCTACTGAGATCCAAACCTTTCTTGTCTTTTTTTCTTTTTTTTTGTGATAAAAAGGTCATGGTCAAGGTCACAGTTACTAAAAATAGATTTTCTTTCCTCTAAAAATAGATTTTTTCTCAGTGTTATCATCAAAAAGGTGGTTTCCACTTTATAATTTTAGTTTGGACTTATACACTGCCACCAAACTTTGTGTACAGCAAGCTTATCTGAAAAATTGGGCTTGACTGATATTTGGGGTGACTGTTACTAAAAATTTGTGTGTAGATAGCTTTTATCAAACACAAAAGGTTGGGAATGTATTTGAGGTCACTTTGATCAGGGTCAGGGTCATTGTAGCTAAAATTAGAAAAATGGGATCATATTTGAAATATAAAATAGATTTTTATGCTGTGGAATGGAAGGGTGTCGGTTCAAATCTCACTGAGATCCAAAATTTTTCTTTTCTTTTTTCATTTTTTTGTAACAAAAAGGTCATTTTGATGTCATTGGGTAACTAAAAGTAGAAAATATGGTCATACTTATAATAAAAAATACATGTATACATGTAATATAATATGACCGTTTTTTAAAGAACCTGTTGGCGTGATGCAATTGAAAACCTGGTTTTCGTGGAATTTTCACGTTTCTTGTTATTCATTTTTTACCATTTGTTTTATTTTTATAATTTATAATATTAAATGAATTAAGCTACGATATTGCAATTTTTAATGTCTTTCATTCAAATGTGATATTAATTTATCTTTGAAATGTAATGTTGAGATTATTTCTTGCTTCAAATTTAATCTTTGATAGTAATTTATTGAAGAATCTTTCAAAGTGTGCTACTTGAAGTTCAATGTTTCAATTTTTATTTTCTTCCTATCTCATACAATACTATATATTTAGAACCACAATGGAAGTAAGAGTATTGATCTTATCTTTACTCTTTTTTTGGCATATAATGTTTTGTGACCTGGCACATTTCAATTTATATTCGTACAGCTTTGTTTATTGTTTATTGTATGTATATGATGATTTGCCATGTTATATTGATACAATTTATTTTGAAATAAATCATCTATCATACTGGACACGATTGATTCTGCTTTTGCGACCGATGTAGATCATGATCATCATCTGCACTGTTCGCCATACAGCCATTATCTATTTGGTAAGCACCCCTTTTAACAGTTAATGGTAATGCCCAAATTGAAGGATGGCCAAGTTCATAATAGAAATTTAGCAGGGTAATGGTTAAAATAATCGCTTAATAAGCGGATGCATTCAAAAATGAAATGAATTTGATAGCATTTTGGTGCACATCGAAATCAAATTGGAAACTTCGACATCTATGTGCTCACTTCGTTTTAAATGCTACAAGATATAGTTTGGACATTTTGACAAACGGGTTGTTTTGATCCTAAGCTCTTCAGACAGCTTTAAAAGAGCAATCACGGAAAAAATTATTATAGGAAGCAATTTCAAAAGTCCATATTAGAATTGTAAATTTGAACCCAACTCGTGCTTATATCCTTCGACTGTAATAGGGGGACAGAACTTCCTAGTTGCATGCAATCATCTCTGTTCTTTCTGCTCAAATTACTACGTCAATGAAATATAATACTTTGATTCGAAAGGTAAATAGTTCTGCTAGCGGCAGATTTTATCTGGTTATACCATGTGTTCAAATTTAGATTAGGCTACTACTTAGAGGTTGATAGAAAGGTTAACATTAAATTGTAAACTATTCTTCATGAATATGTTACAAGCTCAGTCAATGGTATTTTCAGTTTTTCATCAGTTGTCTCTCTTGTCACTTACGAAGTACATCCGTTTTCTTCTTATTGATCAGACTATACGAGTGTGTTCATATATGAATAAAACCCGTGTTTATGAATTTACTTTGTACATTTTTGTTCATATTTGCAATTAATAACAAAATGAAGTGTTTTCTGAATTAATGTCAAAAATGGATATATTTTCAACCAGACTCATTTCATGTCGGGTTTTATTACTTCGAATAAGTTTACTTTCGCAACTTAAACGTTTAAAAGAAATCATTTTAACGCACCTGAACAAAGTGCCTATATGTATGAAACATTATTTTTTTAACTTTTGCTATGCAAGGTAACTACACCTTTAAGGCGACTTTTTCATCTTTTTAACTGATCTTGCAATAGCTGCTTAGCAAAGTAATTCCGACACAGCGTTATTTAGCCTTAATAATTTTGACATAAATTATGATTCACGGCGCGAAGGTCGACATTTCATCTTAAATGATTTAGTTTTTTTTTCAATCATATACGTAAATTGTAAGTAACTGATTGGAATATGGACAGTTGTGAATAATATCGACGCCAACATCTGAAACAGGAATTTTAATGGCAACATCTGGTAAAATGTTTGTAACAAACAATTAAATATTTCATTTTATTTAATAAATTATTTTGTAAGTCTTAAGCAAATGACACTTCTTAAGTGTGTTGATTTCATTGATTTTCTCAAATTTCTAGATATTTGTCTTACTTATACTTTGGTATGTATATATATATACATGCAGATATCAGAGACTTTGATCTCCCCATCAATAGCTTTAACTTTGAATTATGTGGGTTTTAACTTTAAAAATGGTATGTTTCTTTAGAATATGTCACCAGTTCTCCAGCGCATTCCTTGATTTGACCATACGCCTGATCACTGACTATAATATGTCAATAGCTCTATGGCAGTGACCGCTTTGAATGCGGGAGGTCTAGGGTTCGAACCTCGTCCTTGTCATACCAAAGACGTGACATATAGTACTGGTAGCTCAGTTGTTTTGCACACAACACTCAAAGAGTTGTACCAGGGGGTGAATTAAGCGCAGGTAAGTATCTGTTATGGGATACCTAGTATTGTCGCACAATAGCTTTATACCTCTTGTTGTATGTTGATTATATGCGACGTTAAATAAAGCTTACATTTACCTTTGTTTAAATATGCATGTAGTGCTAATGAATGCCTTCTACATGCCTAGAGGCAAAGAAGTGTACCACTTGCAGGACATAATAAGTACCTAGTCCCCTAAGCTTACAATAAAGTTTAAGCGGAGTTGTCTCCATTTTTTTCAAACAGTTTACCCACGGTCATTTTACAGCTGAAATAACTCTTAAGAAAATGATAGTTAATTCAGAAAGTGACCTTTGATGCAGTTAACTGCAGAGTCATTTGTAATAAGTAGTGGCTTCTTGTGGTTTAGTATGTTACTTATTTTACCCTCAAAGTAGTACCAGATGCTTTTGCCTGTCCCTGTACATGTTTGTGTTAATGGAGCGGCTAATAGGCCATATTCTTTCTATCCGTTGTTGTATTCTAGCTACTTGTGTATCTTTGCATCCACCTACTGCAAATTCACTCTGTCGCCAAAGTAGTTTTCTATTCTTATGTTTAGGTGCAGTTTTCCAAAATATTGTGCGGTGTATCTTCTGCATTAAACATCATCAGGATAATTGCATATTGTTCACCCGGCGCTCTACACTGCTTGGTCAGTACCATACTTCTTTTTTATCAGTATGAGAATCACGAACTGTCAATAAAATCTGTAAAAAGATCCTTTGGAAGCAAAGAATGCAACCAAGAAGAATAATAGTAGACTCGGTTTGATTGAGTCTGTTCATGACACTGGCACTAGAACCGCAAATTTAGCTTTGAGTGGCCTATTTTCATAAATATGTGCATTATTTTTCAATTTATAAAGAAATATAAAAGAAATGGGGCCTTCTTATATATTACGTCCCACCCTCTGTTCTTATATTAAAACATGGTAATGAACGGAATCCGACATCGCTCCGTTTCGCCGGTCATAACTTTCCATAGAAATAAGCTATCGCTGATACTCATGTACTGATCGGAAGGTCTTACATTTATTTAACAATGACAACAAGAAATCCCCACCAAAGAACGCTATTTTTGCAGAAATCAAGCGAATTTTATCGCTTTCGGAATTATTTACACCTCGATAACCCATCAACTTCCGCTTTTACCCAGTGCGAGCGATCTCATTGGACGGAACAAAAAGAGTCAAATGGCGCGATATTTGAATGTAAAGATTTCAAACAAACCAGAACAGTATATTTTTCTGTATAACTCCTTCTGGAAAAAGTCATGAATGAGAAAATATCCAGAACGATTTGTCCAACAGAAATAGTATAGCGGTATCCTGCTTTTATGAATAAAATAAGATAAATTTTCAATTTGATTTGCCATGGTACTAAGATGTAATTGATTGGGCAAATACAATTGCAAATTATCTCATTTATTCATAAAAGCAGGATACCGCTGTACTATTTCTGTTGGACAAATCGTTTTGGATATTTTCTCATTCATGACTTTTTCCAGAAGGAGTTATACAGAAAATTATACTGTTCTGGTTTGTTTGGATCTTTTAAGTAGTATTAGAATTACCGAAGCGAGCTCAATCTGACCCCCCTGACCTTTTGACCCTTGGTCAGGACTGGTCAATGCCGGACAATTTGAAATCCACAGGTTTTAAACCCAGTTAAACCAAATTAAAAACCAATTAAAAGTTTAAATACATATGATATAGATGAGTTTACAAAATAAAATATATTGTTTGAAAGAAAGAAAATTTACAGATAATGTAAATCCTCACTTTGTTACAACAAAAAACGGGAGGTTAATGATAAAAGCAAAATGTAAATCTTGCGGAAAAACGAAATCAAAATTCGTTAAAAACAAAACTGGAGGTAAATTAGATATCCATAAAGCAATGTTACCTTTATTACCTAAGAAATGTTTAACACTTCCAGGATATAACTATTGTGGACCAGGAAATCCTTTAGATAACGGACCTCCTGTCAACGAACTGGATGCAGTATGTATGGACCATGACTTTTGCTATGACTCAAGACTAAGTAAAAGTGAATGTGACAAAAAAATGCTTTCCAACTTAAATAAAACTAAATCAAAAACATTTGGAGAAAAGATTGCAAAACATTTAGTTGTAAAACCAGCTATCAAAACGAAATACAAACTTGGGTTGGGACAAAAATCAAAAAACGGGAAAAGGGGGTAGAGTATACCCCCGGAATCACATGGAGCGATGAATTAGCAGAAGAATTACACAAACCAATTAAAAGAAAATTTAGGAAACGAAGAGTGATAGTTAATGATATTGATGATACTTGGTCAGCTGATTTAGTTGACATGCAAGCTTTTTCAAAATATAATAAAGGAGTAAAGTACTTGTTAACCGTTATTGATATATTTAGTAAATATGCTTGGGTTACTCCATTAAAGAATAAAACTGGAGAATCTGTTACTGAAGCATTTGAAAAAATAATTTCTGAAGATAGAATTCAGGGACAAAAGTCCCCGAAGACTGCAAGGATTCCACAAAATTTATGGGTAGCTGAAGGAAAAGAATTTTATAATAAAAAGTTTGAATCATTTTTGAATAAAAATAACATTAATATGTACCATACATTTAATGAAGGAAAGGCTGTAGTAATAGAAGATTTAATAGAAGTTTAAAAAGAATAATGTGGAAATATTTTACAGCAAATAATACTTATACTTATTTAGATAATTTGCAGGATATGGTTGATAATATAACAAAACAAAACATTCTAGTATAAAAATGACACCAACCGAAGCTAGTAAAAACTTAAATAAAGGTACTGTTTACTTTAATTTATATGGTGATTTAAAGATACCAAAGAGTAAAGCAAAATTTTAAAATTGGTGATCGAGTTCGCTTAAGTAAACTTAAAAGACATTTTGAAAAAGGATATACACCAAACTGGACAGAGGAAATATTTATAATTTATAAAATTAATAATACAAATCCCAGAACATACACTATTAAAGATTTAAATAATGAAATAGTTCAAGGTTCATTTTATGAACAGAACTTTTACCTACTACACAAGAAGTTTTTAGAATAGAAAAAGTTATTAGACGAGACTATAAGAAAAAACAAGCTTTAGTAAAAGGAAGGGTTATAGCAAAAAATTTAATAGTTGGGTTCCGTTTTAGTGAATTGGAAGAAATTTAATTTAGAATATAAAAAGTTTAATTATATAAATGAGCAATATAAAAATCTAATTTCTATAATAATGGAATAGAAACAATAGATCAATTAATTATTCACTTAACTAAACTAGCTGCTGCTTATAGAAAAAGTTATAAATTTTGTGGGAGAGTAAGTACCGGATTATATATTACAGCAGGTGTTTTTGGTTGTTCAGCTGCATTAGCACTTGTTCCAACTATTCCTATATTTGTAGCAGTTGCTGGTGCTGTTCCATCAGTAATTACCATATTTACTAACAGACTAAAACTTGACGACAAGAAATTTATTTTAAAAGCACATCATCACAAAATAAAACAACTTATAACAAAAGCACGGATCGGAAAAGTAAATAAAGAAGATCCAAATAAAGTTATTCAGGATATTTTTACAATACTATTAGAAATGCAGAAAAAAAAAATTATTCAACACCTCTTGAAATGCACATGAAGGAATTTAAACTTAACGGATATAAAAGTAAAAAAGAAGAAGAGCTGTATTAAATTTTACATGCGTTTTTAGAGATTTTTTTTCTATAAGTATATTATATAGATGGTTAATAGAAAGGTACATAGAATGATTATACCAAAATTATCTAGCACTTTAGGAGAAATAATGAATCCAGACAAAAATTCATATAAAAAAGTTCTTAAAAGAAGAAATGTTATTAAATCAAAACTTAATCAAATAGTTAGCGATGAATATAAAAATCATGTCATTGATAAATTACAAAATGTTATAGATCCTTATCTTTTAAAAATAATTTATTTGAATGGAACTGCGGTTGTCTGTTAACTGAAGAAGAAAATGCTGAAAGATTTTGTGATTGTCCCAGACCAAATAATATTCGAAACAATCCTAAAAAAGTTATTGCAACCGATTGTGACACTAATGAAGAAAAAACATATAAAAGCACTTATGCAGCATCCAAAGACCTTAATATTAATTCAGGGTTAATAACAATGTGCTGCAAAGGAAAAAACCAAGTTAAAAGTGGAATATCAAAAACCAGCGGAAAAAGATATAAATTTAAATATTTTAATTCATCTTAAAGATAATTTAAAACTTTATTTATTTTATTATTTTTTTAATCCTTTTTTTCCTTAGTGATTTTTTTTCTAAATATAATATATAGATGGAAATCGAGAGATCTACAAAACAATATTATAAGAAATTTGAAATTAAAATTACATATAGACAAGATCCAAAGAATCAATTATATTTAACTATAACGACTCTTATGAAATACTTAAATCTGAACTTAAAACTTTAAAAGGTATAAAATTAAACGTTGTTTTAAAAATAACTTTTGCAAAAATGGATAAAACTGATACAATATATAAATCAGCTTATTTTCAATCAAAGGCTTTAGAAATTTATTAACACAAACGAAATAAAAAGAACTTTACATCAAGCTTTTGATGAAATTAATAATAGAATGGTAATTGGATTTCTGAAGGAAGTGGCTGGAGAATAGAGTCAGTTGATGCTCATTATATAAATAGATATAAGTATAGTCCATTGGCTGCTTCAAGTTATTTAGAATTACCAAAACCATTACAAAATTCAATGAAAGGATTAATAAATATAAAGAATGATGATAACGAATGTTTTAGATGGTGTCATTTAGCTTATAAATTTCCTGTAACAAAAAATTCTGAAAGAGTTTCAAATTATAAAAAACATATAAACGATCTTGATTATACTGGAATAAAGTTTCCTGTTACATTAAATCAAATACCTAAAATTGAAGTTTTAAATGATATTTCATTTAATATATTTGGTTATGAAGAAAATAGTATTTATCCATTGTACATATCAAAATATCAATACGAAGAACACTGTGACATGTTGCTAATTACTAATGATAAAATAAATGATAAAATAAATGATAAAATAACTGATGATGACTGTAAGAGGGTTAAAGCCACTGTAGTCCAACATTATGTTTGGATAAAAGACTTTAATAGATTAATGACTAACAAAACCAAAGACCAACATAGAAAACATTTTTGTAAAAGTTGCTTACAACATTTTACTCAAGAAAGAATATTAAATGAACATATTCCAAATTGTTTAGCTATTAATGGTACCCAAGGTGTAAAAATGCCAAAAGAGGGAAGTAAAGTACAATTTAAAAATTATCATAAAGGTTTAGCAGTACCTTTTGTAATTTATGCTGATTTTGAATCAATAACTAAAAAAGTTTTAACTGCTTTACCATCAACTGAATCTTCATTTACTGAACCATATCAAAATCATATAGATTGTGGTTACGGCTATAAAGTTGTTTGTTGTTATGACGATAAATATACTAAACCAACCCAGATTTATAGAGGTCCTAATGCAGTTTATAAGTTTATTGAAAAAATGCTTGAGGAAGAGGAATATTGTAAAGAAATATTTAAAGAGCACTTTAACAAAGAACTAAGAATGTCTAAAAAAGATGAAAGTGAATTTAAAAAACAAAAGTTTTGTCATATCTGTGAAAAAGAATATAAGGAAAATGAAAATCCTGTCCGGGATCATTGTCATATAACAGGAAAATTCAGAGGAAATGCTCACTCAGAATGTAATATTAATTTTAAACTAACACATAAAATTCCTGTTATTTTTCATAATTTAAGAGGTTATGACGGTCATTTTATTATGCAACAAATAGGGAAATTTAAAAAAGAAATTAATGTTATTCCTAACAATATGGAAAGATATATGGCATTTATGATTTCTGACTTGGTCTTTATTGATTCATTCCAATTTATGTCTCAATCATTGGATAACTTAGTAAAAAATATTCCAGAATTTAAATATTTATCTCAAGAATTTGATTGTGAAAGCATTAATTTATTAAAAACAAAAGGTGTTTATCCATATGATTACATGGATTCATTTAAAAAATTCAAAGAAACAGAATTACCTTCTAAAGAAGAGTTTTATTCAATTTTAAATGAAACACATATATCTGACAACGAATATGAACATGCTAAAAATTTTGGAATAAATTTAAAATAAAACAATGGGAGAATATCATGATCTATATTTAAAACTGACGTATTACTTTTAGATGATGTATTCGAAAATTTTAGAAAACTATGTTTGGAGTACTACAAATTAGATCCTTGTCATTATTTTAGTAGTCCTGGTTTAGCTTGGGATGCAATGTTAAAAATGACTGGAATTAAGTTAGATTTAATAACTGATATTGATATGTATCTTTTCATTGGAAAGGGACTGAGAGGAGGAATAAGTTATATTTCAAACAGATACAGTAAAGCAAACAATAAATATATGAAAGATTATAATTCAAAAGAAGAAAGCAAATACATTATGTACCTCGATGCCAATAACCTTTACGGTTGGGCTATGTGTCAACCTTTACCCTCTGGAAACTTTAAATTTATATCCGAAAAACAATTTAAGAAATTAATTGCAAAAGGTAAAACTAACTTTATAGTTGAATGTGATCTTGAATATCCAAAAGAATTACATAAAACCCACAATGATTATCCTTTAGCTCCTGAAAAAATTAAAATACCAGATCAATGGCTTTCTGATTATAGTAAAAATATTAAAACAGAATTTGAAATAGGAAAAAGTAATGTAAAGAAGTTGGTTCCAACTTTAATGAAAAAACAAAATTATGTAGTTCATTTTAAAAATCTTGAACTATATACACAATTAGGGTTAAAAGTAACAAAAATACATAAAATATTAACTTTTGACGAAAGTCCTTGGTTAAAAAAGTATATTGATTTTAATACTCAAAAAAGATCTAAAGCAAAAAATTCATTTGAAAAGGACTTTTTTAAGTTAATGAACAATTCTGTATTCGGTAAGACGATGGAGAATTTACGCAAGAGGGTTAATATTAAATTAACTCATGATGAAAATATTTTATTAAAATACATAGCCAAACCTTCATTTGTTAGTTCAACGATGTTTAACTCTAACCTTTTTGGTATTCATAGAATAAAGAAAGTTTGTTATTAAACAGACCTTGTTATGTTGGAATGTGCATTCTAGATTTATCAAAATATTTAATGTATGATTTTCATTATAATTACATTAAAGAAAAGTACGAGGGTAATTGTAAATTATTGTTTACTGACACTGATTCATTATGTTATGAAATAAAAACCAAAGATGCATATGAGGATTTTTATAAGGACAAAGATTTATTTGATAATAGTGATTACGATAGTAATTCAAAATTTTATTTTGATAATAATAAAAAAGTAATTGGAAAATTTAAAGATGAAGCTGCCGGCATTCCCATTGTTGAATTTGTCGGATTAAGAAGTAAAATGTATTCTTATTTATTAGAAAATGAAGTAAACATTAAAAAATGTAATGGAATTAAAAAACTTGTTGTTAAGAAAACAATAGTTCATAAAAATTACAAAGATACTTTGTTTAATTCAACCCAAACTAATCACACCTTTAAAGTTATTCGTTCTGATAAACACAATCTTTCCAGTTAGTTTCAAAGTTTCAAAGTTTATTTCATATATCCATTAGGTCATAGACCCATGTGGCAATTTTAGTACATTGTACATACAAATAATACGAATATGACGGACATGTACATATAATGTAATTTCATATTTGCACTGAATTTTACAATTTATACATATTATGTTGCAACAACAGAACTATTGAGGCACTTTATAAAAATCTATAAATGTGATCTATACTATACCACTGCATAATAAACCTTATAAGTAAGATTCACAAGTGGTTTTTGATAAACATATTTAATAGTATTTGATTACTATAACATATGTTACGCTATTATCAATACACGTACTAATCAAACGGTCATTTTTATATAAAGTCATTAAAAAGCATATTCCACTCTGATGTCTATCTTGTCCGAAACGAAAAAGACAAGAAAAAACGGTGGAAAATAACGCTTGTTTGTTGCAGAAATAATGTGCAGGTAGTATAACTAGTTTACATAACATTAAAGTTACTATAACTAGTTTCATATATATTTCTAAATTATGTGTTTTTATAATAAAAGTCTGATCTCATAGTAAATGCTTTGTTAACAAAACTTCCAAGACTTTTTAATGTTCGGCTATTTTCCGAATTCAACAGTTCTATGATTTAAACATATTTGGACGTTTCCAGTAATATATAGGTAACAATTGTTTTCTAAGTTCAGAATATATAACACATTCTAGCACAAAATGATATTCGTCTTCTAATTTATCACATATTATACATTTACGTTCATTTAAAGGTGTACTGACTGGTTTATTCCATCTGCCGGTTTCAATGCAAAGTCTATGAGATGATAATCGTAGCCTAGCTACACTTATTCTTAATTTTGATATATTTATTAAATCGAGATATGGTTGAAATTTAAAATCAGCAATGTTTTTATTAAAAAGTGCTCTACTAGAGTCATTTAGTCTACTTCTCCAATTTTGCATAAATTGATCATTTATTCGTTGTTTAATCAAAAAAAGAAACATATTCATATCACCAACTGTTTGATAATACCAAACATCAGGGAATCCAAGTGAAAATAACAAATCTCTTAACAACGAGCACCAGTTTTTCGTCCTTGGCTTATCTGTAATATCTTGATACAACATATTATATATGATTTTGATATATGTTTTAGAATCTGATTGTAAAATTTTTAATCAAAATTTAATTATTGCATAATATCTATAATTTTGCAACGGTACCCTACCTAATTCACCATACACAAAATCGTTTTGGGTTGTTTTTTTGACACCTAACAGACGCTTACAATACTGAAGATGTGCTCTTTCTACTGCGTTTCCATTATGGAAGCCCCACACTTCACACCCGTAATTTAATATAGGTACAATTAATTTATCAAAAAGATCTAATTTGTGTTTAACAGAAATATTTGTAAACTTGTGTATGTACTTATTCATTTTAAATATTGCCTTTAGCGATTGACCAGCGAGAGTCTTCTGGGCTTCAAAAAATGAACCCCCAGTGGAAAACACTATCCCAAGATAAACAAATCTGTTGACAATTTCAAGTATTTGATTACCATACGTAAAATTAATGTTATTTGGTAATCTTCCACCTTTACGAAAGATCATAACTTTCGTTTTACTGAGTTTACAGACAATTTCCATGCTATTACAATATTGATATAACAAATCTAAATTTACTTGTAATCTTCACTACTATTTGCAAAATGACAATATCATCAGCATACAATATAATAAACATTTTAAACATATATGTATCAATTCCTTCAACACCATTTTCTATATACATGCTTTCTAGATCATTAATAAACATGGAAAAAAGAAAGGGAGACAAAGATTCGCCTTGTCTAACCCCAAGGTGACACTGAAAACTATCGCTTATTTGGTTCATATATTTCACTCTTGACTTGACATTATTATACATAGACTTTATTATGTTAAGAATATTACCTCTTATACCTAATCTGATTAATTTCATCCATAAATTTTCTCGGGTTATATAATCAAAAGCTTTACTAAAATCAATAAATGCACAATAGAGCTGCTTATTATTAGTATTATAATGTGTAATCAATCCATGCAATACAAATATATTATCCGAGGTACCCATTTTCGATCTAAAACCTGACTGCGCCTCTATATATACACCATACAATTCGGCCCATTCACAAAGTCGGTTATTCAATATCCTGGTAAAAAGTTTACCTAAAGTACTCAATAAAGTAATACCACGATAGTTATTTACATCATTAATACTTCCCTTTTTGTGCAAGGGACAACAAAGCCTTCAGACCATGATTCTGGGAAATATCAAGTTTCAAATATTTTATTAAACAGTGCCAACAAATGCGACGAAATAACATTCTTACCATGTATAAAAAAATTCATTCAAAAGCATATCTGGACCACCAGATTTATTTGTATTCAATTCCGTAATAGATTTCAATAACTCTTCTAGTGTAAATGGCACATTTAACTCTTCAAACATAATACCAAATTCATCATTTTCGTATCTCTCAATAAAATGTAAAACATCTTCATCTGGTGTAAAAAAATGATCTTCAGGACAATTAACAGCTTTAAAAATGTCTCAAAGGAATCAAGTGAAATACTTGTCTCTTTCACATTACATGAATTCTTTAACAATTTCCAATACAATTTTGCATTTTTTTCCCTAGCGACTAATAATTTTGTGTCTCATTATTATCATAATCAAATCTAGCCTTTCGTAACACAGTTTTGTATTGTGAACGTATATTTACCATATTTACTCTATTTTGTTCACTTTGTCACGCCTGTATGCGTTTAAAGCAATATAAAATAATCTACGTATATTTTCACACTCGGGAGTGTACCATTTATTTGAGTGATAGTCATTAACGTATACAGGCTCATTACTTCTTAAGTTTCTTTTACAAATTGGGGAGACTACTCCGTCAAAAATATCTGACAATTCACTAATGCAGTTATCTATATCAGTTTTACATGTAGACGTATTTACATTATTAACAAAAGATGTCAATTTATCTAAAGTATCATTTGCCGATAATCGGTCCTGATAATCCTTTACATTATCGCTGTTCCAAACATATTTGTACGATATATTTTCATATATTTTTCGTGTTCTGAACTATTTGAACAAGGATTTTTAAACGTAAACATAAAATCAAACTATACAATGATCCGACAAAATATTGGGGTCATGTACTTCAAAGTAATCAATATCTGCAAACAGATTCTGAGTAGTAATTACATAATCTACTAATGAAGACCCTTGAGAATTTACACATGTCTGACGGCCAAGAAATTTGTCAGCACTTGTTCTTCCATTAACTATTCTAAGCCAGTCTGCTTACAAAGATCTAACAAAAGTAACCCATTGTTATTAACACGCCCTGTATCTTGTGAATAACGTTTCATTTCTGTATCAACAGAATAATCTTTGGTAAAACATCATGATTAGATATATTATCAGAAACAACAAAATCATTCAAAGAATTAGTCCTTGAGTTGAGATCTCCGCAAAGTGCAAAATTAAAACCATTTTCATATTTTGAATCTAGACTTACAATAAATTCTAACAATCTGTCATATGTATGCGTGTCTTGTATAGCTTGTCTACTACTATTTTCAGGCAAAACGTAACACAGACACATAAATAAATCATTTTGCAATCTAGTAAGCTACCATTTATTTTTATGCAAATAATATCATCTTGGCTCTGAAACACAAAAGTATCATCAGTGACAAATTCATTGCGAATATAAATAATTATACGCCTGAAGCCCTTTTACTTGAAACTTTATTTTCTGACCTATGTAACACAAAGTATTCAAAATCATTAACCATTAAATCAGAAAATTGATCAGTCCAAGTTTCAGTCAACAATACAATGTCATGATTATTGAAAACAGTTTTTAACTCCAGTGAAAATAATTTATTCGTCCGTTTTGTGCATAATCCTGGACATTCAATAATGCGCATCGTAGCTGAATGTTTTCGGCGTTGGCCTAATGCCCTACATCTACACCTGCACTGGAATCACCTGTAGTCGCTGAACCATGTAATGATTGACTGTCCTGTGTGGTAGTATGGCTATTTATAGAACCGGGTTTTACCGGATTACTAGATTTGTCAATACACGACTGTTTACTATTTGCACCTGTCAAAGGTACCCGAAAATTAATCCTTGAAGCGCTGGCATTTCTCTTGGAAGGCCTGTGGGAATCAGACCTTTTTTCAGACCTGGTCCTTTTCACAGAAGGAGTACGTGTAACACGAGGACGACCGCGTGCACGTAATGGAGACTCGATTGTTTTTGGCACTGTGTTTTCACTGTCTGAATTTAACGTTGAGTCACCCGTGTTCACAAGTTGAACAGTGGCATTACATGGTGGATGTGTATTTGGGGAGAGTACAGATTGTGCTGGACTAATTTCTTCGGATAAACCGAGTGACTGCGACTGTGTTTCCATCGGAGGATTTACGTTAGTGTTCACAGGAACTTGCAGGTTCATTTGAGACAAGTTATGTGGGGTGGGGAATAGATTTGGCATTAGAACTGGCATAGATGGCACTGGTCCATGGACATAGGGGGAGAAGCCAGCCATGGTATGGAATTGATTTAATTGCTGCTGCAATTGCATCGGGCTGATCATTGGATGAGAAAGTAAATGTCTGTTAATATCAGCCTGCTGGGGACTTAGCGGGGTGGTCATAGCTGGGACTGCATTGTGATTCGGGACTGGATTATGTATTGGATTTACAGGGGCATATAGTTCGGTTGGGACTGGTGGTTCTACACTTTGTGGCACTGGTAAGTTATTTTGATTTTCCCTCACAATGTTTCTGTTACTGATTTCTCGACTGAGTTCTAAAAATTCAAGCCGATCACTGATCTGCACATCATGTGTATACATACTTTGATCAAAGTTGACTTTATCTAACTGTGAAAGTCTACTAGCGTTCGTGTATCTGTTCCATTCCGGGAGCTCGTCTTTAACAACGCGGCCAATTTTTAATAAGCTTTGCCGGATACACTATTTGTAACTTGGTGTCTTGGGGCGAATTCTGTTTTAAGTCCTTGTACATTGGCCAAGGCGAGAACGTGCCTCTTGAATTTCCTTAGGGTAATCATGGTCAACATAAAAACCTGTGTTCTTTAGCATATTGGCTCTGTCCATGATCAACTCTATATCACAGAAGTCTCTAAAGTTCACTATTATTGGGCGACGCTGGACATTTCTACTACGGTCAAATCTACCTAGTCTATGCGCTCTTGCTAGATATATGCGCCTGGGATCAATGTCTAAATGGTTCGACAGAAAGTCTCTCACCAATTGAAAACAATTTTCGCCTCTATTTTCAGAAATACCTCTAATGATTAGATTGTTTCTCCTTGATCTTGCTTCCATATCTATAGACCTATATGCAAGAGTTTTCATAAAGTCTGTATGCGTGTTCGTTACTTGCACTACCTGTCCTAGTTTCTCACCAACACCTGTGAGCGATTTCTCGAACCTGATTAATCCTTGATTACAAATATTTTGTTCACTTCTAATCCCTTTCAGTTCATCAAACATATATATCAGTTTATCATCAATAGAACTACTGACAAAATCGTCTCTAGAAATACCTATTCCACTCATTTTAACAACTTTTTCACTTTCCCCAGTTATGTTATAAATAAAACATCTTTATCATGTTATGACGATAAAATCTTGATAATGGTATTGATACATTAGCTTATTCTTAAATTAATTAAAGTTTTTATTAAAGTTTTTATTAAAGTTTTTATTAAATTATAGAACCATAAATTGTTAACTGAATATTTTTAACGTTTAAAGAATTAATAGAAATAACATCATTTACTTTAAATTTATTAGCATAATTAATAGAAATAGATTCATTTTTTTCTGTTATTTTTTACATCGTAACTTTGAAGAATTACATTTTCTTTATTTTTTAATTGTAATTTAGCTTCTCCTTTATCTAATTTAATTGCATCAACAAGAATAATTAAGATGCAATTAAAATTAATTCTTACATTATTACCATTTTGAACTAAACCAGGACTAGCATTTACAGTTTTCCATTGAAATAATCCACCATCAGTATCTTGGGTATAACTTGTTAAAAACAATGGAGGTTTTCTTATTAATTGCCTTTCTATTTGTTTTTCTATTTTATTTACTTTTTCATTTATATTATTGAATATTCCCATTATATTAATTATTCCAGTTAAATAAATGTCCTTTTTTATTAAAATAATTTATAATAGTTTGTTCATTTACTCTTTACTCTTTGATTATTAATTTTAAGTATTTTATACAATAAATCATACAACGGTACTTTATCTTGTAACATTTTAATGAAAAATAAACAATAATATCCGCAAAGCATACTTGTTTTGTCTTGATATTGAACATTGTTGTATTTTACATTTGGTATATACTGAATTACTTCTTTTGGTGGAGGAAGTCCAAATGGGTCAAAGTATATTTTACCAATATAACAAACCCAATGTGTTCCAGGACCAATAGAGTCGTCCAAATTTATAATTCCACATTCAACCTTTTCTTTTAATTTTGGTAAATTATTTCTACTAAATACACCCCTAAAGTTTTTAATTTTTAATTGTTTTACCCATTGTTCAATTTCAAAGTTAGATATTGGTTTGTTTATAAATTTTATTTTTTTTTTACTATAGGAATTCGTCTGTAAGGTCTCCGTTGAGAATCAATCTGTAGTCCTTTCCCACTTAACAAAGATGTAATCAAAGGTATTCCTAGACTAGCAGCCAACATACCTAAAAAGCCACCGTCTTGTTTTTGTTTTTGTGTTAATTTAATCACTCCAGATCCTACTAGTTGCTTTCTTTGATTAGGTGTAAGATATGGTGATATCATATTTCTCTTATCATTAGCTACTGAAATCATACCATTTCCAAGTATTTTACTAACACCAGTACTGGCTAGCCCAGACAAAGCGCCAATGCCTAGAGGGGCTAATATTTTTGGAGCTATTTTTGCTGCCATTGGAAGAATTGTTTTTCCTAACAAACCAGCCAAAGCTCCTAAAAATCCACCATTTTGACCTTGACTGGACATTGTTTTTCTTTGAAATTGTAATTTCTAATCCCTTCTTATTTGCAACAGCTTTTTTAATTTGATTAATTTGTGTTTTTGTTAAAAGTAAAGGGAAGTTTCCACGTAATTGTTCATGTTTTAATCTAAAAGTATGTGGAATTTTGTTGTTGTAGGCTTGGGCTAAATTTTTCTTTTGTCCATCTGTAAGGTTAACTTTATATTCAATATAATTTGATGACATTATATACTTTATATTTATTTTAATTTATATTTATTTTATTTAAACAATAACAAGTTCATTTCCAATAGTATTTATTTCAACTGTTTCTTCATACAGTACAATTGCATAAACACGAATATTGGCTGCTGGTGGAATATTTAATTTAGCTGTTAATGTAATATGCTTAGGGTCATCTGTAGTTACTTCCTTTTTATATTCCAAGTTAAAATGAATAAATCCAAATAAACTATTAAAGTTTGATCTATTTAGCAGGCTTCCAGTAGTTTTGTTATTTTGTTTATAATAATAATTAATTACATCGTCATATATTCTTGATATACTTGTGTATTCTGTTTCTGGATAAAAAACACCATTACCAACTTCAAGACGACAAGAACTCAAAATGCAATTTTCATTTGCTGCATTAATTTTAAATGTATCTAATAAATGTGGATTATGTTCTTGTGAATTACTTTTGTCAGGTCGTTGTAAATAAACAAATACATGTTGTGGTTTTATTACACCAGCTGTTATTCTAAAGGTTATATTAGTTTGTTGTGTATCAGTTGATTGCGTCATCATTTCCCTAAGGTATGACCATCTTGCTTTTTTAAATCTTTCAGTAGTAATTAGATCAAACCCAAATTCATTAAAAACCAAACGTGGAACCCATAGAATTAATTTTGTTACAATTACCCTACCAGGATCAGCAGCATTAGCTCTAAAAATTAATTCATCATCATCTGTCAGCTGCAGTGTTATTTGAATTTGACTTGGAGGTAAAATATTAGTTTCTAAACCCTGAAAAAATGAATTATTATTTAATGGAATTTTAGCATTTACTTCTTTACCACCTTGGATTAATAACTTCCTAGAAGCAAAACCCGAATTATCATCAACAACAGCAGTAGCAGTAGTATCTAAATAAATAAACTCATTTGTTCCAGTTGATTTTACATAATCTTCAGATAGTTCAACAAACTCTTTACATTTATTACTTTGTATAAATTATTACAGTCATAAACAATTTTTTTCCATTTGTTAACCACTAACTGATCAATTAATGAAGCTGCATTATTAATTAAAGCAATTTGATCTCCACCACCATAATCATTACCATTAGCAAGCTTATTTACTTTTAAAACTTACTTCAAAATAACCATTAAACCAATCAAAATATGAACTTCTATCATTAATTGTAAAGTGATATCCGTTTTTTTTGTTGTTTAACATTATTTCCCAGGACAGATATTAATGCTGTATCTAATTGAATAGGAGTTAATTCATATCTTTCGCAATATTCTTTTGTTCTAAACATGTATATATTATATATTATTTTATTTTTTTATTCTAGTTTTTATTTTAGTTTTTTATTTTATTTTTTATTTTTTATATAATTAATCTGTTAATACGTTTTTGTTGAGCTGAAGTTCCAGCACGAGCTAAAGTCCCAGATCCTGACAATATTCTATTTATTCTCATATGAATATCCTCTCCTCCTTACTATTTTACTATTATTCTTTTCTTGTAATTCCTTAGCAATTAAATTACCAACTGCCGGAGCAGGTTTCTTTTTAAGTTTTTCAACAATTTTAGCTGCAGCTAAATTTCCAACTTCTGTTCCAACCTTTTTTGTTCCACTTTCAAGTGCTGCTTTTCCTGCTGTTTCTAAAGCTTTTTTTCCAGCTGTGCTAATTGAAGATGCGGCTGAACTTGAAAGCAATTTCGTTAAAGTGTCAAAGATACCTGTTCCATGTATGATTTCTTCTCCTGTGTGAGCATCAACATAAATAAATATTCCTTTATTTTTGTCATAAACTTTCTTGTACATTATATAAAACTAAAATTTAATTAAATTTCTTTTAAAATTAGTGTAAAACTTGTTTCAACCTCATTAAAATTAATTATTCTACCAAATACATCTGTAATATATATTCTAATTGAATTTATAATATATTTATTAATTTCAGAATATCCAACTCTTTGTGGTTCTTTTGTAAATGGATAAGCTCTTGTTAAATCTGCAGTACTTAAAGCATAGATAATATCACTGAAATTACCATCAACAAAGTGAATTATCAATAAGATCACAATGAATGTAAATTGTATCCACAGAGTTAGTTATATTTGGTGTTGTAGTTCCCCATTCAGTTTTGTCTAATTTTTTTCTCAAATCCAAGCAATGTATGAAAATTTGACATTCTAAAATCCAACATAAAATTATCTGTAATTGAAATCAAAATCTTAAAACTACTTAAATCAAATTCCAAACTTATTGGAGCAATTTCTGATTTATCAAATTCATAATCACCATTACTTATTAATGTTTCCCAAATATAATTATTAATATCTGTGTAACTGTAAGAACCATTTGTAAATATGATATCTTTCCAATCCTTACCATTATTATAACGAATTCTTTTATTGTCATATTCATCACTAATATTATGCCAAGAATAGGTCATAGTGTTAATACTATCCAAACCAACAACATAAGTTTTATTTTTATCTAAAATTAAAGAACGACTAAATCTGATTGTAAAATCACTCGGAGTATTTTTATTATCTTTAACTGTTTCAGAACTTAATACTATTTTTTGTTCCATTTATATATAATTAAAAACTAAATTCAAGAAAAATATTTTTTATAAAACATTTCATGTTGTTCTGGTAACAATGTTTTCATTTTTAATAGTTCATCAATTATTCTAATACCTTCATTTTTTAGTTCTTCATTATTATTTCCAGTATTAATTGAACCACAAATTAACTCCAACTCATTAACCAATTCTTCTGGATTACATGGACAAACGTCATAACCTTGTCCCCTAATTACTTTTTTAAATTTCATAGATCTTTTATTGACAGGTAATCCTGACTTTTCTGTTAATTCTTTGAATATTTTTATTGAATGATTTGAATGTTTTTTATTATTGTTATATCTTTTATTAATCAAATCAATTAAATCATCATCTACTTTAGTGTTAATTACTTCTTTTCCAGTTATTCTATCCTTAGCAATTAACTTATTTTGACCATAAAGTTTATTTAAGTTAATAATTAAATTACCATATTGTCCATTTGGTGAAACTTTATATGGGTTATGATGTTTTATTCCTTTTCCTGTATATTCACCTGTGTTAAGAATATAATTGATCGTTTTTCTATATTTTTTATAATTTTCCTTCTTGGCTATAATTGCTTTCTGTTGCTTTAAATCAAGATCTGTGGGATTTTTCATTCTGGATATTGCACCAGATTCATTACCCAATTTTTTTTATTTCATCCGATACATGTTCTATGATACCCTCTACTTCTTCTCTAGTCATTTTTATCAGGATTTTCAGATTCAGTGTGAAAAAAATCAAACACTTCTTGCGGTGTATAATATTGTTTTTCATCTAAAAGATCTAAATCAATATTTTTATTAAAATTAACTATAAATTCTTTTGGTCTTGCTCCCAATTCTTCTGATTCTTCAGTTGTATCATCAGTTGTTTCAGTTATTCCCATCTTTTTTCTTCCATAATCTTCTAATCTTTTAAGTTCATCTTGAGAAACCCGTCCAACAGATTCATCTCCCCAATCTATTGATGTATAAGGAGTCGGTTTTAAAGCTTGTTCTCTTTCATAATCTTTCAGTACTTTTTTAATTTCTTTTTCAGTAGGTTCTTTGTTTATTTCCCTGTATTTTTTATATTCCCTCGCCACATCTTCAGGAGACCATGTAATTGACGGTTCTTGGAATAGTTGTGGTACACCCTGGTATGTTTGTATGTCTTTCATTTCATCACCTAGTAACGCTAATTGTTGTTTTATTCCAGGTAATGCTTTTAACTGACTTGATAATTGTTCTTTTTGACTTTCTATTTTTTCAGTAATTGGCTTATAAATTTCAGTATACATATCCGATTTGTAGCTTTTCTTATTTTTTCTCTCATTATTTTCTCTCTAAGATCTCTCATCTTTTGCCCAACTAATTTTTTTCTTATTATCATTTCATTAAGTTTTGATTGCATTTATATAATAATGTAAGATAATGTAAAATAATGTAAAATAATGTAAGATAATGTAAGATATTGTAAAATAATGTAAAATAATGTAATATTATATAAATGGAAATTCCAAATTATGATACAAAAAATGATAAAATCCAATAAACTTTAAACAATTTTATCCTTTTATGCCAGATTCATGTTTTTAGATGTTAATATGTGGATCTTTTGGATCTGGAAAAACAAATACATTAATGCATATACTTCGAAAACCTCTTATATATTATGATAAATTATACTTGTATGCTAAAAACTTAGAACAATCTAAATATCAGGATTTAATTAACAATTTAAGTCAAATTGCAAAAAAATATTAAAGTAGATCCAAATGAAATACTTGAATATTCAGCTGATCCCAACCAAATTGAACCTTGTGAAAATCTTGAATCAGAAAAACAAAAAGTAGTAATATTTGATGATTTTGTATGTGAAGATAAAAAAGTTCAAAATGAAATAACAAAATACTTTATTCAAGGACGTCACAAAAACTGTTGTGTTATTTATTTAAGTCAGTCTTACTATAAAACACCAAAAGATATTCGAATTAACTGTTCACATTATATTTTATTTAAATATCCAGATAAAATGGAAAATAATAGGATTTGTAATGAACAAAATATAGATCGTGATACTTTTGCTAATGTAACAAATCAAAAACATGATTTCTTATATATTGACAAACCAAGGAAGTTTTTTAAAAAAAACTTTACTGGTAATATATAATAATTATATAATGGGAGTTTTTAATGATGTAAAACAAATAAGTGAACCTGACAGTATAAGTAAAGTTAAATTTGATATTGATTTAAGTGATTATGCTACTAAAAAACAATACAAAAAGCTTAAAAAGGAAACGGAATCATATCTTCACAGAAATAAGGAACTTGATAACACAATGAACAGAGCATTAGATATGGGAGGTAATGAAATAATCAACCTAGGAAATCCAGATAAACCCAACGATGCAGTTTCAAGACGGTTTTTATATAAAAAAATTCAAAGTGTAATAGATGACTATAATCTTGAAGACATCAAATCTATAAAACAGACATTAGAAGAAGAAGTAAAGAATATTGAAGAATTAACAAAAGATTTTAAAAAGAATTCATTATTAATTAATCAATTACAAGATAAAATTGAAAAAGAAATGAAAGCTATGGTTGATTCTATTAAAGAACTTGAAGAGAAATCTGATTTGACAGATGATAACATAAAAGAAGTATTTCGAGTTAATTTAAACATTTTATTCACCCAAGTTCAAGAATTAAAAAATAGTATGATTAAACATGAAGAACTAAAAGACAAGATTATTGAAGCTGAGAAAAAGTTACAAAATATGTATCAGTTAGAAATTAGAACAGAAATAAATAATCTAAATACTGAAACTGAAAAAAAGCATAAAGATTTATTAGAATTAATTTCAAATAAACTTGCAGAATATAAATCTGATTTGGAAAAGGCAGCTTCACAAAGAGGTGATGATCATGACACAGCATTAGATGACTTTAAAAAGAAATTAATTCTAAAATAGATGACTTTAAAAAAACAAATTCGAAATTGGATTAGTATGTTGACAACCGTCATAATTTAAAGTATGCAGACTTAAGTAATATTACAAAAAAAATACAAGATGATATTAATGAATTTAATGCTAAAGTTGAAGAACATAAAAATGAACTGGACTTTGTAGTTGAAAAATCAGTTAAACAAGGAGAGTTAATTACTGCTAATACTGAAGCAATTAACATAATTAATAATCAGCTAGAAAATTTGAGAAAACAACTTGTAAACATGATTAATAATGTCGATGCACATCACAATATAAAGTACGAAGAGTTAAGTAAACTTAAAGGTTTATTACAAAAAGATGTTAATGAATTTAATGATGAATTTAATGATAAAATTAAAAAAATAATAAATGATTTAGACTCTGTAGTTAAAATATCGGATAAACAAGGAGAATCAATCACTGCTAATACCCAAGTAATTACTGCTAATACTAAAGCAATAACCGCTAATGTCGGAGAAATTACCACTAATACCCAAGAAATTACAAAAGTAAAAAATGTTTTCTTAAAATAAGAAACACAATTAGCTAGAACAAAGAATACTGTTGATAGTTTATCTGCTTCTGAAGTTGCTACAACAAAACGACTTGATGATTTAGCTGAAATAATTCTTAAACTTAAAAAGAAAGACAGGAAAATAGAAAAAAGGGTAGAGGAAGTGAGACATGAAGTGTTTCTCTTTGAATACTATTATAATCATCCTTTTGATTACATACAAATGAAAAAGTATTTTGACCGTCGTGGTGCTTGGATACATTCAACATATAAAAATATGGCCGATCTGAACTATTTAAATATATTTGAAATAAGACCTGGAATTTTCGTAGATTATGAAGATTTTATAAACACAAACCAAGAATATAAAATAGATGTACTAGATATGCTTTTGAGTGGTGTGTTTATAGTAAAAAAAACCGGAACTTATATAATAGATATTAAGATTTTATTAAAGGGTGTGAGCTCTTTAAGTGAACCGTATAAACCGACTAAAAGCCCAATATCACATTTTATATTTAGGTGGCGGAATGATAGGCCTCAGGATGATGTTTTATTTGATATATTTGATAATGTAAATATAACAGCTGAGGCAGCTGAGGACTTTGACACTGATCGATTAATATCTATGTATAAGAAAAAAATTAAAATTTATCTAAAACAAGGAACAATGTTTGATATTCACCCGTATGAGGATTCAGCATCTACAGAATTAACATTTATGCTTTTGATAGGTAGTTACATTAGATTCTACATATCGGATGAACCTATATCCTCTGGTAGAAGCAGACTTTTGGATTAAAAGCTTAATTAAAAGTTTAATTAAAGTTTTAATTACTATGTGTACCCTGATAATATACTTACTAATTGAAAATAAGATCAAAGACCAGAGGCTTTGCCTCCGGGGGTCGTAGACCCACCTTACATTTTATTAATAAATATAATCTGCCAAAGTTCTGCCAAAGATTCGGCCAAAGATTCGGCCAAAGTAAAAGCAAATGACAGTTTGCTGCCTTCGTGGCAGAAAAATGGCAGGCTTTTGATTGGTTGAATTTGTGGTTTCCCGCATTATCATTTTTAAAAAATGCACTTGATTTACCTTTGACATTTATATTAAATCACCTGTAAAACGTAAATCGATCACAAGGAAGTTTAAACGAATTGTACTACAAATGTAAACATATCGGTTTTATGAATGAAAATAAATCCAATAAAGCGGCACCGGTGTCGCTTTACATTGAGTCAATATTTGTTTAAACTCGTCGCTTCACAAACGATATTGATTGATAAACTTGTTAAAGAAAATGACACCGGTGTCGTTAGATTTTGAGGGTACAAGTGTACCGAGTGCAACCGAAGACTGTAGGTCTGACTGGGTCAAAGACCCTGAAGGTTTCGGCTTCGCGAGTTAGTATTATAAGTTTAGGGTTGGGTTAATTACTTGGTTTAAAACCTGTGGATTTCAAATTGTCCGGCATTGACCAGTCCTGACCAAGGGTCAAAAGGTCAGGGGGGTCAGATTGAGCTCGCTTCGGTAATTCTAATACTACTCTTTTACATTCAAATATCGCGCCATTTGACTCTTTTTATTCCGTCCAATGAGATCGCTCGCACTGGGTAAAGCGGAAGTTGATGAATTATCGAGGTGTAAATAATTCCGAAAGCGATAAAATTCGCTTGATTTCTGCAAAAATAGCGTTCTTTGGTGGAGATTCTTGTTGTCATTGTTAAATAAATGTAAGACCTTCCGATCAGTACATGAGTATCAGCGATAGCTTATTTCTATGGAAAGGTATGACCGGCAAAACGGAGCGATGTCGGATTCCGTTCATTACCATGTTTTAATATAAGAACAGAGGGTGGGACGTAATATATAAGAAGGCCCCATTTCTTTTATATTTCTTTATAAATTGAAAAATAATGCACATATTTATGAAAATAGGCTACTTAAAGCTAAATTTGCGGTTCTAGTGCCAGTGGTTCATGAATTATTACCTACCGTGCCTTAAGTGTAATGAGGATATATTGGAAATATAGAAATATAAGATTATTATGGTTTAAAGTATCAAACTATTAGGTTTTAAGTTTTCCAAGCGTACTACAAAGTTTGAAAAAAATACTGCTCACGAAGCATATGTTCGTTCAATGCGGCCAAGTAGGTAGAACACTACCCATATAAACAAAAACAAAAACATTAAAATCAGCAGGATGGAACGCAAAAATGTGACATTTGACATTAAACTTGCTACATTTCATATGCTAGCATACTACCACTTGAATTGATCAAATGCCTATTTGTCATGCTGAAACTGAGTTAATTAGGTAATTAACTGAATAAATGACATTAGCGTAGTCCTTGAAACTCAAGGAACAGAACATATTGATGAATTTTTAATTCATTTATTCAGGTTTTCACTAAAACAGTCAGCCAACACTGTTGTCAAAGCCGGATACTAGTCTAGCTTTTGCAACTATGTATTCATGTAAGTGAATCAAATACCACGATATAAGGAAACGGTAAGACATAGGAATGATAAATCTTGGAAAAGAATAATGGATTCATTTACGACACAGGCGTCTAAAAACAAAGATTCTATTCTTGAACTAAAAGAAGAAATGTCTGACTAATTAACCCAACTGGGAATACATAACTGTATTACTGGAATGACTTTCCCATTCAAAGAAAAATGAAATTGTACTGAAAGCAATTGGAGTTTTTTTTATTGTGTTGACTATGGATTCCTTGAGTGTTCGAAGTAATTTGAGAATATTTTCCAGTGCAGAAACGCTGTTCAAGAAATGTTCAAGGTAGGACACTAAAGTTAATCTTAATGAAACATGTTTTAAAATATCTATTTCTGAAAATAAGAAATAAAATAGTTATAATTTATTTCCAAGTACAGACAACTATTTAGATAAAAATGATCGAAGTAGAAGTGTTGACTTGGGTACATGGAACGTTACTAGAGACACACACCGCCAAATTAAGTCACCAGCTAATATTTACATTCGCCCTATTCTTTTCCATTGAAAATTAGGAAGTTTATTTCATATGAACAGCAAAAGGAAAGGCGCGAAAGTTACGTCAACGCTGCTTAGTGATATCGGGTCGCTGTTTTGACGACGTCCGCGTATAGTCAAGGAGAACGTTCCTTAGATGACGTCGCAGTTGTTCCGTTTGGTGAACAGAATGGCCGGGAAGCTGATTTTAATGTCAAATGCGACAAATTGTGTGCAATTATAATGTAATCTTGTTTACAAATGGAAAGGAAATATAATGTAAATATAAGAAATGAAACTTTTTTTTCGACGTTCATGCGAAATGAACGACAAAATAGGATCGACAAATTAAACATGAATCGCTAGCGCGATTCATGGATTTGCCGATCCTATTCTGGTCGTCCATTTTACATGAACACCGAAAAAAAATCCATTTCTATAGAAAACTCATTCTGTGTTATATGAATACGGAGTATTGTAACCTAGGCCCTTACATAGGAAACTTTAAATGGAGCAGTCACCTAACCCGTACAGTGGTTTACGAAATTCATATTGTATCCTCTTTTCAATATTTTAAAAGCGTTCACAAATGTTATTTTCTCTTTGTGTATACTAGATGTACTAGAACATGATATTACATAATATTCCGGTGCGCAAGACCAAATTTAAGAAGTCATTTTTTTTTGTTTTGCATACCTTTAAAAGGTTTGAGGACCTTCCATATATAGTCAGTAAAAGCGTTAGTTGTTTTGTAACAACCTTTTAATAATACAGATACATGTATATTATATATTGTAAAAATCTTTTGGATTTAGAGCAAGGTTTTGCAAACAAATTACGTTGCAAAATGTTAATACCGTAGAATGCAGCTTGGGTGACTTAAAGTGTATAGTTGACAATGAGAATATTGAAGTTTTCTCTCTTGCAATTTTCTTCTTGTTAATTTACATTTCAATAGTGTATCCAACTTTGAAATATCACCAAAAAATCATAAATGCTGAAGGTATAGACACTCCCGGTCGAATAATTTATTAACATTTCAGTCATTCCATGCCGAGTCAAAATGCATTAATTTAATTCTCTTGAGGAAAATACACTACAATAGAAAGACCCAACGTAAGTGTTCCACAGACGCCTTTGTCGTTTACAGAGATGTTGAAGCGAGTCAGTTGTAGAGTTTGGATGTAAATAATGAATGGTTTTATTCTTGGTCAAACAAAATATGCTTGCGTAGCTGCGCAGATTGTAAAGAACATGAAAATGTAATAGTGAAAGATAAATAGAAAGCAATGGCGTATGTCAAAACAAATTGAAATACTTCGTGGGCTCAGATAACAAACTCCTCTGGACGCGATAACCGATATATGCGAATAAAATCTAGATTCAAACAAGTAACCAGTAAAATTATTAGTTAAAATATAAGAGACTGTTCGCAAGGTATAATATTGCTACTATGAAAACGATGAAATAAATAACTTATGATATATCAAACATATCATTATTATATTATATTGCACTGTTTTCATGCATTACAGGACGTTCATAGGTAGTGCTTTACAGCAGACACTGACAAAAAGTTACACATTTGAACACTGTCTCATCAATATTCAAATGAAAACTACAGACATAAATCGAAACTAAACTGAATTATTGGTCAAATCATTATTGCAAAATGTCGAAGCGCAGCATTGCACAATGTTGATGTTCAGAGATATACAATGTCGAATCTCAGTATCGCACAATGACAAAGCTCAGCATTACACAATATCGAAGCTCAGCATTGCACAGTATCGAAATTCAGCTTTGCAAAATGTCAGTTCAGCATTGCACAATGACAAAGCTCAGCATTACACAATCTCGAAGCTCAGCATTGCACAGTATCGAAGTTCAGTATTGCAAAATGTCAGTTCAGCATTGCACAATGTTTATGTTTAGCGTTACACAATGTCGAATCTCAGTATTGCACAATGACAAAGCTCAGCATTACACAATCTCGTAGCTCAGCATTGCAACAGTATCAGTATCGAGGTTCAGCATTGTGAAATGTAGAATTTTAGCATTGCAAAATGTCAGTTCAGCATTGTACAATGACAAAGCTCAGCATTACACAATCTCAAAGTTCAGCATTGCACAATGTCGAGGTTCAGCATTGCAAAATGTCAAAGTTCAGCTTTGCATAATGTCGAAGCTCAGCAATGTTCAGTGTCAAAGTTCAGCTTTGCACAATGTCAAATCTCATCATTGCAAAATGGCTAAGTTCAGCATTGCACAATGTCGAAGCTCAGCATAACACAATGTCGAATTTTAGCATTGCACAATGTCGAATCTCAGCATTGTAAATTGTCGAAGTTCAGCATTTCAAAATGGCGAAGCTTAGCATTGCATAGTGTCGAAAGTGTCGAAGCTCAGCATTGCAAAGGTCGAATTTGTTAAATGTATCATCTTTAAGAGTGACAGTATTTGTGATAAGATTAAATCTTTTAGAATTATCTTTGGAAGGATAGAATGAAATAATCCTTACTATGCAACACTCTAAATAATTTTTATTTAGTACAATAAATCAAAGAATATTTTCTGGATATTAAAGATTTTTTTCCGAATTAATCAATCCAATATCTAAAATTAGAAAATCAGATCTTATAAAAAATATGGTGCGGCAGAATAAAAGTCAACCAAACAAAGAATAGCAAGCTCAGATTGATTGAATCTAATCTTGGAGATGAAATGTGCAATAACCATCTCGCTCCTTAGTACCATATTAAGAGGAACTCTGTTAAACAGTAATTTGTGGAGTGGAAATACAACACTGGGCGTAGAGACATTTTCTTTTGTTACTACATTTCCTGCACGGAATTATAATATTTTACACTGACACAATATTAAATTTCTCTTATTATAATGAATTTCAATATGTATTTTTGGTGTCTTATATTTCTTATATGGTCTAATACTGACTTTAGTAATTACCACTTTTTATTGTTATTACAACATTCGTATTTAATTTAGACTGTAGTTCTATGATTTCCCTTTAAACAATCTTTTCTTTATGTGAAAAGTATTGCTGAATATATCATATTGATTTGTTTGACCTTTCCGTATATGCAAGAAGCAAACATAAGTCTGGAAATATCAACATTTCTGAATTAGTCCATTTCAATGTTAGATCTTTAGCGCTTTGAAGAGTCTTTTTGATGTATATTTATCTGTTTAATTTACCATCTTATTTCGGGATGAATAAATATTATTTCAGCAATTTGTTAATCAAGCTACCGGTATCTCTTTTTTTACCATAGCAGAAGTTTTATTCTTTTAAACATTAGCATTATAATTAATTTTCATTGTGTGATTTAGTACGTAGAAAGCGGTGACGCAGTCGATACAAAACAAAACCCAACTGAAATGATTTTTACCATTGGTCGCAAGCGTTTGTAATGCCGAACTAAATGCATGGCCAGGTCTGAAAATAGTTTTTTTTCTATTAGAATGTGGCTTTTGTCTTTGTTTTGTTTGTCCATAAAAATAAAAATCGCGTTTTAAATAATGCTAAATTTCAAATGTTACTTGAATATGAGGGATTCCATGTTTTAATATAATTTATAATATCTTCGTTAATGTGTAAATACCAGATACTAAACAGTAAATGTCATTTGACAACATAAAATTTATGAAATATCCCTGAAGCAGAAGCGAGGGTGAAAAACAATGTGTTTGCCATACAGACGCTAGATTGCTTCTGATCATTGATTTTCCTCCGCAGTGTTTGTTTAATCTTAGTCACTTATATGTACAAAACATTTCGGAAATTGGTTACCGGTTTATTTTAGGATGATTAAATGGGCACCTGCGACAAAAGCGGGAGAATCTGTCTTAAAATTCTTGTGGAAAGTTACTGGTAATTAAAACCCCTACATACGCTAGTATAACCACGGTATTTCAGTTATAGAATTGTTGAATTCTAACGTGTAAATAGTCTAAAGAAAATACTAATTAAAAGACATGAATTTCTTGAAAATAACACGGAATAAAAGATTATTTTCGAGCACGGAGACGCTCTGTAAAAAGGATGAGTCCAGGTAAGAACTGTTCATTTAAGGATATTTGATTATCTATGTATTACCTTACATCTGTTTAAGGTAGTTAATATGCATATTTGATGTCAAGTTTTGAACGACATAGTTGGTTGTTCACTTAACTGGTAGAAAAATGTAGCTGTACATTTTTTATAATATATCATTCTAAGATAATTAAAATTATTTCTATTTGGTCAAGAAAAAATAGTTTGCACAAAAAATGGCAGTGTCATGAAGCTATCCAATTTATAGGTTTTTGCTTAAGTTCCGACAAATTAAGGACATATGTAATTAATTTAAAGTCCCGATTCATTTGTTTCTGTATTTGGTATAAATTACCGCCATTGGCTGCATTAAAAAAGCAAATGTTGATAGGACTTGTCGGAAATCTCATATACTAACATGTTTAATATTATTTATTATAGCAGATAATATTTTTTTTCACAAATAAAGCATAGAGACTAAAATTCTGTTTAAAAACTAGGAAATCAAAGGGTAGGGGTGACAATTTTTGATTAGCCTCAATTACGTGTAAGCTTGTTTAAAATGGCACACAGAAACAAAGAGAATTCAAAAGTATTAGCATAATTACTACGAGCGGACCAACTGGGAATCTTTGCAGTAATGAAAGCCATATGATAATAATAATTTACTGGAAACTTTAAATCGCCATTAACTAGTTAAAACTTTCCGGTGTTGATTTTGCCACCGACCATATTTCCTCTTTTCCTATTGTCTTCGTTGTCAATATGTTTTACTTTCATTCATACATACGCCGCTGGCTTCTCATTTCATAAACCATTTTTTTCTGATTGATTTATTTATTGTAAAACAGCTGCTGTAATAATGTGATGGAATTGTTACTGTTACGTTTGTTTGTAATGTGATGGGGACCAATAGTGAGGGTCGATGCACAATAAACCGGTTTAAACTCTCCCTTTCACTCCCCTCACTCACTGTTACAAAACGGTGCCCTAGTGTGTTCTTTTTGTGCCACAAAAGTTACAAGACGGTGCCCTAGTGTGTTCCTTTTGTGCCACGGCAGTTACAAGACGGTGCCCTAGTGTGTTCCTTTTTATGGCACCGCTGTTACTTTTATGGTACCACTGTTACTTTAATGCTACCACTGATACAAGACGGTGACCTAGTGTGTTCCTTTTATGCCACCAATGTTACTTTTACGCCACCACTGTTACTTTAATGCCACCGCTGATATAAGACGGTGCCCTAGTGTGTTCCTTTTACGCCACCAATGTTACTTTTACGCCACCACTGTTACTTTAATGCCACTACTGATACAAGACGGCGCCTTAGTGTGTTCCATTTTATGGCACCACTGTTACTTTTATGGCACCACTGTTACTTTAATGCCACCACTGATACAAGACGGTGCCCTAGTGTGTTCCTTTATGCCACCACTGATACTAGACGGTGCGCAAGTGTGTTCCTTTTATTTATTTGTTTCGTCCTTGATTATATAACGTACGTCGTCAATGTTTTTTTGTGTATGTTAATCATGATCATATTCATGTGTACAGTGATATGATTTTGCAGTTTGAGGTGTTTCATTCTTGGAACGTGGCTTTCTTTGTTGGATAATTGGCTTGTTGTTTTAATTAGGAATGCATAGGACATTGAAAATAATGTTTTAAAATAGCGAGCGAAGAGAGGAAAGATTTTAGGATAGGCCATATTTTTTAAATCGAAGTCTTGATTATAAGTTTTGCAAGGAATCTGTTTGATATGTAAATTAATTCGAGCGGATTAAGATCGAATCATTCTTTTACTGTGAGACTATTAATCATCTTAAATGTTGAAGATCATTTATAGACGTCTTCCCATTAAATAGATAGTATTTCTCCCACATTTTCTAAAATAGAACAAATGCTAACGTCATTTGGAAGCGACTACTCACTGAAATAGATTGTTAACCTCCCTTGTATTAAATATTCAAAAAAGCCACACAAAATATTTAATTGAAATCTCCCCAAACTTAATTAAAGTGCGGCAAGTAATTATTAAGTTGATGGGTTGGAGGATTGTTTTCCCCCGAAATGTACTACAAGTCAAAGTGATATATTAACCTTTAACCTGCTGCCTTATTCTGCTTTTGCGACCAGTGTAGACCAAGATCATGGTATGCATTGTTCGCTGTTCTGTCAGTTAATTTTCTGTAAATACCACTTTTACTAATAAATGGTACTGCCCAAATTGAATGATGGACTAGTTCATTTTTAGAAATTTAGCAGGGTAAAGGTTAAATCACACATAGCACAATTTAACTGGTGTCTGTGTATAAGCATTATAGGTTTCGGCGATGCAAGAAAGTCATCTGACATGTTATGTTTATGGTTTGTTCCATGGCAAAAACCCATATTAGTGACAAAAAAATCAAAATTTAGATAACATAATATTCATTATACATCCTTATACATTTCAAATATGAAAAATTGAAGAAATTACATTTACTTTTTGACGCCTTACAAATAAATTATTAAGTTAACACTGTATTTTGGGTTCATCAAGGGATCTTAATTTCCCCCTATATTCTCATGGTGTATGGGTGCTTTGGAATTCCAGTTGCTATGACAACACAAACAAATTTATTGTAAAAATTGTTAGAAGTTTACTTGCCTTAAATAATTAAATTTCAATATACTGGTTTCTAGTTTCTGCATGAACAAAGCAAAACAGTATTTTTTCAGTAATTAAAATAGTTATTATGGAATAATTATATGATGTCAGTAATAAGGTTTACTCATGGAACGGCCCATTTCTATCTCCCAAGACCGTTCAGCACGACATTTATGCCGTCTTAGCGTACTGGATATTTTTTCAGTTCGGCTTGAAAGGATCAAACAATCCCGATTGCTGTAGGTATAGTTTAATCACCCATTGGTATGGTGTTTGTCTTTTGGCAGTTTCTGTGATATATGTAGGCTCTGTTACCACAGATCCTCTCTTTTCATTCCCGTTTGTTTAGTTTTGCTGATTGTTTTCTCGTTTAGAACAAAACCCATTATTTCAACTGGGGACCATACACCGCTTTTTATAACATTGAACTCTGTGTATCAACGAAAGTTTCATGTACACCGTCGTATGAGTGTTTGTTTTTGTTTGTTTTGTTAGGTTTAACATCGCACCGACACAATTCAGGTCATAACCTATGGCGACTTCCCAGCTTTCATGGTGGAGGAAGACCCAGGTGCCTCTCCTTGCTTTATGTCATCACGGGTGGGCACTTGGGTAGAACCTTTCCGCTAGCCACCTGGATGGCTTCCTCACATGAAGAATTCAACGTCCCGTTTGCGGCTTAAACCCACATCGGTGTGGGGCAAGTGATTTGAAGGCAGCGACGATTTGAAGGCAGCGACTTTAACCACTCGGCCAAATGGGTGTCTCAAAATTCTATTTATTTCTATTTATCTTTTAACAGTAGGTGAAACGTTCCGTTCGGGGAATCAGTTGATTCCCGCATAGGATATTTGTTACTAAATATAGTAACTTGTTTCCCGTTCGGGAAGCAAACTTTTAAATTAAGTTATTTCAGTGTTAAATAAAATGTTTATGAGGATATTCAAAACAAATATTTGAACGGAAGAAATTTAGATATATATCTCAAGTTTACAATGGTTTAGTTCATTTAATGATATCGTGCTTATTCTTATGAACCGAGCCTTTTGAACAAAACAAGTCGAAAAAGGATGCTTTTACTTCCCGAACGGAAGAACATTACTATATTTAGATTTAGTTCTCCTGTTTAGGGAGTAGGGAAAAACACAATGGTTGACTTCCCGAACGAGAAGTTTCCCCTATTCTGTGGACGGTTGCTTGCATTTCCACAGGCTCGATCAAACTAAGCCTTTAACCTTTTCATTTTTACCGTGTTAAACGACCTGAGGTTTTCCTTATTTTCTAGTTAACCTAATCTGGTTAAAATTGATGGATACGCCTTCCAGGAAATAACACTTTTCTACCAAAGACTCGTTAAAGCACAATGCCTATGAAAACAATACATCATAATTATTTAAACACAAAGTCTTAAAAGCTTATTTTAATGGAAAGTAGTATTTTATCTGGAAAATATTCATTACCAAGGGAATTTCCCTAAATTATTCCCTAAGCATGTATCTATGTACAAGTGCTCAGCCAGGTACTCCATGTCTGAATTGCTTTTTAGGGTAGAATAAAACAGGCAGTTTCTCCATTTCTGTATTGTTTCAAGGTACAACTGATAAGCCAATTTCTTTATTTCTGATACCATTTATCATTCTTGCATAAAAACTACTTTTTTCACTGGATCCGCCCATGTATTAACGGAAGAAAAATCGTGTGCAAACAAGGCAATTCACGTGCTGTTAATACATGATTTTTATTTTAAAATGCTTTCCCAGGGACGTACATTGTATTTCTCCGCAGATTGACATCTGGTATCTGCGTCTTGTTTCTTCCATAATAACCTCTTTTTGTAGCATAAAAGATGCAATCTAAACCATAGAATGTTTTGTTGTATCAGTTACCAACGCTAAATGCACTGCCCCCAATAATGTTCGTACTCGCTTCTTCCCTTGTTTACTCCCAATTTAGAACTCAGCGTCGTTTCAGTTTTTGTAGATAACCGCGAATGTTTAAGAATCGCGTGTAACTTATGCGACTGTTTGTTTTTAGGAGTCATATTTATGATTTTGGTAAGTATCAGTCGGTATATTTTTATCTAATCTTTCGAAGAATTTATACACGCCTGGTAAACAACAGCTACCTCTTTCAGGGGTATACGGTAAATCGCTCTGTCGCAACTCCCGGGCTAGTATATGTCGCGATAAAAGAACGTCAACAAAGGTGAGTGTCATCATATTTTCTGTATTTTTACTAGCATTGTATCGAATATCAAAAATCGGGGAATGGTAGGCGATGTAGATTAATTAAACTTTACAGAGAACTTAAAGTTCGCTAACTCATTCTTGTTTTGTGGTCGTGGCGATGTTTACCAGCAAGCTGATTTAGCTGTGAACTGGGCCATTTCGTCAAGAAAGCACTTTCATTGTCACATGTTTGCATTTTAACTGACATCAAGAAGCAAACCGAGTTGTCGTGAGATAGTTTTAAGGTATACAATGTATTTTGAAATAAAATCGTTACCGAAAATGGTTTGGGAGTAGAAATATTCACTTTTTATTGTGAGAGACAGCCCTGTCGTAAAAGAGGTAGGCATGTCGCCAAGGAGAGAGTTCTGTGTTCATAATTCTTATACTATATCGAGAAGTTTACCTTCGGTCTCGGCCACAAAAAATCCTGCGGGCTTCTGTAGACGTTAATACACGAAAAAACGTGTATTATCACTACAGTCATTTTTTTCTCTATTCGTGTATCGTTTCTTAGGATACAATTGATAGGCCATTTTCTCTATTTATGTATCGTTTTACAGGGTACAAAAAAAAAAAAAAAATTCATCGGCCACTTTCTCAATTTGTGTATTTTTCTCATGGTATTATCAATCAGACAGTTCCTCTATTTGTGTATCGTTTCGGCAGGGTACAATTTGTCAGCCAGTGTCCCGATTTGTGTATCGTTTTCAGGGTACAATTTGTCAGCCAGTGTGCCGATTTGTGTATCGTTTTCAGGGTACAATTTGTCAGCCAGTGTCCCGATTTGTGTATCGTTTCTCAGGGTACAATTGATTGGCCAGTTTCTCCTTTTTGTGTATCGTTTCTCAGGATACAATTGATTGGTCAGTTTCTCAATTCGTGTATTCTTTCTCAGGACACAATTGCTCAGTTGCTCAGCCAGTTTCTCCATTTGTATATTGATTTAAGGGTATAATTGCAAAGCCAGTTTCTCTGTTTGTGTATTGTTTCTCAGGGTATTATTGATCATTCAGCTTCTCTATTTATATACTGTTTCTGTCAAACTCTTTAAAATTGTAGTGATGTCGTTTGTATCTTGCAGTTTGTTGATTGCCCTAAGATTACTAAAATTTGTAAATGAAATTATTAAATCTTTCAATGTTGTCTATTGTCCGACAGCAACTGTTTTTGCGGTCCGTCTATTTTTGCTGGGTGTAGTTACATCTTTTCTACTTAATGCCTCTATTTGTCATATTTCAGTCTATTCTGTATAGGCATTTCTTGTCATATTCCATTTCTTAGAATGTAATGCTTGGTTATATACTTATAGGTTATTATCTTTGTATCGGGAATTATGCACGAGTTCTGCAGAGTAAAACAGTTCATTTCAAAGATCTGTTAACACTGAACCTGAGACGTTTAATTTTTTCCACCTTAAAATTTTATAGTGGGTATGTGACGCCAGTTTAATGTATGCCGTCGCGTTTAAAAGTTCGTTAACGACGACATTTTCAATTTTACTTAGGCTTACTAACAAATTTGAATCATTCATATAATACGTTTTAAAAGTGTAATTGCATATGTAATAAGAAGATTATTAGATTTGCATCTATAAATATGCACTCGTTCTTTCTTGCGCGACAATGTATCCATTAATTTTTCGATACAATTCTAATAACCTATAAATATTGACGTTTCCGCTTCAGTTGTAACTTCACGCAGGATAAAAGATAAAAAAGTATCTCTTCGCTGAATACATGTTAGTCTAAATAATACTATATTGCATTACACAAATGCTTTCCTAGTTCTCGGGATACAGCCGATATACAATTATATTTATTCATCATCATTGTATATCTCGGAGCTGGGTAATTTGAATAGATGCAACGTTTTTGTCAGCGTTATATTTATAGAAGTGCGCAAGGGTGAGCTATTTTAGTCGGTAATTGTCCGTCGTCCGTCAACATTTTCCTTTAAACAACATCTCCTCCTAAACCATCATGTTCTCCTTTAAAAAGTGCTCAAAGAATTGAATTCTGTTCAGAACTCTGAATGCCGTGGCTGCCGAAAGGAAAGTTTTTAAAAAGTTTTCTAGTCCAAAACCACAGGTCAGAGGGCTTTGATATCTGGTATGTAGCATCATCTAGAGATCTTCTACCAAGATTATTAAAATTATCCTCCAAGGGTCAAATATGGCGCCTCCCTTTGGGTCACAGGGCTATACAGACTTATATAGGGAACAACTGAAAATCGTCATGTCCAAAATCACAGGGCAAAGAGCATTATCTAGTAGTCCTCAACTAAGATTGTTCAAATTATTCCCCTAGGGTTAAATATAGCCCCGCTCTGGGTGTCACATGGTTTATATAGTCTTATACAGGGAAAGATTTTGAAATTATTTTTGTCCAAAACCATACGGCATAGGGCTTTGATCTTGTTAAGTAGCATTATCTAGTGATCCTTTACCAATATGGTTTAAATTGTTCCACTAGGGTCAAATATGGTTCCATCCTGGTGGTCACGTGGTTTATATAGACTTATCTAGGGAAAAACTTTGAACATCTTTTTGTCCAAGACAATAGGGCCTAGGGCTTTGATATGTAGCATCATCTAGTAGGCCTCTACCAAGATTGTTCAAATTATATCAGTAGGGTTGAATATTGCCCAGCCCTGGAGGTCACATGGTTTATATAGACTTATACATATAGGGCATAAAACTTGTTTAAATTATCCCACTAGGGTCAGATATGGCTCCACCCTGGTGGTCACATGGTTTATATAG
The DNA here is from genome assembly GCF_021730395.1 of Mercenaria mercenaria. NCBI lineage: Eukaryota > Metazoa > Mollusca > Bivalvia > Venerida > Veneridae > Mercenaria > Mercenaria mercenaria. The sequence continues at coordinate 111,673,702 of NC_069361.1, read as the reverse complement.
ACATATATAGGGACAAACTTGAAAATCTTCCTGTACAAAACCATATATTTGGTATGATGCATTATATAGTAGTCCTGAACAAAGTGCGTTCAAGTTACCCCACTGATGTTAAAATTGGCCCAGCCCCGGGGGCGCAAGGTTTAAATAGACTTGTCTTTAAACAACAAATCCAGTGATGTTCCTTGGGTGGTCCTCTTTCAAAGTTGTTAAACGGTTTTGTTTGGTTGCACATAGAGGCCGCCAGAACTAAAAATAGAACAATCTTCTAACAATATTTCCTCTTAAAACTCTGGTTAAATTTTAAAATGATTTCACACAAATGGTCCTTATATAATCTTCTGTCAAGGTTGTTCAAAATATTCAAACTATTCGTGCAAAAACATGACCGCCAGGGGGTGTGGTCACTTTTCCCAATATGTATATAGTGGAAAGTTTAAAAAGCTTATTGTATGAAACTGCTGGCCCGATCTTGATATAATTTTGCACAAATGGTCCTTACGTAACCCTCTGCCAAGATTGTTCAAATTATAACGATTCGTCAAAAAAACAAAACGTGACCGCCAAGTGGCGCGATCTCATTTCCCAATATGTATATGGTGGAAACTTTAAAAATCTTTTTGTATTAAATTGCTGGTCCAAAAATGAATGATAATTTATAAAGTAAAAAATGGTATTATCGAGTTTCAAAAATAATACATTTTTGTATGTTTCTTAGATTTTATTATTCATATTTATGACTATTTTACCGAGAAGGAGGAAATATTTTTTAAATAAAATCAAACATTAACGCATTCTTGATTCAGCGCCCGGATGGCAGTTCGCTATTCGCTATCAAAAGAACGTTTACAGTACCAAGAAAATCTTCTGACTTTAGCTTTTTATTATATTTACATTCTTGCAATAATAAGAATGATTTACGACCAACCTTGCAACAATTAGCGTATGCTATTGATTCATGACGTTAGGCTTGTTGACTTCTAATATTCATCGATTTTCCCCTACGTGATAAACCATAATCTGATGTATAATAAAGATAAAAAGCACGGTATTTTAAAGACAACGGCATATATTTAATCTAATTTTTTTGAAAGGTGACATTTTAAAAAGTGTGATGAGTTTCTTCAAGTGTTCTGTACCGATAGATTCCAGAAGGCAGTCATTTGACTCTTTTTTCAAAAGACGTGATACGAGGTAAGTTGGAAGACTATTAATTAAGAATTCTTCTTATGCAGCGCTCAGTTCTTGGCGAATATCTAGGAAATAAATGTTAGTATATAAAGACAGAAATGTAGAAAAGGACATGGTAACAGTATATCAAAATAAATAAAAATATTGAATTATGCTGTAATCATTTTGTGTATTTAAACATCTGTACCTGTTTCGAAAAAGTTAGTAAATACGAATTCATAAATAAATTACCTAACTTGTTATACCTGTTCACTTTGGTATAGAAAAGTTGAGTAAACTGTTCTGAAAAACAGTTGTTTCAAACTGCATTTTAAGTGACATACGAGATAATGATACCAACATGAACTAGATCTACTGCAATGTGAAACAACTGTAATACATATGTAAACATTTTCCATAAACGTAAAACTATTTGTTCTAATTGTAAAAACGACGCTGGTCACATGTCATAAAAAGCGTCACAGGTGTAAAAACATTGTATTGGTCACTAATTTTAAAAAATATTCCGACATATCTAAAACCGATTTTGGAGTTTTATGGTAAAAAAACGCAGTAGTACACACAATGGGCGAAACATGCCTTGAAACAGGTCTACACATATACCAGTCTCCGCCACTGAAGTGAATAAGAAATTTGACAAGATGTGAAGCAGATTCGTATAAACGCAAAGCAATTGCATTCATACTGTGCCTATCTTAAAAACGGGCTTGGTGACATACTCTACTGATCACTGAAATTGAGAAGGTAAATATTGTTGTAGATTTTTTAAAATTAAAAAATATATATCCATGAAGAAACTTCAGTAGTTGTTTCAGGATGTTACTTGTCAGTTTGTAACTGTGCAAACATAGTAAGACTAAGCCAGTTGCAAGGCAAGCCTTGGTTTTTGTAATGTCAGAACACAACTGTAAATTAGAGAGGCACCAAGGGCTAATCGTCTCTAATCATAAATCGTATTGTAATGAGCTTTAGAAATGATGATTTGGGAGGTTGCGTTTTTTGAACGTGGTGCCACATTCCCTGTTTGATATTCATCCTTGTTTTTTTTTTGTGCTAAATGATTTGTTAGTTTTCAAAAACACACCAAAACAGGTTTTCTATTATAAACAGACTCGGCATCGAATTAGTAAACTTACATTTCCCATCGGGCTTAGAAGTTCTTTTTTATAAAAAACCTTTTTATGTTTTTAAGGTTTCTTTGCAAATATATCTAAAAGATTACTCTACCAACTAATTTTCGAGTATAAATAAATTTTAGCAACTGAATGATCAGCTGTTTTCTTTTTTAGCTCACCTGAGTCGAAGGCTTATGGTGAGCTGTTAGGATCGATGAATATCCATCGTCCGTCCGTTCACATTTAGTTTGTTTACACTCTACCATCCACAATTTTGAAGCAGTCTTGATCAATCTTGGTTACAAGACCTCGGATGAGTCTGATTATGGGCTAGATGGAATCAGTATATCCATAGTTATAAGCCTTTGATTGACAAAATTTGCTATATTTCACGTTGTTTACACTCTAGCATCTTTATTTCTTCACCAATCCTAATCATATTTACACAGAATGTGTATGACTTCAAGGTCTTGAAGGAGTTAGATTATAAGCGAAATCGGGCCGGTAGGACAAGAGTTATGTGCTCTTGATTGACACCTTGTATACACTCTAGCATCTTCATTTCTTCACCAATCCTAATCATATTTACATAGAATTTGTATGACCTTAACATCTTGGATGAGTTTGCAAATTCGGGCTGGTAGGACCAGAGTTGTGTGCCCTTGATTTACAAAAATTATATATTACATTTTTTACACTTTAGCACCTTCATTTCTTCACCAATCCAAATAATATTTACATAGAATGTATATGATTAAAAGATCTTGGATGAGTTCTATGAGCTAACCAGAGTTACGTGCCCTTGTTTTTCGAAAAATGCTATATTTCACATTGTTTTGCTTTTTTCTTTCTTCACCAGTCCTAATCATGTGTATGTGATTGTTTTGAAAGTTCAAGTATATGTTTTCAGGTGGTCTCAGATTATCAGGGTAGATAACGCTTGACTAATTTTATTTCAAATTGCCCCCCTTTGTCTTTAACTAAGATGAACATATATTGTGGCAACTACTTGCATGATTGGTTCAAAATTTCATTTATGTGATCAAGTACACCCAGACAATCAGGTTGGACAACTCCGGGGTGAATTTTTGGCAAATAATCTCCCTTTATTTTAATTTGAATGGATATTTCTCAGTAACCTCTGACAAGACTGATTTGAAATTTCATCAGTGTCCTCATGGATGATCGAGTTAGAAACCTCTGGACTGATTTGTAATTATGTCAGATTACCTCCCTTTGTTTTAGCTCACGATGATTATTGTAAAACTTTGATAACACTATACTCACCATGGCATTTCTATTTCCAATCCGTTTGTTTAAATGCATGTCATATAATATACTTCCACTGACACAGGTGAGCGATATAGGGTCATCTTGGCCCTCTTGTTTACAAACACTGTAGGCAATTTGTTCTTTTTATCCCTTAACTCGTAATGACTTGCACCTCTTCAATATTAACAGTTTTAATTGCGGTTCTAGATGTTGCAGTCTATCTGAACTGTAAATTAGTAATGAAGCTGATTCTTAAATGATCGTTTTGTAGTGTTGCCATTGGCCGAAGTGTATTTTAGGTTGAAAGCTCAGAAATTCAAACAAATAGCAACATTTGTTTTGCAAAATATGCGATGTTGAATTCAGTGTCTTGAATCTAATTCCAAATGTCTTTGAGAATAGCTAAATACCAGATACCACAAAAAATCTTATGAAACAATCCTGAAGCAAACGCGAGAGTGAAAACACGGTTTTTGCCGTAAAGACACAAGATTGCTTCTTATAATTGATTTTCACTGCAGTGTTTATTTAATCTTAGTCACTTATATGGAAAATGTTTGTGGTTTAGTTTTAGGATGATTTCATGGACACCTACGTCAAAAACATAGAAAAACGTGATCTCGTACAAACTACATGTGTAAAGCTACTGGGTTTAAAAAATACTCCTTAAAATTGTTATAACCGCGATATTTCAGTTACTTAAATGCTGAATTTCAGCGTGTTAATACTTGTCTATAGAAAATTCAAAGACATGAATTTTTTGAAAGTTACACGGAATAAAAAGTTATTTTCGAGTACTGAAACACTTTGTAGAAAGGATGACTCCAGGTAAAAACTGTTCACTAAGAATAGTTCAACATGTTTTACACGTGTTTATAGATTGATCAGTAAATTAGTGTACATGTATGTATGTGATGTTAAGTTTTGTTCACTTTAAACAGTCGGAAAGCTGTAGCATGGAATATTTTTTGTCTACCATTTAAACACTGCTCGGAATTTGCCCGAAATATCGCTCTTTTTGAGCCAGGTAACCTCAAGGGCATGCATCATTAATAGATAATTATAATTTCATGCATCTCGCTCTGTGGCAGAGAGAAATCAGCATGATAGTAAGCATGATAAGATAATGATCTGTAGATTGCTTATGATAAGGAGAACATATTTCTTTTACATGAGTTTGCAATAGAAAATTATTTGTTTTATATAGATAAGTAAAAATAGATAAACATTTTTCTTTAAAAAACAGTTTTATTTTCCATTTTAATATGATAATAAAAATATTATTAACAGTGAGTAATAAACTGAAACAAAGTTTTATCTACAATCTACAATAGAAATGATTTATAAAAATATTTTTACAATAAAACAATTGGTTAATGCATAGATAAAGAAAAGACTTATTCTTAAACATGAAATGCATGAATAGTTAATATATGGTGACACATGTTTAAAATGAAAAATGATAAGAATTTCTGTTAAGAATTTCATTTCAATTGCTAAAAGTAAGATATTAATTTAATTGAGAAAGAGACCTAGGGTTTGCACGTGACACACATTTGCAGTAATCGTGGTAATGTTATTTAAACAAATACTGAAAATAAGTTTTATTAACATTGCGATATATAATATCTGTAATGGCTTTTGGAAATGTGTAAATATTTGTGTATTTTTGTTTATTTATGTTTATGTATGTTTCTGTATATATGTATGTGCTATGTTTTTGTGTGTAATCTTCATTATTGGAGGATAATAAATAAATAATAATAATAAGGTTAACATTTTCCAGAAGTCCTTAATTTTAACTAAAAAATGAAAATCCTACATATCCCCATACCTGCTTCCTTTAATTCTAAATATTGTTAACAGTTACTAACGCTTAGAAATAATTCATTTTTCTATAATTAGCTCACCTGAGCAATGCCCAGGTGAGTTTTTGTGATCGCTCGATGTCCGGCGTCTGTCGTCTGTCAGTCTATCAACATTTAGCTTGTGTATGCGATAGAGGCTGTTTTTTTCAACTGATCTTCATGAAATTTGGTCAGAATGATGACCTTGATAAAATCTAGGCCGAGTTTGAAAATGGGTCATCTGGGGTCAAAAACTAGGTCACTAGGTTAAATCAAAGAAAAACCTTGTGTATGCGATAGAGACTGTATTTTTCAATAAATCTTCATGAATTTTGGTCAGAATGATTTCCTTGATGAAAATTAGGCCGAGTTTGAAAATGGGTCATCTGGGTTTAAAAACTAGGTCACTATGTCAAATCTAAGAAAGACCTTGTGTATGCGATAGAGGCTGTATTTTTCAACTGATCTCCATGAAATTTGGTCAGAATGATAATCTTGATGAACTCTAGGCTAAGCTTGATAATGGGTTATCTAGGGTCAAAAACAAGGTCACTAGGTCAAATCTTAGAAAAACATTGTGTATGCGATAGAGGCTGTATTTTTCAATTTATTTTCATGAAATTTGGTCTGAATAATTGCCCTAATGAAATCTAGGCTGGGTTTGAATATGAGTCATCTGGAGTCAAAAATTAGGTCACTAGGTCAAATCAAAGATAAACTGTGTATGCATTAGAGGCTATATTTTTCAATTGATTTTCCTGAAATTAAGTCAGAATGATTGCCTTGATGAAGTCTAGGTCAAGTTTAAATATGGGTCATCTTGAATCAAAAAGTAGGTCACTAGGTCAAATCAAAGAAAAAACTTGTGTATGCGATAGAGGCTGTACTTTCCAATTGATCTCCATGAAATTTGGTCAGAATGATTGCCTTGATAAAATTTAAGTTGAGTTTGATTATGGGTTATTTGAGATCCAAAAGTAGGTCACTAGGTCAAATCAAAGAAAAACCTTGTGTATGCGATAGAGGCTGTATTTTTTAATTGATCTTCATGAAATTTGGTCAGAATGATTGCCTTGATGAAATCTAAGTGAATTTTGAATATGGGTCATCTTGGATAAAAAACTAGGTCAATAGGTCAAATCAAAGGAAAACCTTGTGTATGCGAAAGAGGCTGTATTTTTCAATTGATCTTCCTGAAATATGGTCAGAATGATTTCCTTGATGAAATCTAGGTAGAATTTGAATATGGGTCATCTAGGGTCAGAAAATAGGTCACTACGTTAAATCAAAGAAAAACGTGTATGCGATAGAGGCTGTATTTTTCAGTTGATCTTCATGAAATTTGATCAGAATGAAAGCCTTGATGAAATCTATATCAAGCTCGAATATGGGTCATCTGGGATCAAAAACTAGGTCACTAGGTCAAATCAAAGAAAATACTTGTTTGTACTCAAGATTTTTGCTCCGATTTTAATGATAATTGGTCAGAATATTTTTTCCATGAAATCACTAGGTCAAACATGTTTACACTGTTATGGTGTGTTTCTCAGGTGAGCGACCTAGGGCCATCTTGGCCCTCTTGTTTTGTTTGTGAATATGTGAGAGAGAGCTTCCCTTTTTTTTTCGGTAACCCTTGAATCATGAAATCACATCACAATCTTTTTCTGTCTGACAAGGGTGCAGTTCTATTTCTGAGCTATTTTTATGCCCCCGGCTTCTACTGATGCGGGAGGCATATAGTGATTGTCCTGTCCGTCCGTTCGTTCGTTCGTCCGTCCGTACGAGGTTAACCAAATGGGACCGTTTCGTCTAGCATCAATACCCCTTACTAGAATGACTTGATACTAATGCAGATGTAACCTGTGACCATTCCTCATCTTCAGACATCACCTGACCTCAGTTTGACCTTGACCTCATTTTGGACTTAGGTTGCTTTATATGGTCCATCTCTTGGTTAACCAAATGGGACCGTTTCGTCTAGCATCAATACCCCTTACTAGAATGAATTGATACTAATGCAGATGTAACCTGGACCATTCCTCATCTTCAGACATCACCTGACCTCAGTTTGACCTTGACCTTGAGCTTGACCTCGTTTTGGACTTAAGTTGCTTTGTATCGACAAAGATGCCACCGGGGGCATCAAGCGTTTATTGAACGCAGCTTCTTGATCAGCAAACTTTTTCAAAACTTAGTAAAACCTGATAGTTAGTGTCAGGATATTACACTCCTTCAGGGATTAGGGGTATCCCCCAGGCACATGCCATAACATGTTTGATTAATCTCTGGATATCCTGTTAATTGTACTTTACTGCTATGACATTACATCAAAATACATAGGTTTATTTAATTATCTATATATTCTAGATAATCAAATTAAAATGATTATTATGTGGGATGAAAAATTAAGATGACTATGATAAAAAATATATATTGACACTTTGCAATAATTTTAAAATAATCTTTCTATCTCAAACTTTATATATAAAAACGTTTTGCCGTGTTTTTATGCGCCCGGCATCTACTGACGCAGGAGGCATATAGTGATTGTCCTGTCAGTCCGTTCGTTCGTTCGTTCGTCCGTCCGTCCATACAAGGTTAACCAACGGGACCGTTTCGTCTAGCATCAATACCCCTTACTAGAATGACTTGATACTAATGCAGATGTAACCTGTGACCATTCCTCATCTTCAGACATCATCTGACCTCAGTTTGGCCTTGACCTTGACCTCATTTTGGAATTAGGTTGCTTTATATGGGCCACCTCTTGGTTTACCAAATGGGACCGTTTCGTCTAGCATCAATACCCCTTACAAGAATGAATTGATACAAATACAGATGTAAACTGTGACCATTCTTCATCTTCAAACATCACCTGACCTCAGTTTGACCTTGACCTTGACCTCGTTTTGGACTTAGGTGCAAAATCTATCGATATGGATGCCACCGGGGCCATCAAGCGTTTATTGAACGCAGCTCCTTTTTTTTCTTGTTTTGTTTTAAATATAAAGTCTAATCTCTTTCATTTTGCTGATTGTGTTATTGATACATACACAGAATGAAAGCAGCCTGTACAAATAATGTGATATCATAAGATAAGATTAATTAGTATAGTTGCAGTTATGCTGACGTTATAATCAAGCTAATTGCTAGCAATCATATGCCGTCAGTAAGAACCTAATTAACACCTTAGTGCGAGAAGGAAAGACATTTTGTAGTATTTCTGCTTTCCCCGGGCATATTCCATGGACTGTAAAGACATTCATTTTTGTTCAAATTTAGTCATTGAAAAATTTAGTTTTATACAAAAGATAAAGGATACGTTGTACCAAATTAGGCCAATATCAACCAGTTATAAAATTTATATTTACAATCATGCTATTAAAGAAGGTCATAATATAACCAATTTAGCATGTTTTTCTAATGTTTATTTATACATATACATTTTCTTTATCATTTTATCTATTGTTGTGACAAAAATACAAGTTTTGATACATAAAGTACGTTTGAATAAAATCGGTATAGGTAATAAATATTCCAGAAAGCTTAAAGACCTAACAATAACAATACATACAGTAGTGTCTATGGTGGAAATCGATAAGAAATTAATGGATTAGGATCTGACAATTTTGGGTCAAGCCCGATTATTTATTACCCCCACCGGAGGTGGAGGGATATAGTTTTGGCAGGAGTATGGTATTGCAACTGAAGTTGGAAATTTGGACGCTTGCGTGACGGCAATGATTTTAGTTGTATATTTGGCTGTTTGTGTCAAGATGAAGATCATTGTCACTAAAATTAGAAAAATGGGTTACATGCAATAACGTCAATTAAGAATGAAATAAGTAGCTCAAAACTGGCTGATATATGTAGCTTTCATAGAGATAGATATTTTAGGTTACATTATTATTAGTAGCTTAATAGCCTGGGTCATTGGGATTGTCCTTTTTTATATAGAAAAATGGTTTCTATCAATATCAGGTATGAGAAATTGAGAATAAACTTTGTACATAAGGTAGCTTTAGTGGAGACCAATTGATGAATTTTGGGTTGTTTTGGTCAAGATCTAGGATAGTGTTACTAAAAGGTAGAAAACGCCTTATGGTCAATAATTGTAGTTAGGAATGTAGCAAGAATAAAACTTCACACTAAACCTGGTGCTTAGGTAACTTGCACAGAGACCAAGGGTCAGTTGCATTTTGGTTTGCTTGTGTGAGTGTTATTGTTACATATGTACATAAAATATAAAATGATTTTTTATTTCAATTAACTGCACATAAATGCATATTTTTAAACAACAGGGTATGCACATATGAACGTATTAGAGTGTAGGCACAATTATTCTCACCGATATTTGCTAGACTTAGAGTTTAATTAAATGTTGGGACCAGAAATGTTATTAACTCCCACCTACCACCACCAACACGCCACCTTGTCCGTTCTCTAATAAAACTATATTGTCAATTGCAATTGACATTGCGAAAATGTGGTTAAAATATTTAATTTGCTTTTGTTTTTATCTTCACGAGTTTTAAAAGTACATGTCCTTTACTAGGGAGCTGTTCCGTTATTGTTTATATACAAGGTCAAGGTCACAGATGCCAGAATCCGCCTCACTTCATTTTCGATCAACTTAAGAACCATTTGACCTAGAACCTTGAAACTTCATATGGTGATAGGGCTTATCAAATGAATAACCTTTATTGTTTTTAGGACATTCCATTTTAGGTCAAGGTTACAAAGGCCTGAACATGGATAACTGTTTCCGATCAATAACTTGAAAACCACTGGATCCAGAATGTTAAAACTTCATAGGATGATTGGACATGCTACGTAGTTGATCCCAGTTGCACTAAGCCAACCATAAGTGTCTCTTTGATTTTCGCTCCTGTCCCCGATTGACTTCTTGACTATTACTACTATCCTTTGGGGTGGCATGCGCTTTTCTTCAAAAGCATCTTCTAGTTATGTTATAATTATATTACAGTAATACAGTGATTGAGCTACTGTTTTAGTCACATGTTCTGTAGCAATGGTTTACCTTGATTTATCTTTGATTCTAATTTGTTGATCTACTTAATTATCTATGATTAAAGAAATGCCTAGTTGTTTACTAGGCAATCCTGGCCAAGCTAATAGATTGCCACCAGTGACTACGCGTTCATTTGTTCGTGTATTCAATAAAAGGCGGCTATTTTTGGTATGCTATCATTTGGTACCTATTAGCTAGCGTTCTCGTGGATTGTAACTTCACTACTTTTTTTGAGAGCAAGAGTGATATCACGAAGAAGACTGCATTATCCCCTTTACTTTCTTAAGAATTCAATGTTCGCTTTATTTTTGTCATGGACGAATAGAGTATCTGTAGCTGTAATTAGTTTTTTTATTGTTTCCACTGTCACTACCGTCATGGCACATAATTTGTTAGATATCAGGCTTAAATTGTGTGTGTGTTCGGGTTAATCATATTTTTCAACAAATTTTCAGTCATATGAACGATGATGTCTACTTACAGCCGTTAAGGCAATGCCCAACTTTATAGTGCTGCCTTATTGGAATATCACGCCTTAGACACGTGACATGATACCACACCCGTTCACATTATACTGACTTCGGGCTGGCCAGTTCTAGTACTGTCCTCTTAATTGTGTGCGCAAGGCTAGGAAGCCGCTAGCACTATTTTAACGGCTTTGGTTTGATGTGAACCCACGACCTTCTGCACTTGAAGCAGGCGCTCTAACGCAACGAGTTGGTTTGAAACTAAATTTATAACAGTAAAGATAAAATCAATAATGCGAATATTTTTGTTATATAACTCTGGCCAGCAACTTAATAACTGTTACATGCTATTTTGGGATAGTACGAGATCACGCTTCTTTCGTTATTTCGTTCTGTATGTCAAGCAGGATATGAGAAAACGGAACATTTTCATGCCATCTGAGAAGTAAAGCTTATCCCAGAATACTGCATTCGTTTGAACATATTTCTGTAAGTACACCATTTTTTTCAGACGGTTGGTCCTCTTCTATCATTTTCTAAAAATGCGATGACGTCATTTAGAAGCAATTATCACTTAAATGGATTATTCACATTCCCCGTATTAAATATTCAAAGAAAGCCACGCAAAATGTTTAATTGAAATCTCCTAAATCTAATTAAAGCGTGGCAACTGATTATTAAATCGAAGAACTGGAGGATTTTTCCCCGGAATGAACAACAAGCCGCCAGATGAAGATGTTTTGCTTAATCACATTTAATATAATTATGCCGGTTTCAATAGATAACTATTGTAGCTTTAACAAAGTACAAAATCAATGACCTGATTTCGGTGACATTTGATGGACCCTCCTTCCAGGAAACAACAGCTTTTACCTAAAAGTTCCTTTTAGTACACCAAATTTAAAAACAATACATGATAACTATTTAAACATAAGAAGAAAAAATCGCTTAGAATGCTTTTATGAATGAAACGTGTTTTAACATGAAAAGAACACTTTAGAGACTTTCCGCAAATGTTAAAGACTGAAAGCCAGACTGTTTCTCTGGGTATACTTGATCAGTTATATAACAGCCAGTCAGTTTTCTGGGTATAACTGATAAGTCAGTTTCATTTTTCTGAGGTTTGTTTTTGTTTAGAGTCAGACCGATACAATTAACGTTATATAGCGAGTTTAACACCTGTTGATGGTGGTTGACAACCACAACTGTCCCTCCGTGCATTGTTTAAGGCACAGGAGGGCACCAGAGTAAAACAAACAGCCTTACTTGAGTCAGCTTGATGGCTTCCTTACGCGAAGAATTCCCAACCTCAAGAAGTTTCGAGTTTTGTAATTAGAAGTCAGCGACCTTAACCACTCAGTCACGGACACAGCTTTCTCTATTTCTGTTGTGTTGCTGTCAATCTTTTACAAGGAAGTCGTTTCGACTGTATGTTGTTGCTTATAGACATTCAGATTACTAATATTTGGAAATGAAAACGTTTTCATATTTCGATGATGTAACCTACAAATGTTTTCCCGGTCCATCTTTTTATGCCCCCGAAGGGAGGCATATAGTTTTTGAACCGTCTGTCTGTCTGTCTGTCTGTCAGTCTGTCGGTCTGTCCGCAATTTTCGTGTCCGGTCCATATCTTTGTCATCGATCGATGGATTTTCATATAACTTGGCATGAATGTGTACCACAGTAAGATGACGTGCAGTGCGCAAGACCCAGGTCCGTAGCTCAAAGGTCAAGGTCACACTTAGACGTTAAAGATAGTGCATTGATGGGCGTGTCCGGTTCATATCTTTGTCATCGATGGATGGATTTTCAAATAACTTGGCATGAATGTGTACCACAGTAAGACGACGTGCAGTGCGCAAGACCCAGGTCCGTAGCTCAAAGGTCAAGGTCACACTTAGACGTTAAAGGATAGTGCATTGATGGGCGTGTCCGGTCCATATCTTTGTCATCGATGGATGGATTTTCAAATAACTTGGCATGAATGTGTACCACAGTAAGACGACGTGCAGTGCGCAAGACCCAGGTCCGTAGCTCAAAGGTCAAGGTCACACTTAGACGTTAAAGGAAAGTGCATTGATGGGCGTGTCCGGTCCATATCTTTGTCATCGATGGATGGATTTTCAAATAACTTGGCATGAATGTGTACCACAGTAAGACGACGTGCAATGCGCAAGACCCAGGTCCGTAGCTCAAAGGTCAAGGTCACACTTAGACGTTAAAGGATAGTGCATTGATGGGCGTGTCCGGTCCATATCTTTGTCATCGATGGATGGATTTTCAAATAACTTGGCATGAATGTGTACCACAGTAAGACGACGTGTCCTGTGCAAGACCCAGGTTCGTAGCTCAAAGGTCAAGGTCACACTTAGATGTTAAAGGATAGTGCATTGATGGGCGTGTCCGGTCCATATCTTTGTCATCGATGGATGGATTTTCAAATAACTTGGCATGAATGTGTACCACAATAAGACGACGTGTCACACACAAGACCCAGGTCCGTAGCTCAAAGGTCAAGGTCACATTTAGACGTTAAAGATCATTTTTCATGATAGTGCATTGATGGGCATGTCCGGTCCATATCTTTGTCATTCATGCATGGATTTTAAAATAACTATGCATGAATGTGTGACACAGTAAGACGATGTGTCGCGCGCAAGACCCAACTCCGTAGGTCAAAGGTCCTAAACTCTAACATCGGCCATAACTATTTATTCAAAGTGCCATCGGGGGCATGTGTCATCCTACGGAGATAGCTCTTGTTCATACAATTTCAACTTCAACGCTGATATTTGTCCGAAAGAAAAGCTTTTGTCTGTTTTAGTATTTCAATACAATTGTTGTGATAAATTTTAGAAAATGATATTTGTTTGAAATTTATTTCATTATTTAAGAGTCAGATCGACACAGTTTAGTTTATATGGCAACTTTTTATAGATTCGATAGATGTGAAGTAGAAAAGTCATCTTGTGGTCAGCTAACTATAGAAGACTAGATCAAGTAATCAATCTAAGCGTTAGAAACTGCAGTTAAAACTTAAATTAAAAACAGACGCCATTTTGACGGCTTTTCAGGATTGATACTCATCTAAAATGTAAAACAACCATTTTTCGTAACAATTCAGGATTATAATTATGCATAGAAACCTTGATATAGTCATTGATTTTAAATGTCATTTATAATCTTAATTATTTCATATTGACAAACATGTTCTTTTCATGCTAAACATGCATTCAATTTATATCAAACAAAACGTTGCTGTAAGAAGTGCCACTCTAAAAGGAGAAAGTATCGAGAATGCTTTATATAAGTGTTGAATGTACTCTGTTTTAATAAAAGTCGTTAGATTGTTTTTTACCTTAAGAATGAATTACCACAGTGTAGTTTTGTATGTTTTCCGTAAAAACAAAATATAGACACTCTTATCATGTCTAAATGTTCTTGTTTTGATAAAAGGTCTTTAAACATATATGAATATGTTTAAACATATGACTCTTAATAAAATTATTAATTACTTAAGAAGACTTCGATCATAAAATTCTTTGTTATACATATTTTATTCTGATCAATGTTCTCTGTGTAACTGCTTAACAAAATAAATAACTTTACTCTTGTTAAGATAACGGTAACCAGTCAGGACGGTTGTGCAATTTTAACGCTCTGACAAACAAGAGCTGTCGGATGACAGCGCGCTCGACTATTCGAAGAATTGATCGAAGAATTGGGTCAAAATATTTCCATAGATTTTCAGACAAAAGAAAAAAATGGATTAAACAAAAAATGTTCCTGTATTTGTGGATTTCGATTAGTCTTGCACTAAATGGCAATGTGTGACCATGATGGCAAATATGATAAGTTATATGTTAGGCAAAATATGAACTTGTATGAAAAATTTAACTAATTTCCAGTCCAAAAAGGGTCATAATTCAGTCAAAATAGTTGACAGAGTTATGTACACTTGCCTACAGATGGAAATCATGTTGATATACTAGTGTTAAAAGTTTCAAAGCCACAGTTCAAATAGTTTTGACAAAAATTTCAAAGTCCAAAAAGGACCATAACTCAGCCCAATAGTCAGAGTTATGTACTCTTGCCTACAGATGGAAATCATAATGGTAAACAATTGTTTAAAGTTTAAAAGCCGTATGTCAAATAGTCTTGACAAAACATGGACATATACGAAAACAAAACCAATTTCCAAGTTCAAAAAGGGCCATAATTCAGCCAAAGATGACAGAGTTATGTACTCTTGCCTATTGATAGAGACTATAACACTGAACAAGATATAAAAGTTTCAAAGCCATATGTCAAACACTTTACACAAAATGTAAACTGGTACGAAAACCTCAACCAAGATTTCTAAGTCAGAAGGGGCCATAATTCAGCCAAAATGCTTGATGGAGTTATGTACTCTTGCCTACAACTGGATATGGTGATAGTAAACAAGTGTTGAAAGTTTCAAAGCTTTATCTCAAAAGCCTTTGTCAAAATGTAGACTGGTACGAAAAACTTAACCAACATTTCTAAGTCAAAAAGGGGCAATAATTCAACCAAAATGCTTGATGGAGTTATGTACTCTTGCCTACAACTAGACATGGTGATGGTAAACAAGTATTGAAAGTTTCAAAGCTTTATCTCAAAAGCCTTTGTCAAATATGAACTGGTACGAAAAACTTAACCAAGATTTCTAAGTCAAAAGGGGCCATAATTCAGTCAAAATGCTTGACAGAATTATGTACTCTTGCCTATAACTGGACATGGTGATGGTTAACAAGTGTTGAAAGTTTCAAAGCTTTATCTCAAAAGACTTTGTCAAAATGTGGACTGGTACGAAAAACTTAACCAGGATGTGACGCCGACGCCGACACCGACGCCGACGCCGTGGCGAGTAGGATAGTTCTACTTATTCTTCGAATAGTCCAGCTAAAAAATGGATTTTAAGGCAAATTTTGTTATTTGATAAATGGATAAAATTAAATATACACATTGAAAAACGGATTTGTTATATGGGTACTAAATATTTTCGAAAAAGTAAAATTTAAAAACAGTTCTTGAAGCAAAAAAACTTTTTCCATTGTCTACATCTTGGTAACAATAACCGTCGTAAATAGTGATCACCTTTCAAATTGCGGAAACCCGTGACAAGTTTATCTGTGAACTCTTGGATCATGATAGGATTAAAGACTATGTATACAGTATATATCGCTCTGGGGCATGTTCAGAAGTAAAGCAATTACCTGCATTACCTGTATTAGATAGTTACAACATTGGATTGTTCTAAAAACCAAAATGAAAATAACAAGAATAATAGTACGCCATTAAAAGTACCATTAGTAAAAAACGGACCAAGGATCTCCTGGAGCGAGCAGTGACCAACATGACAAGCGCTTAATGCCGGGCCAATCACCTACTCTCCCGGTAACACAGGGCACTCTCGCCTACCAGAATTGTTCTCCATCAGCCTAAGCCCCATCAGCGTATACTGGCCAGTTTTACCCTCCACATTTGCAGTTCGTGTCTAACCAGATATAACCAGGGCGGAGACATCCCTTCCCCACCATGATTTAATGGATAACCTTCAAACATTCACCAGCCACCTAGGCAAATTATCAACATGAGTGCTGACCAAACGGTGCCCACTGCCATACTGGAGAAACTGAATTCCATATAGTCGGGCCAAAAGACGATGGAAACTTGATAAAATTGAATCCAGTTTCCAGTATCAATAGAAAAGTGTCAATGGTCGAAAACAGGGTCACTTCTTTGGAAAGTAAGATGGCCGAAAATAATCGTAAGCTTTCCGGAATAGAGGTCAGTCGAAATTATGATAGTCAGGAATGTGATGACATCAAACTCAAAACAGGCGCTCTGGAAAAATTACTTACAACAGAGAAAAATAAAAACTTGACAAAAGCAGTAGACGATTTAACATCAGAACAGAACCTCGGCGAAGATGTTCTCGATGTTAAATCTCGGTCAATGCGTGACAATTTGTTATTTTTTAATGTTGCCGAATGCCATACGTTTGAGCTACGCAAAACTGAAAATTGTTGTGATAACATTTGGGAATTGTGTGCGGATACTCTTAAAATTGACGACGCCCGGACACGTTTCAAAATTGATAGGGCTCACAGACTCGGCCGCTATCGAGCCAACAAAACACGACCTATTGTCGTGAAATTTAATTTCTATGGAGATAAAATGGAAATTAAACAAGCTGCACGTGACAAACTTGAAAACACAGACTTTAGTGTAGGCGATCAGTATCCGCAAGAGACTGTCGACAGACGGCGGAAACTCAAAATACCGTATTTAATTCAGACGAAAAGGGATAAAAAGCATGCGGTGCAAGGAATCTCTTCAAAAATAGTTGACAGTGATTTTCTGAGTCTAGTATATAAATACGATTACTCTTATTAACAGAAACTTGGAACTCTAAACTATCCAATATTGATATACCACAAGTTTCCTGCTCGCGTCCTAAATATAATAAAAGGGCTAAATGTTATAGTGGCGGAGTTATCATTTATTTCCGTAATATATATTCAGGTCAAATTGAACTTGTAAACCACAATGAGCTAGGCGTTATATGGCTGAAGCTGAAAAAGTCGTATTTGAGAACTGAAAATGATATATACAGTCAAACCTGTGTTAAAGACCACCTCTGAACAGAGACTACATGGCTATAAGGACCACATGTTTTGTTTCCCATTTTAACATTTACAGTGTATTTTAACCTGTGAATAAAGACCACTTCCCTATAAAGACCACATTTTGGTTCTCCCAAGGGTGGTCTTTATAGACAGGTTTGACTGTATATTGGTTGTTGTTACATACCATCGGAAGATTCCGGGGTTTATAAGAAACAAGTCTCACCACTTTATCAATTTGACTTTTTTGAGTTATTATCCAGTAACATTAGAAATATAGTGACTTGGGTGACCTCATTTTGACAGGTGACATGAACTCGCGTGTAGGTCGAAAGTCTGATATTGTTGAAGGCACTAATTTACACCGATATATTAACTTACCTTTTGATGAATTTTCTGGTGTAAATATTCCATCTAGAACTTTACTACACCATACAATTTCGGAAATAAACTTCTCACAATGTGCAAGGAACACAGTTTACTTATAGCTAACGGGCGTTTTGAGCTTGGTGACTTTACGTGCTATAATCTGAGTAGAAATACATTTGCTACTAGTGTTATTGAATATGTCATTATGAATTACGATGTACTGACATTAATTTGCGATATAAATGTTCATGAATTTACTGAGCTTTCGGATCATTGCCCGATTGATTTCACGTTAGAGTTTAAAGGCATGAATACTTGCTGCGAAGATAATGTGAGCTATGAAAAAATTGTATGGGAAGAGACGGATAAGGATGCGTTAAATTGTACTTCAAATGAATCTAAGGTGTTATTTGATAAAATTATACATAATTTATCATCAGGAGTTTCTGATATTGATGTGTGTATAAATGAAATGTCGGATGTTATATATAATGTATCTTCTAAACACAATGGTAGACAATTTAAGAGTAAGAACAGAGGCAAGAAGGTTAAAAAATCTTTGTGACGAAAATTGTAAAAGGTTGAAAGCTAATTTTCAGAGAAATAAAAGGCTATTTCATAATGACCCAACAAGTGTAAATCGTATGTTATTTTTATCAAGTAGAAGTGAATTTTGTAAAGCTAAGCGTAAAGCAAAACGCTTGTACCAAATTAAAGAAAAGAATAATCTGTCTGCCATTAGTAAGTCGTCCTCAAGGAACTTTTGGAAGTATATAAGTAAATGTAAACATAAGAAATCTAAAGTACAAAATGATATTTCTCTGAGCGATTTTGTAGAACATTTTTAGAAAAATGCCAATACGCAAAATGCAAACGACTTTGACATAAATGATTTTGTTAACTTAGATGAAAATGTAAATATAGAGGAGTTAGATGACTTTTAACAACAATGTAGCAGATTTTTTTTATAGACTCTAAAGATTTTATATCTCCTTATCTTGTACAAATGTTTAATGTTATATATGATACTGGTTGTTATCCAGAAGCATGGTGTAAAGGAGTTATTGTGTCTATACACATGAAAGGTGATAATAACAATCCATCTGATTATCGGGGAATTACCCTTGTTAATATTATGTCAAAAACTTTCTCTCTTGCATTACGAAATAGAATTAATAAATGGTGTGAAAGTGAAAATATTTTTAACGAAGCACAATTTGGCTTCAGAGAAAATCACATTACAGTTGATTGTATATTTATACTACACACTATTATTCAAAATATCCTTGCTAGTAAACCAAAGTTATATTGTGCTTTTATTGACTAAGAAAAGGCTTTTGACACTGTTTGTTATTCATGATGCATTATGGGTAAAACTTATTCAAGCGGGTGTAAGCTGTAAAGCAACTAAAATGGTAAAGGCTATATACCAAAACGTCAAATCATGTATCAAAGATTGTCACAATATGTCATATTATGATTTTCTCGATATTCCACTTGGTGTAAAACAAGGAGAACCACTTTCTCTTCTCTTATTTATACTAATTGTTAACGATATAAGGGAGACAATTGATCTAGATAACATGTCTGAAAATGATGTAAATTTGCTATCCATATATATGTTACTGTTTGCTGACGATATTGTTTTGTTCACTACTGACAAACAGAGTTTGCAACTGTAACTTAATGCAATTGCGCAATATTCGTATAAGTGGGATCTGAAAATAAATGTAAATAAAACAAAAGTATGCGTTTTTGAACAAAGAAAAAGTAGGTTACATTTTGTTTGGACTATTAATACTGAACAAATAGAAGTTGTTGTTTTTAGGTGTCAAGTTCTTCTATACAGGTAATATGGCATATGCTGTAAAACGTCTATATGAACAAGCTCTCAAAGCCTACAATCACTGGTTGTCAATTTTCAATAAAGTAAGTCTTAGCATTAAAACGAAATTACAACTAGTTGACGCCCTGTTGGTACCCATAATTCTCTATGGCTGTGAAGGGGTATTTACAATTTTCAGGACGTGGTTAAGTTACATTTCAAATTTTGTAAAAATATTTTAGGTGTTCGTCAGCAAACATCAAATGCTGCTGTTCTTGGGGAACTCGGTAGGTTTCCGCTTTCCCTTATTTGTAAAGAGAGGTATTTAAAATATTGCTTGAATATTGTGAACAATCAGAACTCATTGACGAACAAAGTTTATAATGAACAAGTTTTTTGGTTATGGCGCCAATAATAAGAACTTGTGTAATAATGTGTAAACGTCTCTTGATATGTTAGAATATAGTGATATTATGTTGAACTTTGATGCAAATATTCAATACTTTCCTTTGTTAAGTCAATGTTTACGCGATCAATATATGTTCAGAATTGGAACGATATTTTAAGTAACCAGCCAAAGATGCAATACTGTGTAAAGTGTAAAACAGAATTCAAATTTGAAAAATATCTCGATGTTTTACAAAGTGAAAAAGTTAGAATAGAATATTCTAGATTTAGGCTTTGTTCACATAGTCTTGAAATATAATGTGTATTGTAAATGTTTGTTTATTGTATGTATATATGTTCAACCTCTTGGCCATATTTATTTATTTAATGTGTTTGTAAATGGCCAAAGGCATTGTTTAAATGCTGATTTGCCAATAAATCCGAAGACAGGTCTGCCGTCACCAAACTCAGCCAATTCACGGCAAAATACTGAAGCACTTTGCGAGGACATTCCACATTCGCAAGCAGGGTACCTGTTGAATGTACATCCTCCTCTTAACAAGCTTGAAACGTCTACTCTCAACGAGGACGAGCCGGCGCCGACGGACAGTGGTAAATAGGGAGGTGCGGGTATTGTGTACTTATGTGACGAATGCCTAAACTTACCAAGTTGTTCTTCGTATACTGTTTGTAAACATATAAATTTAAAATTAATTGCCAGAATAAAGGAGAATGTCGAAAACAGTCGAGTGGATTTAGAAAGTGGCGAGAATCTGAATTTTGATCAAAACCTTAATGTGGATTAAAAGATAGTGACAATTCAAATATTGTTCAAAACTTCAATGTGGATTTAAAAACTAGTGATAATTTAAATACTGTTCAAAACCCTAATGTGGATATAAGAAATAGTGAAAATTTGAATACTGTTGAAAATTTTAATGTGGATTTAAAAGTTGGTGGCAATTTGAATACTGCCAAAAACTTTGTTAAGGATTTAAAAGACAGTGACAATTTGAATATTGCTCGAACCCAAACTAGTCTAAAAATTGGCAGTTTAAATGTCTGTGAGCTAAAAACTAGGGTTAAGTATCCCGAATTTGTAACATTAGTCAAACAGTACTCAATTTTGTGTTTATCTGAGACTAAGGTCGATGAACATGATATGTTTAATATCCCTAATTATACATTTTTGTCAAAACCAAGGTCAGGAAAGTTTAAACGTAAATCAGGCGGTATTGGTTTTTTCATACATGACTTCTATGTTCTATGTACGTTCCTCCACAGCAGCCTAGATATTTTACGGAGGACGAATTCTTTGAACTTGAAAATTACATGTCAGTAAAGCGTAGCCAATATGACTATTTGTTGGTCATGGGCGACGCGAACGCTCATACGTCTAATTTGCTAGATTTTGCCGAGTTCGGTGACTTTTTGTCTGATTTTCTTGACGTTGACGAAACGAAATCAATAGTTTTCAAAAATTTAATATTCCCCGTAATCGTACGTCGAAGTGTAATAAGGTGAACAAAATAGGTCGAATATTATTGGATATATGTTAAAATAACAATATATTTATCGTGAATGGGAGAATTGGAAATGATAAATTTATTTGAAAACTGACATTCAGGGATAGCTCAGTAATTGATTACTCTCTTTGTTCATTAAATGTATTGCCTTTGATATCTAATTTTGAAATTATAGAAGTAGACCCAATTTTTTCTGATGGTCACTCTCTTTTATCAATGACAGTGACATGCTCTCAGTGCTTACCAAAGCTCGTCGAGCAAAATGAACCTATTCAGTTCCAGTCGTCCAATAAACCCCCAAAATGGCGCGAGCCTAATAAAGAAGCCTTTATAAATAACTTGAACATGCAAATGGTAAATAGCATTGATACAATGCTTAGAAATCCACCAGAATCTGATTTGAAGTCATAAATTAGTGATGTAACTAAAAAAAATTCTGAAGTCTTCCCTAAATCGGCTAATTTGAGTTTCCCGGTTCGCAAAGACGTCCCCCCATTTAAGCTCAGCACCACAAACGAAAAGTTACCCTGGTACGGGCCTCAATGCAAGAAAGCCCGTAACAGGTATAATACTGCTCGTAAAACTTACCAGTTACATAAGAATAACATAAAAAAATCTAGACTGAAAGCTGCTAGTAGGTTTTATAAACAGACTATGAATACATACTTAAATAAACATCGCTTTAGAAATGAACGAAAATTGCGTGCAATGTGTTCAAATAAAACGAAGGATTATTGGAGATTTCTCAATAGTATTTCACGTACGAAATCCGAAAAAACACCGAATATTTCAGATTTTTTCACTTTTTTTAAAGACTCAAATGCGTCAAAACTCGACGAGAACGATTGCGATGTGTTTGTAGGTGGTCATGATATTAACATAAATAATTCTATTTTAAATAATTTGTGTCTCAATCGGTCAATTACTGAGGCAGAAATAAATAAAGTTATTCTTAAAACTAATAATGGTAAAGCTGTTTCCCAATTTGATTTTATTAGTAATGAATACCTAAAAACTACACGTAATATAATGGTCCCGTTGTATTGCTCATTGTTTAATATTATTCTGAACCCTGGTATGCTGCCCGTCACTTGGTTAATATGTTCAGTTAAACCAATATACAAAAATAAGGGCTCTCCTCTTGACCCTGCAAATTATAGAGTTATAACTATACTGAGTTGTCTTGGAAAAGTCTTTACAGCAATATTAAATAATAGAATATCTGAGTTTTTATCTGATAATAATCTACTACATGAAAATCAGGCGGGCTTCCGTGCAAAATACTCTACGACTGATGATATATTTACTCTCCATTTTCTCAAAGAAAAATGCGTTCTAAAAAGAGAAAGCTGCTCTGCTCGTTCATTGATTTGTCTTCAGCTTTCGACTCCTTATGGCGTGTGGGTCTCTGGAGAAAATTGTTCGAAATCGGCGTCACTGGTAAAATTTTTAATGTCATTCAAAGTATGTACTCTGATATCAAATCTTGTGTAACAGTGAATGGACAAACATCAGCTTTTTTTCCAAGCTTCTCAGGGGTACGTCAAGGGGAAAATTTGTCGCCCGTACTTTTTTCCATCTATTTAAACGATTTGGAATCTTTTCACTTAAGACCTAACAATGGTATCCTAATTGATATACACGAAAACGACGCCGTCCGTTTTCTTAAAATTCTTATTTTGCTTTATGCTGACGATACAGTCATTTTAGGCAAACTGCCAAACTTGGAAACTTAATATAAATTTCTCAAAGACAAAGATAATAGTTTTCGGTACAAATAAACCTAGCAGATATTCTTTTAGCATAAATGGTCAAACTACAGAGGTAGTTAAGGAATACAAATATTTAGGAGTAGTTTTTTCTGCTTCTGGGAGTTTTTTGTCTTGCAAAAAACATATTGTCACACAGGCGAATAAGGCTATGCACCTGTTATACATGAGAATAAACAACCTTGACCTCCCCACTTATCTCCAAATAAAGCTTTTTGATCATACTATCCCACCTATTCTTATATACGGAAGTGAAATTTGGGGCTATGAGAACACAGACTTAATTGAGCAAATACACGTTAATTTTGTACGTAAAATTACAAAAACGAGAAGAAGTACTCCCCGGTATATGTTATATGCCGAGCTAGGCCGTTATCCCATAGATATCATTATTATGTCCCGAATGGTTAAATTCTGGAATAAGTTAATCTTGTCTAATGAAACAAAGATATCAAATATATGTTAAAGATATATGATACAGTCTGACCATGTTTTTAAGTGGACTAATTTCATAAAAACTGTTTTAGACAAAACGGGTAATTCATATCTCTGGCAAACTCAGGAAAATATACGGGGATGTAATGTCCATAAATTTGTCAAATCTACGTTAACGGATCAATTTAAACAGGAGTGGTCCTCAAAATTAGAAACTTCTAATAAAGGTAAAATGTACAGTTGTTATAAAGACTCAGTTGACCAGGAGAAATATCTTATTTCGTTACCTAGTTTATTAAGACTGTCCCTGATGCATTTTCGTACCGGCAACCATAGGTTCCCTACTGAAACCGGCCGCTGGGCACAGTCATTTGTCCCACATGAATAGCGCAAGTGTCGACTATGTCACTTTAACAGTCTTGGTGATGAAATGCACTACTTACTAGAATGTCCTTTCTTCTTTGATAAAAGATCAAAGCTTATACCAAAAAGATTTTATCAAGTTTAAAGATTTATTATCAAGTACAAGGGGATCTACATTGACAAGCCCGCCCGCTTAGCTCAGTAGGTAAGAGCGTTGGTCTACGGATCGCGGGGTCGCGAGTTCGATCCTCGGGCAGGGCTGATGTTCTCCGTGGCTATTTGATAAACGGCATTGTGTCTGAAATCATTAGTCCTCCACCTCTGATCATTCATGTGGGGAAGTTGGCAGTTACTTGCGGAGAATAGGTTTGTACTGGTACAGAATCCAGGAACACTGGTTAGGTTAACTGCCCGCCGTTACATGACTGAAATACTGTTGAAAAATGGCGTTAAACCCAAAACAAACAAAACAAATACATTGACAAATCTTGCTTACTTTGTTAAAGATCTGATTGAACATTTTAGAAGGTTTTAACAAATTGTGTTAACTCACGTTCTTTTAAATCCATATCCATTATCCATAGCAATGTGTATCACATTTTCATGAATTAAATCATTCTGAAATAGTATTTTTAGCCAATCAAATCGCGCGACTGTAATTCATTCATATAAGTAGATCGTCTAATACAAAGAAATTCTCGTGCGAAAGTACTTCTGTAGTCACTCTGTATTGAACTTAAGAAAATACTGTATTAATGGATCGCGATAATTTCATTTTAACGGTACTTGGTAAAATCCAAAAACAGGTAAAGCAGGTGAATTATCCGATCAGTGGCGTTATTTTGTATATTGTAGTATTCTTATTTCTTAATACGATGCATATACCATAAAAGGTTTGTAGTCTAGTGGAAAGTGTGTTGGACCTGTATACTTTTTATGTTTGTATGGTGTAGGTTCGAGCCCTTCTTTTTTAAACTTTTGACTTTTACTTATCCTATCTTCGCAGGTCTTTTTTATATCGATTTTTATATTTATTTTTTCTCACATTCTCTTTTTATTTATTTGTTTGTTTATTTTCTTATGTCATGACATACAATACATAATAAATACATGTTTACAAATGTTTATTAAAAAGCACTGTCAGTATCTGAATAGTCATCCTGCTCGCTACCGGTGTCTGTAGCTTCTTCATCACTGACATCAATGATGAAACGCTCACAAGCTTTTTCTACTGCAATGTCAGTCTTCCAAAACCGCTCCTCTGCCTCTCTTGCATGCCTACAGCAACTCTCCCATTCTGACGGTGTAATGCTGTCAATTGCCTCTTGTGTTAATGTCATGACGTCCCTCATCTTGAATTTCAAATTTCCAGAAGCTACTCGTCTCTTCACAATACCCCAGATCAGCTCGATTGCATTTAATTCCGCATGATACTGTGGAAGACGAAGACATGTGTGGCCATATGCTTCCAGTGTGGAATCAAGAAGATACGTTGGAGCTGGTTTGTTCCGCTTGCATATTTCTACCAGTTCTGGTTTCAACATCGCATCTGTATACTGAATGTTGTGTCTATGAAGCCATGCTTGTATCTCAGCTTTCCTGGAACTCTGGGTCGGGCATTTATCCTCCTGAATGTTGTGATACGGTGCATTATCTACAATTAATACAGATTGTGCAGGTAAGTTAGGAATCAGCTTTTCCTTAAGCCACTTGTTAAAATTCTGCCCATTCATCTCAGAATGATAGTCGCCAGTACAAGATTTGGATTTGAAGACAATACCGGCACCTTTGATAAATCCATCAGACGACCCTGCGTGCACAATGATAAGACGTTCACCCCGAGTAAATGGAACTGTCAGAGTCACGTTGTCGGATTGCCAGCATCTACGTGCACTGTGGGTAGAATGTACAAACGTTTCATCCGTGTAAACTATCGGCCGCCCATCATCTCTATATTCTTTAATTTTCCGAAGAAAATTAAGACGCGCAACAACGATATCAGAGCGTTCCATCAAAACACTACGGTTGGACCCACATTTCTTCCAAACAAATCCTAAATCTTTTATCACTCCACGCAGATACGTTAAACCTCCACGGAAGTCAATACGTTCTTGAAGTGCCCTCTGTATGGATTTGGCAGTTGGAATACTCTTTCCCGTACACAGCATGTCATAAATTGTTCGCCTAACCAAGTCTCTATCGAAACTGTCCAAGCTATATCTATCTCGTCTCGGTTTTCTTGTCTTTGAAACTGATGTCGACATCTTACTGAACTTCTTGCACGTGCTTACAGACAAGCCAGTGTAGTTAGAAGCCCTCTTGACGACCTGATGTAGTGGAATCTGCAAACTGCCAGATACCTTCTCCTCCTTACACACCTGAAAATAGAAAAAAGACAGAGTTCAATTAAATTTTTAAGAACCATGTTGGCTGTCAGTCACACACCTGCAAAAAAAAAAAAAATATATTTGATGAGGCGTTATAAATACATTACTGCTTATGTTTTAAACATATCATTCTGTTAACCTTCATAATGTTTTTAACGATAGCAACTTTGGTTTCATTTTCCTTGCAAACGTTTTCTTTATTCATTTTGCAATATTACTAGAATCAATGTCTATTCTTGATATGAGATCCTCTGAAAATCAGTTAAGTGCACGGGAAAATCATGATACAAATAGTTTTACCTGTATTCCTTCTCCAGGTAAAAACATGCTGGAAAAAAATATAAAAAATGTAGCCCGTCCTGTACTCGAACCAGCATCGTAAGCTTACAAATCATACGCGTTAACCACTAGACCACGCCGCTACTTACATCGGATATGCGATATAAGGTATTTGTCATATGATGTGTCCACCTGATTCCCTATTTCATTGTTATGGATTGATCCGGTATTAGTAAATAAAGGCCACAGTTATCGCGTTGTTAATAATTGGTATAACTCTCTTCTCTATTGTTAAAGGATTATTTTTCTACAACAATACCCATATGACATGTTAATCGATAAAGTGAAAATGTTTTTATCACGTACTTAGATATTCCACAACCGATTGTTCATACCCATAATATATATTGTTTCTCTATAATATAGTGGACGCAACTTGACCCCGATGGTTGACCTTTGTATTATAATACATAATGAGACACAACCTATTATTGAAAAGGAGTGTACGTAAAACACGAGCTGCACGAGAAAAAGGCAATATTAATTTATGTAAATAAAAATTAGTGTATTTGAAAGTTTTAATTGATCAAATGTAAGTATATTTACTTTGATACTGCAATGTATACAAACTTATTCAATATAAATATACATGGCTGCCCTAAGCACCCTTGATTACTATAATGAAATAATCGATATGAATAATCAGCCTAAGGTCAACCATCGCGGTCAAGTTGCGTCTACTATACTTATTTGCTCACATGTTATTGCAGAATACTTGTATTTTATAATCTGAGGTGGGCCGATGGTCTAGTGGTAACACGCTTGACTGTCAATCCAGAGGTCCGGGGTTCGAATCCCGGTCCAGGCACTGGAAATTTCTGAGATGCTCTTGAGTGTCTCCCACCTAACTAGAGGCCTGTACTGGTTCTTCCCAGGAAAGACGGCTTCGCGTGTATCGGTGCTATACACCGGGCACGTCAAAGAACCAGACTGTCTATTCGAAAAGAGCTAGGCTAAGTTAGCCGGACACGTCTGGGGGCTTTATCTCACTTTGTCCCTCTGGTCAGATCGCTCTGTGTCTGTACTAGTAGAGGACGATTTCGCGCCCTGTGTGGCTGCAGTTGCTGTAAAGCGCCTTCGAACGTGTTTATCATGAAAAGGGCGCTATATAAATCTGGTATAATAATAATAATATAATCTGTGTCTTCAAAATAAAGAAAATGTTCTGTTCTGTTCTGCAACTGTTAAATTCTGTATGAAGAAATGTCTAAAGTAAATAAACTGTAAAAATGATATTTTAAACATTTAGTTAAAGATAATTATTACATCTATCAAATGTGTTTTATCCTTATTATAACCAAATCATTCCAGTAGTTTGACAAACAGCGGCTTTCGCTGAAAGCTTTAATTAATATGTGTCTAGACTGGGGCTAAAACTACTGAAACTAACAAGAAATAAAACAAAACTGAGTGAAAACTAAAGAGTCTTTAAACATTCGGTACCCCTTAGGGTAATAACAGTGTTATAACAAGGAATAATTGAAATTCTTTTACTTTGAAAATGTTTTTTTTAACAAAATAAAGAATGATAGTTTTAAAGTATAACTCTCACATAATGCCTGCAAATGCATTATAATTTAAAACGATCAATATATGAGATAATTTTACTCAAAATCTGAA
Source organism: Mercenaria mercenaria (assembly GCF_021730395.1). NCBI lineage: Eukaryota > Metazoa > Mollusca > Bivalvia > Venerida > Veneridae > Mercenaria > Mercenaria mercenaria. The sequence continues at coordinate 111,645,111 of NC_069361.1, read as the reverse complement.
GTCGCGACCCTTTCGACAAACAAAAAACAACAACAAAAAACAAGCAAAATAAATATAAGAAAATACTGAATATGTATTATACAAATGATGTATAAAGATAAAAATTAATTGAATTGTATCTCGTAAGTGGACATAACTACATACTATCCGGATACATTCAACACTGCTCAAAACTGTAAATGCAACACAGAGCTATCTCCTTAGCGACATGACTATCTCCTCCACGACAGTGCTATCTCTCACAATAAAAAGTGAATTATTTTACTCCTGAACCATTTTCAGTACATATTTTTTTCCCAAATGCATTGTATATTTTACAGCTATCTCACGCCTACTCGGTTTGCTTCTTAATATTAGTTAAAATATAAATAGTTGACAATGAAAGTGCTTGCATGGCGAATTGGTCAAATTTACTGCTAAATCAGCCTGTTGGTAAACATCACGACGACCACAAATTAAGAATGAATTAGCAAACTTAAAGTTCTCTGTAAAGTTAAATCTTTTTTACAACACCTACCATTCCCCGATTTTTGATATTCGATATACTGCTTGTAAAAATGCAAAAAATATGATGACACTCACCTTTGTTGATGTTCTTTTATCGCGACGTACACTACCTCGGAAGTTGCGACAGAGCAGTTTACCGTATACCTCTTAAAGAGGTAGCTCTGTAGTTTACCAGGCGTGCTTAAATGCATACAATAACTGGGAGTCCATTGCTATTAAAAGTAGGTACAGTAATGAAATTATTTTCTATCGTTATACTCTTTTTTGTATGTGTGTGTGTGTTCGGGTTTAACGTCTTTTTCAACAATTTTTCAGTCATATAAACGACGGTGTTTATTTGTAGCAGTGAGCACAATGCCCAACAATGCGCAGTGAAACGCCTTTTCTCATGTTAAGAGCGGAATGATTTGCGGCTATTCTTGGAAATCTGAACTCTATGATATTTCTTGGAAAGAAAGTATAGTGGTAATTAGCGTATGGTTTTGATTGAGGCATGACGTTAGACCTTTTGACTAATGATATCCTATTGATTTTCTCCTACGAGATAAATGTTCATAGAATGTGCTGTTATATGTTGAACGCCTATGGTAATTGAAAGAAGTTTTAATAGGTGGCATACAAAATTGTGATGAATTTTCTCAAGTGTCCAGGACCATTAAATTCTAGGAGACCGTCAGTTGACACTTTCTTCAAAAAACGAGACACGAGGTACGTTTTCAGGTTATTTTCTCTAAATTAATTTTAAGAATATGATAATTTTGTCTTCCGAAGTTAATACTACCTATGAAATTTGTTATATTGTCAATATTTGATATATTAGATGATTCTTTTCGAAAAGCTAGGAGGAATGATTATCAGGTTTTAAGGCGTTCGAAATCCGTGTTTGTATTCTTACAAGTTAGAAAATTATACTGTTCTATCATAACGCCATCCATTGTAAACTAACACTACTCCCACGAATACACCAGACAGCAACAACGTATGCACGCTCGCACGCGCGCACGCTCACATTATTTAAACGGAAAGGTTGCGTAACACCATTCAGGAATACAATCTTGCTACCTTGGTGCAATACTTACAACGAATGTTTAAAGAAAAATAACCCTTTAAACTTTAAACAAGTTTACAATAGCTAGACGAACATAAAGCCTTAAACTACAAATAACGTAGTACTAATTGAAATATATTATTATACCCATGTTACGAATAATGGAATGGTTTATATTCACAATTAGCTGAATTCAAAAGTGTAAAATTGCAGTATCAAAGTATCCTGCATCATACAGATTCTGTTTGGAATGATGTCTAACTTGCGACAATGGTATTAACTGTGGTTAATACCTGTACTCATTGTTGTTATATTTTCTGGTCCTTTGCTATCATGGAGTACACTCAGTTTTTCTGTAATAGTATCACCCTTCTGCCTGTGCTGATCAGTCAAACAGTCTGCTTTATTTTACTCGATTGTTTCCGGAGGATCTTTTCACAGGTTTTATTGGTGACACCAGCGATAATTACGATAATTACCCGCCCCCCCCCCCCCCCCCTCCGCACACACACAAGTGGTTGTGCTACCCACCGTTGACACATGATATGATATCAAACTTAGTCACTTTAACCTTACAGCAGGCTTCGAGTTCTCTTAAAATAGACCGCTGAGAACGAGGAAATAGAGGGTACTATTAAAAACAAGACATTTTAGTATGACCCTACAAAGGATCGAACCTCGATCCCTCAATACGAGCTAAACGCTTTATAAAGATGTTTGCTTTGCGAAGCAACATGTCTGCAATAATTAATTTTTTTTCTGAGACATTATTATCAAAATATCTATCTTTAGACACGTCTTTTTGCTAGGAACCTGCTTAAAACAAATCGTCATGATAGTGAAAAACCTGTAGATAAAATATGTGCTATAATGGAAAATATTGGTTTATAAATGTGCTTTAACGCGCATTCAGTGAAACAGTATCTTAATAATAATAGAATAATAAAGGCCCTATCAATGAAAGAGACATTACCTTTATATCTATATACACTGCTTACAAAACTGGTAAAACGATATTTATCACGAATTTGCAGATAACATAATAGGATAAAATCAAATTATTTTGTTTCATCTATAGTAATAATGATATGATTAATAACAATTATATCTATAATTCGTAGCCAAAGTTATACCATTTTATATATTTGGAATATTTTTACCAGGACTTATTTTAACATTTACGGTAAGACTAACATTTGCTGTTTAGTCATGCAGTAATGGCAGACATGCTGCTTGTATTGAGATTAGATACAAAAAGTGACGATGAAACATGTAATATGGCGTTTTCATGCCAACTGTTCCTTTCAAACGGAAATTAGCATAGTTTTACAGCAAATTGCTTTAGATACTTCCTGTAGCAATTAATCTGGTGATTTAAATCACAGTCATATTTATAGATTAGGCTTTAATTAACGAATAAATTGTATAACACAAATCAGAAACCCAACGTTTTTATTCATTTATAAAAATAGTTCACAACGGAATCTTATTTAAATTATTAGAGAGTTTGAGATTTCAACCTTCACCTTCCCCTTCAACGTCTCTTGCAAAGTTAACGTATGAAGTTGAAGTTCGATTAAAATTCCTTGAGATTTCAAACATTAGAATGAACCTTACTTCTTTTAATCCGCCTATTCAATTTATCCGTAATTATGATCGTTTTTTTCGTGCATTTTGATACCAGTTGTCCGAAAGGGCAGGAATTTTACAAGAGGTTTTAAAAATTAAAAAATTGAAATTAAATAAAAAAAACATTTCAGTTAATATAATCACAGCATGGATATTAGAGTGATTACCAAAAAATGAAAAAATAAAATAAAATAAAACGATAAAACAATGTGAACAATATAAAAATGCAGCTGAGCTCCAAACATTTAGATTTTATATAAAAGTATGTCAGTATAGTCAGTATACAATGCACGATTGTAAATCATACATGAGAGGAAATAAAAATGTTTATTACAAACCAAAAATTATTTTCCATTGGGTTTCAATGGACCGCGATCATGCAATATGTTTTCATATCATGACGTTGAACGCTTTCATATCGGACTAGTCCCAATCCGTGACTCTAGTTACCTCCCCTGACGGTCCGTCCATTGCGGATCTCTTTTCTTTAGATTTTTGTTGCTATTGTGTGTTTGTTTAATTTGTAATTTATGCAACATTTTGTTTACTTTTACACTTTGATTAATCTGACCTATTAGATACTGGCACGTAGTTATTTATCAGACTGAAATGAAATGAAAGTTATAATTACGTCATGAGTTGGACTTATATAGGACGTGGAATGTTTTCTTAACGTTGTAATGGAAAGAATCGCGTGACGTCCATGGCGTCCACGCGCACGAAGCGACAACAAGTTGACGTCATTTTCGCGGAAAATATTAATGCGCATCAATTTTATTTGTTTATTGCGTTTTCGGAGAATTTTTTTTCCGTATTTTTTCCTGTCTTTCGTGACAGAACGATAATTTAGATATAAATTAATCATTTGATAGTGGATTTGTAATAAAAAGGTTATCAACTTTGTATGTGGATATGTGCACTCGTTCTTTCGCGGACAATATTGCGCTCCTAAAGTAGCGCAATATTACGGCTGCAGAACTCGTGCATATATCCACATACAAAGTTAATAACCTGTAATGATCATATCAACGTGATAATGACACTCTGTATGACTCTGTATAATGCTAAACTCTCAGACAGCACAATATGATTTTAATATATTATTTTATAAGTAAAGCATCTGCGGATCCAGGAATTTTGTTCAGAGGGACAACAACATTAAAGAGGGGGTCACCAATTTCAGGGGGTGGCGGGGAAGCGGGGTAGGGGTAGGGTAGGGTAACACCGAGTTTCAAGACCGACTTTCTTTGTAAAATGTAAGAATCAAAGGGGGAATTAACCCACAATGTCCCTCAGCCAGGCTCTGGTTCCGTGCATTTAAAGAATGGAGTTATCCCATACGGCTAACAGGAAACGTCTCTCATCATGATATCATAGATCTGAAATTGTCCGATACTTCAGAAGAATTTTCCGTCTTCCTAGTCCCATTTTATGTTTATAATTAAAACGCAATTGTCGTATTAAGTGTCCGACAGAAACAGATTGATTTTATTTGGATGTGAAAATAAAATGTTCCACCAAATGATAATCACGCGTAATTATTTATTTTTCAAGTAAAATGTCATGCCATGTGCCTCCATCCAGATTTCAGTCTTTGATGCCGAGTATGTGGACAGAGTAGATTTAAAAAGAATTTATTTTTATTTATTTATTTATTTATTTCAGTCTCTTCCATTTACAAACAATAAGTATATACAAATATACAACACAACATTAAAACATATGTAAATGGCCATTCAATTATAGAATTATAAGAGACATATAAAACGGTAAAAAAACAATACTACAAACATTAAAATCCACCAGATGGCTTAAAACAGTACACACAATGTATTTATATGTATAAGCATGAGTGTGCTCGTGTGTGTAAATGCATGTGTGCTTGTGTGTGTTTTTTTTGTGTGATTGTTTGTGCGTGCTTGTGTGTGTTGGTGAGTGTATATCCATTACTTAAAAAGTATACAGACAAGTGTGTGTGTGTGTGTGTGTGTGTGTGTGTGTGTTTGTGTGTGTGTGTCTTTTTTTTGTGTGTGTGTGATTGTTTATGCGTGCTTGCGTGTGTTGGTGAGTGTATATCCATTACTTAAAAAGTATACAGACAAGTGTGTGTGTGTGTGTGTGTGTGTGTGTGTGTGTGTGTGTGTGAATCTGATGAGATAAAGTTACCTCAGAGTGTACTAATACACTAAGTGTGGAAGTCAAATCCATATTTAATGAAAACGTGACAGTCACATTCCATAAAATATTAAAACACCATTTATATAAACCGTACTCTACCAATGATACGTATTTATTATAACAGTTGGTACTAAAAACCATACTAATAGACATAGTTGGTACTAAAAACCATACTAATAGACAAAAGATAGATTTGTGAAGTTGGCACTAATCCTGCCTGGTTCACTGGTTCATGTTTAAAAAGGATGTACTAAGATAGTTAAAGTAAAAAGAATACTAAACAAAGTATTTAAGATAGTGGATAATACTTCAGATCAGATCTAGAGCAACATGGTTAATACCAACTTCCTAAATAACAATTTACCCTCATTCAGAAAGAGATTAAAACTAATCAAATTTAGTGGAAAAAAGACTGAAATTCTATGTAAAATTATTTACATAAGTACAATTTACGACGGTCTAGAATTTTACAACAGGTTTTGGCAACAGATCTTACTAACAATCGGTTTGTAAACAGATATTTCAGTTGCTCTTGTTCTGGCAAATTCTTGAAATTTTCATTGTTTTTAACAACATAACTGAAAAGAGACTCCCTTAAATCATTATACAAGGAACATTTCAAAATAACATGTTTTTCATCTTCCACAATATTAGGACAGAACGGGCAAATTCTATTTTCAACTTGTAAATTTTCATATCTACCACTCTCTATACGTATTGGTGCTACACCACATCGAAATTTACATAAGGCAGACATATGTTTTCTTGGCAGAATAATTTTACAATAATCTTCGACAATAAATTCAGATTTAAATGTACAGTATGTCCTTAATTTATTGTTGCCTTTACCACTATTACTAGTTATTCTATTAATACCATTAAACCAATTTTGAACATATTTTTCCATAATACATTTCTCAATGTTACCAACAACATTTGACTTACACACATAACTCATTATATTGAAAGTAATATTACACTCTTGGAATTTCTGTTTCACATAATAAAACCAATTTTTGCACCGAACTTTAGAACTAGCCCAGACTGCAATCCGTTTATTAACTCTTGTCATTGCGGTGTTACACAGACGACACACAAAGTCCGCGACAGTTTTCCATTGACGGACCATTGTAGGAGTCCAGGCCATCTCCCCCGCAAGAGCCAAATTAGGAGTATACCTCCCTACTCCCAAATAGAACCGCATGGCTCTATTGTGAACAGGATCAATACAAGAAAATGACCTGTACCCCCAAATGGCCGAACCATAACTAATAACTGGCCACACTACAGTATCGTAGAGCTTTGTGAATACGTCATATGGAACCCCACCCATCACTTTACATTTGGCTATGACAAGTCCAAGAGCACGGCTTGCACTTTGTGCTACAGCTTTAACCATAACATTTAAGTCCAGATGTTCATGCATTAATAATCCAAGGTACCTATATCTATCAACTATTTCAAGTGTGTCATTACCACATGTAAAAACCTGATTAGTTCTTGAACAACTAGGTGGCCTAAAATGTATGATCTTGCTTTTAGAGACATTAATGTTCATATCATTTAAATTGCACCAGTCACGTAACGCATTCAACAGCTTTTGCAGATCAGCAGCATTTTCTGCTAGTAATACAATGTCATCTGCATATAGTAAAATGCATAAAAGTTCATCACCAATCTTTACACCTATGTCTAAAGATTTTAGAAAAACAGCAAGATCATTAATGTACAAATTAAATAGTAAAGGCGATAAAATACACCCTTGTCTTAAGCCTGATTTAACATCAAACCATTCGAATGAAGTTTCGACTTTCGTGATATCACATCTTCGGACGTCCAGAACTTCACTTCATACGACAAAAAGGCCCATCTGGTAAAATCGATACCGCCTGGGGACACAAATATGCCGTAGAAGTTAAAGTTTGATCAAAATCTCAAAGTTTCTCAAAATCAGTTGATAACTTCACACTTCCAGGTTCTATTCAATGTATTTAGTTAAAATCATTAGCCATACAAAACTTCATTATTCTTATACCTATTGATCAAATTTAGTCTAATTATATATATATGGATAATCAAATAACTTAATAAGCAGAAATCCTGAAACTAAGCTTTTTATTTCGCTTAGTAATAAAGAGAAGTCTTAGGCATACGTGATATTACATGGAAAACTTTAGTAGCAACGTGTGATATAAATAAATTACACGCATATCGGTGACGTTTTACCCAAAATGTATATGAGAGACGTTGAAGGGGAAGGCGAAGTTTGAAATCTCAAACTCTCTAATAAAAGCGATGGTAACAACGTGACAATAGGCTGTATATGTCAAATCCAGTTAAAGCAGCGGAACAGACAGAGCTGCAGAGTCAATCTTCATTGAATTTCTTTTACTTTCAAATACACGTGTATTTATTCCAACAGCATACGTTTATAGTCGCGAATGGAAATCAAACGACAAAAGAAAAAAGTACTTAAGTATGCTAGTAGGATGGCGATGATAGAATGATAGGTGTTACATGGCTATCCTACTGTTTTATTATCATTATTACCATCTAGATAACCAATCGTATTTTAATTGTTGCGCGTTGTTCGATATCCATGACAAGATTTCGTTGCTTTATGGACTCGTGTCAATTCACCTAAATCAATACACGTTTTCTCTTTTAGTGGTGTTTTATAAAATCAATACAAATATGTTAAATCAAAAACCAGTTGCTCATTATAACATCAATGTTATGCAAGAGAGAAAGAGATACAAACTATAACATTCTACATGCCGGTAGTCTTAACTTAACTGCAATAAAAATCACAGTTTCTTTCACAATTAACATTGAAGCGTTGGTAACTTTTACATTAAAGAAACCATCAAGTTGAGTTTTCAGTGTATCGTTTTGAAAAGAGTCAGCATAAGGTTCTTCTATGATGTTTATAGTGTCAATAGTAGTTAGTGTATAAAAACAAACTTTTATCAAAATGTCGGGGAATCTGGGTGCCCTGTTTATGACATTGTACATCATTTGAAGATTTCTGCTTATAAAGATATCAGGTGTTTCATGAAATAAATAACTGTGGATCACCCTTCATGTAAGACAGTTTTTGTATTGGATTTAAAGAAGACGAAATGTATTTCAGATCGGTTTGTCAAATGCGTAAATTGAAAACTATGGTTTGCGCTAAAAGAATAGTCTGACAATGATGTTTTAGCTATGATAAATATGGTGAAAAAGAATAACGAGCGCAGTGTAAATTATTCCGTTAATTTATTACACCTATTGAGCAAAAGTTGACAAATCATTATAGACTGCTAATTATAGGTAAACATAGAAACCTATCGTATATAAGCATGCCAATCAGCTTCCAGTTGCCAGTCACGTTTGACTCCTATATTATGCTTGTAATTAATTTCTTGCTAGCCACTACCATAAGTAAAGTTTTAGGCAAGTTAATCCCATTATTGTGCTTGTTGATAAGCCTTCTAAACGAAAATTTGTTACATAACACTTTGTAACAATAGCATAGTTACAAAATCTTCATTTTTGTCTAGCCTAACCTCTTGCTAGTTTTCTGCTTCATAAAATCTGACAGGCATGAAAATCTATATTGTGTACCTTTTGTTTCAATGGCGAGTTTGAACGCTTGATTTTAATGTTAGATTGAAAGATATAAAGGACATTCATGGACAATCTTCCATCGACTTTAGGAAATTTATGAAATAATGAGTCACTATATAGTAGAAATGAGTTTTCAAAAACACCAGAACTGGCTTTCCATAGGAAGCGGATTGAATTCGTGCTTGAATATGCGTTTATAAAAGAAACACTTATCAAAACGTTCACTATTACTTATTTCTGTCTGAGGTTTGAGATAGAAGTGATGCCAGGCGAAACTGATAATGTAGTGGTTAAGGTAATATGTAAAAAGTGAAATGAATCATTAGCCCTTATCATGCTGGACACGATTAAGTCTGCCTTTGCATATCCGTGCAGTCTGATCATGATCTGCACCTTTCGCCATTCGGTCAGTATCTGTTTGGTAAGCACCCCTTTTAACAGTTAAAGGTACTGTTCAAATTGAAAGATGGACAAGTTCATTATAGAAATTTAGCAGGGTAAGGGTTAAGTACGGATACTTACATATAATTAATTCTAATAATTTTGACAATGTCATTGTACGTGTGTGTTATTCTTTGTCTATTTACGTATAAGTTTTACGTATGTTCTTATTTAATGATTTGATAATTTCTTATTATGAAGTAAAACATACAATAAACACTTTAAGCCACAAATGGGATCGGTAGAAAATATAGTGTCGAACGGGTTCCCTGATGTCTTAACATCTCTGCAAGGAACCACTTGTGGTTATGTCACATTCTTTGCTGTTATATGTAGACAGTTCTGTAAAAATGTCATATATGACAAATCATTCGACAGGTCAGTAGAATGTGTGAAAACATACTTATGAAGCATAAATGAAAGCGCCAGGTGTTATTTCATGTTATAACTCATTCTGGTGAAAAGAATTGCAAGTCAATGTATATTTATATATATACAGAAAATTTCACACTCCTGTTTGCAGTAAACATTGTACTTTTTATTTTTGATACAGAATTCCATTGGAGGGGCTTGTTCACAAATCCGCTTTAACTCCTTGCAAATGTGTGCCTAATAGTATTTCTACAATTAGTGTAACTGTAAAGATTTCAATTGTTATTTTCTAAATAAAAAACATTGTTCCTGAAACAGCCTGGTAAACAAAATGATTTAACGTCTTCGTGGTGTAATTTTAGAACATTTGATCGATTACAAATTGTTTTGATCAGACGTTTTTGAACAACTGGAGGCGATTACCTTTGGCAGTATCTCAACACTAGTTTTGTTTTGATAAACTTTAAAAGACCCTAAAATGGTTAGCCAGGATTTAAACTTAAAAACTCATCCATTTGTGTTTGTAATTTTTTTTCACTGATTTTATGTTTTATCTTTTTGTTGGGGGTAATAAATGTATTTGTCATGGAGTAAAGATATATAGCTATAAACGGGTTATGTTTGGCAAAGCTTATAGCTTTGTTTATGTTTTCTTTAACTCGAATTTTCGAAAACATAACTCAAAATTTCAATGTACATAACTCAAACTTGACTTAGTACACGAATTTTGAAAATTCGTTACTGGATATTTCGACTTGGTCAGTAAGTCGAAATTTTGAGTTACGTATCCGAAATTTCGAGCAATGTATTCTAGCAACTGCCATAAAATTCGTAGAAATGTATGTTCTGACCAATTGTAGGTACCTTATACAGCCCTCTGGTACCCATGGCTGGTTATATAAATATCACTTTCTTAACCAGGTATCCATGTTTAATTCTGGAAGGTGTTAAACATACCCTACATAAACGCGTAGTTATGAGTCCTATCAAGATCGGGTATCTAGGTGTCTCTACAGTTTAGTAGAAGTCATAGAGGGTGACTTGGTAGCGTTCGTACTATTTTTCACTATTTTTACCACACCTGGAAAGTTAGTCTTACCATTAAAACATACTTAACATGTAAATGTAGCTATATATCCTAGATATAATTTGAAATTTGGTGTATCTCTATAGGCTAGGGTAAGTCATATGTGGCAGTATATGTTCAAGTCCCTACATGCTATTTACAGTATAATGATGTGTAGATAGATGTACTGTACATCTTTACTGTCTAAGAGTCAATAAAAGTAGCCAATTTACAGTTTGGCATTTCACTAAGGGGAAGACGTTCACATTTTGCGGATAAAAAAGCAAGATACTAAGTCGAAATTTCAAGTTAGAAACTCAATTTCGAAATAGTAATTTGAAATGTCTAGATACGTAACTCGAGCTCAAAATTTCGGTTTAATAGGTAACATACACCAGACACTAATGTCCTTTTCGTTGTAGTTATCTAACTATACATGAAGTGACAAAACGTGACAAATCTTGAAGAAAACTTTTCCTATCTAGCTGATAATAATGCTTGTTTTGTTGGGATTAATGTCACACCCAAACAATTATACCGGTAGGTCATATGGCGACTTATAAGATTTTCATAGAGGAGGAAGACCCCCAAATGCTCATCTGTACATTATTTTATCAAGGGCATCTGTGTAGAACCACTGACCTTCTGTCAGTCATCACTTGAAAGAATTCTACACCCAAACCGAGGTTCGAAAACTCAGCGTGATTGTCTTTTTTTTGTTTTCTGTTGGGTTTAACGTCGCATCGACACAACCATAGGTCATAACGTGACTTCCCAGCTTCGATGGTGGAGGAAGACGCCAGGTGCGCCTCCATGCACTTTTTCATCACGGACGGGCACTTGGGTAAAACCAACGACGTTCCGTAAGTCAGCTGATTGACTTCGTCACATGAAGAATTCAACGCCCCGAGTGAGGCTCGAACCTACATCGGTGAGGGGCAAGCTATTCAAAGTTAGTGACCTTAACACTCTGTCCAGGAGCCCCCGTCCTAACCCACCCTTAGCATTTATTAGACGTAAGTGAAATTCAAAAATAAAAGTGAGAGAGTTTATTGTAAGACCATTGACAAAAATGTGGAAACATTATATTGAATACATGTACTTGATTTAACCTAAACATACAACTTAGTTCGGCCTTAACAATCAACTTAGTTCGCAAGGCCGTTAAAAGTGTATTTCATTTATTTCCAAATGTATAAATTATTCCAGTACTATGTACAAGTAAGAAAAATTTTGATATCTGCATACGGAGGAAGCCATTCTACCTTTTACTATTACGCTATTTCGACCAAGCCGGTGAACTTGATAAAAGACTGTAGACTATTATTCTATATATCATGCCGCCCGTGTAAACGCTCGCTCTGTATCAATGTACCCACATGTATATAATAGAATCAGGTTTGTTGCTTACTTGTAACTGTTTTCTGATATCTGGGTTATAACTTTTACAATACATTCAAAGCGTCTTATCATAACATAGCGTAGTGAAAATGTAAGTAGTATATCATTTTGTAATTGTTATAACAGTGAAATGACGTTTTATTAAGAAAATGAAAATTTAACATTTAGACAGACACCTTGTGCACAGCTTCTCAAATTATTTTTGCTGGAAAAGCCTGGTCCTCTAGAATCCCAATATAGCCTCAATATGCAGATTTGTTTATCTAATATAATTGCTCATAATTTTAATAGGCTTTTAGTACTGTCTCTTAAACTCATGTTATTCTTCTGTTTATAGACAAGTGGCGTTCACCAATCTGTGTTTGTATTATTTTTGCGTCCAAAATAATTTTACTTTATAGTTTTACATGTAATTAGAGCAGAATGTAGAGTTAAGAGAATGTGTACAGAATATTACATCAAATTATGTCAAGCTGTGCTAACCGTAATGTAAGTTTATGCTCCGGAGCATTATCTGGTCATCAGGAGAGCCTGTATCGGTTGATTTTACATAGACCTTCTTTGTACATTATAACATAAAGCTTTATTTTATGCTTATTAGTGAAATACTGGAAAATAGCAGTGAGATATAAATCGATATCACTCACAGTGCCGAACTTCTTTTTTTTCCAGATAAATTATCTCCCTTGAAATATATTCTTTAATTACCTCCCTTCGCTACCATTATACTAATACTCAAGCCATACACGAGTCATGAACTACTAGACAATCCTATATAGAACAGGCTAGCTATAATTAAATTTACAAAAGAAATAATGTTACCTTTGTCAGCTTGGTTGCTAGGCCTTGCCATTCATGTAGCTACAGCTATATGTCACTATGTGTCATTGTGTGTTTCCTCTACTTTTTTCCATTGGTTCACTATCATGTGGTAGATTTTACTGGCGACAGCACATTTAGTTGGTTGTTGTCTTAGTTAATTATCACAAGACATCAACTCAACCTTACGTAATATGCCAGCATTTTCGTCGAAGTACTTTCCCACTCCAACTCCAAGCCAGTTGTGTTCCAACTTCCATCCATTTTGTTATGCTATGCAGCTCCTAGATCAATATTTCCTAGCTATTTCTATTGAATCCATGATGATATTTAATTCTGCAGCTTGATTTTCCAAGGACTTACGCATATTCCACAGTTGTTTAGATTTTTCGTGTTTTTTTTTTTAATCTGACCTTCAGCGCGTGTTTTGGTAAACAAAGCAAGCTTCCGGTTATTCAACGAACTGACGGATTGACCCGAAAAGTTTTAAATATGCTTCTACTTAACTACCGGCATTTGTCAATGTCTCTGTTAGCCGTGGACTGTGTATTTTTACACAAAATATTTAAATGCAGTTTTTGTTTTTAAAAACAAATGGCATCGTGTTGATTTAATGGACCTAATCACCAATATTCGATATTAATGTGCCTAAGTGTCCCTGGTAATTTAGCGGATGTATCATATGTAACACGGTAGCTTAAATAAATCCGAATTTCGTCATGAAATATTGGATTTATATGAACATTTATGCACGTAATAAACAGAAAATTCGTTGATCTTCACAAACTAGCATAAAATAAAAATAAAAAGAAAATTTGTTTGTTTGCAGTGAGATATCGAAATATATCATCACCGATAAGGGAGACAATTCTGATATTTTCACTCAGGCTCCGCCTTCGTGAAAATATTCAGTTGTCTCCCTTATCGGTGATGATATTTCGATATCTCACTGCAAACAAACAAATATCCTCTATATATCCATCTCCTCACAATGTTCGTTGTGCATTTTGTTTCGAAAAATAGTATGTATATATTTCTGGGGCCATTTCTGAGCTTTTCTGTTATTTTTATTCATGATATCGCATAAACATTTTCAGCACAATTTTAAAAATATAAACAAACATGTATCATTATCAGCCAATGAAATTTCACCATCATCGACCCGTAAGTTTCCTACTTGTTGACGACTTAAATGGAAATGGTACATGGTTACCTAAAGAGGACATTGGTATTTGGTTTTTATTCAAATATTAAAATGAACTGTCGCAGTTAAAACTCCGATACATGTTACAAATGGTCTAGACATCAAGTTTGTGCTTAAAATGAAATATATACAATGAAAAAGTGTAAAATCAGCAAGAATAACTGTATTAGCCACAGACAGGACACAAGAAAATTTACGAATATACAAATTCGATTACTTCCTGTATTTTATGTCTTGTTGTATCTATAACTACAATAAACGAAACATGCTTAAAGTTTATCAAAAAACATAAAAAAAAAAAAAAAAGAATTATATGCATAGAATACGGAAATTTTGATTCTTTGGCCCTTTTTATTCAGCCTTTCAATTTTGGAATGCTACCAACACGATGGAATGGGGAATATGTTCTCAAAAATGATCGTAATTGAACGTTACATTGTATCGTAATGTATATAAAGAATTTGTGTGTGTATGGGATGGCATTTTAGTAATGATATTGTTTCACAATGTAGCATAATTTGCTGTTTGTTTTGAAACCCAACTAACTTGCAGAGTGACACAACTATTTTACTATTTTAAAACAGCAGAACAACTAAATGTTTGGGAATTTTCAGTTTAGAAAAGGGGATATTAACATATAATTTGGTTTTGGGACTGCCAAGGAATTACAGGAAGTAGCTTTATAGCAGAGAAAAGCTCTGGAATATGCCAATAATATATTATGCAAAAACTATCATGTCAAAAAGCTATGTCCAGCTTATCACAATGTTTCACTCCGTCATCAAGATCTAAAAATGAAATAATCACAGCTTTTTATGACCAGAACTATTACCGTCATACCGTAATTTCCAGCCGAAGACACCTACCCTAAATAGCAGAGAACGAGTCGATTTTAACATATAAGTAAGAACCCTACTTCATTTTTTAAAGATTTATTCAGTTTTGTATCTAAAAAACTTACACTGAAACGCACATCTTTATACTCTAAAAATACGTGTCTTTTTATACTATGTTTAGTTTTATTCAAACTAGCTACACACACCTGGATGAATGCAAGAAGGTGAAATGTATTGAAGTTTTGTGAATACATACATATACAGTGACATGTTTAAAAGAAAAGTCTTTCACTTTGTAATGCATGTTTGTAAATTAATTTGTATAAATACTCAGCAGAAAACGAAGCACAAATGCCTAAATCTTACAATGATTTTTGTATGAATTGACTTTTAGTCAATATTACGTGGAAACTGTTACATTGTCACACTTGTTGCCTTATAATCAATGTCATCAGTAAAAAATTATCTTAGTCCAACAAATTGTAGGATGTAAAAGTTCAGTTACCCGATAAAAAAAGTTGTTCTTTCTCAGAACGTGTAATTGCAAACCCTCGTGCTTGAAATACGCTTTTTGTGTAAGTTTAACCAGAATTCAGGAAATACCCTACTTATTAAGACTTTTAAATGTCACGTTGTCAATACTTCAAACATACATGTATCAACAAGAAACAACTGAAGCATCGATTTACAGAAATGTTATATGAATGTTAGGAAAATGCAACCAGAAACTGATTTATGCAATGCACGTGTTGAGAAAGTAACTGTAAGAGATTTGTGTTCATTATTGAAAAAAATACCCGAAGGTCTCAACTTCCTTTTAAAATATATAATTTAGCCGCGCCGTGAGAAAACAAACATTGTGCGTTTGCGACCAGCATGGATTCAGACCAGCCTGCGCATCCGCGCAGTCTGGTCAGGATCCATGCTGTTCACTTTCAAAGCCTATTGCAATTAAAGAAACCGTTAGCGAACAGCATGGATGCTTGTCTGGATCCATGCTGGTCGCAAACGCACTATGTTGGTTTTCTCATGGCGCGGCTCATATCAGTATTTTCACTTTCATTGTGATTAGTGGCATCTGCCTTGTTTGGTTTTTATATTCAACGTCATGTTTTGCACAATAATGATAAAGCTGAAACGACAAAATAAAACTAAAACAAATGAAAGTAAGAATTAAACTGATAACAGTTGTCTAGGGGACGTGCGATATGTCTCAAGTTACTTAACCACTCTTAAGCAGACTCTGTTCGAGTCTGAGTCTGCTATCATTATTTTGCTCTGTTGCATCTTATGCTTACAAATGGTCTTCTTATATAGATTTTATTATCATCCTTAGTTACTGGTGAAGAAACATATTTCTGACATGTAAACTTTTATTAGATAATAGACCATTCTATTCTTTATGTTTGTTGCGAACACAGTCAGTTGAAATACGTTCGTCTTAATATTAAATTCTCAGAAAAAATGTCTTTGTTTTGTTAATGTGTTCATTGTAGTGCTTTAACGTCGTGCAATATAGGACCAAAATTCCTTACTTTTACCACATTTCGCTCTTCCTCCCGGGTAACTGAAAGTGTGGATCTTAATTGAACTGCATCGTAGGACAACTGCCTCGCCCATGACTTGAGCTGATAGCCTCTTTAAAGGCTGTGAGTCTCCGTGGCCGAATGTTCCCTCTCAGCCGCTGTGCTTCGAAACTTCGTTTGTGGTGTAGAACTATTTCATATAACAAAGCCATCCAGTTCACTTTTTGAAAGCCGGTGTTTCTATCAAGGTGCCCGCCTTTGCCTGAAATAATAATCGGAGGGGTACATGGGATTTCCACCTTCACTGAAAGCTGGAAAATTGCCTTTTAACGTAAATTTGTGTCGGTGTTACGTGAAAGCTAACAAATACAAAGGAAACAAAAGTTTTAATGGCTGTGTGGAACCTACAGTGCAGACGGGCACGAAATGCTTGTATTGTTTGTCTTTTGATGTTAATGCCTATATCAGCCATTTTGGTACGACGCATATTGATGTATAATGTTTATTATATCTTGTGCATATTAAAGCATCGTATAAGGTATTATTATAGCCATGGAGATAAAACCAATATTGATTATATTTTCATTTGGTTGTTATGTCTTTGCGTTGCCAGGAATGTTAAGGGATAAAATGACACTCGCTTGAAACAATCAACCCTTTAATCACAAAGTGCGTAATTGGCGTAGTGTTCATTCTAATTGGAATGCTAGTTTTGATTTCGTGTTAGCAATATGTTGAACAATATGTTTCGCTTTTTCTATCATCTACAAAATATTTATATCATATTATATTATATTATAGTCTTATAGTTCATAAAATGTTCAAAAAACTGATGGTGAAATGATACCTCAAACGAAAATTAGATTTGAACACGCTGACAGATGCTTTGCGCGTAGTGTCTTAATTACCCCCGTTGCTTTAATTGCCTAAAGATTCTTTTCCCGTCTTTAATTGAACTACAACATTCGTTTTTGCTTTTGGAAACATTTTGTTTACTTTTGTTGGCTACATCATCTTGTACTTCAAATGTTTTCTGGCAAGAGTCCGCGGTAAGACTGATTTAAGTTGATTTAACTCAAAATGTATTACTAGTAGTTAAAAAGGACTAAATGGACCTCTTTGGCTGTACCCAAAAGTACCTTGAGAAGATATCGAAGAGAACTAGAGGTTCATTCAAACGAGCTGGAATTGTGAGGTAAGGTATAAACTTATTTTGTGCTTGTACTTACTTATTTTTATTTGTCCAAGGTAATTGTTTGACAGCAACTAACCTAGACAATGCTAGTTATATTGAAATGATACTAAAGTGTGTTGTTTCTTTGCGAACTGAAGGTGATATCAAAGTCAACATATTATAATTACTAATGAATATTGATTTTAATGAACATATACATTTAATTCATTCATTCCTTTGTAACGAAATTAAATTTTAATTTTCCGTGTTTTAAGTATTAAAATGTTTTCCTTCACCAATCATGTTACAGTTAATCAAATAGGGTTGATTCAGTTTTGCAAATTGAATTAGATGATACCACAGTAAAATTTAGCTTTTCAAGCACGTTTGGTATTGCCGTATAACACTAATTGTGTTGGCTTTCAATAAGTTATGTTATATCGTTTACGCAGAATTATTTATGCTCTGAAAATAATATATATTATGGGGACTCCATAGCTGAATGGTTAAAAAATAACAACAACACTAAAATAAAAATGACAATAATGTCTTCCGGAAATTCCTTAATCATGGAAGTGAAAAGGGTATTTTATTTTGTAACTCGTAAAAGGTATCTGAAATAATTTATCACTTGCAAATAACATCTTATATTTGCAACAAGTTGACAAATGATTCTTCAGAATCAATACTATACTATAGTCAATGTTTTGAAGGTGCACATGTCCACATACGTACGGCAGAAAAACATGTTCATAATAAACGTCAATTAAGCATGACGGAGAGGAAGGAACATTTACAAAGGCTTGTAACATTCCACATTTTTTAAAAGGAAACCATCAAATCAAAGGTGTATCCAACGACGTACTCAGAGTGGTGTCTTTGCAAGTGTTCGTTTAATTAAACAAATCTTAATATAAATACTGGGAGCTTCAGTACATCGACTATATGAATTTTATAATAGATTCAGAAACACAAACTATATTTACTAAATAAGATATAGTTTGGTTTAGTAAATTTGACAAATACCAGTCCGCTCTTGGCAGAAAAATAGACACCATCTTGATTTTAACGTTTCGTCAACACTTTTATATTCCTTGATTACAAATAGAAGGTAAATCATTTTATGGAAGTGACAGCAGACGGAAATGTACATATGCGGGCTCCCAGCAAATGTATTAGAAAGATTATTGGGAATTACTGGATTTAAGAAGGAATGTCTATTAATTCACATTGTCATTGTTCATGGAATAAGTAAACTTTCGAATTTAAGTGGCGCCCCATTCTGTAAAACTGAACTAGACATTTCAATGAATCTCCCTGCATATTAATGGTCTTACCATTGAATGCCCTCGCCAACGAATGACAACGAACTTTAATCAAGCAAACAAACCCTTATTTACAATTTTCTAGGTAATTTGCTGTTGCATTAAATTGTCTGGTGTCCTCTTCTTGCATACGACCGAATAACACCGTTAATTGTAATGCAGCTCCATACTATTCCCTGCCCTGCCGTTTTCATTGGAATTTGAAGAGATAAAGTATTTATGCACGAGGAAGGATAAAACGAATCTATCTGACACTTATTAATGTATGAAGGATGAACTTTTTTCGATGTACTCCTAGATGGAGTGATCCCTTCATACAGATAGGATTTGTGAGGTGAATTGTTTTCTATTTTTTTCGTCATTATACTCATTTAAATACTTGTTGACTGAATATACATCTAATTTTTTTGACATGCCATGTCGCTGGTATGTAGATATTGCTTTTCGAACCAGGTTGGTTATGACGTTGTCTATACATAATAGGCGGGGTATGACATGTTCAGAATGATTGTTTTCGTGTTATTTTCTTTCTAATCTGGCACCAATGGTACTTGTTTCTGTTGTACATGTCGCCGGGCTGCTAAGTGGTAGTGATAACAACATGGGTCGACATATTTTCAGTATATTGTCTGGAACAGATACGCTTCCATCCCTACGCGTTTAACAATATCATTCATGTCAAAAGCGATGAATGACAAACAATACATATTTAAGTTTCGAATGAACATGATTACATGTAGATATATTTATATATAACTACAAAAAATGGATGATTACAGTTTTCAGCATAAAATCGGCTTGTTTACGTTTTAAAATATGGCGGATATCAATCGATCGAATATGATTGGTTAATAACCTCGTGCGGGGAAAATCAATATGTTAGATGCAGTAAAAGGTGTAAGGGAAGCAAATACTGGTGAATAACTGATGCGGCCTACAACTACAACTACCGGTCTGTATAATTGGTGTTCAGATGTACTATATGATTGTTATGTATTGTTATTATGACTTCTAGTGATATATATATATATTTCTGAAACAGAATTAACATTAAAGTATAGATACAAAACGTATATGTATAACGTTGTTATAGATTTACCCTATGACATACAGACTAAAATCGCAAACTAGAACATTTTGCCTTTTGGGATGTTAGTAATATTCAGCTGAAATTAGGTTAAGGTGTGCCAAGAAGCAAAGAATCATTTCCCGTGAGTTGTATAATAATACAATTTTCGCGTTGTAAGCCCAAGTTTCCATCATATAGGTTACTGACCGTTCCAAAACGGCGCCCCTATTTTCAACTTGTTTTTTTTCCTGTTTCGTATTTTATGTTACGTATTTTGTCTGTTTTGTTCTTGGTGTTTCTTTCCCCTGCCATTGTCCCCTTGCCTCCTCTCATTTTACTATGAGTGAGGTTAGATGCCCACCATCTTTTTGGCCACTGACAGACCCTGGGCGGTGTCCAGCTGTGTTGCTTTTCCAGCGTGTGTGTGTGTGTGTGTGTGTGTGTGTGTGTGTGTGTTTGTCTCGTGCACGTGCATGTTTGAACTACTGTGGTTTGCGGTGTAGGGAGACTGCGTTTTTGGAGCGCTACTTTCTCTATTGAATGTTCATCCTTGCTTTTTTCCACTTTCTCCAACGGCCTTCCCTTTTATCTACCCCTTTTCACCATTTTTTTTTTATTTTGCATTTAATCAAAAGGTCATTATTGTTGCATTTTTGAAGCAACTTTTTTGCTATACCCTTTCACTACAGTTTCCTTTTGTGGACTCTGTACTTCCTGGAAATCTAACTTTACGTTATATTTTTATAAGCTAATTGTGTGAATTCTCGCTCTTGGATTTCAATGTCTACGTTACAATTTTCCAAAGTGGTTAGCATATACGATACTCACGAAACATCAAATATTGTATAGTTTTCTATTATTTCAAGTACAGAAAGTCAATTTTTATTCTATGTTATTTTAATATACATGTATTTCATTTTCTGCTGTTTCACTTGATCACCACCACTGTTATGCCTGTTCTGAGCGGAGCAAAAACTTTGACACATAAATAGAAGCATCAGTTTTGTCTGACTTTATTTATAGAAGAACTCTCATTGCGTTAATATTTAGGTTATTACTATACCCAGCATTTTCAGAATGTATGAATTTTGATTACGGAATTCAGGTGTGATCAATGAGAGGTCGGTCGGGCTAATAACAGTGACGTAGTGTTGTGTAAATTATTGACGTTCTTTGTTGGGACACAAAAAAGATCAATTTGCAATTTCAATTTTTCTGAAACCAGACCATTTTAAGAGACACTGAAGACTAATTTTGGATCACTGATGGATTACACAGAACTAAATTACAGTATAGCTGAACGTTTTTTCCTAATCAGGGTTAGCGATGTCTCGTTTTTTCTTCTTAATAACGATTTAGGATTTTAGTTTGGAAATGTACTTTTTGTATGTACTTCAAATGCAACAGACACAAATCATTGGAATGTTTGTAAATTGTCATACTATTGAAACAAATGTTCTGCTATGGTATAACTTTATTCCATTCTATGCTTCCAAAGGATCTGACTTATCCTAAATCTTGTTCAGTTACAGCATCATTAATTTTTTTTGCGGATATATGCTGCCAAACAGAGTTAAAAATGGGAATAATGATAAAAAGGCAAGTACTAAAATTCTGATGTCTTTTAAATTGTTCGATTTTAAGGGGAAATTATGTGCTCGGTCTGGATGTTTATCGGTTTCCAGTATAGAGGGGTTTCGGTTTTCAGGTGTATTTTCTAATCAAGTAAAAAGATCAAATTTAGGAAATGTAAAATTCGTTCAGTTTGGATGTGTTTTCTGTATTTAGGGGTCCGGTTTTTAGGGGTTTCTATGCAGTTTCTTATGGACTGATCCCTTTTCAAAAATTTTTCTTTCGGAATTCACTTCGTGCAGCAACTTTCGCAATTCAAATTTACTTTTTTTACCTTGGAGCAAAGTTGCATCTTAGAAATTCCATTTGGAGCCAATTTTACTAAATTTACACATGCGGTCTATAATAATTTTACAAAATTGTTCTAGTCAGCGATATTTTTTTGCAGCCTCTGACCTGTGCATTTATCACTGTAAATCTACTGACCCATTCACAAATTATTATTGCTTTTATGGTTTCGCACCTAACGTATTGATAATTTCATTTGCAATTTTCAGTTACTTTAAATGTACGTGTACCACTGTGCTTCCTTCATTTTGAACGAACGCAGGTTAAAACGCGTGCATGATGTCTCAAATTATGTCACATCATACGATTGACAACATGATCATGTAGCAACATCTAAATTGATTATTTCATGAAAAGCTATGAACACATTTATAATGGATCATCACACGGATGAATAGTGTTTTTAGAAAAAACAATTAACTTTGCTATTCATAATTTTATCATGTCCGAAACATTGTGGAATGACACTCATTTCACTTGGGTAATGATTACATTTTACTCGGACTTTATCATAGACTACCTGCGTAAAATCTCGTACTTTAAACTAAAATTAAGGTATTAAATCTATATAATATTTCAATGAAACTTCAAAGTTTTTGTAGTTTGTAACATCGTCTGGGACATATGCAGTCAAAAATCTATTCTGATTTCTGAAATAGTGTGATATTTATTTCTAAAGTCACTAGATCTATACATTCCTTGTAAAAATGCTTACTTTTACCCAAGTGGAAACTGGCAGGTACTTGAGAATGCAGCTCTCTGACTGGTCAGTTAGAACTCCTGATGCCATGATAAAAATATGAATATCTCGGCAATTTTAAAATATGTTTGCTTAGAAACCTAATATTCATTTTTTAGAAAAATGTACTTAATAATATTATTTATCAGCCGTTTTTGCCACGTAATTCTGGATCATCACACATAAATCTCTAACAGAATATTCCCTGAAAGATTACTAATATTTTTGCCACACCTTTAGCGTTTGCAATTTTAAATAATAACTTATTATTATACCAGATTTATACAGTGCCTTGTCGACTTTATGAATGCGATATCGAGACGATTTAATAAAACCAAACTAATAGGCAATCTGGGATTATCTTGATTAAAAGACCACTCTTTGTAAAACAAGCGTTAAAGCTTCGTGCTCACATTTGACTACATATATAAACATATGCAACTTTCCTTTATTATATCCATTTGAGTAATATCAGAGAGAGTAACTCCAGCAGATACTTTGATAAAGCTCTGCATTTATGTCCCATAGCTTCCATTGCTTGTAATGAAATATTATGTAAAAATTTATATGGTAACTCATTGTCAAAAACAATTTGATCTTTGGTGAAACCTGATGACAAATATCAAGAATTAAAGATACGAAATCTAAGGAAACCTGGTGGTCAATGTCAACACTTTATAATTGTACACTGAAACAATAAACAAACAATATGATTTTTTTTTCATCAAAAAGACCAGGATTCTAGAATAGCTTCTTAATTACTGCCAAGCTGTATATTTGTATCGTCCACATGTCAAACAAATAACGTAGTACATCGGACCGTAATGTGATTTGTATCGTTGGGTTTTTAACGTAACACCGACACATTTTACGTCATATAACACCTTTCGAGTTTTTAATGGCGGATAGAGACCACAGGTGCTCATTGGGACATTTTTCAAGGAACAGGCGGGCATCTGGTAAGAACGTCCGACTTTTCAAAAGATGACAACCGCACATGTAACGGTTCTACATCATTTGCAAACGTTTAGACCCACAGAGGTGTAGGATAAGTGATTCTAGGTTAACTACTAATAACCTACTCGGTCACAGAAGCCCCTGAGACCAAAGAAATTAAACTTGTCAGTTATACGGTCTATATCCGCCTTAAAGGTTTCACCAGGAGTAGTGATGCTTTCAGAAAAATTGTAAAAATGAAGGAAAAGTTTGAAGTGCAGGTTAGCGTGAAACATATAAGACTTTTTATTTTGTCTGCCTAAGAAAATTTCAAAGCATTTTATCAAATAAGCAATCTATTCCTTTGAAGATGAAATGCAGAATAGCACCCTCGATGAAATCGTTTCTAATACACTTATTGCATTATCAGCAATTACAAATTTCTAAATATGGAATATTGTCCCTGGAAAGTTTGAAAGAAGACGTATCTGCGTCTCAGGAGCGATATTTCAGGACTTTTGATGGATAACAAACAGTATTAAACAGACATTTATTGAAAATGTCTTTGATTACTTTTGGCAGTTTCACAAAGCTGTAAGATGATTTTAATTTGTTAAATTTTAAGTTAAATTGGGATCTGACTTGATCAATATTATTCTCTTATATTTTTGTATTTTGTAAACATTATTTGTTTTTATGTTGTTTTGAACTTTACACAATATCTCTCCATATAATGGGTTATGTAAGAATAAAATGACAGGGCTATGATATAATGTTATTTAATATGATTTCACAATGGTCCTAGGGCCTCTTTGGCTGTGTGCTGACTTCAAATCACTCGCCCCGCAGCGATATGTTTAGGGCGTAGACTTCTTCCTGTGTGGAAGCAATCCAGCTTACCAACAGCAGATCAGTGGTTCTACCCACGTGCCCGCAAGTGATGAAAAGATGCCAGAATGGGTACCTAGAGTCTTCCTTTATCATCAAAACTGGAAATTTGCCGCATGGCTATAGTTGTATTGGTGTGACGTTAAACCCAATAAAAATAAAACATCGGAATGACCCTACAAAAAATCGAGATCTATCGCTCAAAAAGCCATTATGAAAAGGCATTCACTTACTTATAACTGATGTATTTCTTAAAATAATGTCTTATACATTCTGGCATTGACCATACACATTTTATCAAGGTATATGACATGATCGAAAACATTTACAGCAAAAGGAGAAATATCATTGTATATATATAAATTTCAGTCTAAACCCTTACAATGTCTGTTCTCTTCTGTTTATTTATTTATTTTCGACTTGGAGACAGTTGCTACGTACCCAGCTGTGGCTTGTGTATATCAACGTCAGTCACAGCTGTTCCTAAACATAAGAGAATAGGAAGCGAATGTCTAGAAAATTACCGGATCAGAAATGAATCTGTTATGTGCTCACTTGGAAGTAAGACGATATTCTGGAAGTTCTATAAATAAAAGATGCGGTTTTGTAAGGTATGAATTACTGACTTATTAAAACTATTTTCGGAGAATGACGTCATAGTCTTCTGTAAACATGTTTCAATTTACTATGGATATAGAACAAATCACTGCATTACTGATATTTGGTTTACTTTGTATTTGGTTGACTGTCTCTTTTATTCTAATCAGTTAAGGGATTTCTAAAGCGAAAGATGTGAACCTCAACTAAAATATCTTACGCCCGACCATTACGTAAATGTAACGCATGAAAATAATTCATAATAAGCTCATTCAAATGTCATATGAACTCGGACTATTCTTAACTGATTCTAAATCTTTTTCCCAGTGCAGGGAAAGTTTTCGTTATTCTGTATTTGGTCATGATTCTATCTTGACATCTACTGCCTAGAACCTAACGAATTACTTATAAACAACTTTTTTTCAAAGTCTACTAAAGTAGGCTTTTACATCGCTTGTGATACTATTAACCATGCAGCTTTGGGGGAATATGTTTCTGTAGTTCAGAGCCAAATTCATATCAGCTTATTTTTTTTTTAAAATTCATAATACCTAGTTTCCGTAAAGTCTGAAAATCAAATATAATAGTCATGCATTTCTTTATGATATTTTGGCAACTTTATTCTCCTGTGTAGTTTCAAGAATGAAATTAATGAATGTATTATATTCCTCAAGGACTGCTCTTATTAAATCACCGTATACATTCCATTATAGCGCTATTGATTGGATATTTTTTGCTTTCGGTTGATAAATGCCTTTGTGTTGCAAAGAATATTACAATATAAAGTTACAACTTGCTCGCTGGTGTTTGCAATAGACAGTCGTTCTTTCTTCAGATGTAGAAGAAGACAGATAATTCTCTGACCGGTGAAATCATGGTGAATGGTACTATATTCACAACTTTATATATTGACAAGATAAAATAGATTTTAAATATTTGTGCTTTGCACTGTAACTTTAATTATACATGTTCGTCGTGGCAACCAAGCTTGTGCAAGTGTTTAAAAGGTAAACTTGCTCAGACTTACTAAGAAATGGGACCTGGAGAAAATTCTTTCGGATTTAGCTTTACATAATGTTGAAAATAACAACTGCATTTGAGCCGTGCCATGGGAAAACCAACATAGTCGGTGTGCGACCAGCACGGATCCAGACTAGCCTGCGCATCCGCGCAGTCTGGTCAGGATCCATGCTGTTCGTTTTTAAAGCCTATTGGAATTGGAGAAACTGTTAGCGAACTGCATGGATCCGCGGATGCGCAGGCTGGTCTGGATCCATGCTGGTCGCATACCCACTATGTTGGTTTTCCCATGGCACGGCTCATTTAAATCATGTTTTAATGAATGTCCGTCTTATACATAGAAACGAATTTAACTTGATAAGGATGCACATTCATTCAACACAAGGGAGAACTGTACTACCATTCTAAATCAGAAAGCTTCGGACAAGACAACACAAAACGTCACTGCCGGTAAAGATTAGACTTCTTCTAAGTATTGTTTACACATGATGCATTTCAAAATATAAAACTTTTAACAGTATTGTCTATTGTCTAAAATATGCTATAAAACAGAATTAGCCGGATCTCTTAATTTCAAAAATCTTATCTGTTTAATGTTTTGCAACTAAGTTATATTATAGTGTTTGAATTCGTACATAATCAGTGGTCAGTATTCATGGCCCCAGTTGAAATAAGCCTGCCGGTGACAGTCTTTTTTAATATTCCTACCATTTTGGGAAGTTTAATAGTCTTGGCATATCACTAAAGTTTGTTTCCATGATATATTTTGATCATAGTATATAGCTGATAATTAGAATTTGATAACGCCGCATTCTGTAAACTAGAAACCTGTGATATTATTCTAGTTCTGGATGATACTTGCCATTATACATTGCCATTGCCCTTGAATGAGATATAATGTTGTAAAGAGACAACTTTAGCCTACTTTACACACAAACAGATGATTTCTGCACAGGTAAAAATATTTCAGTGTTTATTTCAGTCAGCCTGTATTTCCTTTTATATGCACGATTGAATTTCAACACAATTATTAATTGACATACACTTTGTATTCAAAGTCAATAGGGCAGGTACCCTGTTACCAGAGACAAATCAACGAGCGGATGATAAAAGTTGATTGGATTAAATAAATTGTAAGTTTTAAAAATAATTTAATGGACTTCTTTTGCACTTTCAAAAGAGGTTAGCATATAGCAGAAGTATGTCTGGGGAGGAATAGTGATGTAGAGTACCTGCTAACTGATATATGTATTTTTTTCATTTAGTTTAAGACAATTTTGAAGAAACCGATCAAGTGCGATATGCCATGCATTCTCCTGTCATTATCCGGAAACGACCCTCTGCTTTATTTCTTTCTTATATCTGGTGAGTTGGAATTAAAGAACAGGCAAAATTGTGCATCAGTCATGGAACAATTTAGGTCTCTGGTATATGAAAATGCATATCATGATAATCGTTCGCAACTGATGTGATACTTTGCAGCCGCCTAAGTAGCAATACGGACCGAAATTCATGTTTTATACCAAAAATAGTGACCTTGGATTACTTGAAATGTTTACAATGCATAATATCAATGGTCAGTTATATATTTTGGCTTTTCTCATGACATCGGTGTAATTCTGCAATTATTTGAGAAAATATTTCACACGGGTGGTAAACGCGCAATCCAATTCCCGCCGGGAATACGCTTAAAATGGGTTGAGCAACGTCCGGTGCTGGTGTAGCGCGTAAAAGAAGACGAAATTGGGGTATGTGAAGTTAGATTTTGCTTAGTATGAGACAAGAATAAATTTTCTCGAAAAAAGCAAAATGCTATTCGACACAAATATGATAATACATCATATATGTAAAATATCTGGTTTGTAATTTACGATTCGGCTCTATTATCACAAAAACTCGGGCGACACGAAGCGTGAAAAAAGTATGAAATCAACAAAAATGGAAGTTTCTGACCTCATATGCCTAATCTGAGGACATCTGATGCTTTATATGATAACTCAACTGTTATAAAGTAACGAATATCAAAAATATTTGCTTCAAATCCTGCTGACATAATAGACAAAAAATCATCGGGATGGGATTGCGCACCGGGAATGGAGTTGCTCGTATACATCATAATGTATATAATGCATACGCGCAACTCCATTCCCGGGGCGCAACCCCATTCCCGATTAATTTTTGTCAATCTTTCCCCCAAAAGCAACAGTTCATTCAAGTGTATGTAATATTCATGGCTGTTTTACACGCGTTTGATCATTAGAAGCGTCACATTTCCAGAAAGAAGGCACAAGAGTTAGAAAATTTGCATTTTTCATGATTCCATGCTTTTTTGACAGCTCGAGCCAGCAGAGTTTTCGTGATAACAGAGCTGATTCTTAAATAAGTTCATATTTCACACATATGATCTGGATTCATTTTTGTGTCGAATAGCATTTTGCTTTTTTTCGAAAGCATTCGTAAATGTGTCATAATTTACAAAAACAAAAACCCACCTACCTCGATTTTGTATATATTGATGCGCAACACCAGCACCGGAAGTCGCGCAACCTATTTTTAGCGTATTCCCAGTGGGAATTGGATTGCGCGTTTACCACCCGTGTTTCAGTTCCTTAGATAATATACATAGTTGTGAAACTAAAATGAACAACCATTTATCGTTCAAACTGTAGTAACGGTGCAATTCAAGTGTTAATTTAACATCCACCTAGATGTTTTAAATCTATTGTCATGTTGAAATCAATATTACTCTTTAACACTATAAAATGGAAAAAGTGGAAACTCCACAGGTCGCTCAACACAACAAAAACGAAAATGTTGCAAGGCTCGGTTTGATTGAGCCTGTTCATGGACGGTAGTGGAAATGCATGCTACCGTCCACGCCCTCTAGCCCCGGGTTGAGCAGAACTCAACATTTACACATGCTAAAAGTACAAAAAAAAAAAAACAATTTAAAGACATCCGCAGATGTGTTCATACGGCGGTGCACATGGAACCTTCAATGCTACACTAGTGTGTAATTCCATGAAAAGCGGCGTATGGTCCCCAGTTAAAATAATGGGTTTGTCCTAAACGAGAACTAAACAAACTGGAATTTAGAAAGGGGATCTGAGGTTATAGAGCCTGCATATCACAGGAACTGCCAAAAGACAAAATTAAAAAGCAGGCACCATATTCAAGGGGTGATTAAACAATACCCAAAGCTATGAAAGCGGGAGTATTGGAACCACCCAGTCCGAAATGTTCACTTGTGTCCACATCTTTTGTTTACTTTTATAAGTTATTGTATGTACCCAAGAAAACTTTTATAAAGTAAAACAAACATTAGACAATTGTAAATGACACAAACATAAACAGGTGAGACATTCATCACATTACATTTCAACAAACAAAAAGTACTGTTTGAAGACTCGGTAATCTTTAGAAACAATGATGTACCGAAAGTCAAACAGAATATTTAAGGTATGCAGGGGACAAAAGGCTCTAATATAACGTACTACCAGTCAGATATTGGAGGGGGGGGGGGGGGGGGGGGGTAAACCATACATAAATACATTCAGCACGTTTTAAACTGATACAGATAAAAAAGAACAATTTTCATAAATTAGAATCCCGTGACCCAGGTGCGAAAAGTAATTGCGTGGTAGTTGATGAATGAATTACACAATAATGTTAAAGGTTCAAGTGCAAGGAGGACGGTTTTGACTTTTGTTTTAGAGAATTAGGGGTGGGTGGCGTTGTGAGGGAATAAGAAAACTGAAGCATGCACACAATTCTAGGATAACACTTGCGGGTATTATCGATTCTTTTTAGGAGGGATTCTTCCAGTTCTTTGTATTTGTTATATTTTGGGAGGGAGAAGGATTTCACATTTGTAACAGAATTAGTGAAAAGAGATCCGGAAGCCAAATTCTGCTTGAACCCCGCATTATTGTGCTCCTCTCATTTCTGTTTGGACGAAGAGGCGGCGGTCACTTGTCATTAATATCTCAAAGTGTATTTGACACACAGTCAGGAAACGGTATATGATTGGTATCCAACATATGACGTTGTGCACCTTAAGTTTGGTTTCTGATTTTACTCAGTAAGACAGTGGTATGGCGCTTGACAGTCAAAAATATGCAGCATGAGTGCAAAGTACTTGAAAACTTTTAGGAATAGTATTCAGCATATGAACTTGTGCAGTTTTTTACGGGTTTTAGTCCCCTAACGGTGGAACACCCTAGAAGGGACTATAGGAATGCCCCTGTCCGTCTGTCCGTCCGCAAATCTTGATCCTGCAATTACTCAAAAAGTATTCAAGCTAGGTTCATAGGTTCATAAAACTTGATATGTGAATAGAGGGCAATATGTAGATCACGCACGTACATTACCTATGCTTGTAGGTCAAAGGTCAAGGTCACTATTTAAGGTCAAGTAAAATTGCTTCTGCTCCATAACATTTTTAATGCATTGATGGGTTATCTTAGTGCTACACACAAACGTTCCCATGATGAGACAATGTGTCAGCGCATGATCTTTGCTTGTCGGTTAAAGGTCATTGTCACTGTTTAAGGTCATGTAAAAATTTGTTTCTGCTCCGTAACTTCTAATTGAATTGAATGATTTTAATTCATTATTACACAGAAATGTTCCCCATGATTAGAATTGTGTCGCGCACATGACCCATGGTTGCCGGTCAATGGTCAAGGTCACTGTTGAAGATCAAGTAAAATATTTTTAGGGGACTTGTCACACTGGTCATTCATATGCATTAAGAACCTAAATGTTTATGTCGTATGAATCTCAAAGAGTCATAAAACAATTTATAGGATTGTTTGACAGCAAGTGATATTATGCACCTACAGTACTTTTTGTTCGACATTTCACTTAGCAACACCAGTTATTGCCTTTGACTTAGTGAAAATTATGCAAAGGGTCTGAAGTTTGTGATGCATGTATCTCAGGTGTTTGACATAGAGTCATGAAACATCATACGATTGTTAGTTTGCATATAGAATTGTGTACCTAGGGTTTTGTTTAGTTTTTCACTTAATTTTATCAGAGCCGTGTCCCCTGACTTTGCAAAATTACATAAATTGGTTACGAATTTATGTCGCACATATTTCAGAAAATATTTGACATAAAACAAAAATGAATATTATTCAGCATGTGAATTTGTTCATCTCGGTTTTATTTGTGATTTCAGTTCGCGAGACCAGGGTGGTGGCCCATCAATTAATTAAAAAAGACATTAAAGGTCTACAAGTTTGTGTCGCATGCACCTCAAAACGTATTTAACTTGGAATCAAGAAACCTTAAAAGAATGTTGTATAAGGTATAAAGATGCATTCCTGAACTTTAATTTGGGAAATAGATATATGATGTAAAACCACTGTCTTAGTTTCTTTGGTCTTGTGTTTCTTGGTGATGTTAGTATGCATACTCAGCGCTCACATCCTCACCCCGATGTCCCAGAGCTCACATCCCCAACCCGATGTCCCAGCGCTCATAGCCCCACCCCGATGTAATATCAAAGATTACCAAATCAACAAGTAACTTACGACCGCATTGTAACGGTAATTTGAGTTACCAGTGTCCAATGGGCACACAGCTAGTTTCAAATAAATTTCTAAGAAGTTTCAAACAAGTGACTTAGAAGTGACTGCCACTGGCAATGACTACCACACATTGTTACGATTAAGGAGGTAGGTTACCTTAAATATTTGTATGTGCGCATGTCCAACCGGAAGCTAACGTGTCGATCTACGACAACTTTTACGACAATCTATATGTGTTTGTATATCCATTATTGTGAAAAAAAAATCATGAACCTGTCTCCGATCCGATGCTTAATGGTTTAATAATGCAGAAATAATGAATAAATTACCACAGAAACGCTTCAAAACACTGTTGCTTTAAAATGACGTCATTGACGTCATGACGTTACGTGTCAGTTACCGCGCAAAATTAAAAGCTTTTTTTTTTTTTGAAAGTACGTAATTCTGTGCATTTTCTTTATTTGAACTATTTTCAAACAGCCATTATTTGCTGAAATATTTTTATGTGTCTTCGCTCTGAATAATAATCAATATCTTGCTTCTTTTATGTAGTTATATTGAAATGTTATGCGGAATGTAATAAAATGGATGATGGTAACCAATGTTATTGGGAATATAGCTGGCTGAAAGGCTACTTAATACGGCCATTTTCAAATAAAAATTGGGCAGTTTGATTTGTTATACCTATTTTTCAGTTTCCATTGATAATTTGTTAATTATATATTAAAACTAAGCTCTAAAACTGTTAAAATTTCAGTAGAAAATTGTGGTTTCTTGAATTAAATTGATGTTACCATGGAAACGAAGCCCGTGACCTATATATCTAAATGTAAAATTCAAAAGCGTTGACACTGGTCTATTTAAGGAACACAGCTTTGGCATTTTATTTGCATTTCAACAATATCCATAATAATGATAGCAACATGCAGAACGATTTTTCCATAAAAAATGTCAGACGAGGGGTACTGCTGTAAGTATTTCAAGCTGTGAAATTTGTTTAAATAAATGCAAATAACACAAAAATATTACTCACGTTAGAAATAAAATGTTTTAAAGCTACATTAACAAGAAAGGTTATCTTATTTAATACTTTTTATAAGAAATTACGAAAAAAAGCAAGATGTAAGCTATTTTAAACATCTCTGTTGCCATGGTTACTTTAAACTTTAAGAAAA
The DNA here is from genome assembly GCF_021730395.1 of Mercenaria mercenaria. Classification (NCBI taxonomy): domain Eukaryota; kingdom Metazoa; phylum Mollusca; class Bivalvia; order Venerida; family Veneridae; genus Mercenaria; species Mercenaria mercenaria. Next base: position 111,612,092 of record NC_069361.1, on the reverse strand, counting down.
ATAGGGTACCATGTGAAGTGCTTGGTATTTTGCTAATAATATTACCCAAATATTCTATGTTGGTCATTAACAGAATGGCACTGAAGCCGTCTTCATCCATAGTTGTTTAAAAATGAGAGACAATACGATTCCACGGAAACACGAGCCCCGCGACATATACATTTTAAATTAGAAAGCTAACGCGCATACTAGTAAAATTATTAATTATAAAGACTTCTACGAATAACAATGAAACCAAAATGCACTGAAAACTGTTAAATATACGTATTTTCCTTCTTCTTTCTATATAAAATACATTTGGAGGGCCATTTTCTTCAACCCTGTACAAAAATTGTAAATGAAGAGATAAACGAAATTGAGATTGTAGCAGTCAAAACATCAAATTACACGAAATACAAAAAATTGCTGCGGTTCAGCTAATTTGAATTTATCCTGGTAACAAGGTAACCTACCTCCTTAAGTGAAAATCGGAACTCTTCCTCGTTTTACCTTAGTGAGTGAGTTTGGTTTTACGGCGAATCGACACAAAATGGTCATATATCGCCGACGTTTTACCTTTAGGAGAAATAATTTACCATATGCATTCTGGAAGAGTATTTTAAAATAATTCGGTAAGTTTCATTCTTAATTTCATTATAAGAGGACTTGCATTAAAATCGACTGTACCAGTATATCATTAAATATTGGCTTTGTAATTGACCTTGCAATATACTTTCATATCGGATCAATTGAAGTTCAGCAGCTGGTATGTGGCAAATTGTTATTGGCAAATCATAGATGAGAATGCATTTTTTTCCGTGAATTGAAAAAATAGGAATTTAAAACGTGTCAACAACAAAAATCAATCATATTTCCTATGAGGTGTGATTTTTATTTCTAGCACGATCAGATATATTTTCCTAGAAGGCTGAAAACTATTTTATTATGTAACAAAATCTTTGTTCGCAAATATTATCATGTCGTGGCTCCAGTCGTTATAACGATGCGCTGGAAAATAAAACCACAGAAGATAAAAAAATTGCTGTTGGATGTCTTGAAGTATGTAGATAATAATGCTTAATATCATGTTAAATTCGAAACAGTGATTTATTCTTGAAAAAATATCATTGTAACGAATCATTGTTAGTCGTTCAGATGCGTATTTTCATAACACTCGTTACACGCCCTTTTGATATAATTCCTTCGCGTCTTTACTCCATTTAATGATATTATTTAACAACTATCAATTTTTGGGATACCCATATTATGTCTGAAAATGCGTTCACCTGGTAATATGTCATAAAATGCCAATATAACTGATTTTGTAAAAGTATTTATTTTCACCAAATTTCGATTTTCACCGGATAGCGATGCTACGTTCCATGTAATCAAAATGTTCTAAATTTCCTTATTGTAACCTTTGCGTATCTATGCACAACAACGATTTTGGCACATTTACACTTCAGCAGAAATGACATTTCTTGCATGCCGGTAGGATTTTCCTGCGATTTTGCCGGTGCTAGAACAACTGGTCTTACACCCCGGGGTGTAAGATGATTCACGCGCTGTAATTTATGAATGAATACATAAGTTCATAGGTTATTGTAATAAAATGGTGATTAAAAAGAAAAGTATTCGTTTTAATTTATTTCTCTACCAGCTGAAGAATACGGCATGCAAGATAAAGAATCTATCACTAGTTGAATGTGCGGATGGAAATATCTGGCTTTCGAGTAACTGTTTTGCGGTAACTCGGCAGAGACTCGTTACCGCCTAAATAGTTACCATCGAGCAGATATTTCCATCCGCAACTTCAACAAGAGAAAGATTCTTATATCATTGCTCAGTCAACATTCTAGGGCGCTTGAGCAAGTGTGTGTAACGAGGTTATATCAGTGCTGTAATCAGATCTAGAAACAATGAAAATTGCTTTGAGACATCGTTCAAAAGCAAGCACTGTGTCAGTGCAGGGACGTCGAAAAAAAGTTTTGAAATTCAAAGAAAAGGTTTCTACTCTCGATAAACAATATATAACGGACCTTTGCATTCATTATATCATAGATATAGAGATTGCGTAAAGTGTGGTAAAATGGATATACAAACCGGATATTTTGTTTTGGTTTTTAAGTTCTACAAGGGCAGACTCCCCTAAGAATCGGCATCTTGTGTAGCCACTAAATCTGGCTGTTCTATATTTCATATCATAAAGGAAAAACCCCATGGACCTTTGATCTCCAAGTGTGACCTTGACCTTTAAGTTAGGGGCCCGGTTGTTGCACATGACACATCGTCTTATCATGGGGTGCATATATGCCGAGCAATATTAAAATCCCTTTAAGGATGGCAGAGTTATGGACCGGAAAGGAAAAAGTATGATCTTGACCTTTCAGTTAAGGGTCCGGGTTTTTCGCTTGGCACGTTGTCTCATCCAGGGAAATATTTGTGCCTACTGATATTTAAATTCTGTTTTGCAAGACCGGACAGGAAAAAAAACCCTACTGACCTTTGATCTCCAAGTCTGACCTTGACCTTTAAGCTATGGTTTTGGTTGTTGCGCATGACACGTAATCGGCTGCCAAGTGTGGCCTTCACCTTTGAGCTAGGGGTCTGAAAATAGTGCGTGACACTTTGTGTTAGTAAGGGGTACATTTGTGCCAAGTAGTATTAAAATCCCTTCATGGATGGCAGAGTTATGTACCGGACAGGAAAAAGTCCTGTTGATTTTTGACCTCCAATTGTGACTTTGACCTTTAGGCTAGGGGTCCGGGTTTTGCACATGACAAATCGTCTCATCATGAGGAACATTTATGCCAAGTGATATTAAAATCCCTTGATAGATGACAGAGTTATGGAACGGATACGAAACTTCGGACAGACGGAGCGACGCACGGACGGACGGACGGTAGGAAGGAGGAAAAGCGCAATCCTATAGTCCCTGAAAAACTGGTTTTCAACAAGTAGGGGACCAAATAAATTCTTGCGTGCAATTAAAGTTTTTGTTGTTTGTCGTTTATGGAAGTTAAAACAGGCATTGAAGATTGATGTTTTCAAATACAGTAGTGAAAGTATCGTTTCTTCTAACAATGTAATTGTGCATATCATCTATTTTGACAGCTGTTTTATTTGCTTTTAACATAAAATTAACAAGAAATATCTTTAAAAATGATAGTCGGCGAATTGTGATAAGGAAAGAAGTTTATGAATTTTTTTATCTAACATTCATCTTTCATCTAACATTTTTCAAATTGCAAAACTAAACACCGCACTTTAACAATTTAAATGGTTCTCTTTTAATTTTTCGCAAAGGTTTCGTAGGGTTGCAATTTTGTTTCGTTTATCCTTAGACGAATAATTACAGCAGTAGTTTGATGAAGATTCATGAAGCGGTTCATGAGAAGAGGTCATTAAACGTGTTTATATTTTTAGCTAAATTGGTCCCTATCCCCATTTGTAACAAAATAGCAGGAGACCTTACGATATTGTTACACATCGAGTTTGATAAAAATCCATTACATTTTAGTGGTTAATGCGAAACCACTATAGCTATAACTTTTAGCTATAGTGGTCCCTAATAGGGCCCAAGTTCCTACATAAATAAATTTGGAAGAGGACCTTATAATGATGCTCCAGACCAAGTATGACAAAGATCCACCAAGCTGTTCATGAGACGCTGTATAAAGGCATTTCTAGTTTTAGCTCTAGCAGCCCCTAAAAGGGGTCAAATGTCCCACTGAACAAAGTTGGCTGCGTGCCTATAAAGATGCTACAAATCAAGTTTGATTAGAATACATGAGAAAAAATCAATTAAAGATTTTTTTATTTATTATTTTTATTTATTTCTAAAATAGGCCAACTGATCCCGCTTTAACAAATGCATATTCGCTATTCATGAATCTTTGGACAATGACGTCACACCTATAAAAAAGTGAAGGTCAAGCAAAACATATAATTGTAATTATTTCAATATTTCTGTTTCATAAGCAAAGTTTGACCGTAGTCATATCACAGAGATAACTGTATGCAATGTACCTTTATTTCAGTGTAATGAGATTCAGTCATTATATAGCATATATATAATGAAACAGATTTCAGCTGAGTTCAATATTTGCATACCATACTAAAAAAAAATATTCATATATAATAAATCAGTTAAATAATTTATAACAAATATATCAAAGCAAACAAGTACTCATTTTAATATGCAATCTGAATAAGTCATAAAAGCAAGAAACCTTTTCATCTACAGACGACAATTGTAACAAGGAAATTTTTTTCTTCTCTACATAAAAGACTCTTATCACACCCTTATTCATGTGATACGCAGACCGTATTCAGCTCTTTCTTTAATTTGATATATGTTGGTATTTGAACAGGTTTTTATCATATTTATTAAACTTACTTATCATTTTGAGATATATCAATATTCTTGCTAAATGTACTGAGCCAAAGTTAGCTTTAAAACTGTGAACAGCGTCGTTTAGAATAAACGCTTTGTCTACATTTCACTCAGCGTAGCACAATCAACAGAGTGAAAGAAATTGACACTCTCGTCCAATCAGGCAGAGTGTTGCATAAATCTTCCATTTTGATAAATTATCTATAATGCGTTATCAAGTAGTTGGATTTGCAAACTGAAGTCACGTGGCATAGGTAACGAAAACGAATTTAGACGGCGTCGCCGAAAAATCTTTTGGAACTTGAATGGTAGCGATTGTAGCCTCCAGAATTAAACACGGTTATTGTCCGATAATTTAAAGAAACAATGGCTTTTTATTCGTATCGACCGATGATTGGATAATTTGTGTATGGCAATATTGCTAGGAATAGATAAAAGCTTGTATCTACATCCTTAGGCAACTAGTTCTTAATATTAACGTTAGGTATACTCAAGCGTTCTAATAACTGTCTTGTAACTTTTTAAACAAGACATATTTTGTCCTTGGATTGTTTTCAAATAAAGGTATATATCTAGTTTTCATATTCAGTGTCCATTTACTCGTTCCACATTGATTTGTCTGGTGAATTGCCCTCGAATTATTACAGGAGGTTTACAATATTTGCCGCATAATTTAGATGATATTTGACTTGAAGGTGTTTCTTTTGTATTTGCTGAAACTATAAACTCATTTTTTCTATGGCTACTGTATATATGTATAGTATTCAAAGTATAATACATGAGCCGTGCCATGAGAAAACCAACATAGTGACTTTGCGACCAGCATGGATCCAGACCAGCTTGCGCACCCGCGCAATCTGGTCAGGAACCATACTGTTCGCTAACGGTTTCTGTAATTGCAATAGGCTTTGAAAGCGAACAGCATGGATCCTGACCAGACTGCGCGGATGCGCAGGCTAGTCTGGATCCATGCTGGTCGCAAACGCACTGTGTTGGTTTTTTCACGGCGCGGGTCACATATTAAACGACGCATACCCTTAGTATTTCTGCAGTAAGATTCTGTTGGTTGGATGCCAATGTATACTGTCATGGTTCAGCATTTTGTGTATTGACATGCTATAAACCACTTCTACTATTATATAAAAGATATTTTATTCAAACATAAACTGTTTAAACCCATGTGTAAGTAGTTTTAGGGAACTTTAAGGACATTTAAAGACTTTGTTTAAAGTTAATGAACCTGTTTATAGATTCAGGTTTTAAGTTAAAATTCGTGGATTTCTACAAAGTGCCATTTTAAAATTAGGCATTTGACAAATAAAATGGAGGGTGTCATTCTGTTTTATTTTAATAAATTGAAATAGTTTTGACTTTGATAACATGCATATGAAGAAGGCAATGGTTTCTGTTTTCTTAGATAAATTATGGATGTTTGATTAATTATAAAGAGAGTTTTACAAGTGTGGTGGAATTATTGGCATCTAGTGGCTAGTAGGCCGGTAAATTTATTAGACAAAATGTCCGAACCTCAAACTAATTCCAACATGAAGTTTTATTGCCGATTTATAATATTTAGTTAAGTATACAATACAGCAAAAAAGGCCTCAAAAGAAATCCAAGCCAAAATCTTAAAAATTAGGTGATATTTATGGGCAGCTTCCTTTGGATTTTAATTTCACAAAGCATTGCAAATTTATCTACAATAAAATTAGTTAAACAAAATAGTAGTATCATTTCTTTATTCACATGCATGCATTGTATAATAAACCAGTTCAAGAAGCATACACAGTTGCCGTAACTGTTTATGAATTTCGAGCAAATATTGATATTATCAAGTACCCCACCTATCTGCAATATCATTGCGAATACAAATCCTCTGTGAATGTTTTTTCTTGTTTCTGACGTTGAGATACACATGTTTGGGTTTTAAACCTTTTGAACTCCAATGCCGACGAGTCTGTTTTAGAAATATGTGTGTATGAATTTGGTTAGAAATTCTGTTCTGAATTTTGACACCTATTTTCTGAATTTTGACACCCCAGCGCTTTATGAAAAAGATGGTAAAATACTAAAGGTAGGCTACCAGTAAGTGCTAGAGGTCTTAAAATATCTTTTTTTTACTGATATTCAAAAACACACATTTATGTTGTAATTAACCGGTAGAAAAGCAATACAGCATATGGTCCACAGTAACGACTGCAATAAGTATTGGATGTAGACGTTACTTCAGAATTCCAGATGCAATATCTCAAAAATGTAACATGATATTTTCGAGGAATTTTTTCTGCGTTTCATTTTCTTGCATACTACTTATTCCACACCAAAACGTTTATGTTGGAATGAGTTCAACCCGGCAAGTTAAAATGACCAGCCTATAGATATTATCGCCTAATATATCTTTGATTACTTTTGTTATATCTATGATACCTGATGGAGAGGCATATTGAAATAAGACCCCTACTGGTTTCCAATCGAAATTCGAAGAACGTTTAATCACAGGTATCGTTTGTAGGCAGGACATTTGTGACCGGCAGATGACCCCTATTGATTTTGAGGTCAATATCTCAGTGGTCGAAGTCATGGTGACTTTGAGCCGAAAATCTGTTTCCGATCGACAACTGAATAACTCTATGGCCTACAGTCACAAGCTTAATAAGATGGTTGTCTGTAGTCAGTAAATGACTCCTGTTGTATAAGGTTCAGTAGATCAAAGGTTTAGCTAGGTCACTATCATTGACAGTGAAACTGGTTTCCGCTGAGTAACTTGAAAATATTATGACATATTGCCTTCAAACGTCATAGGTCGATTGTCTGTGGTCAGAACATGATGTCTATTTTTTTTTTCTGGTCAGTAGGTCAAAAATCAAGTTCATAATGACCTTGACACTGAAAACAGTTTCAGCCAGATTACTAAATAACGGTTTGGTTTACAGTCCACAAACTTCCTAGGATGATTTCTTGTCGTCAGTAGATGACCTGTGTTTGAGCTGTTTAACTTTAACATTTTATATATGTATCAATGTTAAAGAAAACCAAAATACCTTTTATGTACAATGCCATTCAAACGAATCGTATACAAACACATGCAGTATGATATAAAGTGAACAGTTAATACACCGTAATAAACGCAATGGCCGTCTACCTTAAACGATCATTAAAACCTTAAAATGGTACGCCGTATAGCAGTTTCAACAACTAAAACTAGCAGTCATGTTTTATTAAAGTGGCATTCAAACAACATATTTGTTTAGAATAGACCATTGTTTCGTCCTAAACTCTAACTTTAGATAACTGTCTGGAGGTTAATGGTAGAAATAATATTGTATTAAAATTAAAGGTGGAATATTCCAGAGGTGTCGTTATGAGATACGGGGCTATCAGTTACGTGGATTTTCCAGCTGTTTTCCATAAAACGTGTTGTCAAGATTGTTAGAATTTTTTCACTTTTACATGAAATATAGAGGTTTCTTTAAAGTATATCTAGGACTTCGCTCACCACGCTTTTTAAACACGCCTTGCGCTTCAATCAAATCTACAAAACTGCGAATCATTGATTAATTATACAACAGAATGCGAAACTGGCTAATTATTCTGTTCTTAATCTAGCACATAAAATCTCTAATTTCAATTTCGCCTTCGGGAAAATTGACAAGTATCATGCTGTGTTTTGTGTACATCCTACGCCAGTATTAGCTGTTCATTATAAATATCATTTAAACAGTACCAGAAGGAACAAGAGTGTTCGTAGAATATTACCATATTAGACATGAATCTGTTAGGTAGTGCTCCTTTGGAAATAAGACGATTTTCCGGAAGTTCTCCAATTAAGAGATGCGGCTTTGTAAGGTAGGATTTCTTAATACGATTATTTTAGCCGTGCCATGAGAAAACCAACATGCTGTTCGCTTTCAAAGCCTATTGCAATTAGAGAAAGCTTTAGGGAACACCATGGATCCTGACCAGACTGCGCGGATGCGCAGGCTGGTCTGGATCCATGCTTGTCGCAAACCCTCTATGTTGGTTTTCTCATGGCACGGCTCTTTGACGATTTCATGGGTAAAAGTTTATCAAAACTTTCTTGTGTCGATTTGCATGCATAGTAAAAGTTATTATAGTACGAGGGGTTTGTTTAATTTCTTGGTTCTTAACAGATATCGTGTCAATTATCGAAAGAATGGGAAAATAGCTGTCGTCGATTAACGTTGCGTTGCTGACGTAATACAAATATTCCATTTTTATGTCATGTCATCTAAGCATTTCACCTGTACCATTGCCCTTCCATAGTATTGATTGGGTAATGGAATTCAAAGTTTTTAAAAATTACGGTTCATTGTTAAGTTTATAATGTAGAAGGCACTTTTATTGATGCATAATTGTAAAAAGAATAAATGCATAACCAATCATTGATGTTAATACTGCGGAAGTCACGACGTAAACTTTGATGTTAAATAGAAGGAATTTCCGTTCTCGTATACATCTTTCTAAACAGCTTATATATAAATTGACACTATTTGGTATTTTGTAGAAGGTGCAGTAAGTATTATGTCAATTTCTATAGAACTACCATTATGAAATGTCAAATATCCCGTAACTATGCTTTACAGAATCAGATGTTTTATTTGAAATAAAGTTAAACTGTAAATGTCAAAGTGCAAATCTCAAAGTTGTATTGTTATATTTTATTTCTCCTTGCACTTTTGCGTAGTGATTGAATTATATACTTTAGTATAGATACAATGCTAATAATAACACATGCATTAGTGAATTCATTGATAAGTTTGGTAAGAATGATACAATTTGCATACACAAAATATATGAGTTGACTGTTCTTCTGAAGTACAAAGCTTGCTGTGTGTGTTTGGCGCTAAACTCGGCACTAAATACAAATTTTGCAAAATTTTCATTCAGTATTAAGGACAATTGATGTAAAATAATTCTAAGCCTAGCTTTTTCTTTAATAAATTCTATGGAATATGTAAAATAATGTATAATAGCGGTTACCTGCAGACGTGAACTTTGCTTTTGTTTAAAGTGAACGCGTGTTTTGATGATCTTAAATCAACATTACAGACTTACAAACTGAACTCGGCCGTAAATCAAACGTGTTGTTTACACTATAATTGCTTCAAAGTTTGAATATTGAATTAGTCAATAAAAGACAGCTGATGTTGCTGATATAAGTGAGCCGATTTCATTCATGCAGTCACCTGCTCCAGTAGCTATCAAGAGGTCGGTCGATGAAAAGTTTTATTTGAAACGTAAACGAGGTACCAGTAAAAGTACATATAAAAAGTGAAGGAACTGATAAAATGTTTCGAAATCCTTAAACGTTATGGTGAGCAGAGCTGATCGTATAGAGTCCTATAAAGACGATAAACCTGATGTGGTTATTGCAACGTTGAAAGAACTTAGCTTAGGTATTTATTTATTCATCTCGTCAAGCCCGTACTAAGGCAAAAAGAGGATGAACTTTGCTTCTATTCTGGGTGCTTTTAAATCTTGCCTTGAGGGATCATAGGCTGTTAACAGAATTTACGAGCGCAATGTTGACCGTAGATATTCATCTGCATTTCATGCCATATTCTTGACTGAGGGCCGGTTACCGTCCCAATGATCGATTTGATAGCCGCCGCGACAATTTCTGCGATGAGCAACGTGACGATCGGCACGATGTCCGTCGTGATAACCATCCATTGCATCCTTCAAAACCGGCGGCGTAGGTATATTCGTGTCGGACTGTGGAATGTGAGGCAAGAACTTTTACAATTATATTTTAGGTTTTACATTTAATGTATTTTAGCATATGACAGGTATTTAAGGCGTTGGCGAATGCGTTCTACTTGACAACGATGTACTTCACAAGGAGTGTTTCGCAAAGTATTGTCACAACTAAACATACGTACACAGAAATGCATGGAGCGGCTCCAGTGAAGTTCGATTTTGTATAAGAACATTTTTTGATCTTCTTTCTTAGCTCACCTGTCACATAGTGACAGGGTGAGCTTTTGTGATCGCCCTTCGTCCGTCGTCCGTCCACAATTTCGTGTCTGCACGATAGTGGTTTCATTTATGATCTTATTTTAACCAAACTTGCACACAACTTGTATCACCATAAGATCTAGGTTTCTTTATTGAACTGGCCAGATTCCATTATGGGTTCCAGAGTTATGGCCCCTGAAAGGGCCAAAATTAGCTATTTTGACCTTGTCTGCACAATAGCAGCTTTATTTATAATTTGATTTTTACCAAACTGGCACACAACTTGTAACACCATAAGATCTTAGTTCCTTTCTTGAACTGGCCAGATTCCATTATGGGTTCCAGTGTTATGGCCCCTGAAAGGGCCAAAATTAGCTATTTTGACCTTGTTTGCACAATAGCACCTTCATTTATGATTTTATTTTAACCAAACTTGCACACAACTTGTATCACCATAAGATCTTAGTTCCTTTCTTGAACTGGCGAGATTCAATTATGGGTTCCAGAGTGATGGCCCCTGAAAGGTCCAAAATTAGCTATTTTGACCTTGTCTGCACAATAGCAGCTTCATTTATGATTTGAATTTAATCAAACTTTCACAAAACTTGTGTCACCATAAGATTTTGGTTCCTTTCTTGAATTGGCTAGATCCCATAATGGGTTCCAGAGTTATGGCCCCTGAAAGGGCCAAAATTAGCTATTTTGACCTTGTCTGCACAATAGCAGCTTCATTTATGATTTGATTTTAACCAAACTTGCACACAACTTGTATCACCACAAGGTCTTGGTTCCTTTCTTGAACTGGCCAAATTCCATCATGGGTTCCAGAGTTATGGTCCCTAAAGGTCCAAAATTTGCTATTTTGGCTTTTGCAGCCATATAGAGACTTCATTTATGGTTTGATTTGATACGAATTCCAAAATATCTTCAACAACAATAAATCTTAGATTCCATGACAAATCAGATCCAATCGTAGGTTCCAGAGTTATTTTATATTTGATTACCTGCCCTGATTGTAATCAAAATGGATTTATATCATAAGTACTTATAGGACTTATTTGAAATTTCATGATTGTCATTAGTTGGACTGAGACAATCAGGGTAGATAACTATGGACTGATTTTATGTCAAATTACCTCCCGTTATTTCAAATTAAAATGGGTATATCTCTGTAACTAATGAAGGTACTGATCTGAAATTTCATTTATGTCAACAGATTTATTTGGCAGATCCTTCTTTTGTTCACTTACAATAATTTTTTTTAATAACTTCCCTTTTACGTTACTATAAATAGCTTATTTTTAGTATTTTTTTTATTATTGGCCGTAGGGAAAAACGAAGACCACTTTTCTGTGGTACAACATGGATGGTACCTCCAATTTTTAGGTGCATTTTGACATATCAGTACCTTGTAAGAATTGTTTTTTCTTTTTGGTTAAATTTCTTCCCTTTGTTGTTCCTGTCCTTTGGACTTAGATATTTTTTCTGAGGAGCTTCTTGTCCTCAAGTGCAATGATAACAGGTGAGCGATATAGGGCCATCATGGCCATATTGTTTGTATATGTATGTAGTTAATAAACATTAAATTCTGATAATATTACGATTTTATCATGTGTATGTTACCTTCCGCCTGTAATTCTATCTGGAATATTTGATCTGAGCAATTTCATAATTCTTTGCTCTCCATTATATACCAGTATAAAATGTGGAGTATTGTATATGTGTGGTAATTCTGAGTTTTGTAACTGATGATATAACTAACCGGGAACTACAGGTTTCATCAGTAAAGAGATTTTTTTTCTGATTTTTAATCAAAGTAAATATGCAATACAAAATGAACGTGATAGCATGTGTAAGTGTTTTATTTCTGTCTTTCACTCTTTATGAGAAATATGTTCATTGAGGGTGAATTTCATTAACAAGTACCTTGTGATTATTATCTTCTAAGGTGACAGCTGTTATAAATATGCTGTTACCTATGTTCCGGTTGATTTTTTGCTTAGTCAAGACACTTTGTTATATGCAAGTTAAAAATCCGAAACTTTAAACGTACTCGATCTGATATGGTTGATGTATACGACGACTGATGCGAAATTGCTTAGCAGGATATGCATTATAATTTACCTTGTAAGGAGATCAAATATGTTAAAATGTAACATATGAATGATATTTGTTTGTTTCAGTGTAAAATTGAAATATCTTTCACGAATGAACACACTAGATGCAATATTTTCACGGATGGCATAGCTACCGTGAAAATGTAAGAGATGGTGTACATGACAGAAAGATATTTTGATTTTACATGAAAAACAAACACATTTTATTTCATGTTTTCATTAAAATTTTAAGTTTTAAAGTTTCTTACCAGTGAAAAATCTATTTGATATTTTTCGATGTGAAAATGCCAGATATATTTCATTATAATATTTTGACAATTCACTGAAATAAAAAACATATAATGAAATTCTTTAACAGAATGGTTTGATGTCAGTTTTGGTTTACTTCAGGGATGTATTCTTCCATCTCTTCTGTTGAAACTATTCTTATTCTGTGCAAACTATACGACCTCATCATTTTGCCATACTGTGCTCTTTTGTTTAGGTGGGTGGGGCAGAGGGGGGCTCGAAAATATTCGCATATCGAACCTGTACAGAGCAATGCAACGTTTTTGTTGGTGTTGGCAAATATTCACCAATTATGGTTTATTAGGCGATATGGGTGAAGTTTCCACTTTTCTCTGTTGGAAGTGCCAAATTGTCTCAACAACAGAAATATGTCTCGATCTACTGATCAGAGCTGATCAGAGTAACTATGTATGAATCTCACGCATGACAACAAACGAATGGCAATTTGCACATTGCTAGTCGGTCAGGTACTAATTGTCATTTAATTTTAAGAGTGATTATGATGCTATTATTAGAGTAAGAATGTTTTTTCCTTTGATATTTATTGTTATGTTATATATGTACTTCTTATTTTCCGTTTAGGTCCCTTTCATAACGTTATGCCTGTTAGAATATTGCAAAATATGTATTCCCCTAAATCAAGTTGCACTGATGAAACGTATCCGCACATCAGATGGATAACATAAAATTTTATAAAAACACTAGCAATTGATATTACTGTTAAAACAGATATAATAAGGTGTATGATATAAAGTACAGCTAAATTCATTCTGTTTTATGTTAAGAGTGTTTAAATTGATAAAGTAAAAGATGTCTAAATTTAGATAAAAGTTTCCTAAAATGTATGGCATCGATTGTAACATTTCTTTCTGTTTCAGTTACTTACTAATGAAGCATATCCCGAATTTCGCCAAAATGGAAATAGCAAATATCTCTAAGTAGTTGTCAAATAGATTTAAAGTGTTTGATTGTTGAAAATCATAAGAAGTTCAATAAGAAAACGTTCAGATACACAACTTAAGGTTAGATATATAAAATAAATATTTTAGGTGCAACTTTTATGACATGTTATAGAAATACGAGCACAAACATTTTTTGAGTCGGCTAAAGGCTGAAAGCCTTTTGACGAGTCCATGCTGTTCAGTGATTCTCTAAATGGACCGAATAACACGTGAAGGGATGTAGTTCCATTAGATTTCTCAAATTTCAAACAGTTCACTGCATGAATGAAGTTAAGTTGTGTCAATTCTCTTTGCTATGACCAATATACGATGTAATCTGTCATATTTATAACTTGTAATTGTGCAATACTCGAATGTAACTCATTAAGCATAAATGTGCATTTTAAGAATTGCGCAGGCTTACAAAGCTTGGGTAACATCCAGCGAAAGACAAAAAATAGTTCCAGGGCTCCAGATAAGATGCGTATTAGCGTAAATTACGTATAGAAATAATGCAAATACGCATGTCTAATAATTTCTAAGCGTATAAAAACGTATATAAAATTACAGAAACGCACACAATGCTTTTTTAAAAACAAAATCTGAATCGTCTGGATGCGTAAGGTAACATAGCCGATCAGCCTTAATTCTCCCACATTGAACGTATACACGCATCGTATGATTTCTATAAACTTTGCGTGGGTTGAATTTTGCAGTCAGTAAACGAATAAATTATCGGAAGAAGAAGCTCTTACTGGTGTGTTTAGTTACTACTGATATTAAAGATGATTTTAATTCTTATTTTTCGAGAAATAAACCAATCGGCGAAACATTAAATTGTATTTTCTTGTAGTTTTTGAAATCGAAAGTAGATCGTCTATGTTTGGCTGCTTTCACGAAACGAAACAACTTTTTTATGAAAAGATTTAAATAAGAGGTAATTTAACCGTAAACTTCATTGTCAGATACTGCCAATTGCTGCTAAATGTCTCCGTATCATCACAATTTGTAAAATATATTGTTGAAACTGGAGAAAAGTGTAATCGTATCCGGATATAATATTTTGGGTAAATATCGAGCTGTGTTATGAAATTTTAAGAAAAAAGAAACAAAAAACAAACTGAAACTGGTAGACTATACTGTCAGTACATCAATCATTAGCCGACTCAGGCCCTTCAGGCCTTTGATTTTTCTATGTTTACATCTAACTAGGACGTTGATGCCTAGAATATACATGAAAAAATTACAGATATGATTCGGTTTGTGTACTATCTGATATTTAAAAGTATGTCTACATTGTAGAACTATAATGCAGTTGAGGTTTTCAGAACTTTGATTTCCGAAAATAAAGATACCGTTAAATATAAGGTATATTAAAAATTACCTGATTAATTGTTCACTCAAGAAACAAGATAATTAAGAGAAGCCATTCGTATTGAATTAATATGAGAAATTACCTATGAGTAATAAAGTGGGGAAACAAAAGTCCATGTGTATATTTGCATTTGTCTGATCAAAAATAACATCTCTCTGCAGGTAATCCTACAAAGGCATGGCAAAGACATTTTATTATTAACAGTTTGACTTTGTACTTCATTACATGTGTGTGATCTACGTCATCAAGACATACCTGTCACTAAGCAACTTTATCACCATCATTGAAATAATAATAAATAGACAGCTCAAATCTCATGTATTACATTTGAAAGAAAGAAGTAAAATAAGTGTTACTGTGAACGAAACATGTTTTCTTCTTGTGTGCGATTACAATACCGACGGTTTTCCGGAAGTCGGGCATATCAGATGAATGGAGAAATAAGAACAGGTCAAGTCAGGTATATTGATATTTTTTAATCTAATCAAAGATTTTAAGAGTGCTATTTTTTGTACAAAAATATGTTTGACATTTTTCTTAGATGAGATATTCTTTGTTAGATTGCCGACCATATGTTTTAAAGTATATAGATTGATTTTTATTAATTGTTTTACTCATTTAAAAATGCAATATTTGCAAGGGTCTTCAGTGGGAGAGAATCTAGAATCTAAGAACTACCTTGTGTAGGGTGGACTTAAACTTCAGCATCCTCTCATAACATTGTACAGCAGCCACTGTAGCAGAACACTCAAGATAAACAGTCTGCATCAGTGGGAGTATTTCTTCGCTTTCCTTTGCTGTAACAATTCTGTCTGGGGTCGATACGATTGCAGAAGCACCCACGGAAGCGCAGTGTATCAGTATCTGCATAGTATACCAAGTGCAGACTGCTGTGCGGCTTTTAAGTCATGGATATCTCGCATAATCTCTGTTAATGGTGAATATTTTGAGCGACTGATTTTAGACGTGTGCTGAAGCACATTTTTAACCAGGTTTTCAACGAAAACCTGAGTTATTAGATTGGGGTAGATGTCGGGCGGGCGGCGGCGGCGGCGGTGGCGGCGTCAAACTGGTGTTTCCGGTCAATAACTTTTGTTTCGGTAAAGATATTTGAATATAACTTGGTATATATGTAGCTTATATCAAGACAAAGGCTGGGATTAATTTTGGGGTTTCTTGGGTCAAGGTCAAGGTCACTGTTACTTAAAATAGAAAAAGGATTTCCGGTCAATAACTTAACTTAGGAATGAGCTATCATAATGAAACTTGGTGTATAGAAATCTTATATAAAGTTGTAGCTTGGGATTGATTTTAGGGTTTCTGGGATCAAGGTCAAGGTCATTGTTACTAAAAATAGGGTTAGGGTTAGGTTTGGGTTAGGGTTAGCATATCTTCTACATGCATGGAGGGATTTTGATGAAAGTTGGCACAATTGTTCACCATCATGAGACGGAGTGTCATGCACAAGAACCAGGTCCCTAGGTCTAAGGTCAAGGTCACACTTAGAGGTCAAAGGATACAAGAATGAAAACTTTGTCCGGAACATATCTCCTTCATGCATAGAGGGATTAACTTCCCTTAGTTGTTACTATAAATAACTTATATTGTAACTTTTTTATAATTGTCCGTAGGGAAAAACCAAGACCACTTTTCTGTGGTACAACATAGTTGTTACTTTCTAATTTTGGGTGTATTTTAAGGTATCTCTACCAGGTAAGGAATTTTTTTGTGGACTTAGAAAAACAAAAGAATTACAATGATTACTAAACAACCACAAAATTAGAATTACATCTGCAAATACAGGTGCTAGAGTAAAGAAATTTGCTGTGACGGGCGTATATTGTGACATTCTGGCACTCTTGTTTATTCTTATGAAAAGTGTTGAAAACCTGGTTTCGTGGCATTGCCGCGTTTCTTGTCTATATTTGTAATGGACAGTCTCAAAATTTTCTGAATCACGCCCGTATAATGAAGGACTGTAAAAAATGCATGATGATAATGCTTTTGATTTTGTCTGAAATAATACATTTTAGTAGGAAAAAATAGAGGACTCCTAAGTAATGAACTGAAAATTCTTAAACTTATTGACAAAACTATAACAACAGAATTAAGAAAGTTTTTGTGATAAATGAGTTCAAATGTTATATATTCCGAAGAAGTGTTCCTTCGGAAAGTCAGATTCCAGCGGTACAGTAATTATGTAGAATTTAATATCAGATGCTTATGAAAATAGTTTGCCTTTCCGGATGTAGTTTAAGGTATTTGTAATATTTGTACCCAGCCCCCTACCCCCACCCCGACTTCAGAGTTGTAAGGGGGAGTATACTGGTTTCAGGTTGTCTGTCTGTCTGTCTGTCCGTCTGTCCGTAGACACACCGTCTTTCCTCAGCCCCTTGACACAATTTAATGAAACTTTACACAAGTGATCAGTTACAACAGTAGTTGTGCATGGGGCATGTTAGGTTCTTTCAAAAAAAATTGCAGAGTTACGGGACTTTGTTTTTTGTTACTATACTATATACATAGACACAATCTTGTGCGCACCATCTCTCCTCATCCCTCGATACAATTTAATGAAACTTCACACAAGTGATCAGTAAAAACAGTAGTTGTGCATGGGGCATGAAAGGTTCTTTCAGAATTTTTTTTTGGCAGAATTACGGGACTTTGTTTTTTGTTACTATACTATATACATAGACACAATCTTGTGCGCACCATCTCTCCTCATCCCCTTGACACAATTTAATGAAACTTCACACAAGTGATCAGTAACAACAGTAGTTGTGCATGGGGCATGTGAGGTTCTTTCAACAACAAAAAGTGCAGAGTTATGGGACTTTGTTTCTTGTTAACATACTATGTACATACAGTCTGCATATGCAATCTTGTGCGCGCCTAATCCCTTGCACACAATTTAAAGGCACTCGCTACAGTTTTACCGGACGGGCCGATATTTACCCCAACACCGTGCCAATTTGGTTTTGTTTCTAATCGATGTAGCTCACCGCAGACTTGGTGCGGTCTTCTGCGCATGCCCGGAAGTGATTATCAGATGTCACGTACGGCAGAAATTCGCAGATTATTGTATGTTCGCACGCATTTAATGTACAAAATGTATAATATACTGACTAAAGGTTAGGGTAAGTATCACCATGGTTACAAAATATATACATTTAAAGTTCTTTAAGTTCAAATTGCTTCAATCCGACATATACTGGAGTCTGTTATTTATACCAGCGCTCAAACGCTACATTGAGTCACAGCTGTTTCTAATCCCGTACCGTACATTCGTAAACTATAGGTTTTGTTAAACAAGAGCTGTCGGATGACAGCGCGCTCGACTATTCAAAGAATTGATTGAAGAATGGGGTCAAAATATTTCCATAGATTTTCAGACAAAAGAAAAAAATGGATTAAACAAAAAATGTTCCTGTATTTGTGGATTTCGATTAGTCTTGCACTAAATGACAATGTTTGACCATGATGGCAAATATGTTAAGTTATATGTAAGGCAAAATATGGAGTTGTATGAAAAATTTAACTAATTTCCAGTCAAAAAAGGTCTAATCAGTCAAATAGTGACAGAGTTATGTACACTTGCCTACAGATGAAATCATGTTGATATACTAGTGTTAAAGTTCAAGCCACAGTTCAAATAGTTTTGACAAATTCAAAGTCCAAAAAGGCCATAATTCAGCCAAATTGTTGTCGAGTTAGTACTCTTGCTACAATGGAAATCATAATGATAAACAAGTGTTTAAAGTTTAAAAGCCATATGTCAAATAGTCTTGATAAAACATGGACATATACGAAAACAGAACCAATTTCCAAGTTCAAAAAGGGCCATAATTCAGCCAAAAAGGATGACAGAGTTAAGTACTCTTGCCTATTGATAGAGACTGTAATACTGAACAAGATATAAAAGTTTCAAAGCCATATGTCAAACACTTTACACAAAACATAAACTGGTACAAAAACTTAACCAAGATTTCTAAGTCCGAAGGGGCCATAATTCATCCAAAATGCTTGATGGCGTTATGTACTCTTGCCTACAACTTCACATGGTGATGGTAAACAAGTGTTGAAAGTTTCAAAGCTTTATCTCAAAAGACTTTGTCAAAATGTAGGCTGGTACGAAAAACTTAACCAAGATTTCTAAGTAAAAAATGGGGCAATAATTCAACCAAAATGCTTGAAAGAGTTATGTACTCTTGCCTACAACTTGACATGGTGATGGTAAACAAGTGTTGAAAGTTTCAAAGCTTTACCTCAAAAGACTTTGTCAAAATATGAACTGGTACGAATAACTTAACCAAGATTTCTAAGTCAAAAGGGGCCATAATTCAGTCAAAATGCTTGACAGAGTTATGTACTCTTGCCTATAACTGGACATGGTGATGGTTAACAAGTGTTGAAAGTTTCAAAGCTTTATCTCAAAAGACTGTCAAAATGTGGACTGGTACGAAAAACTTAACCAGGGTGTGACGCCGACGCCGACGCCGTGGTGAGTAGGATAGCTCTACTTATTCTTCGGATAGTCGAGCTAAAAAAGGGCGGAAACTTTCATCGTTCTATGCCATCAAAATGCTTCAGAAACACCTTAAAATCCGCTTATTAAGAAATCTGCCGTTTGATATTTTATATTGCAATCTTGTGTGCGTCAAATTGCAATGTACTGTGTCAGTGCAA
Organism: Mercenaria mercenaria; assembly: GCF_021730395.1. Classification (NCBI taxonomy): domain Eukaryota; kingdom Metazoa; phylum Mollusca; class Bivalvia; order Venerida; family Veneridae; genus Mercenaria; species Mercenaria mercenaria. The sequence continues at coordinate 111,592,328 of NC_069361.1, read as the reverse complement.
TCTGACTAAAGTACTTGATCTTCTAAACGCAGATCTGAGAACGACCCATTCACATTTGTCTTCTGAATATTTTCAATATTGCTATTTTTATTTTTGCAAATATATTTTTATTTGAACCAATCAGACAACTTGTTCGAATGTCAAAGAGTAAGAAAAATTTGCAGTCAATCCAGGGCTCGAGCCCGGGACCTCTCGCTTACAGAGCAAGTGCACTACCGACTGAGCTAACCGGCTATCTGACATCTTTCGACATAAAAATTGAAGATATCAAAGTCCAAGGCTTTTTAAAGCTTGCAGAATGTTGTAAGTTAGCTTTTGATTGGCTAGAGGAAGGATCGTCAGAACGAGGCTATCAATAGCTCGTTGTCAGATCCTATGCGTAGCGTAATAGGAATGTACTTTAGTCAGATTGTGTGTTATGTGTCAGTGCATGCGGGGGCGGGGGTGTACATTCATCACCTTTAGTGATAGCTCAAGTTTCACATAAATTCACATATCATCGCTAAACTTCCGTCTCCGCACAACAGAGTATGAGTTCAAGAACACCGACTCTGGTAACATTGTAGTGGAAACAGTTCCACTTGATTTTGCTAGTTCTATAATTATAGGTTTTTAAAGTTGAAAATTTTAGTTGCCGAGGTTCGAATGCATTTAAGGTTTAGCAAATCACTAAAACACAGACAAAAGGAATTGTGTCATATATGAAATTTTAACAACAAATCAAACATATTTATTGCGGTACTATAGAATTGCCATTTTCATTGATATATTCCTTAGAATCCTTAGAAGGACTACAAGAACAAGTGGCACTTTATCTGGACAGCTTTTAATATGATTCAAGTGTTAGAGGTGTAAAACGTATAACGTATACATTTCATGTATTTTCAATATTGTCCGAGCCTTGAAATTGAAAGGTTATCGTTGGTTTATATCATTTTCCTGAGTATTGCAATTATACCGTTTTTGACAGATTGTCGTTTGCAAGTAAATAAAAGTGAATCTGCATTCAGTTATTATACAAAAGTTTATGAAATCGATATGGTTCGTCCATGAAATAGAGTCATTAGATTGTAGAATAAAGATCTCAATTGTTGGTAACCTAAATGGACAGCATCTTTACCAACAATCTACATTGTCCTTATTCTTTATAAGCATTGGTTTTGTAAGTATCTTGTTAGGACATTGTAATGTGTGAGGTTAAAATATAATACATAATGTATTGCATATCAGCATTAGCGCTTGAAATTGTTTTACTCTTGAAGTCACGTTTTAGATTACTGTTGATAATATGTGCACCAACACGTTATCTTGTGACAAAAGAATAGTTCCTTTCTGATGGATAAAAGAAAACGTTAGATTGAATCATAATGATTTTAGTTTTGGAAAGAACTAAATATTCTTATGCCATTTACCGGGTATTCAAAACGTGGTACCACTTGGAAAAAGAATCCGCATTGAAATTTACTGAGTAAAACGTCCCTTCAAACTTCATTTTTGTTTGTTAAAGGCAAAATCTTAGACTAGTAGAAATGTTAAAGCGGTATCGTCAGGCCAGGGTCAGGATGGGAGTCATTTCATTACAAATCACAAGCTACAACATTGTAATCAAATAAAATCATTATACACATGCTAATAGTTTAACGAGTTCATATGCGATGTCAACAGTTGTATTAAAATTGTCTTGATCATTAAATCAAAATAGGAATGCGTTTTCGTTTTGACGCCATACGACCATTATTATGATAATGAAGCTACAAACGTTTTAACAATTTACTAAAACTTCTTCATCTTTTCATAACCATTGAATACTATTCTTAGCGATGTTCTGTGAGGAATGGCGCTCTGAGCTTGTACTGGTACAGAGGTACAGAATCCAGGAACACTGGTTAGGTTAACTGCCCGCCGTTACATAACTGAAATACTGTTGAAAAACGATGTTAAACCCAAAACAAACAAACAATAAATGAAACACCATTTATTATCAATAAGAACTAATATACGTATCGAATACGTTAATGTTGTAAGGAAATGGGATTTGTGAGTGTAAAAACTGATAATTATGCCAATATAGGATGCCATTCTTATACAAACTGTCTAGCAATAATACTGCAATATTAGCGGAGCAGGTAATGCGATTAAGTTCTTGGCGTTTGTTTTAGCCTCTAAAGGAAACCAGTCTACGTTAATCATATGTAAACTCTTAGACAAATGCGCGTTCATTAAACTTATGTCTGTGTCAAAGTGAACAGAGGAAGTTATTGCTATTAACATTAAAAAGATGAACGTGTTTGGATGTCATTTGGATGTTAAAAATAGCCAGTGCAATATAAAAAGAAGTGCAAGTGCAGAGCCAGTGTGTAGCGTAAATGTAGCAAGGTAACTTCTTTTTTAAACTTCTGATTTGTGTGCTTGTATGTGTGTGTTATTTTAGACGATATGTTACTTAAAACTGATATTTCTTTGGCAACACTTTCCTTACCTTTTTTACAAGGGTTATAGACAATTAATCATTTATTAAGTTTATTTATTCCAGGTAGTTGTAAACACTAGGTTCAAAATATTTGTATTTGTGTAGTCTTACCCATTTTTGTATTTTGCATATTATTAAAATGTACTTTTGTTGAAGCAACCCGTCTGCAATATATTTTCGTTACAGTTTCGTTTTTTTTTTGACCTACTTTGCGATACATGGTTCTATGGCAGTGTTGCGGATGCTCTGTGCTTCTGGGAAATCTATCCTTACCTTTTGTTTTGTAAAATATTTATATGTTCAACTCTGATTATGATTAATATTTTTCAGTATGTAGGCTACACAAAGTACTGATGAAAATGTCTGAAATAAACTTCTGTTCAGTTCTCTTTGATAATCTGATCTATTTTAGTTGGTCGTGCTTGATAATTTGTCGGGTACAAAATCATGACACATACGCTTAGACGAGTATTTTGTGTGAAATGATGAAGGTAATATCATGATCTGAATGTGAGTGTAGGTATATTTACAGTAAATATTGCTCGGAGCTGACTCATTTTTTCCCACTTTTTATTCTAAATTTATATAATCGAACAGGCTACACGTCATTTAAGTCTTAAGTTGGAGGTAATTTATTGTAAATATTGTAAACAGCTGCCATTTGCGTTTGGGATGAAACTTTTTCAATGATTTAATGACGATGGTGAGATAATTTCGATAAAATGTCGCATTTGATTATACGTTGTGTCGACGATTTATCATATTTGATAAAAAGTCGTTAAAACGAAATGGTTTCCGATGACATGTAGTGCAACCGTTTGTACTGAATAGCAAGAGCGTAACAACTCAGCTTCTCCTAAAACCGTAATAATTTATTATATAGGTGGAGGTAGTGATTGACCCGATTAGAAGAAAACAAAAACAGCAACCACAAATTGAACGCCAAATAAAAAAAAATGCCAGTTTTATCAATGTGCTTAACAGTGTTATCTGTGACGATAAAAATGAGGTGTACATGAAATATTATTAAAAAATATCTAATAAGACTTAAAACGTAACTTTAATATAATTTTTAAGACAGCTTTCATATATCATATCTCTACTCATTTATATAAATATATTTCGTTACTATTTTCAAATTACGGCTTGTCACAGTAACACGTAACAATAAAATGTCATAAGTCGTATGTGAGGTAGAAGAAAAACCTGTTTAACAGGTTTCAATGAAACTAGCTGTCAACTGCTGCTTGTAACTACATGATTGTACAAATTAGTTCACTTATATATATAAGCTTTCTTAATTGGTCAATCATTGTGACGTAATGACATAGCGTGTAAGTATCTATTACTTGCAAGTTTTCATAGAGGAGGATGTATAATGTTTGTTGGTCATTCTTCACATCAAACTCACGGTATCCAGCTTTCAGTTGTTTAAAGATATTCCTAAATCTTAAGAAATTTCAGGAACATTGAACTTCCTCAAATGATATCGACATTTCAGAAAACGGCAGATTAAATTCTGCAAAACCATTAAAAAGACAATGCTTACTTAGCAAACCTAGCAACTTAATGTTGAATATCTTATTTTTTAAATTCATTGAATAACTTGTGTTGTTTTTTTTTCACTTCAAGTAGCCTTTAAATGTCTTGCAAAATCTCTAGTATTTCTTGCTTAATTTCGATTTCATGATCGCAGGTTTTTAATTATTCATTACTTGGTAATTTTTGCATTCTCCCTAGGGATATTTTATGCCTTTTATTTCTCGAATGTCACTAGCAGTCTGTGTTCAGATCCTGATTTATGACTTCTTTGCTATTAGTGCCGTGCTGTGTCCTGCTTAGAGCTATTTTTTACAAAGTGTGATGTGTTTGATTGCTGTACATGCATTACCCTATTACTATTTTTCAACTAGTTAAAGTAATTCCCCACCGAGATAAGCTCTAACAATAGTGACAGAACGTTAGGCCATATAGCTTCAGTTCGTGCTTACCTGGTCAGAGCACCAAGAACAATACTTTAAGGTATGACCCATGTAATAGTGTACCTTCTTTTGAAGCGTATTCAATTCCTACCATGAACCTACTTTGACTTAAATTTTTCATGGGGCATAGGTTCAAGCCCCACTGGGACCAGTTATTTTCCCCTTACATTCCTTTTTTGTGCCCCCCACCATGAGTGGTGGTGGCATATAGATTTGGTCTTGTCCGTGCATCCGTGCGTCCGTCCTTGTCCGCGAAATGATGGTTAAGTGACTGCATAACGGTACTTTCTCTTTGATGTCATTCATTCCGTTCTGTTTATGTGACCTTTTTCTTTTTATGTGACTGTTAGAACAATAGAGAGAACAGTGGGGGTGTCACATAAATACCGTTTCGTTAGAACTTCCGTGCATACGTCCGTGCGTGCGTGCGTCCGTCCGAAGTTCGTGACACGCCTAGCTCGAAAAGTATTTGAAATAGATTCATGAAACCTTGCATGAGTCTTTATCATGATATGAACTTGCGCACCTACTATTTTTCGTCTGGTCCCGCCCCTTATTTTCAGAGTTATGGCCCCTGAAATTGGCAAATATGCACATTTTTACCTTGTGACACTCCTAGGTCAAGAAATATTTGATATAGATTCATGAAACCTTGCTTGAGTCTTAATCATGATATGAACTTGCACAACTCTAATTTTTCATCTGGCTCCGCCCCCCATTTTCAGAGTTATGGCCCCTGAAAAAGTCAAAAATGCACATTTTCACATTGTGGCATGCCTAGCTCAAAAAGTATTTAATATAGATTCATGAAACCTTGCATGAATCTTAATCATGATATGAACTTGCGCACCTCCTATTTTCCATCCGTCTCCGCCCCCTATTTTTAGAGTTATGGCCCCTGAAATAGTCAAAAATGCACATTTTCACCTTGTGACACGCCTAGCTCAAAAAGTATTTGATATAGATTCATGAATCTTCATTAGTCTTAATCATGATATGAACTTGCGCACCTCTTATTTTTCATTTGGGTCCGCCCCCTATTTTTAGAGTTATGGCCCCTGAAATAGTCAAAAATGTACATTTTCACCTTGTGACGCACCTAGCTCAAAAAGTATTTAATATAAATGGTTGAAAACTTGTATAAGTGTTTATCATGATATAAACTTGCACATCTCTAATTTTTTGGCTGGTTCCACCCCCTATTTTTAAAGTTATGGCATCTGAAATAGTAAAAATGCACTTTTTCACCTAATTATGTGCCTAGCTCAAAAAGTATAAGATGTAAATTCAGAAAACCTTGCAGGAGTCTTTATCATGATGTGGCCTTGCACACTTGGTATTCTTCTTGAGAATCTTACTTATATTACAGAGTTATGGCCCTTGAAATAGCCAAAATAGTAGATTGTTTGTTTGTGATGCTCATAGCTCAAAAAGTATAGGGCCTAGAATAATGAACCCTTTTCATAAAATGTTGAATATATTGTTGAGGCTATACCCCATTAAGACTTTAAACATTTAAATTATTGCCCCTTATTTGTGACAAATGTACCAGTGGGTGGGGGGTGGGAGCACGTTCTAGTTTCTAGTAAGTTTTTACTTTTTTTCAAGACTTATTATTGATTTATTGTACAAAAGTGAATTTTTTTCATTTGATAAGTGATTTCTTGCTGTTCAAAGTGAATTTACCTCTGAAACAAAAGGGGGCAGAGTTAGACATCCTTAAAAATACTGAGTAACATGTAATAAAAGTTTTCTATTTTGCCTTTACTCTTTAGATTATACATTGTGGAGGAAATGCAGGTAGGTTTTACTTCTGCCCGAAGGTTATTTTTGAATGAATTGAGCAGGACTTAAAACAGTCCCACAGGACTCGACCTTAATTTTTCAATGTTGGAGTTAGAATTCTGTCTCATTAAATCCTTTTACTTTAGGCACCCTAGACAAAAATGATATAATTTTGTATATTATAATTGTTTACCAATAGTTTGACGTTTCTTTTATCTCTGTAAACGCTTTGGACAGGGGCCATCACTTTGAAATTTGTCTTTACTTGAGCTTGAGGAAATATCATGAATTATACAAAATTTATAAAAAAACGGAACGGTAAAAGTTGTTTAAATTTTGCATACAAGTCTCTCACTGGATACAGTATATTGCTGTAACAATGTTTTGTACCTTTGAAACATTCACCATTAGGTAGGTCATACCTTAAGGCCATGACTGGGCAAATAAATGTCCAGTTTGGCTTATTGAGTCATTTTCATTCTTGGATATGGCACAAAACCAGGTTTGTTTTGGATGAACATGTCTCCTGCTTGGACACTTTAGTTCTGTTTTACTTCAGTCATTTAAGCAACATTTATAACACTTTTCATTATTTATATATTCTATTAGAGGTTTATCTAAAGGCTCATAATGCATTTGTTCATAACGTGACTGCACCAGTTTTCGCCATGAACACGGAATAAAGTTTCTTGTTAAATACAGTTTCCGGTCATTATGTTAAAGGTTTGAATATGGATCAGGCTGTTGGTGCTCTGAAATCTGACAAGTTGTGGAACTCTATTACAATCAGTTTGAATGTATTTAATGATTCCAAAGGAGCAGAAATTTTGATAAAACAACAGTGAAACAAAACGTGTAACTGTCAATGTAAATCTTTGAAAAATGTAATATCATTGTTCTTGCATCGATATTATTTCCTAGGCAAAGTATGTTGATCAAAGTCATACATGCGCCAAAAACTAAATTAAAAAAAATGAAATTATAAAAATACACACAGTGAATGCCTAGCATGTATTAATGTAAGCATTCGTTGAGCATACATATATATGCATTACTTTTAACAGATCACCGAGACTGATATCTTAGGTTTGTAGCCTGACTAGTTTGCAATACGACCTGTTATGTATAGCCTTTTGTTGATGAGCGCTATGGGGTTCATTTCATTTTGTTTATTATCGCTTTGGTTCCATAGCATTTTGTTGATCATCTCAGTTTTAATCAACGCTTTTGGGTTAATTGCATTTGGTTGATCAGCAGTTTGGAATTAATGATCATTATCATCTCGGGTGATCGCCTCATTCTGGAAGGGTTTACTCGCAATTAAATGGATTTGCAAACTCATGGCTTGGAAGAATAATTATAGTATTTACCTTCTTTATAAACCATTAATAACAATAAATCTGTTGACGCTATTGATTTTACGCAGTTCTTCAAAGAATTTAGGTTCCGATAAGCGATATTTAGTGGGGATGATTTAAATAGATTTATGTGCAACAAATGCAATGAGGCGGGTTAATCGTCGATTTGGCATCATTTAAGACGGTACTTAATAAAAAAATGTTTATACAGTATAGAGAAGTGTAATTATATGATGCAGTTGATCTTTTTTATAGTATTTTGAATTATAAATGACAGTTAATTGATTTTTTAAAACATGTAATCAATAAAGATATCGTTTACGATATTTCCATACTTCGATTAAAATGTTTTATATGAAGATTGTTCTACTTACAGTTTTATGTAATTTAAAGTTGGAAAACTAAATAAATTTTCAGTTCATAATGTTTCTGTAAATGATTTAATACGAGGAAGGAAGTATTTGATATAAAGCCTGATTTTTGTTTTGTCACATTTCTCATTTATTTAATATACTGGACAATTCTAGTAAAATGAAGAACATTATACACTAAATGAATGACTTGCCGGACAAAAGTCAAAACTTGCCAGGGGTATGAAAAAGCATAGTTATTTTCCTCAAATTTTGACTTTAGCCTGCAAAATGTTTTTAGTGTTGAACTTTATTACAGGTCAATATCAGAAACATTTGACTAGCAATGTATTTAAGGAGTCTTGTAATATTTAGAAATTAAAATAACATCAGTCAAATTAGGTATTTCGAAGACAGGTTTCAGAAGTAACTTGTTGTGTTATTATCACTGTCAGGTTGTAACGACAGAGCATGGTTTGTGCACCAGAATCAACAATATTTCTTAAGAAATAACCAGAAAAAAACGAAGCACACTTATAACATGCATTTAATTGGCGTGAAATAAATATCTTTCTTATCTTGATCTTTAAATTGTATATAACAATATGAACATATTTCTTTTACGTATTTTCCATTGTTTACATACCGATTCTGACATCATCAAGAGTTGAACTGTCAATGTTATAAGTATGGAAATGTAAGACAACTATTCAGCTATTTTCATATTTTTTACTTGTATTATCGTACGTTAACATTTTGTGTTAACATGTGTCCGCCTACAAAACAACGAAAATTGATTAGAAATCCAGGAAACAGTGATTTAGGAAAGTTCAATTGTGAAAACATTCTCTTCAACCGATGTTAAAATAAATAAATTGAAAAATAAAATGAAATGAAGAGATTTTAAACTACAAGGACTTAGTTTGCACTAAAACGCACATGGTACGGTAAACTAATATTGAATCAAGCGAGGTGCTTTCAATTCATGTTTTTGAGTTTTGTTACATTAGATGTCTTCGTAGGGATGTATCGAAATCATATATTATTCATAGAATGATTATATAAGTGCCAGACTGTTCCTCTTTGTATATTGAAATTCCCATTAATAAGTAATAGAATACATGTGATTACATGCATAAAACCTAGCTGGGCACTTTGTATTGGTAAGGCAGGCGTTTGTTTCAGTCATATATATGATATTATAGTAAAAGAGTTCTTATCTTCAAAAGATTGATATTTATAATACTTTATACATATTAATAAAATGTTTTGATCCTTTGAAAACACGTAGGGCGAAACCAAGCAAAATAATAATAATCTCGCTATGAGAGAGTCTATTCAGGACAGATAATGGAATAAGCAAACTTCCAAGCGGCGGTGTTTAATAGAAATTTCATAAACTATTATTTTTCTTGAAGCGTATTTTAGACAGTGTTACCCAAAAATATTCTCGTAGTTTCTTTTTTGCTAAAGATGTTGTAATCTTGGCTCTATTGCTAAGATTTTTTTATCAAAAGCTATTAGTTCCCTTTAATTGTTTTAACATATAGACCCGGTGATACATCGTACAGTGGCTAAAGTTAGTTACTGAGTTGTAAATAATGGTGTGTTTTGAAAATCGGCATTATCACCGAAGATTTCATATTATTTCAACATCTTTTAGATAAGAAATAATGTAACCGAAAAATTTTATCAAACAGGGAATGATTTCCATGCCGAAAAATACATACATATAGCTAGTAACGTGCACAAAGGAGTTTATACATTGACTGATGTTCTGTATGCTCACTGTCGAACCTTTCTTTTTATACATATATTAGTAAAGTAGATCCGTAATAACTGAAACATCAAATTTTGAATCGGTAATACTGTTTTATTTGCTATTAAATATGTATCTGAACAATCCTGGCTATCTGACTGTTACAGTGTTTTTGATTACCCAAATGAATTTTGACAGGAGTGTAACGGGGTATAGACATTTGCAGTACGGGGTATATACCATTTTCTGAAATAACCTGTACGGTGTGTAGACGAAGAAAAGTTCAATGTACTGACGGTTTCATTCGATATGATTACTTAAAGTTAATGCTGTTAGCATAACATTTAATCATACACTTTCTTGATGTTTTTTAAAGAATTTGTCGTCACTTTTAGACCGTTAATTACAGCTCATTTGTTCCGTAAAGTAAGAGGGGTGCTATGTTTCTGATAAGTGTAAGTCAGGACAAAACAATATCTAAGAAAACAAAGAAAAATATCAAACTAAACCAAACTTGTAAAATGAGTATGCAATGCTGATAAATGGAGACATCATGTTGTTGGTCCAATCAACCTTAGAGATTGAATTTTTGTAAGTTTTGCATCAGATCATGGGCGGTATATTTCCATTTCAACTTTTCTTTTCTTTTTTTATGATGTACAGATGCTTTTGCTGCGATATATCAACGGATACGTTTCGTGAAATTATCAAACATTCAACAGAATTTCATCCAAACAATAAGATAAAATTAAGAAAGTTTGACAGTCTCAACAAAATAAAAATATTCAATTTAAGCCAAGAACTTTGCAGAGAACTAGGACGAACACTTACTGTTGATGATGTCAAAATAAATGACATGTTTCTAAACAAAACACAGTTCTAAAAGAAAGTCCTTTTAAACAAATACATGTAGTCAAAAGACAAAAGACATTATTAAAAACTAGAGCTGTCAAAGGAGTGACGAATTATACCCCCACAATACGGCCTTGTCACAGACGTAAGCCGATGTCAAAACCGGGGATCCTCTGCTGGTCATGATCAACCTCCCTATTAAGTTTCGTGATCCTAGGCCCAAGCGTTCTCAAGTTATCTTCCAGAAACGGTTTAACTGTTTCGGGTCACTGTGACCTTGACCTTTGACCTACTGACCTCAAAATCAATATGTGTCATTTGCTGGTCATAACCAACCTCCCTATTAATTTTCATGTTTCTAGGCCCAAACGTTCTCAAGTTATCGTCCAGAAATGGTTTAACTGTTCCAGGTCACTGTGATCTTGACTTTGACCTACTGACCTCAAAATCAACAGGGATCATCTGCTGGTCATGACCAACCTCCCTATCAACTTTCATGATCCTAGGCCCAAGCGTTCTGAAGTTATTGTCCGGAAATGGTTTAACTGTTACGGGTCACTGTGACCTTGACTTTGACCTACTGACCTCAGAATCAATAGGGGTCATCTGCTGGTCATTACAAACCTCCCAATCAACTTCCATTATCCTAGGCCCAAGCGTTCTCAAGTTATCATCCGGTAACTGTTTAACTGTTTCGGGTCATTCTGACCTTGATCCTTGATCTATTGGCCTCAAAGTCGCACTCGTTCTGCATTTTATGATGTTACACATGTGTACCAAAATTTATGATACTAGGCCCAAGCATTCTCAAGTTATCATCCAGAAACCGTTTAACTGTTCCGGGTCATTGTGACCTTGAACTTTGACCTACTGATCTCAAAGTCGAATTTGACCTGTATTTTATGATGTTACACCTTTTTACCAAAGTTTGTGATATTTAGCCCAAGCGTTCTGAAGTTATCATCCAAAAACCATTTAACTTTTCCGGGCCATTGTGACCTTGATCTTTGACCTACTGACCTCAAAGTGAAACTTGACCTTTATTGTATAATGTTACACCTGTGTACCAAAAATTATTAAAATCTGTCAACTCTTTCATGAGTTATTGTCCGGAAACCATGAAAACCAACGGACCGACTGACCGACCGACTGTTCGTTCGTTCGACCGACCGACCGACAAGCTTACGCCTATATACCTCCCTCCCCGCAAACTTCATTTAGCGGGTGGGAGGGGGCGGGTATAATGAAGATGACATGCTGGGTGAGGGATTTATAGACGAGGAGAGAGCGGAGCTTAATTTGAATTCTGAAAACAAAGTTTTTAAAGATCTTGTATTGAGGTTACCTCATGTTATTAAATCGTTGGATGGATGTGGTAAATTAGATGATTTTGTTTCATTCAACAAACTCGTAATTGAAGGGAAGTTTCCACATTGACAATATAGCATTGCTGCTATTTTTTGATGAAGTAAGGTGGTTTGCTTTGAAAAAGTCTTAGAAGTCTAACATTGGCTCAAACAAAAAATGATTACAGCGCAATAGATTCATTTAATTAATTACAACAGCTAATACACTTTAAAACAACAGTATGATATCCAAGCTTTATCCAAAGTGTATGGTATCAGTATTTCTAATACTAATTTAGATTATAAACAATATTTTAACTGCTAAAATACAACTAGGAAATGTAAAAAAGTTTATGTAATAGAGTAACGATGCATTTTGTTTAACATTTTAAGGTCTGAAAAGAATGCCCATGTATCAGATTTGTAAGACCGTTTAAGCCCAAAGCAAACATAAAAGAAACAACTGAAAATATAGGTAACAATTTTTGCAACTTCCAGTAGGAACACCTAATAGACAAACAAACATTTCAATCCGTTACAAATATAAGTATCTCTATACAGATTAAAACTATCCCCCTTACAGTATACAGGCGAGAGGAACTATACCCCGTACAGTCCATGTATGTGATTGATGATGTATTTCTCAATAAATTGAACTCGGAAAGCTCCAGTATTTGAAATGGATTGATCTAACAATACAATTTACAAATCATGCGATGAGTTTTTTGATAACTGATGCAGTTATGTTTTTAAACGACAAAAGCTTTTCAGGTGTGGTAAATTCAGCGGTGAGCATCCGAACTTTACATAGTTAACTTCGACTTTTTGGCCATAGCAGTATGCTTTAAATGTTTCACATGCATTGTCTGTACCCCCTAACTATCTGCAGAAGTTCGAATGTAAACAGCTTTTATGAAAAACATAAAATATGGATTTAAAAGTTTCATTACGTCGATATTCTTGTATATTTTGGCTCGCAGGACCAGCTATATCCGCTGTACGATGTATCACAGTGATAAACCTATTTCAAAGAAATCATTTGCGTTACCTGCATTTTCAAATATAGATTATAATATGCAAACATCCAAAAGTGCTTCTTTCATATTACTTTGATTTAGATTGTGTATTTGACAACCTATGATGAAATTTTTAGATTGTTAATTGATGGGTTTTTCAAATTTTCCATTGTTGATCGCTTTTGAGTAGCCACCTGATCCTTCACAAAATATCTATTATAGATGATACTAATATTTATCCTCAGTTTAAAATATATGTTTCATATGCCCTCTGAATAGAAATATTTTTAAGCCAACTATAAGCTAGCAGCTTGAAACATATCAGTTACCTTTATAAGAATAATTGAATATACTCCGAAAAGAAAAAAGAAAAAAATATATTTTTTGTAGAAATGCCAAAGTCAAAACTTGTTGCACACATATTCGCTTTTAGATTGAAAAGAAACAAAATACGGCGACATTGTTTGGAGGAGGAGGGTCACCCAAGTAATAAAGTTATTAAGATTGACGCATTTTGATTAAATGAGCCGTGCCATGAGAAAACCAACATAGTGGGTATGCGACCAGCATGGATCCAGACCAGCCTGCGCATCCGCGCAGTCTGGTCAGGCTCCATGCTGTTCGCTTTTAAAGCCTATTGGAATTGGAGAAACTATTAGCGAACAGCATGGATCCGGACCAGACTGCGCGGATGCAGCAAATACAGCCATAGCCACAAATCGCTAAAGTAAGCACGCCACTTTTAGAAACAGTGGCAGAAAACATACAACAGACAGTTTCCTTCGAATATCTGCCAAAAAGTACCTTTAAATCATATGAAAGATATAAAAAGGGAATGGTGTAAGGAAAATGTATGGGTTTTCTGGAAAGGGGAAAACAACAATGAATACTAAAGATGGAAAGCTTCAAAATCGCAGGCATCTCAAACCACAAAAGTACAAGCATGAACGCGCACAAATCCATCGCACATACGCACGTACATATACACGCAAATTTTAAAACACACTCTCACACACACAAATACAAAGTAAACAAACACACCAAGAGACAAAGGGTGCTCAGGAATTTCCAGTAGCATAACATTTAACACAAAGCGGTATGGTGGGCACCTTACCCAATTCATAGTAAAATTGAGACGGAGCGTGATAAAAAACATGTTGAGATAGATGCACCTATTTAGAATGGTCAGTAGTTATATAAAGGAAACTATGGGTTTAAACGTTTTTGGGGCATGTCAGACCCGTACATACCCTATTTTCAACACCGTGACGTTAAATTGACCTACTCTTTGATAAAGAACACCATCTTCACCATGAATTTATCTGTCTTATTCATGTTCTACAGTTCTGACCCGTACTATCTTGTAATACTAAGACATGTTGAATGCGTTGAATTGTCACACATTGCTTCCAGAATCAGTAAATTGACAATCGGTTTTTATTTGTTTGTTATTTCAAGAATAATATGCATGTATTTTTGTTGTTCAGAATTCTTTCTTTCTCAGACTTAGTGATGTTCAAATTTCTTGTAAAATATCCCTCTAAACTTTAAGTTGATTTATAGCAGCTAGCATATGACGTCATTGTATTGAGACTGTATAATACCAGTGGTGTCAATACCAGCCGAGCAGGTGTCAAAGATAACAAAAATAGCCTGTAAAGGAAATCATTTGTTGGAAACTTCCCCTCCAAAAATAGATTACTAACGCTTGAATTCTCAGATAAAGGTGCGTAGTTTAATAGGACATACGTTGAAGTAGATTCAGGAAGTTATTGGCATTTAAAAATCTAGAAAAAATGAATTTCTTTGTTTGCCACTTGGATCCTAAAAGCGACCAGTGTGATATAAAAAGGAGTGCAAGCGCTGAGCCAATCTGTAGAGTAGAATTTAATGTGGCAAGGTAAAACCCTTTTTATTTTATGTTTGTAACACTGTTGTTTGTATATGCGAATCACATTAAATATTGGTTTTTGCAACTCTACAAATAGTTGCTTGTCGTTGGACAATTTAAAACAGTTGTTAACTTTGTTTCTCCAAGTTAGGGGATCAAGTTCAAATTCGAATCTTTTTATTACTCTCATTTTGTTTAGTACAGAATATAAACAATCACCATTTTGGTAAACGGCAGCACAATTATAAAAGGACAACTTGCCTTGATATTACTTCTTTTCACCTAAAAAATAAATAAAACTAGGATTAAAAGGTAAATGAATAAAGTGATTACATGTTTCAAGGTTATAAGTTAGTTTTATACATGTAATATAGCACTGAACCTTTTTATAGATTAAAGTTTAAAGTTTATTTGCAGATGAAATGTGATTATCGTAGATAAAGATGGATGTATATGCTGTATAGCATATTGATCATTTAAGATTATGTTGTTGTAAAGATAAATGCCTATACCACATCTGGTTTAGCTACATTGAGTATCAAAATAATATCATTATGGTAAATACGTGAAAGTTCAACAGTTTAATATGCTTTAACCTGTTATAAAACTGTAGATACAATAGGGTTGATCTTGGATGATGTATTTGGCTCGATTGGAATTTGCCTGGTTGTATCACACAGGTGCACAAGCGCCGAGTGTGATCTGACCTGGCAAAATCTACGATAGCCGAATAGAAAATTCAAGATCTAGCTACTATTATAACGACCCTTTTATTATAATTCCACCTGTTATCTTCAATGTTCAAATAGAGCTGAGTAGTTTTGTGTATGCGCTACTGTGTCAGCTCATGCATATTAAATGAAAGTAGTCCGGCAACATACAATACAAAAGATACAATACGGATTTTTTCTGCCTGTTCGTTTTTCCTTGTGAAATAGAATCAATTTTTTGACGGAATTTATATAGGTATATAATAAAAACATTTACACGATAATGCTATAGTCAAGACTTTCAGAGTGTGTAAAGACTATTCTTGTTTAAAGCTACTGTTACTCATTTGCTAATAGTTGCTTAGTAAAAATGATTGTCGTACAAAATTTCCAATATAGACACATTTTGGAATAATTAGGCTTATAATGCGTGTATTCTGTTTCTCTCAGTGAATGGAAAAGCAGTTGCGTGTCAATGACAAAGCTTCATTTTACAAAATAATGGTTCAAAATAGACAAAATCTTAGTTTCAAGTGTATATTTCAGTAACAACATGAGCCCTTTGTTCAAGTGTTTATCATTTATTCCATTTCTTATTATACTTTAATTGACATTGCACGATATTCAAGTAATAAATTAGTAAATATGAGTAAATATTTAAATATTTGTTACTGGTATGTAATTATCGGCTGGATATAAAAAAAAGTGTAGGTAGGCCTTTTATTATAGACCCACAAACAAAGTATAAACTACAAAGTTATACTGCCGCTATGCATGTAAGTTATTTAAATCACCCAGACGACGTGTAGAGCGCACAATCCGGTCAAATAGGTCTAAGATCAATTCGCACTTTGAGGTCAAATAGCTTAACGTTATTCCGCTTAAAATTGTCTAAACTGCTTAAAAGATTTTCATAGAATTAATATCAATTGTTGCCTCACCAAAATGACGTGCATGCCGCACACCCAAGTTCACTAGGTCCAAGGACAAGATCACACTAAGAGGTCAAAGGCCTATTTTCGTTCCGCTTCATATTGTTTAAATCGCTCGGAAGATTCTAACATTATAATTATTTACCTGTTCAAAACGACATGCAGAGCAGATAGCAGAGATCATTAGGTCAAAGGACAGGCTCACGCTTCAAAGATTAAATAACTAAACTTCTTAAACCAGGTCTTGTAGAGTGGAAAGATTTTTATGCCCCACTTCGAAGAAGGAGGGTTTATCATTTTGTCGTTCGGTTGGCCGGTCGGTCTGACCCGGAACATATAAAATCTGGAAAGTAGAATTAATAAAGTATAAACCGATTTCGGACAATAACTTGAGAACGCTTGAGCCTAGGGTCACGAAACTGAAAAGAAAGGTTGATCATGACCAGCAAATGACCCCTATTGATTTTGAGATTAGTAGGTTAAAGGTCAAGGTCACAGTGACCCGAAAAAGTTAAACCGTTTCCGGAATATAGCTTGAGAACGTTTCGGCCTAGGATTACGAAACTTAATAGGGAGGTTGAAAATGATCAGCATATGACCCTATAGATTTTAAAATCAGTAGGTCAAAGATCAAGGTCACAGTGACCCGGAACAATTTGACCGTTTCCGGACGATAACGTGGGCCTAGGGTCACGAAACCTAATAGGGAGGTTGATGAAGCGGGTATATTGTTTTGCTGATGTCGGTCGGTCGCTCCGTAGACTTACCGGTTTCCTGATGATTACTCTAGAAAGCTTAGGTCTAGGATCATGAAAGATGACAAGGAGGTTGGTCATGACCAGCAGATGACCATTGATTTTGGAATCAGTATGTCAAAGGTCAAGGTCACAGTGACCCGGAACAGTTAAACGGTTTCCGGACGATAACTTAAGATTGCTTGGACATAGGATCACGAAACGTAATACGGAGGTTGATCATGACCACCATATGACCCCAATTGATTTTGAGATCAGTAGGTCAAAGGTCAAGGTCACAGTGATCCGGAACAGTTAAACCGTTTCTAGACGATAACTTGAAAAATAAATCAGATTGCAGATAATAACTCAAGAACGTTTCGGCCCAGGTTCTTCGAACTTTAACTTGAAGTCATCATGTCAAACGTCAAGTGCACAGTGACCAAATAATTTCTGTTCCATATGCAGTTACTGAATGCATCAATCGGGCATTTCGTGTACTACGAGCTCTTGTCATAAAACTAGCATCACCTCATCAAGACGACATGCAGACCACGTAATCCAAATTAAAAGTCCAAATTCAAGGTCATATTTGAAGGTCAAATGTCCACTCATATCGTCTTTTCTTGATATTTAAACCGCTTGAAAGCTTTTTATCAAGTAGCATCAGTTGTTTACCTCATCATGATGACGAAGAGAACCCATAGCCCGATGCACTTAGCACAAGGTGAATGTCGCGTTTAGAAGTTAATGACCAAAAAGCTTTCATTTGTGTTCGCTCCATATCGTTTTTAAAACTAGAATGGATTTCATCAAATAAGGTTTCATTGTTAAACTCGTCCGTTCCATGCAGAGTGCATGCGTTTGTTCCATATCGAATGGAATTTCCTAAAACTGGCATAACTGTTCATCTCGTCAAGGCGACAAGCAGAATGCACAACCCATATCATTAGGTCCAAGGTCACAACATTCTACCTGCCCTGTATCAAAGTGTATCTAGGGTTATTGGAAAATTATTTGTTGGAAGAACTCATAAATATGTAGAAATACAGGCGCTTTGAGATTTACGTCTGATAATAATTCACAGTATCTATTTACATATGGTATTCCCTAAAATGCCATATCTTGAAGCCTTAGAGATTTACTGAATGTAGAAGGCGGTTAAAATGCTTAACTCCTGAAAACTTTATGTTTCAAAACGATGATCCTAAAATGCATTTTATATTTATCGATACCCCTGATAATTGACAAGTGTTGGTAAGAATTATTTTTTACAGATCAACGTCGTTTCTTCGACGTTATTGTACTTGTAACTTGTATAAATATTGAGTTCTGGTCAACCCGGGGCTGAAGGGTGTGGTCGGTAACTTGAATTTCCACTTCCGTCCATGAACAGGCTCAATCAGACCAAGCCTGCAACATTTTCATTTATTTCGCCTTTGGCGACCTGTGGTTTTCTACTGTTTATTCTATTCTATTCTATCTAAATCGCTAACATGTTAAATTGCCATTTTTTCTATATAAAGATTACTTGGATAAGAGATAACCATATCAACAAAATTATGCTAAAGATTAAATGAAAAATTTTTAAACGAACACAATAATTGTGTTTAATCTTTACCAAACATTGATTGTCTTTTGTTCTGGTTTGATATTTTACGATTGATGATTTTATTTTCCACTTCACAGTAATTTTGTATACTTGCTGAATATACAGCTAAAATAATTTCATTTTAGACTTCTACTATTATTAGATCAATACATGTTGTATAAAGGCGAGCGTGTTTGTATTAAGTGCCTGATTGTTCGGACAAACGGATTTATTGTGTATCTTATTTTGACCAATTGTAACAAATAAAATACTTTTATAAAATTTTATTCAAAGTTATAACAGTATTTTAGTGTTTGAAGGTATCTTTCTGTTCATACTTATTTGTGTGAGTAAATTGATTTAAACTTCTGATTATTTTTCACCATCTGGTTAATTTAAAATAAAAATGCATTCAAGGGGTACGTGGTCCTATGGCGTCAAGCTTCTATCTGTCATCGTTATTCGTACTTGTAAACATCATATCACACTTTTTACCTTACATAGTTGTTGCATAACCATCTAGAATTTCTGTTATGAAATTGAATTAAAATACATGCACTGATGTTTTGTTTGACGACAGGAATAAAAACAGTTTTACATGCCATTAGAATGATTAATTTAAACTTCCCAGACCTAATTAAAACACAATAAAATTGATTTTAATGACATTTTATTGTTTAAGTTTGAACATGTGTCTAGAAGCATGCTGCTTGGAACAGCCACATGCGTTGTCATAAGATAGTCGTGATTTTATCACCCATTGATCCTCGCTCTGTGTCAGATTTAATTCAGTTAACTATTGATGTATTTCAGACAAATGTTCAGACCTATTAATTCTTAGTTATTCTTAGATCTGGCAGTTACCCAGGTTCCTTTGATGAATATGTCTGCTGTGCTGCACGTTCACTTGATTTACGACTTGGTCCTGGCTGGTGTTACAATATGACCTGTTGTTATTACATTTAGATTAACAACAATGCTGGTGTTGTTGCTATTTCAGTAAACATGACAATGTTTTATTTTAAATGAACATTGTTGGTAAAAGAACAAATGATGTATAAAGACGGTGGTGCTCTTTAATTATTTCTTAGACAGTATGGGTAGAATACATTCCTTAATCTGTTCACGTCAAGAGTTATGTGATTAGAAACTTTACTTTGTCAATTTGTTATCAGGCATGGAAAACAAACGTATTTGGAGGAGAGATATTACGAGATAGATATTACGCAGACATACGTAACTTTCTTATATTGTTACGTTCATCAGCGACCTTTTTATGAGCAATAAATTTACTTTGAGGGTAAAGAAATACATGGAATAATTCTCTCTCTCTCTCTCTCTCTCTCTCTCTCTCTCCATATATATATCTCCAAATCAATATCTTTGCTAAGCGATTTCTATCGAATAAGGTTCGTTTGCTAGTCTCTGAGAGTATCGTCATTTATCATTGATCATGAAATAGGTATCAATTTTCCATTCATCGCTGGCTTGGCTTCGTTCCTTCGTTCCTTAAAGCATTATGTTAGAGACTCGTTATTGATCATTAATTATAACAAATCTTTCGATGACATTTTTCTGTGTAGAGTGTATATTTCATATTTTTGCATTTGCTTTTAGGTATACTGGATGAAAATATAACTTTACGTTTATAACTTAGTGTCTTATGAACAGAAATATAGACATGTATTTTTACTAAATACTTCCTATTGAATACCTGAGATATATAGAAGAAATATAAGGCATACATTTCAATATTTACAATTACGTTATATTTTGTTTAGAAAGAAAAACAACAAACGTTTATTTTTGTATTAACAATACTTGTATTGTAATATCATTGATGGACTTTTCCGCGAGCTGATATCGTTCACACAAATATGAACGAAATGGCGTGGTTCGGAAAATTGTTTGAAATGTAGACATAAAAATTTCAAAATGAGCAATACATTATATCTAAAACGTATTTTACTGATGTCAAATATCAGACTTAAATCGACACGCTTATATGACTTTTCCCTGGATTTAAAGTTCCAGAAGACTTTTAATCTTATGTTAATACAGATAAAACAGTTTACTAGATAGATGTTATGCATGATAACAAAGTAAGAAAATCATTACATTTTTATATAATACATGAACTTATAAGTAATATTTTCTTCTGTGTTAATCAATCTTCCTTTGGCAAATGTATGAGAAAATGTTATCGAAAACAAGATTTAAGAAGAAATAGAAATATGTGTTCATGACAAAAAATACGGCAACATCATAAGCAAAGGCATTATTAGTCTTTAACGATATTTAAAACAAAAACTTTTTATCGGAAAGCAAATTATAAATGAACGTAGCATTGTTGTCTGTTCTATTTTAATGTTAAAAAAGAACGATATCCTGACAATGACTTTGATTTTCTGATATTCGTTGACAGCAAACAACTATTTTTTATAGCATACTATGTAAAAATGTAAAATACGGATTGAATGCTATTTCTGTGCGTTTAAATAGGCATTAAATAGAAAAAGTGGAAACTCCACAGGTCGCTCAACACGACAAAAATGAAATTGTTGCATGCTCGGTTTGATTGAGCCTGTTCATGGACAGTAGTAGAAATGCAAGCTACCGTCCACGCTGTCTAGCCCCGGGTTGAGCAGAACTCAACATTTACACATGTTACAAGTATCAAAAGCATTTTAGAGACATCCGCAGATGTGTTCATACGGCGGTGCACATGGAACCTTCAATGATACACTAGTGTGTAATTCCACAAAAGTGGCATATGGTTCAATGTAAAATTATGGGATTGCCCTAAACAAGAAAACAGTTGGCAAAACAAAACAAACTGGAATTTAGACTGAAAGGGGATCCTCGTATCACAGAAACTGTCAAAAGACAAAATTAAAAATCAGGCACCCTATCCAATGGGTAATTATACAATATCCAAAACTATGAAAGCGGAAGTATTGGAACCACCCAAGCAAAATTGTTATGCTAAAAAACTAAGCAGTACCAATAACACAACATAAAAGTCGTGCTGAGCGATCTGAGAAGAGCTCGGGAGACAAACACCACTTTAACTGGAACTTAGTGCAAATCATCCGAAAATCAGAAGCACAAAAATTAAATATATCAGTCAATCGAATGTAAAAATGACGGCAATTTAAAAAGTTTTTGTTAATGCATTTGCTCTTCAGCAATGGTCTTACATATTTAACGTAGGCTAAATTAAAACAACTATAACATTAATAATTAATGTTCACACAACAAATCGGACATAGCAATAGTGCTCTTCACGAATATATTTATTTATAGTCCATGAACAAGATAAAATATAATATTTTATTATAATTAGAAGAGGCTTCATTGTTTTCTGTCCAATAAATGACCTGTAATTGTCTTTCATAAACATTTATGGTCTGTTTGCATTCTTCTTTATTGTTCTCGTAAAACAATCTAATAGCCAGATATAATATTGTAAACAGTAATTGCAGGCAATCATTTTTGAAAGGGTAGTAATTTTACCGTGATTTGAATTCGCCTGCTAATGTATTACCACTGGTTGTCAACTAGTTGACTATAAATTACGTCAATGTGTAGTTAGACATCCGGGCGACATGCACCTGAATTATGCCGTCATCTGGATCTTTGAGGCGAAAGAATAAGTATGTTTTACTGTTTAAAACGCGTGTATGACGTCGTCAGATCTCACTGAAAATTGAGCAGTTATAAAGTTCTATTGCGATCTTAGTAATTACATACTGAAATTTATGTATTCAAGAAATAGTCTTTTGATATTGAAATTTTCAGAGATAGATAGAAAATCGTCGATCCGTGACGCCTTCAATAAAGGCACTTTTCTGTCCTAGATGTTGGTCATAAGTTATGATGCTGTTTACAGTATTCTAAACGAAGACCTGATATATAGTCTTTCGTAAATTACAAGTATCGTTCGTTACGTCGTTAAAATATGATCACCATGCGCCGTGACTGTTTTCGAGTATGCGTAACTTCGGACAGTTTAACAATATCTAAATCGAATTTGAAGTGAAGTTAATGGAAAATTTTGAAACATATGGGTGTATTATTTCCTGGTTTCCTTTATTGAGTTATATAAAAGATAGAGACACAGTCTACGTTATTTTTGATAGCTATCATAATTTTACGGCGAGGAAAAGGCTAAACAATGTTTGCATGTGAAAAAGAATTATGTATAGGTAAAGTTGATGACCTCTGATAACTCCTGGCTGATATGTAGGAAATGATAGCAGTAAGCAGACACTGGGAAATGAGCATATGGAAAACAAAAACAAATCGTATTTAGTTATAAACAGGAAAAAGGCAAAGTCGAAAAGAAATAAACGGCCGACTGGTAAATTAGGCAAACCCGATTATTGAGAAAATCTATCAACAGGTGGTCGGAATGGGTTTTATAACTTGCAGATTATGCAGGTACATAAATGATCAAGTTTTCAATGAAAGTCCATTTAGTAAGAGTGATGTTGAAAACTGTATTATGTTTACAAGAGAATAGCATATAGCAATACAGACAGTAAAGTATAATATTGTTACGGTAATGTCCAATGAGAAAACCCGTCACGTAATAGAGTTATTGTGATTTATAAAGACGAATATCGACAAATGGAGAGAGATTTTGCTATTGCCCTAGACAAGCGCTATTCCATACTCTAGAGATATCTATGGATAATATAGCGGTTCTTTTTGTGCATAAAGCAAAGTGAAAAGCTTTATTATTTCAGTTTTTAAATTCTAGTTTTTAGGAAGGTAATTTGACACATTCTAAAACATTTAAAGTGATAGCAACAGTGCTGATGTACATTCAATAAAAATGCTCCTAAGAAATTGTCATGCAAATGCATTTGTTAAAATTACAAGCTCGAACTAATAGATTTCTACAATCTGTGACTAAGGAGTAAAGTATACATTGCAAGAAAACAGTTCTAGAATGGAAAACTATTAGATGTAAAAAGACATGGAACCTATCAATAAAATGATGCAATTAGCTTCCAAACGTAGGTAAGTATAATCATATGTAGTGAATTAGTAAAGATTAATCATACATATGTACTTAATGGCAAACTAATTAAAATCAAAAGAATAAATACATGTACAGCTAAGCTTCTGATGACAAAGACTGTGAAGAAGAAATACCCACATGCCATCTGCTTGACATCATCAGGGCAAAAGCGTAGATTTCAGTGTGACAGCAATGTTGCTCTGCAAAGGCTGCATTGAATGTTCTTCCTACCCTTTAGATATGTCAAATCATGGCTCGAATATAAAGTTTGTAAAATGCTTTCAAATA
The DNA here is from genome assembly GCF_021730395.1 of Mercenaria mercenaria. Classification (NCBI taxonomy): domain Eukaryota; kingdom Metazoa; phylum Mollusca; class Bivalvia; order Venerida; family Veneridae; genus Mercenaria; species Mercenaria mercenaria. The sequence goes on along the minus strand of NC_069361.1, from coordinate 111,568,235 downwards.
AGGTTGACATATGCAAAGTACATTGAATGCAAATAGCCATTTACATGCTTGTAAAATGTATTTGATGCAAATCTAGTTTGCCAGTAAACAACCAATTTTGAAATTCTGATTACGATGACGTCTACTTAGGAAATATATTTCTTTGTTTTTGTGTGGTACTTATGACATTGTACACATAAGCACAATGACTGCTGTATCTTATGGTGGCTGCTTTCTGCCATTTTGCGTTTTCGCCCCGCGTCCCCGCGTAGCGAAAACACGAGTATAAACAAGTTAAAATTGCGTTGGCGCGGGGCGAAAACTCGCTATTTAGCGGGAGCGCGGAGCGAAAACAGGATAATTAGCAGGGTCGCGGGGCGAGATTTAGTAACTGGTATGTCGGGGGCGCGGGGCGAAAACACGATAATTAGCGCTGCTTAAACGTCGAGTTTTCGCACCGCGCCCCCGACATTACAGTTACTAAATCTAGCCCCGCGACCCCGCTAATTATCGTATTTTCACTCCGTGCGCCCGCTAAGTAGCGAGTTTTCGCCCGCGACCCTGCCGAGCGAAAACACGAGAATTAACTGTTAAAATGGCGGGGGGGGGGGGGGGGGGGGGGGGGGGGCTAAAACCCGCTATTTAGCGGGGGCGCGGAGCGAAAACACGATATTAACGAAAAATAAAGCTGAGCCAATCTAAAATTGATTTGTACTATAATATAATATTATAATTAATCAAGCGATTTCATATTTGCCTAGTTATTTGTCCAAGGGTTGTCGTATTGGTCCAAGGCCGTAGGTCGCGGGCCAATACGATTGCTTGAAGACAAATAACTAGGCAAATATGAAATCAGTTGATTAAAGACGATTTTATTATTAAAATTTTGAATATTGGTGTTAACACCATAAGAACTCTTTGAGTTACCATACGGTAGTTATGTACGTTCAGATTTAAAAAAATGGTGAAGACTTACATCATTTTAGGCAGTAAAACTGAATAGGTTATATGTAGGCCATGTGAATTTTGAGATATATTGTGATGCCTCGATATAATCAGAAATAACTGGAACTTATCCTATTTCTTTTCTCTAGTGACTGTTTATCATTTGAGAGATGATAGAAACTGCTTTAATGTCATTTCTTTGTAGGCTGCAGGCAACGAGACACAAAATTGTACAACAATATGTGTTGATCAAGCAAGCAAATTTTATACACCCCTATTCCTCGTTGTATTCTTGCAATTTACAGTGTACAGTCGTGTTCGCAACCAATTATTCTCCACGTCTCAGTATGTGAATCGCTATTATTATTGCACAAATAATCCACACTATCAAAATGTGTGGTTAAGATAAGTCTAAATCTTTTAATTAATCTCATATTGGCTCAGTTATGCTACGTATTAGCTCTACCTGTTTCATATGAAGTGCGCAATTGATCTAATACAGTTGTAATATTGTAACGTTGAATAATAAAATGAATTCTAAACGACTAAGCTGAGAGACACTAATGTATTGATTATTTCCATTTTTGAGCCTGCAACATTTTCGTTTTTGTCGTGTTGAGCGACCTGTGAAGTTTCCATTTTTCTCTGTTTTGAAAGCTACCGTTCATGCCACTCTAAAAGCTATCGTTCATGTCAGTTTTCATGCTATCGTTCATAAAAATCTACAGGGTTTCAATTGTTTCGAATGACATCGTAAACAAACAGATCCATGCAAGACATTTCTAGTCGAAACACATTATCAAACCAACAAAATCTTCTTGTAATTTAAATCGATTGTCAGCAAATAATGTCTTAACTGAATTGCGTTGCTTAATGACTTGCTATGAGCAATAACAGAAGCTCTGTAATCATTTTTTTTCTCTTTTTGTGGCGAGATGAGATCGAAATTATGTAAGTTTATGTTTTTGGGATCATGGAGTCCATTCAATAGATGTGTAATAGTTCCGCTTAAGCAGCTGCTAGTGGGCGTGAGAGGTGCTGCACATTTTATTACCTCTCATGAACAGACAGTCAAACCGAGTCTGCTATTATTCTTTTTGGTTGCATTCTATGCTTCCGAGGGATCTTTTTAGAAATTTTATTTATTCATTACGGATAACGGACCATCTTTTCTCATTCAGAGTTGAAAATGGTCTTGGAAACAACATTATTGAAAAACAGCATTGCATGTTAAATATGCCTAAATGATTATTTGTAGAAAGAGAGTATATCTACCATTCCGCTTATAACGTTTTTCGTTGAACTTAAAGCACATTGAATTTTCTACCAGCAGCATCGTCGTCTGTCACATGTGCCAATACATCAAAATAATTGATGGTAGCAAAGCCTACGGTAATTTTCATGTGTAGTCGTGTTCACCGTTCAATTATTTTCATGCAAATGAATGAGAAAAATGCACAAATGCAACATCAAAGGAAGCTAATATATTTAAAGATAATGTCTGCTAAAATTTAAAAATAACTTTTTCTTGTGTACCTTATTCTGTATAATTAGCCCAACAGACCATAACACATTAAATTGACGCCATCTCTCGCTGATAGAAATTGCAGAAATTAACCAGAGGTATTATCGACCGTAAAATGCTGACATTAAGTAAATTTTGGACAGGCATTTGAGAGGGTTTGTGTAGAGACATGTTAAACATTTGGAATATATAAAGGCTTTAAATTAAATTCAATGTAGGAATATTAATTGTGTAGGAATCCTTTAAAGAAATAAAAAAATGTCGTAACGGCTCAACTTAAAGCTGTTCGCCCACAGTTTGGGTGAAACTTTTCAACATGTTCGTTTCCACCAAGTTTGATATAGAATGTATATATGACACAGTGATGATAAAATGGGTGAAAATATAAGTTAGATGTTAGTAAAAATGCTACAAGAATGACTTTTTCTGCATCATTTTAAAACAGTTGCAGCGGTTTACTACCTTCCTTCTGCACAATAGTTTGGTTATTTAAAAGAATATTTTGCATACATCTTATCTCAATAAATTTGTACCACTAATAACTGTTAGAGTACCCACTTTTATGGATTTTTGAGTGAAATAATGTTTCGCTTAAAGTGTATGGAGAAGTATTTTATTGAAGCGCTTCAGATCCGTTGTCTTACAATATTTAGTTAACATACCGTTAAATTAGAAAACTGGCCAGTAAAATGTTCCAATTTCACTCGGTTGCTTAATTTAAGGAAAAATTGTTACATTCTATAACAATTATCGTGCAATCTCAAGACTGGCCTAATGTGACCAAGTTAATAGATCATGAACAGGGACGTGCTTATTAAAAAGATGAAAAATAATGCTTCATTTCCAACATATTGGTTTAATATATTGCCGGTAATTTACTTTCACCCCTTTACAGTCCAAACTCAGACGGTTTCAGTAGAAGTTCAGACATCTAGTCAAAGTGGCGTGTAATTGTAAAAGGAAAATTAACGGTAGATTTTAGAAGAAGAAATGAAGTTCATGCACAAGTAACCATGTCCTATTTACCGCGACATTTTATTGATCTGCTCTTTTTACCTTATTCTAAGACTTGACATGGAGGAAAGATAGATCAAGCGGAGAAATAATTCTTCAAACAAATTGAACAAGACATGTAGTGATATGCAGTGTCAACAGGGTCAATAACAGGCAAACCATTGTAGATTCAATGGTAGAAAGTTCAAGGAGGAATACAGTAAATCTCCGCTATGATGGCCACTTTGGGGGCTGGCAAAAAGTGGTATAATTATCGAGTCGGTCTATGACTGAACAGACGTTCATGGAGTAATACAGGTACATGTCCGCTATGAATATCCGTGCAGCGTCTGTATAATGTCAGAACTTGTACTACTGACCCACACGATAAAATCATCTTTGTATAAAAGCAAAAAGGTCGGGTCAAAACAAGTTTTAACAATATAAGGGGTGCGGTGGCTAGTGGATAAGGTGTCGGCCGGTCAATCCAGGGATCGTGGGTTCAAGCCCCACTGGGGTCACGACCATGACTTCTCATATGACACCAGTACTGGTTTTTCCAGGAAACGGACTCGAGAGTGGTTCCAATAAGCTTGAAGCTTTCATCACAATCAAGCTAAAACAAATTAGTATAAACTAATCTTACTAACATTACAGGATTGTCCCTTTCCAAACATTCAGATATCAACACAAAATGTTATTTTGAAAAAAAGCTGATTTGTTTTTTCGGGATCGAATTTTGTATTAAAGTTTTTTGTCTTTTTATGCCCCCACTTTGGGGGGGGGGGGGATATAGATTTGCCCTTGTCCGTCCGTCCGTCCTCCGTCCGTCCTTCCGAGAATGTTGTGTCGCGCCTAGCTCCAAAAGTATTTGACGTAGAGTCACAAAACTTTACAGGAATGTTGGTCAGCATGTGTAGTTGTGCACCTGGGGTTTCGCGTCCGGATTCATTCAGCCGTGTATGAGTTAAGGGCCCTGACTTTGTAAAAAATGGTCATTTTAGTGTTGTGTCGCGCCTAGCTCCAAAAGTATTTGACGTAGAGTCACAAAACTTTACAGGAATGTTGGCCAGCATGTGTAATTGTGCACCTGGGGTTTCACGTCCGGATTCATTCAATCGTGTATGAGTCATTTTAGTGTTGTGTCGTGCATAGCTCCAAAAGTATTTGGCGTAGAGTCACAAAACTTCACAGGAATGTTGGTCAGCATGTGTAGTGGTGCACCTAGGGTTTCGCTTCCGGATTCGTTCAGTCTTGTAGGAGTTATGGCCCTTGACTTAGTTAAAAATTGGTCATTTTAATGTTTTGTCGCACGTAGCTCCAAAAGTATTTGACCTAGAGTCACCAAAGATTACAGGAATGTTGGTCAGCATGTGCAGTTGTGCACCTTGGGTTTCAAGTCCGGATTCATTCAGTCGTGTAGGAGTTATGGCCCCTGACTTAGTTAAAATTGGTCATTTTAATGGTGTGGCGCGCGTAGCTCCAAAATTATTTGACCTAGAGTCACCAAAGTTTACAGAAATGTTGGTCAGCATGTGCAGTTGTGCACCTGGGGTTTCGCGTCCGGATTCATTCAGTATTGTAGGAGTTATGGCCCCTGACCTAGGAAAAAAATTTGTGTCCTTTGTCATATAGAGGGGTCATCTGTGTCCCATGGACACATTTCTAGTTTTTGTTTAATTTACGTTCTTGCGCCAGTTGTTTAAAAACTATTCACACCTGTTCTTCATTTTATTTTTGTTATTACTATAAATTGTGTTTATGTCTTGATGTCCATCATACATATAACAAATATATTGACACAAATTTATCAAGTCATTATGAACAGTACCGTATATTATACAATAACGCTTGCTTTTCAGTCACATTCGTGTTTACTGGAATTTTCTAAACATAATGTTAATGATACCATTGTCATTAGTCTGTTTTAAACCCTATGATTTATTCACAGGATATAACTCCTGAGGCTATTCAAGTTTTGTATGATTGCGCCCCTTTCCCTCCCAAAATATAGATAATCAAAGCCAAGGAAGATCAAGACAGGACATATTTATAGGATAAATGATTGAAAAAAAATATAAAAAAGATTATCTGACGATGCCAGACTACATTATTACATTAAGGATCATGTAAAGCGTTACAGACCAACCCTCGGGTGAATTTTGAAAATTATACCTGACAGACCCATAATACACATAACATATGTGTACAGAATTGTTCAGAAGAAGTAGAAAATACTTTCTATAAAGGTCACCTTGTTTGGTAATATGTTTTCTTGTCATACAACACATGTACCTCGACTGTTCACATTCTATTTTGTAGAAAATTTCAAACTTCTTTTTCAAACATATTTTTTGTTTTTGTTGTGTGTCTAGCATACTTATCTGGGTACTCCGTGAAACGAAAAATAGACAGTTTTTCTATTTTTTTTAACATTGCAATTATTTTTTTGTCATTTTAATAGGTCTATTTTCACTTTCGTTTAGCATTTTTTGCATTTGTTTGAAATGTACACGGTTTGTAACACTTTTACCTACCGGAGTAGGCCTACCTGGAGAAATATTTAAGACACACAATAATCATAAAAGGAATGGCAAGATACTTTGAAAAAGAAGCTTGATATCTTCTACAAAATAGTAGTGAAAAGTCAAAGTACATGTGATATAGGACAAATTGTGTTGTTCAATAGAGAATAACCTGTCTAGAAAGTTTCTTATGCTTATTATGAACAGTTTGGTATAGTCTGTATGATAAACCAAGGCCTATGTGGTGTAAAAAGCTAAAACAAAAAACAAATCACCCGAGAGGCTGTTTCAAAAGGCTTTTCAAGAACCTTAAATGTGCATTTTCATAGTTTTACTTACAGTTGAAACTCTATTCGCAGACGGCAAATAACCCCACATCATACCATTTATCACTGTCAACATCATATCCTGGGACTACATGCCATCGCGTTTCAAACATTTTGTTTAATTAAGTAATTGCCACATTTCTCATTAGTATATTGACTGTCGTTTTGATTTATTACGTATCTGAAAATTTTGCACCAGATCAAACACTATATAATTTGTCTGCAAATACACATTAATCATGTATATTTCCATAGGCAACTTTGGAAATCAAGTGCGTTGTATAACTTTTACAAAATGCTTTGGTTGTATTTAAATCGATTAGAGCATGCGCGAAGAATGGAAAACTCCTGCTGCAAAAGCAAAAACAAAAAAACTTACATTCACTACATGTTATTAACCCCCGTTGTAGGCGAAGGGATATTGTTATGGATTATGATGTTGTCCGTCCGGCTGTTCGTCCGTGCGTTCATCCGTCCGAAATTGAAAATGCTTATATTTAAAAACGTATTTTAGCTACAATCACCAAACCTCGCATAATCATTAGCACAAGGCCTTTGCGCACATGTAGTATCATCCCAATTGTCATACTTATAGTAGAGTTTTCCCCTAGATTTTGAAATAAAGATGAAAATGCTTATAATGCAAATAGTACTTCAGCATGTATCATCAGACTTCAAATATTTATTGATTAGCACATAACCTTTGCTCACCTGACAGGGCAAATGCAGATTAAAGAAATGAAAATGTTTTTAATTGAAAAATTATTTTAGCTAGAATCACCAAATAACACGACCAAGTTTAGGAAAAGTAATTGTTTAAAACGACTTATTTCTGCAACAGTGATATAATACATAGGTACTTTTCATTTTTGTTAAAAGCCAACAAATATTGAAATGGCATTGAGGCTTGTCAAAAATGTATGTTTTTATTGATTTTAATAAAACGCATATTTCAGTGTACACATTAGTTGGAATAAGCTAAAGTCATAAATATATATATGTGTCCATTTTGTACAACAACAATATTGTATCAAATAATGAAACATCAAGTGTTTATTTCTTTTTTCTATTCACATACATGAATTATTTTCCAACACACGTTCCTAAGTTTGTACTAGATACAAACGTATTTGTTTCGTACTGTCGGTGCGTTATTTAATTGTAGAAATTGAAAATGTTCGCATGTTATGATCTCCACAGACACAGATTGACGTTATGACACCCGGATACGGCATAATCAATTAATTAAAAGGAATGGAGAATCTGTAAGGCAGGCGCATTATTTTTCTAATTCTAGTTGTAAGTAACCCTTACCCTGCTAAATTTCTATAATGAACTTTACCGTCTTTCAATTTGGACAGTACCATTAACTGTTATAAAGGGGTGCACACCAAAAACATACTGACTGAATGGCGAACAGTGCACTGGTCGCAAAGGCAGAATCATCATGTCAAGCATGATAAGGGTTAACAGAATTTGCTTTACAGAACTGATGGATTACAAATCCCTATCACTTGAATGGATTGGACGTCCGTATATCTTGTAATGTGAAACTGTGTCTGTAGAAGTTATACATTAACTAACAAATAAAATCCAGTTATATCAATCCTCACTGCTCCAAAAGTATGAAATACTGAAAATAAAAAGAAAAAAAAAAAAACAAGGAGGAAGACAGATTGTAAAATCAGCGATTACTGTATGACAACTGACAATAAACGAATATCGTTTGCGTTTCAATGGTATAAATTATATAGACACTATTTTGATACGGCTTATCCCACCAAGGACGTAAACTTGAGTACTGGTATTCGTTTTATTTAAAACAATAAGTAAAACATACTTTTTTCGTATCAAAAGTCATTTTGTGACAAAAATGATGAAACTAAATACTTACATTGTTTTCTTTTATTCTATAAATAGAATCAGTTTTTAACATTTACCATTTTGCTTTGTGGAGATACCGCTCTTAGAAAATAAATGCCAGTGGTGTGCAATTTACTTCGAAATTTTGAAGGGGTACTAGACTATAGTATATTGAAAAGTAAATGCAGCTGTGTAAGGACTTTTTGTTCATACTGTGTTATTCTGGACTGTTTATTCTAGATTAACTGTTTCGTGTCGTTATTTTGCTTTTCATGCAAAATAATGGTGTAAATCATTGTTATTGTTCCTCCTCAAGGGAAGGAACACTTATGATGAACATGTCACACTTGACTGAAGAGGTAATGGATACAAGGGTATCATCAAAGGCATCCGAACTCAATTAGGAAGCCGCCATTTTGGACTCGTGCATATTCATTACAAATAGCCTCTTTGCCAATGTGTTTTTACGCATCTTTAAGTCAATCTTTAGTGAAATACAACTACGTAGTAACAGACCTACAAGAAACAAAAGTATAGTTTAAATCATATAACTCCTAAATCTAACATATCATAATGTAGAATCGAGATTAACTAAATTAATATGCATCATCTAAAAATACTCCCGCCCAAAAATATCGTCTGCTATTATTCTTGTTGGTTACATTCTTTGCTACTAAAGAATCTTTTACAGATTTTATTTCATACCAACTATATTATTTTGACGTTTTAAAAGTAATACCATCAGAACATACTGTATCTATAAAGTAATTCGAGATTTTTCGCTTGTCTGTTAATGCTATTTGCACGACCGTATTACAACATTTCAATTACTTCCCTTGTTTTTATCCAGAACTGTATAATGCATTTTAAAACTTTATTGAGCTATAGAATGTTTCGAACTTTGTAATTTTATGCCTTTTGATAAGTTGTTTTGTAAGATTCAAGCTGTGAACTTTTTGTACGCATATTTTAACCCAATAAGTTTGTTGGTGCCGACTTATATATAAGCCCTTTTTCGTCTGACTTATTCGTTCTGGAGCTGGTCAATCATGCGATGTTTGGCAGCACTTTTCTGTCATTGTATTGCTATGTGGAACAGAGGCAAACATACGACCAAATTCTGACCTGTGCGACTAGGGAAGGTTTTGACACTGGTTCCCGAAATTTTGATAGAAGGATGGTCTTTATTACTTATTGTCCGCTGATAATATTTACTAATAGGTAGAATCGCTTATCTAAATGTGTTTCATCATTATCATAAGTTAAATAAATGTTTGTATGAAATAACTTTAAATATTCTTAAATAAATAAGAATGCACGTAAACTAACAAAATATATTTTTCATAATTGTTTTATTAAACATCTGTAATTAACAGAATGATAAAAACAGATCCGTTAAAAAGAATATTTAATATGCGCTAGAAGGAACCTTTTGGTAACCTAATTCTTGTTAGATACTTAAACTGAACATTACAATGGCATATGCACGTGAGTTGTCTTTGTAGTTTCCATCTTACTAGGATTCTGTGGTTTAACGAGAATCTACTGGATGACATCTTGTCGTCTGCCGGGAACAGTTTTTAGTTAAGAAGTTTGAAATGGCTGTCATCGTTATATTTCAATGTTTGTTTCATTGAAAGGAATTGTAAGGAACCTGGTAGTGGGGTATATTCAGGGTTTTATTGTTTATCTTTTTTAAGGGGTGAACCATTATATAATATTTGATGTCGCTCTGTGTTTTTTCTATTCATAAGATGTCATCATAGATGTCATCAGTATCATATGATAGTACACTTTTCATGTTTTATTTCAGGTGATTGCGTATTAATTGATAAGACTTTTGTAAGAAAGTTGCAGGAAATCAAAACAGGAATTGTTCAATTTTTGTTAAGAGCGTCTTTACAAAAGATGAATTAAAACAGGTGTTCATGCTGGTCTTTATTTAATGAAAATTAGTACCTAACAGGGGGCCGAAAACATGATTAAAGATTTTGCGACAGTTTCTTGTTCGATGAAGCTAAAATGACTGACAACTGAAATGAATTATTGGATATACTCCACAGCAAGATTCATTTCCTTTTCCCCATAATTTTCACTGAATCATATTGTTCGTGTCAACAACCTTTTTAGAAGATATTCCTGGACAGATGGTGTCTTCTTAATTCAAACTCTTTCCTTATCTAGTCATTTAACCTTATCTGTCGGTATTACCATATGAGCGCAAATAGTGACGTCATTACTCGATGCCAATAATAATAGCAAATAATTATACCTTTTAAGCGATCTGATTTAACTTGGTTTGTTTCTTATTCTTCCAATGGCTATTCCTATTGGATATTTCACCTTGTTTTATAGTCTTTAATTTGCTAGCTGTTATTTAATCTTGCTGCTGTGTGCAATCTCTTATATTTGCTGGCATTTAATGTACTTGAATGATCGTATGGTGACATTAAAGGTGTTTTGTTCATATAGATTCAAAACTCCAACATTTCAAGTGAACAAAATAGATATTAAAAGGTTGAAGAATAGGATATGTCATGCTTAAATCAGACAAAGTATTAACAGAATAATTTATCATGAGCTTTCGCGAGGGATTCACACATGAGACTAAAAGGAGCTCTAGTACTGAGCCTCTGTGTAAGATCAGTGTCGTAAGGTAAGATAATTATATTACAGTACATATGTAAATACTTAAGTTGTTCTTTAGGATCCCGATGGAAACCATTTTTTAAAATAGTGTTCAGCTTAAGCTTGTGATAGGGTGCGTTAGCGATGTAGCAAGTTGTACTGCATGAATCAGACTTTGTCGGCTTTGATTTTGTTTAGTCGTGTTCTATGTTCCGAAAGGATCTACTTATTATCTATTTTGTTTAAGGACAACAAAGAAGAACGATAATTCGCTGTTTTGAAAATAATGCTCTATACATGTAGTCTGAGGAACAGTTTTGATATAGATGTTAACTTACGTAATGTTTGGTGAAAGGACAGAGCTTTAATTGAAGAAATTATTTACTGTTGCATTCGCTCCACATTCGGGACTGTACTAATTTTTACAGTATAATAAATTCATTTTTTACAGATTTATTCATAGATCGTGAACATGACTACGTGTGAACATGACTACGATAGCCGATTCTTGCTCACATAATTATGTTCGTAATTAATTAATAACTCCACAGCAAGACCACTATAGATATAGGATGATGACAATACGATTGTTATAGGCAGATAAAAAAGTCATAGAAAAGGTAAATCTAATTAGAACATTTAAGCATCCTTTATTAGATAGCATTTAGTCAAGGAAAGGCCTTCCTTCCTTTCTGGATTATATTACTGGAATTTTGTCATACAAAAAAGTGTCATGTTATCACCCTAGATCTAAACATTGTATAAAGAGATATATTTGGAACTTACTTTTCATCTGGGAATATACTCTCTTTGTTTATTCGCTGTTTGCATAACAACTTCTAAGACAAGAAATAAAATTCAACTTTAAATTGTTTTTGTTATGTTTAGAAAATGTGGAAAACATTGACACAAATCATAACCTAATTGTTTAAAAAGATTATACAATAGAGCTATGCAAAATGTAGTCCATAAAACAATAATCACACTGCTTTGTAGGAAAGAAATTATAAATTAAGTAAACCTTTTTCTTTTTTCTACCTATGCAGTTACGATAGATTAAAGAAAAGCAGGAAGGTGAGTGTTTGCTGACGGCAGGTGAAGCTGGTAACCACACTAACACGCCAATCCGTATCTGTTACTACGCTTGGTTTCTTTCTTTGGTTTCCAAGGATTTTCATAGAAAGCTTCTCTAAAAGAAGATAAAAGTTTTAACGAAACCCAAAACTGACTGTTACCACTATAATGCAGTCATTATTCTATTATAATCTTTAAGAAATTATGTACCTCTCTGTTTACTTAAACTACCGGAACTTCGGAATAAATCCACCAGAAGCATGTAGAGAATTCTTTCATTATTTAAGATAGTCGTAGCTTAAAATCAAACAAGTAAAACATATTCATTTGTCATTTGGACATAGCAATAATAGTAAGACATCACAAATATAAAGTGTCATTTCGATGTTTAATATTGGTGTGTTGAATAATCATTAACCAAGACGGCAAAATCAGTCCTCAATGTTCGATGTGGAATCCTACCGCTTGCTTCATTTCATACAACATGTATATTTGTTTCTCACTATACCAGTCTGTGCAAGTTATTAAACTGTCGAACATTTCCTTGATGCCACATTTTGGGGCAAGTCTTAAACAGTTAGATATTTATGCTAGATTTCCAAGTAATTGTGATTTTTCTCTTTTGGTATATAAACGAGGTTCAGGTCAAGTATTTGTTAAAAACATTATTTAATATTTGAAATGGTAACAGTTCAGCGAATGTAGCATGAAATTAGTTTTTTTATATATGTTATTAGTTCTTAGTGCTTCTGCGATACTTTGGTACGGACGCATGTGACGCTATGCTTTTGATGCAGTAGACCAATCAATCTAATGCAACCACTTACATGTGAAAATGTACAATTCCGTACAAAGTGTTTCTCTCGTGTGACACAAGTTGCTTTATTTTAATAAGCTTCACCATAATCAATGCTTACGTGCTTCAAAAAGATAAAATCAATTCCTATCTCATAGGAATTAAGGTTGAAAGGAAACTGCCTGCTGTTAATATAATTTAGAATCTTTTGTGTCTCTTAATAACAGCAGACATTGACAACGGTGATGCCAGAAATAATCTTGTTCATTCAAAGTCTGCTTGTGTTTTCCTTAAATATTTTGTCCAGAAATAGCATTGCTGCTTGACTGCTAAATGAAGGTAAATAGATTTAACATGACAGTTAGAGGGTATTAAAGAAATACCATATAGCAAAAACATGTTTTAACATATTGAAACAATACAATGAGGTTATACGCATGAGAATAATTTCACGATGGCGTAAAACATGGTTCTAAATATTATTTCGATTCTAATATGTCTTTTATGTAAACAAATAGATGAAATATGGAAGCTTTATTTCATGGCGCATGTATGGTTCCAAATATAAAAGGTCGATGTGACAGCAACGCGAAACTGTGCTTTAACATAGTTAAAATACGGGAAATAACACGTCCTGAGGAATAACTAGCGAGTTCGTAGACGTCTAGTTATTTTTCGCGCCTAATAACCTATTTACAGTGTGTGTGAATATAGTGTAACTTCGTTCCATTATATAATTTCGATTCTGAAACGTCTTTTGTATAAAAAAAGCAGCACTCGCCACCAGTAGGCCCCAAATAATACATCAACGTAACGTCAGTTTTCCGTGTTTTTATGAAAATGTGCATGGATTTTTCATATTAGAATATACATTTACATACAATTTAACTGTAAAGCAGTGACAAGCATGGTACCAAGAGCAACAAGGAACATATGCATGTATTATTTGGTACTATTATTATTAATAAAAAAGATTTAAAGTGAGTCGTTCTGGTAAATCACACAATTTTTGTTCTCTCATTGAGCTGAAATGCCGTTATTATTGACTGAAAGACTACCTATGACTATGTGTCGTGTTTTATCACTGGATAAGTGCAGATGAATGTAAGACAAAGTTTATCTTTTTAAACAGTGATGTAGAAAATGGCATTCTCCACTAAATTTCTTTGCGATTGCCTATAAATATGTTGTAACATATTTAAATTCTTTTGTTCTATAGGTAATTATTATACAAAGAAATTTAAGATCTGACACAAAATGTAGGAGTTGAAATAAATAGAAAAAAACGTTATACTTTTTTACAGATGTTTTTTTTTCTGAATTAACTTTTTGCAAGTTTAACGTTATAAGTTTTATATAAGTTTAAATAAATTGTATTTCCTCCAGAAAGAAAATCTGACATTAAAGATATTTCTTCTGGAGCAGTATGCCATTATATCAGCGTTTAATATATAACACTCAAACAACTACAAATATGTTCCATGGTTTTTGCTAGTCCGATTTACTTATCATATTGTAGCGAGCTTTCCTTATACAATTTTGATTGTATCTAGAGATGTTTGTCATGACGATATAATTAGGAATCGTTTACAATATTCATTAATAAATTGATAAATAACGACTCCGGGCAATCAGGAATAAATGGTTCAACAAAAAACAATAACTTAAACGTAGTATAGAATCGTAAAGACGTTATTTTGTAATATGCGAGTAAAACAGCGTTCAGTATCTCAACGTAGACCGTGTTGTAACGCATCAACCCCATCTTCCTTATTTAAAAAAACAGCTAAAATCACCAAACACCATGACCAAATTTAAATTACTGTTAAAAATACTTATTTCTACAATAGTGATATAATGCATAGTAGATAAAGTAAAAGAGCTAAATCAATGACCCAAATGATAATCCTATATACACCTGTATAACACAAGTTAAAAGGGGCAATGAAGTAACTGTATGGTTATATAGTGAAAAGTCATTTCATTGTAATATCAATTTTTGTGGAAACCGAAGAGTTTTTTTCTTCTGTATATATAATGTGTGATATGTTAGAAATAACATTATATTTGAATTTCAGCTTAAATGATGGGTCTGAATATAAGCCTTAAAACTTTTTCTGATATCATACAACATGCACGTATCTTACAAGTTTTTTTTACATTTAGATAAGTTCTTCCCGCTATAATCCAGTTAGAATTGTGGATTAAATATTTATATATGGCTTGATTTACAAGAGTGGCTACATGAAAATTAAATAGGAAGTTTCTGAAAATCTTGAATAACATGCTTCAAAATGATCATTTCAAGACATAAATATTATACTCTGTATTAAATGTTACATATAAGCAACACACGTTTATTTTTTTAATTATTTTCGTACTTTAAAATGTTAGGTACTATCTCTATACATAGGTACTTTTTATTTTTGTTAAAAGCCAACGAATATTGATATTCCACTGAGGCTTTTCTAAATGTGTGTTTTCCATTGCTTCTAATAAAATGAATGTTTAAGTGTACTTATTTGGTGGAATAAGCCAAGTCGTAACGTTATATCCATATTATATATCATAATATGTCTAAATTAATAAAATATCAACAGTGTTGAAATCTGTTTTTTTATTTACATACATTTCCAACCCACCTACCTAAGTTTGTACTAGATATTTGTTTCGTACTGTCGGTGCTTTATTTAATTTTAGAATTTGTTTATGTTCGCACAGACACAGATTAACGTTATGACAACCGGATACGGCTTAATCAATCAATTAAATGGAATGGTGAATCTGTTAGGCATGCGCATTACTTTTCTTATTCTAGTTGTAATTAACCCTTACCCTGCTAAATTTCTATAATGAATTTGTCCATCTGTAAATTTGGAAAGTATCATTAACTGTTAAAAGTGATGCATACAAAAATGGCGAACAGTGCATGTTATGATCAGACTGCACAGATGTGCAGACACATCATGATCTGCACTGTTCGCAAAGTTAGGATCAAACGTGTCCAGCATGATAATGGTTCACATAATTTTCTTTACAGAATTGGTGGATTACAAATCCCAATCATTTGAATGTTTTAGACGTACGTACATCTTATAAAGCTTTAAGTGAAAATGTGTCTGCAGACATTAAACATTAACTAACGAATAAAATCATTTTACATACATTCTCGCAGCTCTTAAACATATGAAATACTGAAAAACAAAATTCAAGAAGGTAGAAAAATTGCAAAATCAGCGATTATTCTTTGACAATTAACAATAAACTGATATCGTTTGTGTTTCACTGGTTTACATATTTTGAATTAAGAACGGTTGTCTTTATTTAATGAAACTATCTTCTTACATGGTGTTGAACATACGATTACAAGAAAATTATAACCCAAGTGTTATATGTTGACGACTGCGTAGAGAGTATTGTTGTTGTTTTTGTTTTATTCACCTCCTCCGTATGAGAACATCTTCAATGGATATTGACTGAACAGTTCACTACTACTGATCAACTTGAATTTTGGAAGGACAAACAGTCAATGTTGTGCAATCAGCCACCTTTAAAGAAAGACCATTGTTCTGATATTGCTAATGGTCATCCTGTAAGAAACCTACATTCAGATAACAGAGCAAGGATACTTTAAAATGCAAGTCACCCGGGTTCAAAGACCAGTTTCTTTGCCTTATTGTTAGGTGACATTAATTTTGTAAAAAGTTTAACTATAATTATGCATATCGAATATTAACAAGAAATTAAAATCAAAGTATAAAACTGAAAATTTAAGCTATTGTTTATGGATGTTTGTTCCAGACGTACATACTGTGTAATAAGTACGGAATGGACATAGCCGTGACTACATTAAGATGACGGAGCCTTGTACCTTTAAGGAGTTGCAGAGTGAGTTACAAACGTAATACATAAGCGACATATCAATGGCATATTAACAACACGATACACAACATACAACAATGACTTATATGCAATATATATACCAATAAAGGTAACACAATAAAGTGGGTTTAAAAAATTAGCATAAATTAACTTTATATGCATGAACAAAGCAGTATCCGGAACTTCGGTTGGAATAAAAGGTATATACCCCCTATCATATGAAATAAATGTGGCAAATAACAATGCCTACAATATAATAAATCAATATTTAAAATAAAATAACAAATAGAATTATTACACACGAAAAAGGTAACTAGAGTCAGATGTTTTAAGGATCAGAATGTTGTAACTCCATAATGATCAATATGGTCAAATTTTTATTATTCCATATTTTTTCATGAAATAAAAAGTCAAATAGGGGAGGACTCCTATAACTAATCATTTAAAATTAAAAACCATCTTCGCTGAACTTCCATGGCAATCTTTTCGACTCTTATGCGCATGCACAAAAACTACGTCACAGGATCGGGGGCAAATGATATGACAAAAGAGAAATACCCATAGGTATCCAACATATATAAATTTCCTACGATAACTTTCGTCAAGAAAAAATGTTCCCAAAGATGACAATTTGTCATACAGTGGTCATTGGTAGCTTAAATGACTGAAAACTGAATTAAAATATTAATCTACTTCAAAGTTCATTCCCTATTCCCTACATTTTTCACTTGACTTTAGTGTCTGTGTCCCAAGACTACCATTTTAAAATGATATACATGGAAAGATGATGGTGTCTAGTTAATTGGAATTCTTTCCTTATCTTGTCATTTAATCTTATCTGTCAAAAACGACGTCAGTTTTATCATGTAAGCATCAGACAGTCACATCATAACTTGATACCAATGATTATAGCCAATAACTATACTAGCCTTTAACATTTTAGCTGTTATTAAATCCGTGCTGCGACCAGCAGTCTCTTAGATATGCTAGCATTAGATGTAATTGGATGATCGTGTGTTGACATTAAAGGTGTTTTGTTCATACAGATTCAAACTCCAGCATAACAAGTAAACAATAGAGTATGTCATGCTTTCATTACAATTTACCATGAGCTATCGCGAGGGATTCACACATGAGACTAACAGGAGCTCTAGTACTAAGCCTCTGTGTAAGATCAGTGTCGTAAGGTAAGACTATCATATTACAGCACATATATAAATGTTTAAGTTGTTGTTCTGGGATCACAATGGAGTCCACTTAGTTTGTTATTTTAATTAGTGTTCAACTAACTTGTGATAGGTCGTGTGCGGGATGCTGCACAATGTATTGCCTAAGGTTAGAAAAATCAAACTGTGTCTTCTTTGATTTTGTTTAGTCGTGTTCCATGCTCCCAATAGATCTATTTAATATTTTGTTTTAGGACAACAAAATAGTACAAGTATTCCCTGTTTTGAAATTGATTCTCTCTTCAAGAATTCTGAAAAACAATTTTGATTTAACTGTAAACTAACGTCATATGTGATCGAAGTACAGATATCTTATTTAAGGAAATTTTATTTTGTGATTCGCACCTCATTCAGGACTGTACTACATTTTACATATAAAGTACATTTTTACGGATTTCATTTATAGACGTACTACTATAATTCGTGAATATTGACTACAATAGCCGATTCTTGCTCACGTGATTCTGTTCGTACTTAATTGCACCGCAGCAAGATCACTATAGATATAGGATGACAAAAGGATGACTATTGGCAGAGAGAATAATCAAAGAAAGGGTACATCAAATTAGAAAATGGATTGAAGATAATTTAAGCCTCATTTATTACATATAATTTAGTCTGGGACATTAAGATATTTCTCCTTTCTGAATTTTATTATTGGTATTTTATTATGCATAAAATTGGCAAGTTATCAGCCCAGATCTATACATTGTATATAGAGTACTTTTAATGTTGGGAAATTACTTATATTGTTGACATACCCCCTTTGTTTATTCGCCGTTTGCATGAAAACTAGTAGAGAAATAAAATTTAACTTTGTGGAGAACAAATCGTAAACTACTTGTTTAAAGAGTATACACTAAAGCTATGCAAAATGTAGTCCATAAGTACAATATTCATACTGCTTCGTATTGTTTCGCTCGGCAATACCATTTCTATTTTCTACCTATGCAATTACTACAGATTAAGGAAAAGCGGGAAAATGGTGTTTGTTGACGGCAGGCGTTTTCTTAATTACAGCTGGTAACCGCACTAATTGGCATCGCTGTTATTATGCTTGTTCTAAAGGATCTTCATATAGAATTAATGTTCAAGAAGAAAACATATTAATGAAGTCTAAAACTGACTGCTTAACACTATAATGCAGCCATGATTTTATAATAGTCTTAAGCAAAATTTCCACCACACTATCTAGTTAAACGGTCGGAAGTTCGGAATACAGCCACAAGAGGCATCCGGACAGTTCTTCTAGTATTTAATCTGAGTCAAAGTAGTTTGTTTCTGTCATAAGTATGATAATTTATAAACAAACATGACTCGTACAATACATTTCCAGTCGGGTGTTTTCATGCCAAACGAGTATTCCGATAGATGAAGGTAATGTCTATCTCCTCTCTATATTGTATTGCGCAATGACTTGCCTAAAGCAATATCAGAAAATCTGCAATTATTTCCTACTTTGCTGGACATTGAGGTATGAATATGACAGGAATAATTTGAATTTATGGCTTCAGTAATGACGGACATATTTCCTTGGTGGTTTCATGTGTCAATTCACCATAACGTTTTCGACCTGAAATTATGGCATTTATTATCATCATATTGCTTGTTCGAAGCAAACGAATAAAGGTACATCAGCCTGACCAAACGTGCAGTAAATGTCAAATCCTATACTAGTATTTTTTTCTGCAAGTAAATCAATATTTTTATATATTTTATCTATATTTTCAAAGGCAATGTTTTTCATTAAGTAGCTTAATGTAACTGTACCAAATGCTTAGTTACGCTTTACACCATTTATGACAAAGGATCAAACAAGAAAAAGTAGAAGGCAATTTCTTAGTATATAGGAATGGTTAATGTAGCAGGCTTCGAATCATTTGTCCCTTGTAGCTAAGGGTGTAAACTTCTTTTGTGTGAGAAAACCCGGAATGTTAATGGGTCTCCTAGGGTGTTGATGTATTTGTATATAACCTCTGAGGTCTTTATCTCAATGGCAAGTTGTTAGGAGGCCATAAAAGCTGGTCTCTCAAAACATAAGATTTTTAATCAAAGACCTTTTTACATGAAGCAAAACATTATGGTTTCGTCCTGATTTATGACACTTGACATATATAATATATTACATTTTAATGATGAAATACAGTTTTTAAATATATTTCAATATGACATTGCCATCCTTTTTCTAAAGGCATCAATAAACTACACGGACATTTTGAACGATATCTATTTCACACATTCTTATATATAAGCCTATAAAACAGCTACTGCTCGAAGAACAAGTAAAGTTGTCATGGCACAATGTGTTTTTGTGTGATTGATTTACTGACATTTATTTCACACTTATCTCAAAATTCGGCTATCTTGTCTCGAAGACATTTTCAAGTGCGGTACCGAAAACACGTGCGCAA
Source organism: Mercenaria mercenaria (assembly GCF_021730395.1). NCBI lineage: Eukaryota > Metazoa > Mollusca > Bivalvia > Venerida > Veneridae > Mercenaria > Mercenaria mercenaria. The sequence continues at coordinate 111,548,062 of NC_069361.1, read as the reverse complement.
AGTATCATTTTAACTCAAATTTTGGTTATCTCGAAATAATACATTCGATGTCTTCGAATTCGAGATACAGAGTTTCAACAGTATATATGTATATATGCCACATGTTAGAGGAAAATCTTAAGCATTTGGATATTTATGCTAGATTTCTAGGTTATTGTGACTTTCCTCCTTTGGTATGTTAAGAGGCAATATAAACGAGCCTTAGATCAAATAAGTGTTATATTTGAAATGGTAACTACAGTTCAGCGAAAGGAGCATGAAATCTGTTTTGTTGTATAGTTTACTAGTATTAGTTCTTATATTTTAGCGGTACCTTGTAAGAGAGGCACGTGACGCTATGCTATATTGTAATATTTTAGACTGACACTCGGGTATTCAATAGACGTGCAATCAACTTACATGTGAAAATGTACAATATCATACAAAATGTTCCTCCCGTGTGACAAGTTGCTATTTTTATGCCCCCGAAGGGAGGCATATAGTTTTTGAACCGTCAGTCTGTCTGTCTGTCCGCAATTTTCGTGTCCGGTCCATATCTTTGTCATCGATGGATGGATTTTCAAATAACTTGGCATGAATGTGTACCACAGTTAGACGACATGTCGCGCGCAAGACCTAGGTCCGTAGCTCAAAGGCCAATGTCACACTTAGACGTTAAAGGTCATTTTTCATGATACTGCATTCGTGTCCGGTCCATATCTTTGTCATCGATTGATGGATTTTCAAATAACTTGGCATGAATGTGTACCACAGTAAGACGACGTGTCGCGCGCAAGACCCAGGTCCGTAGCTCAAAAGTCAAGGTCACACTTAGACGTTAAAGGTCATTTTTCATGATAGTGCATTCTCGTCTGGTCCATATCTTTGTCATCCATGGATGGATTTTCAAATAACTTGGCATGAATGTGTACCACAGTAAGACGACGTGTCGCGCGCAAGACCCAGGTCCGTAGCTCAAAGGTCAATGCCACACTTAGACGTTAAAGGTCATATTTCATGATAGTGCATTGATGGGCGTGTCCGGTCCATATCTTTGTCATTCATGCATGGATTTTAAAATTATTGGGCATGAATGTGTACAACAGTAAGACGACGTGTCGCGCGCAAGACCCAGGTCCGTAGGTCAAAAGTCCTAAACTCTAACATCGGCTATAACTATTCATTCAAAGTGCCATCGGGGGCATGTGTCATCCTATGGAGACAGCTCTTGTTTTAATAAGCTTCATCATAATCAATGCTGCTTCAAAAAGATAAAATCAATTCCTATCTCATAGTAGGAACTAAGGTTGAAAGGAAACTGCCTGCTGTTAATATAATTTAGAAACTTGTGTGTCTCTTAATAACGACAAACATTGACAACGGTGATGCCAGAAATAATCGTGTTCATTCAAAGTCTGCATGTGTTTTCCTAAAATTTTTTTTTCAGAAATAGCATTTATGTCTGACTGCTAAAAGAAGGCAAATAGACTTAACATGACAGTAAGAGAGTATTAAAGAAATAATATATAGCAGAACCATGTTTTAACATATTGAAACATGAACTTATACACCCGAGAATAATTTCACGATGGCATAAAACATGCTTCTGCTAAATACTATTTCGTTTCTAATATGCCTTTTATGTAAACATGTAGATGAAATATGGAAGCTCTATTTCATGGCGCATGTGCGGTGCCAAATATAGTAGGTCGACGTGACGTCAATGCATAACTGTGTTTTAAAAATATTAAAATACGGGAAGTAACACGTCCTCGGAATAAATGGCCTCTAGTGAGTTATTTTTCGCGTAGTAACCTATACAGTCTTATATGTGAATAAAGTGTACATGTAGCTCCATTCCGTTATAGCATTTCGGTTCTGAAATGTCTTTTGTATAAAACAGTAGATCAAATATAGCAACATTCTTTTTCAGTGCCTGTATGGCGCTATATATTACCTCGACATGAAATCAGATTTCCGTATTTTAACGGAAATGTGCATGGAATTTTCATATTAGAATATATGAAAAGCATAGACAAGAATGTGCCAAGAGCAACAAAAACACTTGGATGTATGCATGTATTATTTGCTATTATTATCATTCATATAAAAGATGTAAAATGAGTCCGTTCTAGTAAATCATACCTCTTCATTATTTAACTGAGATAAAGGGTCCGTCACTATTGACAGGAAGACTACCTATGATTATGTGTCGTGTTTTATCACTGGGTAAGTGCAGATGAATGTGAGACAAAGTTTGCCTTTTTAAACAGTGTTGTAGAAAATGGCATTTTGTACAACATGTCTTTTTGATTGTCCACAAATATGTTGCAATATATTTAGAATTCATTTGTTTTGTTTAACATTTAATTATTGTTAAAAGAATATTGAAAGACCTGACTCAAAATGTTGGTGTTAAAATAAATCAAAGACGTTATACAGTTCTGTTTTTCTTTTCTTCTTTTCCTTTTTTCAGAATTTATTGTATAGAATCAAGTGTATTTCCTCCAGTAAGAAAATCTGACATTAAAAATATTTCTGCAGCAGCAGTATGCCAACGTATAAGCATTTAATAGATATGACTAAAAAACTATACGTATCTTCCATGTTCGTGCTATTCCGATTTACTTTTCGATCGTGTTGTAACAAACTTACATTGTATCACTGGAATTAAATGCAAGTACATACATATAATGTTATTTATGTTTGTGCAAATTCTAGATGTTCAGTGAGAGATGTTTTGGCATGATGATAGACGAAGGATTCGTTTATAGATATTTATTAGTAATAAGTTGGTAACTAACGACTCCGGGCAGTCGGGAATAAGCAGTTCAACCAAAGGAAATATTGATTTCATCATTCTAACAATAATCTAAAACAAACGAAGCATAGAATCGTAAAGACGTTGTTATTTAGTAATGTGCAAGTCAAGCGGCATTCAGTTTCAAAACGCAGACCGCGTTGTATTTCGTTCTGCTTATACCAGAGTTTTTATACGCCCGAAAGGACGTATTATGTTATACCCCCGGTGTCCGTCTGTCCGTCCGTCTGTTAGTAATTTCGTGTCCGCTCTGTAGCTCTTGAACCCCTTGAAGGATTTCGAAGAAACTTGACACAAATGTTAACCGCATCAAGACGACGTGCAGAGCGCACGTTTCGGATGGCTTGCTTCAAGGTCAAGGTCACACTCGAGGGTCAAAGGTAATATGAGTTTGTTTCGTGTCAGCTCTGTAATTCTTGAACTGCTTGAAGAATTTCAAAGAAACTTGGACAAATGTATACCACATCGAGACGACGTGCAGAGTGCGTGTTTCAGATGGCTTGCTTCAAGGTCAAGGTCCATCTTAGGGGTCAAAGGTCATATGACTTTGTTTCGTGTGTATATTTCTCTGCATTGCGGTGTTCTTGTTTTTATTTGGCAGATCCCTTTTTTTGTTCACTTACAATATATTTTTTTGAATTACTTCCCTTTTATGTTACTATAAATAGCTTATTTTGTACTTTTTTATTATTGGCCGTAGGGAAAAACCGAAACCACTTTTCTGTTGTACAACATGGATGGTACCTTAATTTTTCGGCGAACGCCGTCTAAATTCGTACCTATGCCATGTGACTTCAGTTTGCAAATCAAACTACTTGATAACGCATTATAGATAATTTATCAAAATGGAAGATTTATGCAACACTCTGCCTTATTGGACGAGAGGGTCCATTTCTTTCACTCTGTTGATTGTGCTACGCTGAGTGAAATGTAGACAAAGCGTTTATCCTAAACGACGCTGTTCACAGTTTTAAAGCTAACTTTGGCTCAGTATATTTAGCAAGAATATTGATATATCTCAAAATGATAAGTAAGTTTAATAAATATGATAAAAACCTGTTCAAATACCAACATATATCAAATTAAAGAAAGAGCTGAATACGGTCTGCGTATCACATGAATAAGGGTGTGATAAGAGTCTTTTATGTAGAGAAGTGCTTTTTAAAAGATTTTCCTTTTTACAATTGTCGTCTGTATATGAAAAGGTTTCTTGCTTTTGTGACTTATTCAGATTGCATATTAAAATGAGTACGTGTTTGCTTTGATATATTTGTTATAAATTATTTAACTGATTTATTATATATGAATATTTTTCTTTAGTATGGTATGCAAATATTGAACTCAGTTGAAATCTGTTTTATTATATATATGCTATATAATGACTGAATCTCATTACACTGAAATGAAGGTACGCTGCATACAGTTTATCTACAGTACAATCGCGATCCTACGAAAAGCCAAGGGACCGGCCGTTTTTTTTCGTAATATCGCATTTTCGTTCGAGCGCAGCATAGGAAATTTCGCTACACAGCACCTTGATATCTACACGTTGTGACCCATGATATTTAAACATGTTATTTTCGTATCGGAGTACATATACATGTATTCCAATTTTATATGTAGATCTGGGTCTACTACAAATCTTATTCGAACCCGAAATGTAAAACGGGTTTTTGTTTTCCTTCACTTTTTATTCACTGTATATAAAATATGTACTGGGTACATTATTGCACGAGAACAAAAATAGCAATTGCCTATTCCGATTCAGCTACCTTTAACTGAATTGTTCGGAATAATAAAACGACTATTTACAGATGATCAGGACTTAAATATTTTTTATCTGTTTTATTGAAGTGATTGTTTTAGACGTATAGATATCGAAACAAGTGTGACTGATATGCCATCCGATCCGATAGTATCCGAGAAGAAAAAATAACCAGCGTATGTGTTTCGAATTTAATTACAAAGTTTTCACACTTTAATAACTGTTTACGCCCAGCTAACTGATCGTGACACTTTACACTCTAAAGCATTTTCACGCCGTTATGGAAGGTGTGAAAACTTAGACAATACAGGTATTCGTAAAATCGCAACTAAAACAAGTTCAAAACAGGCTTTAAGGGCATAAAGATACATTCGTAGTAGCGCATTTTTCGTAAAATTGCGTTTTCGTAAAATCGCAACTTTGTAACATAGAAATAAGAAGGAAAGCAGCCGGGACCACAACACCTTTTCGTAGTACACCGGTATTTCGTTAAATTGCGATTCGTAGCCCCGCGAATGCACTGTATGTAATATGACTACGGTCAAACTTTGCTTATGAAACAGAAATATTGAAATAATTACAATTGTATGTTTTGCTTGACCTTCACTTTTTTATAGGTGTGACGTCATTGTCCAAAGATTCGTGAATAGCGAATATGCATTTGTTAAAGCGGGATCAGTTTGCCTATTTTAGAAATAAATAAAAATAATAAATAAAAAAAATTTTTTTTTTTGATTTTTTCTCATGTATTCTAATCAAACTTGTAGCATCTTTATTAGGCCCGCAGCCACCTTTGTTCAGCTGGGACATTAAACCCCTTTTAGGGGCTGCTAGAACTAAAACTAGAAATGCCTTTATACAGCGTCTCATGAACAGCTTGGTGGATCTTTGTCATACTTGGTCTGGAGCATCATTATAAGGTCCTCTTCCAAATTTATTTATATAGGAACTTGGGCCCTATTAGGGACCACTATAGCTAGAAGTAGATATGCCTTTCTTCGCATTAACCACTAAAATGTAATGGATTTTTATCAAACTCGATGTGTAACAATATCGTAAGGTCTCCTGCTATTTTGTTACAAATGGGGATAGGGACCAATTTAGCTAAAAATATAAACACGTTTAATGACCTTTTCTCATGAACCGCTTCATGAATCTTCATCAAACTACTGCTGTAATTATTCGTCTAAGGATAAACGAAACAAAATTGCAACCCTACGAAACCTTCGTGAAAAAATAAAAGAGAACCATTTAAATTGTTAAAGTGCGGTGTTTAGTTTGCAATTTGAAAACTGTTAGATGAAAGATGAATGTTAGATGAAAAATTCATAAACTTCTTTCCATATTACAATTCGCCGACCATCATTTTTAAAGATATTTCTTGTTTAGGTGTATTTTGACATATCTGTACCTGGTAAGGATTTTTTGTGGACTTAGAATTTTTTTGTGGACATAGAATTATTCTTTTGAATTATTCTTTTGAATCTCTTCCCTTTGTTGTTCCGTCCTTTGGGGTTCAACAGTCAAGTTATTTAAATTTTGCTCCCATTCTCTGATATAACCCTTTGAAGTATATTGCCCCGCTTGGCTTAGCTCTTGTTAACACCTTTCCTCCACCCAAATTAAATAAAGACAGCATTGATCACGTTTTGCCATAGAAAATAGATTTGGCAATAGTCTTTGTTTTCGTGATTAGATCAATATCATAAACCAATAAACGACATGCATACTTACAATAAAACACACAGCTGCGACATTTAGCCATTCGTATCATGTAGCGGAATATCTGTTCGTTCTTCAAGGATATTCGTGGTAATGATACATACAAACACTTGAATGCTTGCTGTTTTCTATCAACGAAAGAAAACATTTACTTCGTGATACATACAAACACTTGAATGCTTGCTGTTTTCTATCAACGAAAGAAAACATTTACTTCGTGATACATACAAAAACTTGAATGTTTGCTGTTTTCTGTCGACGAAAGAAAACATTTACTTCATGATACATACAAAACTTGAATGTTTGCCGTTTTCTACAGACGAAAGAAAACATTTACTTCGTGATACATACAAAAACTTGAATGTTTGCTGTTTTCTGTCGACGAAAAAAAAAACATTTACTTCATGATATATACAAAACTTGAATGTTTGCCGTTTTCTACAGACGAAAGAAAACATTTACTTCGTGATACATACAAAAACTTGAACGTTTGCTGTTTTCTGTCGACGAAAGAAAACATTTACTTCATGATACATACAAAACTTGAATGTTTGCCGTTTTCTACAGACGAAAGAAAACATTTACTTCATGATACATACAAACTCTTGAATGCATGCTGTTTTCTATCGGCGAAAGAAAACATTTACTTCATGATACAAACACTTTTCTATCGACGTAAGAAAACATTTTCTTCATGATACATACAAACACTTTTCTATCGACGTAAGAAAACATTTTCTTCATGATACATACAGAGACTTTTCTATCGACGTAAGAAAACATTTACTTCATGATACATTCAGACACTTTTCTATCGACTTAAGAAAACATTTACTTCTTGATAGATACAAACACATTTCTATCGACGTAAGAAAACATTTACTTCATGAGTTTATTCGACTAAAATTATATGACAAGTAATGTCTGAACAGTCCAATAGTAAGTATAACATTAGTTAAATAAAATAATGACCCTCTTACATAATACAAGTTTTAGTCGTTGTTATGTATAGTGTACAATAGTTATATATTAGAAGCAGTTTTCAAATATGAAAAACTGGAGAACAAATTTGTTTTAAAAGGAAGCAACAACATCTTTTGCAATTAAAGCAATAAGTAAGTAAGTAAGTAAGTAAATTGTTTATTATTGTGACATGTGCATAAACAATTTCATCATAACACATAATTATATATACAACATGATAGCACCCGGCCCAATGGACCTATAAGTCACCAAATCAAATAATCAGTATGTACAAAAAGCCATATCAAAACATGAAACATAATAATCATGGTTTAAGTAAGTACGGAATGAAAGGATTCTGGTTCATGTGAAAATCTAGTGGATGGACTACGATTCAATAAAATAAACATAGATAGGATAAATATATACATCAATTGTATAGCATATACAACATTGATGTCTTTCTTGTTTACGTAATTATATCAGCTCTAGCGATCAGTGTTATGAATATATGTGGTTCCTTCTGCAAAGATATGCCTTAACAATATATTTGGACACTTTTCGTGGAAATTTTACAATCAAGCTCATTCGTTAAGTTAGCGAGAGAATTGTCTGTCAGTAAATTTTCAAATAGTTCATGTCTAATAGAATTATATAAGCTGCACTCTAATAAGAAATGTGTCTCTGTTTCAATGGACCCGGATTCACAAAGTGTACAAAGTCTGTTTTCTACTGGTTCACCAATATATCGACCTGTTTCTACGCGTAGAGGTAAAATACCAGTCCTGAATTGTATTGTGCTAACAGCGATCTTTCGTTTTTTCTCAGGTTTAGACATAAATACTCCTCAGTCTTAAATTCTGATTTAAAAAGTTTATATGTCCTCAACTTTGAAACGTTCTGTACATCTTGTGCCCAAATGTTTGAATAATAATTACTAATCAGTGATCGAGCAAATGGGAGATTAACCGACGTTAAGTTGTCAAAATTAGTATTTAATCCCAATGTGTACATAACGGTTTTAAGATCACTAGACCAGTTATTGCAGCACTTTCTATAATCCATTTCAAACACTTTGTACGTAAGTCTTTCATTGTCCATTAAAACCAAACGATTCCAAAGGCGTAGAGCAGACGACCATCGGCGATACCGACTTGGTAACCATCCCGTGTCTCCTACCATTGCAAGCACGGGTGTAAATCTATGGACGCCCATAAAGTACCTCATTGCGCAGTTTTGAATATTATCTATCTGCTGGAAATGTTTATAACCCCAAACAGAAGCACAATAGTCAAGTATTGGTGTAACGCATGAATTGTAAAGTTTTTCAAAAGACTTAAATCCAAACTCTTTGTAATTATGGATTTTGTTAATAATGCTGCCGACAGCACGTCCGGCACCTTTTGCTAAAGCATCACAGTTGACTGAAAAATCGTTCTTTTCATGGAAAATTACACCTAAATACTTATATGTCTGAACAACCTCTAACTCGTTGTCTCCGATGGTGAATTTAAAGTTCGTTCTCTGTGACCGCCCTTTTCTAAAGTGCATACACTTCGATTTATTTGTATTTATCAGAACTCGCCATTTCCTGCACCAGTCGTGAATTGTATTCAACATTGTCTGTAATTTCTCTTCGGTGTCAGAAACAAGTACAATGTCATCAGCATACATAAGTAGCGAAATTTTAATACCATCCATTGGTATACCGAGGTCAAGGTCATTTATTTCTTTTGCAAGGTCATTTGCGAAGATGGAAAAGAGCGTAGGCGACAATGTGCAGCCTTGCTTCAAGCCGGTGACACAATCGAACCAGTTAGTCATTTTCTGATTTATTCTGACACATGAGGTAGAGCTGGTGTAAATATTTTTTATGGAATTGTACATTTTCCCGTCTATATTATGCATAAGTAACTTTTATAAAAGCATATCTCTGTCAATATAATCAAAACAGCGCTTTAGGTCGATGTACGCTGCAAAGACCGATTTATTATTACGCACAATACTGTTTAGTGTAAACACATGGTCCTCACATGATCTATTGGTTCGAAACCCATTTTGCTCATCTGCCAAAATATTGCCATCATCTAAGAATGTAGTTAACCGCTTGTTGAGAAATGCACTATAAAGTTTACTAATGCAACATAGAAGGCTAATTCCACGGTAATGCATTGGTACTCGTGTGTCCGATTCAGGATCCTTAAGGATTGGACATACTATCGCTTTTCTCCAAACAGATGGTATAAGGCTATAATCAAAAACAAGTTGAAACAATTGCTGCAAAACAGTGATTATTATGGGATACTTAAGTACGTCGTGTGGGATGTTATCAAAGCCACAGGCAGATCCTGATTTCGCTTTATGAACGATATTCACGCATTCTTCAACTGTGATATTCGCATTAAGTTCCTGGTTTGACTCATAGAGCGGGTCGGCAATGTTCATTTCTAGTAAATGTTTATGTAACTTTGCACGATTGTAATGATCTTCATCAAAGTCCGTATCATCCTGGGAATTGTATAAATTCTGAAAATCCAATCTCCAGCGTTCGAACACAACGTGTTCGTCACGTATGATTGACCCTTGACTATCCACTATTTCAATGGGGATTTCTTTATGTTTTCTGGGTCCAAGGTTCTTAATTTTACGCCAGAATTCATTCGGGTCATTCGTTGACATATCTTCGATTTCAGTAGCTTTTAATTGTCTGTAAATGCGCTCACTTTTCCTAAGTATCTTATCAAAATTACTTCTGGCTAAAATATATTCCCTTCTCAAACGTGTCCTGTTTTGCTTATTGTCGCAATTTAAATATCTATTTTCTTTATCTCGCATTATGTTCCAAAGTGTGTTTAAATTGTCATCCCAGTATGGTTTACGTACTCTGAAACGCCGAGAGGTACCACGCGAAGAGCCAAACTTGGGAATTTTCTCATTCATTTCATGTCTGATTGTATCGCATAATTTTTCGTAAACTAAGTCTACATCATTTTGTGTTTCTCTTGTTCTTTCAATTTGAGTAATCACATTTATAAAAGCTAATCTACTTGTTTCGCAGTTCATGAAATCTACAGGTATGCGCCTTAGGTTAAATCTCGCTACGTTGGGGGTCTCGGTAGGTATTGACTCTTGATCGTATAAACAATTGTTATAGTCCGTTTCAAATTCAAAAACTAGGACACTATGGTCAGGTATACGGGATCTATCTCCTAATAATCCGTGTAAATCGTTATTGTCAATTATCGACTGGGTCGGTATTATTTTGAAGTTTTTGCAGCAGTTGAATACATCATGGGGTACACAAATATAATCAACGACCGCTGTCCCTTTTCTGGACACTGACGTGAAATTGTTTTGATCTGGGTCGAATCTACCATTTAGGACGCAAAATTTAGCTTCATTTAAAAACTCAATGAACTCATGACCGTGCTGGTTTATACTATTATCTATTACAGTTCTCTGCGGAATGGAATCACACCCTTGCAATATGTCTGAGAGTGATCCTATTCTTGAATTGAAGTCGCCACAAATGAAGAGTTTATCACAGTCACAGTGTGTATATATATTGGTCAGTAAATGTGCAAAGAATGACTGCGCATCTCTACCACGGGACGAATTTTCTGGTGGCAAATAACACGAGAATATTAGTATATCTCTTCCAGTTATCTTATGAGTTAGTTCTATAGCAATAATTCCATCAAACGATCTATCAGCTATCGCAATATTGTAGTATTCGCATAACCATTTTCTCACAAGTATGCCGACCCCACCAGATGGTTTGGGGGCATTTCTGTGGATATCCGCTCTATTATGACCGAACCACATATATCCATCTACTTCTAAGTCTTTTTGTATTGGTAAATGAGTTTCTGTTACCGAGATCACGTCGGCTTCAAGGGAATTTACAATATTTACACGGAGATCATGATTTTCAGTCGTCCAGCCACAAACATTTATATGTGCAATTCGAATTGGCCTTATGGACCGGGACTCCTCCTAGTTACCCGGGTTTTGTTCCTGCTCCTGGCGCACACGTATACGTCCACTGGCGTCTACTCGGAGATTGTTCCTCTGATTTTGAGGTAGGTGTCGCAGAATAGCTCTAGCATTGAGCTCTATTAAGCGTTCTGCATGCGACTTACTGCTCTTTATGTATACTCCTTTATAGAGTTCGTTGTTCTTAAGGGTCATTTTGTTTCTCAGAACAAGTATCTTCTCTTGGGTATTCTGGAAGCTAATCTTTATAAGCGGCGGCCTTCCGTCAAAACGTGTTCTTAATCTTGTTGCACCAGTGACCTTTACACGTGTCGAGACATTATCACCTAAAGCACTGATTATCCCATTTATTTTCTCCAAGAGATTCTCGTTGTTCTGTATCGGTAAACCGCTTACTGTAATGCACAAATCTGGATCATTCAAGAAGTCTTGTCTTGTCCGCTGGCTAGGTGCTCCGTTTGGCGCAGCTGCGCCATCTGTCATTTGCTGATCTCGCTGTTCTAAGTTTTCCAGCCGTGCTTGAACTGACTGCATTGTTTCCATCACTTGATCGATACGGTTCGATTCACGACTGATGCTCGTTGAAATTTCATCCTGCAATGATCTTATTCGAGTGTCTATTTTATCTATCATTTCCTTTCTAATGTCATCTAGTTTCTTTTCAAACATTCTGTTCATAGAATCCTGACTCTTCTTAATGTCACAAACAGTGTTTAGAACAGAGTTCACCGTTTGACATAATTTATCAATTTTATCTTCTGAGTGGTCGCTGGAATCCATATTTTGGTTTTGCTTCAATGAGTGTTCGCTTTGAGCCATATTACGTTTTTTCTTGAATGTATTGTCTCTCTCAAAAACAGAAGTGTCCTCTTCTGTGTGACTTTCATACAAGATCGAGTTTGCTTCACTGATAATGTCGCTTACATATAACGTGTCTGCATTATTAGGTTCAGGACTACTTAAGCGCACTTGCTTTGTCGACAATTCACTTTCAGATTCACTGCTCTTTTTGCGCTTTTTTCTGTCTTTATTTTTGCATTTATGTTTGTGTTTTGCCATAGGCTACAGACCCGATTAAGGTCAATTACCGTCAATTACAGTCACCTTTGTATGCCTTGATCATGAAGTCCGTTAGTCCGTTAGTTCCATTAGTTGTAGGTGAGCACTTTTTAAAATTCAGTCATGCGTGACGAATTCCCTGGTTGGGTATGGTGGGAGATTTGAAAATCTTGATAGTCATACCCCACCCGCATAAACAATGCATAAACAATGCATAAACAATGCTCAAAGTCAAAGAAACACAGTTACAGTCAAATAAATGCGTATACCATGTGTGTCTTATGTACTCCAATAGACTTTGCACTAGTTTTTAATCCATTTCAGTAATTAGAAACTATTAAATTCCATCATTTTTCACTGCACTCAATGTTTACTTATTTAAACCATGCGCATGCGCAAACCTAGCAATATGCATGCCGTCAGCAATCTCGCATTACATGAATATACCATAAAGATATACATTCACGTCTCTGAACGATTTTAATCGATGTTGTTCTTTGAAATAAACCTTTGATGAGCCTAAATATATCTTAATTTAGATTAATCAGTTGTAACTTTAAAACGCACGTGCTTTATTTAGATGTGATCTGAGGAATAATGACGTGATTACTGTTACCTGTTACTTTTTTTAACATCAAGGTGGGCAGCAATGGTTTATCATGTCGGTATTAATTCTAGTTTATCTGACTGATAAGTAAAAGATTGAAATCGTCTTACCGACTTATTAAGCCATTTCGGTCGTTTGGCTTATTCGAATAAGCCCAAGAAATGTCATGTACTTTTTGCGGTACTTGACAACGTTAGAGTACATTCTTATATTAACATGCTATGATAGTGTTTTAACATCGGTGATTTAATAGTTACGTCAATCAATGGAATTAGATCCCAACGAACAAGAAAAGTTCCCATTCTTTTATCTTGGTAAGTGGAAATTCCGCGAATTCATATCCCCACGACATAGCCGTCTTCATCAAAACCACGCTGTTTTATACCCACGAACTTTACTGATTTCCAAGTATACAAGATAGGTGTCATAGAAAGTAATTTACGACTGAACATTTGAATTAAATGATGTACGGCTGGATAATAACTATTTCTCAGTATACAACACGCCGCTGGAAGCTGGCATGAATTGACCTTTTAAACTCCATTCGGAATCCTTATGGTGTACCGTCGCTAAAAGCAAATCTTACAATGGTAAAACGAAAGAAATATATCATTAATGAGCAAGCTCTATTATATTATTTTCAGATGCCAATCTCCGTTTTCATTCATTTACCATGAGATTTAATACAGAAATATTCAGGCACGACATTTCCAACAGAACGTTGTAATTAAATCGACCATAAATTCTTCGGATAGTAGAAATTAATGCACATATTCTCTCTGTATTACATTGCTTAATTACTTGCCTTGAAGAATATCAGAACTTCTATAATTATTTTATCCTATTTTGCTGCGAGACGAAATCGAAATAATATGAACTGATTGCCTTGGTGATAACGGACAACTTTTTTTCAGTACTTATTTGAATAGCAGACAAGATTGCCCGTATGTGAATTAGCATTTGTGCAAAAGAGGCTTAACGTACATTCACGTACGTAAGTTTTCTCACAAAGCATAGTTACATATCTTTATAAATGGTATTTCTATTATCATAATAATATTAAAGTTAAATGACAATCTATCTTAACTATTACTTACCTGAAGAAGTAACTTTGATCCACGGTATACACTTTTACTTTCTAACTAGTATTCATATTACATTATGACCTACACATTTACAAAATTGACATTCATTGATCTACCATATATGCCAATGCCAATATAATAATTCCTAATAGCACCATTGTATCCAAAAGGCTACAGTTTCATTATATAGATAGTATTTAGTTGTTTTCGCCAACTGTAATGTTTTACCAAACTCTGAACAGAACTGCATTTAGTTTCAGGTTCTGTACTTAAAATGTATGTATAAATCACGGAAGTTTACGAATGGGTAGGAACCTAGCATCATGCAAAGAATCAAAGCAACAACAAAGCTTAAGACATCGAGAAATCATTGAAAATCTCACGGAACTTGACAAAAGAAAATCTGGCAAATGCATAATGTTTAATTTCTAGAGCAACATGAGAGAGATGCATGATGTATAGTGAACAACATCTGTTTGTTTTCGCTCACTAATTTGTCCTCCTTCCCTGTATTGTTCTAGCTGCTACAAGCGAGAGAAAATGTTTAACATCCCTTGTTTCTTTCAAGTGCCATAATTATTCCTTCTAGCAAATAAAAAGAACTCTAAAGGAATTTAGATTTCGCGCCATACATTATTTTTACGTGCTCAAGAACGTCGACAATGACACGGACACGTCTACCGACCCACCACGTATCGCGGAACTATTTGGTGTGCTCTTTCTCTTAAATACTCTTATTTCCAAAATGAATACTGTTTGGACATTTCTTCTTTACATTTTAATTGCTTTAATAAAGATTTGACTTGATAAACAAATTTCATTTGGCAAATATTATTTTGAGAAAAAAATTAGCTTAACTGCGCTTGACTATATGTCGTTTTTAAATTTTACGCAAGTCCATAAACATTGTAAACACTAAACATTTGCCATTTAAATCATTTTACTTTATACATTAAAAACATATAAAGATCCGTACAGTGCAAAGTAATTGAATTGTGTTGGAATCAGAATATTGCTTTTTCTGTCAATTATTTGACGTTTTATTACATTGCCCTCACGACTCCAATAAACTGCACGCAACATCAACCATCATTCTTGGAATTTCGTTTCTGGGACAATAACATTGTATTTCTGACATTTATTTCCTTCTATATGGCAGTAATAAAGCGCCCAAGGCATCATATGTCTGCATATGCAGTTACAAGTTCATGCTGATTTTTTAAGAAATTGCGACGTTTCTCCTTTTGTTAATTGGAGAAAATAAAACTAATTTCCGGTCGAGCGTGCGTCAGCAATCTAACGAGTACTATAATATTACATATGTTTATTTTCGTGTGGGAAGATGGTATAATTGGTTCCATTAATTAAGCGGAAGAATAATGAAATAAGTTTTGTTAAAATGTGGTTTCTCTTGTGAGGTCATTCCGCAGTAACATGTACTTCTGAGAGGTTGTACTGTTTATTATGGTGTAATTGATGTTGACTTGAAAGACTATCACGTCAATAGCTCGCGAAACGAAATGTAACTTCTTTGTTTGCAGTCTCGAAAACAATACCATACCTGTCGGTCGTAATATACCTTGTATCCGGGGTCTGATAGAAAACAAACTTTTTAATCCCTTAAGCTGAAATATTATTTGCTAGCATGTTTCTATAAAATCAGGACATGTTTAACCTTTAGAAAAAAGTGTGTACTATATAATAAAAAATGGATATTTATTAGCATTCCTTATGCTTATGCTAATGTTCACTCTGACAAAACAGTTTAGACCTAATGTGATTTTTGTCATTTAAGCAAAAATGCACAAACGCGTCGCTTTAACATTTTGAACAGAAAAAAATACATTTAAGGTAAAAGTGTTTTGTATAGATACTTTCAATACTGTTTTAGACAAAATTGCCTTATGTGCGAAGGCGGCTAGACGTGTATTAACGTACAAATGTGATATACTTTGAGTTTACTTTATAAATAAATAATCTTTACAATTTCGTTTAACGGCATTTTCATTTATTATAATTTTCTTTAATTAAGACAAATAATACTGAACTGCAATAGCTTTGGTAACTTTTCATATAGAGTTGAAGCAGTTTGTCTTCCTGTGTATATGTATATAAAATGTAATAAAAGTACTAAGTGACTAATGAAATGAAAGTTAACAAACTATTAGATCAACTAAACTACTACTTATGAAATACACTGTCTAAAACCACTGTATCATACTGTTTTCACATTTTGTTTACCTGTACAAACGTTCTGAGTTTCAAACGTTGGCGTCCACTTTGATGCTTGATGAATGTATTTGGCTCTGAGAGATGTCATAAACCTACCAATGGGCATGATATCGATCGTATGGTGGCATAAAACTGCCACCATTTAGCTATTAGTTTTCATGAAAACGTTCGCGAAAATGAAGGAAGTTTTTCACGTTAATAATGGAGGATTTTATGAAAACAGAAACATATCATGAAGACTGGTTAAATATCTTAAAACGAAATTATGCTGGTTAGTGCTCTGAACTGACACCACTTAAAGAAAGATTTATTGAAATTTTCGCGAAAATAATAGTGGTTTTCATGAAGCCAGATAAATGTTCATGTAAGCAAAATTATGTTTGCTCGATTAGCTCAGTTGGAAGTGCACCTAACTTGCAAGAAGCAGGGGTCGTGGGTTCGAGTCCTACACTGGGCAGATGTTTTCTCCTAACAATACAATATAGGCATCGGGGTAAATTAAAAAGTGCGGGCTACAGTGGCAAGAGCATGCGGTATTTGCAGGGGCAATACTCTGTTGGAAACTGAACTGTTGATGCCTCGCTCTGTGATTTCACTGTAAAGGAAGGCTTAGTGGTAAGGTTATGAAGAGCATGCGGTTTGCAGGGCTATACTCTGTCGGAAGCTCAACAGTTGGTGCCCCGCTCCCGATTCCACTATAAGGTTAAGCCTTCAAAGTTAAAGTGAGGAGGAGTGCAGTGATTCGAGGCTTCTGAGTAATCAGAAGCCCTGTAAGCTCAGTTGGTAGAGCACCTGACTTGCAAGCAGGGGGTCGTGGGTTTGAGTCCTATACTAGGCATATGTTTTTTTCCTAAAAATACAACTAAAATTTTAGTTGGAGCTGGGACTTGAACTCACGACCACTTGTTTCGTAGTCAGACAGTGTTACCACTGGACCGCTCTCTTATGAATATCTGTTACTAACTAGCAAATATTCATGTTAAGATATTTATCTTGCATTCATGAACATTTTATCTGATTTCACGATATTTTTTAGTTTTCACGAAAGTTTTCAAGAAAACTAATAGCTAAGTGGTGGCAGTTTTATGCTACCATACGATCGCTTAAAACAGGTTATCAAATGTATTTCCAATGCATAAACAGAAAAAAGTCCCAGTCACTCCCAAACTTTTTTATATTTGATACACAATATAAAGTTTATGTTCGTTAATAAATATGTTATTTTGTGCTTAATATGTAGGTGATGTACTTAGTGAGAACGAACAAGATTAGAGCGAATCTTGATGATAATGAAGAATAATAATGATGAATGTATGCAAGATACGAATTATGCACATATAAAAACGGATAGAAAGGTACAACATTTATATAGACAAAAAAAAATTAAAGTGGTCAGGTCTATCTTCGTCTTTATTTGTGATGCACTGATGGATTAGGTTTGGAGGTATTGAGTTACAAAAAGGTTTTAGTAGATTAAACGAACCACTTCTGCTTTAGTTATATATATTTTCCGTATAAATGTTTTCCCCTTCACCACCTCTAACTATTTTATACAGAAAACAAATTCAAAGGACTAGTGCTGTAGACAATATAAGACAAAAGGCTCACTATGATGTTTGGCTTTCAGTAAAAATTGAAATACTTTTGTTATTGTAATCTGCTTGTTTACTAGAAAACACTAATAAAAAGGTAGAATTATTTATTGCAAATTAAAATAAAACAAAACAATTAAAATTGAGCTGAATTTTATATTTATACTATGTCATTCTTCCAGCTCTTTATGAGCGTTTATTATACTATATGTTGTGTTTATATGACCTTCTCTCTTGCTTTTATATTGTGCTGTTTGTTCTACTACAAGAGTAAGGAATTGTTTGCAGAAGCTGACATCTTGACTGGTGTGTACTTTCCCCTAATGTCCGTAATTAAAACGCTATCAGATTTATCTGGAAGACTTCAAATAGATGTGATGATTGGAATCAGAGCAATTAATCATAAAGGTTTTTATTGATCAGAATTAAGTTCATTAGTTTTTAACCTGCTGGCTTTGATGCTATTGGCGACACTCTTAAGATTGATATAAGAAGTCGTCTCTTTTATTTGATGGCATTTAATGCGGTAAAGCCATACCTTGAGAGAAAGTGTAGATAGTTATACAAAATGCTTTGAAGTAGTGACATAAAGTGACATTTTAACCGAGTTTAAGCGTAAAACTGCAATTTCAATTTACAGACAAAACGGTAGCGTAAGGTTTTTGCATGTAAATATCAAAAGGAAAAGTGTTGATATAATAATAATAAAGTAATATTTGCAATGAATATCCCTGACGGGTCCGCTCATGAGACTAAAGGGAGCTTTAATACCGAGCGTCTCCGTAAGACCAGTGCGGTAAGGTAAGTATATTTTATTTGTTTGTATCGTGTTTTAAACGAAACGAAAGCACTATATTATCTTTTTAATCAAAAGTAGATGAAAACAAGTGATTTAGGGAATAATTTCAACAGCAAATGTTTTACTTATCAATTTGTTAGTCAGTTCTGTACTTTGGTTAGATTTTATGCAATACGATTTTCACGAAATAAAAGAAATCATCTTCACTGACGCGGACGCATATGGACCACGTGTTATGGAACTATGGAATACTTGTCTCCTTTTATAATACTCGTTATGTCAAAAGGAATACTTTAAATATATATTCGTTATATTACATAATGCCGTCCAAAATTCTGAAGACTAGTAGGAAGTATTTGCAAATTTATTAATGTATTTCTCAGTTGTTTCCAGCGGTATAGAGGGCATTGAACATATCTAAATAAATTTGGTATTCTTAGGAAACACAAACTTTATACGGCGAATATAATTTTGTACAAAAAAAGAACAGAACACCAGATTGTGTCATTGTGCTCTTTTGTTATTTCTAACTTTAACCCTAGTCCAACTGTATTTAGGCAAACACTACATATTTGTTATAAAATTCTTTAATATTGAAATCATTCTACCACACGGACATTTTATGTTCGCACAACACAAATTAATTTCACGCACCATGAAATTCGTCTCTTAAAACCAGTGACATCGCCTTTCTGACATTTATTTGACACTGTATTATATTTCTCGCACGTCGCCAGTAATCGACAATGTCTGTGTAGAATTCCTTTTCCATTTCCCGTAACTTGCATCATATAATATCATTGCTTGTAAATAATTTTACCATTTGGCTTTGGTTAATCTTAACAGTCGGTTGTAACCAGTTGGTTGATTGGGCTGGTTTTCTTTGAATTTGCGACATTTAACTTTTTTTCTAAATTGACAAAAAATAATACTAATTTCCAGTCGAGGACGTGTCAGAAATCGAACGAACAACTATGTAACTGTTGTATTAGAATTTATTAATGTTTGAAGGAAGGTGATAGATTATGTAATTCTTATGAATTAAGTGAAAATCTGTAAATACATAAAGTTTCTTCATTCAAAGATTGTTGATCTTGTAGGGTTTATTTTTAGCAACAATTGTTTCTAAGAGGTGTCACTATATAGTACCATGTACAAATATTTCAACCTTCGAATTTCAAGTTGATTTAAAGATTATCACGTAAATACATTTAGCCCTTATTGTGCTGGACACAATTAATTCTACCTTTGCGACCAGTGCAAATCATTATTAGCCTGTACATCCGTGTAGTCTGATCATGATCTGCACTGTTCGCAATTCAGTTAGTATCTTTTTTTGTCTGCACCCCTTTTAATGGTGCTGTCCAAATTAAAAGACAATTTCGTTATAGAAACTTAGCAGAGTAATGATTAAGGAATGGCGGATACAGCGAAACATATAAATTCGTAATATAACGATTTGTTCATCTTAAACCTTCTTAAATACTATTTTCTATTTGTTCGTGTAACTATGCTTTTGTTACTGGTAAATCCTTCAAACTGAAATGTAGTTTAATATAAGACTTTTCCTCTAAAACCCCTAGCCTATTTGCAAAATGTGTACAGGTTGTAACCCTGCCTTTAGGAAATCTAGTTGCACTATACATGCGTATTGGGAAGCAATTGTTTGCTTCTACAAGTCCACTGTAACAGAAATGTACATGCTAATAGGGGATGAAAATCCCCGAGACGGTAACGTCCGTATATAGTTATTCGTCTTTGTTGTCTGCATATACTGAGGCACTTTTTTCGATGTTTTCCGGTTCCGGTTTATGTACACGCCGCAGACTGGTTGTCTGCATGAACATCCGAGCACCCCGAATCAGTCACAGAAATTCGTAAACCGCGTCAACATGCTTCTTTTTTCGTAATGAAAACTGTACATGCAACTGAAAAACACTTTTAAAACAGCAAGGAAGTGTAAAGGTCGTCAAGTTTCTGCGAGGAGTGCAAACAAACAAAAAAAAAATCCTAAAGCCAGTGCGAGAACGCGGTGAATGACGTCACCGTCACGGCTTCCCATAAATTTTACAAAGTATGATATTCGCTGTAAGAGGTATGATGACACTAAATGTAAACTTAAGAGCGTGGTTTCACTTTCTTTTGAGTGTTAAATATTTCTTTGTAAGTTGATATATAAAAGATAAATCCCCATGCTAGGCGGTGCCTTAATTCATATTAGTTTGTACAGCATAATAATTTTAGAACAATGTGTTTTATATTGACTGCTCACATGCTTCATACAGAAGTTGTTTTCTAACGAGCTCGTACAATACATTCCCTACTTATTTCATACCAAATTCTCCTAATTCATAGGAAAAGCTCCTTTTAATTACTTGAAATAATTATTTCACTCGGCAACGTCAATTTCATTCTGTTATTAGTCCAGTTGTTTGAACTCAAAGCTTGATTAAGATGAAGGGAAACAACACTGTTTACAAGACGACAATGCAAAGTTAGGGACGACAGTACTTGTTTTTAAATCGTTTAAAATATATTTCCTCTAAGTCTGATTGCGATCCTTCATGGTCATGTACAAACAGAATTTTACAATTTTCTCGCCTGCTGACGAGAGGTTGAAGAGAGGAAATCACGATTGCAGATTGTAATCATATGAATAAGTCACAGACAAATAACTCTGTAAATACACATAAAACCTATACTATTGAAGTAGATCCTTTGAAAGCAAATACCCCTTGTATTTTGTTTTATATTGGTATCTTTAGTTACTAAAATAGACGTATCATCACCTTTTGAAACCATTGATATGTGAATCTGTAAAAAATTATATGAGAAATTGTTGTATTTAATATGCTCCACTATAACCACATTCTTCAAGACGACTTAATGAGTTCCCTGTACTTGCAAGGACTGAAAGAAAAACCGCCTGAAGTTTATTTGAATTCAAACCTTTCGTATTTCTTTATAATGACGTCTCTGAGAGAAATAATCATTTTCGCTCAGAGACGATAGGTGTTTTACTGAAATTTGTTTTCTCCCCAGAAATAATATTGTTCTCTGACAGCTAATGGAAGGTAAATGAGATTGAAAAACGACAAATAGAGATTATTATACATTCACCGATTTTCCACCAAAGCGACCGCCGCGGCAACCGGTTCAGAATCCCCACGGCTATAGGCAATCTATTGTCGAATCAATTTGTGCAACATAAGCATGTTTCAAGACAAATGCTTATGCATTTGGATATAACCAATTTATAAAACTATGTTTCGGAAAACTTGCTTTTAATATATTACTAACTATCAGCATCAGTAAGTAACAAACAAACGGTTAACGAGGTCGTTTTAAAAACAAATATGGATTCCAACTTGATATATACATACACTGCACAAAATTGGTTAGACAGAAACCGAGCTAGCCATTTTTGTTCAGATTAGTGATGCTTGAAGTTTCTGACGGAAATCAAAATGAAATCAGCTTACAGATTTTACATGGAACCGGAGGAATGACTTATGACTAATATTTCGAGCCCTGTATTAATTGTCTACTTTATATTGATAAAAATATATATTACAGCACATGTCGCCACATGTAACAGCATGTGTTAACGCAATGCCGTATACTATTAGACATTCAATGAACGAAACTCTGTAGGCAAATATCTGAGCCAAATATTGTTATCTGTTACCATGTTATGCAGAAAGATTATTTAAACCTGTTAGTTTGGTACTGCTGTCACCAAACTGACGTCTATTTCTCATATACCATACAGATTGACTTGTTTTAGCTATTCTTATTGAGTTAGCCTGTGCTTTAAAGGCACAGACTTGATGTCACTTTATAAAATCTGAAAGTTTAGGGATACAACTTACATGTTTATTAAAAAAGTCTGTATGCTAAATGAACTTAAGCGTGCAATTGTCAGCCTGAATTTATTCATTCACGTATTTAGGTCCCTCATTGACGCTCTTCGTCATGGAGCTTATGCAGTTTGAACTTAACATATTGCCTGCTAAATTTCTAAAATGGACAGGTCCATCTTTCAGTTTGGGCAATTTGGGCAATATCATTTATTATTCAAATGGGTGTTCACTGAAAATTTGCTAACTGAATAGCGATCGCAAACCGTCAGCAGGCTAAATGTTAAAAGTATCAATACAAATGAGTACTAACATTCTTTGTTCTTCTTTTCTGTTTCTTAATTGGTCGACCAATTAAGTGACAGGTGTTGTGATTTTTGATTTATAACGCTGGCATCAGTGTAATGTTCTTCCACCTTGACATAATGTTGCATAAATATTTCTTTACTTTAAATTATTCCCAAGTTATCAGGAAAAGACAAATTTTTAATTTCTGACCGTATGTATTTTCTTATTATAGCAGTCTCTGAATACTGTAATGCCAAAAATAGTCTTGTTTGTGCAAATTCTGCAGCTCTTGTTTTCCTTAAATACATTTTTTCCCAGAAATAACATTGGTGTTTGTCTGCTACATGGGGTAAATGAGACTAAGAGTGACAATTTGACATCATTATACATTAATACACTGTCTACCAGTGTCCATCGTGGTAACCAGTGATGACATCCCCGGGATATAAACACTCTGAGTTATAGAACTAAATGAAAATATATTGTTTAATCAAATTGTGCAACCTCAGAACATTTCAGGACAGGTATTTTGTCTATTAAAGAAGTAAAACAGGAGGCTAAGCAGCAGGTAAAGCCACATCTCCCCAGAAAGTTCGATCATAAAATAGGCTTGAATACATAAACTAGTGATAGTGATATTGTGATTGGCCATTGGTGTAACGATTATGAACGAGTGTGTATGTGTGTGTGTGTGTGTGTGTGTGTGTGTGTATGTGTGTGTGTGTGTGTTCGGGTTTAACGTCTTTTTCAACAATTTTTCAATCATATAAACGACTGTGTCTACTTGTAGCAGTGAGCACAATGCCCAACTTTAGTGCTGCCTCTCTGGAATGTCACGCCGCAGACACGTGGCATGATACCCCGCCCAGTCACATTATACTGAAACCGGGCTGACCAGTCCTAGCATTATCCTCTTAATGCTGAGCGCCAAGCGAGGAAGCTACTAGTACCATTTTTTACCTCTTTGGAATGACGCGGTCGGGGATCGAACCCACGACCTCCCGCACTCGAGGCGGACGCTCTACCACTAGGTACCGAGGCGGTTCGATTATGAACGAAAACCTGGATTCCAATACCCTAAAATGTCAAGAGAGAAACGAAGTCCGCTATTGTATAAGCATCTGATTGAAAACGGTTTGCTTTTCTTTATTAGTAGTGTGAAAGTCAGAATTTTAAAAGCAATGTCCAGTCATGGATGTTATATTGGATAATTTACGTCTTCCAGAATTCGAAATATTGTGTTCGGATCAATTTTAGTCGCAGGCAATATAGTGTATTAATATCAAAAGTTATGGACGAGCAGGATCTTTGCACACAAACAAACGTTATATTAAAAAAAAAAAAAAAGAAAAAAAAACGTCATTTCCCGCTTACTTTTATTTAGAATCATATTTTAGATAAAAAAAAGACTCGCAAAAGACACTTTCAGTTGAATGTTATAATTAGATCGACTTTAAGCCTACAGATAGTTGAAATTAATCTGTCTGTACTGCATTGCGTAATGACTTGCCGTGAGCAATAACAGGGCTCTGCAATTATTTTTTGACTGCTTTTGTTGCAAGATGAGATCAAAGTAATGCGAATTTCTTGTCTCTGTGATAAGGAACATCTTTGTTCTGCGATACTTAAAATATTGAAATAGTGATCCGACATCATGAGTATATGCATTTACGAAAAAGGGTAAATATATTTTTAAAGATATGCTTATGAAAGAAAAGATTTAATTATTGTTCTTTCTTGTCATCATTTTGTAAACTTATGGTTTAGTCGCGACTTTGCATAAAGCAAATTTGACGCTGTATCGAAATGGAAACAGGAGACTTGTCTGCACAATTTCCATGAGATTTTCAGATGGGTTCGTTTAGACAATGAGTTTTAGTACAGAGCCTGCATGCAATACCAGTGCCCTTATTATTCCTTTACGTTTGTTTCACTTTCTGTACCCTTTTCACATGTCACAAAAAAGCATCGTGTATATAACCTTGGACCTCATGGCTTTCCGACATTTCTCTTTAGGTGCAGTTTGTGTCAAAAGTCAAATGGAAATGGATTTCTGATCGATTACGTATATTGCAGAAAAACAGATGATATAAAGTATGTCTGCAAGAACACATTAATCGTATTTTTTGTATATATTTTTTAGGGAAAAATGAAAAATACATAACAATGATAAACATCACATCAAAAGTCAACATTGGACCAATGTCGTTTTCAATATTGGCCAGATATCGAGCTACGACCGGTTGTGCAAATTTTACAGCATATACGATATCCTTTTAGATGTTTAAAACAGAGTCAGGAACGTGTAACTATTATTATCCAGCAACAAAAGGAACACAAATACCGATAAAGTTTTATAAAATTTATTATTTAAGAAAATGCCATATATTTAATGCATGCATGTCAGTCAGTCCCGAATATATTAACTGACGTCATTAACAATGTAATACAACTACCATAATAACACTGATGCTGATGTACTTGCAACTGATTCATTTTGTTTTACGAAAGGTTCTGTGCAATCTACACTAACGGAGATGTATAGTATGCATAACAATATTGAAAGCGTACTTGAGGTTATTGTCAATAAGTTTGTTTCATGATGCATATGATTTATTAATAAACTTATTTTATGTTTTATTTTACTACTTTTATTTTACTACTCCGAAATATTTCCTGCTTTTATGCGTACAGAGATTTTTTTCTGAAACAGATCACCAGACTGGAAAATTACTTGCATCTGCCCATTTAGACATTTAAGGTGATTACAAATACTTTAGAAGCATTTGCAGTATGTGTTGGCTATTTATTAAACAAAACTTAGTGCTTCGCTGGTCGTCTGCAAACGTTGGCCTCGCATTTTATCTCTTCGGATCAAGAGTGACAGATCAACTGATTCGTGAAAGTTTAGATAATGTAGTCAAATGATATGACTAGTTCTCTGAAGAAGAATTATGTTGAATAATTATACTTGTACCTTAAATGCCATTCTTTAAGCATCACGTTTCCAAAGTAAACTTTTGAATTCCTTTTAGAATATTTATTTAAAAGAAAGTATTTCCGCATCACCTGGAATTATGCAGTATGTTTCTATGTTTCTTTATAACGATAGAATTACACTATAGCATGCTCCAAACAAATTAGTGAAAATGATAGGCATACATTTTATTTCTACAGGAGGAATTTAATTTTTGAATCTAGTAAATTAATTTTAAGGGATCAATATTTGGAATAAAATGTGTTATAGTCTGATGTCAGATAGCATCCATTCGCTTAGTCCCTTGTTTGATCTCGAACGTGTACATTAAAATGGCATTACGCCACTCGCCGAATTGTTTTCATTAAGCAAGGTGGTCTACATATGTGTTGAATTATTGTGTAAATATTCCAATTTATTCAATGTCACCGAAGTTTATTCCAAGTTTAGTGTTGTAATCGATCACTCATTATACGGTATTGTAATGCAGACATTGGATAATAAGTCATTATTATTGGCTGGCCACCCGCCCGGGAAATCAATCTTATATTGGTCAGTTAGAGTTTTTAAATCTGTATATAGATCTCTGGTTTCCCTCATTTAGCGTAACATTTATGTATATGGCCGTTTGATGACAAAACATGAGTAACAAATAAGGTCAAAATTGAAATAACAAAATATTCATGAAGAATATTCTTTTACCTTCTATGTATCTTAACTGCTTCAGTAGTTCAAATGTGAACAAGTAAGTCATAGAACGCGTTTAGAGGCGTTACGTCAAGCAGTTCGACGTCGTCATCCATAAGATGTGCATTTCATATTATGTGAGATTTTATGTATATCAATAACTTGACATCATACATTTGAATATTTAGAGACAGTCTGAAAACTGAAACATTTTACTGAAAAAAAAAACCAACAACAAAACTTAACCGTATATTGTTGGTTTCATTGCTGACAGAAGTTTATATACCTCTCTTCTCATGATGCATGGCTGTTTCGGAATTTCGGTTGTCATGACAACACAAATAACATTTATCTATTAAATTGCGTGGACGTTGTTTTGTTTAAATTACAACTTACTAGTTTCTAGTTTCTGCATGAACGGAAGAAAATCGATGATTTTTCAAGATTTTAAACTATTTATTACCCAATAATCAATTTATGTCACTAATGGAATATTATTAAGATTCCCAAAAGACATTTCCAGTCGATCATTCTAATTAAATCGCCCATAAACCTTCCGATAGTTGAAATATAAGTCAATACTCTCTCTAAATTGCATTGCGTAATGACTTGCCTTGAGCAATACCAAAAGCTCTGCAAATATTGTTTCCTGCTTTTGTTGCGAGATGGTATCTGAATAATATGACTTTTTCTCTATGATGCTTTTAAGGTAGTAGATGTGTAATAGAGTACCTCCTTTTTGAAGAGTATTCAATTCCTACCATAAACCCACATTTACTGCAATTCTCAGGGGGGCGTAGGTTCAAGCCCTACTGGGACCAAATTTTTTTCCCCCTTATTTTCGATTTTTTCTAGTAAGTTTTTACTTCTTTCAAGACTTATGATAGATTTATTGTACAAAAATGAAAAAAAAAAACATTTGCTAAGCGATTTCTTGCTGTTCAAAGTGAATTTACTACTTAAACAGAAGGGGTAGAGTTACACATCTGTAAAAATATTGAGTTACATGTGGTAAAAGTTCTCTGTTTTGCTTCCATTCTTTAGATTACATATTATGGAAGAAATTTAGGTAGGTTTTACATCTGTCCCAAGGTAATTTTTGAATGAAGTAAGCAAAATTCAAAACAGAAACAAGGATTCGACCTTATTTTTTCAACGTTGAAATAAGAATTCTGTATCATTAAATCCGTTTACTTGAGGAACACTATATAAAATGATATCCACATTTTTATTTTGTGTTTAATAATTGTTTAACAATAGTTTGATGATTCTTTTATTAAAATTAATGGTAAAATGAGTTCTCTGCAAACATTTTATATAGCGGCAATCACTTTGAAATTTTTCTCTACTTGAGCTAGAGGAGATACCACAAGTTATACAAAATTTAGATAAAACGGCATGGTAAAAGTTGTTTAAAATTTGCAATACAGTGCAAAACACGGTCATCTTTAAGAATATACCAAGCAAATGCCATTTTGTAAACATTGCTATTACACCTCTACTACCTTAATGTAACGTTCGACAGAGAGTATTTTACGTATTTGAATAACCAGATGTACGAAAGCGATTAGCTGTGTCATTTCCTACGGCGTGGGACACTTTTGTTTGTTTGCTTTGGGTTTTAATGCCGTTTTCCAACAGTATTTCAGTTATGTAACGGCGGGTAGTTAACCTGACCAATTAACTTGACCGTGCTTCTGGATTCTGTACCAGTACCGTATGCCTGTGAAGTTCATCTTATTTAATACAAAAACAGTTTTTCACGGTGGCTTATATGCATTATTGATAGACACTGTGCGTGTAAATGGTGTATTTAGCTAGTATATGCAGTGTTTGGAGAGCCTTGGAATAATTCTGTACTCCTACAGTTGCGCAATATCACACCTGCATGACTAGTGCATTTGTCTCAATAGAAATCGAATGATCTGCAAGTGTTTGCTGTCTTACAAATTAGAAAATAACAAAATTTAACATCTTAAGAGAAAAACTAAGTTACCACAGAAACACATAGCAGTATAAAAGTTGAAAATGTAATATCCGAATTCAGTCAATTTTCTTTTATTTTTGATATACCATGATGAATAATGTATACAAAAGAATCCCAGGTTTCATGTCTTACAGGAACCAGAGTCAGTTCACATGGCTTGCAGATCAAGAATTGATTAAACTTGCTTTTTAATGTTACGTAGGAAATAAAACACAGCACGTATCGCAACATGCCATAACACGTAAAAACGTCAGTAGTATGTACTTGTAATTACAGACAAATATGATCTACATTGTTGAACGTTTCAGGCAATACATGTTCTTACAAAATTCTCATAATACTGAGGCTGATGCTACTGGTATCATCACAATACATGTTTCGAGTTAATAGGTTGCTTAGAATTCAAGTGACGTAATCAGTTATATATGTAGTGGCTACATTTTAACATTGGGTGTTTTTGGCGGAAGTCAAAACAGTTGTATATAGTACATCATGCACGTAAAAAGGAAGGAAGTGAAACTCGTTTATGCAAAGCAAAAAGTCACCAACGTCTGGAAACTTGGTTATGATTGCATCTCAGATTTACTAATATTTTTGATATAAAGGAAATGTGATCAGTACAGCGTTAATTCTAATCAAATATCTTTTTACAAATACAGACTATTCTTATTATATATTAGGTTTAAGAATTTTAATACAAATATTTGTTCTGATGGAAGGAGGCACTCTCACTCGTCCAGTTCTCATAACAGGTAGCAGTGTGTCGTATATCTACTTGCACATTACACAAGAAGATTATCTAATTTCATAACTTCCAGAAACTGTAAACAATATTTGACCGAGGGGTCACCATGATATATAACTTACAGTAAAAACACTGCATATTGTAATCTGAGCGTCATATCTGTTTAAAACCACGTTTTTCCATATTGACGTTTAAATTTCATATCAGGTGCGTGACGGCATCTGTGACGTCAGTTTGATGTATACCGTCGCGTTTAAAAGTTCTTTAACGACGATATTTTCAATTTCACTCAGGCTTAATAACAAATTTGAATCATTTAGTTTCTATAAATAATTTTAAATGCAGATGCATATGTAATAAAAAAATTATTATATTTGTATCGAGTATATACATGAGTTCGGCAGCGGAAATATTGCGCGACTTTAGGATACCGGTTTCGTTTGCAGGTGTCTCATAATATTTGACCTGATGATATAACTACAACTGTTTTGTGGCTATTGTTGGAAAAGTGTCGACAATCTGCTGGTGATGTCTGCTTAAACCAAAAAAAAAAAAAAAAAAAAAAAAAAATCCAAACATAACACTCGACATTTTCCGTCACTAAACTCTTGTCCAATTGATCACGTAGATATCGAGTGAAGGCTTATTCACTTGATTGTTTGAATGAGAGCAATTAATTATAACCCTTTTATTGATCAGAATAGAGTTCATTAGACTTTTATCTACTGGGAGATGGTATTACCGTAATAAAATCAGTACTTTGGTTTGCGACAGGTAGAATCAGTCTTTGAACCTCTAGCATTTTAGTACAATAGTAACACTTTATTTGGAGTGATAATTTAAAGTATTTCGAATTTCATTCAATCAAACATTTCATGCTAGACTTCAGAGATTTTAACTTACAGAATAATCAAGGTATCGGACGAAACTAATGTGGATACTTATCTAAATATTTGGAATATCCTACATTTCAGATGAAAATTTACGGAAAATTGGACTTAAAAATTAAAATTAAGTTACTAAATTTGGATAGAGAACTTGATTAACTCAAAGAGCAGAATATATGATAGTTTAAAGAAACAGAAGCGAGAGACTTGACGCCTGAAGTTATTTCTGATAGGGTTGGTAAAGTTACCATGAGCTTTCCCGATGGAATCCCACACGTGACCAAAAGGAGTTTAAGTACTGAACCTCTGTGTAAAATCAGTGTCGTAAGGTAAAAATCATTAAGATATTCTTTGTAAGTTTTGATATTGTGAAGCGGTTGTTCTGGATGTATATGAAATATGTCTTATTGTTTTCAGATGTAATGTTTGATTAGTTCTGTACAGAGAAAACGTAAATGCTTTTGAGCGTTAAGTGCTTTATACTCTAAACCAACTGTAAACAACAGTCGTCAGCCTGGCAAAATAAATGTGAGGATTATGTTAACGTTATTTTACAAAATTCATATTTTGTTAGTTCGATTCTTCTTTAAGCGGTATGGTCACATTTAATCACTGCTACCTTTTCGTCAGTTTGAGAAATGCATGAGGACTGTATAAACACCCTTTTTTCAAATTTCATATTTTATCACTTCCATTGCTTTTTAGCGGCTTTTAATCACAGAGAATCATCTGTACGTAATACAGTGTGATATTTCAACACTTGTTTGATTAAAGCATAAGTCCTGGCTGTACTGTTTCCTGCCCTTATTGTACCAAACAACCATTTGCATTATTTTCCGTGTATTTTATTCCACACTTAATATCATTTTTCCCGTGGCACCGTAGTAAACGGCACAAGGTATTATATGATATGAATTTGTTACATTGGACCACATTCTATATCGTTTCGATTCTGACATTTTAGTGTGAAAATGTGTTTTGTCTGCTGGTTTTCCGAGGTGTTCAGAACATCTATTACTTTCAGTGTCTGAAAAATATGGGGAAAACGCGAACTCGTATCGGCATGGCGCCTGGCAATACATCCGATCTAACTTTCATTTAAATTAGCAACGCAAACTCCACAAACTCCCATTGAACTGATTTTGTGTTAAATATCAGCCAGACTTCAGGTTGCCTCTGTTTACTTAAAAGATATTAAATGTTGGAACACATTTGATAACGACTAGATGTCGTAATAACAGTTATATCCACATAATACCAATATTATTCCAATATACCTCTGTTTTCTGACTAAAAATGTATTTTAAATACTTACTGTGCACAGACGTGATAACGAATGACAAACTTTGACTTAAAGCAGAAAAAGGCAGAAATAAACCACTTTTTAGCCGGAATATTTATTCTTGACGGCATCATCAGCGAATTTTATCTATCAAATCAACTTAAGCTGTTCTGCCTAGAACTGATTCAATATAAATTTGGCTTAAGTATCTTTAA
Source organism: Mercenaria mercenaria (assembly GCF_021730395.1). Classification (NCBI taxonomy): domain Eukaryota; kingdom Metazoa; phylum Mollusca; class Bivalvia; order Venerida; family Veneridae; genus Mercenaria; species Mercenaria mercenaria. Next base: position 111,516,514 of record NC_069361.1, on the reverse strand, counting down.
TATAATAATCTGTCAATGGTTTTAGATCCAGATAGGAATATCCGGGTCGAGGGTAACCGTTTTTAGCGGTAACGAGGCTCTGTCCAGTGACAGATTGTTTTTCTTGCATACCGTATTTTAAAAATAATAAAAGAAATACTTTCTTTGTTGCACTCTTTCTTATAGTAGCGTATATACACAAAGCACGTGAAATTAACGTCCGTAAGCAGAAGTGACGTCAATACGTTACAGTGACGCATGATAAAAAGTTCCACTTGAGTTTTATCGCTTGAAGCGTACCGTTATGTTTTTACCACAGACTTACGTTTTTTTGGAATCGAGATATATACTATAAGTAACGGAGGTAAACTATCAACTATTTCGTATTTTACATAAACAATATACAATCAGCACATGAATCGTTAGTTGTCATTATCAGCACGAGTCATCTGGCACGGGGGATGCCAGATGGGTGTTGCCGGCATGGGTAAAGAAAAACGGAATAATAATATCTGACATGTGTTTATGATTCGGATAAAAATATCCGTCCCGAGGGCTCATGCGCATTGGCCGGTAACGAGGCTTGCCGACTTACCGCCCATGCGCAGGTGGCCGAGGGATGGATATTTCTATCAGATTCGTAAATACATGACTGATATTTTTTCTTGCATATCGTATACATATAAGCTCTTTTTTCTGGCAGATTATTTGTCTTGCATACATTGATTAAAAAAAATAAAATAAATAAAGCAAATAGAAATGCACTCTTTCTTATGTATACAAAGCGCGGTAAAATAACGTCAATAAACAGAAGTGACGTCATGATGTTTCATTGACGCACAATAAAAAGTTCCACTTCGTTTGTAGCTTAACGTTATGTTCTTACAGTGAAATATCGAGAAATATACTATAAGGAACGGTGAGAAACTATCAAGTTACCCGATTTTTTCGTATTTTATATAAACAATATATAATCAGTGCATGAGTCGCTAGTTGTCATTAACAGCACGACAGTCATCTGGCATAGGGTGCCTCTGTCCTCTATGATTTGCTAAATAAACACTATATAGGTGCAACTGACTTATTTATAAAATTTACATTACGTTCCTTTGGCTACTTCTACACTCTTGGCTGTTGTCAAACTCTGCAGTATTTTCCTTCAATGAAAGAAACCTACACTGTTGCCATTGGTAATTATATCCTCATCAGCAGACGACAACAGTGCTTGTTTCCGTCCATAAACGACTAGAGCTAATCACATATCGACACTTGGGGAAAAGGTAAGATTTTATAGCTGTTGGAAGTATATTTTCCATATTCCGTCAGCCAACATTGGTCTTCTCTTCAGTCTGCGTTAATGAACAACAGGTAGTAAGGTTATTTATGATTAAGATCAGAAAATGTGTCAAAGCTTACGTAATACTTTGATGGAATAAACAAGTTACTTTACGAAGGTAAATAAATAATAGCTTTTTTATAATTTATATTAATATGTGTTGCAAATTGGTGCATAATTTTAAATACCAATTTCGATGTAAACGTTTTGAATTCATTTTTAAGGATTTTAACCACTATAAAGAAAGTTCGTTACTATCTGTAGCATTCAAGCAAAGCAATACTGTCTTTCTTTCAGCCGCTTTCACAATTAAGCTTAATTTAACCTTAAGCAAACTAAAAAAAACTGGCTTTTGAAAATACATTGGCATGGTACTTAAAGACAATTTGGACGTTTATGTCAGCTTATTGTCCTGAAAGTAACAATGTGATCTCTTCAGTTGGGATATATTATTTAACATTATACTTCAATCTTTCCAATACCACAAACTTGTTACTGCATTGTTTGTCATGGAAATGCTGTCACAAAGAAATAATTCCTCTTTTCTTTTAGTACTTATTCACCAAAGGTCCAAAATTCAGCAATATGAATGAATTTCACAAGGCAAAGCATTTCCAAGACACATCCGATTTAACAGACGATGGACATTCCTAGCAACTACCAACTTAAAGTTATTAATGTCGTTCAAACCTGTAATTAATCCAATACAATGTTGAAAAAAATGAAAAACCGTTCACGAAAAGCAAACAAGTCATTGTCTAAAGTCGTCTGAAAAGCCAGTAACATCATATCTCAGGTCTGCTAATACGTTTCATATAAAGGAAATGGGTTTCAACATCGTTAATTCTAATTTAGTATCAATTTTCACCTGCACATGATTCCTGTTTTATTGTAAGTTTGCGAGTATATATTTTTTTTTCTGATGGAAGGAGGCATTTGAACTCGTCCGTAGTAAGAATAGAAAATAAATTTATATACTTGCACATCACATAAAGAAGAAAATCTAATGTCATAATTTCACAAAGCTGTAGACAATATTAGTATTTGACCAAAGGTTCACAATGACTTATAACTTAAAGTACAAACTATTGCAAATTGTAGTATGTTTGTTGTTTTTGATAAATACATTCAAATCTCATTTCCAAGTGTCTTAAAACAGTAGACATGATAATAACCACATCTGTTACATGGTTGCTGCGGGGACTCTTTCTCCCAGAACTACCATTAATCGGCAATCTGCTGGTGTCGTCTGCTTAAAACTAAAAATATCTAAACATTTGACATTTTCCGTCGCTAAAATCATATCAGATTTATCGCCTATATATCTAATGATAGCCTTTTTCACTTGATTGTTTGAATGGGAGTCATTAAGAAATGAAATGACTTTTTTCGGTGTTCATGCGAAAGGAACGACAGAATAGGATCGGCAAATCCATGAATCGCGCTAGCGATTCATGTTTAATTTGCCGATCCTATTCTGTCGTTCATTTCGCATGAACACCGGGAAAATAGTTTCATTTCTTATATTTACATTATATTTCCTTTCCATTTGTAAACTATATAATGTTATGAATTGCATATAATTTGTAGAATTTAACATTAAAATCAGCTTCCCGGCCATTCTGTTCACCAGACGGAACAACAGCGACGTCATCTAAGGAATGTTCTCCCTGATTATATGCGGACGTCGTCAAAACAGCGGTCGGTTATCACTAAGCAGCGATGACGTAACTTTCGCGCCTTTCCTTTTGCTGTTCATACGAAATGAACGTCAAAAGTTTCAATGGAAAAGAATAGGGCGAATGTAAATATTTAATTATAACACTTTTATTGATCAGCATTAAGTTCATTAGACTTTAATCTTCTGGGAGATTGTTACAAATTCAGTGTTGCCGCTTGTTACTGTTATAAATTGTCTCTTTGAACCTCTTGTATATTAATAAGTAATATCACTTTATTTGGAGTGATAATTCAAAGCATTTGGAATTTCATTTAGTCAAACATTTCATGTTATACGCTAGACCTTAAGAGATTTGATCTTACAGACACAAATCAAGGTTACCGTATCAGACGAAAACTAATATGGATACTTTTGGAATATCCTACATTAAAGATGATATTGGACTTTTGAATAAATATCAGACATTTAAGGTCTGTATCTTAAAGTTACAAAACTTAGTAAAGGACTGGATTAAATCAAATAGCAGCCTGAGAGCACACGATTGTTTCAAGAAACACAAACAAGAGACGTGATAAAAAATAAAGCAAAAAAAGAACAGACTTTTTCAGCTACCATGAGCTTTCCAGACGGGTTTCCGCATGTGACCAAAAGGAGTTTAAGTACTGAACCTCTATGTAGGATCAGCGTCGTAAGGTAAAATTCATTCATTTTGCGTTAGCTTGGCAAATACATATGAGGACTACCGGTATATTAACGTCATTTTTCACATTTCATATTTCTTTTAGCGATATGATCACATTACAGCGAATCACCGTAAGAAATTTTTACGCTAGACCACATCCTATGTCGTTTCGTTTCTGACATGTGGGTAAAAATATGCGTACTTCTGTAAGCTTTCCGCGGAATTTAGAAAATTTATTACTTTTAGCGTCAGAAAAAAGAAAGACTGACCCGCATCGACATGGAAACACAACCTAAAGATCAATCTGATCTTACAACCATTTACATCACCACCACAACATTCCTTGGGCCAGTATCGGCCAAATTTCAGGTTGGCACAATAGGTTTTAAGCACATTTGACATTGACTGGATATCGGAATAACGGATACTGATAACCTGATACTGGTCCAATATGCCTCTGATTGCTGACTTTGAATGCATGTGCACAGACGTGATGTAGAATGACAAAATATGACCTAAACTAGAATTATTGCACTTAAAATTATGTTGAATATTAAATCTTAAACGGAAATCAGCCTGAATATTTATCATTCAAGCCATCATCAGCGAACAATAACATTCTTTTCTGCATAGAACTGATCCAATATGCCTTAAGTATTTAGTACCTATAAAGTGTGCAATTTCTGCTCTCGTAGGTTTTTGTAATTAACACAACAAAAGTGCAACCCTGATCATTTATTAAATTAACATTACGTTTCCTGCAGTTGCTTCTACACTCCCGGCTGTTTTAAAACTCTGCAGTGCGTTTTTTTTTCTAAAACATACAATGTTGCCGTCTGTAATAATAGCCTGCCTCTCCAGCAGACGTGAAAATTGCTCATTCCCGTTCATAAATGACTAGAGATAATAGCATATCGACACTTTGGGGAATAAGTAAGATTTTATAGCTGTTGGAAGTATTTCTCAATATTCCTTCAGCAAACATTGGTCTTGCCTTTTGTCTCCTTAAGTGAACATTTAGTAGTTATGTAATTTAGGTCCTGTATTGAAGAAGATTCGTTAAAGCTAAGTAATACTGTAATGAAACAAACTAGTTACTTTACGGGAGAAAAATACAATAATGCATCGTAAAGTTACAGAACTTTTAACTTAAGGTAAGGGACCGGTTATGACAATTTATATTTTCCATGCGATTACATATCCATATCCCCCGTTTGCGATTTCGACACTGAAAATCATTTTTCAAAACAACCGGAGAATGCCGAAACCGCATCCGAAGAATGCCGAAACCGTATTCGGAGAATACGTAAACGAACGGAAACTGCCGATCGTCATTACTGGTCAGTTTAAATGTCAACTTAAATGTCGTACGTGTTGCACTATTTCATATACCAATTCCGATGTGAAAGTTTTGATATCATTTCATTGGATAGAAAGGGATTCTTTTTAACTGATGCTTTGTTCAGCATAATACTACACACTTATTACTGCATTGATTGTCATGCAATTGCTGCTGCAGTGGAATAATTCCTCTTTTCATAGTACCGATTCAGCAAAGTCCGAAATCCATCCACATGAATTGATTTCACAAGTCCAAGATTTTCCAAGACATTTGTAACACGACAATGAACATTCCTAGCCACTACCAGTAAGCGCTATAAATGTCGTGCAAACTTGTAATTAATCCAATACTTTTTTCTCACGTGGAAAAAAAGTTATCTTGAATAAAACTGATGTTCGCTACGACATTTCCCTTGTTTGTGAAACATGTGTATTTACATTCACAAAATAAATTGTTTCATGTCTGGTGATAAGATACAAGTGTGTTAAACTTTTTTCCTTCACATTTAATGGAAATCATTTATTTGCAAGGATGCAGCAGTTGTGGCTATCCAGCCTGTACAAGTGTATACGTATCACACAATTTCAAATGAACAGGTTTCTATTGTGCTAATTAATATAACTATACATATAAGATTCAGATCAGATTCTGCGATATGACCGAAATGGATTTAGATCGAGATTAGTAACGAAGGACAATGTTTTGAAGAAATGTTGTCGTTCAGGGGATAGATTCAAGTAAGCCTAAAAATTGATTGTGTTCATAAAATGACTTACTGCAACATTTAAACGCTTGACAGACGTTGTTTCAGTATGTCAGTGAACCTGTCATTTATAATTGTCTGTATTAACGTCACGCCAGGTACTTTTCTGCTTATATTAGTAGTAGTACCACAATATTTAGGACACGTGCTTGACAGTTGTGTCAGACGCCGTGGAGTTTGTTTTTCAGTATTCTCCAAAGTCGTAGTCTTCTGGCTGATAGATTTATTTTAAGGTCTGGGTGTCAAAGGAAAAATCATACTTATCTTCAGTCTCGGTTGTTTCTTTTCGAACACCACTTGAGGATGAAATTTCCTACCCGAAATAAATGCTAAATCATCAATATATGGCTAATAACATACCATTTAACCAAACAGATTCTAATTCACAATTACTTTTGGACGGCAGCTGCCTTAATCTGATGTAAAATCATCGGCACAGTAAGGGTAGGGGTCGGTAAGTTCAAATATCTGTTGAAATAGATCAGGATTGGTTCTTATATTTTTACTGATATACTATATAATGATGATAAGCTGCAACTGAAAAGAAAGTTTTCATCATAGCACATTAAGTTATATAATAAGTATAAATTGAAACAAAAAGAGCTTATAATATCAAATTCACCGTTTTAAAGGCTTTTTTTTCTAAATATATCTCTTAGATGCACGGTGAGACCCAACGTTTCTTCGTTCCATTTTGAAGCATTTTTACGTGTCATTGAAGCAGCAAACTTTTTTAAAATCTTTACTACAGATTTTTTAAAGATTTAGATACGTTCTAACATCGAAAACAAAAAAGTTGGTTGGGTAATAATGTCATCATAAAAATGAAAGTGACTTGTTTGTGACATTTAACATAGTAACATGTGAGACCTGAAATCTCTATAACATTAAGAGGGATATCATATCTTTTTTTAAGTACCCCACTGTTTAAATAATGCTTAAACAGTGGAAAAAGAAAATGCCCTATTAAATAAAAACGGTCTGTGCTTTTTCTGCTTTTAAATGTCTTAAAAACTACTGTTCTTCAAGCTCACAGAGTATGGAAAAAAATCTTAATTGTAGAAAACAATTGATCTTACATCCTTAAATGGTAAATCGAAATTTTGTGACATTTTTAAAATCAGGCACACTATGTTTATGTGGGAATGCAAGTGAAATTGCGTTGAGAATTACAGTATAATTAAGATGAAACATTTTAGTGGGCCCGTGGAAGACATTATCAAATTATTCGCCGAATATGAAACTGTAAATCACGGTCGTCTGCAAAACTGTCTGATGTTTGGCAATTGTGATCAATCAGACAGAGTAAATCAAGCAATTAATGACATGCAATGTAATATTAAATTACCATATATTTGTACACGTTGCACATATATATACATACATTCTTGGCAATAGTGTATTAAAGCATTGCCTCTCTTTAGAAGTGTTGTTGTAGCACCAGAACATCAGACAGAAGAAGTTACAAAACAGTTTTATTTATGATAAATAATAAATTCGTGATAAAAAGGATTTCAGGTTTTCTTTGGGAATACAATATTTCTCATTCATAGATTTTTTTTTGAGAAAAAATATATGTTGTGAAAGTAATTAGTTTTCGTGAGTAAAAAGTATGGTACCATCCATGAAGAACTGGAGTCGAAAATTTTTTAAAGGGAACACTGAACCTTCAGAAACAGGGTAAGCGCTTACTGATATGACCTTTATATTCGCATAAACAGTGTCGTCCATAATATTCATACGGCGTTCCATTTTATATCATAAATTTTACTTTGCCAACGTAAATACTGACAAACGAAGTTCCTATTATCCAAAGCTCCACACATGCTTAATTTAGATCACAGCTCACTATCTCCCGGTTTAGTAACAGCTCGTACAATTTAAAAGATACGATTTTAATTACATGGTTGAAAAAGAACATTTCTAATCTTCTTACGCTCTGATAAGAGCAGAACATTGATATGGTATTTTTTAACAAGGACCTTATCCATATTTACTTCGTTATACATGGCGTGCAGTTCTTACAGCTTATCAATGACGTATTTTGTTTCTGTTTCAGTTGCGCATATATAGATTAGATACATTTTTACTTAATAATTGATTAGTTAACAGTGACCGCTGAGCAGCCTCAGTCATTCACCAGACAATATGTATAACCGACCACACTTTGTCAGTTATACTGCTTTGTTTTGTTTTGTCTTTACCCGAGGTTGTTTTTTTATTGTGTGTGCATGTCTGTCAATCTTATTTCTATACACTAGCGGGGTTTCGCTCTGAAGGGGCTGCGTACTTGCAACATGTCTTCGTATTGTATCTTGTCCCTAATGTTTTGCACAAAAACGCCTATATTGTTTATACCAGTCTTATTTGCTTGCACGTAAAACGCGTTAACAAATTTGGTTAAGATATTGATATCAGCACCGATTACAAACATATATCATAAGGAAATGTCTTTACTTTTATGTTACATTTTACCATAAAGCAGCAATACAACAGGAAGTCAAGGCGATTGATCTCGACGTATGATAAAAACTGAAAAATGTTAGGATCACAAAATGTGTTATTTGACTAGACCTACACGTATGTGAATTATATGTGTACACAAATGATATTAACATACATGTAGAACTGTATTGATTTTCTTCTCAGAATTCTCTTCTACACAGTTGTGCAGATATTAATGCTATTTCCTTTCAGTTATAATGTATCAATATATATATTTTTTTATTTATGGCATCAATATGTCAGTTACGCCGATAGCACCTACCTATAGTTATTGCATAACCTATAATTTTTACTCTTTTACGTCAAACTGTTTAAATGAGTACAGCAGGCTGCTTATAGATAGTACCATGTTTATTTTATTGCATACCCATGTATGATAGAAACAATATTATGGAGCCAGTTTCCGTATTTTTTAACTCTCCTGTCCTGTAGCGTGGTAGACATAGAATCCATGACATATGTTTGAACATGTCGCATTTCTCGGCGGAGGCAGCAGACATCGGCATGTATACACAGGCAAAAACTAATTGAAACAATGATTGATTTTTAGGATGTAGTTTCAGCATCTGCCGAAATTATAAAATTGATATATACGTAGTAGTAAAATAATATGCATTACCCAGAATTAGCAAACAGGGTATTCCCAAAATTTCATCTTCTTATATATTTTCCTTGCAAAAAGTACTGTTTTACCTTCATTTGTTTTATATGTGGATGTAAATAAATCTTGTTTTTCAGACAGATAGGAAAGATTGCAGTTAAATAGTTGCATCTCATTTGTATTCGCTCAATTGGGACAATGTAACCACAAAGGATGTCACCATCATCCACTCTTTATTCTGCTGCTTGTAAATGGCGGTTAGACTGTATGGTGCTTTTCACTGCCAGTGCTTTGGTTAACCTTACTTGATACAAATATTACAAATACCAGTAAATATATTCATTTTCATGATAAGAACGTATTGCTTTTATGATAACTTTAATGTTTGGACATACTTCTCCATTTTAATATCACTTAACCATATGGACTATGAGTACACTGATTGCATTCAGACATACTGTTTATAGGGGTCATGTTATTAAAATGGCCCTGATTTGAAATTGAAAGCTGGATCTCTTTAGGATGCACAAGTAAATAATGTATTAAAATAAATTCATTTTAATATATATAACCCAATTTTAGACAAATGCACAGAAGATGAATCCTTATCCTCACCAATACTGGTAACCCCAGGCTACTATAGCGCTTTGTGTCTAACTACGCAGCTGCCTATGAAGATACACGCTTGTTCACATTCGTAAAGTCACGATCAAAGGAAATATTAATGTAATAAAGAATAAGATTTTATTCTAATGGTGAATGATACTTCAAAATGCCATAACAGAGACAATACATTCATTACATTAAGAGAATGCGTCCAGACTTCACTGTTTTCAATCAAAGAATTACCCTTAAGTGATGTTGTGGGTAAAACAACAGACAAATAACATTATACTTAAGTGTATCAAGAAATACACTATTCCAGCGCACGCGATACGTTCATACTCCTCTTGTTTCGCACAAACTTGAATCAATGAGGAGGAAATCTTAGAACTTCTTTCATACAATTTAGTAAATATCAGTTTATTTCCGGAAAAGAAAAAAATATGCAAGAGTGATTTCTTACGCATTTTTGCTTTGTTATATCGGTACGGAAATATAAAGTTTCATAAGAAAGAATACTACGTATTCGGTGGAATTTCGGCAAAACAGTAAAACATGCCCTTCCAGCATTTTAGACACGGGTAAGCGATATTTCATTTGAAGTTTCATTTGAATGTATTGAATATGGTAAAGAAATAAATTACATGTTGTTTTTTTTAATTTGTATAATTATATCTGGTTAATGTAAGATAAGATTTTTTTGTAACATGGACATCACTTTTAAGATAGAATTTTTATCAAAGTCCTTCCTTTGAGTGAAACATGATTTTGATAAAACGTTTTAATCCAGACAGTGTCCAGATATTTGTATCAATAGTTAGGGTTATTGCCAAGGTTTTTTTTGTACGAGAATGTGCATTTCGGCTTAAAGCTGTTTGTTAAACAAGGCTAGCCTTTCTACGGCTTTATTTGTAGGAATATTTCTGTTGTATTAGATGCTAACTTTTCTTTCTTTTCTACTTGAATTCATATAAAAAGGCTTTTTTTTAATATTTGTACAATTTTGTTGATTGAGTTGAAAGAAGTAACTACAATAACTTCCTGTGTGTGAAATCTTGCTTAAGCATGACGTATCGTGAAAATATGTGACAAAGTCTCTATAATAAAAGGTATATTTATTACTGAATCGGGTAGTTCACTACATATGTTGCAATAAAGAGGAAATAAAAATGCATGTTTAAATGTATATATAATTTAGGAATTATTCTGATAAATTATAATATCCTGACATGACCTGTGTAGGCCAAATTAGTTGTCGTCAAAGTAAGATAATCTGTTCAACGCCAATAATTGGAAGAACAGTAGCCAGCCTCTGATTTAAGAGAGACAAGGTTTTTGCGAATTTCACATAGAGACCATTTATTTCCCTATAAAATATCCATTTTAGACGCTGTGACGACACACTCCGGTATTGGCTATTACGTCCCTAGTTATTATCAATTATTTCGCTCAACACAGCACGAACTAATGCAGATTCAGGACAATAAGAAAATTTTGAAGTATGTTCAGTCAACATTAATTGGTTTACAACAACTATTATCTATCTCAAGTTGTTTGTGAATATTCTAGATTATTGATTTTATGTAGGGAAGGCAAAGATAATCGGACAATTTTTCTTCAAAATTATGTTTAATTGCGAAACTACGTTTTCTAACACGTTTGTACAGTAAATCAAATGATAAATGGAGATTATCTAAGACAGTGAGAAATAATACGAAAACAAAGAAAATTTGTTGACTCTTAATCAACAGTGCGGACGTTAAGATGGCTTTACCAGTGAAACGAAGGTAGGTGACATAAAAAAAATCATTAGGTTTCGCTGAAACATAATGGCAAGATATTAAATGGATCTTCCCATTAGAACAATGCAAACGGGACATGTGATATTCAGCTTGTTTCCAGTCTTTGATGTCCAGTATGCGGTACTCTTTCGTAAATTGTTGGCCAAACAAACGTTAGTAAGTGGCCCTTGGTATATAGCAATAAGCACAGGATGTTTGCGGGCATTCTGTAATGTAGGCCTGAGTTGATAGCGTCTTTTAGTTAATGTACATTGGCCTAGGTATAAAGTTTATAGTATACCTTTTACAGGACTTTCGGTTAATTGTACATTGTAAAACAAACCATATACAAAGTTATTAGCATATACCATTCTATGGGACTCTCGGTAAATTGTCCTTTAAGTAATATTATATAATATTATATAATCATAATTATGTTAATAAATTTTGACTTTTTGGAAGTTTGGTTAAATGCACCCTGTAAAGCAGTCCTTGGTATAAAATTAATAGTATATGTCTTTTTGGGGAACGTTTTGTTAACTGGCCATTTCAAAAAGGCCCTAGTTGTTGACATTGTTTCATAGACTATCTCTGTAAAGAATGCTGAATAAATTATCTACGTACATAGCTGTTTACCTGTGATACGAACATATTGTTCTTTCTGTTGTTATGTTCCTTCCAAAGATTAAAAAAGTCTTCGAACGCAATAATCTTTGAAAATACATTACCTTTTTGAGGTCTTTATTACTTTTAAAACAATACATTATCTATAATAACGTTTCAAAATTTAAACAATATTGACCGATTCAATAACATTTTTTTAAATTTAATTTTCAGCCAAATCCTGTTTTCAAAATATCACACACAAGCAGCCAGAAAGGCATCAAACACTGTGACGTTAACCGCAATATCAGATCTGATCTGTTAGGGAGGAAATGGCTAGGGTTGGTGTTGGGACTGATTGTGGGAGGCTGGGAGTTGGCTAGGGTTGGTGTTGGGGCTGATTGTGGGAGGCTGGGAACTGGCTAGGGTTGGTGTTGGGACTGATTGTGGGAGGCTGGGTGGCTAGGGTTGGTGTTCGGACTGATTGTGGGAGGCTGGGAACTGGCAGTGTTGTTGGATACTGTTATGGGAGGGACTGGTTAGGTGACTGGTTTTAGAGGCTGCTTGGGTAGTTTTAACGGGTGAGTGCTGATGAAGAGGACTGCTTGGGGTGGGTCTTGTTTGTTTGTTTGTTGTATTAAAGAACAAATAAAACATACTGTTATATCTATTTAGAATGAATAAATGTATATCACAAACCAATAAAAATATTGACAAAGTGCGCTAACTACAAAAAACTAAACCATGTACAGTACAAATTGACAAATACACGTTGCTAATTTTTGTATCAGAAACTAATGCGTTGTAAATGCACATAACATATATGACTTAGCTGGGCGACTATAATTAGCTGAGGCATTCCGTAGTTCACAGCGATTACAGTCGGCCCCTGGTCTAAAAATAAAAGTTAATTATGCTTGATTCGTCATAAATTACTCGGCAATGTTAAAGAAATATTATATTTAAAATATGAACAGTTACTTCATAATATAATACTTCTGTAAACATGAAGTCAACATATTTGTGCACACGGAAAAACGGTACAGTGTGTTAGATTAAAAATAGTACACACCAAATACATGTATACATACAAGAGGCTCAGTATAAATATAAATATGTACTTTCGCTAAAAGTCTGGAAGTTAAAACAAATGTCTTTAACACATGAACTTAAATTGCAAAAACAGTTAGTTTATGCGATGAATGAACAGTATATTGGCTAAAAGGAAGCATTGTCCAGCACTCATTTAATTAGTTCTAGACATAATCCTCCTTGTAAGTAAAAACAACCTTCAGCCTCCAGTCTTTACAGTTTACTCTTTATCTAGCAAAGAAGATACAGTTCTATTTTTAGCCTCACTTCCATTGATGTATTGATTAAGAAAATGACATCTACGTTAATGAGCCTATCATCATGAGCTCATTATTCCATCGATGTGATACCATGAAAGTATTCAGTAAAAAGTAACGTCTAATTAACTGAATGGAAGTGGCAGATCTCAACATTCACACTGTCGCCGTCGTCAATGAACTCTTTTTGTATATGTATGTATGGTGATTGGATTGGGTTCGCTTTATGTTAAATCAAATGCAATTTTTCGGCGACGCCGTCTAAATTCGTTTTCGTTACCTATGCCACGTGACTTCAGTTAGCAAATCAAACTACTTGATAACACATTATAGATAATTTATCAAAATGGAAGATTTATTCAACACTCTGCCTGATTGGACGAGAGTGTCAATTTCTTTCACTCTGTTGATAGTGCTACGCTGAGTGAAATGTAGACAAAGCGTTTATCCTAAACGACGCTGTTCACAGTTTTAAAGCTAACTTTGGCTCAGTATATTTAGCAAGAATATTGATATATCTCAAAATGATAAGTAAGTTTAATAAATATGATAAAAACCTGCTCAAATACCAACATATACCAAATTAAAGAAAGAGCTGAATACGGTCTGCGTATCACATGAATAAGGGTGTTATAAGAGACTTTTATGTAGAGAAGTGCTTTTTAAAAGATTTTCCTTGTTACAGTTGTCGTCTGTATATGAAAAGGTTTCTTGCTTTTGTGACTTATTAAGATTGCATATTAAAATGAGTATTTGTTTGCTTTGATATATTTGTTATAAATTATTTAACTGATTTATTATATATGAATATCTTTCTTTAGTATGGTATGCAAATATTGAACACATTTGAAATCTGTTTTAATATATATATGCTATATAATGACTGAATCTCATTGCACTGAAATGAAGGTACGCTGCATACAGTTTATCTATGTGATATGGCTACGGTCAAACTTTGCTTATAAAACAGAAATATTGAAATAATTACAATTTTATGTTTTACTTGACCTTCACTTTTTTATAGGTGTGACGTCATTGTCCAAAGATTCTTGAATAGCGAATATGCATTTGTTAAAGCGGGATCAGTTGGCCTATTTTAGAAATAAATAAAAATGATAAATAAAAAAATCCTTTAATTGATTTTTTCTCATGTATTCTAATCAAACTTGATTTGTAGCATCTTTATTAGGCTCGCAGCCAACTTTGTTCAGCTGGGACATTAAACCCCTTTTAGGGGCTGCTAGAACTAAAACTAGAAATGCCTTTATACAGCGTCTTATGAACAGCTTGGTGGATCTTTGTCATACTTGGTCTGGAGCATCATTATAAGGTCCTCTTCCAAATTTATTTATATAGGAACCTTGGCCCTATTAGGGACCACTATAGCTAAAAGTAGATATGCCTTTCTTCGCATTAACCACTAAAATGTAATGGATTTTTATCAAACTCGATGTGTAACAATATCGTAAGGTCTCTTGCTATTTTGTTACAAATGGGGATAGGGACCAATTTAGCTAAAAATATAAACACGTTTAATGACCTCTTCTCATGAACCGCTTCATGAATCTTCATCAAACTACTGCTGTAATTATTCGTCTAAGGATAAACGAAACAAAATTGCAACCCTACGAAACCTTTGCGAAAAACTAAAAGAGAACCATTTAAATTGTTAAAGTGCGGTGTTTTGTTTTGCAAAATGTTAGATGAAAGATGAATGTTAGATGAAAAATTCATAAACTTCTTTCCTTTTTACAATTCGCCAACCATCAGTTTTAAAGATATGCACGGTCGAATACAAATCAAGCCTTTAAAGCTTCCAATTACATCATTTATGATTGCTCCTTCCGGTGATTTAATGATTTTACAATAAGAAACTCCTACGCTGATGAGCCCGGTTAGAATAATATTTTGTTTGTTTTATTAACTGAGATTCTAAAATACTAGTTTAACCACTGAATAGTATGCTTTACCTTTAGCCTGCTGGCGGCAAGTGATTCTGCCTTTGCGGCTAGTGCAGACCAATGTCATCCTGCACATCTGTGCAGTCTGATCATGGTCTGCACTGTTTGCTGTTTAGACAATAAATTTTCAGTGGAACACCCCTTTGAATAATAAGTGGTACTGCCTAAATTGAATGATGGACCAGTCCATTTTAGAAATTTAGCAGGGTAAAGGTTAAACAACAGATTAGTCAGATACTCTGTACTTGACTGAGAGATACTTAATTCTAATCAAGGGTATTTCCAATGCAGTTTTTCATAATATCAACATTCATTGTCACATTATTGCTAGGTTCTTTTTGATTACCGGATTTTGACGATATATTTTAGAACTATATTTTTAAATTAAACTCCTTTTTGTGAATTTGTGGTCGATTTAGATTTACCTGTTTGAAGCGAACTACCTGAATGTATGATTAATTTAGAACTTACCGTTCAACGCGAACTACTTAAATGTATCATTGATTAAGAGCTACGAATTTAAAGCAATCGGCTTGAATGTTTGATTGATTTAGACGTACCTTATTTTAAGCAAACGACTTGAATGTATGACATATTTAAAACAACATTTTAATTAGGAACAACATAACAGTATAATTTATAGATTCATCCAGTTCTAGAATTTTGCAAATGAGAGATTATTTATTCGGAAGATTAATCGTTTGGAGAATGGTTCATATTATTAATTGAGCCGTGCCATGGGAAAAGCAACATAGTGGGTGTGCGACCAGCATGGATCCAGACCAGCCTGCGCATCCGCGCAGTCTGGTCAGGCTCCATGCTGTTCGCTTTTAAAGCCTATTGGAATTGGAGAAACTGTTAGCGAACAGCATGGATCCTGACCAGACTGCGCGGATGCGCAGGCTGGTCTGGATCCATGCTGGTCGCACACCCACTATGTTGGTTTTCCAATGGCACGGCTCAATTTATGATCGACTGAAGCAAGAGCTATTAATCAACGTCATAACCAAACGGACTAATACGTCATAACAAATACAATTTACGAATTATTTTGTATTACTTTTAGCAAACAATTTCAGAAAATCACTTTTAACGTTGGCCTGTTGGAATTCTGGTATATAACTCATTCAGCTTTAGCAGCTGAAATGAAAGATTTATGAATCGAGGGAGAGACATGATGTTCAGAGTAATAAAATATCTCATAAAATTCGTCTGCCATAAAATTTTAACTGCAATATAGCAATCAAAATCAAAATCGTGAAGTATTGTGTTTGTGTAACTGCTCAGCAAGTATCATACAAGTTACCATTAGTTATATTGACAGGGCTTTAAAATCAGTGTTGACTTTTACTCTTCTCCAGTATCGGAATTTCTCAAAATATTTTATTCGAACCACTGGCACCAGACAAGAAAGAAAAAAAAACACTGTTCATGTTATACCCTACCTCTAGGTATACTATAAGAACTATGGTCATGAGAAAAAAAACATGGTTCTTATAGTAAACCTATGTGTCACCCAGACTTCTGTTTTAATACTTTAGAATTGTTGTAGATATGACGATACTAATTTTAGCGATATTTTATCATGATTGGCAGTGAATATACAAAACATCTTGGCAAAGAACTACTACTCTGGTGAAATCTGGCATTTAATATTAACACTTCAATAATGTGTTGGTCATTTTATCAGCAGTTTCATATAAACAGAAGCAATATGCACGGTCGAAATACTGTTACTTTTCACAACAATAAATATCCAGAATGAAAATCTCATCATATTAATTGGCTTACGATCAGGAGACAGCAAATGAAATATACAATGATTTTAACTTTGATAACTTCTGCTTTCACTTTATAGGTTATTGCCTTCACCTTAGATAGAGTCAGTAATTAAACATTTGCATTTCTTCTCAGTTGGATAACGTTGATAGGTATTACACAACAAATAATACTAGGTAAACATTACCAAATAGATTTCCTTTTTGAACTTTGCTTACTTAACCTACCACGTGTTTTAGCTTTTATTGTTTTGCTTGTTTTGATCATAAGAGTCGTCTTGTATTTGCTCTTGAAAATTTAGTTTTCAATGCCTGCTTTTTTCCTTAAAACTTATTGCCAAACTTTGAATAGAAAATGAAATCACAGGGAAATGACAAGCAAACATCTTCGTTAATTTCTTTAAAAAAAAAGTCTTTTGGTTTATGCAAGAAGTGAGTTTGTGCATCATCTAGGATGCAGTATGGAAGTTATTCGGTCTTGCGAAAGCAAAGTCCACTTTTTTAAACAGTCATTTTCCTTTTAGATATAGATAGAACAAGTTTTGTTGCATTGTATAAGTAATATCTTCGGCTAATTAAATTTGCAGTTTGCGCCAGATGAAATTTCGCACAGAAAGTACTATGGTCTAAAGACGGTCAAATTTAACAAGTTTGAGTTTTCCTTCTATTTTTATGTGGCCGCATCACACAAATATTCTGGATGTGCAAAAATAGTCCCATATTTATTTTTTATAATCTTGGTATTGTGTGAGTATGTGAGCAACTGAGGACTACTGTTACGAGCAGCAACGGATTTTAGAATAATTATGATCTTTATATTCACATACAAAATATTCGGAATCACTCCACTCACTCTGTCATTTGTATCAGTTTTTCTGCATGAACCCACTCTCGTGCATTCGTAATGTAACACGCATAAATTAAATTCCGTCCGCTTTGATTGGTTAACAGCACGGAGAGACGCCTGGCATGATCCTTTATCAAAGTTGTTATTAACAAGCAAATTCGATGAATTGGTATCCCCCGCCGAAAGGGTTTGTGGTGAGGAATGGCAAAAAAATATATCCGGCAAAAAGTTAAGGATGTTAATAAGAAGCAAATAATTTCATTAGTCAAAATCAATTTAACAGAAAACAAATGTTTAATTAAAGAGTACATAATAAATGTACGATACTTTGATCCTGACTAAAGAATTTATTTTGAATGGGATATGCTTACTGTAATAAGCTTAGCTTTTAAAATTAAATGCAGTTAATTGAAATATGAGCTTGAAGTTTAACTGGAACGAAATATTGTCTTTGAGTGGTTTGGCATCAGGTGTTGTTGTTTAACATGTACATTTGAACTTAAAAAAACAGATGTCCTTATGAGAACACTGGTAAGATATCTTGAACATGACTGAGGGCAAGGCTTGTGCAGTCACAACTTAACATGTTGAAGGTTTGAACATTTAAAAAAAAAAGGAATGGAAATATATATATGTATATATATTTATTTTTTAAGGGTGTGGGGGCGCGGGGGAATGGGAGAGGAAACAAAATTTCACATGTTGATTATAAATATTGATGGAAAATTAAAAATGAAAAACAAGAGGGTCATGATGACCCTGGATCGCTCACCAGAGTAATATGAGCTACATGTTTCTAATGTCAAACTGATGAAGAATTTTTTTGGAAGATTTTCCGATGTACAATCAAGTAACCAATTTCACCCCGGGGGTCATGATTTGAACAAAGTTTGTAGAAGTCTACTAGGAAATGTTACATATCAAATATCTAAGATATAGGCCTTCTGGTTTATTTTAGCAAATTTATGAAGATTTCCCTACGTACAATCAAGTAACCCCTGGGGCTGGGTCAATTTGACCCTGGGGGTCAAGATTTGAACCAATTTTGTAGAGGTCTACTAGGCAATGCTACATGTCAAATATCTAAACTCTAGGCCTTCTGGTTTATTTTTAGAAAATTTTGAAGATTTTTCTATGTACAATCAAGTAACCCCATGGGGCGGGGTCAATTTGGCCCCGGGGATCATGATTTGAACAAATTTTGTAGAAGTCTACAAGGCAATGCTACATGTCAAATATCTAAGATCTAGGCCTTCCAGTTTATTTTTAGAATTTTTTTGAAGATTTTCCTATGTAAAATCATATGACCCCTGGAGCGGGGTCAATTTTGATCCAGGGGTCATGATTTGAATAAATTTTGTAGAGGTCTACTAGGCAATGCTACATGTGAAATATCTAAGCTCTAGGCCTTTTGGTTTATTTAAGAAAATTTTTAATGATTTTCCTAAGTAAAATCAAGTGACCCCTGGGGCGGGGTCAATTTTGACCCCAGGGATCATGATTTGAACAAATTTTGTAGAGGTTCACTAGGCATTGCTACATGTGAAATATCTAAGCTCTAGGCCTTCTGGTTTATTTTTAGAAAATTTTGAAGATTTTTCTATGTACAATGAAGTAACCCCATGGGGCGTGGTCATTTTGACCCTTGGGATCATGATTTGAACAAATTTTGTAGAAGTCTATTAGGCAATGCTACATGTCAGATACCTAAGATCTAGGCCTTCTGGTTTATTTTTAGAAAATTTTTGAAGATTTTCCTATGTAAAATCAAGTGACCCCTGAAGCGGGGTCAATTTTGACCCCGGGGGTCATGATTTGAACAAATTTTGTAGAGGTCCACTAGGCAATGCTACATGTGAAATATCTAAGCTGTAGGCCTTCTGGTTTATTTTGAGAAAAAATTTGAAGATTTTCCTATGTAAAATCAAGTGACCCCTGGGGCAGGGTCAGTTTTGAAACTGGGGTCATGATTTGAATAAATTTTGTAGAGGTCTACTAGGCAATGCTACATGTGAAATATCTAAGCTCTAGGCCTTCTGGTTTATTTTTAGAAATTTTTCGAAGATTTTCCTATGTAAAATCAAGTGACCCCTGGGGCAGGGTCAATTTTGAACCTGGGGTCATGATTTGAACATCTTTAGTAGAGGTCCACTAGGCAATGCTACAGGTCAAATATCTAAGCTCTAGGGCTTCTGGTTTTTGAGAGGAAGATTTTTAAAGATTTTCCTATGTAAAATCAAGTGACCCCTGGGGCGGGGTCAATTTTGACCCCGGGGTCACCCCGGGTGACCAAGGCAAGTGGGCGACCAGGTGTGGGTGCGCAACTTCACATGTTTATAATAAATGTTCACAGAAAAGAATGAAAGAAATTTAATGAAATTCTGCCAAATGGCAAGTTTGTTATGTACAAATATGTGGATTTTTAGACAATTAAAGGGCAATAACTCTGCAGTTACAAAAGAAATCCATACGAAATTGTGTGTGCATAACCACATTATAGTGCTCTAAATTCTATTAAAGTTTCATAGTTCAAGGTCAAATATATCAAAAGTTATGATGCAGAAATTGCCATATTTATAGTACCCTATATAGTTAACACTAGAAACTTCTAAGGGCCATAACTCTGGTGTTACTTGGGTAATCTGACTGAAATTTGACGGGCCGCAAGAACTCATAGTGGTGAACACGTATATGAAGTTTTAAATAAGTATTCCCAACCATTTCCTAGATATGGCTCCGGACGGACGGACGGACGGAAGGACGGATGGACGGACGGAAAGATGGACGGAAGGACGGACAGACGGACAACGCCAAAACTATATCCCTCCGACTTTCGTCGGAGGATAAAAAAAAGATATTCATTCCAAGCAGAACACTCTGGCATCCAAAAGGATGACCTCTACCAAAATTGTTCAAATCATTACCCCCCGAAAAAAATTGGTCCCATCCTGGGGCAAACTTAGTTTTACATAGAGTTGTATAGGGAAAAACTTGTCTTGAGCCACAATGCACAGAGCTTAGATGTTTGGAAACTTGGCACAAATGTTCACCACATCAAGACTACGTGCAGAGTCATGTTCTGGACGTCTTGCTTTAATGTCAAGGTCACATTTAGGGGTCAAAAGTCATCGCTCTGTAACCCTTGAACCCTTTGAAGGATTTCGAAGAAACTTGACACAAATGTTTACCACATCGAGGCAATTTGCCGAGCGCATGTTTTGGATGGCTAGCTACAAGGTGAAGGTCACACTGAGGAGTCAGAGTAATACCTTCGGGCGTGTATTGCTCCGCATTGCGATGCACTTGTTTCAGAATGTCTTCATATTTCTTTTTTTTTCATTTTCTTAATTTTAAATGAAAGTTATTAATTATACATGAAATCTTACCATGAGAGCTTAACTGATGCATGTTTTTATGTTTATATAAAAGACACCTTTCTGGTCAGTGATGAAAATTGGGCAGTTGGGAGTTCTTTAGATTATATTTGGACTGCCACATATTGAATTCATATCATTTTAAAAAATAATGTATATGCTACAATCTACCACATTGAATCTGTAATATTTGTGTTTTATCTCTTGTTTAAGGTGTAACCATCGCATGTGTACATGGTGTCAAATTTCTTTACGATATTTGTGATGGTCAGTGTTTTTCAAACTATAGAGATATCCTGATATTGTTTAATCTTGCAAAATGAGAATGGACGTGTACTTCTACATTATACACCCATATTTGACTAAGAAAATGTACTTCTATATCTGATTCTGAACGCTCCCTTTGTTATTTAGGCCTAAATCTCGATTTTTACAGCGCAGGCGTTGATTGACATAATTACCATACAAGCTTAAAATCTTAACCTCTAACCTCTACGTAATGATAAAACTCTGCTACATTGACATTTCCATGACGTTTATATCTGAAATGTTTCAGCTAAAATTACTGCTGCCTTCTGAATAATAAAATTTGGATTCGCAGCGATTCTTGCACGTAGGCTGACTAATAGGTGCGTACGGCATATAGTCGTAAGATGGAAGCACCGCAGTGGCATTTAAGATACTATAGTATAGATACGTATCGACTCAGTAAATTACTTTAGACATTCGGAAAAGTGCTCCGTTTATGATGTAAACCCATTCGTTTGACCTTCTTTTCTTCCAACAACTTTCGCAAATAATATTTTTCAAGTCCAAGTTTATACCATAGGCCTACCTTAACACTTGTGATGACACGAATCATATTATATTATCAATTGTGAATTCAGGCAAAACGATACTGCAAACAATGAAAGTGGGATTGTGTATTAAACAACATGAACATTGGTCTTTGTCGATGGGAAATGAACGCTTCAAATTCGTGAATATTTGATCTTCTTTTTAGCTCACCTGTCCAAAGTGACAAGGTGAGCTTTAGTGATCGCGCTGCGTCCGTCGTCCGTCGTCCGTCGCGTACGTGCGTCCGTAAACTTTTGCTTGTGACCACTCTAGAGGTCACATTTTTAATGGGATCTTTATGAAAGTTAGTCAGAATGTTCATCTTGACGATATCTAGGTCAAGTTCGAAACTGGATTATGTGCAATCAAAAACTAGGTCAGTAGGTCTAAAAATAGAAAAACCTTGTGACCTCTCTAGAGGCCATATTTTTCACAAGATCTTCATGAAAGTCGGTCTGAATGTTTAACATGATGATATCAAGGTCAAGTTTGAAACTGGGTCACGTGCCATCAAACACTAGGTCAGTAGGTCAAATAATAGAAAATCCTTGTGACCTCTCTGGAGGTCATATTTTTCATTGGATCTGCATGAAAGTTGGTCAGAATGTTCATCTTGATGATATCTAGGATAAGTTTGAAACTTGGTCATGTCCGGTCCAAAACTAGGTCATTAGGTCAAATAATAGAAAAACATTGTGACCTCTGTAGAGGCCGTATTTTTCATTGGATCTGCATGAAAATTGATCAGAATGTTCATCTTGATGATATCTAGGTCAATTTTGAAACTGGGTTACGTGCCCTCAAAAACTAGGCCAGTAGGTCTAAAAATAGAAAAACCTTGTGACCTCTCTAGAGGCCATATATTTCACAAGATCTTCATGAAAATTAGTCAGAATGTTTACCTTGATAATATCTAGGTCAAGTTTGAAACTGGGTTACGTGCCATCAAAAACTAGGTCAGTAGATCAAATAATAGAAAAACCTTGTGACCTCTCTAAAGGCCATATTTTTCATGGGATCTGTATGAAAGTTGGTCTGAATGTTCATCTTGATGATATCTAGGTCAAGTTTGAAACAGGGTCATGTGCGGTCAAAACCTAGGTCAGTAGGTCTTAAAATAGAAAAACCTTGTGACCTCTCTAGAGGCCATACTTGTGAATGGATCTTCATAAAGATTAGTCAGAGTGTTCATCTTGATGATATCTAGGTCAAGTTTGAAAGTGGGTCACGTGTCTTCAAAAAGTAGGTCAGTAGGTCAAATAATGTAAAAACCTTGTGTCCTCTCTAGAGGTCATATTTTTCATGGAATCTGTATGAAAGTTGGTCTGAATGTTTATCTTGATAATATATAGGTCAAATTTGAAACTGGGTCAACTGTGATCAAAAACTAGGTCAGTAGGTCTTAAAATAGAAAAACATTATGACCTCTCTAGAGGCCGTACCCTTGAATGGATCTTCATGAAAATTGGTCAGAATGTTCACCTTGATGATATCTAGATCAAGTTTGAAACTGGGTTACGTGCCGTCAAAAACTAGGTCAGAAAGTCAAATAATAGAAAAACCTTGTGACCTCTCTAGAGGCCATACATTTTCATGGGGTCTGTATGAAAGTTGGTCTGAATGTTCATCTTGATAATATCTAGGTCAAGTTTGAAACTGGGTCAACTGCGGTCAAAAACTAGGTCAGTAGGTCTAAAATTAGAAAAATATTTTGACCTCTCTAGAGGCCATATTTTTCAACGGATCTTCATGAAAATTGGTCAGAATTTTTATCTTGATGATATTTAGGTCAAGTTCAAAACTGGGTCACATGAGCTCAAAAACTAGGTCACTATGTCAAATAATAGAAAAAACGACGTCATACTCGAAACTGGGTCATGTGGGAACAGGTGAGCGATTCAGGACCATCATGGTCCTCTTGTTTATTAGAACAGTTTAATTTAGTTTTAAGCCTTGTATTGAATTTCTAATTTTGATTAATCATTTTAATACTGTCACTCCAGCAGATATTCCAAACGTGCTTGTTTAAATAAAAGGTTTATTAAATGAAATTTCCTTTTCCGCGAGTACATTGAAGTAAAAAGGTCGAACCAGTGTAACTCTAAGGTCAAATATTTCTTCTGGAATAGAGCAAACGAATGAACCGAGCAAGAAAGTTCTGTCATGCTAAAACAATTACATTAGATATCACACTAATAAGTTCAAAGTGTAAAGAAACATTATAACAATAACAAACACACAACGACTTAACTGATCAGTATGGCTGAAATACAGACTGAACACCTTTTTTATTCGCGAGAAAATTAATGATATGTAAAAACGAGCCGCATATGACAGTTTTATATAAATATATCAAGTTGTCATTGTGCAAAAAAGAAAACTGCTTTATAATACAGTCATTTAAAAGCAATACGGTATTTCGTTGTAATTGTTTAATTTTAGCAAATCTGCAGATACATTGCCTAAGAATCATTAATAAATAAAGTCTCCAAAGAGATAAATGACTGAACGCAAGTCTTAGTCGTGACTATGTCATTGACATTGAATGATTTAAAAGCCAACCTGCATTGCAATGTAATCATTGGCCCTGATGGAATAACTGAAAGAAAAACTGAATTATAACAGAATAATTGGAAGCAAGTCTACGTCTTAAAGGAGTCTTTGAAAGAATAATTGAATTGGCATGGAAAAGTTGAAAACAGACCTACATTGCTGTTGTATAGCTGAAAGCCTAACTGCGTTGTAGTTGAATAGGGAAAGGCAGAACTACATTGCTATTGAATATTTGAAGATAACACTGAATTTCCGTGGTATAGTTAAAAGCAGAACTACACTGCTACGGAAGAGACGAAAGCAAAACTGCATGACAATGCAATAATGGATAGCAGAATTACAGTGAAATGGAATAGGCGAAAACAGAACTGTATTCGTATTTGACAGTTAAAGCAAAATTACATTGATATGGGAAAGTTGAAAGCTGAACCGCATTGCTATGGACTACATTACAATGAAAAAGTTGAATGCAGACCTTTATCATAATTCATTTTGTTAAAATGAAAGCAGAAGAACAGCATTGCAACAAAGCTGCTAAGACTATATTCCTAGCCCCATTACAGATTTAAGCTCGATATGCTCATACAGTTATATTTTGTCCGCAAAGGAGAAGAATTCTATATGACTTGCCTTTCATTCTTATCCTTTCCTGTTTTGCTTTTACCACAGTATGACATATGTACCAGTATATGTACTCTATTTTGGGAATAAATATGTTTAAACTAAACTAACAAAGCTGCGTTGCAAGGGCGTCGTTGAATGCATTATTTTTTCACCTTAATGGGGTCATTGGTCATTGCTGATTTGAGAAAACCGAAGGAAATGAGCTCTTCTGCTTTTGAGAAATTGAAAGAAGAATGCATTGCAACGGAATAATTGAAATCAAGACTACATTGCAAGCAGCTCAGAAAGCATCTATTGTAAAACACAAAGAACTCTGTCATGCTTGCATACACAATCTTATTTGCATTTTCAAGTATAATTTAAATTTTGAGTACATTTCACAGGTAAATTTGATTTTATGACAATAAATATGTAAGTCGCAGATGTCAAAGGTACTTTGAAAAATGCATTCTCTTATGGGAAGACTATTGTCGAGTAATTCCCAGACGTGAAAAAAAATGCGTTCGCTTTCTTCGAATGTGCTTAAATTGTCTAACAGCATGTTTAACATTGTTTGAAAACAAAGCACAGTCTATGCTTACATATTTTGGCAGTTTAGAGGCAGGTGGGTAGATGGGGAACATAGATTTGCGTAATTACAACAATGTTTCTTTCTGGTATCCATTACTATCTTAATTAAACCTCAAGAGTTTTGTAATTTAAATTGAATTTATGAGGAAACAAGATTCACTTTTGGAACCACGCGATCATTTTGTTTCACGGGTTGCCTCTGCAGTTTAGTTCAAAATGGGAATTAACTGGAGAACGCCTGTTTTAGAGCCGTTTTGTATTGAATTTATTTCTTATTCTGTGAAATTTTATTATCTCTTGGAAAACATAAATTCAAGATAATTCACTGGAGCTCTATCAGGCTGGAGTGGTTAGGGAATATTATGCAGGAAAGAAACGTTTGAGGGTGATTTTTTATTGCTGGAAAACTTTCAAGAAACTTGTTCACAGAATGTTAGGATTACGTTGGAAAACTAAACAACAGTAGGTGTCTGAGTTTTGTTATTTCAAGTACATATCTTTAGTTAATTCCTTTACACTTACTTTTGAGTTGTTTTTCCTTTTAATTATGAGTTTAAAAACTAAAATTGCATATGTTTGTTGTATGTTGACAAGTATATTCAATAGCCGTTGTTAGGAACGACATATTGAAAGTTGTTGCACAGAGTATGATGGGTAATTTTGAATAAATGGTTACCACTGAAATGTCAGCAAGAGACAATTCGGTTTCCATTTTGGGTAAAATTTCATTTCATGTATTGACTATAATGAATATTAAAGGGTAGGTCAATGAAAAACACTGAATAATACAGAAATTTTGTAACTAAACATCTAAGTTTATTACGTTTACATACCTGTTCGTCTCGTACGATTTCTTGGTAGACGATATCACGGTGAAATTGCAATATAAGCGACAAAGGTGAACTTTAATTATTTTGGATATATATATCAGCGGCATATTACTCATTTGCAAATAGGTTATTTCATCCCCGCTAATTGATGTAGTGACATTTGTATTTCAGTATTTTTGAAACTATCTTTCTCGTCATGAGTGGTAATGCCTTGATGGCTTCACCTTGCAATAACAATGACAAAGTTTTTATTTGATGAAGATCACTGGCTCATTACAAGAAAATATGGACATATTATTGTTCACCGGTTGATATTATATAAATATCATATGGCAGCGTGTGTGACATTGATATTGGCAACCCGAGGGCAGAATGTCACCCGAGGCGAAAGCCGAGTGGTGACGTTCTGTTTCGAGGGTTGACAATATCAATGTCACACACGCTGCCATATGATACTAATTTTATTATACCGAACAAAATTTAGTACATAAAATGTTTAAAAATGTTTTTAGGGCCTAATTCATTTAATTTAACAGTTTCATCTTTAGCGCGGTAATCGCCTGTGTACACATTGAATAGTGACGTCACTACTATATGTGTACAAGGGAGGCAATCATTTGGCTAAATAATTGAAGCAGTTAATTGCCCTTATATGACATTCAAAATATCAGCGCGGTCACATGACCTGACAGACACTTTCGCTTGGTCACGTGGCAAAAAGGTTGAAAATGTTTTTGATAGTCAAAATATCTCTTTCTCGGGTAATGGGATTTTATCATTGTTGACAAAAGAGAGGTACAATAAATAGAGGATATTTTCTATTTATTTTATGCTCAGTTAAGTTGAAATGTGCATTTTGCAACAATTTTTAATCTCAGCGCGGGAGACAGACGCGCGTAAACAGACATGACGTCAGACATGTGACGTTATAAAGACGCACACAATATAAAATTCAATTTTATTTTATTTTTTGCTGCATAACGTTATGAAATTCTCTTTAAGTAAAATAATTTGAATCGAGAAATATACTATAAAGAACAAAGTGCGACTACAATTTTCATCCCGTTCTAAGCAAATGATTTAAAATTCATACACAATGTATGAGGGGGCGGAGCTATATCTCTCACAGTGTGAAAATATAGATTTCATATTTTCACAGTGTGAGTGATGAGATATAAAAGTATTTAACTGATAGAATACAGTATTTCATTAGTTAGCATAAAATAAATAGAGGATATTTGTTTGTTTGCAGTGTGATATCGACATATATCTTCACCGATAAGGGAGACAATTGAATATTTTACTTCCTCATACATTCCATTTAATATCTCTCACATTGTTACAAATATTTTCAGGAAAGTCTAATTTCACAATACGATTTGCCTGTTTTTTAAATGTATAAAATATACATAGCTATTGCTTTTAGTATTTTTTATTTGCTGCACATAAGCACATTGTATTTAGTCATATAGCCTAAGGCGATTTCCAACACTTTTTGCTGTGAGCATTCAAGCAATAAATGGTATTCATTTTCTACTGACAAAATACAAAATTTACATAACCTTTCATCTTGTCGTATTTCAGTTTATCTGCTTCTTTCAATTTCTAAATCATGGGAAGATGTTCTGTATTTTTCTATTTTGTCACTGTTATGATTTCCAGGTACTTCCGTATACCGTTCATGCTTAAAAGATCTTTTAAATGATTTGTAAAATAAAAATTGCTGCTTATAGCTGTTTTATATCCGATCATTGCGGTAGATATTGATCTCTTTCTTGTTTAAACAAGAAATATCTTTAAAAAAGATGGTCGGCGTGATGTAACTGAAGCACAAGTTATACATGGGCAGAAACCTGTATTTTAAATCTTTTGGCAATGTTGAAAGGGGCCTCTGTGAAGTTTTGTATAAATGAGGACAGTAGTTCTGAGGAAGACTGTGTTTAGAAATTGACGGACACCAAACAATCACAAAAGCTCACTTTGAGCCTTTGGTGCTTAAAAGATGGTAACAGTAAGCAAACAATATTGAAATACGTTCTATACTTTATTTCTGGAATTGTTGGAAGCAACATGAACCCTTACCCTACTTCAGCTTATTATCAAATTTGTCTATCATTCAGACTATGTACAGTACTGTTTTCACCGGAAAGATTAATTTAAAATTTAGAGTCTAAAATTTAACAGTATCGGACATGTTGTTGCAGGATAGTAATGATTTGCACTGGTTAGAAGTTGTTGCTGTAATGCAGGGTAAGAGTTAATGACTGTATAAAACAAATAACCTTTTTGTAAAAACAAAACTTAAGGAAAGGAAACTTAACAAAACAGAAATAACTTAACAAGAAAACCTAACAAAACAGAAATATGTCCGGATGAGCAGATGAAATATTTGGTTGCACACACCTGTTCAAGTGGTACGCTTACAACCCGATGGTGCTGTACTTACAGAGGTTATAGATGACGAACGCGTTGTCATTTCACTCAGTGTCACACATGACTCAGAGTGAAGCATTTTCAGCCTTTCCTCCAATTAGCGCCACTCTTACAAAATCTCTCATTATGGCTGAAAATACCGAGAATACCTTACCAAGCAATCCGACTGGTACATTATTCAGGCGGCATAAAGTCATACGAGGTCATAAAATCGTGCTTAATACGGCACGCCGAAAAACAAACTCGTAATTTTCAACTATCTGTTTGTTCCATACATAGCAAAAACATTTCCTGTAAGCAGGTATTTGATATCCGACACACAGTTCGTTATACCAATATGTAACAATATTTCAACACGTTGTAATTATTCTTTCTGTATCTATGACCTTTATTTATTTAATAGTTTCAATCAATTAGCAATTCATCTTTTTGCTGCTTTGAAATATAACGGTTATCAACATAGAAACGTTTGTTGATTTAATTGAGAGAGGGATAAAATGTCTTTGAACAAAGAAATCAAATGAGCCGCACCATGAGAAAACCAACATAGTGCATTTGCGACCAGCATGAATCCAGACCAGCCTGTGCATCCGCGCAGTCTGGTCAGAATCCATGCTGTTCGCTTTCAAAGCCTATTGCAATTAGAGATACCGTAAGCAGCAGCATGGATCCTGACTAGACTGCACGGATGTGCATGCTGGTCTGGATCCATGCTGGTCGCAAATGCACTATGTTGGTTTTCTCATGGTGCGGATCAAATGTGAAACAACCGATACTTGTTTGCACTCTTAAGTACGTATTATAGACACTTACGTTTGCTCTTTGTGTGTATAGTTTATGTGCTTTTGGGGAGAAAAAAAGAAGTAATTGTCTGACGCAATCATATTTTGAACCCTCCCACATACTTTACAGACGCTTAACACGGTAATGGTAATTTCAATCTCATTATACCGTACGAAGAAAACGTTAAGTGACTGTTAATAATGAATGCTAAAGTCCTCATCCGTGCTAGATCAGAGAAGAAAATCGTATAATTCGCGGACTATTTAAACACATTCAGCAGAAATATAATTTGAAATAAATATTATGACAGTGTCAAGTAACATAAAGAGCGTAACCCTTTAATAAAATCAGCAATATGAGACGGTAAGAAAATGCATATACGAGTATTGTTGCTAGATGTCTTTTTTATTGTATGATTTATATTACTATCGACATACGTATTTGACAACATATCGACCTTTACAGTGGCTTTAACCGATAAAAACAAAATATGGATGGATATTCACAAATTTACTTTTCCATAAATGTCAAATACATGACATTTCCATCTATGGACAGTTACTTTAAACGACACTCGTCTTACACTGGTCTTTAACCGCTATAACCATCGTGAACTATTCATTGAAACTTTTTGTGACGCATGTATGTTTTTACGTTGGAAAACCACTTCGTGCGAAGATAATTTTAAGGAAAATTATACATAAGTACATAATACTTTTCGCCACTATCAAATATTTTGTCGGACCGAGAAAATATGGTTTCAACCTTTAGTCTGCCGGCGGCAAGTAATTCTGCCTTTGCGACCAGTGCAGACCAGGATCAGCTGCACATCCATGCAGGCTGATCATGGTCTGTACTGTTTGCAATTCAGTTAGTAAATTTTCCGAATGATAAATTGCACTGCCCAAATTGGACGATGGACCAGTCATATTAGAAATTTAGCAGAGTAAAAGTTAAAATAAATAGCAAGGAATGATGCTCTTCATGTCGAGCAGTCTCCAAATGAGCCGTGCTATGAGAAAACCAACATAGTGGATTTGCGGCCAGCATGGATCCAGACCAGCCTGCGCATCCGCGCAGTCTGGTCAGGATCCATGATCGATGTTCGCTTTTAAAGACTCTTGTTATTAGAGAAACCATTAGCGAACAGCATAGATCCTGACCAGACTGCGCAGGCTGGTGTGGATCCATGCTGGTCGCCAACGCACTATGTTGGTTTTCTCATAGCACGGCTCAAATGATATTCTGATAGAAGTTTACTGAACTGGTTTTGCAAAATCGTATGTTCTGTCTCTGTACTAAATTAATTAAGTAACCAAACAATGTATTAACGAAAATGAGCAAGTACAAGGAATTAATTAGACAAAGTACCCATTGCCTTTATCATTTGAACTGAAATTAATCTTTCTATCGTTTGCCATCCTTTAGAATTACTTGATTGCCTTGTGTGTTGTTCTTGTGTTGCTTTACATAAGCTTCTAATGAGAATCTTAATGAAAAAACAATGGATGCTTTTTGGTACATCTGAATTTGCTCATTGCAGTGTCCGTGGACTATATAATTTGCAAAAAGTTGAAGTTTATAATTTAGTACGGGACTATAACTTGACAAAATTTGGCTGTTCCGGTTTAAATACTGAACTATACTCTATTTGTTATTCAAGTTAGAAAACAGGACTATTTTTCATGAAAAACTGTTTGTTCAAATTAAGATTCGGAACAATTTTTGTCAAAAGCTAATTGTACGAATCTGGAAAGTGAAGTGTTCAGTTTGGTCTGAACATATTCTACTCTGTCAAATTTTTACACGTTTGAATACTGGACTTACTAGTCTAACAGATATCAAAAGGTGCACGAAGTGAACCCGTTTTGGCAGGATACTAATTTTATTTGCAAATAATTAAGCAGAATGGACATTGACAAATCATATGAGCATAAAGAAGAAAACTTTCGTCATTCGGGACGGGACGGAAACAGGATTTATTCAAGACGTAAGCAGCCGATCAAAATTACTGATGACATGATGTACTATGATGCTCTAAGCCCAAAACAAAGACCTAGAAAAAGAAATAGAACAAAATATATTGACCAAGCGGATCTCAATGGACAGTTTGACTATTTTGATAACGAGGATGGATACAATTTCAGAGGGAATTCTAAATTTAGGGACACTTTTAAACGTTCAAAGAGTAGAAGTAAATCAAAAGCTAAGCTTCGGTCTTGCAACCCGCGAGTAAAAGGGTTTCTAAACCGGCATCTAGCAAAGGGTGGAGCTCTAAACATGTATGTATATACTGCAAATGTAGTTTGCCATTGTACAAGTGTTGCATGGCCATAGCGATGCCTTTTATAGATTTTTTATTGGTAAAAACAAGTTAATAAATGTACATTTCAAACGTTACATGAACAACGAAAGGATATCTCGAGCTTAATCAGCAATATCATAAGTGAACTATTTTAGAAATTGATGAATTGTCCTACCATTGAATTTTATATATGGCCATAAGCTAGCTGAAATAGTATAAAATGTGTCTGGATAGAGAAACTAAAATATTCATAAAGGCAAATATCTATAGACATTAAGAGATATAAAAGGTTCGGTATTTTTATAAGGAAATATAAAGCTGAACAGCAAAGTAACGTTTTCGTGCGGTCTGTGGGATAGGACAATGGCTAGAATGTTTTGACAATTGTATAAATATTTACAGGTATCTGTTTGCGAATGACCTGGTTCAGTGAATAAGTATGATAGTGAATGCTTGCAAGTGTTCAGCAAACAGAGATGTTAGGTTATGATACGTCTTTCTAATAACAGCAACAATTTTCACTGGTTTTAGTATGAACAAAAGCATTAACATCAAAAACTAATTTTTGAAAATTGAAAAATAATGCGAAGACAAAATTTGTTTATAATGTACGTTAGCTTCGGGCTCAGGAACATGATTGTAGTATTCTTCTTTATTAGTTAATCACAAAGTAGCATGTGTATTGACTTCGGCGTGCTTTGACATGTGCTGTCACTCGCTCTTAGAAAACGGAAATGTATGATGTTCTATTATAAGATAATGATGAAAGAATGACGTCAGTAGATTTGAGTAGGTTTTGACACAGGGACCTCTGTAAAGTATAATTTTGTTTTATTTCAGTTTATAAATGTATTCGTTTGCAGTGTAAATTCGAAGTAGCTTTCACCAAATGAACATCAGATTCATCATTTTCACGAGTGTGGCACAAATTAGACCAGTTTTACTCGAGCAATGTCATGCGCACTGCTTTGCCACATAACTTGGAAAGTGGTATTTTCCCGACGTTTTGCTCATAGAGAGTGCATTTAGATTGCCGCATTTATTGCCTCTTGTAAGTCATAGATATAATGTTTGAGTATCTATCTTGCCAAGTTTGTTCCGACCTCTTGTTTTTCTTGATTCCTTCTCTTGTGAGCTAACTGGAAAGGTGTCCTCATACTTTAGTTAATTTTCTTGTTTTTCACTTATCACTATATTTACGATACTTACGTTCTGCAACGGAATATGTTCTAAAAACAGTTTGTACAAGACCACTTGTAAGAGTCATATCTCCAAGCAAATAGGCAGTTTTATGATAAAATACTCTAGTGCACATTTATAAAATCGTTATTATCTATCTCCGAAAATGTAATTTTAAACAGTCCGTAAAGCACTGATAACTGCATATGTTTTGCATCTTTTCCTCCATGTATCATCTAATCCAATGTAATTTCAAGATTAGGTCACAAAACGGGGGAATACTCTTTCGCGATTTCAAACCTTTTATAGTGATTAAAATGACATTAAAAGACTGGAGTTCACAGTATGTTTATCAGATGCATTAAAACGACATTAATTTTCTGACAAACACTTTACACTTTACTAAACTGTTCTAGGTTACAACACACTTAATAGCTGTTCTTCTTTATTCTATATAAAATTGATATAATTCCACTGGCTGCAGCACACATCAGGACCATTTTAAGTGTCTGTAACTCACATTTTCTTGAAAAATATTGTCAGTGTTGAAGGAAAAACAAAAGAAAATTTGGGGTCATATTTGATGGAAGAAAAATATTTTCAGTCAAACACACAAACTGTAAAATCAGTTAAAATGAGACCAACATTGTAGTGGTGGTGTATGATCTAAATTTCCATGACAAGTTCAGTCATGTTATCATTTCATTATAAAAATGCCACCTACATGTCGAGCATAGATCTGTCATGTGAGTTCAGCAAAAAAATGCAAAGAAAATAAGGAAAATAGCTGTACAGAGCAAAACAAAATTTAAAAAACTGAGGACTGTTTGAATCCGCCATTATGCCTTCTACTATTCGCATTAAATGTAGCCATGAAAGACAATTTATTTCTATGTATATCCAAACAGATGCATGTTCAGAAACACAATTATTAAACTAAAATGTGTTTACAAAGAAAGGTTCTATTCTCTTTCAATATTCTTGACACTGACGGCAGTGACGAAGCAGTATGTTTGTCTTTTGGGATGTTAACTTGTATTTCAGTAATGTAAGCATGAGTATTTTAAACTTAATTTTCACTACTAACAAACAATTCGTATAATTATGACAATGATTATGACAGTACCCTAATATAACTTCCACAGCAAAGTTACTTGTCAAAATATTTAGATGAAATTTGTACTGAGTAGAAATGTTTTCCAATCCTTTATCGAACTAACAGTGAATAAATGTAAAGATCGGTTGTGTTTCCTTTCAAACATCCTCCGTAAAACGAAACAAAAAAGAAGGGCCCTATCACTATGCAGGTATTTTTGCATATCAGCCTTTACTTGTATGTTTTTAGTCAAAAGTTTTTGGCCCACTGTTCGTAGTAGAAATTATTTAGTCC
Organism: Mercenaria mercenaria; assembly: GCF_021730395.1. Taxonomy (NCBI): domain Eukaryota; kingdom Metazoa; phylum Mollusca; class Bivalvia; order Venerida; family Veneridae; genus Mercenaria; species Mercenaria mercenaria. Next base: position 111,481,825 of record NC_069361.1, on the reverse strand, counting down.
AAATTGCCCTTAAAGGCTTCTGTAAGTAACACAGTAAAAAAAACACACACAGACAGAAAAATTTAGAAACTGAGTTAGTGACTCTGATTTATTTTCGAAGTGTATACTCATCATAAGTTTGTACAGAATCCCTCATACGCATCCATTGGTAAACTATTCCATGCAGGCATGGTTTCGGTATGTACCTAAGATAGCCAAAGCTTTTTTTACAGCATTCAGTTTGTCATTTTTTATATTTTCAGTTATGGTGACACAGGAGTTGATGTTACCACAGACGCCAGAGTATTATTTGACGCCGTGCGTCATGGCAAGAACCACCTCGTGCGGTTCATTCTGGATGCTTCCTCGGTGGACATTGTCAACTCACGTGATCTGCATGGAAAGACACCACTTATGGCATGCTGCTACACCAAGGTAATAATATTAATAAAGTTATCAAAGTCATCCTCGAGTAGATGTCACGGCTAACCGCCTCTTTTCTTTGGGGCAAAAATATCGCGTTAAATAAATCTTACCCATTAAATGTTATGTTTGAATATTTTATGTATTCTTTGTGTTATGTCATATTTTCTACCTTGATTTATTGTAAGAGTCAACATTAATATTGCTGAAACAGTGGTGCTAGGAGATGTTGCCGTGTCAGGAAGAGTTCAGTATCTAGATTATACTATTTTATGAATGTTTGAGAAAACCGTTTAACTGTTTTGTGGACGTAAGATGTTTTATCAATGGTATTGTTGTTATCTTAATTGAAATGTTGTTGCGATGTCGCATTAGGTTTGAGTATGGCATAAAGCGTAACGAAACGAAACAATGCTGTATATATGCCATATCACCTTCTATGTCAGGGCAATTGCCTTCTTATGAAACCTCAAATCAGAAGAGTAACAATTAATCAATGTTGAATATTGCTTCTACACTGAACATGATGTGTAAGCCAAAATAGAACAAAAAATATGAAAACACTGAAAGCCAGACTGCCTTTAGTAACGTAGATTAAATTCATAGAGGTACAGTTACAACGTGATGTAAGATTTTGAGTATTTGATTGAAAAATATCTAAGATAAGTTTAGATGATATAAAACAGAAACACTCCCGTTTTGTATGAAATATCGTCAAGAGAAAATATAGATATAATTGATGTTGGTTTTTTCAATTAATCTAGGAAGAAGGTGCGAGGGACAATACTGTAAGATTATTATTACGTCACGGTGCTGACGTCAACGCAACAGATGACTGTGGAAGAACGGCACTCAGTTACGTCTGTGAGAGACGGTGCAATGATATACTCCGAATCCTAATCAAAGAACACAATGTAGATCCTGATATTACTGATACAAATGGTAGGTGTGTCCTCAAATGTGAAATATAAATATTGTTATTGATCGTTTGTACTACAAATGCGTACGTTGACCATACATTATTGTTATAAAGATAAGTTCTATATCGCACATATCAAAACCTGGGAAAATATTGAGGGTTGATTACTAAGGATTTAACATGTTATTTGACACAGAAATAAAAACACTTTTGTCTGCCGAAGAATTGTCTTTTATAAGTGTAGTTGAAAATAGAGTTTCCTTTGCAACCATGTTTTGGTCAGTAAGGTGAACGCAGTTTTAATTATTTTATGTTAAATGCAACAAAATGCAGTTTATAATTTAATCTTGTTTGTAAATGGAAAGGAAATATAATGTAAATATAAGAAATGAAACTTTTTTCGGTGTTCATGCAAAATGAACGACAGAATAGAATCGGCAAATCAAACACGAATCGCTAGCGCGATTCATGGATTTGCCGATCCTATTCTGTCGTTCATTTTGCATGAACACCGAAAAAGAAATATTTTATTTCTTAATTAATTTACACACAAAACATTAGAAAAAGTCTTTAACAAAATGTCTATGTAAAAGTAAATAAAGTGAAGACGAGCATTTTCCATGTATATGCTATATATACAGTATGATAGAGGTAAAGCCACAAACTATGACATTACCTTCAAATGCGATAGGCTACTACATTTCTTAATATAGAATCATATTATTTCTATCCTAAAGTGTGATAATTTGATAAATTATTTTCTGATACAATAAAAATGTCCTTTATGTCTAATTTGCTGACGTCAAACTTGCAATCTCATATTAAGCTGATTTGTACGATTTCGATTAAGGAAGTGGCAACGGCAATTCAATTTATTACGAACTCATTGTCGAATGGTTGAAACTGATATACTTTGCATTAATTCAATCTGATCAGATTGAGAGAATATGCAATCAAGAATGGGTAGAATACATAGAAAATTAATCTCACTAAAAGCACGTAATCAGTTCTTATTGAAGTGTTACATTTCAATTTGCAGGAAACACGCCTCTGATTTATAGCGCAATGGTTGGAAATGACATCGCCTGCGATATTCTCATACGTCACTTCCGGCGACTTGGTCTAAATATAGAAGCAATAAACGACGAGGGTTTCACGGCTCTGCTTATGGCTGCAAAGCACGGAAATATTACATGCGCACAGATTTTGGTCGGGCAAGGCAAAGCAAGTACTCAACATCGAGACATAAAGTATGGTTTATCTGTGGAGGAGTGGCTTGCAAAGAAAGGCTTTACATTACAAGATATCAAGCCTGTTCGACAGGATGGGAGAGGTAGATCAAGATTCGTAAAATTAGCTAATATAGCGGCAATTTGCTCGGCTCCAAAGAAACATGCTCAGGCAGCCCCAACGTACGGAGAGATAGACTATCATTTAAATCGCTTCCAACTCGGAAAGATCGAAGATGACGACGACTTGACTGACGCGACGACGGGGACCGATATCTCGAATGAGTCTATTTCAAGATATCTCAACAGATATAATGACCGATATAATGACATTGATCTTGACTTTGCCCAAAAACATTATAAAATTTACCCATATCGTGAAAACAGTCGACCGAAACTAAAGACATCTTCAACTCAGACTCAAACCGACGAAGCAGACGATACTGAAGGGGACAAACATGATGTTATTGAAAATGACGACGCAGACGAAAAAGCAACTCTAATTACTGTAGCAGACACTGCAAACTGTGACGCAGAAACCGAAATAACTATATTACAACACGATCCAAGAATTCATCTTGAACAGAGACTTAAAAATAAATTTACAAACAAGTCTAAATCGTCTGAGGGAAAATCTAAAACAAGGTCGATGGAGAAAATACAGGAGAAAGGGAACAAAGAATCAAAGCGTCTATCCCTTCCTGAAATTGAACATACGCCTATGGTGTCCCGTTGTGACAGTGGGAATGGCGAAAGGAAACAGTCACTAGATGTCCTTCCGGAAAAACTAATAGCGAGCATCGAACTGGGCGATGGCAGACGACAAAGCATTCAGCTTCATGCAGACAGTATCCGAAACAAAGTTTACTGGTCCCCTGTTGGCGATGAAAGGTCAGATGACGGTTCTGAAAAGAATCTGATGCCATTAAAGTTTGAACGCAATCGGGGTTCTGTTTCGGACAGTGAAACTTCTATGAACGAAGACGGTCCCATTTTTCAATAGTAATATTGAACCTCACTGGGACTGATGTAAAAATAAACAAAGTGTTGCAAGCAAAGTGCCAATGAAAAGTCTGGAATGTTTTGGTATATCCAGATGTTGATTGAATTATGTGTTAAAACAACTTGAAAACTTCTAACTGCCTAGTAAAGTAAGTTTATTATGTGGATTTAACGTTTTTATAAATAGTATATCAACCTTCATAGTGTAAATTTGGACTTGAAGACAGGACCTCGAATTTCTTAATTAAATTGGCATATATGTGACATAAACTTTACTGTACAAAGACATTCAGTTTCAAAATAGGAATTGAACAGCTGCGATATGTTTAAAGGAACTTGAATCGCTTATGTGTACTTAAGCATGAAACCCCCCCTGTAAAAGTATCAGTACACTCAGAGAATTCAGCGGAATTTATAATGTATCGTTTATATATACTTGAACGCGTTCATTTTCAGTTTCTGTATGTTTGAACATTTTTGTCAAGCTCAATAATTCCCTACAACGAGTAACATATCAACAAAATATTAACAAAGCCTTTCTTAGATTATCACACAAGAAAAAGTATAGCATTAAAAAATGTAATATACTTCGTATTTAATTTTTGGGCATATGTTTAAATGCACTGTCTGGAGTATGTGTTACGGTTTATACTTAATGAATTGCTTGCTCGTTAATAGTCAAAGTTATTGCCTGAGATCCGACGCATAAAGGGAAAATAGCTTTGAAAATTACTGGTAATTATTTAATAAATGATGTATTTCATGACATCAGAAGGAGATTTTCATGACATTTTTCTTCAAATTTTAACTTTTTTTCCGGAAAAATTTGTTATTGAATGTAGACTGGTCATATAGCACAAATTATTGTAGCTATGATACCATATCCAAATATTAAATAATTTTTATTTTTATCACAAAATTAAAAATATTTGACATATAATTTCATTTAAACTATATTCATTTAATGGGTACATTTAAATATAGATCATTCGATTACTGAACTCCATATTACATACATCTCTGGTCTATATCTATAGGATATGTTTGGAATGTCCAAAGAGCTTCAGAGCATAAAATCTGTTGTACTTTGTTAGAGTTCGTTTCCGGCTTGCTTGAACAATGCACACTATTGGAGAATGTAAGTCAGTTTCATGTGCGGGGAAGAAAGTACGGACATCGACAGTAATTTGCCGTGTTATATAGCTCAATTTCGCTTTCGTGTTAGTTATGTAGTGGAAGAAATAAGTTAAATAAGAATTGTGTATATTTTCGATCGAAAGTCGATTACGGTACATAACAAGTTCAGTGGTATGGTCAATCAGTAACATACAAATTAAAAAGGACAGCGATCTAAACAACACCTACGTTCCAGGAACGCATCTCTATCACGACGATACTCTTCGGCAGTGCATGCATGGATTAGTAAATGACAAACTGTCAAACAGTGTAAGCATGGCTGAGTAAATGACTGGTACACTACAGCAGTACATAAATAGATGAGTAAATGACTAAAATTATACAACAGTTATCCAACAGTTATACAACGGTTATACAACACAGCATTCATAGATGAGTAAATGACAGGTACACTACAGCAGTACATGAATGGATGAGTAAATGATTGAAATTATACAGCAGTTACACAGCAGTGCCTGGATGGATGAGTAAATATCTGAAACTCTAGAGCAATACAATAACTGTAACTCTGTGAGTAAAATACTGTCTCATGGATGAATACATGATTAAAACGCCTCAGTAGTGCAAATGAAGAAAATCTACGGATGAGTACATGACTGAAATTCAAAATTAGTACAAGCATGGTTGAGTATATGCATTAAACATACACATATTACATGGACAAGGCAGAACAGTTGTGCGCAAAGCCTAAAACACAGGAATGGTCATGTAAATACAAATGAAAAAAAAACCTAACGAACCATATGCGTCTATGCTCGTGTACTCAATGTCTTTGCATTGGGCACAGCAACATGAAGGGCCTGATGAACGAGGCCAAAACACAGAAAGCTCGCAAGAAATTATTTGAAAATGCTCGATCATATAACTTTTGATGAAGTCCCCTAAATTATTTATTGTAAGTGTGGCCTTTATACAAACTTATGATTTTTGCAAGGTATCCATGTTATTGCAAAACCAGTGTTTCAAAATATGCTTAATATTGTAAATAGAGTATTTTTTGGTTATCTCGTTTTTGTTATTGTTGCACAAGAGCACATACCAAATATGATAAAGAATTGAGTAGTTTGTTCGACAGATTTAATGTTTCCATAGATACACATTTTTGGTAAAGGGGAATATGCAACATTTTACAATATTTCCATTTAGACAGAACTTGATGAAATATTAAAACTTCAAAGAAATTTTAAACACAATGATACATCCATTTGAATTGTATCTGTTTAGTAAAATGAAATTTGGTATTTTCTTCTATAAGCAGTACCATATTTACGATTTTTAAGGCAACATGTTTTTTAAGAAACGTTGATGTTGATTTTAAGGAATACACATTTAAAATTTAACAATGGTTTGTCATACAAAACGACCTTTAAAATACCATTGACTTAGGTGTTATTCATGGCGTTCACTATATATGGTAATGCCCTTATAAAGAAAGAGCGATGACGTCACTTTTTCAAAAATGGCTGTCGCTTCATTACATGGAAAGTATTTGAATGCTTATATCTTCTTTTTTATCGTATTTCAATTTTCATTTTTCTAATGCGTTACCAAAACTTAATGTTTTAAATGTTGCATGTTCCTTTAAATTTTGAACTTACGTTTATATAATTTACTGGGTTTACAAATCAATGTTTCATTGAATTAACGCTTTTCTTGTATCAGTTGAAGTAACACATCTCGTTTATCTTTAAGATATCATAAAAGCGGTGCTGACACTGCAGTTCTAAGTTGTTTGTCTTGTTAACGGATGTTACATTGATGAAAAAAGTTGTATTTTCATTTTTGTACATTTAATTTTATGTTTATATAGTGCTACAAAACTATGTTATTACGATCCAGACTTGTTATCTACATAAAATGTGTTCCTTTAAATTATGTTTGATATATATTTGATCTATTTCAGTTATTGTGCATTTGTATTACGTCATAAGGATTCCAGACAAACTAAGTGTACTGGAATTGATAGTTTTATTGCTCTTGATATTAGCCATCATGTAATGGGAGAGCCATATTGATTTATTGTCTGTATGTCACAAAATTAGTCTACGCGACTCCTCCGACACCACTAGGAGGATTTACACCAAACTTCATAAGTTACAGTAGCAAAGCCATTAGCTGTGCAAATCGTCGACAGATTCCATTTTGGTGGAATTATGGTTGATTCGTCAAATTCTATAACCTTTTTTGCCACTTTTCTTATATGAGCCGTGCCATGAGAAAACCAACATAGTGGGTTTGCGACCAGCATGGATCCAGACCAGCCTGCGCATCCGCGCAAAGCCACTATGTTGGTTTTCTCATGGCGCGGTTCATATCATATGGATGATTTCAATCAAACCTTACATGAATGATCAGTGCCAATGCTAATTGTGTATATTTTCGGCATATTCCGGTTCAGCGAGTTTCAGTGGAGTTATGGTCCTTGCTATTTCGTAGTTTAACTTGTCCGCGCAATTGCTCCGACACTACAAAGAGGAATTCACTAGTCACCATAAAAGTGATCATTGCCAAGCTTAGTTGTACATATCTAGGCTTATTCTGCCGGCATTAATAGCTACTATGTAATAATTTATATCATTATATGAATAATAACAATATGTACACTTCTTTAAAAACATTTTTTATCATTTTTAAAATGAGAACGGAAATTAATAAGGTCTGGAAGAAATGGCAGATGTTTGTCCTTAGAAATAGTGTGCATCTTTTATTTCGATTTGAATGCTACAATCTACTGATGCAAATTTGCAAATTTGATGTATTTATTTGTGAACTATACAATTAATATGGATTTAATTAAAACTCTGTCATATGTGGTGTGCATATATGAAGAAATGTTATCTTAATTAATTGGCCCTTATTAAGGCAGCTTGACTGCTGTTAAAAACAGAGAAGCAGTCAACTAACTTAGTTCCCTAAATGTTGTCGTTAACCTTTTTGTTATCGATGTAAAACATGTTAAAACTATTCAAACTTCAAACGCTAATTCTTGAAATACAATAACTCCCCCCCCCCCCCCCCCTCTTTTTGTCATTAAGTATATCCTGCGAAAAGAGACTTTGTAAAAACAACCCGTTCTCAACATCTCATGTTCTCTTCTTTCATCTACGTGTAATTTGTATTCATGGTGCTTGTTTATACAGTTATGCTCACATTGAAATAAAGTATATGTGGTCTTTATTTAGTCTGACAAGTTTCTAATCTAAAATAGAACCATGAGAGTATGTGATGATTGAGATGTAATACATACATACAAATACCAACAAATAATAACCTGACTAAATAGATAATACTACTGTAATATTTTACTGTGTGAATTTAGCAAAAGTACTTTTAAAAAATGCTAATTTTATACATTTCTACAGAACATTATTTTATTAGTACCACGTATGATTTATAATGTTATAGCATATTTTTAGATTTAATATATTGACCGTAAGTCTATTTGCAAATCTGTCCGGAAACAACAATATTTTGTACATTTATTTTGTTCTTTATTCCTTCTAAACATTCATCACTGTATATTCGTCAGTAAAATTTCTTTAATGAAAATATTATCTTCTGAAACGTTGTAAAATAAAATACTATTTGTGAATGTATAACGTTTGACATCCTATAAAACTGTCACTTTGATAGTGTTTTGATTATAATTGTTTCAAAGGATGTCGTCTGCTTTTATTGTTGTATCTCACTGAAGTGGACTTTTGGTGCAATACCTTTTGTGCAATACTCCCCACACAATGTTGATATTTGATCACACTACCTTGTAATTGTTTTGTTTCGTTATTAAAATTTTGTATAGTTTATTGTGTAGTTATTTTTTCTGTCGGGTCGAAACAAACCGATAAGAAAATTCTGAAAGATTTTTCTCACTAAGTACTGAGAGAATGATATTTACTTAGTATATTACATTTGATTACATACTTGACTTTATTCTCCGTTAAGCTACAATGGAATTGGAAACATCAATATTTTACGTCATTTTTATGTGTACCTTTGCGTTAAATTATTTACTCCATTATTCTTAATTTTATTCCGACAATTGAACAACTTAATAAAATCTATATAATATTGATATGTGTATATACGCATGTAATAAAAATACTATTAACTGTGCATCAAGAATTATTCACTTGTTCTTTGGCGGAAGAATATTGCACTCCTAAAGTCGCGCAATAAGTCCGCTGCAGACCTCGTGCATATATCTCGATACGAAACTAATAACCTATAAGTCTTCTGTCCATGAAGTCATCTTAGTCTATTTTTGTTTGAAATCCTAGAGGTAATAATCTCCCTTTAGTGAAACAAATATATTTTGGATATAAAGGGATGAAACTTGTTTGACCAGAAACTATCAAATCACAAATACAAATACAAATACATGGCATTTATATAGCGCAAAAATTATAAAATATTCTATTGCGCTTTACATCATGACACACATTTGAAATATATACATACAAAATATGAACAGGATTCTAGAACTTAGACGACTGCCATAGATCTGTCTGCTAATTTTGTTCGCCGTCGAGGGATGTTAAAGTTAGTGTCACTTTGTGAGCGAAGTCTGTATCGTTGACGAGTAGGTACAAACATTTCCCTCAGATATACTGGAGCTGTACCATTGATGACACGGAAGACTATTACTAAGACTTCGAACATGACTCTAGCCTTAACTGGAAACCAGTGTAGTTCTTTCAGAAGTTCGGCACTTGGTTGTTCATAGGAAGCATTCTTGACTACTCTAGCGTCATGATTTTGGACTCGCTGTAGTTTATTGATTTGGTAGGCTGGAATTTCTGTAAATAAACTGTTGCAGAATTCAATGTGAGAATGAACCAATCCATGCACTAATGATTCAGTTGACTTTTGTGTGAGATATTTCCGTAGCTGCACATGAGCTATCTGACATTTTTTCTGAATGTGATGGTCAAAGTTGAGTGTATTGGCCATAGTTACACTCAGGTCTCTGATATGATCGACGCATTTTACGTCACACCAACGAACGTTTACACTTGTGATGTTCAATTTCGCTAACTGTTGTCTGGTTCCATACATAATTATTTCAGTTTTAGACTGATTCATTTTCAGTTTGAAGGTTGTCTTCCATTTTATGATTTCATTGAGACAACTGTCGAGTTGTTGAAGAACAGTTGTCTCATTAATACCCCGCCGTGGCGGAGGGATTATAAGAATGGTCTCCTTCCGTCCGTCCGTCCTTCCGTCCGTAACAAAATCGTGTCCGGTCCATATCTCCTAAACCCCTTGAAGGATTTTCATGAAACTTGGGTCAAATGATCACCTCATCAAGACGATGTGCAGAACCCATGAGTCAGCCTTGTCGGTTCAAGGTCAAGGTCACAACTCAAGGTCAAAGGTTTGAGCCTGCAATTTTGTGTCCGCTTTATATCTCATAAACCCCTTGAAGGAATTTTATAAAACCTGGGTCAAATGATCACCTCATCAAGACGATGTGCAGAACCCATGAGTCAGCCATGCCGGCTCAAGGTCAAGGTCACAACTTAGGGTCAAAGGTTTTGAGCCTTCCATTTTGTGTCCGCTCTATATCTTCTAAACTCCTTGAAGGATTTTCATCAAACTTGGGTCAAATGATCACCTCATCAAGACGATGTGCAGAACCCATGAGTCAGTCATGCCGGCTCAAGGTCAAGGTCACAACTAAGGGTCAAAGGTTTGAGCCTTCCATTTTGTGTCCGCTCTATATCTCCTAAACTCCTTGAAGGATTTTCATCAAACTTGGGTCAAACGATTACCTCATCAAGGCGATGTGCAGAACTTATGAGTCAGCCATGTCGGCTCAAGGTCAAGGTCACAACTGAAGGTCAAAGGTTTGGGCTTTCCATTTTGTGTCCGCTCTATATCTCCTAAACTCCTTGAAGGATTTTCATCAAACTTGGGTCAAATGATCACCTCATCAAGACGATGTGCAGAACCCATGAGTCAGCCATGCCGGCTCAAGGTCAAGGTCACAACTTAGGGTCAAAGTTTTTGAGCCTTCCATTTTGTGTCCGCTCTATATCTTCTAAACTCCTTGAAGGATTTTCATCAAACTTGGGTCAAACGATAACCTCATCAAGGCGATGTGCAGAACTTATGAGTCAGCCATGTCGGCTCAAGGTCAAGGTCACAACTGAAGGTCAAAGGTTTGAGCCTTCCATTTTGTGTCCGCTCTATATCTCCTAAACTCCTTGAAGGATTTTCATCAAACTTGGGTCAAACGATTACCTCATCAAGGCGATATGCAGAACTTATGAGTCAGCCATGTCGGCTCAAGGTCAAGGTCACAACTGAAGGTCAAAGGTTTGAGCCTTCCATTTCGTGTCCGCTCTATATCTCCTAAACCCCTTGAAGGAATTTTATAAAACTTGGGTAAAATGATTATCTCATCAAGACGATGTGCAGAAATTATGAGTCAACCATGCCAGCTCAAGGTCAAGGTCACAACTAAGGGTCGAAGGTTTGAGCCTTCCATTTTGTGTCCACTCTGTATCTCCTAAACCCCTTTAAGGATTTTCATCAAACTTGGGTCAAATGATCACCTCATCAAGAACTCATGAGTCAGCCATGTCAACTCAAGGTCAAGGTCACAACTGAAGGTCAAAGGTTTCAGCTCTGTATCTCCTAAACCCCTTGAAGGATTTTCATGAAACTTGTGTCAAATAATCATCTCATCAAGACGTTGTGCAGAATTCATGAGTCAGCCATGTCAGTTCAAGGTCAAGGTCACAGCTAAAATCAAAGGTTTACCCTTTCACTATCCATAGCAGTGGCGGGGGATTTAGCTGTCTTTCAGACTACCTTGTTTTGAGAATTTCCCGCTTGAATTTTTAACGCAATCTTGTGGTCGTCCGCGTATCCATAGAGATCAGCTAGATATTTCTGCACCACTCGGTTGAGAGCCCATATATACAGGGTAAAGATCACTGGTCCGGCACAAGAACCCTGCGGGACACCAAACCTCAGTGGCTACGTGTCAGATGCTGACTGTTCGACTAAAACTTTCATTTTTCTGTTCGTGAGATAAGATTCTATCCATTTTAAGGGAGTGCTATGTATACCAAATTCATCTTGAAGGATTTGATTTTAACGCTGCACTAAAGTCGATCATGACCACGATTGTTATTTGATTTTCATCTATGGTTTCCAAAAGATCATTATACATTTTGAACATTGCTGTTTCAACCCCTTGATATTTTCTATAGGCGCTTTGGTAAGCTGGGAGGGGATTGTTAGCTTCAATATGCTTATTGATTTGGTTTAGTGCAGCTTTTTCAAGAAATTTGGAGAGGAATGTTTGACACTGGGCGATAGTTTTGCAGTTCAAGTGGGAGACCTTTCTTCTTCAACAAAGGTTTTATCACAGCACTTTTCCATTCCTCAGGGAACACACCAGATAGCAGTGATCGATTTACAATTTCTGTCACAACGGGAGCAAGTTGTGAAAAATGCTCCTTTAATTTCTTAGTTGGTAGCACATCAAGTTCACAAGTTGGAGATTTTGATGCATATACAAGTTTCAAAATATCGTTTTCGGAAAGTGGCTTGAACGCAGTAAATGTATTCATAATCACCTGTGGATTTGAGTAGGAAGAATAACAATTGCTGGGTGTTTCAGTTGATATGTTGTCAAGATCATTTCTCAACTTGATTATTTTATCAGCAAAGTATCGTAGAAAGTCATTTGCCAAAGATACTGCACTTGTGTGTAATGGGAGCGGATTGTCCTTCGACCTTCCCAGTAAATCGGATGTTACAGCATATAGCTTTTTGATGTTTTCTTCTGCTTCTCCAATCTTGTTCTGGTAGTACTCATCCTTTGCTCTAGAAAGTTCAGCACTATATATATTTCTTACACCACTATATACTTTCTTTGACAGGTCAGATTTGTCATTCATAAAGATTTTCTCTATTGATCGTTTGTACTGTTTCAGCTGTTTTAGGCATCCTGAATACCAAGGAACAGTCGGTCTACAGAGAATAGTTCTTTCCTTTAGAGGGGCGTGTTTCTGGACAATGTCTGACGTGATTCTAGTGAACTCAGACACAAGATCATTGACATTGGACGAGTTCACTACAGTGTTATTTAATTGACTGAATTCTGCTTGTACGAGGGGTGATTTAAAAGTTTTGCAACCAACCTTCTATTTCTTTAATTAGCAGTCAAATCAACAACTTTAGCATTTCATTCCCTCAAAGTAATCTCCTTTAACCTTCACACAAAGTTTCAAGCGTTTAATCCAATTTAGAAAATATTTTTGGAAGTCCTCAATAGGTATACCCTTAAGGCACTGACAAATTGCTGCCCCTAGGCCGTTTCGAGAGTCATAGCGTCTACCAGGAAGCATTGTCATGTAGCAGTGAACTGTTCTGCATACCCTTTCGTGGTCGGCGTTTTTGAAAATAACGATCAAGCTTTGTCAAAACCACTTTTCTATAGAATTTAGCATTGACAATTCTTCCTTTAGGCACAGGAACTTGGATGACAGGTCCTTTATGGTTGAAGAAAACGCAATATAAATCAGTGCACACTGATGCAATTCTCTTGTCAATTTCGGGTCTCTTTAAATGGTATGTTGCCCGTACACGAGTTGAACACTTTCGTCGAGGTTCAAAATAATGTACTCATGTTTCGTCACCCGTTACCAATTCAGAGAACGCGTTACCTTTACATTTTGAGTACAACTTCAGTAGTGACTTGGCCTTTTTAACGCGCTTCCGTTTCTGCTGTGGCGTCAGCAAATGAGGGATCCAACGAGCAGAAATCTTGTAACTTTGAGCTTTTCCTTTAGAACAGAACAAACTCGTTCCGATTATATCCCCGTAAGACGTGCTATTTCTCGCAATGTTAATCTAGTATCTTTCTCTAATAGTTGTTTTATTTTTTGACTTATTTGTCGATGGTCACAGACTTTGGCCGCCCACTCCTTGGTAAATCTTGCAACTGCTCCCGACCCGATTAAAATGGGATATCCACCTGGTAACAGTGCTGTAAGACACTTCATGGTGTCCATATATGTCACAAATTTCAGCAAAAAGATCCCGTGCACATAAACCAAAATGACTCCTTGCTTTAATGTAGATCCGAATTTCTAGCCATTTACTACTTCTAAATCAAGCCATTTTTAACACAGTGTCACCGAGTAGGGATTTTCAATTCGCTCGTTCTCGTAAAATGTACAACACACATGAGTGATTTTTTACACATTAATAGATAAATGTTTGAATGTCAAATACACGGAAGGTTGGTGCATCTATTGCACGTGAATTTCGAGATTTTACGGCAGTTGCAAAACTTTTCAATCACCCCTCGTAATATGTCACTGGACACAGATTTCCAATTGCGAGATTTGTTTTCTTTCCTGATCAAGGGAGGACGACACTGTTCAATGTTACAACTAACAAAGCAGTGGTCAGAGATGTAATAGTCTGGCAAAGGTTCTGACATTCAAACGTTTGTCTTCTAGCTTTGTGATCATCAGGTCAAGAATATGACCACCAGAATGAGTAGGAGCATTGATATGTTGAACCAGTCCAAAAGATCTCAAACACTGCTGAAATTGTTTTGTGTAGCAGTCTGACTTATTATCCATGTGGATGTTTAAGTCACCTAACAGCACCAGAGACTCAGATCTTGTCGTTATTTGTTCAAGAAACTCAGTGAATTCTGTCATAAACATAGCCTGAGTAACTGTGTGTCTTTCCGAATATGGCGGTCTAGTTATACCAAAGGTGTAGAGGATGAATGATTGACAACATACTTTCCATTCAGCACATTCAACGGACTGAAAGGTTTTTGCTGGGCATCTTGACACTTTGAGATTGTTTCTGTATAATAGGGCAAGTCCTCCACCTTTACGGTCGGGTCTCGGGACATCATCAAAGCAGTAACCATCCTGAGACAATACCCCCCTGACAACGTCATAACCATTCGGCTGTAGCCGAGTTTCAGTGATCACACAGAGGTCTATACCCTCCTCTAATATGTGCTGGAGAAGGTCAGAAGACTTTCCTCGCACAGACCTTATGTTCACAGTTGAAAGTTTCAGTTGTTTCTTTCTTTGAGCATTCAATAAACATGAATAATCTAGTTTAATCACAGTAAATATTCGAAGCATTGCGGATTCATTTGCACAGAAACCGCTTCTTTAGGATTTATATAAATATAGGAATTTATGTTCTCTTGAGAAATAAATTCATGTTATTTTTCAGTAGGCATGCAAGAGCTATAATTTCTGCTTATTCTGTAATTTCAATCCAGTCCTTATAAAACAAGTGAATGAAGTATTGCCGTGCAATACAAAGTCCCCTACCGGAAGGCACCTAATTTTCTGTACTGCAGTATAACATAATGAACTGATATCTGTCAATAATGTATAAACAATATTGTACTACATATACAATATGTTATAAAAAACACTTGGATTAAAATGTGTATATATATAAACCCTAAAGTTCTTTTCATATAGCATTTTTTGGCCGATCATCAAAAACGTATCCTATAAGTTATTTAAAGTAAAAAAAAATTCTATGCAAGTCCACACAAAATTCTTTACCAGGTAGAGATAGGTCAAAATACACCTAAAATTTGGATGTAGCATGCATGTTGTACCACAGAAAACCGGCCTCGACTTTTCCCTACGGCTTGTAATAAGTAAGTTACAATATAAGCTATTTATAGTAACAACAAAGGGACATAATTCTTAAAAACAAGAGTGCCTCATGGTGGTGAACATTTGTGCCAAGTTACATCAAAATCCCTCCATGCATAAAGAAGAAATACTCCGGATAAAGTCATTCTTGAATTTGGCATTTGACCTCCAAGTGTGACCTTGACCTTAGACCTAGGGACCTGGTTCTTGCGCACAACAATCTGCCTCATGGTAGTGAACATTTATGCCAAGTTGCATCAAAATCCCTCCATGCATGAAGAAGAAGTATTCCAGACAAAGTCATTCTTGTATCTGAACTTTGGCATCTATGTGTGACCTTAACCTTTCGCCTAGGGACCAGGTTCTTGCCATTGACACTCTGTCTCACAGTGGTGAACATTTGTGCTAAGTAATATTCAAATCCTGTTTTGCCTGACAAAGTTATACACCGGACAGGAAAAATGTCCCATTGACCTTTCATCTCCAACTGTGACCTTGACCTTTAAGCTAGGGTTCTGGGTGTTGCGCATGACACGTCGTCTCATCATGGGGAACATTTATGCTAAGTAATATTAAAATCCCTTGAAGGATGACAGTGTTCTGGACCGGACAGGAAAAAAAACTCTATTGACCTTTGACCTCCAATTGTGACCTTGACTTTTGAGCTTGTGGTCCGGGTTTTGCGCATGACACGTCATCTCATCATGGGAAACATTTGTGCCAAGTAATATTAAAATACCTTAATGGATGGCAGAGTTATGGACCGGGTCTGAAAGTTGTGCATGACACATCGTCTTATTATGAGGTACAATATGCTAAGTAATACTAAAATCCCTTCATGGATGGCAGAGTTATGGACCGGACAGGAACCTTTGACCTCGAATTGTGTCCTTGACCTTTAACCTAGGGGTCAGGTTTTGCGCATGACACGTCGTCTTATCATGGGGAACATTTATGCCAAGTAATATTAAAATCTCTTCATGGATGACAGAGTTTTGACCGGACCCGAAATTGCGGACGGACGGAAGGACGGATGGAATGACGGAATGACGGACGGACGGAAAAACGCATTCCTATAGTCCCCGAATAGACTGGTTTTCAACCAGTAGGGGACTAGTAATGTGCCTCGAATAATCAATTTTATGCACGAGCAGTTCACGGGTGTGGTCATTTTGGTCACCGGTTCATTCCTTCACAAATAACTAAGCAGGCAAGTCGACATTTATGTTCGTCACATGTTTGAAGAGCTAGCGTTTTTCCAGTAATGTTGCTACAGTGAGGATTAAAGCAAATGCATATAAGTTTTTGATTAAAAGATGAATGAATAGATATAATTATTGTTCGCTAAAACTAATGAATAATTTCAAATACTAGTTCATGCGTTATTTATGTCGAACAATCATTGGTTGATTTAACCATATTTTATTGCTCATATATACATGCAAGTAGATAGATAGAATTACAAAAATACAAAAGCAAATGGGTTGGGCATTGGTTATTTATGATATCAAAAAACAACAAGGTTCTTTTCTAGGGAACCCCCCGTAGCAACAATCATCATTCTTTGTTTGTTACCACTTTGTTGAGTCATTGTGTTTTGGATATTGGCTGACGGTTTTGCATTTGTCATGTCCTAGATTTGACACGTTGCAAAATTCTAATAATTTAGGATGAAAACACAAATTTTCACACTGCTTATACAGTCAAACTTGAACGACTAGCCTAAGTGAATAAAGAAAATGTCTTTGGACATTTGAGGATGCGTGCATCTTTTATTATTGTTTAAATGGGAAGATAAATGACAACAAGTTTTATTGTAGTTATATTTTGGTTGGCGGCATTTAGCGCCGGATCGACTGTATGTGGTTTATCTTTACCGGTTTCTTCTAAAGATAGTAAAACATTTTAATTGACATGGTACATGGAACTTTCTAACAGTTTGTAATAGCTTTATCAACAACATTTTATTTGTTTCGCTACTGACTTAAATATACGCTCTATTACAAATAAAATGCAAAAATTAAAAAATGATTGAAAATTCGAGAGATATTTTTCGATAATGAAAGAATGAACTTTTCTAAGATTGTTGCTACTATCAGTTGAGTACTTTGAAAGTGATGATAATTTATCATGCTGTCCATTATGGTCTTGTTGCTGTCGTTGCCGATGGTGATTATACAAAGTATACTAGAACAGATTTAGAAGATTTCTGTACAGAAAAGGATGATGTTGACGAAGACGACTAGCAGTCAAGGCGATTCTTATGGTGATGTTGGAATGGACGATTTTGATGATGATCACAATGCTTATCATTTTCATTACTGCTGTTGTTACCTAAGAAATATACTATTGCTGTTATTTACTAATTGTTCTATTTCATCATTTTGTGGTATCCTCATCATGATGATGGTGATGACGACGATGAGCTATTTATCATGCTTGTAAACGCAAAAGTAAAATATGGTGATGATGATGATGATGGTGGTGTTGGTGGTTATGATGATGATTAGACCAACGGAAATGGTTTAAATTATTACATTAAGTATAAGAGTGTGTAATACTTTGTTCAGCATACAGCAGTACAATCTTGTTTTGTTTTATTTTTTAAGCAGGTATTGAAAAGAAATTTCTTTTGAGCCATGAAAAAATACATGTGGACAATAGAAATTTATGCTGGTATTTGGTAGAGTAGTTAGAATATGTTATTTGGTAGCAATACCTGAAGGTAAGTAGACAGGTAAAAGTTAAATGTTATTAAACCGGTGTTTGTTCTACCATCTACATTTGTTTATGACCAAACTACTGGTGTTAACGCTTGTTATTAAAACTATTTTGCTATGGTTGTAAAAGCTAGATCACTTCTCATCATGGTTAAAACAACATGCCTTTCAGAGTGCGGGCGAGTCTGTCGCTTCTTATATTCATGTCACTATATCTAATCCGTGCGACGTCAATCTTTGCGCCTTGTTAGATACTTCCTATCAATGCTGTTCGATTTATGCCACAATGTGCTCTCTTGATGTTATCTTTGGTCCTTTAAAGATTTAATTTAGCCGTTTAAGCTGGCGGGGGTCTTTTCCAAGGGTTGATATTCTGATAAAGTTCAGTAAATTGTTTCTAGGCGCAGCCGTATTAACTTCGTTTTCATAACCTACAGTGACCTATACCACGTCACTAAGATAGAAATATGATGTACAAGTCTTTTTTCAGCAGTAACAGTTGTAATGATATTCAATACAAACTGGAGTTTTCTTTAGTATACCCCCACAAAACAAATTTTGTGGGGATATATAGGAGTGAGCTTGCCGGTCGGTCGGTCGGTCTGTTGGTCGGTCGGTCCTTCATGGTTTCCGGACAATAACTCGTAAAAGGCTTGACAGATTTAAATAATATTTGGTACACAGATGTAACACCATAAAATACAGGTCACGTTCGACTTTGAGGTCAATAGAGCAAAGGTCAATGTCACAATGACCCGGAACAGTTAAACGGTTTCCGAATGATAACTTGAGAATGCTTGGGCCTAGGATCATAAATTTTGGTACACATGTATAACATCATAAAATACAGGTCAAGTTTTACTTTGCATTTAGTAGGTCAAAGGCCAAGGTCACAATGACCCAGATCAGTTAAACGGTTTCCGGATAATAACTTGAGAAACCTTGGGTCTATGATCATAAAGTTTGGTACATAGGTGTAACATCATAAAATACAGGTCAGGTTTGACTTTGAGGTTAGTAGGTCAAGGGTCAAGGTCACAATGTCTCGGAACAGTTAAACGGTTTTCGGATGATAACTTGAGAACCCTTGGGCCTAGGATCACGAAAGTTAAGAAGGAGGTTGGTCATGACCAGCAGAAGACTTCCATTGATGTTGAGGATAGTAGGTCAAAGGTCAAGGTCACAGTGCCCCGGAACAGTTAAACCGTTTTCGGACGATAACTTGAAAACGCTTGGGTCAAGGATCACGAAACTTAAAAGGGAGGTTGATCATGACCGGCAGATGACCCCTATTGATTTTGTGGTTTGACTTCAACATTGGCTTACTTCTGTGACAAGGCTGTATTGTGGGGGTATAATTCGTCACTCCTGTGACAGCTTTAGTTTAATGAACCATTATTTGGTTTGTATAAATGATAATTTGCTTCACAAACAATAGGGATCGTGTGTATCTGAATGCATTCATACTCTATGATGTGAGAGAAACAACTTACAAATATGTATTGCTATTTTCTTTTTGCCCTTGAAATGCTATATAGTCAGAATGAGAGCAAAAATTTGAATGCAATCAGTTTGATAAATTCGTTTTACATATATAGTAGATGACGATTCTCGCCTTGGTTTGGTTTATAACCATCATCATTCATCATTTTCAGTAATCGCCTTACTCTAGAAGAGTATATTCGCGATTTGATTAAAATACTGTACCAGCGAAGCCGTAAGGGACAACTATTTACATAATCTCTTTTTGTAGACTGTTTAGATACAATACAGGTACAATATGGTTACTCTGGACATATTGCGTCTGTGCTGAAGTGTGTCCCACTGGAGTTCATGGAGCATATTTGAGACTGAACTGGTTCGTTGGTAGTCGTTTCTGACGAACCTTGCAGCTTTTTGCTAAATGTTCTCCAGCTCGTTGATGTGACTGTCAGTAAAGGGGATGCATTCTCCACTGCGGGAAGGACGTGTCTTGTAGGCTGGACTTGACCGGATGTTACTAATAATTAAAATAAAACTTTTGAAGTTTCAGAAGATGATGCTAACTTATGATATAGGTGTCGTTCCACATTGAATTTATTGAACTCGTCGAATGCAGTTGATAAAATTATCGGTGGGGCCTCACATTTTTAAGTTTTATTAATCCCCCGCTACAAATGGTGGGGGGTTATAGGAATGGTCTCCGTCCGTCCTTCTGTCCTTCCGTAACATTTTGTGTCCGCTCTGTATCTCCTAAACCCCTTGAAGGATTTTCATGAAACTTGGGTCAAATGATCACCTCATCAAGACGATGTGCATAACCCATGGGTCAGTCATGTCGGTTAAAGGTCAAGGTCACAACTCAAGGTCAAAGGTTTGAGCCTTCCATTTCGTGTACGCTCTGTATCTCCTAAACCCCTTGAAGGATAATCATGAAACTTGAATCAAATGATCACCTCATCAAGACAATGTGCAGAACTCATGAGTCAGTCATGTCGGTTCAAGGTCAAGGTCACAACTCAAGGTCAAAGGTTTGAGCCTTCCATTTCGTGTCCGCTCTGTATCTCCTAAACCCCTTGAAGGATAATCATGAAACTTGAATCAAATGATCACCTCATCAAGACAATGTGCAGAACCCATGGGTCAGCCATGTCGGCTCAAGGTCAAGGTCACAACTCAATGTCAAAGGTTTGAGCCTACCATTTCGTGTCCGCTCTGTATCTCCTAAACCTTTTGAAGGATAATAATGAAACTTGGATTAAATGATCACCTCTTCAAGACGATGTGCAGAACTCATGAGTCAGCCATGTCGGCTCAAGGTCAAGGTCACAACTTAAGGTCAAAGGTTTGAGCCTTCCATTTCTTGTCCGCTCTATATATCCTAAACCCCTTGAAGGATTTTCATCAAACTTTGGTCAAATGATCACCTCATCAAGAGGATGTGCATAACCCATGAGTCAGCCATGCCGGCTCAAGGTCGAGGTCACAACTGAGGGTCAAAGGTTTGAGCCTTCCATTTTGTGTCCACACTGTATCTCCTAAACCCCTTGAAGGATTTTCATCAAACTTTGGTCAAATGATCACCTCATCAAGAGCTCATGAGTCAGCCATGTCAACGCAAGGTCAAGGTCACAACTCAAGGTCAAAGGTTTTAGCTCTGTATCTTCTAAACCCCTTGAAGGATTTTCATGAAACTTTGGTCAAATGATCACCTCATCAAGACGTTGTGCAGAATTCATGAGTCAGCCATATCAGTTCAAGGTCAAGGTCACAACTAAAGGTCAAAATTTTACCCTTTCACTTTCCATAACAGTGGCGGGAGATTTAGCTGTCTTGCAGACTGCCTTGTTCTATTAGTTATGGTATTTCTCTAACCATCAGCTTAGCATTGAACCTGGATAACAAGTCAACAAGTGGATAACAATACATTGGATACCCAATACTTTGAAGGGAGCGTTCATAGGTAAATATAACATATTTAAACTAGCGACTTTAGTCAAGATGGCTTATTATTTGTAGAACGTTTGTACTGTCAGCCGATTTGTACAAGGACTTGGCAGAAAAATAAAGGATATTCAGTCTTTACTGAAGGAGCTTGAGGATACAGTTCATAAAGTACATTTCCTTTTTTAGAACAGAAATTAACAACTTTGTAATAAATTAACCCATTCTTGAATTATGTCACTCTTAATTCAGTTGGAAAAACAGATACCCCAAAATAACTGATTTGTGTGTACTCATTTTTTTTCTGTCGACGTAGGGATAATTTGCGAAAAATTCTTGTAGTTTATGGTACTCCCACACTACTCTCAAGTTTGGCTCATTTGCAGGATTGATGAGAGAGATGAATCTTTTTGAAGATAGCAATTTACATATTGTTGTTTCGTAATAGAATCTTGGTGCACAGGCTCGTATTGAAATAGTACCTTGGTATAGATTAATCTTTTCCTGTCATTTTAGCCCGCTTAGATCAATAGGTAGAGCGCAGATCTACGGATCTCTGGGTCGTGAGTTCGATCCTCGGACGGGACGTATGTTCTCTGTGACGATTTGATAGAAGACATTGTGTCTGAAATCATTCGTCCTCCACCTCTGAATTATGTGGGGAAGTTGGTAGTTACTTACGGAGAACAGGTTTGTACTGGTACAGAATCCAATAACACTGGTTAGGCTAACTGCCCGCCGTTACATAACTGAAATACTGTTGAAAGACGGCGTAAAACCCAAAACAAACAAACAAATTTCCCGTCATTTTAATATGCAACATAGCATGTTTGTTTGTTCGGAAATGTGGAGCAAAATCGTACTAAAGAAAGGCACCCCAACAATCCTTAGTGTGTCCTTAAAGAGATCCATTGCACAAGTTTCACTAAAGTATTTAGTCTTAAGATAATTACTTCTGAATCAAATGTAGAAAGTCCTCATCGAAAGTATTTAATTTAAGTTAGTATATACATTAATTGTTTAGAGCTACATTTGTAATTAAATGCCATGCAATAACAGTCACCTTTGGTATTACACATTTATACTGTGCTTAGCTATACATGTATTAAGTGTGTACTATTTCAAACCTGCACAGTATTGTTAAAACACATAAACCTGTCAATTTTATATTTACATATGATATAAGTAGTAATTGTTCAAATTTTCAATCATGAAATTGCGTCTAGTATACCTTTAACATTCTTTTCACATTTATGAAAAACAGAAATATTTTTAAAAATAACTTGTGCACACATAACTTCACTGTACAGTTAGAAGTTTGGCAGTGGGGAACGGTGGTTTAAGACCTGAAAAAAAAAATAACAATAAAAGTGGAATGGGTACAATCACCAGACACAACTGAACATATTTTGATATTAAATGAATTGTTTGATTTCCTAGTTCTTATCAATTCAGTATGATTTCATGTTAAATAAAGCTATTCGGTGCATTCTAACAAGAGTTAGCTTTTAATCTGTTTGGCTATATGCACAGAAATATACAAAAATGATTACGGCCAAATCTGCATATCAATACACAATTGCCTGAGAAAGAAAATTATATCACATTATCAAATTAATGACTAAATTTACGATGTAACCTAATTAGATCAAACTTGAACAAATGCAAATATACAGAATCAAGGACAGGACGTTCCAAAATAAGATATAGGCCTAAAAGATTTTGATTTTTAATGTGTAAAAAGGCCATTGTGACACAATTGAGTAAATCTCAATCATGTTTTGACTTTTGTGATGCATAAACTTGAAAGTCATTCATAAGAAATACATGCGCGGATACAGTGGGGGAGGTCCCCCTGGAAAATTCATGAACAAGAGAAGAAGAAAAGAAAATGGTTTTTCGAAAAGGCAACATTTAGACCGCATTCAAAGTGTATGTGGCTGCTGCTACATACGCCCCTGACGTAATTCATATTTATGTTAATTATCTCAAAGAAACAAAGAATTTAACCATTTTATTATTTTTCCCAAATTTAACAGGTGAGCTCATAAAAATGTGAAAATAAGGAGTATATTGTATACAAATTGCGGTGGAAAAGATGTTTTTAAATGCTCCTAAAATGCCCAAGAGTGCAGGAAAAGCGCTGAATTGCAAAATATTCCGGGGGGGGGGGGGGGGGGGGGCTGCATGCACCCGGACCCAGATGGATTTCAGATGCGAACGAATTATATCACGAAGGCGCTGCCCCAGTGATATAATAATACTCATCTGAACTACAAACAATGATTTTATTCATGAGCATATCACTAAATGAGATGTATTATTTCTATTCTTACACGTTACAAAGGATTTTGAGTACATCATTGAAGACATCCATCAAATATTTGCCTGTTTTCTGTTGGTTTCTTTTCCAGCGCACCGCTATACCGTTAGACGATATGACGTAATACTTGTGACGTCAGAATAAATATATTGTATAATAACACACAATTTTCAGCCTTCTTTGTTTAATAGGAAAATGAATCAGGTCGTGTTAGAATGCACCTTTGGCTCACAGGTGGCAGTATCATAGATTGGTCACCCCCTCCCCAATGTTACAACCCTGAAAAAAAATCTGACATTCTCAGGCATTCCTTCAAATCCCCACCCTACAAAACCCCTGATACAACCCCCCCCCCCCCCCCCCCCCCCCCCAAAAAAAAAATCTCAACTATCAAAACAATAATTATTAGAAGGTAGAAAGTCTGCTATATGCCCATTTGCCAAACATTGTGGAACATAGGATATCGTCGTTTCGGCGACTCAGACGCATTCTGACGGCATATCTCCATAATTATCATTCACTTTAATAAAAAGATCTGTAATTCCACTGTTTACCTAATTCAATTCCATCGAATGACTATATTATAGCAAAATATTCATCTTTCACGGTATTTTTGACTTGTTGGAAGCCATCTTGGAGTCTGCTACCTGTTTTGTAATACGCGATCTGATTGGACGAGCGTTTCAGGCTATTTGGTTCCCGGCGTCTATCGTGTTAACAACAAAAGATGAGAACTGCAAAGCGGAACCAATACATTGTAAACAAACAAAAGCACATGTTTCCTTAAAAAAAATGTGCACTTTAAACGAGGATCAACGAAACGTAGCGACATTGGCTTTAAAAGGCCACAGTATCTTTATTGATGGCTACGCTGGTACAGGCAAGACTTATTTAGTGAAAAATATTTATAATGATCTTACAAGCCTTGGTAAAAATGTTGCAATTACATGCACCACTGGTATTGCCTGCATGAATTTTGACCCAGCTCTTAATGCCTCAACAATTCATAGGTGGTCTGGTTTGCATGATGGCAGGTACAGCTCAACTGAAGTTTTAGCTGTGGTCTCAAACAATGAAACTACAATGAACAGGATCAAGCAAACTGATACACTGATTATAGATGAAATTTCTATGCTGAGTCACAAGTTATTTGATCAGCTGCATAGTATATGTTCACTAAAAGATGACAGGAAGGCATGGGGTGCTATGCAAATTATTTTGTCTGGCGATTTTAACCAGCTTCATCCAACACCAAATAAAGCGTACAATGATGAAGGCCAATTTTGTTTCAAAAGTGTGCACTTTAAGAAGTTCCATAGACTGACTTTAAACACAGTGGTTAGACAAAGTGAGAAACAATTTATAGATATGATCCGCAAAGTGTCAACTGGTATGAACATATCTGAAGATTTATGCAGTTACATTAAAACATTTGAGAGGCCAATTAACGATGAAAATAGTGTCAAACTTTTTTCTAAAAATGATCTGGTAAACAGATATAACAGGAAATTATTGATGAATCAGCCAGGAGATATATATGAATACAAAGCTACAGACACTGGTGACCGTAGCAAGCTACAGAATGTTAGAGCTCCAGGGATACTATGGATTAAAAAGAACTGTCCAGTAATTTTGATTAGGAATCTGTCCCAAACTTTGGTAAATGGTCTCCAAGGCAAAGTTGTAACATGTGAACCAGATGGTCCAACTGTGCACTTTCCAAAAATTAAATCCACTCTGAAGATAAAGAAGATCTCTTTTACTGGTAAGAACACAACTTATCTTAATACTTTTAAATCATGTTCTGTCCACTGTCCAGTGTAATTAGTACACAGATTTCTATGATACCTGATATATAATTATTTCCTTTTTTCTCACAAACATCTTAAAACAGAGGACAGTATCATTGTTTAGTACCCTTGCAACCCCATAAAAATTTTATACACCCATTTTTTTAGGTTTGATTTATATAGTCCTTGTTTACTGTCTTCCAGTTTTGCATTTAGAATTTTGGTTTGACTACTTTCACAAGTTGAAAAGGTTGCCAGAATTTGTTTTGAAAATAAGGTAACTTTTTATTTGTTCCACTATGTCAAGGTTCCTGTTGAGCTTATATGAAATTCAGAATACACTGAGAACAAAACAAAATTCAGAATAAGTTTCACTTAGTCAGTCAATAATTGCTTGAAAGCCAAATATATGGACCAGTAGATGGAAAGGCAAAACATTGAGTACTCTTTTGGAGGCTTACTGTTTAATAGTTGAACAAAAATTCTGGGTATATTTAATCACTTTATAGAACACTCCTATTTACTGCTTCTATAACCTTTAGTTTTCAGTCCAAAACAGAATCAGACAGTGGCCAACTGGGAACAGATTCCACTGCTTTTATCTTATGCACTAACAATCCATAAATCACAAGGAATGACCCTGGACAGGTATTTCTTTAGTATATCACTGTTTCATTTTTATTTTCCTGTGAATCATTCCATTAAAAATAAAATATATTTCAATGCGATAGTTGATGAAACATGTATCTGACAATAAGTGGTTTTAAAAAAAGTTGGTTTCATTCCAGTTGGATGTACTAAGTATTACACAATTTGTTCATTACTGATGACTGTAATAGTTGTTTTCTTCCTGTAAGAATAAGTACATTCAAACCTGTGCTATACAGCACCTTTCAGTACACATCAGCATGACTGTACATACAATTCAAAGTAATTTTCCCTTTTGGAGATAGCACCTATCCATAAAAACCAGTTTTTTTGTTTTCATATGTGTTTTATATCAACAGGTGTGACAGTTTCAATAAAAAGTACATACAAAAATGTTTTCATATGTGGTCTATATCAATAGATGTGACTATATCAGTTAAAAAAATACAAACATAGCTAATGCTTACAACAATATTCTTCTTTAATTTTCAGTGTACATGTTGATTGTAGGGAAATTTTCCAACCAGGTCAGCTTGGAGTAGCTATTGGAAGAGTACGCAGTGGAAAAGGTTTACAGGTTCTCAACTTCAGTCCTAAAGTTTGTTTTCCACAACCAGAAGACATTACACTCTTTAAAACAGAACCTCCACTTGTGGTTTGTGATGATCTATCATGTTGCAGAATAAGTAACAGGTATATATTTTCCACTACTGTTCATGAACAGGCTCAAGCAAACACATATTGCAACATTTTCATTTTTGTTGTGTTGAGTGACCTATGGAATTTTCACTTTTTCTGTTATATATATTTGTTGGACAAGTTTTCAAAAACAGCTAATGGTTGGGGAATTCTTCACATTCTTATTACCTTTATTCTGTTAAACGCTTCATCTGTAACTGAATGTATATTTGAGCGTTTCTTAGCTTTCTTAGTTGCTGTGGTGAATGCCAGTGACGGAGATTTTATTGATGACTTTCCAGCATTTGCCTTCTGTGAAACTAAATTTTGACTAATAATTATAGAGTTCAAGTTCTTTCGATATTGCAAAGCTGTCGGATTGCTGTTTGCCCCGTTAAAAGTTGACCTTTGCTGGCAGAAATGGTTTTCAATAATATCTGAATTGATCATGGCAGGAATAATATGTACACTTTTCTTTGCTAAAAGCAAAGTACACAATTCATAAAATCCAAGAAGGCATGACTTGATGTCTTCCATACATTGGGCAGACATAAGTTTTTTAGTTTTGTCCTTGTCCTCAGAAAAATACTCATCCCATCTATTAAACCATCTGTAAGCCTCCATTATGTCTGTCAGCCTATAATCTTCTAAAGATAGTATGGGACGGTTGTCACTGAAAATTTCAATAAGGCTGGATGTTTTCTTCAGCAACTCTGTAGCTCCATTTAGAACAGTACCATTGGACAATGAAGACTGATATTGTTCAAATAAATACATTATATCACTATTTATAACTTCTGCAGCAAGGTGGTTTCTCATTTTACCCTGGGAACTAGTGAAAATGTGTTCATTGGTTAATTTCCTATGAAGTTTAAGTGCATTGCATTGGTCCCATTTGTATGCTTCAATCCACATTTGCCATAATATAACATCACCATTTTGCAGTGTTAAATTCCTGGTACAGCCTTTTGAAAAACCACTCTTGATAATATTATTTCTGATTTTTTTTACCATATGTGAAGGGTCCATGATAAATACAACAGGATTGTCAAATGGAGATGTGTTTTTACCAATCATAGTTTTAGAGTTCTTTCCTAAATTAATGTTCATAAAAGTTCTGTTGCTTTGTGCACCATCCATGCTAACATAAACTGCAGTAAAACCAAACATTTTAAGGAACTCCACTGCCTCCCAAAATAGAACATACAAATCATATGCTTGTACATTGGTTGTTGTGAAATGGGCAAAGGGAAACCTGAAACCACTGAGTCCAAGAAACATAAACTGGAGAACATGAGTTCCTAGCGTACGTTCCAGTTTTCCTTTTCGCAGGGTACTACATGTATTGCCCTCATTTCCAACATCTTCCACACCAACTAATTTCATAACGTCCCCATTTTTACAAATCTGGAGGTCTTGCTGGATGGCCATCTCATCCATAATTATCCCCCCTGTCCAGCCTTCTTCTGGCAGCTTCAGTCGACAAGCCTCTGCATGCATCCACCTGAATAATAAGATGTATATTTTACAGTCACATGTTTAATATAAGAGCTGCCAACCTTTCTTGCACAAAGAAATCAGTATTTCAAAGTTTCATTTAATCAATAAAGTTTACATGTTGGTTAATAAAGTAAGTAATTTATTAATGTGACTGTGACACTTCCCAATTTTGTTTTCTTCTAATAAACAAAAGATACAGTTTCCTAAATTCTCATATCAGATTTTTTTTTTAAATTTATCAATGTACTGACTTGCACTTTCTTTGATGACCCATAAAATTCAAACTTAAATGAATACTCTGATAAGACATTCTTTTAACTGTCAAATAAAAAAACTTGTGGATATATTATTATAATTAACTATGTGAACTTATATGAGCTGCATCGTGGGATAACCAACATAGTGTGTTTTTGAACAGCATGGATCCAGACCAGCCTGCATACCCACAGTCTGGTCAGGATCCATGCTGTTTGCTTTTAAAACCTATTGCAATTAGATAAAGTGTTACCAAACAACTTTGATTCTGACCAGAATGCTCGGATGTGCAGGCTGGTCTAGATCCATGCTGGTTGCAAACGTACTATACTGGTTTTCTCATGGCGCAGCTCAAATCATTATCAGTTTCTTTCCTTAATTCAACATAGGCATTGATTCTTTCAGATAATGTTTATTAAGTATATCAAGTTAATAAAAAAAATTACTTTGTACACTACTTTCATATCTATTGTTATATTATACAATTTGATGACAACATGCTTAACTATCTGAAGCTCTTCCACTTATTTCTTAGCTTAAATACAACAGCATTGAGCTGAACATGTAAATGCATATTCTCTCTTTGAATCGCTGCAGTATTTATTTTTTACATAAATATGAAATCACAATGCTGTTCTTTATAGTTGAATGTGGTTTATAATCAGATTTTGGTCAACTAATATTGATTGTTCGAAACCCTACACTGGTAAATTTCTATAATGAGCACGTCCATCTTTCAATTTGGACAGTACCGTTAAGTGTTAAAAGTGGTGCTTACCAAAACGATATTGACTAAATGGTAAACAGTGTAGATCTTGGTCAGACTGCATGGATGTAAAGGCAGAACCAATCATGTCCAGTCTGTTAAGGGTTAACATTTACACTTATTGAATTTATTAATACATGTCAGATTTTCACTGGAATTATTTTCAAAATTTGATTTTCCTTCTGTATTATTGGCATGAGTATGAATTTAACTTAATAAATATCATGGAATAATATGCTTTACTGTATTATAGCTATCAAAGAATTGTATTGACAATGTTTCATATTTTACAGATATCCATTAGAAATGCATGTGTGTAGATTTTATTATTACCTCCATGCACATGTTTTAGTTGTGCAAAAAAATGAATTTCAATGATACAAGCTGTTATAAAACTTGCCTTTAGTTTCAGGTAGTTCAAATATCAGAGAATTTATGAAATGCAAATGTAAAAATAGGAATTAGGCCTAAAAAAAATTCTTTGTTTCCGGTAACATGCTAAAAAAAAATTAGGGTAGGTCGGAATTTTTTTTTTTTTTTTTTTTTTTGATTAAGTTAAGGGAGACTTTTCGAAAATTATTTTTTTGTCAAAAAATGATTACCGTACAGATAAGGGGGTTATGCCTTTAGAGCATCAGTAAGTTGATTTCTAACATCACTGGCCATGTTTAAAGCATAAAAAGTGCAGTTTTGCATGTTTTTGTTAAAAAGTTGAAAAAAATATTCTTCAAGGCCATAAAAACATTTAGGGTCGGGCCAAAAATTTAGGGTAGGTCGGGATACCGGAAACAAACAATTTTTTTACGCCTTATAATGAAATCAAAAGAAATAGGTAACTTTTAACAGCTTTCGTATTAAAGGGAGGTAATTACAAAATTTCATAAAAGTAATGAAGCATACATTTTAAATAGATACCTAACTCTATTTAATAGGTCATTTTGTTCCTTCTATAAATCTCTAACAGAATAAATGAAATACACTTACCTGAATATCTGCTCAGAAAATCCAATGTCATGCTTGATTTTACTTTTATATGATACAAGCAAAACTGGTGATGGAAGAATAAGCAGCTGGCTGTCTCTCATCATTTTGTAAACATGGGGAGATCTTGCGTATATCTGGAGGCAGGTGGTTATCATTTCTTTACTCCACCGTCTCATGCTAGGACTTTTACCTGCATTATTTATCTGGCTCATGAACAGCTCTAACATTTCTTCAGATGCATTTGGGATCAAATTTCTAAAATATTCTTTGGTAATTGTTGGGTTTGGATTAGAGTTTTCTTGATCTGAGGAAATCTTTTTCTTTTGTACAGTCATTTGTTGACAGGTGACGCATGTGTGTGATCTAGAGCTATATTTTACTACTCTACTGCACATTACAGATCTTAACTGCCTTGTTGCATTGTCACTGTGTATGTTCTTCCAGTTTTCAAGTGTGTGAAGTCTTGAACAAACAGTATCTTTTGTAACAGTTACACCGAAACAAAGCTTGATCTTTGTGACTATATCAAACACGACTGAAACACCTTCTTCACTTAAGTTGAAAATAGGACTTATTCCTAAAGATTTTAAATCAACTTCTTTTTCTCCAATAAACACCTGAAATGAGTTATCAGTTTTAAATATCAAACGTTTCCTGACATCATGGCCATTTGACAGAAACCCCGTAACACATTCACATTCAACAGTTTCATTATCCATGTGAATAAGTTTGAACTGTTTTGGGATATTTTTTGGAATTCCTGATAAATCTGCATTCCCTGTCTGCAGTGGTCTCAGTGGACCCAATGGCTTCAGTTCAACACCACAATATAAATTGAATGTCTTTTCTCCTTTTCTTACTTTCTTCCTAACGACATTAGGGAACACATTCAATAAAGCTTCAGAAAGCTCTCTCAATGAACACGCAGTATCTTCTCCACTGTCCTTACATTCTAAATCGTACGTTGAGTATAACTTCTTCATATCTGTTTTCCCATCCATGCAGACAGAGCATCTCGATATTAACCTGTAATGAAAATTAGGATAGTTTCAAGCATTTTGTGTCACAGGAAAATATTACATATATTTATGTAAATTACATCAAGTCTGTTTGTTGAAAGCGAAATTATTGTCCAATTTATTTGACCGGTCAAAAAATGGACCCGGCTTTCATTATATTCTGTTCGAGCCTAGATAAGATTAACATGAAAGCCAGGAACATGTTTTGAAATTGACAGGTCAATTAAATAGTACAATAATGGAGCATTGAATTCTTAGTACTAAATAGCCTTAAAGTTCCATAATGCTTTCAATTATTTGCTTAAAACAAATAAAGCAGCTTTCCAAATAGGTTATGGATAATTACATGATTTGGAAATCACTACTTTCAATATTACACTACATACAGATAGAGCTATAAAGGGAGGCAATCACAAGCAATGGGTAATAAAAGTTTCTATTATGCAAACATCTTTTGCAAATATGTAAGAAACAAATAATCTAAAATAATATCTATAAAGAAATACACATATTTTATGTGGATAATATGTCAGACACATTATCAAGAAAGGCATTTTGTATACAATGGCTTTCACATTCTGTGGCTTTCACATTTCCTGCTAAAAACATAACATAATAAATAATAAATATAATATATAGTCTTATTTAAATCCTATTTTGGAAAACTATTTTCAATATAATTGTTAATAGTTTGAATATTTATTAACATAGAAGAAAATATTATTGATTCCAGTGTTCTATTACCTCCCTTGATGGCATTGAGTGACCTTACAAGTTCATGGGCAATATTAACCCTTACCATGCTAAATAACTATTATGAATTGGCTATCACTCAATAGGACAATACCATCAACTCTTAAAAGGGGTGCGTATACCAAAGATACTGACTTAATGGCGAACAGTGCAGATGTTGAGTAGACTGCATGGATGTGCAGGCTGATCATGATCCGCACTGGTTGCAAAAGCAGAATCAATCATGTCCAGCATGGTAAGGGTTAAAATAGTACATTTCTTATCTATTCTTTGTTTGAACAACAGCTTTATCTGCTGTGTTTCATTTTAAGAGTTAAAACTGTCTGTAACTTTCAATTATGAATGTAATCAGTAAAAATCATAATGCTTTTTAAAGTTGCCAGTGTTCCAGAGGGTGATGATCAACATTTTTGACAATAGAGGTTATTAAATAGTACTTTACAACAGTTGTTTTTCTTTCTTTCAGAACTGATGCAGTTGTAAAAGATGATGACTTTTGGATTGAAGATGATAGTGTATTTGAAATTGAGCCACAGGAAGAATTCGACGAACAATTTAATGAAATTTTATCTCAACTGGACCTTGGTGACTCCTCTGAAAGTGTTGAAATTCCAGCAGATTTTGATGTTTACAAGATTTTGAGTGACTGCATTTCAGAATCTCCTGTAACGCCATTTCAGTTCGAAGTGAATGAGATAGCAAGGAATATTCTTGGAGGTGATCTCTACAATGCTAAGAAATTTTGTAGGCAACAGTTTCTAGAGTTATCAAAGATTGTGAATGACATAAATGTAACAGAAAACACTGCCGTTAAAGCAGAAAAGTTGAATAAGTTCTATATAGACTGTCATAAATATCAAACCAGTGATAATTATAAATTAGCCTGTATGTTATTTCTCCAACATTTCACACATACTTCACATGCACATTCTCATATATGCACCAAAATTACCAGTGCAGTCAGACAGTATTTACTTCAGGAAAAGGCAAAAATATTCAAAGTCAGTGAACGTCACATATCTGACAGGACAATTACTGATGCGTCAAAAGCACGTATTCGATATGTTGGTGGAAACTGCATACATGCAGTCAGAAAGAAATACACTTCTTTACACAAAACTGTTATGTAAAGCACATCAGTTGAAGGTCAGGCAACTTTTCAGACTGCTAAAGAACGTCTGAATATCTTGAACACTTTCATTGAAAGAGAAG
Organism: Mercenaria mercenaria; assembly: GCF_021730395.1. Classification (NCBI taxonomy): domain Eukaryota; kingdom Metazoa; phylum Mollusca; class Bivalvia; order Venerida; family Veneridae; genus Mercenaria; species Mercenaria mercenaria. The sequence continues at coordinate 111,448,338 of NC_069361.1, read as the reverse complement.
ACGTTTTAAGACAAACATCAACAGATCCACAGTCTCTCATAGACACTTACAGGCGCCAGTATATGTCACACGGCCTTCTTAACATCAATGATGACATGTATAAGTTCTTTTGTGAGGCTTGTAATCTCTCAATACAATATCTCATTGATAAAAATTTTAATGTGCATGGAGAGCAATTACACTGCTTTTGTCTTAAAGAAATGGTGAATAACACGGAATTGTTTGAAGATTTTGTATACATAATTTGTAAAAACTTGCATCAATTTGATGAATTCAGTACTTGTGCCAACTTGCAATCTTTAAACTCTGTTGTGACTTCAGTCATGAGTAATACATTATCTAATGTAGAGCATGCTAATGACTTGTACAAAGAAATAATTGAAAAGTTTTTAATTGTCATGCTAAATCAGTTCCGAAAGGATCTTCTAGAATCATTTTCTGTGGCTAAAACAATGGCTCACAGAAAACAAATTCAGACAAAAAAAAAAAAGCAATCTATGTCAACAAAGTCTGTATCTTTTCAAACAGTGCTAAATGATAAAACCTCACATAAGGAAATGTCTCACACCTTACTAAAAGGTATGTTATTGAGCAACTTAGATGTTTTTAATACAATGAACAAGAAACAGATTTGCACACTATGTAAAGCTTACAACGTGAGTGTAAAAACTGCTGAAAAAAAATCATTAATTATGGATAACCTGAAAACTACAATTCTTAGCTCAACCTGCATGCCAAATTACAGAGTGCTGATTTCTGAAGTTGACCTTGAATTATCTCCTGTGTATCAGGATATTCAAGAGCCATCTACATCTGGAACTTTGCTCTCAGAAGCCCATTCAGAAACATATACTGTTCACCAAGATACTCAAGAGCCATCTACATCTAGAACTCTGTCATCTGAAGCAGACTCGGAAATACCTCCTGTGCTTCAGGACATTCAAGAACAAAGTTTAACCGTGTCAGAAACAATCCCTTCAGTATCTGAACGTGCAGTTCATGTGGGTGATGATCAAGAAGGGGAATCAGCAGAAGATAGTACATCTGATCTCTGTGAAAAATGTCAAAGGACTGGAAAAGCAGGTGTACAATGGATACAATGCAGTTCATGTTTTAAATGGTTCCACAGGAATTGTGCTGGTTTAAGAGCAAAAAAGAAATGGGTCAATTTTTCGGCAGAAGGTGTAGACTTTTTTTGCAATGAATGTGCTTAGATTTATATTCTTTGGACATGTGGTTTAGGAAGTCGAGTTTGGATACAATGCCTGGCTATTTTGGCTCAATTTTCAAATACACTAAAACCATCTGCCTGAATTCAGTTTCAGTCTAATGCTTTGAATTTTTATGATGAGCTTAAAATCAACTAGATCTTACATACTTTTATACAATTTAGCAGATATTTCATTACATTTACTTTTCCTGATCAGCATACTGAATATATGTTACTAACATTTTAAAGATGCTCAATTTAAAAGCAATGACTTGATTTTAGCTAAAATTGGTATTTTCTTTACAACTGAATTTTGTTCATCTTATTAACTTTTCAACATGAGGTTTTGGTCTTATTAATTTTATCACTTTGTATATCAAAACTGTCTTAGAAATGCCCAGTATAGGTGGGAAAAAAATCCAGAGTCAGGAAACCCAAACTGCCATGGCAATAAAATTATTCTTATGTGTTTACATAACATATGAATATGATCTTAAGAAATATAACAAAATATATCTGACATCTAACAATTTTCTCTTTACTGTGTATGTGATCTGCAGGCCAGTGCCTTTAATAAAGGATGTTTATATATATACCTATAACTGTCTCTTCCATATTCATTACCCTGCTAAATTCTATAATGAACTTGTCCATCTTTAAATATGGACAGTACCAATAAGTATTGAAAGGGGTGCTAAACAAAAAGACAATATAGGACAATGCACATGTTCAAGGGACAATGGATAGATTAGAGGCAAATAAAAACATTTATAGACATTTTAGGTCCCCTCAAAAAATCAAGCACCCATTTACTGTATGTAGATAAAATATAGCATCATTAATTGACAAACAAATGTGTCAATACCTATGTACCCATCCCAAATGCCTTCCCACATTTTGCAAACCGGAAAAGTAAATAATTAAAATCAATGTCTTTTTATTTTTTTAATGAGTTTATGTATTTAATAGTTTGTAGGTTTGCAAAACGTGGGAAACAAGGTACCCACAATCAGAGAGTGGTTCAGACATGATTTATTTCCATTTTCGGTATAGTCACTAGAGAGCAAAGCGGAGTACCCCAGTGGGTACTGTTTACGAAATAACTTTACAATACCAGGAGTTCCAGATTTCAGGATCAGTGCATGTTTTTGTGTCTGTGAAGGATGAATAGACCTGTAACAACCAGCAAGGAACAGTCTTATGAATGGGTAGATGTGCCACCAAACCCAAATTATTTAAAACAAAATTTAGAAAAATAATGTTAATTTTTACCAATTCCTGCTAACTCTTCCACTTTACCTGGCTGCACCTCCATCTCTCCAATCTGAAAGGGCACATCTATCATGTCATGAAAAACTGATTCAGGACTACTGACCTGTAGATCTATGCATTGGCTCGTCCAAATAATAGGGCGTTATTGGACCGTGTAATAATTTTGGACTGTCCTTGTCCTGTCAGGGATTACAGCTATGAAACAACATATGAGCCGCGCCATGACAAAACCAACATATTGGGTTTGCATCCGCGCAGTCTGGTCAGGATCCAGGCTGTTCACTTTTAAAGCCTACTTCAATTAGAGAAACCGTTAGTGAACAGCATGGATCCTGACCAGACTGCGTAGATGTGCAGGCTGGTCTGGATCCATGCTGGTTGAAAGCCACTTTGTTGGTTTTCCCATGGCGCCGCTTATATCAAGAAATAAGTCATCTAGATAAGCCAAATAAGTAAGGCTATGCATGGGTCTTATACACGATCACAGGCACCAGTATTGGATCTTGGACAAAAAATATGGCCTTGTTTTCATCTTGTAAATGAGTTCAAAATGAAAAAATATGTAGTTAGATATGAGCCCCCTTCAAAAAATACATATGTCTTCTTTGAACTCATTTAGGATGAAAACAAACATATTCTGTCCCAGGTCCGATACTAGTGTCTGTGTACGCGATCAGCTGTTTGGGATCTAAATTAGATGACATATTCTATACGCAATTGTTCGTTTACTACATAGTGACACTTTCTGCAACACTGAACCAACGTACAGTTAATAACTTTCGTGTATGCTTACCAATTTATAACGCCCATTATTACTTATTTTTCAGTATTTTCTTGTTTTTAAAATTTAGCGCGCTTTCCAGTTGATTTCACCGCTAACAGAAAGTAAACAAAAACGGGCTGTTTACCTGCTATCCTGTGCTCCGCTTTAGACGCCGGGAACCAAATAGCCTGAAACACTCGTCCAATCAGATCGCGTATTACAAAACAGGTAGCAGACTCCAAGATGGCTTCCAACAAGTCAAAAATACCGTGAAAGATGAATATTTTGCTATAATATAGTCATTCGATGGAATTGAATTAGGTAAACAGTGGAATTACAGATCTTTTTATTAAAGTGAATGATAATTATGGCGATATGCCGTCAGAATGCGTCTGAGTCGCCGAAACGACGATATCCTATGTTCCACAATGTTTGGCAAATGGGCATATAGCAGATTTTCTACCTTCTAGTAATTATTGTTTTGATAGTTGAGATTTTTTTTTTGGGGTTGTATCAGGGGTTTTGTAGGGTGGGGATTTTAAGGAATGCCTGAGAATGTCAGATTTTTTTTCAGGGTTGTAGCATTGGGAAGGGGGTGACCAATCTATGATACTGCCACCTGTGCTTTGGCTCATCGATCCTTATCTTACGTGTTCCCGTTACTTTAAGATTAATTCATAAGATATACTATTAATAGTTAGCCCGAGTTGTTCCTTGCAAACGATACAAATTTTAATTTTAGGAAAGCTCAATGTAATAAAACGATATAATTACATTAATTCTTTCATTTTTTAGTATATTGAAAAGCGCTCTACTTTGGAACAGTACTTCTAAGAAAATGATATTTTCTTACTACACACTGACGAAAAAAAAATCGAAAAAAATACATAGTTCTACGCATTTGAACATTGTTGCTTTTGTCAATTACACTGCATGAACTACTCTTGAATATTCACTCCAAATTGTGCGTATCTTATTTTCCCTCTGCCCAAGTTACATAAAGCAAATGCACCTCCAGACGTATTATCTCAACAGTTGAGACAAGATGTTTTTATTCTGTATGCTTTATATCAGATTAATCTACAATTACGATATGACAAATATAAGTATACGACTCTTTTATTATGTTAAAATTATGTGCATTATCAGAGATCGAGACAATATGGCTTCTATTGTTTTAACATATTGAGAAACAGCTTATTTCTGCTGAAATATTCCGCGCTTTTTTCTTATCAGGGCATATCTAAATGACCAATAATAAGATATATTTCTGTTACCTTAATGGATTTGTCCTGCACCATGTCAAGAAGAATTTATCATAAACATGCATTACTTGTTTTTAAATGGAGTATTAAATTAGAAAATAAAACCGGTTGTCTTGAAAATGGTCTTGAAAATGGCATGATGTTACACTTGTATCCAGTAAAAACAATTTAACAACTATGTAACTGAATAATGATTTACCGTTTGTAAACTACTATGTAAGAATTGTCATAGTATTCAAATTGTCTCATAACTTCTTTAATTTTCGAGACAATTCACTTATATTTTAATAATTCTGGACCCTACAAAATATCTTACCCAACATTTTTTTAAACATTTTTTAGTAAAGCTTACAACAACTAACAAGTAGAGGACATTTTTTTCAAAATCTCAAATCATTACAGCTAAATCCACTACTGTGAACAAGGTGTTTCCTTTAAAATATAAAACAATACCATTGGCACACCTCAATCTATTGAACTCGTAACTTAAGTTGAGAGATAATAAGACATTTTCAAATATCTTGACTAGTTTTAAACATAATGTTTACAGTTGATTTTTTTCTTAGAAAAGGCTTAGTGTTGTCTGAAGGTACATGTATCCTTCAGCAATATGATATCTCTCATTAGTATTTTTACCAATGAAAATACTAGTACCCAGGAAAGCAGCATATGCATATAGAAATAAACAAGAACGCCGCCAAGCGGGGCAATATACGCCCGAAGGGTTTACATCAGAGGATGGAAGCAAAATTTAAAGAACTTGACTGTTGAAGTCCAAAGGACAGGTACAACAGGAAGGAGATTTTCAAACAAAATTCTAAGTCCACAAAAAAATTCTTAACAGGTTATGTCAAAATACATCTAAAAATTGGATGTATCATCCATGTTGTACCATAGAGAAGTGGACTCGGTTTTTCGCTACGGCCAATATTAAACCAGAGGATGGGAGCAAAAGTTAAAGAGCTTGACTGTTGAAGCCCAAAGGACAGGAACAACAAAAAGAAGAAATTCCAAAAAAAATTCTAAGTCCACAAAAAAGTTCTTACCAGGTAAAGTTATGTCAAAATACATCTAAAAATTGGATGTACCATCCATGTTGTACCACAGAAAAGTGGTCTCGGTTTTTCCCTACGGCCAATAATAAAAATGTTTCAAAATAAGCTATTTATAGTAACAAAAAAGGGAAGTAATACAAAAAAAAAATATTGTAAGAGAACGAAAAGGGGATCTGCCAAATAAAAATAAGAGCACTGCAATACAGAGCAATATACACAAAGCAAAGTCATATATGACCTTTGACCCCTAAGTGTGACCTTGACCTTGAAGCGAATCATCCAAAACATACTTCTGCACGTCGCCTCAGTGTGGTGAACATTTGTGCCAAGTTTCTTTGAAATCCTTCAAGCAGTTCAAGAGTTACAGAGCGGACACGAAACACACTCGTATGACTATTGACCCCTAAGTGTGACCTTGACCTTGAAGCTAGTCATTCGAAACAAGCGCTCTGCACGTCGTCTCCGTGTGGTGAACATTTGTGTCAAGTTTCTTTGAAATCCTTCAAGGGGTTCAAGAGTTACAGAGCGGACACGAAATTGCTAACGGACGGACGGACGGACACCGGCGTCATAACATAATACTTCCCTTCGGGCGTATAAAAAAGAAACTCGGAAGAAATTTCACTGCTGAAGAAATATGACACTTTAAAGGAGGCAAATGTACAATTATCTCGTAAAATTTTAAGTCTTTGGTCATCTGGGACCATTCTAGTGTCAATTACAAAGAATGAAATCCGGGTCTAAAAGAGTTGTTTACAAACCCCGCCTACTGAACTCTGGCGATTTCTGTAGGTGCCGTACCTTGCAAATTATCTGGTATACAGCTAAGTGTGTTACTGTTTGGTCATCATGTACTCCACGCGAAATTCAAGATCCAAAATTATTGCCTAAATCCACAGTTTTTAAGTTTATTTCTCAAAGCGAAAACAATATTTTTACTGTTATTATGCCTAGGCATTTCGTTCGTTAATTGTTAAGTCTATTAAGGCGTTCATGAATATTTATTGTTAGTCTGTTTAGGTATTTATATACGTTTATGGGGAGTCTGCATGAGCATTTACGTTACATTAATTTTTAGTTAGTTCAGATATTTATTTACATTCTGGTTTATCAGCTTAGATATTTTTGTACCTTTATTGCTAGTCTGTTTTTACGTCTGCCTAGGTATTTACGAACGTCTATAGATATGCCGTTTGAGTACCTTTGTACGTTTAATGATGCGCTGTTCGGGTATGTTTGTGTACTTCTTTATACCCTGTTAATGTGTTTATGTACGATAAGATGACATATTAAACATTTTATCTAGATTACACTCTTTAAATGATGCAATTTGCTGATAAGTTAATCCGCACAGTTTCTGAAAAACAGGCGTTCAAATTGTTTTACTTTAAGGATGTAGTATACTCTAACATTGGAGTAATATACGCATGTCCAACCGGAAGCAGATGCTGAGGATGAACGCAACATGTTATATACATTGTATATTCTTCTATATATTCTTCTGGGTAAAAACATTGACAGTCACCAGTGTGATGATAAATTGTTAAATTATGCAGAAATTATGGATGAATTACCACAGTTACTAAAAACTATAGATGAAACACAATATTTTAATATTATTCTATTGTATTATACTCCAATAACAGTGGTTGTACCTTTATTACGAATTACGTATTGTATGTAAACATATAGGTAAGTTTTACCCTTTTTATCATTATGATATTGGCGCGGTTACTGGCCGTCAACAAAATCAAATTATTGTCAATTTCGATCTGTTTCAGTTGTGGAAGTTTGTTCCAGACAAACTAATTACAGTAATTTCTGTTTTGATTTCATAGTGTATTGGAGCGTTCAGTTTTATTGCTCTTATTTATATCTTATGGGAGCAGTTTCAAACGAATAAATTATTTCTCTTCAAACACCACCTGAAATATTGCTTTCTGACCTGTCAATAAATGATTAGCTTAATGTAACTGAATGATTTACGAGGGCCATTCTAAGACTAGGGACACTCGTGCTGGAATATTGTACATAGACTGTGTACAGACTTCAAATTTAGTTTGTACCTTTAGGGTATTCTCCCTTGACGTCCACGAGAAATCCATGGTCTTAAGTTACTGATTTAAAACCCACACTCCCAAGTGCTTTATCCGATAAATATTTGCGCCAAGTCAGCATCCTTTTCAGCCTAGGTAAAAAGAATGAGTCACAAGGGCCTAAATCTGGCGAATATGCGAAATGACTGATTTGTACCACCTTTTCTTCTCACAGGAACTTTTGAACGATGGCATTTTTGTGAGCTGCAGCGTTGTCATGATCAAATAGAGACCACGAAGACCAGTCCTTGGACACATATTTTGTATTTTGTTTAACAGCTTTCAGTACTTGCCACTATAAAACTTTCCAGTGACTGATTTTTCTGACGCTGTAGGAATTTGTTCAACGGAACTTCTTGAGTTTAAGATGATGGATTACGAAACCTTTTTTGACACTTTTAGTTCTTTTTGCAATAACTGGTTTACGGTCACCTTTTCGCAGCCACTGTCTGTGTTCAACGCGACAATGTGACTCATAAAAGTATATCCGGGTCTCATCTCCTCTTATGAGCTGTGACATTGTGCAATCATCTAAATTTGAGAACTTTTTCAGACACTATTTTGCTCCTCGATTAAATTGTGGGGCACCCTTCGGGCACAAACCTTTCATAGTGTTTGATGATAATCTCATGTGTTCTCCCCGGTAACATGCCAAGAAAACACCGTGTACTTGGCGTTTTCATCAATCTGACGTCTTACAGAAGCAATGTTCTTTGACGCCACTCCTGTTTTTGACCTGCCAGGACGAGCCCTGTCCTAAAGGACTGCTTGAAAATGTTTTGAATTTACGTACCCATCTGTAAATAGTTTTTTCTCTGATACTACATACTTCTCATATGAAGTATGCAGTTCACTGATTATCTGTCTTGCAGGTATTTCTAAAGGACAACGTACTTTAATGTAGGCTCTAATTTCAGATTTTGGACAGCTTTTCATAGCTCAACGTATTTTGCTTAGTGTATATGACTACACATGATAAGAAACTAAATATCTCAAAACAATACAATAATTTTTAATAAACAGGATTATAAAGGAGTCATTAATGTATCATCAATGTAAAGCTCGAGTTTCTTGTTAGTCAAACTTCTACGGAAGCACACGCTTGTCATTATTTCAAGAATGCCCATAGTAACGTAAGCTTAATGTTTATAGAGTCACGCTTTTTAGTGCTCAATGATCTCTGCTATTTCAAGAGTTATATTTGATAATAATGATATCTGATAATGATATACTAAGTTTTCTCAGAAACTTTTGAACGATGGCATTTTTGTGAGCTGAGGCGTTGTCATGGATCAAATAGTGACAACGAAGATCAGTCCTTGGTATTTTCTCTCATGAACAGACTCAGTCAGTCTTAGTCTGCTATTACTCTGCGTGGTTGCATTTTATGCTTCTAAAGGATCCTTTTACAGCTTTTATACGGAATTGCTCGTTTTCGATCCGTGCACTCCTCAAGCAAAATATTAATCTTTGAGCCATTGGTAGAATTAGCTAAAGTGCTAATGAATGACAAAGGGTGTATTCATTTATTCTGAAACATTTTAACTGTTGAAACGCTAATGGTGTTTAATTGTATTATAAATTATCATACAGGTTTTAAGATCCGTCTATCTTCATGATTGTTTTTTTTTTATTTCAGTGGTTCAAACATTTTGAGCAGTTTGGATTTATATAAAATTACTTTTATTGCTGAACATCACCCTGACAGAGATGTTAGTACGTCCTAAAACTTCAGAAAATTTGGATGTAGAATCCATCCACATACACCATTAAGCAATTTTAGGTAAATTAGGACAGTAATGCGTCTGCCTCGTAGAGACTTCTCGCAGACCATGCAGCTGGATTCATGTCAACTAACTGATAAACTAAGAGAGCACAAGAGTCACAAAACAGCCCACTATTTATATATAAGAATAAAAACACGCTCTAATGGAAGGAGATTAGAACAAAATAGTTCCAGCAGATTTGTAGAATGTCCAACGTTGACATATATAACATCGTTTGTAATGAAGAATTCAGGCAATCCGATGTTTAAATTGAATAGATAACGGACATGTAGCGTGTGAATCAGAAAGATTACTTACACAAACAAATCGTCATTGTCTCATTTGATTTGCATAAAGAGAAAGCAACAACAGTTATTCGTTATTCATGTTTCTAATTATTGTCTTTCATGTGCTGACTTACGTTTAAAGTCATTTCGATACATGCAATTTGCTTATTAGAAACTTTATTACTTGTTTTATTTCCATATGGACGAAATAACAGGTAAATATCGTAAGCATATCTTTATAAAAGATGTTTCCTACCATTAAAAATATGAAATAATTGGATACGCATTGCCCTAAATCGTCAAAGAAAACAAGAGACAGGTGCAATAATATCACAGACAAAAACACAAAGAAAAAGTTTTTCCCTAAGTAATTGCAGACAAAACTAGAAAAAAAAACGCTTGCGACAAATCAATGTAGACCATGTCTGCAAACTCATTAAATTCTGTAGAAAGAAATTATTAACGTTAAAAGCTTTATTGCACCATTTCACTACGTTAATAAAGGACTGAACTTTGCTTCAACATCAATAACCCGTCAACATCAAGTATGGTGATTAATTCGGTGACAGGTAGATATGTGCAACTCTGTGCGAAAACCAGCCATGCAGTCTGATCTTAATCTATAAGTTTGCTTATACATACAATGTATCTGCTGTGCTAGTGGCTTCAGTAAGTGGACAAGATAATGTATAGACTGTTAGGCTGCTAGGCGGTTAGGTTGCAAAATTGCTACACTGATAGGCTTTAAAAATGTTTTATTCATTTATTCCAACTAAAAGGTGACTTATTCTATGACAGGTTGCTGTGTGAAAACCGTTCGTGCAGTCTGATCTAGGTCATATACATCTCGTCAAAGAAAATAAGAGACCGATGCAATACTATCACAGAAAGTTTTTCCCTATGTACTTGCAAACAAAAACTCGCAAAAATCGCTTGCGACAAATCGATGTCTACTATGTCTGCAAACATATTAAATTCTGTAGACAGAATCTAAAAACACCAACGAACCGTCAACACGCTAGCGTGTAGAAAGTGTTTGTTTAATGTATATTATACGATACGAATTATGCGGGTCACCTTGATGCCAGAAACAAATTGCACAGAATGGCGTCAACTCTTTTAAAGCAACCAGGAACCCAGGTCATACTTTGGTTATATGAGCCGTGCCATGAGAAAACCAACATAGTGGGTTTGCGACCAGCATGGATCCAGACCAGCCTGCGCATCCGCGCAGTCTGGTCAGGCTCCATGCTGTTCGCTTTTAAAGCCTACTGCAATAAGAGAAACCGTTAGCGAACAGCATGGAGCCTGACCAGACTGCGCGGATGCGCAGGCTGGTCTGGATCCATGCTGGTCGCAAACCCACTATGTTGGTTTTCCCATGGCACGGCTCATATCGAATCTGTGTTTCCGTTAAATGAACAGGTAAAATATGTGATTATGGTACGTATGGTTAAAACCTGAGTCGCCCGCGGTTTTACAGTTTCATTATTAAAGTGTGTATTCTCGCCTACCAGAGGTCTACCATGGTTGCCTAGTGTTCGTCTTGGGATTTTGACGAACCTCTGATGGATGAGAATGTAAAGTGTGTGGAAGCCGAGGTTTTCGTGCATATTTTCAAACACAAAAACAAATACATGGCATTTACATAGCGCAAAAATTATAAAATATTTTATTGCGCTTTACAATTACATAACACACATTTAAAATATATGCATTCAAAATACGAACAGGATTCTAGAATTTAGACTTAGAGATTTAGACATGTATAAATACTATTTTATACCACTACTGATATTTAATATTTTAACAAGAGTACACTCATTGTTCATGAAACTGACTAAACAAATGTGTTTTCAGTTTTGATCTAAAGCTGGCTTCAGACTAAATGTCTTTCAGATAGCTAGGTAGATCGTTCCACCATTTTGGACCAACGACGGCCATAGATCTGTCTGCTAATTTTGTTCGCCGTCTAGGGATGTTAAAGTAAATGTCACTTTGTGAGCGTAGTTTGTTCCGTTGTCAAGTAGGTACAAACATTTCCCTCAGATATACTGGAGCTGTACCATTGATGACACGGAAGACTAATTCTAGGACTTTGAACATGACTCTAGCCTTAACTGGAAGCCAGTGTAATTCTTTCAGAAGTTCAGCACTTGGTTGTTCATAGGAAGTATTCATGACTACTCTAGCGGCATGATTTTGGACTCGCTGTAGTTTGTTGATTTGGTAGGCTGGAATTTCGGTAAATAAACTGTTGCAGAAGTCAATGTGGGAATGAACCAATCCATGCACTAATGATTCAGTTGACTTTTGTGCGAGATGTTTCCGTATAGCTCTAAGGTTTCGTAACTGCACATGAGCTATCTGACACTTTTTATGGATGTGATGGTCAAGGTTGAGTGTATTGGTCATGGTTACACCAAGGTCTCTGACATGATCCAGGCATTTTACGTCACACCCACCAACGTTTACACTTGTGATGTTCAATTTCGCTAACTGTTGTCTGGTTCCATACATAATTATTTCAGTTTTAGACTGATTCATTTCCAGTTTGAATGCGGAGTTGTTGAAGAACAGTTGTCTCATTTTGAGAACTTCCCGCTTGAATTTTTAACACAGTATTGTGGTCATCCGCGTATCCATAGAGATCGGCTGGATATTTCTGCACCACTCGGTTGACACGCGAAGTGACACTCGACAATACGAAGCGACATTTTCATAATGTCGTATCGCATGTCGCCCGTCTACCGGTGAAAGGGTAAGATTTAGCCACTTCACCGTGTAACGGTGCAATCAGCTATTTCAATTTTCTTACCCGCAGGCGACGCCATGCTATAGATCTACGTAAATTACGTGAGCGGTGAAGTGGCTAAATTTTACCTTTTCACCGGTAGACGGGCGACATGCGATACGACATTGTGAAAATGTCGCTTCGTATCGTCGAGTGTCACTTCGCGTGTCGTGTATTGTTTGGAATTGTCGCTCGTCGACCCTAACCCAAACCCACGACACACGACATACGATACGACATTTGGAAAATGTCGCTTCGCGTTGTCGAGCGTCGTTTGTGATTATCGCATCTCGTTTGATAATGTCGCCGTCGCGTTTGCAGGGTCGACACACGACAACGCGAAGTGACATCGCGACATTACGATGTGACATAGCGACAATGCGATATGACGCTCAACAACGCGAAGTGACATCGCGATATATCGTGCTTTTGAAAGGTCACATTTCAAAGTGGATATCGCGACATTGTCGTTTGGGATTGTCGCCGTCGTTTGCGATTGAGTCGGGTGTCACTTCGTAATGTCACTATGTCACCTCGCGTTGTCGTGTGTCAACCCCACAAACGCGAAGGTGACATTATAAATGGCCCCAACAGGATTCCGTAAATGATTCCTAAACAACCAATTCCTTCGCTATCGGTGGTTGTTGGAAAGGTAGCGTCAATTCACTGTTTTCCACGGGCTTGTAGGGTGTTGTGATCTTGGAGAAGCTCCTTCATTTAGTAAGGTTACATTCATCAGTATGATCAGACAACGCCGTTGATGTTCCCAATGACTTAAAATGATGAAATGACTCCCTAGCTATTCTTCAAAATGTTCGTTGGCTCACACGGTGTAGTTTCTTCACCTAAATATAACAGGTGTTCGTCGTCAACAAATTGCCTCAAACAACATGTCCTCCTAAACTATCAGGCCAGTTCCAACTGAATATTTCTTGAGCGGTCATAATTTCAATTTGTTAAAAAAATCTATTCCAGGAAGACATCTGATTACCATGGCAACGAAAAGGAAAGTTGTCAGAAACCGGTAGCATGTTTAAAAAATGTTCCTTGAGTGACTTTTTACAACGACTGTTCAAATTATTTCGATTGCCATATGGCACTTTCAAAATTGCTCTGATTAATGAAATTATTTTTAGAGATGCCAACGGTTAATCGTTTAACCGTTCGAACGTTCGACTATCGGTTATCGGATTCTTAAAAAAACATATGTCGGTGTAAAATGATGTGGAATAATACTTGTTCTGATAAACACAATACTCTTCAATCGCAAGAGGCAACTTTTGATAGACATCTAGACATAATTTCTCGAATTTATTTGTTATCCAATACAACTCTGTTCCGTCTACAAATACAGTATGACAGATATGTATCTGAAAACTATAATTTACTGTCTGTAAATTACAGAGAAAGAACGAAAATGTCCCTATATGTTGATAACATTATCTGATTTATCTCGTATTTTCTTTAATGGTCCAGACATTATGTCTTTTCTGTTAGAAGAGTCCACTTACATATGCCGTATTGTGCTCTTTTTCCTACAGAAATATAGCTCTGAAGAACAGACAAAACAACTGTAAAAAAATCAGGAATGACATTAAATGCACACAATGTCAGTAAAGACATTACTCAAAGTAGGGATGTCTTCAATATGGGGACTTCATAATTTCAAAGAATGTTTTAGTTTTAGTATACAATTACCCGTACCTGGGTGACACCTGTGGCTAGATTGCTCCGGCGCTGGTTCCTTTGCCATTACGTTATATCAAGCATTTGGTCAGAGACCACGGACTCAGAAAAGTACAGGGGACTTACTAAGAATAAAGTAAACGTATACCTTGGAATAAGGTAAAAAATTTCGGTTTTAATTGGTCAGTGATGTAAACAAACCCAAGAAGGGATTTTCTTTTCAAAATTGAACCACCTTTTCCTCTTTTTACAAAATGTTATTATACATTTTGACAATAACTGCTACATTTGACGTCTCTTGAAAAAGTTACGTGAAACGGTTTTCTTCCGCCATGCTTATGATGCAAACAGAGGGCCATATCAGTCACGCGAAAAAAAAAAACTCAAATAAAATGTCACTATTTATATGTGCTTCGTCCGTTATTTTGCTGGAACTAAAATAGTTCTTCAGAAAAATATGACATACATGTTTTTAAACCCCCAACAAACATGTTTGGGGGGGGGGGGCTATATAGGAGTTAGTTTTTTCGCGCCCCGTCCCGTCGCGAAATCTGTTATCTCAGTTATTACTAAATGGATTTGATTCAAACTTAAAATAGATGTTCCACCTTATTACCCGCATCATGTGACACAAGGGCATAACTCTGATACCAAGTTTTCATGAATTCTGTCCCCTTTTACTTCGAATTTAAGGTTAATTTTGATGTATTTTCACTATACCTCAGTTATTACTAAACGGATATGATTCAAACTTAAAATAGATGTTCCACCTCATCACCCACATCATGTGACACAAGGTGCATAACTCTGACACCAATTTTTCATGAATTATGTCCCATTTTACTTAGAATTTAAGGTTAATTTTGATGCATTGTCACTATATATCATTCTGATTGGCTGAGTCAAAGGGAAGTAACCTTTTTTAAACTTTGTATTGAGTTACTTCCCCTTAAATTCCAAGAATTAGTCTATTTTTAGAAATTAAATTTTTAGATTTTCAATATTTTAGGTATTTTTCTAACTTTTTTATTACTAGTCCTATGTAAAAAGTAAATACATTTTTCTGTGGTAACATGTGTCGGTAAGACATTTTTTTTTGTATTCACTTTTAGTGTATCTCTAATATTAGAGATTTTTATATTTACCTCATCCCTCATCCTGGGCACATATACTAGTATTACTTATATGTGCCGCGGAAGCCCAGGATGAAGTACTCCAAAGACGAGTAAAAAATTTTTGAAGTATTAAGTGTTTTTTACGTTTTTATATTATTCTAAGTATTTTTAAAATTTCTTATGATTGCCATTCGTCTGTGACAAGACCGTATTGTGGGGGTATATGTCACTCCTGTGACAGTTCTAGTTTTATTTGTAGAAGGCCATTCACGCCATGACGCTATAATGGATGATTATGGGAAAACAGTTGGTGATCCCAAACCAATTATTTGGCGCTATATTTCATGCGGATACTTTTATCAAGCAACCAATGTGGAGTATATTTTATTCAGTACAGAAGTAAACTTGACGATCAGGAAGAAAATGCGAATTGCTGGCTGGAAGAGAAAATATGTATACTATACTATTTCGTTAATGGAGAATAAACAACAAACTTTTTATTTCAGGTTGAACAAATAAAAAAGTTTATCCGCGCAACGCATAACGTCACGCACACTATTTTTTCTTGTTTTGCTTTTGGAAAGAATGCTACTGCAAATTTAATACGGTGGACATATATGTTTCTGTTCTCGGTGGTACATAGGTTTATAAGTAATTACACTCTCGTGGACATTTTTCATTTAGTTTAAACAAGGTAGAATAAATATAAAATATAATGCAATCATTCTTAAATAAGAATAACAGAAGTATGGAAGCCCTGGAGGGCCATTTAAAATTAATACTTAAAATTTACAACTTAAAAGCAAATTATTAATATTAAATAATTAAAAGTTAATATTAAAAAGACTGTATTAGTAACTATGCTACACAATGTCTTCTAATGATATACAATGTCACTCAAGACTGAAACCTATCTTAAACTTAAAAAAAAAAAAAAACAACAAAAAACATAACAATTCAATGCTTAAAATTATACGATTGCAATTCTAGTAAATTTAAAACACTTTAAATGTGTATCTACATGTTAGCAATAAAACATCAATTTAGTGCAGCTACTTATACTGTAAGTTTTGTTCTGAAGTTTTCTTATCCTTATCTCTGCATAAAAAAACTACTTTTCCAAGTGATTGGGTCATGTATTACTGAAATAAAATTCTGTTCTGTTCTGTTCTTTTAAAGGGAAAAAGAACTCGTGTTTTAACAAGGCAGTTCAGGTGCTGTTTATACGTGATTTGTATTTGTGAAAAGCTGTATGAGGGCCAAATATCTATTCTTGCACCGCTTACTTCCCACATATACTCTCTTTCAAATTGGGCACGAAAACGCTCTTCGGTAATACCCCAGTCACACATACGGCGCGGATAGCTACGTCTAGCCACGGATTGAAACGTAGTAACCCGTATCGATCCGTATCGATCCGTACCTGAGCCGTACCTTAACGTAGTAATCCGTATCAATCCATACCAACCCGCACCGCTCAGGTACGGATCGATACGGGTGACTACGTTTATATCCGTAGCTAGACGTAGCTATCCGCGCCGTATGTGTGACTGTGGTATAACCGTGAATGTATTGAACCGCTACAATATTGAGAAGACTTAGTATCAATCGGTATGGTTTTGGTCTTATGTCTCACTGAGTTCATATAAATCTAGGAAGCAGGTCAACACGTTGAAAATGGTTCGTTCCCAAAAGTGATATGTAAAAGTATGGTTAGCGTCATGCTTGTAATAACGAGAGATAAAAACCTAACCGATATATAATATTATTATATATGCTTTTGAAAGTGTTGTTGATTTGTGTGCCACGGTTATGGATATTAAAACATGCTGGCCGTTTTCAAGAACAACAGAATGGTAATTAAAATTTGGATCGAATTGTTAAAAAGCAAATTATTTCGTTTTATTGTCATGTTTTCCGTATGCAAGAATAGCCACAATACATGTCACCTCGGGATACGTTAGTGTTTGCGATCTTCGGTCTCGGTCACCAATAATCTAGCGGGGTCCTGTGGACGTTAATATTCTTCCTGTTTCAAGAGTAAAAATCCTATTGTTTAAAACAATTGTTTTATGAAAAAGACTACAGGGTAATGTCGCCACTTCATTGTCGTCATCAGCGTTCACTTTTTTCTCAAGAAACTATAGGAGCTATGTGAAACTTCGCGTACTCAATTAGCATCAGTTATACCTTTTCTTTCTTTATGAAAATGGAATGAAAGGATAACATAATGGTTCCTTGGAGGTGAAACGCGAGCTATCTTTTCGCATTTATCTCGGGCTGAGGATGTTGGAATGGTTCCCTTAAAGAATGACTAGATATATATTGTCCTTTAGACAACAGAATCATGCGTTTGATTCCATTGCTAAATGTAACATTTAGTTTAGTTGAAACTTTGTATAGAAATAATCATT
Organism: Mercenaria mercenaria; assembly: GCF_021730395.1. Taxonomy (NCBI): domain Eukaryota; kingdom Metazoa; phylum Mollusca; class Bivalvia; order Venerida; family Veneridae; genus Mercenaria; species Mercenaria mercenaria. The sequence goes on along the minus strand of NC_069361.1, from coordinate 111,430,615 downwards.
TATTATGCAATCGGTATTGTAATCTAAAGTGAAATTTTGTTCTCAGTTTATTCAAGCACTATAATCAATTTTGTTTTATCTGATTAGAGATTCAAAAGACCTTTCCAAAAAGTGTATAAATGTTCAATTCAACGCTTTTATATTCATTAAGTGGTCAGACACTAGTTCCTTCGTACGTCTTCGTACCCAATTATCACCAGTCAAATACCAGTGACTGTCCCAATGACGAACTAAACGAAGCTCTCGTCAATTCCTCTGGCACTTTCTTTTGGCCGTGTAGCTGTACCGTTCAAACAGATTTACTATAGTGTTTACAGTACAAAAAATGAGGAATGATTATTGAAAAGTTATGTGATGATTAAATGTATAGCCTTTATCTGAGAGGGGAAGGTTCATTTATGCATCAAAAAGTCTATGGTAACTGACGGCAGTTCCCTTTGATTACGTATTCTCACTAAGCAATTAAGATTTCTTTTCGGACATAAATGAGCCGTACCATGAGAAAACCAATATCCGCGCAGTCTGGTCAGGATCCATGCTGTTCGCTTTTAAAGCCTATTGCAATTAAAGAAACGTTAGCGAACAGCATGGATCTGGATCCATGCTGGTCGCAAAAACACTATGTTAATTTTCTCATGGTGTGGCTCAATTTAACTCAAAGCGCACTTTGCATTCTGTAAATGCCGGAGAATGTCGGAATCGCGTAGTGTTATGCTATGACTAGTTTGATCATCCAATATTGTACAACATAGTAAGAAACAGGAAGTGTTTCAGCACATGCGCGTGATCGAACATACTGTTCTCTCTTGCTGGAGGCGAAGAAGCAGCTATATTTCTGCGCCCATAGGAACTTAGCCCACAGTTTCTTTCTTTATATAGTTATACAGGTCACATCCAGCACACTTCTCAACGGTCCTTATCCGCTAGTTGAACTATAGCTAAACAAATACGTCATATCTTTTAGCTTTACGCAGTTATATGTTACAATAATTAAACCATGGTATTAGACAATAGTAGTTGATTAAACTAAACCCTATTCTACCGGAGCGCTAGCCGTAATAGTCAGCCTGTTCTAAAACAAACTATAGGGCTGGAGATGTATTTTCTCATTATGATTACAGTCATATAATATCATTTTAATTCTCATTTCATATCAGATGTACAATGATCTTTATACTTATACCTATAACAAATTCATGCTTCCTCAATTGATATAAATAACTTATATCAAAACAATGTAAGAATTCATTTAATTCAGAGGCAGAATGGTCAGAATTTTTCGAATACATTGATAATTTCAAATGGACATTTTATACATTATGTTATTTCTATCTAATAAACCAAAATGAAGCTTGGAACGCCATGACTGTCTTCTGATGTTGATACATACACTTTATGCTGTACATATGTCAGTATATGAAGTGCCTCTACTTGTATGTGCAGTGCTTATACATGTATATGATGCGCTTAACACTGTATATGGGGTGCTTTCATCAGTATGTGCGGTGTTTTTAACTTTATATACGGTCCTTTATGGTGTATATGCGATGCTTTCATCTGATTGTGCGGTATATTTAACTTTGTATGCGATCATTTCAACTGTTTATGTGGTGCTTTCAACTTTATATGCGTCGCCTTTATCTGTATATGCTCTGCATTTAACTATGTATTCTGTACTTTTAACTATATGCGTATTAAACTGTATGCGGGGTGCTCTTATCTGTATATACGGTGATTTTCACTTTATATGTTTCGCTTTTGACTTTATATGCAGTGCTTTAATCTACATTATGCTGTGTTTTTATAACTTGATATGATATGCTTTCTACTGTATACATGGTACTTGCAACTGTATATGGATTGGTTTTACATGTTCATACGGTGGTTTCAGTTGCGCACGCGATGATTTTAGCTTTATATGTGGTGCTTTCTAATGTGTATGCGGTGCTTTTAACGGTATATGCGGTTGTTTCACATTTCGTTGGTCCTCTTGTCATTATGTGTAGTGGTTCGATTTTTATATTCGGTACTTTCAACTTTATTTGCGGTGATTTCAAGTGTATATGCGGTGCAAACTTCATTATAGTGAAACAACATTATGAGATCCACATTATTACGAAAATAACGAGCATCGCCGAAAACATCTGACATATTTATCGAAAAAAATATTTCTTCAGTATGAAGTAGAGAAAAAGTAAAACCTATAATGACAAAGTTTGAAGCATATGCGAGAATTAACAGTACTTATAATCTAAATAGTAGTAATAATAATTAAATTATTATTATTAATTTAAAAGCTAACCACACATATATAATTATAGAAACAAAAAAAAAAAGATAAAAACTTAAATAAGAAAGTCAAATTATAGAAAAAAAACTGCAGTCAAGCGGTGGAAAAAGGGACCTTGAAGCAACAATAAGGGGAGGTAATAAAATGACATATTGTTAAATTCTTAGTATATAAAACCAATCTTTATTGGTAATTGTACTAACACATTAAACAAAACGCTGGTGTTCATACCAGATAAATGCACGATATTTAACCGGTGAAGTTACACGTAATAATATATCCATATCATTATCAACATGTCAATTGGTAAAAAAAACTGAAATCACCGCAAATTGTGATCAATACTGTTGAAATGTGTAGCCACACCACTAGCATGTGCAGGATCGCTGAAATTGTTAATGCCAAATTTAGCACTGTTCAAACGTTTAAACACCTGTCGTGTTTGGTCCACATATTGCGTGTTACACTTTTTACAAGTAATGAGATAAATGCCATTTGATGATGTGCAGTCTGTATTAAATTTAAGTTTGTACATAGACGAATTTGAAGAAACTACAGAATTTGTCAGTTTCTACTATCCTGTTACAATGTGTACACCTAGGTCGGGAGCATTCGCTGGAACGGGCGCTGATGGAGGTAGGGGGCAGTGCAGAATATCTAGACTTTACAAGAAAGACTTTATTAGATTTTTACCACGTTTATATGCTAAGATGGGTCTAGAGGAATGCAACTGTTGGACTGAGACATTTGGCGATAGTTTAAATAAATCGCAGTATTTATGTATGATACTGCCATTTAGAAAGAGAAGGATTATAGTCAGTAACAAAATGCACACCATCAACTTGAGCAGAGTTGTTATTGTATATCAGGGCTTCATCTTGTGTAACATTACGCAACTTGTTAAACGCAGCATCAATTACACTATCTTGGTAATTTCTGGATTTGAAAAATTCACGTGGAGTGTCCATAAATTTAGTAAATTGATTATCGTCAGAAATAATACGACGGTATCGCTTAGCCTGACTGTAGGGTATGCCGTCTTTACAATAGAGGAATAGAGAAGGTATTGGTGGATGTTAGTATTTTTAACATGCAAGTTGGTGTATATGTTATTACTGGTATCCTTCGTAAGGTCAACATCTAGGAATGACACTTATTTCGTTGAAATACAAATCCGGAACTGACGTAACGTTGTTAAACGTCACCGTCAAGTTCCGCTAAAAATTGAAACACATTTATGATTCATTGAGAATGATTATAGCTATCCTGTTAATATGAAAGTACATTGTATGAATTAAAAGTATATGTGTATGCTATGTACGCAGAAGCAGAAGTCCCCTTTTAAACACGGGACACGGAAATGGTATATTAAGAAGTACACTTTCCCCGTTGGATAATGTACGTATATGTATCAAAAATATATTACAAAAAATAGACGAAGGCAAACAAACCACAAAATGCTGCATTCAACTATCAGGCAATTATTCAAGAAACAAAATTAAAATAGTAAAAGAATAGTACTGGATCAAAGAAAATAAAAACTATGAAAAATAAGTAAAATTTACGTATAAAGTGAAGTAATTCCTAATAGGTTTTATGAGTGTCTACTGATCGTATCTGTATAATGATATAAAATAAATTTAGATTAGATATAAAATAAAAGAGTATGACTTATTCCCGCGAAAATAATCTTAGTCGGATGTTTTCGGAAATATTCGCTTACTTTGGTAATATTCCGATCTCATAATGTAGTTTGCACATAATGTTATTTGCACCGCATATAAAGTTGAAAGCACCGGATATAAATATAAAGGTAGAGCATATACAGTTAAACGAACCGTATATACAATTGAAAGCACCACATATACAAGTGAATGCATCACATATACAGTAGAAAAAAACTGCATATAATGTTAAAAAGACCACAAATACAGATGGAATCACCGCATATACTATTAAAAGCACCACATACACAGATGAAACAACAATATACACAGTTTAAATCACCGCAAAATACAGATAGAAGCACCGCATATACAGTGTTAAGCACATCATATACATATATAAGCACTGCACATACAAGTAGAGGCACTACATATACTGATGCATGTACAGCATAAAGTGTTAAATCAACACCAGAAGACAGTCGTGGCGTTCCATACTATATTGATTTTTTTAAGATATTACTTTGTTTTGATTTGGTTAACATGTTCTTTAAAGATACGTGTCCCGGGTCCAAATAATACGGAATCATGTTCATTCCAGTTGTAATGTCGTCCGCGACTCAAGACAAAGCAAAGTGACATCGCGACAATGCGATATGACAAAGCGACAGAATTACAATGCAATAGGATATTACAAAAATGTCATTTCGCATTATCGGGCGTCGTTTCGCCTTGTCGAGTGTTGTATCGCATTGTCGTGTGTTTTGTAGTAGGGCAGTAAAAATCTAGAGCACGACGCAAGCCAGTGTGAAGACATATAATTACAATGCGAAGTGACATCGCGACAACATGATACGATGCACGACAGTGCGAAGTGACATTGCGATATACTGTGACAATACGATGACATCACGACACTGTCCTGTCGCATTATCGTCCGTCGTGTGGCAGCCGAACGTCCTTTTGCATTGTCATCTCTTATATCGCATTGTACTGTTGTTGTATCGTGTTGTAGTCATATTACTTAACATTGTCGTGCTGAGCGCAATAGAATACTTTACAACTGGCACGAATAGAATTCCGTATACCTTATAATCAGGCGTTAGTAAGTTTTCTTTTTAAAACAAATCAAAGACCTAAATCGAAACGCGTCGGGATGGTGTGTAGTATGAAAATGTGTATAAGCTGTATGTTGGGTTTGGAGTTAGGAGTGGCTTTGTCCCCCACCCCACCACCTCCTCGTCATCTTACGATGTTCCAACAAGAATAGTTTGTAAGAGGACACATGAATTGCCCTTTAAAATCCCCGAGCTCTAGTTTTAAAGTACAACCAATAATACAACAAAGGATAATACATGTTTACGATATAGACAATAAACATTGATTAACATCGATGATTGGGAATTAAATCAATAATAAGACAATGAATGTCAATTAAGTTGCGACTATATATTTCATACATAGCCACAAATAGTTATATTTGAATTTGTTGAAAAGTAATGATTTTTAGAGCTCGGAGAAGAAATTGGCCTACAAATAATTTAATTATGTGAAATTGTATAAAATAAATTGGAAACTTGGATTATCTGCAGTAACTTTTATTCATTTTATCCGCGAGAAAATCGTTTTTAACTTAATTTTCGATTCAGGTTAGTTCTGGTTAATTCTGGTTCGAGTGGATTTTCAGACAAACACATTTTGCCGATAGAACTAAAACAAGTCAGTATCGGCTGTAAAACCTATCCCCTACACAGGGTTGTCGTTACTCGAAAAATAGAATGATTGGTGAATTTTAAAGCGCTAAAATGAGTTTGAATCCTGAAGACGAAAGGCGGTTGCGCCGGAACTGGAGTTTATTGAAGCAGGAACTGCGTGTTGATGATTTCGTGCATAAGTTTGTAGAGAATGGTGTTTTCCCGCCAACTCTGAGAGGCGATATAGCCAGTGTAATACCAAATACGCCTAGCATGAAAGGTAAGATCGGGCATCTGCGAAGGAAGGGGGATTGAGGGTCTTTTAATTTCGACATTTAAATACGAATGGATTTTGGACACCCTCCCCTCTGGAGATTTCTCTAATGTCTAAAATAAAAGTATTGGGTGTCACTTTAGGGGCTCCGTAGCCTATTGGTCCCCACCCGCAAATTTGGGGAGAGCACCTTTACCTGGAGAATAAGAATATAGAATGAACGAAATTGAACAAAATAACATATAAAATATTCTTTAGATTGCCCTTGTTATCGTTTACATATCCGACGTATTTTGATACTATGTTACCGAGCTGCGTTGTGCTTGACGATTTATGTCCATCAAATTTTGGCCGAAACGCAACATACAACGTCATTGTGTATTTGAAAAATTGTAAATCTTTCCTTGATGTTGCTACTTTGATCAGTTAACTTCTCTTTTTAAAGCTAATCTTGTGGATGAGAGCTAACAGAGAATAAATACACGGGGTGCCTCTCCAGCTAAGACATTTGCCAGATTTCCCATGGGGTTTTTCTTTGATTTCATACAAATAGGACTGGTGGAGTTACAACTGGCAGATACTAATTTAAATGATGCCATTGACATCGGACATGGTTTTTGTATTTTCGCTAACTTAATTGTTTTCAATTGTTTTGAGGTTCTCAGTCATAAAAACACAAGTTCAAACCTTACGGTGAGTTTCAAGCCGTAGTTGTGAAGATCTGGATAGTACCGACACGTTTTCAAAATTGAGTTATAAAACTCCTATAGTGTCCAGTAAAATAGCCACATGCTTGAAACTGAATTTTATCTGGATAATATCAAAATTGTATCCGAGATACTTCATCTAAATTGTATCATATTATTTCCTCTGAAATGAATCTGAAATACTTCCTTTAAATTTTATCTGGGATATTTCCTCATTCCCTCTAAATTGTATATGAGCCATTTCCTCTAACGTGTATCTGAGATATTTACTCTGAATTGTATGTTAAGTACTTCCTCTAAATTGTATCTGAGGCGCTGTCTCTAAATTATATGTCAGATATTTGCTCTAACTTGTATCTGAGATATTTCCTCGAAGTTGTATCTAAGATTCTCCATCTACACAGTATCTGAGATTCTTCATCTAAATTGTATTTGAGATGCTTCATCTAAATTGTATCTGAGATGCTTCATCTAAATTGTATCTGAGATGCTTCATGTAAATTGTATCTAAGATTCTTCATCTAAACTGTATCTGAGATTCTTCATGTAAATTGTATCTAAGATTCTTCATCTAAACTGTATCTGAGATTCTGCATCTAAATTTTACCGGAGATGCTGCATCTAAATTGTATCTGAGATTCTTCATCTAAACTGTATCTAAGATTCTACATCTACAGAGTATTTGAGATTCTTCATCTAAATTGTATCTAAGATTCTTCATCTAAATTGTATCTGAGATTCTTCATCTAAACTGTATCTGATATTCTTCATCTAAATTTTATCGGAGATGCTTCAACTAAACTGTATCTGAGATTCTTCATCTAAATTTTATCGGAGATGCTTCAACTAAACTGTATCTGAGATTCTTCATCTAAATTTTATCGGAGATGCTACATCTAATTGTATCTGGGATTCTTCATCTAAATTTTACCGGAGATGCTGCATCTAAATTGTATCTGAGATTCTTCATCTAAACTGTATCTAAGATTCTACATCTACAGAGTATTTGAGATTCTTCATCTAAATTGTATTGGAGATGCTTCATCTAAACTGTACCTGCCATTCATCATCTAAAATTATACCCGAGACACTTCCTTGAATGACAAAATCAGCTTTTAACAAGAAACATATGTCCAAATGCGTTGTAATTGTGGTACATGTATTTCATAGGCGTAGGAGCAGGGGGGGGGGGGGGGCAGGGGGGGCCAGCCCCCCCCCCCCCCCACCCCCACAAAGCTAGGAAAGGGGGGGGGCCAAAGTATAGTTTGGCCCCCCCCGAATATTTTGGAAAAGAGATATAAATTGCAGTCTAATATAACATTTACTTAGCATCATATAATTCTTTTCAACCTGATTTCTGATTTGCATTTGGCCTTCCTTTGTATTCTGACTAAAATGTATCTTTCCGTAGTGTGAGTACTGAAATCTGTACGCGCCACGCCAAGAATTGTTTACATTTTATAAAAATAATATATCATTGAGCGCAATCACTACAGTACCGGTTTGAGCGTCTGCAAAATCAATGTAGGCCTAACTATTAAGCCTGTTTAAGCATGTAAACGTTATGTATTTTTTTGTTTTTCATTGTCCATTCAAGGGAAATGATATTTCCACAACTTTATACCACAATTAGACAAATGCAGTGCTAATTGATTGTATGTCCAGGGCTTCAACAGAAGAATGTAAAAAATGGCACACTTAATTAGAACAATCAATGATTGCTAAAACATAAAGGTTTGAGGGGCCTATGGCCCAATTAATCCCTGTACAAGGCTTTGAGTCTTTGTCACGAATAATGCACCGAGGATACCTTGCCGCTAACTCCACCCCCCCCCTCCCCCACGCCACAAACCGCCGGTCGAAAAGGTTTGCCCGCCCCCCCCCCCCCCCCCACCCACAAAGTTAAACTCGCTCCTACGCCCATGTATTTGTAGATATAACACGAAGCACATCATATATAGAATATCTAGAAATAATTACCACAGTCCAGATATCATTTCTGCATATTCAGAAACTGTTTCCTTGACGATGCCAGTATACAGATTAAGTTTCGCAAAAATATCAGTACTTTGCGAAATATCTCTAAGCACTGTAATAGCTATTCAAACTTTTGTTACAACCCTTCTCTGTTCTGTTTTGCAGCTGAGAAGTTTCTGAATTGTGTTATTTCCTGTGGAAACCATGGCTACCAGACTTTATGCCAGTTTATCCGTAACAATCCGGACAATCGATACAGCCGGGTAATGGAAGCTTTGCAAATATATCCCGCAGTTAACCCTGTCGGAAACCAGGCCAACACTGTGTCTGGTGGCGCGGGCAGCACTGTCAGAAATGTTGAAGTTGCGCGTAAGTTTACTTTTTTATGTCGGGTATTTTTCCCGATTTTTGACAGATTAGTTTCTTAGAAAATTGTCTGTATATTGTCAATTTCAAGATTTTTAAAATGAAAATATCGTGTCACAACACTGTCTAGCTTGAAAGGTCACTGTTCTTGTTCTTAGCTATAATTGTATTCTAGTTTTAACATTTATTGTTGCAAGTTCGAACATCACTATTACAGTTAGAACCCGTTTAGAATGTTGAATGTTCTGAAATAAATTGTGTGGCATGCTTAATGTGAAAAACACATTTATTTGTTTGTATTGAAATATTAGTTACGTCCAACATCCTCCTTTACTGTTAGAATATTCTGTAAACATGTTTACAAAAGATCTTTGTATCCTGTATCGTATGACAATTGGAAATAAATCATTCACCTATCCCAAGACACTGAGCAGACCACCCGGCGTCAAATGGACTTTTATTTCCGGGCTAATTTCATAATAGATGTGTTGAAACTAGAACTGCTATTTACTTAAGTCTTTTACTGCCAGTTCAGCTGTGATCAGCCGCATGAATTTGTTTTAAGTTTTCTCTAAATGCACCAGAGACAGGTCTGCGTACTTTAACTAGATATAAATTAGTTTGTATTACAGATGAAAGTTTTGCAAAGCATTTGTATTTCTGTAAGCATCTAATATCCGGCATGTTTTGTTTATAATACTGTTATGTTACGTTACGTTAGTTACGTTACGTTATGTTTTTGAGTTCCTTAAATGAAGGCTGCTTATACGATTAGGTATATCACATACTAAAATAAAAAGGAACCATACATAGAGTTCAGTACTGGTGACCTAATATATACAACTTTAAAACCGAAATAGTATAACATCACTTATTTCTGTCGTCAACAATAGCGTATCTAACGACAGATCACGTGTGTAATACAACGTAAATGTGTGTCAATAAATCTCTGTTTAACTGGTGTTTATGTCTATCATTTACATCAAATTTTCCATATCTTTTCAGAGCAAGATTCTAGACCATCAACAGCTGTGTCGTCCACGGTAAGTTTGCAAACTTTGGAAATAAACAAACTAAACATACAATAATCCGTCTAGGCCAATATTGACTCAAGACCAAACGCAAAGATCAGTTTTGAAGTGCTTCCGGTGTAGAAGGGTTCTAATGTAGATGGGTTACCTGCTTATTACCTGCGGCCTAAAGGCCGCAGGTATATTGGAATGCAACAAGTAGTATAGCACAGGAGACTGGGTGATTTCACGTGATTTTTTACCGATATGCGATTGGCTTATCGCATTTATGGAACGCCGTTTTTGCAATATAGCTAGCACTCTATATGATAAAAAGAGAAATGTTTGTGACCTGAATTCCTCATTCATTATTTCATATAATTTAATCAAACTTTCAGCAATGATCAATATTGATACATTGTTGTGCATAAGGGTTTTTATGTTAATTGCTCTTCAATTTCCTAGATTATGGTCCTGTGTTGTCAAGCAAGTCCAAGTGAAGGCATGAATCACATTTGTGAAAGCTCTAGTCAAGTATTTCAATAGTCAAGGAATGCGACCAGTTGAGCTAAAAGTTATGTTATACATGAAAGGGAAATATAGTTATTTTTGCTCAAAACAATAACTTTCAGAATGATCATGTAGAATGAAGTAATATTTCTTACATTAAAGCGTAATGGTGTAATAAAAAGCAGAACAAGTACGTTATTCATCCATAAGTTACTATCAACAATTTCTGGTCTGTATCACTTCTGGCCGCAGGAAATCTTTCGACTTGTATGATTTATAAACTGATCAAAACAGCAGACATGTGATTTTTTGTCAATGTCTTAAAATAATTAAAAGTACATTTTTGAAATTTATCGAACGTTTAGAACAACATACATATAATGACTAGAGACAGTACCTACATTTTTACAAAACACACATATGAAGTTAAAAAGCTATCAAGCAAATGTCCATTAATTTTTCAAAAATAAAGTTAATGTATTTATAACCAAAAATACATATAGTTTTTAGCTTTTGATATTTTTTATATAGTTACAAGAAAAATTTGTGATCAAAGAAATGCAACTCTTCTTCGACATGTAGAGCAGAAATATAAAAGGGACATATAATACTGGATATTTTCTATTTGGATGCATTTTATTTTACATTTAGCAGCGATATTTTTTGTTAAAATCATAGAAAAGTGGAACAGGCCGATAAAATATTTCAGGCCTGACTCTGTTTCATGGCCATAAAAAATCAATAGCTAGGCAGTGTCGTGTAAACCAAAAATAAAATCAAGTTTTTCTAACATTTTCAAACGGTCAAAACTGTCCAGATTTTCAGAGTATGATCTTACTAACTGGCAGTACCAGTATCGAATCTTTTATATTTGCAGTTGTAACAGTAGGCGAATGACGAAGACAGCGAGGTTGTCCAAATTACAACAACGATTTTACGAATTATTACAGGATTTCAAATTAAATACCTCCCTGCATCTCATAAAGTCATTAGCATCAGCTGTCAATCAGTGTTATGACAAAAATCGATGGTCATTCATTCATTCCTACATATTAAGTTCATAGTTTACATTTATTCGAAACCGGTGCATGTATAAATGGCAGCACATCACCATAGTACACGAATAACTCTTAGTGCGGTCTCTAAATAATTTGTAACATGAACTTTAAAGCAGTTCACTAAGTTAAGAACCATAACTCTGGTCTGGCTGAGTGAAATCCAAACCATAACACCAGGTGCACAACTACAGATGCTATATATAACAATGTTGTGGTGTTTTACGACTCTAAAGTCAAATACCTTTTGAGATACATGCGATGCAAACAGGTATGCCCTACATGCATATTTATCTGCCTGAGTGAAATCCAAAAGGAAACCCCAGGTGCACAACTTCACAAGCTGATCGTTTCATGATTCTAGGTCAAATGCTTTTTGAGATTTGCACGTCACAAAGTCAGAAAGACGAACGAACATTGTTTTATTAAGTTAAAGGTAATAACTCTGGTTTTGGTGAGTGAAATCCAAAACAAACTCCTAGATGCACAAGTCCACATGCTGAAAAAATAAACAATCATATGAGGGCTCTAGGTCAAATACTTTTTGAGATATACATAACACAAAGTCGGACGAACGGACAAATCTTATTGACCTCAAAAACTTTGGGCGGAACAATAAAAACGAACAAAATACATATAGTTTACAGGCATACATCTTTTCAAAATAAATAAGAAGCTACATAAGGTGTGAACTTCAGTCGCTTATATGTGATCCTTTATTATATATGCATCCTAGCGTCTCTCAACATATTGTCTGTGATCGATTTTAATTATCCTTGAATTTCTGAGTACGAAATAATTCACTTCGAGACAAACTATTCTGTCAACACCTGCGCCGTCTTTACCGTTAATTAATACAATGCTCTTGATAATCTGATAAAAGACGTTCCACTTTTGGTTATGCAACCATTGCGATATTTTGTATTTATAACTAATAATACAAAATCTGTAAAAGAAATCATTTAACAGCATAGAACGCAACCAAACAAAAATTAATAGCAGACTCGGTTTATTTAGCTGAATTTTCACGACAGATAATGAAATGTGCGACACCCTTCATGCCCCCCACTCCACACCCTCCATCGACTGAAGACAAACTCTACTGTTCGTAAATATCGGGTAGTCTCCATGATCCAGAAAATATAGCTGAGAGTTAAAAGAAATCAAAAGTCTTTTTTATCAAAACGTTTTATTATTAATTACTTCATAATAATGAACAAAGCTGTTAACGAATGTGGACATGATAAGTTACCTTACCTATCATTTAAGACGGGCGATGAAAATATTTGCATAAAGAAGTTTCTATTTGCACGAAGCACTATATATAATGAGTTGTGTGTGTACAAACTATTAGTTAAGTCTCTAGAAAAGCCTATCAATTATTCAAAACAGCTGCAGGCTGGAGACAGAAATTCGCGTCTCTAATGCAGCCTTTACTAGGTTATTATAGCTACCCACCAAGGGGTGATTTGTCTCCATTTGGCTATGAAAAAGCTTTGATAAACCTACACCTCGGTAAATATTTGCTTTTAGGAAAATTGTATTTGATTCTTTAAAAGCGTTTGTAAATCATATTAGATACAGTGAGTGAATATGAAATGAGTAAAATGGAAAAGCCTTTACGGAGTTTTCACTCGGGAATACTTCTCAGCATTTTTGTTCTGTTTTTTAGAACCATCAGAGTCCACTTAACTGATAAAATTCAAGAGAAATTTGCAGTGTTTTTTTATGCCTTATCAGCAAGAACTTCGTGTATCAACGCATCAATCCCCATGCTTATCAGAATCCCCCTTGGCAGCACTGACAAGGTTAAATTAATTTAGAGTTTTACAAAATATTTCATGAAGACGCACTAATTGACAGAGTGAGTAATTATGTTATGTCTAGTATTGCAGCACACCTCATTCCGCCCGCAACAGCTTAAACTGCTATAAAGTTAAATAGAATAACTTCCATGATTCCAAAGGCTCAGACATATTTATTCTGAGACAAGGTAGGAAGTTCCTGTCGTGATACTGAGGGTCATACTGAGCATGTCTGTAATTCTCCACCTTCTTCTTCCGTAATCATGTATTATAATTCATTTTAGAGCAGTGGAACCATTAACAGCGAAACCGGGGAAAGAAACCGTAGAGTTCGTAACGTCACCACTGACAACTGTCAACCTAACGGCGGTGCTGCCCCAGTAGCAACAGTGGCGCCGACTGTAACCGTTATGCAGAGTAATATTCCTTTAGGTGGCTCTAACGCAGCTGCTGGACGGCGTTCGAGTACTGGAGAAAGTTCAGAAACGGGTGGGCCAAGGGTGCTATACGCAGAGTCGACACTCGGTACCCAAAGTGAAATGTCCCTTCAGTCATTTAGCTCAACGTCCACCGATAACCAGACGGTTTCAACTCCTCAAGTCAACAAGAACACACTTACTGCACAGTTAACCAAAAACGGAAATGCAGCACTTACAAATAGCCAACAGAAAAGCCAAAGTGTTACAAACCAAGCCGTTAGTTCTGGAAAAGACACACCTTTAGATATGCATATTCTTGAACAAGAACTCGTCCGAATGGCACCAGCTATCGCAGACCTTTTCAAGAAAATTGCAAAACAAACAAGTAGCGTCCCGACTTCAGAGGAAGAACTGCAAAAGGTGAAAGATGAAAATGAGCGTTTAAGAAAAACAAACAAATCACTTATAGAAAAACTGAACACATTTCAGCAGAAGATAATTCAGTTACAACTTGACAATAAGAAGCTGAAAGAAAATGGTGATACAACTCGGGCAAAGAAAGAAGAGCTAAGTGTAAAAGCGAGCGAGCTTCAAGACATGGAGCGAAGACTTGATGAACACAAGAAAGCGCTCGAAGAGAAAGAGGAAGAATTAAACACACAACTGTTGAAACTAAAAGAAATTGAAGAAGAAAATGAAATGCAGAGAGAAAAGATAGACAAACTGGAGGAACTGCAAGATGAAGGTATATCATTTTTACATCATTTGGTATACGTGTTTGTGCACATTTCGTGCGGTCGCCTATATCTTTACATATATAAAAACTACGTACTAATTCATTTAAGAAACATTAGTCTACCGACTGAACATAATTATGTATACCTCTCGATACTGCGTTACACCTAGCGATCGTTTTCTAAATTAAGTAGTACAAAGATAAGATAATTGTGCTGCCTAGACATAGTTATGGTGCAGGGTATTTCGAAATAATTTTCAAGTGACCCTCTTTTGATTATAAAGTGAATATTATATATTATGGCTAGCAGAATAAAAGATCAATTTATATCTCGAATTCAACATTTCCATTGTAGGTATTGTGGAGCGAAACATTCAACAGGAGCAGATTTCAACTTTAGTTGAAGAGAAAGAGAGACAAAGGGATCAGATTGACACCCTTGAGGAACAACAGAAGATCGGAGAACAAAGGCTGTTGCGTCTCGAACAGCGACTCAACCAGTTAGAGCAAGGACCAAGACGCCAGGGAAGGAACAGACGGGTTATGTCTCCTCCAAGAAATAACCACTGGATGAACGGTTATGTTGACCGGTCGCATCACGCCAACGTGAAGTTTCAGTCGGAAATAAAATTCAACCTTGACCGCGACGGCAAAAGGACATCATCACAAGGAAAGGCCGGGTGGCCTTTTATCTAATCATTGCGTGTATGTATACTTTCTGAATAACAGAGGATTTACTGTAACAGACAAGGACATACTAGCTGGCATTGTGTACATGATAACACAGAGGTTTCTCAGTAATAAAGCAGGAACTTTAGCCGATGCTTTTATAAACAGGATGCATTTTCTTAAGAACATGTTCTTTATGAATAACAGCGAGAATATTTCTGTATTTATAGGCCTACCTATCTAAAACTGCTGCCGAAGGAAAAATCATTTTCTTGTAGACTTGAAGAGTTTTCGAGTTCATATAGCAAAAGAAATAACCGATACTATTCATACAGTTAATTGGCTAATATTCGCCATCGTTTGATTTTCACTAAATATTTATAAATTCAGAATACATGGAATTCCTTAAATTTCGTTGGAAACTAACTTTCGCGGATTTCATAATTGACTAAATTGAGACAATCCATGAACTTTAATCCAAAACGAACAGTCAAAATTCCCATTCACATTATCTTCAAAATTTGAAATCCACATTTGAAATTTCCTGTCTCCAAGAAATAGCCATTTTGGTCATAACAACGAAACTTCATGCTCACGAAATTAAAAGAGTTTACAGTAGTCGTGAATGTTATAACATATAAGCATTATAAGCTAGAAAGCGCGAATTCTTATCAATGTCAATGGCTGTTGACATGAAAGTGACGCGAAAGATACTATAGTAGGATTTCACCTGCCTGCTTTAGCGATTTGTAAACTCTAAGTAAATTCTAATTATTGAATTGATTTTGAACAAGGTATTTGATATCACTAGGAAATCTTCGAGTGATGATTTATACTTTATTGATTAATTCCTCTTAACTCGCGTCAATTCGTTTATTTTCTGCATATTTACAGTAAGGCAGCAGGAATGTTTCAAAATTACGGCATGTATATAAAAAATCTCCGTGAATCATTTTCGTTTTATCTTGTAAGTTACAATAACCTAAATATGACACACCTGTCTAAATTTTGAAAGAAAAGAGAGAGAGATGAAGATATGCTGTGATAAAAGTTGATATATGTTTGTTTCAGTGTAAAATCGAAATATATTTAACCGAATGAACACCAGATGCAGTATTTTCATTATCTGTGTTGAAAAAATGTTAGTTCTGAGCCGATAATTTCTATAACTCTTTTTCCTTAGAATACGGTGTAGTGTACATCTATATGTTGGGGGTAGCGTAAAATAAAGAAACGGTATTTTCCCTACTATAAAACAGCGATTATATTAATTTCATTCATCTATATATTTCAATACTAATATTTCACCCAAAGGCATAAAATGAAATAGTGGTCCTTAATTATAACCGTATACGTACTGAATGAAATAATACAGATTGTTCGATATCAGACTTAACCGTCACAATATACTTAAAATTTAAAAGAAGGATATTGACTAGTCAAAATATTTGTTTTTATTCAAAGACTATGATATCTAAATATCTAATATACATGACATTGCAAAAAACACTTGAAACTATGTCAGCCGATATAAAAGCCACGAAACAATAGAAACAAATGTTATCTTTATATTTTAATCATGTATCAAGTTTTTCTTTAACAATTGTCTAAAGTTAACAAAACACACCGCAGAGTCCATTGTTCGTTTGAAACTTTGATCAAATCAGTAGATAAAGCTTGCTTTAACACAGCACAATGATGCATGCAAAGGTCATCAGTACATGTGACAATCCTGAAATACAGTAGAAAAATATATGTGTCAGCATTATCGTATCAATATTCGGTAAATCATTTCTGTGACAACAGTTTTAGGCGATTTCTTTTAATAGGTCCTTACTGGAACTTTTTTAACTTTTTAAAAAGTAACGTGATAATTGAAGAAGTGTTTATTTGTAAACCATTTCAGACACCAAACTGTTTAACAATCAAAGTTGAATTCTTATAAAATATGTAAATGTCTGACAAAAATACATTCCGTTTTTTCTGTGGAAAATAAAATTATGTCAAAAATAAAATCGATTAGCAGAATCTTCTGTATTCAAAGTTCCTTCTAGACCAGAAGTAGAGATTTTGGACAGTGTAAGTAATGTAAACTTGGAAAGAATGAAAATGAAAAGAAAGAACAGAATCCCTGAACAGAAGCAGCAACACGTAAGGTAGTGGACCTGTAATGACACTCGCCATTTTCTGTTCCATTTCCGTATTTTTCGTGTGCGATTTCGGCATTCTCCGGTTATCATGATAAAAACCAGTGTTCTGTTACGACCAAGGGGTGCCGAAATAAGATATGTCAATACATAATCGGATGGAAATTGCCGAATTTCATTATGGGTCCACCACCTTAGCTCCAAAAGTCATTTACAAACTTCAGAATTGCGGGAGGGGCACATTACCTTTGAATTACATTTAAGGTTTAAACAAATTTTATGACAAAACGATCACGTCATCTCGTGGATAATAAATACTGACAAACCAATCGTATCTGGGAGGTCATCAGTGTATCCAGCATACCACGGTACTCGATATGTTTCTATAGATCAAAGTGGTGTCATTTCCTTTTTTTAAATTAGTGATAAGTTACAATCGGACTTGGTGAAATCGCGAGATAAAGCCTTGCAATTGAGAACTGTATCAGAACACACTCGTGTCTAAAGCTAATTTGTTCAGGAAAGCAATGTCTATAATTATGGTATCGTAATCCAAAACGTGATGGAATAGAACTGACCCCTCTTGGTTTGATGATTGTTTTGGTTAAGCGTTTTCACGTATTCAGTAGTAGGCGGCGTTAACTAACGTCTGGATTACAGTCAACTTATCCGCAAGTAATGCATTCCACGTGAATCATCAGTGAGACTAGATCAGACACAATGTGTTTATAAATTACGTAGAACACGCCGCGAGGATGAATACGACCCGATCGTAGACCAACGCTACTATGAGCAAGCGGCGGGCCTCTTTGGAGCAAAAAAGAAACATCTGAGACAGTATCAACTTACAACAGAAAACAGAAGTAAAGCAGATTTAAATATAAGTGGTTCATAAAAACTGTCCAATGCAATGTTTAATCGTAGTGAACGGTCAAAATGTCTGACGCCAATTTGAAGCCTTACAAAAATAGGTGGACAAAAACATTGATTAAAGCCAATTTATTAAAAATGCAGAAATGTATTCAGTCAGTCAAATCTCGTGGCAAAAGTAATGTTATTTCAATTAAAACTTCACAAAAAGCAATTCTATCTCTGAATTGTAACGAATGTGTTAATACAGTCACAGAAAGGAAGAAACTACTCCATATGTTCTGATCATCTGCATGTGTGGTCACGGGTGATCATTCTACTATAGACTGTCAAGTTTATTTCGCGATTTTATAAACATTAGACATTATTCGCGAGAACAAGAAGTTGCCTTTTCATTGTTTGGTTCTGGATATCATACAGCTAATTATTCACGAGTGTTTTAAATTCGCGGGTCGCACTGTGCGCGAATATTAGAGAAAATAAAACCTTCGCGAATATATTCCAATTAGGACATGAATAAAAACCTCATAACAAAAGACATTAATGTTCTTCATTTTTCTAATTCTAATGATTATTGATCATGTTCAAAATTCCATATCTCTTTCAGTAACTTTCCTGGAAAAGACATTATTTATTGCTAAGTTTTGTTGCATTCTGTCAGAAATGAACTATGAATTGAATTAAGAGCATAAAGACATGTTATGTGAAATAATAATCCTAATTGTCTTTAAACACGTATTCAGAACCAATCGGGAGCTAAAGTGTGTTTTGTATCATTTTCATGTTGATTTGTTTGGGTTTAACGCCGTTTTTCAACAGTATTTCAGTCATGTAACGGCGGGCAGTTAACCTAACCAGTGTTCCTGGATTCTGTACCAGTACAAACCTGTTCTCCGCAAGTAACTGCCAACTTCCCCACATGAATCAGAGGTGGAAGACTAATGATTTCAGACACAATGTCGTTTATCAAATAGTCACGGAGAACATACGCCCCGCCCGAGGATCGAACTCGCGACCCCGAGATCTGTAGACCAACGCTCTTACCTACTGAGCTAAGCGGGCGGGCTCCTTTTCATGTTGAATGTTGTATATAAAATTTAGTAATTACTAAAAATAATTAGGCCTATAGTTATAAAGACAAGCGAACTCAAGGATGTCAACTTGTCTAGACACGAGCAAAATAACGGTGACAATCGGCCATTTTGTTGAAAAACGGAAGTAGAAAACCTAAGCCGCACTTGGCGTCTTTGAGTTAAATATAAGTTATTTAAGACTGTAGGCTAGGCAGAATAAGATTGTTTACTATTTTCTCAATGCCCGATGTGTAAACGGTAGACTGGCAGCATCAGTCGTTAGAGTCATTAAGTATGAAGAAATAAATTAATATTATTACAGATTATTTGATCTCAACAGACTTTGTAAGTCTATGTAAACGGTTGCAAGGTAGCCTGCATTGTTACTGAACTGGACATTTTAGTTGTTCCACAGCGTGTGTCTTAGTAAACCTCCATAGTGTTACGGCCACATAGAGACCGTATATAGTAATAAAAAATCAAAAATATTTTATTTTTTTGCGTTTTAGGATTAAAAACAGTATTTTTTAACTTTTATGTGGGGACCCATATATGGGCACCAAGACTGGATGAGCACCTGTGGACTAACATGTGACTAATATTGGTACAACTTGGACGCGAGTTGACGTATTCAACGACGCGAACTAAGTTTGCTTTCTATTGCTACTGCAAAGAATGTAGTGATCATATTTTTAAAGTAAAAAATATATTCTACTTACCAAGTGTGACGGCTCCAGACTCCTCTATTGTTAAGTGACTGACAACAGTAGCTTGTGTTCCAGCAAGATCTTTTTCACGGTAGTTTCGTGCTCGACGTCTTCTGCCACCACCGCCACAGCTCTGGAAACAAACAATTGAAGGGAAACAACTATGAAGGTGTGTCTAAAATTAACTGGGCATCAACAAGGAGATGCGTTTTTAAAACACAATATCATGCCCCCGGGCGGATGATCAAAGATGTTTTTAGGTTTTAGGTTTAAGGTGAAGATCATATGAAGATCAAGGTCATCTATATATATGCAAGTCTGTAGGTCTTGTCATAAGGTTTGTTAAGTGCGAGGGAACTAAATTGGGTCATTTATATAGACTGTAGGGCCAAAAATGTTGTTTAAGGTTTTAAGTTTAAAGATCAAGGTCATATGAGGGTCAAGGTCATTTATATATAGGTCAGTTTGTGGATCTTGCCGCAAGAATTGTTGAGTGTAAGTATGAACTGAATCAGGCCATTAATTTGAGCAGTAGGCAATCTGGTTCTACGGACTGATGAAGATAAAGGTCATCTTGGTAGTTTAATTTCAGTCTTGACTAGTAGCCAGTTATGATCACTATGTCATCTATGTATAAGTCAGTATTTAGGTCTTGCCACAGGGATTATTGAGTGAGAGTATGAACTAAATCGGTTCATTAATGTGGGCTACAGGCAATCTTGTTCGTACTGATAGATGAAGGTCAATGTCATCGTTATAGAGGTCTTGCCATAAAGTTTGTCGAGTGTGAGTATGAACTAAACTGGGCCATTTATGAGGCCTGTAGGACCAAAACCGTTGTTTATTAAGGTTTTAAGTTTGAAGGTGATGGTCATATGAGGGTCAAGATCATCTATATATATTACAGTTTATAGGTCTTTGAGTGTGAGTATGAACTAAATCGGGTCATTTATGTGGATTATAGGCAATCTAGTTCGTACGGACTGACGGACGAACGGACAGACAGATAATTCAATTATTATATATCCGGGGCATAAAAACAGAACTGAGAGAAAAGAAAAGAAATTAAAAGAAAAACTAGAAATTGCTTTTGTAAAAATACGCAAGTCTCCCCCAATGCAAAATCCTATAGGCAAGAAGTCAATAGGGGCCAGGAGCGAAAGTCAGAGAGACACTGATGGTTGGCTGCAACAGGGATCATCTACATGGCATGTCCAGTCATCCCGCTAAAGTTCAACACTCTTGGCCTAGTGGTTCTCAAGTCACTGTTCAGGCTCCTGTGACCTTGACCTTTAATCAAGTGACCTCAAAATAAATAGGGGTCATCTACTCTGCATGTCCAATCATCCTATTAAGTTTCAACGTTCTAGGTCAAGTGGTTCTCAAGTTATTTCCAAAAAAAAAAGATTTTACATGACCAGGCCCCTGTGACCTTAACCTTATATAGACTGACCCCAAAATCAATAGGGGTCATCTACTCTGCATCTTCAATGATCCTATGAAGTTTCAACATTCTGGGTCAAGTGGTTCTCAAGTTATTGATCGGAACTGGTTATCAATGTTCAGGTCCCTGTGACCTTGACCTTTAACGGAGTGACCCCAAAAACAATAGAGGTCATTTACTTTGCATGAACAATGATCCTATGAAGTTTCAACATTCTGGGTCAAGTGGTTCTCAAGTTATTGATTGGAAATGGTTTTCCATGTTCAGGCCCCTGTGACTTTGACCTTTAACAGAGTGACCCCAAAATCGTTAGGGGTCATCTACTCTTCATGACCAATCATCTTATGAAGTTGCAACATTCTGGGTCAAGTGGTACCAAAGTTACTGACCGGAAATGGTTTTCAATGTTCAGGCCCCTGTGACCTTGACCTTTAACGGAGTGACCCCAAAATCGATAGGAGTCATCTACTGTGCATGTATAATCATCCTGTGAAGTTTCAACATTCTGGGTCAAGTGGTACCCAAGTTACTGATTGGAAATGGGTTTCAATGTTCAGGCCTCTGTGACCTTGACCTTTAACGGAGTGACCCCAAAATCAATATCATTTGCTTTGCATGTACAATCTTTCTATGAAGTTTCAACATTCTGGGTCAAGTGTGGTTCTCTAGTTATTGATAGGAATTGGTTTTCAATGTTCAGGCCCCTGTGACCTTGACCTTTAACGGAGTGACCCCAAAATCGATAGGGGTCACCTACACTTCATGACCAATCATCTTTTGAAGATTCAACATTCTGGGTCAAGTGGTTCTCTAATTATTGATCGGAAATGGTTTTCAACGTTCAGGCCCCTGTGACCTTGACCTTTGACAGAGTGACCCCAAAAACAATAGAGGTCATTTACTTTGCATGAGCAATGATCCTATGAAGTTTCAACATTGTGGGTCAAGTGGTTCTCAAGTTATTGATCGGAACTGGTTATCAATGTTCAGGTCCCTGTGACCTTGACCTTTAACGGAGTGACCCCAAAAACAACAGAGGTCATTTACTTTGCATGAACAATGATCCTATGAAGTTTCAACATTCTGGGTCAAGTGGTTCTCAAGTTATTGATTGGAAATGGTTTTCCATGTTCAGGCCCCTGTGACTTTGACCTTTAACAGAGTGACCCCAAAATCGTTAGCGGTCATCTACTCTTCATGACCAATCAGCTTATGAAGTTTCAACATTCTTGGTCAAGTGGTACCCAAGTTACTGACCGGAAATGGTTTTCAATGTTCGGGCCCCTGTGACCTTGACCTTTAACGGAGTCCCCCAAAATCAATAGGGGTCATCTACTGTGCATGTACAATCATCCTATGAAGTTTCAACATTCTGGGTCAAGTGGTACCCAAGTTACTGATTGGAAATGGTTTTCAATGTTCAGGCCTCTGTGACCTTGACCTTAAACGGAGTGACCCCAAAATCAATAGGGATCATTTGCTTTGCATGTACAATCTTCCTATGAAGTTTCAACATTCTGGGTCAAGTGTGGTTCTCTAGTTATTGATCGGAAATGGTTTTCAATGTTCAGGCCCCTGTGACCTTGACCTTTAACGGAGTGACCCCAAAGTCGATAGGGGTCACCTACACTTCATGACCAATCATCTTATGAAGATTCAACATTCTGGGTCAAGTGGTTCTCTAATTATTGATCGGAAATGGTTTTCAATGTTCAGGCCCCTGTGACCTTGACCTTTGACAGAGTGACCCCAAAAACAATAGAGGTCATTTACTTTGCATGAACAATGATCCTATGAAGTTTCAACATTCTGGGTCAAGTGGTTCTCAAGTTATTGATCGGAACTGGTTATCAATGTTCAGGTCCCTGTGACCTTGACCTTTAACGGAGTGACCCCAAAAACAACAGAGGTCATTTACTTTGCATGAACAATGATCCTATGAAGTTTCAACATTCTGGGTCAAGTGGTTCTCAAGTTATTGATTGGAAATTGTTTTCCATGTTCAGGCCCCTGTGACTTTGACCTTTAACAGAGTGACCCCAAAATCATTAGAGGTCATCTACTATTCATGACCAATCATCTTATGACGTTTCAACATTCTGGGTCAAGTGGTACCCAAGTTACTGACCGGAAATGGTTTTCAATGTTCAGGCTCCTGTGACCTTGACCTTTAACGGAGTGAACCCAAAATCGATAGGGGTCATTATTGTGCAGGTACAATCATCTGTGAAGTTTCAACATTCTGGTCAAATGGTTACCAAGTTATGATTGGAATGGGTTTCAATGTTCAGGCCTCTGTGACCTTGACCTTTACGGAGTGACCCTAAAATCAAAGGGATCATTTGCTTTGCATACAATCATCCTATGAAGTTTCAACATTCTGGGTAAAATGTGGTTCTCTAGTTATTGATCGAAATGTTTTCAATGTTCAGGCCCTGTGACCTTGACCTTTAAGGAGTGACCCAAAATCGAAGGAGGTCACCTACACTTCATGACCAATCATCTTATGAAGATTCAACATTCTGGGTCAAGTGGTTCTCTAATTATTGATCGGAAATGGTTTTCAATGTTCAGGCCCCTGTGACCTTGACCTTTGACAGAGTGACCCCAAAATCAATAGAGGTCATTTACTTTGCATGAGCAATGATCCTATGAAGTTTCAACATTCTGGGTCAAGTGGTTCTCAAGTTATTGATCGGATCTGGTTATCAATATTCAGGTCCCTGTGACCTTGACCTTTAATGGAGTGACCCCAAAAACAATAGAGGTATTTACTTTGCATGAACAATGATCCTATGAAGTTTCAACATTCTGGGTCAAGTGGTTCTCAAGTTATTGATTGGAATGGTTTATCCATGTTCAGGCCCTGTGACCTTGACCTTTAACAGAGTGACCCCAAAATCTATAGGAGGTCATTACTTTCATGACCAATATCTATGAAGTTTCAACATTCTGGGTAATGTGGTACCAAGTTATGATCGGAAATGGTTTTCAATGTTCAGGCCCCTGTGACTCTTAACAGAGTGACCCCAAAATCGATTAGGGGTCATCTACACTTCATGACCAATCATCTATGAAGATTCAACATTCTGGGTCAAGTGGTACTCAATATGATCGGAAATGGTTTTCAATTTCAGGCCCCTGTGACCTTGACCTTTGACAGAGTGACCCCAAAATCGATAGGGATCATCTACTCTTCATGACCTATCATCCTCTGAAGTTTCAATGTTCTGGGTAAAGTGGTTCCAAGTTATTGATGAGAAATGGTTTTCAATGTTCAGGCCACTGTGACCTTGACCTTTGACGGAGTGACCCCAAAATCAATAGGAGTCATCTACTCTTCATGACCAATCATCCTATGAAGATTCAACATTCTGGGTCAAGTGTGGTTCTCTAGTTATTAATCGGAAATGGTTTTCAATGTTCAGGCCCCTGTGACCTTGACCTTTGACAGAGTGACCCAAAATCATAGGGGTCATCTCACTTATGCCTCAATGATCCTATGAAGTTTAAACATTCTGGGTCAAGTGGTTCTCAAGTTATGATGGAAATGGTTTTCAATTTCAGGCCCCTGTGACCTTGACCTTTAACGAGTGACCCCAAAATCA
This sequence comes from Mercenaria mercenaria, assembly GCF_021730395.1. Taxonomy (NCBI): domain Eukaryota; kingdom Metazoa; phylum Mollusca; class Bivalvia; order Venerida; family Veneridae; genus Mercenaria; species Mercenaria mercenaria. Next base: position 111,405,590 of record NC_069361.1, on the reverse strand, counting down.
ATAGGGGTCATTTACTTTGCATGTACTAATCATTCTATGAAGTTTCAAAATTCTGGTCAAATGGTTCTCTAATTATTGATCGGGAATGGATTTCAATATTCAGGCCCCTGTGACCTTGACCTTTGACGGAGTGACCCTAAAATCGATAAGGGTCATCTACTCTTCATAACCAATCATCCTATGAAGATTCAACATTCTGGATAAAGTGGTTCTCTAGTTATTGATCGAAATGGTTTTCAATGTTCAGGCCCCTGTGACCTTGACCTTTGACTGGAGTGACTCCAAAATCAAAGGGTCATCTACTTTCATGACCAATATCCTATGAAGATTCAACATTCTGGGTCAAGTGGTTCTCAAGTTATGATGGAAAGGTTTTCAATGTTCAGGCCCCTGTGACCTTGACCTTTAACGGAGTGACCCAAAATCAATAGGGGTCATCTACTTTGCATGATCAATCATTCTATGAGTTTCAAATTCTGGTCAATGGTTCTCAAGTTATTGATCGGATTGGTTTCAATGTTCAGGTCCCTGTGACCTTGACCTTTGACGGAGTGACCCTAAAATCATAAGGTCATTACTTTCATGAACAATGATTCTATGAAGTTCAACATTCTGGAGTAAGTGGTTCTCAAGTTATTGATCAGAAGTTGGTTTTCAATGTTCAGGTCCCTGTGACCTTGACCTTTACGGAGTGACCCAAAAACAATAGAGGGTCATTACTTTGCATGACAATCATCCTATGAAGTTTCACATTCTGGGTCAAGTGGTTCTCAAGTTATTGATGGAAATTGTTTTCAATGTTCAGGCCCCTGTGACTTGACCTTTAACAGAGTGACCCCAAAATCGTTAGGGGTCATCTACTCTTCATGACCAATCATCTTATGAAGTTTCAACATTCTGGGTCAAGTGGTACCCAAGTAACTGGACCGGAAATGGTTTTCAATTTTCAGGCCCCTGTGACCTTGACCTTTAACGGAGTGACCCCAAAATCGATAGGGGTCATCTACTGTGCAGGTACAATCATCCTATGAAGTTTCAACATTCTTGGTCAAGTGGTACCCAAGTTACTGATTGGAAATGGTTTTCAATGTTCAGGCCTCTGTGACCTTGACCTTTAACGGAGTGACCCAAAAATCAATAGGGATCATTTGCATTGCATGTACAATCTTCCTATGAAGTTCAACATTCTGGGTCAAGTGTGGTTCTCTAGTTATTGATCGGAAATCGTTTTCAATGTTCAGGCCCCTGTGACCTTGACCTTTAACGGAGTGACCCCAAAATCGATAGGTGTCATCTACACTTCATGACCAATCATCCTATGAAGATTCAACATTCTGGGTCAAGTGGTTCTCTAATTATTGATCGGAAATGGTTTTCAATATTCAGGCCCCTGTGACCTTGACCTTTGACAGAGTGACCCCAAAATCGATAGGAATCATCTACTCTTCATGACCTATCATTCTCTGAAGTTTCAATGTTCTGGGTAAAGTGGTTCTCTAGTTATTGATGAGAAATGGTTTTCAATTTTCAGGCCCCTGTGACCTTGACCTTTGACGGAGTGACCCCAAAATCAATAGGAGTCATCTACTCTTCATGACCAATCATCCTATGAATATTCAACATTCTGGGTCAAGTGGTTCTCTAGTTATTAATCGGAAATGGTTTTCAATGTTCAGGCCCCTGTGACCTTGACCTTTGACGGAGTGACCCCAAAATCAATAGGGGTCATCTACTTTGCCTGTACAATGATCCTATGAAGTTTCAACATTCTGGGTCAAGTGGTACTCAAGTTACTGATTGGAAATGGTTTTCAATGTTCAGGCCCCTGTGACCTTGACCTTTAACGGAGTGATCCCAAAATCAATAGGGGTCATCTACTTTGCACGTACAATCATTCTATGAAGTTTCAAAATTCTGAGTCAAATGGTTCTCTAATTATTGATCGGGAATGGATTTCAATATTCAGTCCCCTGTGACCTTGACCTTTGACGGAGTGACCCTAAAATCGATAAGGGTCATCTACTCATCATAGCCAATCATTCTATGAAGATTCAACATTCTGGATAAAGTGGTTCTCTAGTTATTGATCAGAAATTGTTTTCAATGTTCAGGCCCCTGTGACCTTGACCTTTGACGGAGTGACTCCAAAATCAACAGGAGTCATCTACTCTTCATGACCAATCATCCTATGAAGATTCAACATTCTGGGTCAAGTGGTTTTCTAGTTATTAATCGGAAAGGGTTTTCAATGTTCAGGCCCCTGTGACCTTGACCTTTAACGGAGTGACCCCAAAATCAATAGGGGTCAACTACTCTTCATGATCAATCATCCTATGTAGTTTCACATTCTGGGTCAAGTGGTTTTCTAGTTATTGATCGGAAATGGTTTTCAATGTTCAGGCCCCTGTGACCTTGACCTTTGATGGAGTGACTCCAAAAACAATACGGGTCGTCTACTCCAGCAGCTCTACAACCCTATGAAGTTTGAGGGTTCTAGGTCAAATGGTTTTCCAGTTATTGCTCAGAAATGAAGTGTGACGTACGGACGGGCGGACGCACGGACGGACGGAAAGACGTCCGTTCTAACGAAACGGTATTTATATGACACCCCCATTGTTCTCTCTATTGTTCTAACAGTCACATAAAAAGAAAAAGGTCACATAAACAGAACGGAATGAATGACATCAAAGAGAAAGTACCGTTATGCAGCAATCTGACTAAGGTACTTGATCTTCTAAACGAAGATCTGAGAACGACCCATTCACATTAGTCTTCTGTATATTTTGGATTTCCAAGATTGCTATTTTTATTTTCGCAAATCTATTTTTGTTTGAACCAATCAGACAACTTGTTCGAATGTCAAAGAGTAAGAAAAATTTATAGTTAATCCAGGGGTCGAACCCGGGACCTCTCGCTTACAGAGTAAAGGCGCTACCGACTGAGCTAACCGGCTATCTGACATTTTTCTACATAAAAATTGTTAATATCAAATACCAAGGCTTTTTAAAGCTTGCAAAATGTTGTAAGTTAACTTTTGATTGGCTAGCGGAAGGGTTGTCAGAACGAGGCCATCAATAGCTCGTTGTCAGATCCTATGCGTAGCGTAATAGGATATGTACTTTAGTCAGATTGCGTTATGCAGGCACTTAACCATCATTTCGCGGGCACGGACTGACGGACAGGGCAAAAACAATATGCGGTATGTTGGAGAGACGGCATGTGGATGAATAATACTATGATAGTTAGATACAGTATCAAGAAACTGAACAGAAAATAAAAGTACATGTGTCCAACATGACGAGTTTGGAGGAGGGGTGTGTGTGTGTGTGTGGGGGGGGGGGGGGGGGGGGGGGGGGGGGGAGTTAAATACAAAATAAAATTTCAATTGCCCAACTTCACACACACTGAACAATATCTCTTTAAAGTTTCATGACCTCGGCATAACTTATAAAATAAATGTCAGTGTAAGCCATGAGAAAAGTGTGAAGTATATCGAAAACAAAGATTAATTGTTGGGAAAAGGACCTATTTAGTTTTTCTTTAACTTTTTACCACCGTTTTATGTTAGCTTCAGATTATCGGTCAGTTCAGAGTTGTTCTCTTTTAGATGTTCTTGGGGCAGGTAACATCTCTACAAGACGACATTAGATTTTCCATAACAAGGGTTCGAACTCGAGACCACTATATAGAAAGAATTATGCTGTTTCTACTGGGATACGAAGAAAACTTAAGCGGTTACCACTGTACATGCTGCATCTCCTCTGGTACATATCTTGACACTGCATGCAATGGTTATCTCGTTCGACATAGTAAACTTGAAGGCATACAGGTCACTGACGAGGCTCCCTCTTTCGGTAGCGTTTCCACTTGCAGTCACAAAATTAGTCACCATATCAAGTACACTGCATCTATAACAAAAGATGTACGTCACTAATGTTACGTCACAAATGTTACGTTACGTATTACGTTTTTGTTTTCGGATATGACGAACAATCAAGCTACTTTAGTTGGATAATATTCTTTTTCTGTCTAGCAAAAGGATTTGAAAGTGTTGTGTTACTTTAAATTAGTTATATTTTGTAAACGTGGTATAAACATACCGACGTAGTAATCTTGCAAAGTATTAATCCATAAGCGTTATGACAAGCGCCCATTCCATTCGATGCTCTATTTTTTAAACCTGTTTTTAACCCACCTTATTTCTTTGTTTTTAAACCTCTTTATGTTCACATTCTTACTAATATTCTTTTGCCGGTTGACGCGTGCAAGGTCTACGTCCTCGCGAGGGGTTCGACCTAAGCGGAAGATAGATAGATATGACCATTCGACCTTTCTGTTCGATAAATCGTCTGAGAACCCGGTCCCGATTTCACGAAAATACTTAAGTAAGTACATTAACTTTCTTAATACTTAAGTAAGTACATTAACTTGTTTAAGATAAGTAAATGCTTAAGCAAACTAGAAAATTCTTTTGTAAAAAAGCGCATGTCTCCCCCAATGCAAAGTCCTATAGGCAAGAAGTCAATAGGGGTTAGGAGCAAAAGTCAAAGAGACACTGATGGTTGGCTGCAATAGGGATCATCTACTTGGCATGTCCAATCATCCCGCTAAATTTCAACACTCCTGGCCTAGTGGTTCTCAAGTCACTGTTCAGGCTTCTGTGACCTTGACCTTTGATCAAGTGACCTCAAAATAAATAGGGGTCATCTACTCTGCAAGTCCAATCATCCTATTAAGTTTCAACATTGTAGGTCAAGTGGTTCTCAAGTTATTTCCAAAAAATGATTTTACATGAACAGGCCACTGTGGTCTTGACATTTAATAGACTGACCCCAAAATCAATAGAGGTCATCTACTCTGCATGTTCAATCATCCTATGAAGTTTCAACATTCTGGGTCAAGTGGTTCTCAAGTTATTGATCGGAACTGGTTATCAATGTTCAGGCCCCTGTGACCTTGACCTTTAACGGAGTGACCCCAAAAACAATAGGGGTCATCTACTCTGCATGTTCAATCATCCTATGAAGTTTCAACATTCTGGGTCGAGAGGTTCTCAAGCTATTGATTGGAACTGGTTGTCAATGTTCAGGCCCCTGTGACCTTGACCTTTAACACAGTGACCCCAAAATCATTAGGGGTCATTTACTCTGCATGAACAATCATCATATGAAGTTTCAACATTCTGGGTCAAGAGGTTCTCAAGTTATTGATCGGAAATGGTTTTCCATGTTCAGGCCCCTGTGGCCTTGACCTTTAACAGAGTGACCCCAAAATCATTAGGGGTCATCTTCTCTGTATGACCAATCATCCTATGAAATTTCATCATTCTGGGTCAAGTGGTTCTCAAGTTACTGACCGGAAATGGTTTTCAATGTTCAGGCCCCTGTGACCTTGACCTTTCACAGAGTGACCCCAAAATCGTTAGGAGTCATCTACTCTGCATGACCAATCTTCCTATTAAGTTTCAACATTCTGGGTCAAGTGGTTCTCAAGTTACTGACCGGAAATGGTTTTCAATGTTCAGGCCCCTGTGACCTTGACCTTTAACGGAGTGACCCCAAAATCGATAGGGGTCATCTACTCTGCATGACCAATCATCCTATTAAGTTTCAACATTCTCGGTCTAGTGGTTCTCAAGTTACTGACCGGAAATGGTTTTCCATGTTCAGGCCCCTGTGACCTTGACCTTTGACAGAGTGACCCAAAAATCGATAGGGGTCATCTACTCTGCATGACCAATCATCCTATGAAGTTTCAACATTCTGGGTCAAGTGGTTCTCTAGTTATTGATCGGAAATGGTTTTCCATGTTCAGGCCCCTGTGACCTTGACCTTTGACAGAGTGACCCCAAAATCAATAGGGGTCATCTACTCTTCATGACCAATCATCCTATGAAATTTCAACATTCTGGGTCAAGTGGTTCTCTAGTTATTGATCGGAAATGGTTTTCCATGTTCAGGCCCCTGTGACCTTGACCTTTGACAGAGTGACCCCCAATATCAATAGGAGTCATCTACTCTTCATGACCAATCATCCTATGATGTTTCAAATTTCTGGGTCAAGTGGTTCTCAAGTTACTGACCGGAAATCGTTTTCAATGTTCGGGCCCCTGTGACCTTGACCTTTAATGGAGTGTCCCCAAAATCGATAGGGGTCATCTACTTTGCATGTACAATCATCCTATGAAGTTTCAACATTCTGGGTCAAGTGGTTCTCTAGTTATTGATCGGAAATGGTTTTCAATGTTCGGGCCCCTGTGACCTTGACCTTTGAGGGAGTGACCCCAAAAACAATAGGGGTCGTCTACTCCAGCAGCCCTACATCCCTATGAAGTTTGCAGGTTCTAGGTCAAACGGTTCTCCAGTTATTGCTCGGAAATGATGTGTGACGTACGGACGGACGGGCGGACGGACGGAAGGACGGACGGACGGACGGACGGACAGGGCAAAAACAATATGTCTCCTGGGGAAGACATAATTAACGTACTTAAGTCAACTAACAAACTCAAATAGTTTCGTGAAATTTGGGCCTGATCTTTTCCGACAAATAGCTGTCTTTTTCCTTCGATAAAGCGTCAGAGAACAAGATCTTTTCCGTCGATGTTGCTCACTACAGACCTTGATCGATCAATTTGCGCATGTCTCAAAATCATTATCATAGGGACGCACGGCAAAAATACGCAAATTTTGAGTAAACTAGAAAATGCTTTTGTAAAAAAGCGCATGTCTCCCCAAATGCAAAGTCCTATAGGCAAGAAGTCAATAGGGGTCAGGAGCGAAAGTCAAAGAGACACTGATGGTTGGCTGCAATAGGGATCATCTACTTGGCATTTCCAGTCATCCCGCTAAATTTCAACACTCTTGGCCTAGTGGTTCTCAAGTCACTGTTCAGGCTCCTGTGACCTTGACCTTTGATCAAGTGACCTCAAAATAATAGGGGTCATCTACTCTGCATGTCCAATCATCCTAATAAGTTTCAACATTGAAGGTCAAGTGGTTATAAAGTTATTTCCAAAAAATGATTTTACATGAACAGGCCACTGTGACCTTGACCTTTAATTGACTGATTCCAAAATCAATAGGAGTCATCTACTCTGCATGTTCAATCATCCTATGAAGTTTCAACATTCTGGGTTAAGTGGTTCTCAAGTTATTGATCGGAACTGGTTATCAATGTTCAGGCCCCTGTGACCTTGACCTTTAACGGAGTGACCCCAAAAACAATAGTGGTCATTTACTCTGTATGAACAATCATCCTATGAAGTTTCAACATTCTGGGTCGAGAGGTTCTCAAGTTATTGATTGGAAATGGTTTTCCATGTTCAGGCCCCTGTGGCCTTGACCTTTAACAGAGTGACCCCAAAATCGTTAGAGGTCATCTACTCTGCATGACCAATCATCCTATTAAGTTTCAACATTCTGGGTCAAGTGGTTCTCAAGTTACTGACCGGAAATCGTTTTCAATGTTCTGGCCCCTGTGACCTTGACCTTTAATGGAGTGACCTCAAAATCGATAGGGGTCATCTACTTTGCATGTATAATCATCCTATGAAGTTTCAACATTCTGGGTGAAGTGGTTCTCCAGTTATTGATCGGAAATGGTTTTTCATATTCAGGCCCCTGTGACCTTGACCTTTGACGGAGTGACCCCAAAAACAATATGAGTCGTCTACTCCAGCAGCCCTACAACCCTATAAAGTTTGAAGGTTCTAGGTCAAATGGTTCTCCAGTTATTGCTCGGAAATGAAGTGTGACGTACGGACGGACGGACGGACGGATGGACGGACGGACGGACAGACGGACGGACGGACAGGGCAAAAACAATATGTCTCCTGGGGGAGACATAATAAATTTGTTATATGTTCTAAATAAAATTAACAATCTTCTGAGCGCTGTAACAGGCCCATTTTAAAAATAGGATTCCGAGCCTTATCTTCTTAAATGATTTATAAACCACAAGAAAACACCAAGAAAAGTAGGGTCGTGTATCTTCTAAGGGAGATTTTTGTCTGACAGGTCAACACTATGGAATGTTTTCCAAAACTAGAGATGCTTTTGAGAAAAGCGCATGTCTCCCACAACTGCCCCTATGAAAAATGTTAGTTTCTCTAGATGTTTTAGACAAGTGGATCCAATTAGATGGTCTGGATGAGTGGATCCAATCAGTAATTCAAGGGCCATAAATCAAAAGTGCCTGGGCAGATTTGGCTAGTTATCGAATTTGGGTAAGGTCTTATGGTCAAACACATTTTGTTCAAGTTTGGTGAAGATCGGATGAGAAATGTTCGACTTAGAGAGCGGACAAGAGTAAACAGACGGATTTTTTCGGTAATTCAAGGGCCGTAACTCTAAAATGCCTGGACCGATTTGGCTAGTTATCGATCTTGGCCGAGGTCTCATGGTCAAACACATTTTGTTCAAGTTTGGTGAAGATCGGATGAGAAATGTTCGACTTAGAGTGCGGACAAGAGTAAAAAGGCCAATTTTTCGATAATTCAAGGGCCGTAACTCCAAAATGCCTGGACCGACTTGGCTAGTTATCGAACTTGGCCGAGGTCTCACGGTCAAACACATTTTGTTCAAGTTTGGTGAAGATCGGATGAGAAATGTTTGAATAAGAGTGCGGACATGAGTAAAAAGGCCAATTTTTCGATAATTCAAGGGCCGTAACTCTTAAATGCCTGGACCGATTTGGCTAGTTATCGAACTTGGCCGAGGTCTCACGGTCAAACACATTTTGTTCAAGTTTGGTGAAGATTGGATGAGAAATATTTGAATTAGAGTGCGGACAAGAGTAAAAAGACCGATTTTTTGGTAATTCAAGGGCCATAACTCCAAGACACTAGGACCGATTTGGCTAGTTATCGAACTTGGCCGAGGTCTTATGGTCAAACACATTTTGTTCAAGTTTGGTGAAAATCGGATGAGAAATGATCGAGTTAGAGTGCGGACAATCTTTGTGACACACACACACACACACACACACACACACACACACACACACAGACTGGAGTAAATCAGTATGTCTCCAACACCACTGTGTGGTGGAAGACATAATGACAGCTAAAATGTGGGTATAAATACATGTGTAATAAGGTTTGTTTACATTTCTACCAGTTTGATGCAAAAAATCTCATTGCTACCAAAATGTCAAGTATAGGTCCCCAATGAAATAAAAACAGAACCCGGCTTACATTAAACAAGGAAATGCCACTTTAAGATTATCTACTATACAAATATTCAATACCGATTTTCAGTTTATTTTGAATCAATGATAAATTTATTTATCAATGAAAGGTTGTCATTTTATATCAAATTTTGCAAATATAGAGATGTAGAAATTTTCAACCCCAAATGTCATTGAGAGGTTTTAACAATGATGATGTAATAGAATATAGCAGATGTTTATTATTCTTGTTTCAGCCAATAAGTTTACGTACCCGTTCTCAATGACACCAACTGCTGGTGGGTTACCAACAGCAGTTCCTGGATTGACCGTACACCAGTAAGGCAGCAGGTCGTACTCATCTGAAATTATAATTTAAAACCGAATATTGCGGTAGTTTTGTTTTTAAAGCAGGTAAAATGTGTATTTACTAAACTGCAATAAGACTGTAATGTATTTCACTTATCGACATTAATAACATTGAAAAAAATATACGTATCTTACAGCAAAGTGCATAAAACACAAGATGCTGGATAGTATTTAGGTATTTTACATTTTCATTATATCGTAAAGTGAAGTTTTACGCGATTTTCATTCCAGACAAGATGTATGTCTATAGGATGCAGATGCACCCACGTCCTGTCACTGTACAGTCATATGTTACTTGTTACAATGCAAGACTAAGCAATTTTTTATATTACCATTAGCTGTAGGTGTGAGTCATAAGTGGGTAGGGTAAGGGTGATGGTGGGAGTGGGGGGACGAGGGCGGTGGAAGTTTGAACACTATAAAACATCATCAAGAAACAAAGAAACTGAAAGAGTAAAAATGGTGCAGCGGGCGAAATAAGAGAAGTTAAACCCAAAACAAAACCCCAGGTACACAGTTTGACATGAGGTACAACACTGTTATTAAGTGTCATGCCTCCTGGTCAAATACTTTTTGAAATGTGTGTGTGTTAGAAACATTTAGACCCTTCATGCATATTTTTGACTAGGTCAAGGGTCATAACTCTGGTCTTGTGGAGTGAAATTCCAAACAAAATATTTCTGTATGGTTTCAATCTCTAGGCCAAATGTTATATACTAACTGAAGGACCATAACTCTGGTCTGACGGAATGAAATCCCAAACAGAACATCAGGTGCGCTGTAACAATTGTCTAATGTTTCACGATTCTATGTCAAACATTTTTGTTTGTTTCTTTGGTATTGGTTTAACGCCGTTTTTCAACAGTATTTCAGTTATGTAACGGCGGGCAGTTAATCTAATAAATGTTCCTGGATTCTGTATCAGTAAAAACCCGTTCTCCACAAGTAATGCCAACTTCCCCACATGAATCACAGGTGTCGGACGATTGATACCAAGCACAATGTTTTTTACCAAATCATCACGGAGAACATACGCCTCTAACTCACGACCCCGCGATTCGTAGCTCTGCGCTCTCCCAATTGAGCTTAGCGGGCTGGCTCAAATATTTCTGAGACGCATGTGACGTAAACTTTTAGAGCCTCTCGTCATGTCATGGGGCATAATTCCGAGATGCCCGAGTGAAATCCCATACGAACTCTAGGGCTGATTAACAAATCTGGAGGTTTGATGTCTCTGGGTCAAATGCTTTTTGAAATATGCACAATACAATCCTCCGAACGAATATTCCAGACGGACGGACCTATGTACGGACAATGGCAAATCTATGTGTTCCCGCCAAACTCTGAGGCACAACGGGACATTTCAGGTGACATGCGTGTATAACAGGCAAAGTAACGTACATGGTCCGTGAACATTCCACTTTAACAAATCTCCTACGTTGGCAGTTGTGACCTTTTGTGTTCTATTACTGTTCCATATACTTGAGGAAATCGTAAAACTTGGGGTCACAGGAGCCTCGTCGTATACTGCTGCATGTGTTGTCCCATTAGTCATACTATCGTTACCTTCACCAGTAGCGTTTCTGTGGAATTAAGAAAAGCATACATTGTAGATATCTATTACAGAACGTTTTACATTTTTATAACCACCCAAAAGCAACGAAGGTATGTATGATACATCAATCCCCGGGTCTCCGTATGATTTTCACAAACATATTTCATTATATTAACAGTGCTGTTTGAAATGGGCCCGATTACGTCTTCAAATATTCCTTAAAGTGCATCAAAGCAGCATGTTCAACAGTTTTTGTTTTTTCCACGGAAGCATCTAGGTCAGAGACTACCAATTCAAACAAGAGCTGTCGATTTGACAGTAAAATGAATCTGTTTGTACTCTTTTAAGCTCTACTTTAAAAGGAAGATACACCAAGATATAAAAAGACCCTATTACTCAGAGGGGTTAAAGGTCGAGTATTGAAGGGGTACTGACATTCTTATTTTGATGGAATTAAAAAAAAAAAAAAAATATATATATATATATATATATCTATATATATATATATATATATATATATATATATATATATATATATATATATATATATATATATATATATATATATATATATATAAAAGAAATAATAAGAAAGGGCATAATTCTGTCAAGAACACAAATTAGAGTTATTGGGATTGTTACCACACATGCAGGATATATTTTGAATTTCAAGTCATTATCTTATATTGTACTAAAGTTTTATCAAAAAACCCGGGATTGCCAAAAAACTTTAAGTATGGAAGAGGCATAATGCTGTAAAAAAATACAATTAGAGTTATGGGGATTGTAACCACACATGCAGATGATGATTATAAAGAAATACTTTTAATTTCAAGTCATTATCTGTTAAAGTACCAAAGATATGTCTAAAAACGAAGCTTTCGAAAAATTTAACATGAAAATAATTCAACAACTTGGTGACCTTGACCTTGGGTATAATGGGCCTGGCCCTGCACATACTTTGTTTGTATGCTGGACAATGTTTATGTGAAGTTACAGTAAGATATAAAGCAATAGTAAAGAAAACGATCGAAGAATAAAAAAGGTTGCCGAAAAACTTTAACCTTAAAAAATAAACTAAGTAAAACACCTTGGTGACCTTGACCTTGGGTATAATGGGCCAGTCCCTGCACATACTTTGCTTGCATGCTGAACAATGTTAATGTGAAGTTACAGTAAGATATAAGCAATAGTAACAAAGATATGACAGAAAAACAAAGGTTGCCGAAAAACTTTAACCTTAAAAATAACCTAAGTAAAACACCTTGGGGACCTTGACCTTGGGTATAATGGGCCCAGCCCCTGCACATACTTTGCTTGCATGCTGAACAATGTTAATGTGAAGTTACAGTAAGATATAAGCAATAGTAACAAAGATATGACAGAAAAACAAAGGTTGCCGAAAAACTTTAACCTTAAAAATAACCTAAGTAAAACACCTTGGGGACCTTGACCTTGGGTATAATGGGCCCAGCTCCTGCACATACTTTGCATGCATGCTGAACAATGTTAATGTGAAGTTACAGTAAGATATAAGCAATAGTAACAAAGATATGACAGAAAAACAAAGGTTGCCGAATAACTTTAACCTTAAAAATAACCTAAGTATAACACCTTGGTGACCTTGACCTTTTGTGTAATGGGCTCAGCCCCTGCACATACTTTGTTTGCATGCTGAACAATGTTAAAGTGAAGTTACAGTAAGATATAAGCAATAGTAACAAAGAAAAACAAAGGTTGCCGAAAAGCTTTAACCAAGAAAGCTCACGCCGACACCGGGGCGAGTATAGAATTGTACCCCTATTCTCCGAATAGTGGAGTTAAAAAGTAACGGGAACTTACTGAAAATAAGGGTATAATAATGTTTGTCCGTTCTAATTGGCCAGTTATGTAAACAAACCCATAAAGTGATTATTTTTTCAAAATAGATTTTTACTGCATTTACAGTATTTTATTATACATTTTGACAAAAGTCAAAATTTTCTATATTTTATGTGTATTGAAATAGGTTTCATCAGACGAATTTTTCCCGCCATGCCAAAGATGTACACAGGGGTCATCTCATTCGCAAGAAAATTACTCAAATAATCACTATTCATACGTTTCTCGTCCGATATTTTGGTGGAACTAAAATAGTTCTTGAAAAAAAAATGTGATTATATATACATGATTCGATTTATGGAAAGCCGTATACGCCATAATGTTATAATGGAAGTCTATGAGCAAGCATTGGTTGTCTCTAACTCTAATTTGTCCTTTCATATACGTGGCATAGGTCTGCACGTTCGGTTCAAAATATTTCTTACAATGTAGAATTTTTATTGTCACGACTCATGTCTAGAAAATCCCCTTCAGTTGTTTAGAAGTTAATGCGCGGAGGAAAATGTGGAACAAGAACTGTCTAATGACTATTTGACACTCTTCACACAATATACTAGCTCACATACACAGCTCTACTAAAATCATTTAAGTATAAAACGATTATAATCTTGTAATGTAAACTCTGGCGCATAAATGCAAAACTTCAACGTTTTTTTTAAGTAATTTTTTTGAAAAGGGCCAGATTAAAAACAAAATAAATAGACTTAATTAACTTGTCTTCTTATAATGACAAAAATATGTGTGAAATTTGAAACTGTTTGACTTCGTAGTTTTAGGAAAACCAACATATATACAAAACTTTTGTGACGCCCCGCCGACGAAAAGGTGAAATAAAATCTCTACTTTGGGGAAAAAAAGAGTCGTGCTGAAACTTCAAATCCGAAAGGGGAAATCAATCCATGATTGTTCAAGACATTACTTCTTTTTATTCAGTTTTTCTCTCATATCCATCTATGATAAAGTTTTGTAAACGTTTCCATTAAGCATCTTTAAAGTTATTGCCCGGACCAAGCGTTCGTTTGACACAAGACTATTCTTTAAACCATACAACCCAACATTAGCCACTCTTCCAATAGCTACATAACCTAACCTCAAAATTAGCCATTCTTCTAATAGCTACATAACCTAACCTCAAAATTAGCCACTCTTCCAATAGCTACTTCACCTAACCTCAACATTAGCATCTCTTCTAATAGCTACACAACCTAACCTCAAAATTAGCCACTCTTCCAATAGCTACTTAACCTAATCTCAAAATTAGCCACTCTTCTAAAAGCTACTTAACCTAACCTCAACAGTAGCCACTCTTCTAATAGCTACATAACCTAACCTCAACACTGGCCACTCTTCTAATAGCTACACAACCTAACCTCAAAATTAGCCACTCTTCTAACAGCTACTTAACCTAACCTCAACAGTAGCCATTCTTCTAATAGCTACATAACCTAACCTCAAAATTAGCCACTCTTCCAATAGCTACATAACCTAACATCAAAATTAGCCACTCTTCTAATAGCTACTTAACCTAATCTCAACAGTAGCCACTCTTCTTATAGCTACATAACCTAACCTCAACATTAGCCACTCTTTTCATAGCAACCTAAACATTATCCATTCTTCTAATAGCTACTTAACCTAACCTCAACATTAGCCACTCTTCTAATAGCTACTTAAAGGCCTAGATTCACTACTATATAAGTGTCCCCCCTCCAAATCCAATATACAACTCCCATCTTATCTGCTGCTTATCAGCGATTATGTAATAGCAACTGATTAGAGGGCAATTAGCACAGCAGGGACCCCAACTAGACCACGAAAATGTGTGCAGTGGAGTTGAAAGAAATTAATTTTTCTTCAGTAAATGTGGAATGATAATAATAATAATTATTATTTTGATATTATGTAGATGATAATAACTATTACTTTAATGTTATAATAATGATCATAATAGAAATAATCATAATTATTATTATTATTATTATTATTATTATTATCATTATTATTATATTACATATAGGATGACAAAAGATACAGTAATAGTATTGAAAATAATAATGATAATAAAACACAAGTATAGTGAAAACTTCCTGAGTTCTTTGTGCTGACAAACAATATTTTTCGATTTTGAAACTGATTTTCACGTATTCATGTAATCAACCTTATTTGAATATAAAATTATTGTGTTCCATCTATACTCAAAAAAAAAAATTTCATTTTCAGTATGTTACCAAAAGGGACTTTTTTCATGCTTTGCTTTGTAACTTTGAAATTCACATTCTGTTTTCAATTTAGGCAAATGTTATTTACAGTATTCTGCAAGCTTTAGATGAGTGAAAGTCACATTTTTCAGAAATATCACAATTCTCCAGACAGAATTTGAAAAAATAAAAACTTGCATGTTTCTTTAAGTAAGTTTCTCATTATTTCATTATCGTGAAAATAAGTTTCTGTTTATTTTTTTTTGTGTTTGATCAACAAATATTTTTCTTTACATAGAAATGCCAAAAAAGCTAGTATAATTTTAAAAGTTATCAGTTATTCATTAATTTAAAATAAATAACATCGTTTCCCTTCTCACTAATAGATGTACTTGTAAGGTAGACTGACTCTCCAATAAACAATGACCCTTGTTTATTGGAGCCATACTGTGATGGTCATTAGCCCCAAACTGTGCTGGTGAAGACAAAAATCCCTTGGCCCACTGCCAAAATCTAGGCCTTTAACCTAACCTCAACATTAGCCACTCTTCTAATAGCTACTTAACCTAACCTCAACATTAGCCACTCTTCTAATAGCTAATTAACCTAACCTCAACATTAGCCACTCTTTTCATAGCCACCTAAACATTATCCACTCTTCTAATAGCTACTTAACCTAACCTCAACATCAGCCACTCTTCTTATAGCTACATAACCTAACCTCAACATTAGCCACTCTTTTCATAGCCACCTAAACATTATCCACTCTTCCAATAGCTACTTAACCTAACCTCAACATTAGCCACTCTTCTAATAGCTACTTAACATAACCTCAGAATTAGCCAATCTCCTAATAGCTACACACCCTAACCTCAACATTAGCCACTCTTCTAATGGCTACATAACCTAACCTCAACATTAGCCACTCTTTTCATAGCCACCTAAACATTATCCACCTTTCTAATAGCTACACAACCTGACCTCAACATTAGCCATTCTTCTAATAGCTACATAACCTAACCTCAAAATTAGCCACTCTTTTCATAGTCACCTAAACATTATCCACTCTTCTAATAGCTACACAACCTAACCTCAACATTAGCCACTCTTCTAATAGCTACTTAACCTAACCTCAACATTAGCCACTCTTCTAATAGCTACATAACCTAACCTCAACATTAGCCACTCTTTCCATAGCCACCTAAACATTATCCACTCTTCTAATAGCTACACAACCTAACCTCAACATTATCCTCCTTTCTAATAGCTACACAACTAATCTCAACATTAGCCGCTCTTCTAATAGCTACGTAACCTAACCTCAACATTAGCCACTCTTCTAATAGCTACACAACCTAACCTCAACATTAGCCATTTTTCTAATAGCTACTTCACCTAACCTCAACATTAGCCACTCTTTTCATAGCCACCTAAACATTATCCACTCTTCTAATAGCTACACAACCTAACCTCAACATTATCCACTCTTCTGTTAGCTACTTAACCTAACCTCAACATTAGCCACTCTTCTAATAGCTACTTAACATAAACTCAACATTAGCCACTCTTCTAATAGCTACTTAACCTAACCTCAACCGTAGCCACTCTTCTAATAGCTACATTACCTAACCTCAACATTAGCCACTGTTTTCATAGCCACCTAAATATTATCCACTCTTTTAATAGCTACACTTCCTAACCTCAACATTATCCACTCTTGTAATAGCTACTTAACCTACCCTCAACATTAGCCACTCTTCTAATAGCTACATAACCTAATCTCAACATTAGCATCTCTTCTAATAGCTACATAACCTAACCTAACCTAATGGAAACGTGTCACTTGCATTCCTATATTATTACGGATGTAGGATCAATTTTTTTCTACTGTTAAATTTTTTTCATACTCTAAGAGCTTGAAGAACATTCGTTTCTAAGACAAATAAGGGCAGAACAAGCAAATTCGATAAATTGGTATCCCCCGCCGAAAGGGTTTGTGGTGAGGAATGGCAAAAAGATATATCCGGCAAAAAGTTAAGGATGTTAATAAGAAGCAAATAATTTCATTAGTCAAAATCAATTTAACAGAAAACAAATGTTTAATTAAAGAGTACATAATAAATGTATGCTACTTTGATCCTGACAAAAGAATTTATTTTGAATGGGATATGCTTACTGTAATAAGCTTAGCTTTTAAAATTAAATGCACTTAATTGAAATGTGAGCTTGAAGTTTAACTGGAATGAAATATTGTCTTTGAGTGGTTTGGCACCAGGTGTTGCTGTTTTACATGTACATTTGAACTTAAAAGATCAGATGTCCTTAAGAGAACACAGGTAAGATATCTTGAACATGGCTGAGGGCAAGGTTTGTGCAGTCACAACTTAACATGTTGAAGGTTTGAACATTTAAAAAAAAAAAAGGGAATGGAAATATATATATCTATATATAGATATATGTATATATTTATTTTTTTAGGGGGTGGGGGTGCAAGGGAACGGGAGAGGAAACAAAATTTCACATGTTGATTATAAATATTGATTGAAAATTAAAAATGAAAAAAAAGGGTAAAAGGTAAAAGGGTGAAGTTGGAGGGGGGGGGGGGGGGCAGAGGATGCATGATCAGTGGTGGGCATGACTGGGTGGAGAAGTGAGGTGGGGGAATGGTACAACTTGGAAGGTTTGAAAAAAATCTAAAATAAGAAATGAAAAAAAAATTGGGGGGGGGGGGGGGGGGTGACCAGGTGTGGGTGCGCAACTTCACATGTTTATAATAAATGTTCACAGAAAAGAATGAAAGAAATTTAATGAAATTCTGCCAAATGGTAAGTTTGTTATGTACAAATATGTGGATTTTTAGACAATTAAAGGGCAATAACTCTGAAGTTACAAAAAGAAATCCGTACAAAATTGTCTGTGCACAACCACATTGTAGTGCTCTTAATTCTGTTAAAGTTTCATAGTTCTAGGTCAAATATATCAAAAGTTATGATGCAGAAATTGCCATATTTATAGATCTATAGTACCCTATATAGTTAACACTAGAAATTTCTAAGGGCCATAACTCTGGTGTTACTTGGGCAATCTGTCTGAAACTTGATGGGCCCCATAACCTCATAGTGGTGAACATGTATATGAAGTTTGTTTGAATAAAATCTAAAATAAGGAATGATTTTTGTGTGTGTGTGTGTGTGTGGGGGGGGGGGGGGGGTGTCGGGGGATAGGTGGGGGAGGTGTGTGATCAAGGTAAGGGGGTGACCAGGTGTGGGGTATACAACTTCACATGTTTACAATAAATGTTCATGGAAAAAAATGAAAGAAATTTAATGAAATTCTACCAAATGGTAAGTTTGTTATGTACAAATATGTGGATTTTTATACAATTAAAGGGCAATAAATCTTAATTTACAAATAAATCCAAATGAAATTGTGTGTACACAACCACATTATTGTGATCTAAATTCTGTTTAAATTTCATAGTTCTAGGTCAAATATATCAAAAGTTATGATGCAGAAATTGCCATATTTATAGTACCCTATATAGTTAACACTAGAAACTTCTAAGGGCCATAACTCTGGTGTTACTTGGGCAATCTGACTGAAACTTGATGGGCCGCAAGAACTCATTGTGGTGAACATGTATATGAAGTTTTAAATAAATATTCCCCACCATTTCCTAGATATGGCTCCGGACGGACGGACGGACGGAAAGACGGGAGGACGGACGGACGGACGGAAAGACGGACGGAAGGACGGACGGACAACGCCAAAACTATATCCCTCCGACTTTCGTCGGGGGATAAAAAGCACAGGTCACCGCATTCGTTTTTATTTTATAGGCCATTTTCTTCACCCACTGTTTTAAGCATTTCTGAAATTAATTAAAACTGAAAAAAAATGGGAGTACTTTATAAAACATATGAAATCCCACTTAATGTTATAGGGATCTCAGGTCTTACAGGTTACTATGAATACAAGGTGATATCAGTATTACATAAGCATAAATGTCTCTAATAAATCTCTTTCATTTGTACGTGTTGGCATAATTGCCCCACCCACTTTTTTCAATAGTAAAAACGTATTTAAATCTTTAAAAAAAATCTTCAGTTAAGATTTTTGAAATATTTTGCTGCTTTAATGATACACGAAAATTCTTCAAAATGGAAAGAAAAAATGTTGGGGCCACCGTCCATCTAAGAAATATATTTCAGGGGGTCGGACGTATATAATGCCTCTCGGGTTTTTAAGCGAGAATTCAATGTCATCTTGGCAGAAATGGCGATGTAAACAAAGAAACGGGAGGTTTTCTTTTTTTTTTTTTTTTTGAATTTCACTGAAGTAGTAAAATATTATCCATGATCAATCAACTTTATGGAAATTGCAGATAATAAGTTTGGTCATTTTTAATTAGCAGCGGTATTTTAATTGGAAACAGTTCAATCGTTCTATATCGGCAATCTCCTGAGAAAAGAAGCACGTCAGAGCATTTTCAAATGTTCATATTTAACTTCAAAACTTATGAACTAGAAGTCGTAATTAAACTAGTTTACATTGTTTGAAGCCGCCGCAGCAAGTAAAAGGTAGCCCTTTCGTATTATGACCATAGTGTCTAAGGATTGAACCTTTCCAGCGCTCATTTAGGTCTGTCACGTACAAATAAGCATGTACTTACATGTTTTTTTAGAAAACCTCCCGTTTCTTTGTTTACATCACCATTTCTGCCAAGATGACATTGAATTCTCGCTTAAAAACCCGAGAGACATTATATACGTCCGACCCCCTGAATTTGTTTGGGTTATATCTTACATAGATTCGCGTTACTACTATCGTGGCATATTAGGTCATTCGGTTGCAATCTATATACAAAAATGTACCACGTTGTCATGTGTTTAGAGGAAATTTTCTTGCGATAACTTCAATTTTATGCAATTAGACCACAGGCATCCTGCGGCTGGACATATAGCCGCCGTGTTGACTATCCACCGTAATTTGAACGTTATTCCTCATATTTAAATTGTTATCAAATTACCCACAGCTTTCGATTTATATGATTATTTAAACTATCCAAAATTGGTCGATGGTATTAAAAAAGACCGTTGAAGGTAGCTCTCATGCCATTTTTTTTTCAACCAACGAAAGTGGAATGAGCCCGGCTTGTCTGTGAAAACCACAGGCACGGGTCCAGTGTAAATTTCTTTGTTTAATATAAAAAAATCACTTTTTTCGCACAATTAACCTTTTATATGTTAGTCAAATAAAAAACAAGAGCTGTCGGAGGACAGCAAAGTTCGACTATTCAACAGCCTTGTCAACTGAATGAATACAAAAATTGAAAAAGGGGCATAATTTTGTAAAATGCAAAGTAGAGGTATTGAACCTCTGTACTGCATGTCATATCATGACAGTGAACAAGTGTGTGAAGTTTCAATCCTTTCCAATTTGTGGATACTGAGATACCAGCTTACATACAAAAACTTAACAAAAAACTGCTAAGTCAAAGGGGCATAATTTTGTAAAAATGCCAAGTAGAGTTATGGGACCTTCACAGTGCATGTTAGATCATGACAGTGAACAAGTGTGTGAAGTTTCAATCCATTCCAATTAGTGGATACTGAGATATCAGATTACATACAAAAATTTAACAAAAAACTGCTAAGTCGAAAAAGGGGCATAATTTTGAAAAGAAAGAGAGTAGAATTATGGGACTTGCTTAGTGCATGTCAGATCATGATAGTGAACAAGTATGTGAAGTTTCAATCCATTCCCATTAGTAAGTACTGAGATACCAGCTTGCATACAAAACCTTAACCAAAAATTTCTAAGTCGAAAAAGGGGCATACTTTTGTAAAAAAGCAAAACAGAGTTATGGAACCTGTGCAATGTAGATCAGTTCATCACAGTGAATAAGTGTGTGAAGTTTCAATCCATTCCCACAAGTGGTTACTGAGTTACCAGCTTACATACAAAACCTTAACCAAAAATTTCTAAGTCGAAAAAGGGGCATAATTTTGTAAAAAAGCAAAATAGAGTTATGGAACCTGTGCAATGTAAGTCAGTTTGTCACAGTGAATAAGTGTGTGAAGTTTCAATGCATTCCCACAAGTGGTTACTGAGATACCAGCTTACATACAAAACCTTAACCAAAATCGGGACGCGGACGCGGACGCCGACGCCGACGCCGACGCATGGGCGAGTGCAATAGCTCACTATTCTATGAATAGTCGAGCTAAAAATCGATGACAAAAAATCCGGTCACAGTATCGTATACATACTGTGACCGGATTTTTTGTCATCGATTGTTTTTTCATTTGTCTAACATATAAAAGGTTAATTGTGTGAAAAAAGTGATTTTTTATATTAAACAAAAAAAATTACACTGGACCCGTGCCTGTGGTGAAAACGTTTACGCACGCCTTTTACCTGTCCTCATGGTCAGACACTAGTAAATATTATTCCCTATATGTTCTATATAAAACTGACATTATTTAAAGAGCTGCCAAACATAGCTAGACCCATTCCAGAGAACAAATCCTTACCTCATTTTAAAGAGTTATAATAAAACTGACATAAAATGAAGAGAAAAGAAGGGGTCATGTATCTTCTAAGAGAGATTTCTCTTGTCACATTGCTTACTGTAAAATCACATCAAAATCACACTGCTGTCACCTTGAAGTACTACTCATACTAACATTGAGTTTCACTTCACCAAATACAACCGTCTGTCCCATTTTTTCTACCAAAATGTCAATAATACATCCACAATGAAATTTAAACAGAAACCAGCTTTAATTTAGACCTAAGCGGCCAAATGAAAAATTAGTGTTCAAAAACCTGTCCGCCATTACGCGATTAGACCAGATGGCTCCCACGCTGGTTCCTTTACTAGGATCTTGTCGTTTTTATTGCCAAGCCGAATGCAATCCACTTCTGTTGTTGAAAAAACTGTCTTTTTTAGATATCATTGGCAAATTCTGGATGTGTGTATGTGTGTGTGTGTGTGTGGTTGTGCGTGTGTGGAGTCATGTCAAAACGGACGATCCTGCAAATTTCTTAATAACTGACTGATCAATTTGTTATAATTTGAATTAATGGCATTAACCCATTAATTACAAGTAATTAAGAAGTGAACAAGTTTTACACCCAGTAGTTCACGATCGCCCAGTTTTACATGACTATCACTGTATAATCACAAATAGACTTTGAATTAGTCTTATGAACATATTTCAAACATGCAAAAAATATGGTGTATTCTTTATATAACACTCCCAAAACGTCAACTTAAAGACCCATTGCAGATTAACTGTATTCTTTTGTGTTTTCATGATGGTAAATTCACCTAATGTACATTAAGACACAGTTTCTCACTGTAAATTATATAATGACACAGAGGACAAATCACTGTTTGAGGCCCGCATAGGGATAAATGTTTCTGGCTACGTAGAAGAATTCATTTCACTTTAAGTTTAAATTAAATATACAGCTGAAGTGATATGGCTGTTAACAGGTTTAAAACTAGAATGTGTCTGTAGGACACAGGGTGCCCCCACTGGTATATTTGTCACAAATAAGGGGCAATAATTCAAATGTTTGCAGTCTTAATGGGGTATAGCCTCAACAAACATTTTATGAAAAGGATTCATTATTCTAGGCCCTATATTTTTTAGCTATGAGCATCACAAACAAAAAAATCCACTATTTTGGCTATTTCAAGGGCCATAACTCTGTAATAAGAGCTAAGATTCTCAAGAAGAATGCCAAGTGTGCAAGGTCACATCACCTTAAAGACTCCAGCAAGGTTTCCTGAATTTACATCTAACACTTTTTGAACTAGGCACATAATTAGGTGAAAAAGTGCATCTTTTTACTATTTCAGGGGCCATTACTTTAAAAATAGGGGGTGGAGCCAGCCAAAAAATTGGAGGTGTGCAAGTTTATATCATGATAAAGACTTATGCAAGTTTTCAACCATTTATATTAAATACTTTTTGAGCTAGGTGCGTCACAAGGTGAAAATGTACATTTTTGACTATTTCAGGGGCCATAACTCTAAAAATAGGGGGCGGACCCAAATAAAAATTAGGAGGTGCGCAAGTTCATATCATGATTAAGACTCATGCAAGGTTTCATGAATCTATATCAAATACTTTTTGAGCTAGGCATGTCACAAGGTGAAACTGAGCATATTTTTACTATTTCAGGGGTCATAAGTCTGAAAATAGGGGGCGGACCCAAATGAAAAGTAAGAAGTGCGAAAGTTCATATCATGATTAAGACTCGTGCAAGGTTTCATGAATCTATATCAAATACTTTTTTAGCTAGGCGTGTCACAAGGTGAAAATGTGCATTTTTGACTATTTCAGGGGCCATAACTCTGAAAATAGGGGGCAGAGCCAGATGAAAAATAGGAGGTGCGCAAGTTCATATCATGATTAAGACTCATGCAAGGTTTCATGAATCTATATCAAATACTTTTCGAGCTAAGTGCGTCACGAACTTCGGTCGGACGGACGGACGGACGGATGCACGGACAAAACCAAATCAATATGCCCCCGCCACTAATGGGGGTGGAGGGGGCACAAAAACACATGTATTTCACTCTTTGTGACCACCACTGTTTTCATGCTGCATAATGCATTTACTTGAAATTATAAGTTTATAACAAAAATACCTTGCACGTAAGACATTGGCACCTTGGCAGGGCCTCAAAATTGTACAATGGTTTTATCTAATGACAATCCATACATGTAAATACTCAGGCATCACCAGAAAAGTATTTATGATTAGTAAGTATACTTTGAATGGGTTTGAAAGTTTATGGTGCCCCTAAAGTGACATGTTACACACATTTTTTCCAATTAGGTAATGTGAGACTTTTTTTATTTCGTTTAAACGAAATGATTTCGTTTAAACGAAATAATCATTTATATGATTTCGTTTAAACGAAATAACTATTTCGTTTAAACGAAATAACTTATTTCGTTTAAACGAAATAAAAAAAGTCTCACATTACCTAATTGGAAAAAAAGTGTGAAACATGTCACTTTAGGGGCACCGTAAAAGTTAGATGTAAGATTAACTATACTCAAAGAGAGGTATGCCTGTTTATTGAAGGAGATACTTTCGAAAGCAGAGGGAATATCCCTTAGCAGTAAAGATACTCTAATTACTTAGTATAAAGTCAACATTTGAGAGTGAATACAAATAACTTACGCTTCAATATCAAACATAAAAGTTTGATTAAAGATAACGCCTTCGTCACTAATTTCTGTGCAGTGAATGATGTAGGCCTCATAGTAATTCCCACCAATAATTGGGTCGCCAGTAGCGTCATCAGTCTCTCGTGTACTCAGCGTAAAAAGTATATCCGTATCCTGTAAAATAAAAAAAAATCTTTTCCATGGTTCTTGTATTGCTGCTTTTCGTATAATATGTTGCCTGATTTAGTACATTTCGTTATGTCGGGTTGGCGTGCACGCGGCTTCTGTAGCGTATTTCGTTGTGTTGTCCTGGTGCGCGTGCCAACGCGCCAGAACTTTTTTGTGTGTGTCATGTTGGCGCCTGAACCAACGTGACAAAATAAAATTAACCACGCGACATAACGAATCCAGAACGCGACAGAACAAAGCATTTTATTTCGTGTTGGCGTGTGTGGCGTTAACAAAGATTCCGTTTTGGTGTGCCAGTTGGCGCGTGCGCCAAGACGAAACGAAATGTTTCGTTATGTCGCACTGGCGTGCGCAAAGGTACGAGGGTGTATCCAAAAGAAAAGTTACTGGAGCTATAATTATGTGTATAATGAAAGGAAAACAACAAAACTTCCTACCAAAGTACCTTAATCTGTTTGCAGTACTTTTTGTAAATATGGTAAAAAGTTAATTACTTATCGAGATTAAGAGGATTAGGGGTTTTGTTTCGATGTCAATTGGTGATTGTCTTTTTATGATTGTTTTTACTGTTAATGAAAATGAAAGAAGCGCTGTTTTGTGTGCGGCGAAATGTCAAGGGTGAAATTTGAAGTTCTATATATTTAAAACGAAACAATCCTAGAAAATGATATTTAACTATGTAATCATAATTGAGTAAGCTCATATGCTGATCTATCTTCTTTGATAATACAACAATGAATAAATGCGCAATGAACAAAGTGAAATTACTGCCGGGTCAACCCTCTTATGTAATACATTTTCGTTGAGACGTTCTGGCACGCGCGCCTGCGCCAACGCAAGGAAACGAAACATTTTATTTCGTCTTGGCGCGTGTGCCAACAAGAAATGTTTGTTAATGGCTCGCACACCAACACCAAGCAACGAAACATTCACTTCCCATTTTTGTGCACCTCAACATCTCAACATGAAATTTTGTTCTTAGGGCGCACGCCAGCATGAAATAAAATGATTCGTTCTGTCGCGTTCTATATTTCGTTATGCGTCATTGGTACGCCCGTTTTGTCGTCAAAATGACACACAAAACTTTCAAAATTTTGTTTAGCACATTTGCGGGCGATCCAGGAGATTACAACAAAATGTGCTATATATACCGCGCGCATGACAACGTGACAATGTCATGACGAAGTGACCTAAAATCAGCTACCATAGTATTTCTTCTTTTCTCAAAATTTTAATGTTAATATACACACCCGTTAACCGGTTCCGAGCAAAACAGTTCGTGGCGGACAAAACAGTTCACCGATATTTTTGCCGGTATCTGCATTGGGGTAAGTATTCTCCATCCAAGAATCGGTTGGTGCAAAATATATCAAAGATTTTTATTTTAATAAAAAGTAGCATGAACGAAGTACATGCCATGTGCTTCCCATTTAAAAGTAACCTATATTTAGTAAGTTATGACGAGTTAAATGTGTGATTTTGTTGAAAAAATGTGAAAACGAAAGTTCATCACGGTATATTTAGTTCACTTTTCAATTTAGGTCTATTATATTAACGTCAACCTTTAAAATAATGTTTGCCCTGAATATTGTCCAAATTTTAAGCGACAAAACGCAATATTCAACGAGTTATAGACATTCGAACATGACATGGTCGGAAAAAAGTGTGGCGGCATTGCACAGTTCAGAATTATTTGTGTGGCGAGCAAGAGCAGTCCTGTGTCTTTTTTATTTTACTTTAATAAATGATCTAAATAGTGATATCAAGCTCGTATGTCTTAATAAGTAACGTTTTTAATTAGACAACACTGCAATTTACACTATTTTATTATTAACAAACAGATGGAAATCAAAGCATATATTAATCATACAACCGCCTAACAATGTAATATATCATCAACACGTTTTCCTACATTTTTAAATTATGTTCGCAGTGGTACGGTAGTTTGATGTGATGCCTTCCCGTTTAGGAACGTTCCACTTACTTTATCATATCATTTGCGATATTTCTATCAGGATCACAATACATATGTACCTGTGCTACTACTGTAATGCAACAACTGATGTTTACAGCCAGTTAATTCAACACCTCTGTAATAGCCATAAGTTTGACATGTTAAAGTACAAACAACTTGAGCTTGGCTGTCGTACATGAAAAACTGGATATCGAACAAAATTATTTGAATGTATTAAACCTGTGGCACATATCTTATCCGTTGATGAAAGCAATCAGTTACACACTTCAGTTCTACTTGAAGAAAACAACACTGAAAATTCTTTTTATCTGAAATAGCAGAAGACAGTCTTTCACTAAACGTTAACGAAAACAAGGAATTTGGAAACACTTCAACATTCAAATTAGAATCCTCTCCCTGTTTTTCAGAAGAAACAGACCCACCTGAAGTTAATTTAACTGTCAGTGATATTAATGACAATACATCGGAGGTAATAGAAACATTTAAGGAACATGGTCAGTTAAAATTATATAAAAACTGGCTATCTCTAGTCGCTAGTAAACAGTTCCCGATGGAAAACATATACTATTTGTTGTTCCTTGATGTTGTAGAATGGTTTTCATAATCCTCTTCATCCCAGATGCACGATACAAAGTTAAATTTTTGGAAAGTTGGTTTCAAGCTGTTCCATAGGATATTTTTGCGTTTCATGGCCGGTCCCCGAAATACAGGTCAAGTTGTAAGTGGGCAACAAGTTCCCGGTGATTGTTCTACACAAAACTCAACTTTGCAGTGCCATCTAAACCAATCACAGCCAAGGACGCATTGTAACCAATACTACCAGATGTTTTTGTAGACACTATAAAAATGTTTGAAAACTATGTAGGGGAAAACCTATCAAAATTGGCATAGACGGAAAGAAAGTTGCAAGGGGTAAAGGCAAAACAATGGAAGATATAGATTGCTGGAGGTTCGAGCCTGCTCTAACTCTGACTGACAGAAAAGCCCGATTCTACAAGGAGTTTGCATTAACGTACAATATATATGCATGTGTTCAAGAGATTGAAAAATAACATGTACCGGCAGAACTTATGGAAGATTTAAGAAATGAAGTATATGAAACAATCAGATTAACAAGCTTTATATCACTATTTAGACCATTTATTAAGTAAAATATGGAAAGACACAGGACTGCTTTTGCTCGCCACACAAATAATTTTGAGCTGTGCAATGCCGCCACACTTTTTTTCGACCATGTCATGTTTGAATGTCTATAACTCGTTGAATATTGCGTTTTGTCGCTTAAAAATTGGACAATATTCAGGGCAAACATTATTTTAAAGGTTGACATTAATATAATAGACCTAAATTGAAAAGTGAATTAAATATACCGTGATAAACTTTCATTTTCACATTTTTTCAACAAAATCACACATTTAACTCGTCATAACTTACTAAATATAAGTTACTTTTAAATGGGAAGCACATGGCATGTACTTCGTTCATGCTACTTTTTACTGAAATAAAAAACTTTAATATATTTTGCACCAACCGATTCTTGGATGGAGAATACTTACCCCAACGCAGATGTCGGTAAAAATATCGGTGAACTGTTTTGTCCGCCACGAACTGTTTTGCTCGGAACCGGTTAACGGGTGTGAATAAAGTTGTTGTATATGAAACATTCTGTAGCAAGTATCTAATGAACTTTGAATAAAATTCTGGTCATTTCTTACTAAACTTTGTCAAGGGCGGTTCATGATTAATTTGAAAATCTGTGGCCCAACTTATTTTTGTTTTTTTATTTAAACAAATTTACTATAATATTTTAATGGTATCCATTATACCATATGCATGATTGATTTCATACTTACAGATAAAGAATATGCAATTATCAAACGTCAATGATATTTTTCTTAAAGGCATTGACCTCCGGGTCGTTCGACAACAACAAAAATGTTTCAGCTGTCAAAGTTATTGCTATATTTCTGAAGAAGGCCTTGGAACTTAGTTACTGATGGAAACATATGGAACGCCAGGGCTGCCTTATTTGCGCAGTTCATGTAACGTTTTTACACAGAATCATTATATGTTATAGTTATGTCATGAAGAGTATCAATGCCTTTGATATGTTTTGACACTTTCCTTATATGTTTTCAGAATTTAACTACATGTATGTTATAACATACAGTAAATATATGTAGCCGTTATGTCAAGATCTGTGATAATATCTTCACTATATGATATGATACTTTCCTTATACTTTATCAGAATTTCATTTTGTTATAGCAACGGATCATTATATACGATGGTTATGCCATTACTTAATAATACCTTCGATATATGAAATGATACTACCTTACATCTTATTAGATTCGCATTATGTTTTAGCAATCAATCATTATATGTGATGGTTATGTCATGACGCGTGATAATACTTTCGATATATTATATGATACTTCCCTTATATCTTATTAGAATTTCATTATGATATAGCAAATAATCATTATATGTGACAGTTCTGTCATGTACATTTGACAATTCCTTCAATACATTACATGGCATTTCCCTCCTGTTTAATCATGATTTGTTATAAGGCAATATTTATAGCCATTATTTCATAATATGTGATAATACCTTCAATATATGATATAACACTTTCCTTACGTTTTACTAGACTTTCATTATGTTATAGCAATCAATCATTATTATGTGATGTGTTATAATGCATTCGATATATGATATAATTCTCCCCTTATATCTATTACGATTTCATTATGTTATAGTAAACACTCATTAATTGTGATGATTATGTCATGACATGGATTAATACCTTTTATTTATCATATGATATTTCCAGTATAATTATCTTATCAGAATCCATTTATGTTATAACATACAATCAATATATTAATTGCCGAAGGTATTATAGCACATCATGATATAACCATCACATATAATGATCGTTTGATATAACATAATGAAATTCTGATAAGACATAAGGAAAGTATCATATTATATAGTGAAGATATTATCACATATCTTGACATAACGGCTACATATATTTAATGTATGTTATAACGTAAATAAATTCTTAAAATATATAAGGAAAGTGTCAAAACACAATTATATTGATAGTATTGTCACACGCCATGACATAAAGTATATAATGATTGTATGTAATAACGTTACACAAAATACGCAAATAAGGCAGCCCTGGCGTTCCATAGTAACACATAAAAATTAGTTGTTTTTACTATTTTTTCCGTTCAAAATTGAAAATTTTAACGCTTTATATAATCAAGTACGTATTCTTCCATGTTGTATTTGTTAAGAACGAAAGTATAGGTTTGTTGCTGCGGCGACCTGGGTACGATTCTCATTACAGGCATGTTTTTTCCTTGATTTGGCATTGAAAGATAGTTTAGAAACAACTACAGGGCACAGGTACCCCCACTCCTGTCACTGTACATGGTTTCATAACTGTAGGTGAAATATTTTAAGACGTTTGAGACACAAACCTTTACAAACTTTATGTGTATTTTTCACTAAGTCAAGGACCATAACTCTGGCCTAGCTGAATGAAATCCCTACCCCTCCCCCCATCCCCCACAAAAAAAAACAAAAAAAAACTTCACATAAAACAATCCTCTAACGTTTTATGACTCTAGCTCAAGTACATTTTGAGATAAATGTGACACAAACAGTTAGTTTTTTACTTAGTCAAGGGCCATAACTCTGGTCTTGCAAAATGAAATAATACAAAAAAACTCATAGGCAAAAATTCACGAGCTGGATAATATTCCTACATGGTTTCATGACTCAGGTTAAATACGTTTTAAGATATTTGAAACACAAACTTTCAAACACTTTATGTGTATTTTTCACCAAGTCAAGGACCATAACTCATATCTGGTTGAGTGAAATCCCAAACAAAACACTGGGTTTGCAACTTCACATGCTGTATAACAATCCCCTTAAGTTAATGGCTGTAAGTCAAACACTTTTTAGATACATGCAACACAAACTTGTATCCCATTTATGCATACTTTTGACAATCAAGGGACTCTAGTCTGACTGACAGAAATCTGAAACAAAATCCCACGTGCAAAAGTTCACATGCTGAATAATATTCTTGTCATGTTTCATGAACCTAAATCAAATACTTTTGAGATATGTGCGACACAACTTTCATGCCACTGATGCCTTTACATGCATATTTTTGGCTAAGTCAAGGGCCATAACACTGGTCTTGTTGAGTGATATCTCAAACAAAACTCTAGGTGCACAATTCTACATGCTGAATAATATTCCTGTAATGTTTCATAATACTGGGTCAAATACTTCTTGAGATACATGCGACACAAACTTAGGCCCTTTTTATGCATAGTTTTGACTGCTACTAAGCCAAGGGCCATAACTCTGGTTCAGCTGTTTGAGATCCAAATTAAACCCCCTGTTGTTTAACATCCCGTGCTGAATACCAATCCTGTGAGGTATGATGACTCTGGGTCAAATACTTTTCTGAGATATGAACGACACAAAATGGGACGGACGCACGGACACACAGACACGGACAAAGGCAACTCCAAGTGCCCGCCCCCCCCCCCCCACCCCTTAAAATGGTGGGGGGGGCTAATGTTTTAATGCTCGCAATATATCATTTTTTTTTTGGTTAACTCGCACGACACAATTTAGGTCATATGCACTTCAGCTAATGGTGAGAAGACCCAGGTCCTCGTGCACTTCATCACGAGCGGCCTGGTAGAACCGACCTTCTAAGCCAGCCGCAATATGATCAAGTTCATCTACAAAGACGATTGCAAAATCTGAGGTCAGTGCCTTTAAATTATTTGCATAAATGATACATGCATATTTAACTAACAGCAAAATGTTTGTCAATCAAAGTTTCTAACAGGTTTCCTGAAAGACTAACTTGTATCTAAAGTTGTTTCGCAGAGAAGTAAAATTAAGATGACATAATAAAATCCACGGTGTACATTGGGGCATTGTTTAAGTACGGGCGGCACTTTGAAAGAACCACAGACCTTCGGGAATCCAGCTAAATGGCTTTCTCGCATGACAGGTTCGATTGGACCCACCCGGCAATATATGCCTCTTGATACTTGCCTCCCTAACTACACCCAGTTATAGTCAATAAGATTGGGATGAGAGGAGTGTGTAAATCTCGTTACATACAGTTACATTAAATGAAGAAGAATATAATCTTATCGCATCTAAATACAGTAGGAAGAGTGTAACCTTTTCACAACCGGATACAGTGAAGGACGATATGTCCGGCGTCTTTGTCACATTGCAGATGGTAGTGTTTGTTCCTGCCGTTGCCGATCTCATATAGCTGATATCCGGATTTTGAATAACAATGTCACCATTGGGCTGGCAATCTAAATTTAATGACAGAAAATTATCAGATAGACAGTTGGCGAAAGCCCCGAGAAAAAAATCCGTAGGCATTTTTTAGTACAATATGGTATCATACATCAAAATGTTCGTTGGGGTATATGGAATTCAGCCAGGGTGGATACCAGGCTCAAGTATCCCTATTCAAGTTTTCGTGAGGCCCCAAAAGGGGTGCACGTGATAAGAAATAATAATGAAAGTAAAATGTTGCTTAAATTAGGGAAATCCTACTTAAATATATAATAGAGTGGAAAGATTCAATTATATAATATAATTTGAGGTATAAATGTAATTTTCAAGTGAAATTAAAGAGTACGAGGCCCTAAATTGGGGGTTTTCCGTCAGACGGCATTTACATGATGATGTGACGTATCCAATATGTTAAAATTTGCGGTACCTTGGTATTAACATGTAATTAAGAAATAAATGTTTATCCTCTATAGTATCCAGTGCATATAAAAAACTAAGACATATTATGTTTTCTTTGAAATTCCATATATGATTCAAGAGGCCCCAAAAGGAGTTACGCTGAAAATGAACAATTTCAACCGGACAAGCTGCATATCATTTTTGCCATCAACGTAACATTCAGTTAAGTGTGTGGATACTCACGCAGTCTTAAAATATTAATTGTACCAAAACTTATTGTGTAATGTAATTTTATTGTTTTTATTATTGCAACATCACTTTCTATGGAAGTCTGAGAACACTAAAGCCGAGACTTTCGCAAAACACTTTGATACATATAGAATAAGTAACTCTGAGAATTTCAAGAAATTGTAGAGCCAATATACATGTATTACATATACATGTTACTTCGCTGCATTTCATTTCCTTGTTTTTATTTAATTGTTACTACAATAAGAATGCGTAAAATATCGGTTTATTGGTACTAACTGTTGAGACACATACAGTCAAATTGCCCAAATATGGAATACTGAACCGATATATACATTCAGAAAAGTAAACACGCAAGATCATTTTTTTTTGCCAAATATTTCTTTTTTTTTGTTTTTGCAAAACTTTGTGTGTAAATATTTGATGTACATCGATATACACATATAAATTGCCAAACTTTTCAAGCTTCCAGTATATTTGAAGAATAGTGAGAGCTATTCTGTCTACTCTGGTGTTGGTGTCGCTTTTGTTGACATCCTCATCTTGGATAAGTTTTGCATGTAAGTTCATATCTTAGCAACCAATACATGTGTTGGATTAAAACTTTACATAAGGCTTTTGTGTCATCTAACCTTCTGAAATAAAAATAATCTGGACTGAGTTTAATACAAAATATGATTCGTTTTCAACCTAGAATATTTGGTAAAAGTTTAGCATGTACCTAAAAAACAAGGTGTATTTCAGAAACTACATGCATTTGATTAAAATTTCACATAGTGCTTCTGGTCGTCAAACCTCGGGAAGTAACCAGTTTTGTAAGTCTTGCCCAGTCATGGTCTTTGAAGTTGTTTAATAGTCGAGCGCAAGGCTTTTGGGCAGCTGGTGTTATTAAAATCGTTATCGGACTTTATCCATGGCCAGAACAGGCATTTTTCAAAATATTTTGTTGAAGCAGTGGTATGCTATAAGACCAGTTGACATTCAGTTACTATGAAATGATGGAGTCTCCAGATGTAATAATACTACTACAATATAGAAAACCTTATGTAACATTACACGTAAATGTTTGTAATCGCATCTACATCACACAAAAGTGTTTCGCAAATTAAAAACTTCAAACTTATCAAACTTAAACTCTTGGTCAATTTATTAATCATTTAACAGTATCAAGACTTTACGGATATTTGGTATGTCATTCCTTACTGATGATCGAATTTCTGTATATCGAAATGTAATTAATATGAGTTTCTGAGGTGGTAGTGAAATGAATTACAACACAGGTGCCATATGCTCATGTAACACAAGTCATGCTTAGACTGTCCAAATGAATGGATGTTGCAATGTTGCATTTTTTACTTTTTGAGAGTATTTTCAAAGCACAAGGCTAGACAAAAAAATCGCAAGGACAAATATTCATTAAGAAAAAGTACGTTCGAAGAAAGAACCTCCCCCCTCAAACAAAAACCCCAGATCAGTGATTGTATGGTGTACACGATAAACTTTACATTTTATATACATGAACAAAGTAAAATATATAAAATAACGAGAAAGATACGGACACAAAAAGGAACAAAAGTGGAGGACAGATTTGGAACTGTCAGTTGCAAAAACACAACTTGGAAATTAAACCAGTAAAAAGTTAAGTAAACCTTTCTCCTGATCCTTCCAACTTTTCAGAGTTTCATAACAGTGTAAATAAAAGACGTGATGGCAAAGTATGTATAATACGAAATGTTTCTGTAAATTTAGATACAAAGTAAGCCTAACAACTATTAAGACATGTATTCAGTTCTTTTAACCTGAGCAAAATAGACTTCTAGAGCATAATAAGCCTAGAACTGAAAAAATGACCATTAACAAATTTCAATGTTGAACTACATGGAGGGCCCTCAGGTTGGAATCTAGCCCTGACCATCACTATGGTGCCAGGAAAATCGTTTCATGCAGTCATTTGTATATAAAAATGCTTACTCTCAGGAATCCTTACAGGTATCGTTAATAACGAACAACAAAATATACATACTTAATCAATTATCAAAATTGTAAACAAAGATTTAACAGATCCTGGACATTCTTGTTCCTATATCATGAATAGAGGCGAGTATATGAGGACAAAGAAGACCCGATATCTACAATCTGGAAGGCACAAAATTACACAAAATACTAATGATTTAATTTACATCATTTTTGAAAATATTAGAATTTTCTAGCCCCTTTGTGGCTACTTCATTAACACCACCTACCAAAAACGTAGCTGGTTGGGAAAATAGGCGCTACATGTTCACATGAACATCAGTGATCCCTTTCAGGTAATGAAATACTTACAATAAAAAATGTAACTATCAGCTGTGCAGTGTCATTGTGACATTTACTGAAGTGGTCACACACCAGTATTGGTGTCATGTGGTACGTGAAATGCTGACCTCCAGATTGAGCAGCGGAAACCTAAATACTTGACAACTGCTCCGCTGATATCAAATTGGTTAAAAAAAATGTGTCTCTCTGGCTAGTTGAATCAAGTGATCTGATTGTTGTTTGGGGGTATAATTATTCCAATGTTACAAGAGATCAGATGAATAAAGAAACATGTATAGGTGACATTGCCAATGAATATAATCGTAGGCTTGCTACGAGTATATCAAGAGGGCACACATTTAAGAATAATCTGGTCTTTGAACTATTATTATACTATGGCATATTAGTTAAAGTTCCACTTACATCCTATTAAAGAGATGTGAATACCACAATATATATAAAACGGTGAATCATAAATCGTCATATGCTAAATATATTTCAGCAATGATTCTGTTAACTAATAAGTACTTATTGATCTAAATTATTATGTAATGTGTGTAATTTAAACCCCTTTGGAGCCTCAAAATTGGGGTTTTTCTTTTTTTGGGGGGAGGGGTGGGGCTGGGGGTGAGGGAGGGGGTAAAATAACTACCTAAGAACAACAAATATTAAATTGCTTTGAAGGAAATAGTCTGGTAAATTTTATGGTTTACAACTTATGAAAGAAGAGGGCAATTTACCAAACTTTTTCAACAAACTTTAAAATTTGCTTATCAATTATTCTACAATAACATGACCCCATAGTGGTGCCGTTTTTATTATTTTGTGTATTAGAATGC
The DNA here is from genome assembly GCF_021730395.1 of Mercenaria mercenaria. Classification (NCBI taxonomy): domain Eukaryota; kingdom Metazoa; phylum Mollusca; class Bivalvia; order Venerida; family Veneridae; genus Mercenaria; species Mercenaria mercenaria. Next base: position 111,369,909 of record NC_069361.1, on the reverse strand, counting down.
CTGTTACACACCTGAACCTTAAATACTCAACCTTACTATCGTAGAGATTTCACAAATAGAGTAAAAACAATATACTTCTAAATTATGCGTTACCTATCAAAAATTTCAAAACATTTTTTAAAAACCCTGCAATGGGCCTCAAATTTTAAAATAATTAGTGTGATGAACATATTTATTCATATTACAATACATTCAATCTAAAACAGATACACATTTCATCAAATAATGATAAAAATGAAAATTTTCTTTAATTTCCCTTAAAATTGAGAAAAAACTAATTGTCCCCATTTGGGGCCTCACAAAAAATAAAAAATGGATTTTTGAGCTTGGTATCCACCCTGGTTGAATGGAAGAAAGAATAACGAACGTTTTAAGGTATGATACCATATTGTACTAAAAAATGCCTACGGATTTGTTAACCAGGCCTCTTTTCCCAGTTAGCCAACTGTCTAAGACGTAAATTATTGATTTTCAAAGGAAATGAAAAAGTCGCTCATCATATCATTTGAGTTTGCATATAGATCATGACACTACGAATTTCAATATATTAACTTCGAGTTAATAAATAACATACACCTGGCACTACTGCTCTTCCGTAAAAGGGGTTAGGAGGAACTATTTAACAAATAGAACAAAACTGAGATGCCCGTACAATGATAATACTACTTTTGTAAACAAGAGCTGTCGGAGGACAGCAACGCTCGACAATTCAACAGCCTTGTCAATTGAATGAATATTAAAATCGAAAAAGGGGCATAATTTTGTAAACTTCCAAATGGAACCTGTGCTATGCATATCAGCGCATGCCAATGGACAATTGTGTGAAGTTTCAATCCATTCCCCATTAGTGTGTACTGAGATACCAGCTTACATACAAAAACTTAACCAAAAGTCTGCTAAGTCAAAAAAAGTGGGCATAATTTTGTAAAAGTGCAAAGTAGAGATAATGGAACCTGTGTACTGACTGCCAGATCATGACAGTGAATAATTGTGTGAAGTTTCAATTTCATTCCCATTCATTGGTACTGAGATACTAGCTTACATACAGAAACTTAACCAAAAACGGCTAAGTCGAAAAAGGGGCATAATTTTGTAAAATGTAAAGTAGAGTTATGGAACCTGAACATTGCATGTCAGATTATGACAGTGTACAAGTGTGTGAAGTTTCAATCCATTCCCATTTGTGGAACTGAGATCATACCAACTCACATACAAAAACTTAACCCAAAACGGCTAGGTTGAAAAAGGGGCATACTTTTGTAAAAAAGTAAAATAGAGTTATGGAACCTGTGCAGTGTAAGTCCATTTTCTTCGGTGTGCGAAGTTTCAATCCATTCCACAAGTGGTGACGTTACCGAGATAGCAGCTTACATACAAAACTTAACATAATCGGGAAGTTGACGCCGACGCAAATGTGAGTCCAATAGCTCTACCTATTTTTTTAACAGTCAAACTAAAAGCCTTTCTTACGGTTCACGAGGAGTCATTTAAAGATGTTTGTATTCGTAGCCCTAGCGGTCCAAGAAATGTGTCAAAAGAAACAGTTGAGCAAACTTAAGATTACACCATACAAGGATGCTTCAGGCCAAAGTTTGAGAAGATTCGTCATGTGAACTTTCAAATTTTTATATTTTTCCCTATATAAGTCTATGTTGAATTTGGGACCCCCCCCCCCCCCCACGGCAGGGCCTCTTTCCACCCCAGGGGCATAATTTGAACAATTTTTGTAGAGGACCACAAGGGAATGAATGCAACACACTAAATATCAAAAGCCTTGGCCCTGCAGTTACAGGCAAGAATTTTTTTTACTATATAAGTCTATGTAAAACTTCAGAAGCTCCGGGGCAGGGCCTCTTTTCACCCCAGTGTTATAGTTTGAATAATTTTGGTAGATGACCATAAGGCAATGCTACATACCAAATATCAAAGGCCTAGGTCTTGTGGTTTTAGAGACGAAGATTTTTAAAGATTTTTCCTATATAAGTCTATGTAAAACTTGTGACCCCCGGGGCAGGACCTCTTTTCATTCAGGGGTACAATTTGAACAATCTTCATAGAGGACCATTAGATGATGTCACATGCCAAATATCAAGGCTATACGGATTGCGGTTTTGGACAAGAAGATTTTTTTTTCCTTTTGGTTGCCATGGCAACCAGAGTTCTGCATGGAATTCAATTCTTTGGATAGTTTTGAAAGGGGGCTACCCAAGGACCATTCCTTTGAAGTTTGGTGTAATTCTGCCAAGTGGTTTTCAAGAAGAGGATTCATTTAGAAAATGTTGACGGACGGACGACTGACGAAAAACGACGGACTACGGACATTAAGCGGTCACAAAAGCTTACCATGAGCCTTTGGCTCCGGTAAGCTAAAAATAACCAAAAACTTCTTATTCGAAGAAGGGGCATAATTTTGTAAATATGAATAATAGAGTTATGGATGGAACTTGTGTAATGCGTGATAGATCAACATTCCTTTGAAGTTTGGTGTAATTCTGCCAAGTGGTTTTCAAGAAGAGGATTCATTTAGAAAATGTTGACGGACGGACGACTGACGAAAAACGACGGACTACGACATTAAGCGGTCACAAAAGCTCACCATGAGCCTTTGGCTCAGGTAAGCTAAAAATAACCAAAAACTTCTTATTCGAAGAAGGGGCATAATTTTGTAAATATGAATAATAGAGTTATGGATGGAACTTGTGTAATGCGTGATAGATCAACACAGTGGATAATTGGATGAAGTTAGAATACGAACATTTAATTGCTATATCTTATAATTCATATTTTGAGACTTTCCAGCTAGTTTCTTTACAATTATTTTGTACAAAAAACTTCCTAATTTCGATTTTGGGTACACATACTAGCTCTCAATATGTCGTTTAATATTGATAAGTTTGTGGCTAAGCCACCCCCAGAAGATGTTCCAGTTAGATAAGAAGTCTGATTTACTTCTGCTTGCCAAGTATTATGAAATATCTGAAACAAAGACCCCCATGTTCAAACAAGAAATTAAGAATATTATTGTTCAATACTTCATGGATGAAAACATTTTTAATGTGTTTTTATCTGCTAAGTCACTTATTGTTGAAACCGAGTCTGATTTAAAATTAAAAGAAATACAAATAAAGTTGGAATTTCAAAAAAAGAAAGAAACGGAGAGAGAAGAAAGAATGCGGTTCGGGGAGAAAAAGTTAGAAACGGATGCGGTTTAAGAAGAAAAAATCAGAAAAGAAGAGAGAAGAAAGATTCCGGTTTGAGGAGAAAAAGTTAGAAACGGAGAGAGAAGAAAGAATGCGGTTTGAGGAGAAAAAGTTAGAAACGGAGAGAGAAGAAAGAATGCGACTTGAGGAGAAAAAGTTAGAAACGGAGAGAGAAGAATGTTGTTAGAGGAGAAACGAATGCAATCTGAATTAAAGAAGAAAAGTTAGAACTGTCAAGTAGAAGAACAGATCCTTCTCCAAGTTCTTCTTCCTTAAGTGTCACCTAACATATTAAATGGCCTAGGGAAAATATTGGAGTCTTCTACCTCAAAGTGTTCTCACTGGCAAAGCCCGTGAAATTTATACACAGTTGTCTGTAGAACCTAAGCAAGATGTTCTTCCTGTATTTCTTATTAACAAAATATTAACAGTTTCTACAGTTAACATTTGATGGGTTTACATTGACATTATGGATCTTTAAAGAGAGGAGATTAATACTGATTGGTCGGGTGACTTCGGCCAAGGAAGTCCACTATTTCTAGGGGTAACCTGGACCTAATTTTTAACAAGGCATGTTATATACCGAAATGTTCGTAAAAGCTTGTAGATTCCGAAAATGCCGGCATAAATTGGCATAAATGATGGCAAGCTGAGAAATCCCAGATTGCGTCTAAGATGGCCGCCATAAAATGAAAAAGGTGCTTTTTGTTAAATAAATAAGGTTTTCATCATTCACTTTTGATGAAATAAACTGCTGTCATGCATTGTTTTGTAGAATTATTGCAATACACCTTTCATGAATTGTAAAACATTTAAATTATTATATTTAAAGGTAAATAATATATGTCAAAAGGTCAAATTCCTGCTAAAATGCAAATTTTACCCATTCATTATCACTAATTTATAGTTTTGAAAATTAGAACTTATAAATCCTTTTGAAAGAATTCAAGAATGGCACAAAAGGATTATCTGATACAAAGAAGGACAATTATTGACGTTTTACAGTAAAACTGCTGCAAAAGGTACTCATACTAATGTGACTTTGTATGCGCATTTCAAGCAGGTAAACAGAAAAGTACTTGAAAAAGTTGCTATATATTGATACATGTGTCTATTTTTTTCCTCAGGTTATGCAGGTATGAAAAACAAATGTTTTGGTCAGTTTCTAGTTCTATTTTATGTTTTGTATTCCTCCAAGGATAGGGATTTTCATCCATTATGAGATCAGAACATCAGAATAACTACATATTTGGTTCATTTACGGTAATTGTTTTAAATTCTGTATATTAGTACATTTATTGATATTTGTTATTTGGACACATATAGTGTCGTATTATCTATAGACAGGTTTTCAATGCTTTTCAATTAGTGTGCGCATATTGCCTCAAGCAAAGATTTGCATACAAAAATAGTGTAGATTTTTACATAACTTGAAATATTATATGCACCTTGATAGAACATTATAAAACGTTTCCATGATGTCACTTAAATAATTAAAAGTCTAATAAATCAGTTTTCCTGGAGCTGAAAAAAATAATCATCGTCATATTGTAAAAACAATAAGATATATAATCATATTCGGTTTTAAATGTCAAATCTTAAAACAAACTGACACTATTACCCTGCTTAAACATAAGAAAGATGCCATATATACAATATGGATACTTTTAAACTAAACATTTTGATGTAAAAATTTTATGTTTTATACTGTTTTAGTGTCTCATAAGTCAGTAATGGCTGGATGTAAAACTGTTTAAACGTGACTGTTTTATACATTATGTAAAATGCTATGTATGCTTTACATGACACTTTAATAAAATATAAAGTTATAAGTTATAAGTTATAATATATAGACTATTTCTTCACACCCTTTGTTTAATAGTTGAGTGATATCCTATCCCAAAAGGGGGTATGGTAGGTTGACAAAAATGTCGCCCCTTTTTCGCATCGATCCTGTGATGCGTGTATGTGGTCGCACGGTCACTTTTTTTACAACGGTGTCCCTTTTTAGTGTGGTGAGAAGTCTTCAGTGGGAAGGACTCTAAGTGTGCTGGGGTTACAATTTCTCTGTGATCATTGCTAATGATCAGTGTTGAGTGATCACAGCTCTGAGTACTTTTCACAAAACATTGATCGTCTAGTAGTGTTCACGGCACTGTGAGTACTACTTACTGGGTAGTATTCACGGTACTGTACTGTGAGTACTGCTCACTGGGTATTGTTCACATTACCGTGAGTACTGCTCAATGAGTAGTGTTCACATTTCCGTGAGTATTGCTCACTGAGAAGTGTTCACGGCGCCGTGAGTACTGCTCACTGAGTAGAGTTCACGGCGCCGTGAGTACTGCTCACCGAGTAGTGTTCACATTACCGTGAGTACTGCTCACCGAGTAGTGTTCACATTACCGTGAGTACTGCTCACTGAGTAGTGTTCACATTACCGTGAGTACTGCTCACTGAGTAGTGTTCACGGCGCCGTGAGTACTGCTCACTGAGTAGTGTTGACGGCACCATGAGTACTGATCACTGAGAAGTATTCACGGTACTGTGAGTTCTGCTCACTGAGCATTGTTCACGGCGTCGCGAGTACTGCTCACTGAGTAATGTTCACGGCACCATGAGTACTGCTCACTGAGTAGTGTTCACATTACCGTGAGCACTGCTCACTGAGTAGTATTCACGGCACCATTATGTTGAATAGATAGTCATAAAATCTGAGATATCGTAGTTAAACATTAAACAGAAAAATAATTACATTTTATATGAAAATGTAAACATGATGGTGTGTTTAAAAATTGTAGTCATCATTACTTTTGTGGCGGCCATCTTGGACGCCATCTTAGATTTCTCAGATCGCCACCATTTATGCCAATTTATACCGGCAGCCCGATAAACTTCAGACCTTTACAAACATTTTGGTATATAACTTGCCTTGTTAAAAATTTGGCCCGGGTTCAACTTTTTGAATGGCCTAATTGTCGCCCTACCAGATTGGATTTAAATTTGTCCAGGACAGGATTTGGTCTATTCTTGCATAATAAAATTAGACGTTACGGCTAGTTAACACTTTCAAGGTATCTGAATTGTTACTTTTAAAAATAAACTTTGTTATTCGTAATAGTTGCTGGTTTGTTTTTCTGTTACCTTTATCATTTAAGTAACTTGCAATTGTTACTTTTAAACGAACAGAAATACTGAGTACTTGGATACCAACATACAAACAAAACATTAACCAAAAATTGCGGAGTGAGAAACTGAGGCATAATTTTGTAAAATAGCAATATAGAGTTATGGAACCTGTGCATCGGAAGTCTTTTAATCACAGTGAAATTTCAATTCGTTGCCGCAAGTGGTTACACGTAAAAAACTTAACCAAATCGGGACGCCGAATCGGATGCTAACGTCGACGAATGGGAGATTGCAATAGATCTCTACTTCGAGCTAAATGTTAACGGACTGACGGACGATGGATGGACGGGTTGACGAACGAACGGCGAGTGTTCACAATCGCTAACCTTGAGCACGTTGTGTTCAGATGATAAGCTAAACACTGGAATTATGTCCATAGCACCCAGAGGCACGAAGGATCGTGTCAGCAGTTATTGAGACAATCGGAATACTCCGAACATTTTCGTTTTTTTTTTTTTTTGATAACTAGCAATACTTAGGAAGATATTAAATAAGTAACTTATTAGGGTAGTTCTGTGAGTTTGGATCCAGATTTTTTTTCTAGAGTGTAGAATTTGATTAAACCTGGTCTTTTTAAAAATTTAGATGATACAACTTTTTATAATTGGCGTCTATGGGATAATCACATGTTGAAATTTTTTTCGAAAATATAATTTTTTCTACAATGTAGATTTTTATAAAACTTCTGGCAGTTTGTAAATAAACATATGGTTAATTATAAAATTGCAGGTCCGTGAGTTTTACCGTGCTTTACTTATTGATCAGAAACCGTTTTCTGTCTCAAGATCACTGTGACCTTGCCCTTTGATCTTCTGACCCCCAAAACCAATAAAGTTCATCTGCTGTCCACAGGCAATCATCCTATGAAGTTTGACGTCTGTAGGCCAAAGCGTTCTTCAGTTATCGATCAACACCGTTTTCGGTCTCAATGTCACGTTGACCTTGACCTTTAACCTACTGACCCCAAATCTATTGATCACAGGCAATCATCCTATTTAATTTGATGCATGTAGGCCAAAGCGTTGTTAAGTATCCGATCGGAAACTGTTTTCAGTCTCAAGGTCACTGCGACCTTGACTTTGACCCACTGACCTCAAAAACAATAGGAGTCCTCTAATTACCACAGGCAATTATCGGATCCTATGAAGTTTGACGCCTATAGGTCTAAGCGTTCTTCTTGAGATATTAAAGGGAAGCAAAACATTGGAACGGACGGGACGAAGTGATTTCTATATCCTCTGAAACCTTGTTTGCTGGGTGTTAAATAAACAAAATACAAAACACCTCTTTCCATACCGATCAACGGACACAAATTGTTTCAATTCAGCCCAGTCGAGCACAGATAAAACAAGATCTATAACTAATAGTGATGAATATCCCCAGACAGCGGTTTAGTGTCGGAGGAACAGGGGTATTGAACATATGATCTATTGCATTTGTATATTGTATAGGGAGAAAATGTATAAAGATGCACAAAAAAAAATGTTGTGCAAAACTGTGTAAGATCTACCAATTTCATTGCTGTGCCTTAAAAAGAAGAAAGTAGTTTAGTAGGTCAAAATCAAGGTAACTGAAAGTCATGTGTGTTCAAAATTGTACAAGTGGTCCAAATTTTATGACAATATTATAAAGAAGAGTGCCGGACTGTCACAAAATACGCCCTTCAAAATATTCAGTTACGTATCATAAAGGTAATAATGTTGATGTTGTATGCCTTTTAAACCCAACAAAAAAGAGTGAGAAGGAATCAAGGTATTTGTGAGGTTCCATGTGGGATGAAATTGACAATCGGATCAAAACTGTTTGAATGAACAAGGCTAATTTCGCAGATTTCGAGTAATTCAAGGACCATAATCCAAGAGTGCCTGGGGCGATTTGGGTGGTTATCAAACTTGGCCGAGATATTATGCACCAAAAACATTGTCACCAAGTTTGGTGAAGTTCGGATGATAACTGTTCGACTTAGAGGGCGGACAAGGCTAAATTCTCTGTTTTCGAGTAATTCAAGGGGCATAATACAAGAGTGCATGGGGCGATTTGGGTGGTTATCGAACTTGACCGAGATATTATGCCCACATTGTCAGCACGTTTGGTGAAGTTCGGATGATAACTGTTCGACTTAGAGGGCGGACAAGGCTAAATTCTCAGTTTTCGAGTAATTCAAGGGGCATAATCCAAGAGTGCATGGGGCGATTTGGGTGGTTATCGAACTTGACCGAGATATTATGCCCACAAACATTGTCAGCACGTTTGGTGAAGAAGATGAAAACTGTTTGACTTAGAGAGCGGACAAGGCTAAATTCGCAGTTTTTCGATTTATTCAAGGGCCATAATCCAAGAGTGCCTGGGGCGATTTGGGTGGTTATCGAACCTGGCTGAGATATTATGCCTACAAACATTGTCAGCAAGTTTGGTGAAGATCGGATGAAAACTGTTTGATCTAGAGAGCGGACATGCTTTTGGACGCCGACATGGGTGTTCACATAATATGCCCCGCTCTTTCAAAGACGGGCGTATAAAAAGAAGAAAGTAAGTCAGAAGGTCAAGGTCATGGTCAAGGGACTATGTAATCACTGAGGGTCATCAACTAGTTATACTAAACAGCATATGAAATATGTTAGAAAAGTATTAATTGAAGTTTTTTCCAATGTAACTCTATTCATATTTGAAACAAATAAAGAGCCATAATTTCGTGAAAAATCATTCAAACGGAACGTGCTTCGCGCATGCACAACTACACTTGGTACCGATGATAATAATAACAAGGTTTGATAAAAGTCTGGCATACAATGACTGAGAATTAGCGCGGACAATTTTTTTTCCATATAAATATGAAGAAAAAAATAATAAAAGGCCAAAACTATGTGAAAAATCATGTTTTGCACATGCACACCTTGACTTGGTACCAATGACAATGGCAAGGTTTGATAAAAGTCTGACATGTAAGGACAAAGAAATGGCGTGAACATTTTTTCAATATACATATATAGAAAAAAAAGGTCATAACTAAGTGAAAAATCATCCAAATAGAACCCGCTTTACAAATGCACAACTAGGCTTGGTGCTGATAATAATAAGGTTTGATGGAAATCTGGCAAATAATTGCTGAGAAATAGCGCAGACAATTTTTTTTAATATATACATATAAAAAAAATAATAAAGGGCAATAACTAAGTGAAAAATCATCCAAATAGACTTGGTACCAATGACAATGGCAAGGTTTGATAAAAGTCTGCCATATAAGGACAGAGAAATGGCGTGAACATTTTTTTCCATATACATATATAGAAAAGAAAGGCCATAACTAAGTGAAAAATCATCCAAATGGAACCCGCTTTGCAAATGCACAACTAGGCTTGGTGCTGATAATGTTTACAAGGTTTGATGGAAATCTGGCAAATAATTGCTCAGAAATAGCCCGGACAACTTCCGTCTACAGACGTACGGACTGACGTACGGACCGGAATCCAGTATAGCTCACAGATACTAGTACCTGAGGGTATAATTAGTACAAACAAACCAACTATGAGCATGCGTTGGTTCGATAAATGCACATGTTTCAACAACATCAAAAGTACTTTGAACTTACTTACCGAACTGTAATGTGTAATGGTCAGCGTGCACAATGTATGCGCAAATAAAGGAAGCGGCCAGTAGCAAAAGTACTCTGAAACAAACAGTTTAAAGTAATTTGATATGCATGTATTTGGTCTATCATATCCAGCAAGTTCATACATTCCACTGTCTGGTTCATTCAATAATACGTCCTGTTAAAACTTTATAAACTTTTGTGTTAAAAGGGGGCATAATTTTAACAAAATAAGTAAGTGTTATGTAATTTATCTTGTAAGGTAATCTCATGACGCCGGAGACATGTATGAAGATGTACTTAGCATTTTGCGTAATAGCATTTTGTAGAGTTAAATAACTTGCCCTATGAGGTCAACTGCTGCAAAAGATATGTGTCAAGTTTGAAAGCATTTGGACACCTGCTTGCTTCAAACTTTAACCAACATTACTTAGTTATGTAACTTGTCTTTTGGAATCATCTTATGATGTGAAGTTTAAACACATTTTGCCTAGTAGAATCAGAGAAACCTTCTTCATGAAATACTTTGGTGACGCCGATGCCGACGAAATGGTGTTAACAAAAGCTCTATTTTGACAAATTACAAATAGTCGAGCTAAAAATGATTTTAGGTGGATTGGAGTGTCACGACACAGACACTGACGCAGAACGCCATTGAGTGGGCAAGTGGAATGGCTCTACACATTCTTCGAAAAGTAGAGGTACAAACTGGTCAATATACACATGACAATATCACATGTTGATCAGTTGATGACGTATACCAAGTTATAGTTGTGATATGTAAGTGTTCAACAGTACAAAAATACACATACTTCATCGAGAAGTTGGCACTGACATCGAAGATCGAAAATCGAAATTAAATTTCTAGCCAGCTTTAAATTTCGAGCCAGCTCGAAGATCGAAATTCAACATTGAATAGCAATTTCGTGCTAGCTTTTAACTTCTAGCCAGCTCGAAGATCGGAATTCAACATAGAATTTCGAGCTGGAATTGAATTTCGAGCCAGCTCGAAGATCGAAATTCAGATTTTGAAAAAGTTGAATTTCGAGCTGGGTTGAATTTCGAGCCAGCTCGAAGATCGAAATTCAAATTATCAAAAAGTTGAATTTCGAGCTGGGGTTGAATTTCGAGCCAGCTCGAAGATCGATATTCAGATTTTCAAAAAGTTGAATTTCGAACTGGGGTTGAGTTTCAAGCCAGCTCGAAGATCGAAATTCAGATTTTGTAAAAGTTGAATTTCGAGCTGGGCTGAATTTCGAGCCAGCTCGAAGATCGAAATTCAGATTTTGAAAAAGTTGAATTTCGAGCTGGGGTTGAATTTCGAGCCAGCTCGAAGATCGAAATTCAGATTTTGAAAAAGTTGAATTTCGAGCTGGGGTTGAATTTCGAGCCAGCTCGAAGATCGAAATTCAGATTTTGAAAAAGTTGAATTTCGAGCTGGGGTTGAATTTCGAGCCAGCTCGAAGATCGAAATTCAAATTATCAAAAAGTTGAATTTCGAGCTGGAATTGAATTTCGAGCCAGCTCGAAGATCGAAATTCAAGTTATCAAAAAGTTGAATATTGAGCTGGGGGTGAATTTCGAGCCGGCTCGAAGATCGATATTCAGATTTTCAAAAAGTTGAATTTCGAGCTGGGGTTGAATTTCGAGCCAGCTCGAAGATCGAAATTCAGATTTAAGAAACAGTTGAATTTCGAGCTGGGGTTGAATTTCGAGCCAGCTCGAAGATCGAAATTCAGATTTTGAAAAAGTTGAATTTCGAGCTGGGTTGAATTTCGAGCCAGCTCGAAGATCGAAATTCAAGATTTTGAAAAAGTGAATTTCGAGCTGGGGTTGAATTTCGAGCCAGCTTCGAAGATCGAAATTCAATTACAAAATGAATTCGACTGGTGAATTTCGAGCCAGTTGAGATCGAAATTCAATTTAAAAGTTGAATTTCGAGCCAGTTCGAAGATCGAAATTCAGATTTTGAAAAAGTTGAATTTCGAGCTGGGATTTCAATTCAACCCCAGCTCGAAATTCAACTTTTTGATAATTTGAATTTCGATCTTCGAGCTGGCTCGAAATTCAAACCCAGCTCGAAATTCAACTTTTTCAAAATCTGAATTTTGATCTTCGAGCTGGCTCGAAATTCAACCCCAGCTCGAAATTCAACTTTTTGATAATTTGAATTTCGATCTTCGAGCTGGCTCGAAATTCAAACCCAGCTCGAAATTCAACTTTTTCAAAATCTGAATTTCGATCTTCGAGTTGGCTCGAAATTCAACCCAAGCTCGAAATTCCACTTTTTGATAATTTGAATTTCGATCTTCGAGCTGGCTCGAAATTCAACCCGAGCTCGAAATTCAACTTTTTCAAAATCTGAATTTCGAACTTCGAGCTGGCTCGAAATTCAACCCCAGCTCGAAATTCAACTTTTTCTTTAAATCTGAATTTCGAACTTCGAGCTGGCTCGAAATTCAACCCCAGCTCGAAATTCAACTTTTACAAAATCTGAATTTCGATCTTCGAGCTGGCTCGAAATTCAATCCCAGCTCGAAATTCAACTTTTACAAAATCTGAATTTCGATCTTCGAGCTGCCTCGAAATTCAACCCCAGCTCGAAATTCAACTTTTTCATAATTTGAATTTTGATCTTCGAGCTGGCTCGAAATTCAACCCCAGCTCGAAATTCAATTTTTTCATAATTTGAATTTCGATCTTCGAGCTGGCTCGAAATTCAACCCTAGCTCGAAATTCAACTTTTTGGTAATCTGAATTTCGATCTTCGAGCTGGCTCGAAATTCATTCCAGCTCGAAATTCTATGTTGAATTTCGATCTTCGAGCTGGCTAGAAGTTAAAAGCTAGCACGAAATTGATATTGAATGTTGAATTTCGATCTTCGAGCTGGCTAGAAATTTAATTTCGATTTTCGATCTTCGATGTCAGTGCCAACTTCTCGATGCATACAACTTAGCATAAACACTGAAAGCGCTTATCGGGTCTTCCTCCACCATCAAAGCTGGAAAGTCGCCATATGACCTATAATCAGATAATTGTGTCGGTACGACGTTAAACACAACAAAAAATGAAAGCGCTTATCCGCCTGTCCACCTGTCCGCTTCATGTCGATATTAAGGTATTTCCGCAAATTGAAATTAGAAATTCATGTGAAAAATCAGAACCCTCGAAACAGCTTTCGAAATGCAAGGACACAAAAATGTATGATAAAAGTTGAAAAGATATATCTGTAGGTAAAATTGCGAGCATGAAAGCTACGCTGAACCCTATCTCCACGGTGCTTTGGAGGAAAATGAGTGAACATTTTTGGTGCAAAATTTTGGTATCGTATGCAACCTAAATTGCTATAAAATATTTATTTTCAAATCAAAGAAATGCCAAAATAGTGCACACGAGCGTTACTTTTTCAAGAAATTGTCGTTAAACATTCTAATGCGCAAAACACGTGCACAGTTTTTCTAAAATATTTCGCCGCCATGTTTATTTCAAGGAATAAAATATCACAGACACTTGGGGTCTGGAACCCCCAACCCCTCCAGCCCAAACTACTACGCACCTGTGTATATTTTTATCATCATCATCGTATATCCAGACCCAAACTATAATCACACAAGCAATGTTAAACTTATTTGAACTAATTTGAAAATATATATAATCTCTCACTAGCTATTTTTAAGCTAGTGAGAGATTATATATACTTTGAAAAGAATTTTGGATCGTTGCCAAATCTTGTTCACATTCAGTCTGAGACTTGTCTTACAATTTTAGGCAGTTTGGTACACCATACGTACAAAAATCATTGTCCGCACATTGCACTACTTTCATGTATGCTGAAAATAGCAATATGTACAGATTTATTTTCGTTTTAATACATGAGGTGGTCAGATTTGAAAACAGATTTTGTAATAAGTTTAGTTATATTCAGTAAGACAATTCTCCTATGCACTAATTGAAACTTTGAACTAACTTTTGCAATTCATGAATTTTTAATAAAGTATTTTGAAAGGATTTATAAATCTAACCAAAAATTTGGAAAAATACAGGTAAAATATCTGCTTTGTCTATTTCCAAATTTTAGTTTTACTTTTTATACAGCTACTTTTAGTTCAGGTCTTGCAAACTGAGCTGTTTTTGTATTCTGGAACAGCTGCATTTGAAAGCTTTTGTTCATTATATTTTCAAACTTCAAATGAAAGTCACTCTAAATTCAAGATGGCGGAAGTACCTTAAACACCAAGTTTCGATTGAACTGGATGTAAATTGTTGCCTGAATGAGTACACAACAGTGCGACGAACGGACTAACGGACAGACGAATCAAACACTACATGTTCTTCCCAGGTCTTCCACACGAGAACATAAACATGTTTTAAAATCACATTACATGAATAAAAACATATAAACTTACCGTGTGCTTGACATCATTGCTTCGCAAATATGTAAATACCTAATATACAATTGTACGGGAAGAAGTGTCCGTAAGCATGTATACCTTGCCTGCACGGAATTCACGTGGTGTTTTTTTTTCACGTAGGCCTTGTCAATAACTACTGTTTAATCTAACTTTTCCGTATCAATTTTACTTCGTTTCCTTCTTTAGATATAAGATATAATGAACAAATCATTCTAAACAAACTCAATGAGAGGTAATTAGAAAATATTTTTAGTTGTGAATTTATCATAAAAAAACTTTTTTTGATATAATGTTTTTCATTATTAATTACATTCGATTTTGGACCGTGATGATATTTAGAAAAGCTGCAAATATGGCTCCTTTTTCGCTGGGCCTGTAAGAAATGTTCAGAATATATGCATGCATAACAGTTTTGGATTCTTTTCGAAATTCTCATAGAACTAATTAAATTACATTTTTGTTCATTATTATATTGAAATGATTTTTGAGATACCCTAAAAATTCTACAAGTTCCTACTACCAACTCTAATGGCCTGTAGAATGATGTGTAACATTTAGTTGGATCTTAAAACTCATGAAAACGTCTGTTACGGATTTGGTTGATCAGACAGTAGATACTACGTTGTGTATTATATGTAAGATTATTTCATGCTTGACTCCTAACGGCTAATACTTTCTTTCAAACCGGAAATTTCACACAGCTACTCTGAAAATATACATCTGTTAAAAGAAATGGTTGAAGTTTTCACAGATTGTTAACCAAAAACAAAGACATTTGCGGAAAACTACGGTGTTCCGTTTGGGCAATCGTGACTTTTTATTTAATACTAAACCGCGATGCACGATGGTGCGATTGTACGATGGTGAAATGTCGATGTAATATCGCGTTTTCATCATCGTACCATCGTGCCATCGCGTTTTCACCATCGTACAATCGCGTTTTCACCATCGTGTCATCGCGTTCTCGCCATCGTACTGTCGCGTTTTCACCATCGTGTCATCGCGTTATACCATCGTGCGTTAGTGTTTTCACCATCGTGCCATCGCGTTATCATCATCGTACCATCGCGGTTTCACCATCGTACCATCGCGTTTTCAACATCGTACCATCGCGTTTTCACCATCGTACCATCGCCTTCCGGTTAGAAATGGTAGTTCCGTGCACTTGTATTTTTGTCAACAATAGATGAATGTATCTCAATGTATTTTGTGGGAATAAATTTACCATTTAGATTCTGGTGTTTTGCAAAATGTTTTACAAAATGTTCAGTGCTCAGTTTGTTAAAACTGTAAAATCATGGCCAAGTCCTTTGTATTTTATGTATGCATAAAAGTAAATAAAAAGCTGGGTGTAGTAGTCACATGATATTATTCAAACTCGGCTTATTCTTGTTAGGATGTATAAAGTACATAGTGCAATGTTAAAATGAGATTGTATCAAGTCTGTATTTTACTGACACATATACTGTACCACTGCGCATGACCACCGGAAGACGATGTTAGACCTTCCTGCGCGATGGTACGATGTTGAAAACGCGATGACATGATGGTGAAAACGCGATGGTAAGATGGTGAAAACGCGATCGTACGATGGTGATAATGCGATTGTACGATGTTGAAAACGCGATGGCACGATGGTGAAAACGCGATGGTACGATGATGAAAACGCGATAGTACGATGATACGATGGCGAAAATGCGATGGTACGATGATGAAAACGCGATATTACATCGACATTTCACCATCGTACCATCGCATCATCGCGATTTCATTATCATGCCATCGCGTTTTCACCATCGTACCATCGTTGTTTCATCATCGTGCCATCGCACCATCGTGTTTTCGTCATCGCACCATCGTGCATCTCGGTTTATGATTCAGTAAAAAGTCACGATTGTCCGTCGTATCATGTATCGGGCGTAATGTCGCACATCGTTTCGTATTGTCGCGTGGTGTAACACATGTCGTACATCGACCTAGACGAGCAGACGGTCAACATACATCATGAAACACAACAATGCGATACGACGCTTGACACATGATACGAAGGGCGACAATACAACACGATATAGCGACATTAATGCATGTTGTGTGGGATTTTCCTTTAGTATTGTCGTGCGTAATGTCGCACTGTAGTTGTAAACTCTTTTAGGCCGACGCACGACGTGCGATACGACACATGCCAAAACGATACGACACATCACACGACGCACACGACAATGCGACACGACCCACGACATTAATGTCGCATTGTCGTTCGTCGTGTCACGCGTCTTTTCGTGTTGAGCGCGCGGCATCTTATTTCGATCGCACGACATCTTATCTCGAGAGCACGAAGTATTACCTCGGGTACATGTCATCTTATCTTGAGAACTCGACATTTTATCTCAAGTGCACAACATCTTATTTTGATCGCACGACATTGTATCTCGAGAGCACGACATCTTACCTAAAGTGCATGACATCTTATCTTGAGCGCACGACTTCTTATCTCGGGCGCACGACATCTTATTTCAATCTTACGACATCTTATTTCGATCGCTCGAGAAAATTTAACTAAAAACATAAGAAAGTGTACTCTTATGTAGATGTCATAAAACTAAAATTTAACACTTGTTTTAGATAGTTGCCGACAACTTCCCAACACGATACCAAATATTAAAAAAAAAATGAATGATCTACTATCAAAAGCACAGGCTGACCTAGCCCAGCCCAGTCTGACTCATTTCAGAAACATCTGCTACAAGACATATTGTTGTAATATGAAAATGTATGATATATGCGACATAAAAAGGCGTTGTCATCGAAGGATCGAACCCCGATATGTTGAAAGACCATCAATTGCATATTAATACACGTGCGAATAAAGCAAACTGCACCGATCTCGAGAATGAATGTGCATGTTAAGGGGTGCATATGAAAGGCTTAAACCTATTCGTGACACTTATCATATAACCGCAGCCAGTTAACCAGTTAACCTAAACAGTGTTCCTGTGTTTTGTACCAGAACAGCTGTAAAATTCGAATGATTTCCTTATAATTGGTTATGATCGCTATTTCTTTGTTGGAATTTTACAGATAAGGTCATAAGGCGACTATCCAGCTTTAGTAGCAGAGGAAGATCCTATATGACCCTCCGTGTATCATTTCAGGCAGGAGCGGACACCTTGAGGAAATTGTCTCTTAGTATCACATCATCATCATCCTTGTCCACATTACCCATCTCACTCCTCCATTTGTTTACTATATGTTGGTATTGTGTCATAGATTCGTGTCATCATTCACTCCCTTCCCCTCTCTTACCCACACCCACAAACACACAATGTCATTACCAACCGGAGACTTTAAAATCTTCCTGTCAGAAAACGCTAGCTCTATTTCAAAATAATTTCACAAGTATTTTTCTTGTGTGACCCTCTATCAAAACTCTTCAAGCAAGCTGTGAAACTCAGGTGAGCGATCAAGGGCCATCACAAACCTCTTGTTTCTATATGCATCAGCAATTAGCATAAAATAATTATTTGTAAAACATTGACATATTAAGTCTGCTGCCCTCGAAAAAGTATACAAGAATGTATGAGTGTGACTTTCGTCATGCTTAAAGCTAACACCACATTATTTTACAATTGAAGATTCATGTTTACAACATAAAATAAAATAGAAAAAAATATACAAAGAATTGTTGATGTATGTATTAGTTTTAAATAGGCAGTGCGACATTTAGCGTTGGTGTTGCGACATATAATGGTGGACAAATTCTAGGTTTGTGCCATTGATCGGTCTACAGTTCAACACTAAAATTTTGCTAAGCTAATGTCAAAACTTGGAAAGAAACGAATCATTTTTGTATCATGTATGATGTAATAGAATAAAGCTCTCTTCCGTTTAAATATTCCAAAAATATATATCCAGTGGTTGTGAAGATGCTTGCTTGAGTACCTCCCCGTTTTTATTTTTGTTTCCAAAACCCCGCAAAGACAAGTGCTCCAATGATTTTGATCCAGTGACTGAGAAGATGCTTGTTTGAGTAACTCTCCGGATGTTATTCGTTTTAAACCTCGCAAAGACAAGTGTTCCAATGATTTTGTTCCAGTGACTGTGAAGATGCTTGTTTGAGTACCTCCCCGGTTTTTTGGTTTCCAAAACCCCCAAAAGACAAGTGTTCCAATGATTTTGATCTAGTGACTGAGAAGATGCTTGTTTGAGTAACTCTCCGGATGTTATTTGTTTTGTATAACAAACGTTTCAAGACATCGATAAAATAAGTACGACTAAACGATAATTGTTGGGTAAACGATCTGGGTATTAACCCCAGTTTTCTTACGGTTGTTAAGGACACTTTTGAAGCAAACTGTGTGCTGTTATCTATTAAACAAAGCTAAGAGCTAAGATATAACTCATTACATCTGACAATGCGCACGAACAGATTACATAAATGACCTACTATGTCACATTGAAGGAGAGTTATAACTTAGGAAATAATCATAAAAGGTAACACTGTTTCTGGATTCCTTTTATGTGTGTGTGGGAGGGAGGAGGGGGGGGGGGGGGGGGGGGGGGGGGGGCACGGGGTGGAAGTGAGGTGATAGGAGGTGGGATAGGGCGTGATTTAGAGACACACCTGCAAAATCCATATGGCAATTATACAGCGGTCAGTTGAGCTAACTTAACAGTGCTTCTCGTTTCCTTCAAGTGCGTGCGTGCGTGCGTGCGTGCGTGCGCGCGTGTGTGTGTGTGTAGGAGGAGGAGAAAGGGGGAGGGGGGGGGGGGGGGGGGGGAGGGGTAGAGTCACATGAACATAATTTACTTCAAATGGCCTTTTCAGCTTTTTATAGTTTTATAGTGGGAAAAGACTCCCGGGTGCCCCTCCAGGCTTTTTTTTTCAAGCATGAACGGACACCTGGGTAGAACCATCGATCTTCCGTAATTCAGCTGGATGTTTCGTCACATGAAGAACTCTACAACCCAAGTGAGTTTTCAAACCCACATCGGAAAGGTGCAAGAAGAGATCCGAAGTCAGCGACCCCTGCCACTCTCCACGGTTCCTTACCAGTATGAATCTGTTCTCTGCAAGTGACTTACAACTTCCACGCATGTATCAGATGGAGATCAGATCACGTCTAAGGATGCTGAACACGCTAAGAGATGATTTCCTACAGTATCCTTGGTAACATATTTCTGAGCAAAGTGTTACGGGTTTCAGGAAGAAGTTAATACAAATATTCTCTTACTGATATTTTAACCAAATCCTGTTGTTGGTATCTATACATAACTTTGGGAATTGCCAGTAGTAGTTTTTCCACCGCTTCGATGTTTGACAGAATAATGCCCGGAATTATGGAGCCTCTTCTGTTCGCGCAAAACGTTTTGCATCTCCACTGTCATAGTTCTCAGTTCTGTTTCTTGTTTAAATCCGTACGCTCTTAATCTGTAACTTTCAAAACACGAATGAACTTTATATGTACAGAACAAACTTGTGCTTTTTTGGCCTAAACCGCAAGGCGTCAACGTTATCAATTTGGCTGAATCTCACAACGTCCAAAAACAAATGGCTTGCTACACGTATTTTACCCACTTAAAAATATGCTTTCGAAACAAGTTTTAAAATATGCACTTCATTCTTGTGTACGTTTTATTTTCGACAAAAATGTGCCATTAGCTCCAGAAACAACGCTTTCTATTCATCTGGCTATGGCGCACAGAGTAACTGGTTCAAAATTTCACTAATCAAAATCCATAACAAACATTTGATAGTGGGATCTTCAGAGAGGCCAGCTCACGCGTAAACAAATGGAAAATCGCTTAATTAAGGTAACACTTTTGCTTATAATCTCTTTATTACTTATTTATATCTATTTTGTTGGGTTTTAACGTCGCACCGACACAATTATAGGTCATATATGGCAACTTTGCAGCTTTGATGGTAGAGGAAGACCCCAGGTGCCCCTCTGTGCATTATTTCATCACCGTCGGATTGGGCACCTGGGTAGAACCACCGAACTTCCGTAAGCCAGCTGGATGGTTTCTTCACATAAAGAATTCAACGCCCCGAGTGAGCCAGATGTCAAAAAATGAAAGGCGTTGAAGACAGGAAAATTGGTGATTTCTTGCCATAAAGTCTCAGTCAAACATTCTTGATACATTTCTTAAACATTTCGCATGGCCCAAACATGTAGGTAATGTACATACTGGAATTTAAGACAGAATTGATAGTCTGGCGGACGTCTTCGATGATTTTTGTTGTTGTTGTTTTTTTAATCCATCAAGTAGCAAAGAAATTACTAGCAATTATGTGACATGGGTCGAGCGTTTTTTCCTCGTGTTTACGATACTCAAAAGTCATGTGGGTTAGTCACCCTGATTTCTGCACCCTTCTTTTGCGTAGAAACCAACAACAGTTGTTTCAGAGCGAGCTAAATGTGGTAGTGAAACCGCAAATAACTGCTTATCAACACGTGTGGTTGTTGTATCAATCGCCTTCATTTTAATTGTGTTAGTCTGGAGCTTCTCAATTGTTTTTTTAAAAAAGCATACTTTACCTGGGTTACCGCCTATTAATCATAACGTCTAAAGACCCTCTGTCACAATGCCACAGAACTGGCAATAGTTCAAATGCTAGGTTAAAGCCAGTATTTTGATACTATATTAACGAAAAAATTGCATTTCAAACCTGCATTTTCATGTTAAGGTAGAATGCGCCACCCACCATTTTTCAATGGACAGTTATGAAATTTTCACAAATTAAGTTGACCATGTTTCCGATAGACTGGTATTTTTTCAGTTCTATATTATTCTCCATTTAGCTGCAATAAATCTTCAAAAATGACTACTAACTTCGGTTTTTTTTGTGTGTTTTTTTTCAGCGGAGCACAAAATGTACTTGGCAGGTTTTTTTTAAGCAGCGTTTTTGTACAGGTATAAAACGAAAACATGGCAAACAAACTTTTTTTCAAGTTTGTCTTAACAGTATATCTCCAATGATACTCATATAATTTGTCAAGTTTATTTCGACTTCACATGGAAGGCAAGCAATTTATGGACGCAAAACACGTAAAACTGACGTCGAATTTCACCTAAAATTTCACGTAAAGACGCCATTATTTAAGAAACTGCCATAAAGTATTTTGAATGAATTTGAACTTTGAAATTTCAATCAATATCGAATCTTCATAAGGCAAATGGCGGTCATCGTTTTAGATTTTGCTCTAGTTACCATGGCGCTTTCCGACCATTGCCCTACGTTTGGTGGCGCAGTGGGCCTAAGCGTTTGTCTAATGTACATTTTATATTATTGAAGTTAAAATCCCGGTCTGGGCCTAACTTTTATAATGAAAAAAATGTCATTTTTATGTCGTAGGGTCAGCGTCAAGGTCACAGTGACAGAATATGGATATTTTCAGTGTGATTAGATCTATCAGAAAGGCGGTTTCCGGCTTATAACTAGAAGGATTGACTTATTGTCACCAAACTTTGTGTAAAGCAAGCTTATATGAAGAATTGTCTTTGGACTGTATACGCCGCTTTGGACTGGATATAAAAATTATATATCAAAGAGGAAAACAGTTTCCGCTCGGCAATGAAGTAAACATTTAACTGTAAGGGTAACAAAAAAATAACCATTAAATCAAAAGTCACATTAGTAAATTCCAAATCACAGCAGTACACTTTCAACCTGTGAATTTGATGAAATTCAAATTATTATATACTGAATATTCAGCTCAGTTTAGTTGAAATGGAACATCTGTCAATATTTTCCGTAGGGCTTATTGTGACGTCACTAATGGATGACTTGAAATACGTCAATAATTTTCAAATTTTCTCAGCCAAACAAACAAAATATGTATGATTTTATAAGTAAAAATGAATATGCAACAAAATGATGATACTGTGAGGTTGATATCGCTTTTATCAGGTCGAAATCCGCATATCGACCGAACCTAAAAGGCAACAATTAAATACAAGACGGGACAGCGACAGTCAAAAGTTATCACGCTATCCCAAAACGTCCTCTCGTGGGAGGATCATGGATCATTTAAAGCGTGTATATCTTATCGTCTTCTTCTGGGTATTCTTCACAGAAACAAAAACTTCGGGAAAACTTCTGGTGATTTTCAGACAAGATCGGTATCATAGATTACGTAATACGTAATAGTTATAGTATGTGTGAGAGTGTGTTACCAGGATATATCAGAGCTAGGGGTACATCGAGGGTATTTTTCCCTGCACATATCGTCGAGGCCGGTAGGCCGAGACAGATATGTGAAGAGAAAAATACCGAGTCGTACCCCTAGCTTTGATATATCCTGGTAACACACGAGCATTACATATTATAACTGTTTTATCGCATAGTTTATCATTAAAATTTATATATTATTTTCATTTAAATTTGTTTATTATTATTTTTACTATTTTGATTCCCTTTCTGTACCTCGCTGACTGAAACACTAAAACTTCTGTTTTAGAAAATGTGTTCCCCAGATAAAAGTACCCAACAAATTTCTGCATTGGTTTTAAATCTTTGCATTTCATTGGCCAGACATATTGTAAAACTTGTTGTTTTGTTTGTAAAAAAAAAATCAAAGAAAAAGAAACATTTGAGAAATCTCGATCAGAATTTCATATATTTCATGTATTTCTGAATTTGGCAATAACTATCAAGTTTTTGAAATATTCTAGTTTATTTATTCTTTTACTTTATAAATGTAGGTGTTTGTGACAATTCTTTCTCTGTGAACTGTAAATTGGAGCTAAAATCATCTTTTCTTTGAAAGGAAAAAATTATACTCCCTTGATAGGACCTCAACAGAAAAAAAGTGTTCCGATATATATCGGAACAGTTTTACTGTGCTGATATATATCGGAACACTTTTTTTCTTATGAAACTCCATAGAGATTTCCGTGTTGATATATATCGCAACAGTTTTGTAAGATATCAGCACAGTTTTGTAGTAATAATGTGTGTTACTATGTATAACATGCTGCAAAGATCAAAGGAAAATTGCCGCACTATGCGATAAACAAATATATCAGACGGATGCACCAATTTTTTTTCAAATTTGCTGATACTGTTGCATGACGTTAATTATTCAAATCAGGAATCATCATATATGGCCCAAAATGTGCACCTCTGCACAAGTGTGTCCATTTGTAACCTACTATATACATTTGGTTACTGGGGTTACTTACTATATTGCTTTGGTTACTGTAGGAATCTAAGAATCATGCATTGTGAAAAACTATGGGGTCTAATTAAAGTTGTTTCACTTCTTAAAAATAGTCTATCCGCTCGGGTTCTTCAATAATTCAGAAAATGTAAAAAAAAAATCATATGGAATGTCATATTGTTTTATATTTAAATATTAAGGGATTTGTTGTGCGGAAAAGGTGAATCTATAAACAACTGGTAGACTTCTACGTGGCATCTAGCCTTACTCATTTGGCTTATCGGGATGACTTGCTTTAAGACCTGGTATTTTTTAGTTGCAGTCCTGGAGACAGCGACAGTCAAAAGTTACCACGCTGTCCCGAAACGTCCGACATAAAATAAAGCTTTTTGTATCTTGTATGACGTAAACAACTAATATGAGACGGATGCCGTATCGTAGGCGGAAATTATTCTCCGGAGTTATTTTACCTGGACACCGCCTGTCAAAATTTCCGGCGCCATGTTGTTTTGATTGTATTTTTTTAATATAGACAGGTATGTTTATTTCATATTTAAACAAAAGCACAGGTAATTTGACAGGAATATCAACTTTATAGAAAGCTGCCCACGTTAGATTTGAAAATCAATTTTATTTTTGTTTTGTAAATTTCCGCTGAAAGCGGTAATCTGGTAAAACAGGTGAGGTACAGACTATTACAGTGCTCATCATCAGTGCATATCATACAGTTATGTCAGTATATCAATCAACAGCTCATATCGTTTGATACATTAATTATTATAACACAATTTTCGAATTCTTTTTGAAATATATTTGCGGCATAAAATACAAAAGGCATCTTTATACAATCCAAATAGGGGTAACCTGACTAGTCCTTGTAATCTTTAGAACAATGTCTCCGACATTGATTTTATTTACATTTTCTGAATTCTATCTATCTATCTTCCGTAGACGGCAAACCCCTTGCGGGAACATAGACGTTTTGCGCGTAAAAATCAAAAAGAGAAAGAATATAGTGATAAAAATTTAGAGTGGAAGAAACTAAAAATCACAGTGTATAGACTCTCTGTACGCCCAAACGGAAGTCGCCAATAACTAGGCGTTCACTTTCGTTTTTCAAATTTTTGGAAGCTGTCGGTAGTGAGTATTTTTATGTTTTTCTTTGGCTTTTTGAAATAAATATTCTTGTTGTATATATTTTTCAATGTATGATAAATGTCTCTGCAACAAACTGCCGTTAAATAGACATTAACACATGAAATTAAAACGTATTTTCACCAAAAACCCAGCAGGTCAAAGCAAAAGACGATACATTCAGGCTGAAAATGCCCATTATTTAGGAACTGCGAGTGAAATACATGTCAGAACCGCTTCCGAATGTTAAATTATAAATCCATGCAAGTGAGTTTATACCTACAAATATGAATTTACAATCCTGAATAGTTTAAATATTGTTTAATTCAACATGCATCTGAATTATGCACTGACCGCCTAGTCGCAAAACTTTCTGTAAAACTGTCCCACTATTCGCCAAAACACTGTACGCCTATTCAATAAAGAAATGACGACGTGTCGGCTTGTAGGCTCTATACACTGTACTTATTGAATTTATAAATATAAGTTTTGTTTTGTATTTTACTTGCGACAGTGAAACAGTATTTATTGGTCTGTTTCACCAACGACGTCCTTGTCTTGGACAAGAAATATAATCTGTGTACGTGTTTCCGTTAACATACGAGAAAAATATATATTTATTCCGCTCAGCTTGACAGGACACTGTTTTTTTTCCTTTGTATTTTCAGCTCGACTATTCGGGGAATAGCGGTGCTATTCTACTCGCCCTGGTTTCGGTTAAAGTTAAGTTTTTCGGCAACCTTTTTTCTGTCACATCTTTTTCTTGTTTTACTTTTGCTTATACCTTACTGTAACTTCACATAAACATTGTGCAAACAAAGCCTTTTTATGCAGGGACTTCCCATTATACCCAAGGTGAATGTCACTCTGTGTTGTTCTTGAATTTTTTTTTTTTGAGTTTAAGCTCCGCCAACAGACAAACGCGCTGTCTATATGAAAACTTTGTACAATCAAAGTGTCTAAAACGAGTCCGCTCATATATCTTCCAAGACGGTGGTTAGTTATACGTGTAGAACAACTGATGTAAACGTTAGGAGCCAGGTCATTTTCATTTTGATTTGTAGCGATTACGGCAGCTGTTTCTTCTGTGAATGATGATAAAGTTCCCGAGGTAAAATTCGAACAAGTCCCTGAGATGCCGGAAATTGATCAAACACTGAGTTGTGCCACGTAACGATTATATGAATGATGCGTTAGTGATTTATGTGTAAAGAATCTAGTCATTATTACAAAAAATAATTTTATACACTGTGCAGGTTAGAGTTTATTAGTACGCATTTACCAAATTGAATTAGTCGCGCGGCAGTGCCGCGCTAGACTAAATTGATTTGATAATTACTTACTAATAAACACTAACCTTTACGAAAAGTAGATTCGAAACTGCAGTAATAACATATAAAATGGTCCGTGACTGTTACGAAAACGAAAGATAATATAACTATTACTTTTTAACTGTTGGTTATCATAACACAAAGTCAAATTATTGAAATACATGAATGAAAAGAAGTTCTGAATAGGCGTACAGTTTTTCGACTAAGCGTTCAGTCCGGATTTTAGAAATTGCGATTAGTGGGCCAGTAATGTATCGACTAGTGGGACAGTGTAATCGGCATATATGTCTCAGAAAAACATATTTTCCTACAAACGCATTCGTTACCATAGAGCCATGCTAGTATTTATCGATGCGTAAGATATTTATCTACGAAGTAGCAAAGGTTTTAATTATTTGCAAAAGCTCAAGATATATGCATTTCAAAGAATTGATAGTTTTATTACAAAATCGAACAAATACCCACATGTAATTTGACTTGAAATGAAGTATATTAAGAGTTTTAATAGGCGTGTTTGGTATCTACGTAAACAGTAGCTCTTAAACAATACGTTGATTAAAAGTACACTTACTTTATACGATATTAACGAAATAATCAATGAAAATCCAAGCCATCCGCGACAGCAAAACTTTGTGTTTTGATTTCTGAACGCCTAGTTTCTGGCGACTTCCGGTTGGGCGTACAGAGAGTCTATACACTGTGAAAATAGCTATGGTGATATAAAAAGGTTAAAACTTGAGTTCATCTACATCTAGACTACGGAGATACTCCCAACAATCAATTTCTGATCATAACTGGGAGGACGGGGCAGTTGTTCAAAAGCATGTTCCTATGTTACATGATATTCATGTTGTTAAGGGAGTTAGAGCAGTAATATATACAGTTTGTTAAAAATAAAAACAGGATGATGACATTAGTACGAATACAGGCTGACTCGGACCATGGCTGATTCGGCCCAAATTTACTTGGCTTATTCAGTCCAGATTGTTCCTGACACTAATATCATGAGTAAACATAACATTTATGAGTATTGAGTATAATTTCTAATGTAAAGAATAATTAAAATGCTTATCAGATGCATAACTGATGCATTTTAGCTAGTCAAAACTTCTTACCTGCTTGTACTGTGTATATTTTATGTTAAACATCCTTTCTTCAAGTTAAATCCCTATTATCAACATTATTTCCTGAACATTACAGAATCATCCAAAATATATGGTCCTTATTGACTCATTAATCAAAGTTTGTGGTTCAAATCAGCCAAAATATATGGCAGTTT
The DNA here is from genome assembly GCF_021730395.1 of Mercenaria mercenaria. Classification (NCBI taxonomy): domain Eukaryota; kingdom Metazoa; phylum Mollusca; class Bivalvia; order Venerida; family Veneridae; genus Mercenaria; species Mercenaria mercenaria. The sequence goes on along the minus strand of NC_069361.1, from coordinate 111,342,610 downwards.
TCTATTTTTATTCAAAGTATTTGGTCCGTATCAGCCAAAATATTTGGTCCGAATCAGCCTTGGCCGAATCAGCCATGGTCCGAATCAGCCTGTTTCCCATTAGTACATATACGAGTCTAGGTCAGATGTGAAGCACTGAAGGTTCACACTGTCCTTGATATTATAAGTTAAGGTGTTCCAGTATCTGATTGTGCGGGGAAAAAAGGAGTTCATATGATACAAGAGATACAAGATACAAATTTTTATTTATAGTCAGGTTGCAAACATAATAACATTAGCTATGAATAGCTGTTAGCCGACTTAAAAAGTTCTTTAAGTAATCTTGGCGACAGCTGATCTGGACCAGACGCCTTGTTTGGAGCTAGATCCTTGAGCATTTTCTAAACACTTTCTACAGTTATATCAATGTCGGACATTTTATTAACTTGTTGAAATTTGTCATTTTCAAAGAGTTTGCAGGAATTATTGAAGAACCCAAGGGGATAGACTATTTTTAAGAAGTGAAACAACTTTAATTAGACCTCATAGTTTTTCACAATGCATGATTCCTGATTTGAATAATTAACGTCATGCAACAGTAACAGCAAATTTGAAAAAAAATTGGTGCATCCGTCTGATATATTTGTGTATTACGTAATCTATCATGCTACCGCTCTTGTCTGAAAATGTTACATGTTACATTCAAAGTAAACCCTGTGAGAGAAAATACTATGGTCCTTACTGGTGCACAAACCCCGGCCTTGTGATTTGTAGGTGGACAATGAAGATCTGTGCAGTTTCAGTTTAATACATGTTGTGAATTTTTGCGATAAGTCATTACTAAATTATGCAATGATTTTCTCAAGTGATACATGTATTCTTCAATGATTATGACTTATCACAAAATATTGCTGCATTTTATTGAAAATGTACGAATCGTTTTGTAATTATTGTCTTTCATCTTATAAACCATTCAAATGCGATTATGACCATTTTGCATTTGATTTGACAATTATTTTGCATTAATTACCAGTGTTATTATTGGTTTTATAGCTGATTTTAGCTGTATATAGCTTAAGATTTAGCTATGTAGCTAATTTGTGACTTTTCTGGTACCTGATGAAAATGGAAAAAATCAAAGCAGTGTAGCATATATTCGATTGTACACACATTAAAATTGGAAATGTCACTTCATTTTTCCACACCAAAATGTTCACATTTGTTTAGCCACAATCTTCATCAGAAATTGAAATGCCAATTAAATTAAATCAATGGCAGATGAAATGTTAACATTGTTCTGTATGACTTTTTATAGATTAGAGATGTTTAAATTTTCCTTTTTATTTTCAGATTTCTTTTCGTTACAATTATGGAGACAGGTAGTGTATCATCCATTCCTTCATCTAGTATTTCTAACTCGAGTGCTAGAAGTACCCCTATACCTAGTGCATACAAACCTATCACCCAGAGTGCATCTATCCTTGCACTCGCCAAGACTCCAGATGAAGACTTGATAAGGCGTAACCCAGATGATCTCCTTCATATTATTCGGAGACTTGAAGTAGAAAACCGAAACGTCATAGCAGAACATTCAAATGTTGTTAAAGATGTGAACAAAAAAATGCAAATTTTACTGTTAGAAGTCAGAGGGCTGAAAGATATCAATCAGAATCTACAAGATGATAATCAAGAGTTGCGTGACTTATGTTGTTTCCTTGACGATGATCGGCAACGTGGCAGGAAGCTTGCACGAGAGTGGCAGAGGTTTGGTCGTTATACAGCGAGTGTGATGAGAAGTGAAGTATCAGCATACCAGGAAAAGTTGAAAGAGCTTGAAACAAAACAGCAGGAGCTGATATCTGATAACCTTGATTTGAAAGAGCTGTGTCTTTACTTGGATCAAGAACGTTTGAGGGCGAGTCAGCCTCGTGATGAGGGTGATGGAAGCAGTAGTAGCACGGTAGCAGGAACTGAGGATCAGAATGACATTGAACTTGTACCAGTCAGTCAACTCCAGAACAATAGCACCAATGCAGACACTGAATCTGGTATAAATATACTGTCTTTCACTCAGTTTTCATGATATCGTCATGGTATGGAAAGTTTAAGATTGCCAGGCCATTTAGGAACAGATGGATTAAAGAAATTTTTTGTCATCATTAATTTTTTTCTTCCTTCTGTTTCCTGTGAAGAAGTTGTCAATTTATAACATAAATTTACAATGTTCTGATAAAAAATTCAGGAAACTCCAAAGCAGTTAGGATGAATGACTGCTGTCAGTTAAATACAGTTAGAATATTACTTAAAAATTAAAATTAAACTAAACCAGACAAACTAGAAATTGTTTTAATATTTCAAATAAAAAAATGTATTTTAATGAATAATATGTTCATAATACTTTTTAGCAACAAATGATTATATACGCCAGCTTGAAGACAAAGTTCGGCACCTTGAGAAGGAAAAGAAGAAAGTTTCAAAGGTTGGTTAATAAACTAATATCGTCAGTTATATGAGATACTTGTAATTATTTACATGTATAAAATAAATTTTGATTATTAGAGTTTGTCAGCTATTGAGGCATCATTTACTCTACTCCCTGTCATGCCTGTGTAACTTTCAGCTTGGATTTTTGATTTATTGGATTTGTTTAAAATTTAAACGCGCTCTTGATTATATGTTTTAGGTGCCTGTTTAGCCATAGACAAGGTGATGAAATAAACTATAAAAATGACTTCTATACTTTGTGGCCAAAAAAATTTGGGCCACTGGAAACCATGCATGCCAATATTACAGTAATTAAATGACAGTTGAATAGTTCTTACCTTCATTATTGTTGTAACACCTAAACAGTTACACTGCTTGGTTGTATTAACATACTGGTTATATTCAGAACTGAATAATTTGAACTTTTGTGTTCAACCTGAACAATGTATTTAAGTAAGAACTTTGATGCTGTTTTCTATTTTTTACCTTAATTCAAACCATTTATCTTTTTTTTTATTATTCCTAAGATTTTTATGATGAAAGAAGTAAGAGTCCATATTTCAACAATTGTCCATAATGTTTTACTGCTGTTTCCATCCTGCATGTTTATAAGTTTTATTGATAATATCTGTTGATAACTTCCAGCTAACTGGCAGAAATGCTGACAATCAAGGAAAAGAAACGCCACATATTCAGGTAAGATGATATTGCTGTCACACTTAAGGCAAAGAAGCACCATATATTCAGGTAAGTTAATTTTAATGTCACACTACAGTTAAGGCAAAGAAATGCCATATATTCAGGTAAGTTGATTTTAATGTCACACTACAGTTAAGTTAAAGAAATGTCTTATATTCAGGTAAGTTGATTTTAATCTTGCACTACAGTTAAGACAAAGAAACGCCATATACTCCGGTAAGTTGATTTTAATGTCACTCTACAATAAGGCAAAGAAATGCCATATATTCAGGTAAGTTGATTTTAATGTCACACTACAGTTAAGGCAAAGAAACACCAGATATTCAGGTAAGTGATTTTGATGTCACACTACAGTTAAGGCAAAGAAATGCTATATACTTGGGGGTAAGTTGATTTTAATGTCACACTACAGTTAAGGCAAAGAAATGCCATATATTTACATAAGTTGATTTTAATGTCACTACAGTTAAGACAAAGAAACACCATATACTCATGTAAGTTAATTTTAATGTCACTCTACAATAAGACAAAGAAATACCATATATTCAGTTAAGTTGATTTTAATGTCACACTCTAGTTAAGGCAAAGAAACACCAGCTATTCAGGTAAGTGATTTTGATGTCACACTACATTTAAGGCAAAGAAATGCCATATATTTACGTAAGTTGATTTTAATCTTGCACTCCAGTTAAGACAAAGAAACGCCATATACTTAGGTAAGTTAATTTTAATGTCACTCTACAATAAGACAAAGAAATGCCATATATTCAGGTAAGTTGATTTTAATGTCACACTCTAGTTAAGGCAAAGGAACACCAGATATTCAGGTAAGTGATTTTGATGTCACACTACAGTTGAGGCAAAGAAATGCTATATACTCGAGTAAGTTAATTTTAATGTCACTACAATAAGGCAAAGAAATGCCATATATTCAGGTAAGTTGATTTTAATGTCACACTCTAGTTAAGGCAAAGAAATACCAGATATTCAGGGAAGTTGATTTTAATCTCACACTACAGTTAAGGCAACGAAATGCTATATACTTGGGTAAGTTGATTTTAATGTCACACTTAGTAACAGTTAAGGCAAAGAAACGCCATATATTTACGTAAGTTGATTTTAATGTCACACTACAGTTAAGGCAAAGAAACACCAGATATTCAGTGAAGTTGGTTTTAATCTCACACTACAGTTAAGGCAAAGAAATGCTATATACTTGGGTAAGTTGATTTTAATGTCACACTTTGTAACAGTTAAAGCAAAGAAACGCCATATATTTACGTAAGTTGATTTTAATGTCGCACTACAGTTGAGGCAAAGAAACGCCATATATTTACATAAGTTGATTTTAATGTCGCACTACAGTTGAGGCAAAGAAACGCCATATATTTACGTAAGTTGATTTTAATGTCACACTACAGTTGAGGCAAAGAAACGCCATATATTTACGTAAGTTGATTTTAATGTCACACTACAGTTGAGGCAAAGAAACGCCATATGTTTACGTGTTGATTTTAATGTCACACTACAGTTGAGGCAAAGAAACGCCATATATTTACGTAAGTTGATTTTAATGTCACACTACAGTTGAGGCAAAGAAACGCCATATATTTACGTAAGTTGATTTTAATGTCACACTACAGTTAAGGCAAAGAAACACCTGATTATTCAGGAAAGATGCTATTTCATATCATGCCGGCAGTTAAGGCAAAGAAATACCACATATTGAATATTCAGGTAAGATGTTCTAGCTGTCGCACTGAGAGTCAAGGAAAAGAAACACCACATATTGAGCAGGACTGGTCCTGATTTGAGGCGTTTGACTACAAGAATGCATTACTGTATTCAGGAATTGTTTAAATCCTACAAACAGCTGTAAATGTTTCAGAAAAAGCAGTATGAAATTTAAACCAAAAAAAAATTACATTGTGATAGTACAGTAGTAATTTTTAGCAGTAGAATCTCTTACAAGTATCTAAATTTAGATATGAAGTTGTCATTTTTCAGGTTACTGGTACCGAGCGTGTTGGTCCTGATGGTACACAAGCTGTGGACAATAGTGGAGGCCAAGGAACCAATCCTCACAAACCAGAAGCTGTTGTACATGCCATGAAGGTAAGATATTGTTATAACAGGTAAAGAAGGGCTCACTGTAATCAGCATTGTTCCACTCTGTTCAGTTGCACAAGCCATAAAAATTCCCTTTTTTTCATAAAAGATGGCTGAAATGTTAGAGCCTTTACCCACTAATGATGAACAAATCAGTTAGATCTTCAAACTGATTAATAGGCATAATTGGATAATACAACCAATTTGTTTAACGCTTAGCCTTATGTGTATTACTCTACAAAACAATTATCAGTATACTGATATATACGTAGAGTTCTTGCAAGGGACTGCATAAAGGGGCCACACTTCCGGACAGTTCAACAATTTTAAAAAACACCATTTTCAAAGAAGAGTACAATCTTTGTTTTGATACATTTGCAATAATGTCCAAGTGCTGAAATTTCACATAACTAGGTGGAACACAGTTTCCAGTCATTGCTCATCTGATTTTTTGGGGAAAAAAATGATGAGTTATTGTCATTACTTGATCGGCGTTGGTGTTGCCTTGTTAAGTTTTATGTTTAGGTCAGCTTTTCTCCTAAACTGTCAAAGCTGTTGCTTTAAAACATGCAACACTTGTTCACCATTGATAGCTGCCTCTGTACAGCAAGAAACATAACTCCATCCTGCTTTTTGCAAGTATAATGGCCCTTTTTGGACTTAGAAAATATCAGATTTCTTGGTTAAGTTTTGCGTTTAGGTCAACTTTTCTCCTGTACGGTCGAAGGTATTCTTTTAAAACTTGGAGCAGTTATTCGCCATTAAAAGCTTACTCTGCACAGCAAGTACTTTGTCTGCATTGCTTTTTGCAAGAATTATGGCCCCTATTGGACTTAGAAAATCAGATTTCTTGGTTAAGTTTTGTGTTTAGGTCAGCTTTTCTCCTAAACTATTAAAGCTATTGCTTTAAAACTTGCAACCTTGTTCACCATCAAAAGCTGACTATGTACAGCAAGAAACATAGCTCTATCCTGCTTTTTGCAAGAATTATGGCCCCTTTTAGACTTAGAAAATATCGTAAAAACACATGAGTAGGACAATATTTCTATTATACATGGACAAAAAAAACAGATGAGTGTCTGCACCTGCAATTTTGGGCAAATTATGCCCCCTTTTGGACTTAGAAAATTCTGGTTAAAGTTTTGCATGCAAGTTACTATCTGCAGAACAAATGCAGATATTAAGTTGAAACTTCACATGTGTCTTCAGGGTTATAAAACTAGTTGATAGCATCAAGTCCCATAACTCTGACCTGCATTTTGGTTCAAACTATGTCCCCTTTTGAACTTAAAACTCTTTTGATATTTTAACATTTTGGGTAATATTTTCCTGCTTCTGGGACAATATTACGAATAGTCGAGCATTGGCTGTCTTACGGACAGCTCTTGTTTCTTTACAACTGGCATTCGTTTTTGAAGGGAAACAACTTTTTCAACATACGCTAAGTATTCATTGTACAGAGCATGTAATGGTCAGGTAGATTGTTGGTAAAGATGTTAGTTTATCAAATATTTCTGTGCTTTGATGATATACTCCAAAACCTTAATTGGACATAATGGAATAGTTGGTTATTCTAGCAAGGAATCCATAAGTAACTTATATTTGGCTTCAAACAAACAAGATTTCAAAGAGATTAAAATGAATAAAACTCTTCAAAACTGTATCTAATTCTTGTTATTTAATTCAGTTATTATGGCCATTGATCAGAGATAAATTTGATAAAAAGAAGAAATTAATCAAGGAAACCAACATTTAGAAACACATGTAATCTTAATAATTCTTAACACATTCAGTGATAGCTCAAATGTTATTTGTTTCTTGAAGGTGTTAGAAGTACATGAAAACTTGGAGAGACCCCAGACTGCGGTGGGTGAGGAGAACACACTGGACGATAAAGAGAAGGCCATTGTCAGAGAAATGTGTAATGTAAGTAAATATAGGCTAATTTACTATATTTGAGGTAATATTGAGGACAGCTTCCAGATGTATTTAAAGTTTTTTGAAATTTAATAATTACTTTGAATTTGCTAGTACATGTAAATAGAAAAATAGAAAAAGGTGATCCATAGAGTTTTATGCAGCTTTCAGTGCAATTATTCAAAGAATAAGGTTGGGTAATGTATTTGTTTGATGGCAAGCTTTTTTTTAAATTTGTTATATCTTCTTAACTACTGCCCCCATTCTCATCAAACCTTGTGTAAAGATTGGTTTTGGTATGATGCCACTGGGGTAGAATTGGTTAAGGTTAAAGTTGTATTGCAGGCTCTCAGTCTCATTGTTTCTTCTTAACTACTTCCTTTATAATCATTAAACCTCAGATTAAGATTGGTTTTAGTTGAGGGCAAATTCTGTTTGGTTTAGGTTCATGTACCTAAAAGGTCAAGGTCATTGGGTTCAGATTTTGTAAGCATTTGTTAAAGTGTTGTGACAGGCTTCTGAATGTTAATGTATCTTCTCAAACTATCCTGTCTTATATTGTTTCTTTGTATATCTCTGAAGTATTTCAAATAGTAGAGCTTTTCTTGTCACCCTTCTGTCGACATCCACATCACAAAAGTTTTGCATGTAAGCAGGTTATCAATAACTACTAGGCCATAATGCTTTCAGCTTCACACAGAGTTCAGCATCATTTGTTGACCTCACAGGACAAGTTACAGAAATTTAGCTTTGATTTTGTCAAAATCATGCCTTTTTTTTTGGTCTGAATTTTAGGTTAAGTTTTGCATGTAAACAGGTTTCTCAAAAACTACTACTTGGTCAAATGCTTCTAAACTTTCACAAATGTCTAGTAGTCTAGTATCAAGGTATGACCTTCCCAGAAAAGGTACATAACTCTAGCTTTGATTGTGTGAAAACTATGCCTTCTTTCACACAGAATTTTAGGTTAAAGTAAACAAGCAGGTTTCTGAAAAACCACATGGCCAAATGCTTTCAAACTTCATACGTGCCATTGTAGTCATGATTTGACCCCTCAGGACAAATTCCATTACTCTAGCTTATATTTTGTCAGAATTGTACACTTTTGTAACATAGACATTTTATGAAAGCAATGCATGTAAAGCAGGTTTCTCAAAACTATTGGGCTGAATGCTTCTTTGGCATTATAAAATGGTTTCACAAAGTGGGAGGTTTCATAATACTTGATTATATGTGTTCAAACTTAACACACATCTTTAGCATCTTAAAGTGGCCACACATGGTGGGTTTTCACAAATCTGGCCTACAGTATTGCAAAGTTATGACACATCTTCACTTAGATTTTGATGAATAAGATTTTTCAGGAATGCTTTTCAAACACTTCAGAAGTCTTTTGCATCATGAATGACCATTTTTAAATAGGTTTCATAGCCCTGACTTACAGTTTCAAATAATATGCGCCGTTTTCAAAGTAGAAAATTTTTGTAAAGAGAACAGGTGGAGCTATTGGATTCACCTGTGCATTGGTGCCGGCATCAGCGTCGGTGTCCCGAAATTAAATACACTTACTCACTGTAATAAACTGACTTACATTGGACAGGTCCCATAACTCTATTTTGCTTTTTTACAAAATTTTGCCCCTTTTTATATGCCCGAAGGAACGTATTATGTTATGACGCTGGTGTCCATCTGTCCTTTAGCAATTTCGGCTCTGTAACTCTTGAACCCCTTGAAGGATTTCAAGAAAACTTGACACAGATGTTCACCACACTGAGACGACGTGCAGAGCTCATGTTTTGGATGTCTCGCTTCAAGGTCAAGGTCACACTTAGGAGTCAAAGGTCATATCAGTTTGTTCGTGTCGGCCCTGTAACTCTTGAACTGCTTGAAGGATTTCAAAGAAACTTGACACAAATGTTCACCACACTGTGACGACATGCAGAGCGCATATTCCGGTTGACTTGCTTCAAGGTCAAGGTCACACTAAGGGGTCAAAAGTCATATATGACTGCTTTGTTTTTATTACTCTGCTGCGATGATTGCAGTGCTCTTGTTTTTATTTGGCAGATCCCTTATTGTTCACATACAATAATTTTTTTTTGAATTACTTCCCTTTTACGTTACTATAAATAGCTTATTTTGAAACTTTTTAACTTTTTTATTATTGACAGTAGAGAAAAAATGGGACCACTTTTCTGTGGTACAACATGGATGGTACATCCAATTTTTAGGTGTATTTTGACATACCTTTACCTTGTAAGGATTTTTTTTGTGGGCTTAGAATTTTTTTGGACTTTCCTCCCTTTGTTGTTCCTGTCCTTTTGGCTTCACACTTCAAGTCCTTTAAATTTTGCTCCCATCCTCTGATGTAACCCTTCGGGCGTATATTGCCCCGCTTTGCGGAGCTCTTGTTCTACTTTTATATGCATTCAATTTACAAGGCTGCCGAATAATCAAGCATTTTTGTCCGATGAAGCTCTTGTTTGTAAGCGAAGTATTATGTGGAAGGGTCTGAACTAGTCGAGCATTCTGTCATTCCTCTACCTCTGATTCATTGTATGTCACATAGTTGTTTATTTACTTACAGAGAACTAATTAGTACTGGTATGGAAACTATTATGGATCTTTGTTAAGAATACCTGTGTTTTCTTTTAAAGATATGATGAAAAGTGTTTTACAGACTGCTTAACATTATTTTATATTGTGCTGTTATGCCTGTGTTGTTAATAATTGCAGGCATGTAGTGTTACCTCTGTGTGTTCAGTTTTTTAGTGTGTTTAAAAACTTATGTTGGGTTGAGAACTTTAATAGGCCTGGTTGGATATCAAATTACTTTGGGAAAATGACCACCATTATAAGACTTTCACATGCAAGACCCAGATCCTTGGGTAAACAATTTTACATAATATTTCTTCTGCAATCAGCAGTTATCTAGATGGCTTGCACATTACAGGTTGTATGGAGGAAGTTGGGCAATGTGAAAGCAGAGCAGCAACAGGAGGCACAGAATGCTATGCAGCCTCCAGTCTATGAAAACCTGCAGCCAGTACGGAGTAAGAGCACCCCACCAGAGACATCAGAGAAAAGTCCATCTGGGCAACCTATAGGAGACAGATACTCTACAGGACCGGAACAAGGTTTGAGGTCAAGCACAGAACTACTGGGGCCAGGGCCTGGTCAGCCAGCGGCTTACATACAGAGGACTGATAATAGTAGAGGTCATACAGTTTTTCAGGTTACACCTACATACTCCGGGCATGATGCACGGAGACCTGATGAATATTCTGGGCCCTATCAAGGGATGATTCCCCAAACTACTCAGTCTCAGAGACCTCCCCCTGGGTCCAGCTCCCAACCTCAAGGTCAACCACAACCAAACACACATTATTCAAGTCAACAGGGTCGTTATGGTTATGTACACACATCAAGGTCAACCCCAGTAACCCCAACACCACAACAACAAAGTCAGCCTCCAAATGTCACTCAGAAAATGGAACCCAGGAGTCACTCTCCTGGTCCTGTCAGGAGGGCAGTGACACCAAAGGCAGCAGACATGCAACGTAGCCAGTCTCCAGGTCCTAAACCCAGAAATCAGTATCCTAGATCTGACTCCCAGTCATCAGTCAGTCATAATGTGCCAGTTTATCAGAATCACCCTGCTCCTAGTAATATGGGAGACAACTCGTATGAGAATGTCCCTCCAGGTTACTATTATAACAGTCAAACATCACAAAAATATGGTTCAAGTCATAATCGTTCACAAGATATGGTCAGTTCAAGTTATGATTACCCAGTTCCTCCCCCTCATGCTTATTCCCAATCTTCCTACCCAGATTACAGTGCACAAAGTTCAAACAAAACTTCACGACCGTCTAATGCCTACAGTACCCCATCATCCTCACAGAATCAGCGCCCACTGCCATCCAGCTCTCAGTCTCCTCCATTTTATCAGAACATGCCAGTGAGGAACCCAACACCAGCAAAAACTAATGTTAGGGATCATTCTCCACATGGATCACGCTACCCAAGCCAAAATACCCCGCCCACACCTCTACCTCAAGGCCAGTACTCATCACACAGAAACACCCCTTCTAACCAGTCATACAGTCATACATCTTACCCTGCTTCCTCCCAGACCCACCCAACCTATTCTTCATCCACCTCCTCTGGTTACAGCTCTCAGCCGCCTGCATACAATGCTCCACCTCAGTACCAAGACAAGCGTTCAAGCTATATTGAAGCAAGGGACAGTAACCAACGGCAATATGATGACAGGAGAAATGTAGATCATTATTATAACAAATAGATTATAGACTGTACCTATTGTACATTTTGCCATTATTACTTTAATGTGTGTTCATAATAGCCTTGTTATTGATATACCAGTCCTTAATACAACTGATTTGGAATCAATTACTTGGCATTTCAGTAATAAAAACATATATACTGACAATTTTAACACATTGTCACATTGAAATCAGACACATGACTTAACTGAACATTGAAAGTTTATATTACAATTTGTAGTATGGTAAAATTTACACATTGTGAGAATTATAAAGGCCATAATGGGTCAGGCAGTACTGATAAATCTCGTATTTCCAAATGTAATAGATAGATATATGTACATATTTGAATGATTTATAGGCAGTAAACTTTAAAACCATGAAATGGCCTGAATTTCAGTAACCATGGACATGTTACATGTAATGATATTGGTAAGGAACTGATTAAAATTACTTTGGATGCACTATAATTACAGTGAAACACCCCTTCCTTGAGCATCAAAGCCTCTACTCTTGGGCTGACTGTTCATGTTGTCCCTGGTAGTTTTCCTTTAATATAGATTTTTATGTTTTGATTGCTAGAAACGCTGGACAATTTGTTCATCTCCATGCGATTTTAAGCGATTTGTATGTTACATGAAATAGAATCTCTCAAAACAAATATGCCAATCTAATAGGTAATCTATGTATGGGACAGACCATTTTCATAGGTCAATGTTTACATAATAAATGGGCAACATGAGTACTCTTGAAAGTTGTGTCTATAAAAACAGCTGTTGTGATTTCTTTTACACCTAGTCTGAGTGTTCATCACAGTGGGGTTGTAATTAAAAGAAAATTGTTTTACCAAATAGTTAGATGTACCACCGAATTGTTCACTGTGAGATAAATATGTTAACTTTATTTGCTTCAATGGTTGGAAAAGCTTGTTACACATCTGTTCATGTTTTCATTTATTGCTGTCTTTAGAACAGTTCATATATTGTTATTTAGATATTTACAAAGTTTCATATTTTGATAGAGATTTTTCATTTTAGACTGTTCATTTTGATCTCAGTCATCATATAAATGCAACGAACATTTTTATGCTCTTCGTGAGTTATATTTAATGGCCTGAAAATATGTTCCATATCAGCTTAAAAATATATGTCCTTCCTCGGACATTTTCACACTCTCACATTTGGTTCAGATTACATTTTATTCATAAAACAGTAAATGCCTGTTACGTTGTGAAAATTTGGTCAATATTTATAAATAGCTAAAGCTGTTTGTTACAGAACCAACCAACTTAAAATAAATTTTTGATATTGTAAAAACCTAAGATTTGTAGGTACATAAATACAAACAAATGTAGTGTTTTCGTTTTGAGCATTCCTGTTCTTAAACCAAGCATTAACAGCATAAATAGTTTCATAATGGAGCAATGAATTGACTGAAAGACCTGATACAAGAAGTCCTTATTTTGGAAAAATAAATACAGAAGATTCTTTTTATTCCTTCTGAAGATGAGATATTAGAGATGTTGTGATTTCATACTTGTATGAGCATGTGTGCTTGTAAAATTTCCTTCTTTATAATAAACTATTTCATAAGGATGAAATGTGTCCAAAAAAAGAACTACATGTACACATAAAAATAAAATCACAACATTTTCTATTGCTTTTAGCAGACATTAGCCTATATGTGTGCCATGTTTTGTACATATTATGGACTTAAATATTTTACATAAAATGAGAGTTTATTCTAAAAGAAATACTGCATTTGTTGGCAGTTTTTCTTTAGATGTCTACCTGTGTATATATAATAATTTAAGTGCTAATGTTAACATTCCTTTGCCAAAAGTTTTTTTTTTATAAAGTGGTATTTTAAGTAAGTTTTATACTGTCCTATACATTTCAGATATTGAAGTTTACACAATATGCATTTCGAACAAAAGTTCATGAGCAATTTGCATTGGTACAGCTATTAAAGACATGTATGTAAAGGAAAAGTTGTTAATAGTTTATTGCATTTCAGACTTCCGTATTTATGATACATGCATTTTAAATATACGTATATTCATTTGAAACAGAAGTGTTATATGTAGTATGCATTTCAGCAAACTTTTGCTAAATATACTGTTTTCTCATGTTTAAATGTTCACTGTTGACTTTTACACAAGTAACCTCTATGTTGTTGATAACTCAGTTTACCTGTACATTTATTAACAATAGTGTAAAGATACATGTTACTTTAAACTTTAGCCTGCTAAATTTCTAAAATGAACTAGTCCATCATTCAATTTGGGCAATAATTATTATCCAAAGGGGTGTTCACTGAAAATTTACTAACTGAATAGCGAACAGTGCATGCACTGGTTGCAAAGACAATCACATGTCGCAAGCAGGCTAAAGGTTAAATATTTTGAAAGCAATAGAATGTTGTTGGTACTTGCAATTAAATTGTTATTGGGTTATGGAATTGTTAACATTTTTAAGTATCTTATTAGTTTGTGTTAAAACTATGTTGTTTTTTAACAGTTAACTACACATTGATGACTGAAGTTTGTGTTTGCAGCAGAACGGAAATACATTTTTACGAGTTTTATTTCCATTGCTGGTCTAATTTGTGATGTATGACTGGTCTCTGTTCAGCACATGTTTAACCCTTACCATGCTAAATTTCTATAATGAACTTGTCCATCTTTCACTTTGGACAGTACTATTAACTGTTAAAAGGGGTGCTTACCAAAAAGATTCAGACTGAATAGCAAACAGTGCAGACCATGATCAGACTGCATGATCTTGGTCTGCACTGGTCACAAAGGCAGAATCACTTGCTGCCAGCAGGCTGATCTTGGTCTGCACTGGTCACAAAGGCAGAATCACTTGCTGCCAGCAGGCTGATCTTGGTCTGCACTGGTCACAAAGGCAGAATCACTTGCTGCCAGCAGGCTGATCTTGGTCTGCACTGGTCACAAAGGCAGAATCACTTGCTGCCCGCAGGCTAAGGGTTAAAGGGCTAATAAGTCAAAAAAGTTTGAAAAAAATCTGAAACTTAATTTATATTGTCATGTAACAGAACACTTAAAGAATGGCTTGCAGGGCAATAGTCAAAACTATAGGCTCTCGGGCCTTCAGACAGTCAATAGTTTTGACTATTAACTGGCAAGCATCAATAGGTGTATATGATATGGTGATTTGTTATTTCACGTTTAAGTAAATGAAAATGCAAAACCTTTGATAAACATTTCATTTCAGTTATAGATATATATACATATATTTATAACTGTAAGTGTCTTAAACTTGTAAATTCAAGATTTTTGGTTCAGTTTAGATCGTAATTACTTGTTTACTATGGTGCATAACCTGGGTTAACAACACTTCTAAAGAGGAAACAGCAACAATTATTGTTGATAGTTTCTTTCCAATTTGATAAAATTCTTAGTAAATTAAACTCCGTGTAGTAACAACGTTTGTACAACAAACATATTTTACCAGCATGAGTTTGTAAGATAGTCATAAAGGCGCTTTATTAAGCAAAGGGACACAACTCAGTAAGTCATGTCACTGTTAACCAGACAGTATTTGCATCAGCTTCCATATATAATTTACATGGAGCCCAGTTTCATATATGAGCCGCACCATGAGAAAACCAACATAGTGGGTTTGCGACCAGCATGGATCCAGACCAGCCTGCGCATATGCACAGTCTGGTCAAGATCCATGCTGTTCGCTAACAGTTTCTCCAATTCCAATAGGCTTGAAAAGGGAACAGCATGGAGCCCGACCAGACTGCGCGGATGCGCAGGCTGGTCTGGATCCATGCTGGTCGCAAAGCCACTATGTTTGTTTTCTCATGGCATGGCTCATATATACATTTCAAGTTTTATCCTAGTAATGTTTATATCAGAAAAAAACTACACTTTCTTATTCCTTGATCTTGTCTGGAACAGTTGCTTAAGCACTGTGTACCTGTTGTCAGAACTTAACATCAACTATTTTGAGTATTCTCACTTGAAGCTATTCCTCAGAAATGCATATTTTTTGTGATGCCATTCTTGTCTTATTACTACGACTTTTGAACATTTCAAAGTTCTGGACATTCAAAATCTGTGAGTCACAAAGTTTTGTGAGAGTGGTCTAGAATGCAGACACCCAGATGAAAAAGGGGAGGACAGTCTATATTGTTAAAAGTACTTGAGAACATTTTCTTAAGTGTATTAAACTGTTGTGATGCTTTCAATATGCAATTTTTGTTGTTTGTAACAAAGTTTTTCTCCAGTATACCATTTGCATTTAACTTGATAAGATATTGTTTTACCAGTACATTTCTGAAGAAATATCTGTATTATACTTGTTTTATATTTGTTTTCTTCTTGAAAAGTTAGTGAAAATGCCTGACCTGAGATATTTACATTTGAAGTATAATGACATATTCATTTAAAAGGAAAGCTGCTTTCATACAGAATTTGTTACATTGCACAGTCATATGTAAAGTAATAACAGATTTCATGTTATGTTAGGGTATGCTGTTTAATACAGTGTAGTTGACTTTGTCTACTCCTCTTTGAATATAGCTCATTCAGGTTATATGTAGGCACAAGATGGAATTTTACAGCCAACCATTGTATTACATGACATAAATGGGATAATGTAATCTCAGTTATGCCCAATTTTAGGGCCAGTAATTCTATACAAAAGACAAGATATCTTTTGCTTTGGACCAATTACAAATTTATTTAATTTTGTTAAGACTATTGTCTTTCAAAGGTTGCTTGGTATATACATGTATGATATATAGACGTCCATTTTATTAGCTCATCTGATTTTTTGAAAAAAAATGATGAGTTATTGTCATCACTTGAGCGGTTGTCGGCGTCGGCGTCAGCGTTGCCTGGTTAAGTTTTATGTTTAGGTCAGCTTTTCTCCTAAACTATCAAAGCTATTGCTTTGAAACTTGGAAGACTTGTTCACCATCATAAGCTGACCCTGTATAGCAAGAAACATAACTCCATCTTGCTTTTTGCAAGATTTATGGCCCCTTTTGTACTTAGAAAATATCAGATTTCTTGGTTAAGTTTTATGTTTAGGTCAACTTTTCTCCTAAACTATCAAAGCTATTGCTTTGAAACTTGGAATACTTGTTCACCATCATAAGCAGACCCTGTACATCAAGAAACATAACTCCATCTTGCTTTTTGCAAGAATTATTGCCCCTTTTGGACTTAGAAAATCAGTTTTCTTGGTTAAGTTTTATGTTTAGGTCAGCTTTTCTCCTAAACTATCAAAGCTATTGCTTTGAAACTTGGAAGACTTGTTCACCATCATAAGCTGACCCTGTATAGCAAGAAACATAACTCCATCTTGCTTTTTGCAAGATTTATGGCCCCTTTTGTACTTAGAAAATATCAGATTTCTTGGTTAAGTTTTATGTTTAGGTCAACTTTTCTCCTACACTATCAAAGCTATTGCTTTGAAACTTGGAATACTTGTTCACCATCATAAGCAGACCCTGTACATCAAGAAACATAACTCCATCTTGCTTTTTGCAAGAATTATTGCCCCTTTTGGACTTAGAAAATCAGTTTTCTTGGTTAAGTTTTATGTTTAGGTCAGCTTTTATCCTAAACTATCAAAGCTATTGCTTTGAAACTTGCAAGACTTGTTCACCATCATAAGCTGACCCTGTACAGCAAGAAACATAACTCCATCTTGCTTTTTGCAAGATTTATGGCCCCTTTTGTACTTAGAAAATATCAGATTTCTTGGTTAAGTTTTATGTTTAGGTCAACTTTTTCTCTTAAACTATCAAAGCTATTGCTTTGAAACTTGCAACACTTGTTCACCATCATAAGCTGACCCTGTACAGCAAGCAACATAACTCCATCTTGCTTTTTGCAATAATTATTGCCCCTTTTGGACTTAGAAAATCATTTTCTTGGTTGAGTATTATGTTTAAGGCAACTTTTCTCATAAACTATCAAAGCTATTGCTTTAAAACTTGCAACAGTTTTTCACAATCATAAGTGGACACTGTAGATCAAGAAACATAACTCTATCCTGCTTTTTGCAAGAATGATGGCCCTTTTTAGACTTAGAAAATCATGGGTAGGACAATATTTCTATTATACAAAAAAAAAATCAGATGAGCGTCAGCACCCGCAAGGCGGTGCTCTTGTTTTCTGAACAATAGATCTTTAATTTTAAATAGACAGAGAGCTTATGCAGAAACTTTGTTGCACATCTTGTTACTGCCCTGCAGTGTGGATTTAGTGCTTAATTAATAGGTATTACTGTATGGCGTCCTCATAAAGGTCATAAATGTCAAGAGATTGTGTGAAGATCACACTCAACAACTTTAAAAACACTTCATTTAGACATTTGAAAAACAGTCCAAGCAAGAATTTACTTATGTATATAGTAATTAAAATATGCATGATAATTACGAGAAATGTTAAGATGGTAATATTTCTGTTCTACTGGAAGTGTGACAACGCCTCATGAAGCTGTATTCAGACAGATTTTAATCTGATATACAGATGTACAGTTTTTATGCCCCCGGCATCTACTGATACGGGAGGCATATAGTGATTGTCCTGTCCGTCCGTTCGTCCGTCCGTCCGTATGAGGTTAACCAAATGGGACCGTTTCATCTAGCATCAATACCCCTTACTAGAATGACTTGATACTAATGCAGATGTAGCCTGTGACTATTCCTCATCTTCAGACATCACCTGACCTCAGTTTGACCTTGACCTCATTTTGGACTTGGGTTGCTTTATATGGGCCATCTCTTGGTTAACCAAATGGGACTGTTTCGTCTAGCATCAATACCGCTTACAAGAATGAATTGATACTAATACAGATGTAACCTGTAATCATTCCTCATCTTCAGACATCACCTGACCTCAGTTTGACCTTGACCTTGACCTCGACCTCATTTTGGACTAAGGTTGTTTTATATGGGCCATCTCTTGGTTAACCAAATGGGACCGTTTCGTCTAGCATCAATACTGCTTACAAGAATAAATTGATACTACCGGTAATACAGATGTAACCTGTGACCATTCCTCATCTTCAAACATCACCTAACCTCAGTTTGACCTTGACCTCGTTTTGGACTTAAGTTGATTTGTATCGACAAGGATGCCACCGGGGGCATCAAGCGTTTATTGAACGCAGCTCCTTGTTCTTCATTGCATTTATTGTTTTCAGTTCTTTGGTTTATCTGTTGGCAAACATTTAGGAAAAGTTGAGGGCACTGTTATTCGAAAGTTCTTGTCCCTAAAATGCATGCTGGGAAATTTGTGCAACATAAAGTTACAAAAGGAGCTGCATGTGCACAGTTAAAAATGGTCATGATCCAAGTTACATTTAATCAGATTTGATATTAGCATACAAGTTGCAACAATGAAATATTTATCCTAAATGGATGTGTTTTTAAAGTTCTTTAATCATTATTTCTTACTTTAAAAAAAAAGAAAACAATTATATGTTATATACTTTTGTTAAAATGGTAATGGAGGACAAAAATGTTGCATTTGGGAACGGGAAAGATGATGTTTTTAAACAGAATTGCTTGTGTGTTAATGTCATGCTATGTTGAAATGGTGACATAATGAGTCTTATCAGAAAACAGAAAAGCTTATGTTTATTTTCTTTGTTTTGGTAAAATGATTACAGGATTTTATATTAAGTTATCATTTCTGAGAAAAGAAATACTTTTATACAGATGCTTAAGGTTTTTTTTCTTTCATAAAAATCGCTTGTACTTAGCTATCACATAAGGTTTTAAGAACCAGATTGCTTCAAAAGTTGACAAATACAAAGGAACACTTTCATTTTGTAACATTGAGACGTTTCTGGGTCAGAAGTCTGGCTTCAAGTTTGGAAAGTTTAGGGACCAGTCAAGGAATGCAACTTTGCCATTTGTCAAGTTTGAGTTACTGCACATGTGAGTAGCATTTTATCAGGGAAATTGAGTGTGAAAGTCAGTCTGTAACTTTGCCATTGGTCAAGTTTGAGTTAGTGCACAGTAGCATTTTATCAGGGAAATTGAGTGTGAAAGCCAGTCTGTAACTTTGCGATTGGTCAAGTTTGAGATTGTGCTCAGTAGCACTTTATCAGGGAAATTGAGTTTGAAAACCATTGTAACAGTTATGAATGCAGCTTTGCCATTGGTCATTTTCGAGATTGTGCAAAAACAGTCAATCAATTACTGGTTTCCAGACTCAGTCATTTACTGTTCAACATTGGCCATCTTAAAGGAAAATGTATCAGTCTATGAAGTAAAGTTATTGTTAATGATGTTGTCTATTGCCAAGGTTAGTGACTTGTCACCACATTGTCAGCTTTATTTTCACATAATGTTATTGTGTAAGTAACATACACACATTTGGTAAAGGTTCATTATGTATATTTGAATGGATATTGCCAAAAATCTTTAGTAGTAATGCAACAATTTTGAAAACTTTTATACCAGTGATATTTTATGAATATTGCCAAAAATTTCAAATATCAATGAAATGCTAATTTACAGAAACATCTGTAGTTTAAAAAATACAGATGGTGGTGCTTTAAATGTAATCCAGTGGATTATTTTATTCTTAATATTTGCTTTGTATATTGATGAATAAATGTACAAAAAAATGCTGTTAAAAATAGACAGTGTACATTTGGTTTAAACAATATTTTATTAATCACAATTCATTTACAACATGTACATATATCAAAAAAGCATACAGGATTGAGTAAGAAGCTGTAAGCTTATTTGAAACTCTCTCCAGTGTACATTTAGCTTTTAAAAGTTTGTGAAGTTGGGGTCAGGTGAGACTCTTCTCAGATAAGTTATTCACCATTGTATTATTGTTTATTTCTCTTAACAGATAAAACTTGAAGATCTGGTGACTTTGCAATGATATTCAAATATAGAAAATGGCATTGTTTATTGTTTTTGATTAACTATATTCAGATATGTTAAATAGATAAATGTTTTAAACGTATTATTCTTCGAGTCTTTATTTAAATCTCCGCTTAGTACATGCGAATGGGGCTGTGTGGCAGAGTAGCTTTGAATCAATCGTCCCAGCCACCTATCCTTGGGCCCACCAACTCAACTAAGGGTGGAATTAGATATCAGCTTTGTTTTCCTGGAATGGGTAGTTTGTTCTAATGGCCCAGTGGGACACATGAGGAGTGCAAAATATAGTTTTAGCACATCTTTATAGAACAGTATTTGCTTCCATCTTAAAAGGGGAAATATACACGGCGTGATAGGGGACCTGTTGGTCACAACGTTTTGACGGCATTGCAAAATGGAAATATAATTAGGTTGTTGCAATGACTAGTTGTTTAGATATGGGAATTATTTTGAATCAAATATTTTTTTCTGATAATTAAGACTCCATAACCAAAGGCTATTCAGGGGAAAATACCCTTGTTAAAGACCTGTTCTCTTTAAAATTTGTGCTTCCATGATGGTAATGATACATGAGTTGCATTGAAAAGTTTGGTTAAACAGTTAAAAATTGACAGAAAAAAGTATTTATTATTATACGCCCGAAGGAATGTATTATGTTATAACCCCGGTGTCCGTCTGTCCCTTACCAATTTCGTGTCTGCTCTGTAACTCTTGAACCCCTTGACGGATCTCAAAGAAACTTGACACAAATGTTCACCACATCGAGACGACATACAGAGCACATGTTCTGGATGGCTCTTGTTTTTATTTGGCAGATCCCTTTTTGTTCACTTACAATATTTTTTTTAAATTACTTCCCTTTTATGTTACTATGAATAGCTTATTTTGTAACTTTTTAGCTCACCTGAGCCAAAGGCTCATGGTGAGCTTTTGTGACCGCTCAATGTCCGTCGTGCGTCGTGTGTCCGTTAACATTTTCTAAAAAAGTCTTCTTCTTGAAAACCACTGGGCAGAATTACACCAAACTTAACAGGAATGATCCTTGGGTGGTCCCCTTTCAAAATTGTTCAAAGAAATTAATTCCATGCAGAACTCTGGTTGCCATGGCAACCGAAAAGAAAAACTTTAAAAATCTTCTTGTCCAAAACTGTTAGACATAGAGTCTTGGTATTTGGCATGTGACATCATCTTATGGTCCTCTATCAAGATTGTTCGAATTGTGCCCCTGGTATGAAAAGAGGCCCTGCCCCGGGGGTCACAAGTTTTACATAGACATATAGGAAAAAAACTTTAAAAATCTTCTTGTCTAAAACCACAAGACCTAGACCTTTGATATTTTGTATGTAGCATTGCCTTGTGGTCCTCTAACAAAAATGTTCAAATTATTACCCTGGGGTGAAAAGATACCCCGCCCCGGGGGCCTCAAGTTTTACATAGACTTGTATAGGAAAAAAACTTTAAAAATCTTCTTGTCTGAAACTACAAGACCTAGGCCTTTGATATTTTGTATGTAGCATTGCCTTGTGGTTCTCTTTGAAGATAGTTTAAATTATGCCCCAGGGGTGAAAAGAGGTCCCGCATAGGGGGTCCCAAGTTTAACATAGACTTATAAAAGTCTTCTTGTCTGAAACTGCAAGGCCTAGGCTTTTGATATTTGGTGTGTTGCATTGCCTTGTGGTTCTCTACCAAAATTGTTCAAATTATTACCGTGGGGTGAAAAGAGGCTGTATCCTGGGGGTCCCAAGTTTAACATAGAGTTATATAGGGAAAAAAATGAAAATCTTTTTGTCTGGAAGTTCAAGGCCTAGGCCTTTGATATTTGGTATATATCATTGCCTAGTGGACCTCTAACAAGATTGGTCAATTTATGCCGCAGGGGTTATAAGAGGCCCCGTCATGTTGTTATATGAGTTATATAGGAAAAAATACTTCGAAAATTATCAGTTCATATTTCCTAGACTGTTTAATTATATTTACCTGATGTACCCATGTAATTACATGTCACCTTACTGTGACCTTGACCTACTGACCTACTTTCTTGTTTTTGAGATACAGCCTTGAAATTTGGATGACCTTAAAACTGACTTTCATTTACCATGAATGTGACCTACTGACCTACTTCCTAATATTTTAGCATCAGTTTGCCATTTGAAACATGTGGCTCATATTACTCAGGTGAGCGATTTAGGGTCATCATGACCCGCTTAGTCAAAGAGACACTGATGGTTGGCTGCAATAGGAATCATCTACTTGGCATGTCCGGTCATCCCGCTAAATTTCAACACTCGTGGCCTAGTGGTTCTCAAGTCACTGTTCAGGCTCCTGTGACCTTGGCCTTTGATCAAGTGACCTCAAAATAAATAGGGGTCATCTACTCTGCATGTCCAATCATCCTATTAAGTTTCAACATTGTAGGTCAAGTGGTTCTCAAGTTATTTCCAAAAAATGATTTTACATAAACAGGCCACTGTGACCTTGACCTTTAATAGACTGACCCCAAAATCAGTAGGGGTCATCTGCTGTGCATGTTCAATCATCCTATGAAGTTTCAACATTCTGGGTCAAGTGGTTCTCAAGTTATTGATCGGAACTGGTTATCAATGTTCAGGCCCCTGTGACCTTGACCTTTAACGGAGTGACCCCAAAAACAATAAGGGTCATTTACTCTGCATGAACAATCATCCTATGAAGTTTCAACATTCTGGGTCGAGAGGTTCTCAAGTTATTGATTGGAAATGGTTTTCCATGTTCAGGCCCCTGTGGCCTTGATCTTTAACGGAGTGACCCTAAAATCGTTAAGGTTCATCTACTCTGCATGACCAATCATCCTACGAAGTTTCATCATTCTGGGTCAAGTGGTTCTCAAGTTACTGACCGGAAATGGTTTTCAATGTTCGGGCCCCTGTGACCTTGACCTTTCACAGAGTGACCCCAAAATCGTTAGGGGTCATCTGCTCTTTAAGACCAATCATCCTATTAAGTTTCAACATTCTGGGTCAAGTGGTTCTCAAGTTACTGACCGGAAATGGTTTTCAATGTTCAGGCCCCTGTGACCTTGACCTTTAATGGAGTGACCCCAAAATTGATAGGGGTCATCTACTTTGCATGTACAATCATCCTATGAAGTTTCAACATTCTGGGTCAGGTGGTTCTCTAGTTATTGATCAGAAATGGTTTTCAATGTTCAGGCCCCTGTGACCTTGACCTTTGACGGAGTGATCCCATAATCAATAAGGGTCATCTACTCTTTATGACCAATCATCCTATCAAGTTTCAACATTCTGGGTCAGGTGGTTCTCTAGTTATTGATTGGAAATGGTTTTCAATGTTCAGGCCCCTGTGACCTTGACCTTTGACGGAGTGACCCCAAAATCAATAGAGATCATCTACTCTTCATGATCAATCATCCTATGAAGTTTCAACATTCTGGGTCAAGTGGTTCTCTAGTTATTGATCGGAAATGGTTTTCAATGTTCAGGCCCCTGTGACCTTTACCTTTGACGGAGTGACCCCAAAACCAATAGGGGTCATCTACTCTTCATGACCAATCATCCTATTAAGTTTCAACATTCAGGGTCAAGTGGTTCTCTAGTTATTGATCGGAAATGGTTTTCAATGTTCAGGCCCCTGTGACCTTGACCTTTGATGGAGTGACCCCAAAAACAATAGGGGTCGTCTACTCCAGCAGCCCTACAACCCTATGAAGTTTGAAGGTTCTAGGTCAAATGGTCCTCCAGTTATTGCTCGGAAATGAAGTGTGACGTACGGACGGACGGACGGAAGGACGGACGGACAGGGCAAAAACCATATGTCTCCTGGGGGAGACATAATTAGTAGATAGAATTTGTGAAAACACATCAATAACATAGGAAAGGCCGCTTAACTTGTCCCCTAGTCATTTTGTAGTACAGCTTTATTTGATTTATAACTATTTTCAAACTGATTTTCATGAAGTTCAGGTAGAGGTGTGTAGGGGGAGGGGAATTAATTAGGTCACTGGGTTATGGCGGGTCTTCAAATATAAATGTACTGACAAAGAGGCCAAACGAATCGCTGTATATTTTGCAGTTGCAATTCTTTCTGTTGTTGTTACATGACTGTCCTCCGCAGACATCCAATCTCACCAAAGTTTAAAACGAGCTATCAGTAATCTAGTTTACGCTCACAGAGTATATACTGGACAAAAAGCTGTGTATTTGTATTAATAACCATAACACAATGAAAGGGGATGTGAAATGAAGTAAAAAAGGGGGACACATTAGCAATTATCTAAGTTTGAGTTACGTTTCGAGTCCTTCGCATTCATCTCATTGCCTACCATCAGTAATCAAAGTCGTTGGAATTGCATAGTAATTGTCTAATTCATAAAAAAGGGAGGTAAACCAGCAATCGTTCACTAGAAAGCAATAGTTCTAGCTATATCCTAAGATGAACATGTGTAGAAGTTATTCTATTGAAATATCTGTACTAGATCTATATTATATATAATTATTATATATACGCTACTAATTCAAACAGCATTGTCACATTGAGAAAGAACATACATATCCTGACAATATGCGCAGTTTCAATTTATAGTATGTGTGTGTGTTCGGATTTAGTGTTATGTCATATAAACGAGTGTAGCAGTGAGCACAACGCCAAACTTTATAGTTCTGTTCACCGTAGACATGTAACCGAACTCATTCACATAAAACTCTCACTGGACTGCATATTCCTAGAACTATATGTTGAGCGCCAATTGAGGGAGCTACTAGTACCGTTTTTCACATCTGGCATGACGCACCGGGGGCAAACCCACGACATCCGACACTCATAACGAGCACACTACCATTACTACCGGGGCGGTGCACGTCCTTTGAAAACTATTACAAGCGTTGTCCGGATAGCAAAACACAAAAGAAATTGTAAATTTTCAAAAGGCCATAACTCTTATACCGGGCATGGTAAATGTATGCAAGATGCGAAGTGATTTGGACAAGCCTTTCGTTATTGAGATAAAACCTCAAGTGTTCAAAGAATTTAAGATAAAAACCTCAGATTTTCAAAGATAGAACACATTAAACAATTTTTAAGTCCTTCCAAATTCTAAATATGAATTCTGTGAAAATTTTATCAGTTCGCAAATAATGACAACTGTTAGCGCCTCCGATAAAGGTATTTATCAGGTACTTAAAGCTTAGTTTACTTTCCTTGTACTACCAAGACTTAAGACGTCTGTGTGTGATTTACCCTAGCTTCACTTCTTCACATTGTTTAGCTTATTTATTCAAAAAAAATGTTTTAACAATTTGATAAAGTGAAATATCTCTCAGTATTTTATAGCGAAACAAAATATCAGATTTATGATAACATGTAGTGAAGTATCAATGCCCTTTCATTAGTGTTACACAATACACGTACAACTACTTATTTTGTAGAAAGATATTCTTAATACATCGATGTCCTGACAATATGCACAAGTTCAATTCATAGAGATTTGTTTTGTTTGTTTTGGGTATAACGCCGTTTTTCAACAGCATTTCAGTTATGTAACGGCGGGCAGTTAACTTAACCAGTGTTCCTGGATTTTCTCCGCAAGTAACTGCCAATTTCCCTACATGAATCACTGGTGACGAACAAATGATTTCAGACACAATGTCGTTTATCAAATCGTCACGGAGAACATACACCTCGCCCAGGGCTCGAACTTACGGCCCGCGATCCGTAGATCTGCACCCGCTCTCCCTATTGAGCTAAGCGGGCGGGCTCAATTCAATGAGATATATTTCTGTAAATGTCTGCCATATCCCTAAAATGTAGAAGAGATCCCCTAAAATGTAGAAAAGATCCTGACAAGGATTTCGAGACGGTCAAGGCGGCAATAATGTGCCCCTCCCCAACCTCATTTTTTTGCGAGCACAGTGGTTGTAGAATACCAAAAATTCCATTTCCTTTTATCTTTTAGAACTTTCGCTTTACAGATACAACATCGACAACCTCATTAATAAATCATATTAAACATCAATTATTAATAATGCTGCTCTAGTTTAGGCCCATGGTTGCATGGTGATAATGCAGTGCTAAATTAGCTTTACATACATATTTAAAGGTGACATAATTTAAGCAAAATACATGCCAGAGTTATGAGACCTGGTCCTGCGAGGTCGGTAATTGATCTAGAAAAAGAAAAATGTTTCAAATCTATATGTCTTTAAATCATAGCTATACCTACTTGCATGCAAAGGGGCCTCCGTGACCGAGTGGTTAAGGTCATTGACTTCACTCACTTGCCCCTCATCGATGTAGGTTCGAGCCTCACTGGGGGCGTTGAATTCTTCATGTGCGGAAGCCATCCAGCTGGCTTACGGAAGGTCAGATGTTCTACCCAGGTGCCCGCTCGTGATGAAATAGTGCACGGATGGGCACATGGGGTCTTCCTCCACCATCAAAGCAGGATTATGTCGCCATATGACCTATAATTGTGTCTGTGCTACGTTAATCCCCCCTCCCAAAATAAATAAAAAATAAAATAATTAAAAAACTTGCATGCAAAACTTTAACATTGGAATAGCTCGGACTAGTCTTCGAATAGTCTAGCTAAAATGCTACCAGCAGTTGACAAAATATATTACCATTAGTTTACAAAACATGATTGACAATTAAAATTGTCATTTCTTCAGCAGGCTACCAGTAGTTAACAACACATGTTGTCTTTACTTCAACAGGCTACCAGTAGTGTTTGGGTGTTGATATTACTTCAGGGACTGCCAGTAGTTGACAAACCATGTTTGACAATTGCCTCTACTTCAGTAGGCTACTAGTAGTTAACCAGATATGTCTGACAAGTGATCTTACTCCAGCAGACGACCAGTAGATAACCAGATATGTTTCGACAAATATTCTTTCTCCAGCAGAGTATCACTCGTTAAACAGATATGCTTGACAAGTGTTCTTACTCCAGTAGACAACCAATAGTTAACCAGATATGTTTGACAAATGTTCTTACTCCAGAAGACGACCAGTAGTTAACCAGATATGTTTGACAAGTGTTCTTAATTCAGTAGGTCACCAGTAGTTAACCAGATATGTCTGACAAGTGTTCTTAATTCAGTAGGTCACCAGTAGTTAACCAGATATGTCTGACAAGTGTTCTTACTTCAGTAGGTCACCAGTAGTTAACCAGATATGTCTGGCAAGTGTTCTTAATTCAGTAGGTCACCAGTAATTAACCAGTTATGTCTGACAAGTGTTCTTAATTCAGTAGGTCACCAGTAGGTAACCAGATATGTCTGACAAGTGTTCTTAATTCAGTAGTTAACCAGTAACGTCTGACAAGTGTTCTTAATTCAGTAGTTAACCAGTTATGTCTGACAAGTGTTCTTAATTCATTAGGTCACCAGTAGTTAACCAGATATGTTTGACAAGTTATGTAAAGTATTTTTTGTCCTTCACTGGTATTTTATTATAATACAGACCTGATTGAAATGTAAAAAAACTAATGCGGATATGAGTTTTTGCCATACGTAGAGTGCGCATGCGAGCCATTTTACTTCTGTAACTATGAAATGGATAGAGTGAAAATTCATCTGTTAATATGTTTATCATTTGCGAAAAAAATGCCAATAATAAAAATGGCGGATTAGCTGTTTGGGTCAGTCTATACTTACAATAAACGCACTATCGCTATCATCGGAAAAAACATTTTCTACTTCATCGTCGTTATTATTATGTTATCAGACTGTTTCATTCGTAATATGTGAAATAATCATCACAAAACCGCCAGAACTATCGTTGCCAGTCATCATCACTGTCAACTGTTGAATAAATGAGACAGTCACACGTTTTATTTAAATCTTTATCAATTTTATTAAATTATCGCATAGTGCGGCAATTTTCCTTTGATCTTTGCAGCATGTTATACATAGTAACACACATTATTACTACAAAACTGTGCTGATATCTTACAAAACTGTTGCGATATATATCAACACGGAAATCTCTATGGAGTTTCATAAGAAAAAAAGTGTTCCGATATATATCAGCACAGTAAAACTGTTCCGATATATATCGGAACACTTTTTTTCTATTGAGGTCCTATCAAGGGAGTATAATTTTTTCCTTTCAAAGAAAAGATGATTTTAGCTCCAATTTACAGTTCACAGAGAAAGAATTGTCACAAACACCTACATTTATAAAGTAAAAGAATAAATAAACTAGATTATCGCATAGTGCGGCAGTTTTCCTTTGATCTTTGCAGTATGTTAAACATGGTAACACACATTAATACTACAAAATCTGTGCGATATTTTACAAAACTGTTACGATATATATCAACACAGAAATCTCTATAGAGTTTCATTTAGAAAAAAAGTGTTGCGATATATATCAGCACAGTAAAACTGTTCCGATATATATCGGAACACTTTTTCTCTATTGAGGTCCTATCAAAGGAGTATAATTTTTTCCTTTCAAAGGAAAGATTATTTAGCTCCAATTTACAGTTCACAGAGAAAGAATTGTCACAATGTCACAAACACCTACATTTATAAAGTAAAAGAATAAATAAACTAGAATATTTCAAAAACTTGATAGTTATTGCCAAATTCAGAAATACATGAAATATATGAAATTCTGAGATTTCTCAAATGTTTCTTTTTCTTTGATTTTTTTTTACAAACAAAACAACAAGTTTTACAATATGTCTGGCCAATGAAATGCAAAGATTTAAAACCAATGCAGAAATTTGTTGGGTACTTTTATCTGGGGAACACATTTTCTAAAACAGAAGTTTTAGTGTTTCAGTCAGCGAGGCGCAGAAAGGGAATCAAAATAGTAAAAATAATAATAAACAAATTTAAATGAAAATAATATATAAATTTTAATGATAAACTATGCGATAAAACAGTTATAATATGTAATGCTCGTGTGTTACCGGGATATATCAGAGCTAGGGGTACATCTCGGTATTTTTCTCTTCACATATCTGTCTCGGCCTACCGGCCTCGACGATATGTGCAGAGAAAAATACCCTCGATGTACCCCTAGCTCTGATATATCCTGGTAACACACTCTCACACATACTATAACTATTACATATTTCAAAAACTTGATAGTTATTGCCAAATTCAGAAATACATGAAATTTATGAAATTCTGACCCAGTAGACATTTGACGTCGGTTAAACGTTGTATAGACGTCGGACCCCGACGTCGGATTAACGTTGGATTTTGGTTGGATTTGCAAACCGTTTAGACGTCGGATCCCGACGTTGGCTAGACGTCGCAATCCGACCATTTTCCAACCAAAATCTAACCACTTTCCAACCAAAATCTGACCAAATTTTCAACAGAATTTGCAATCAAACAATTAATCAACACATGTATTTTATTATCTTTATTTCACATAATAGCGACATAAGTCTAATATCATAAATCCAAAAAAGGTAATCCAGTAATTGAAACTTTCAAGTTTAGTCATGACTCGATCTGCATGATTCTTCAACCCTGCTAAAATTCCCATCTGAAATGTATAAAATTTGACAGTTTCATCATTTCATAAAATTTGAAAACTTATACAAGTATGCTAGAGCTATTACTAAAGAACATAATTGCTACGTGCAAAACAAACATGTTATATTTTAAATTCTAAACGAAATCTCTATAACCTCATAAAATGTAATGAAGTTTTATGTTAAACGCAATTGATTTTTAAATAAATAAACATAATGCATCAATCTTTGAAAGAATACGTAACATTTAACAAGAATAACTATTAAACTAAGAACAACTTTCAAAAATCTGCTACTCACGTTGCGGATCCCTTTGTGTAAAGTATTTATAAACTTGCTCTATCTTATCCCACAAATATCAAATTACCGGAAGACTTGTGTAAACCGATGCTGGCTTATCTCGCGAGGCATGACTAATAAACAACATGTGTAGAAGAAGATCCTTAGGTGAATTTAGAATAATTTATACATGTGTATAGAACGCAATTTTTTCCTGAACAGTTTTAAATTGGTAAAAAAGAAATCCGTTTCCGAAAATAGACAGTCTCATGCGATTTTGTAACATAATTAATGATAATGTTTTATGTGCTAATGAACTATTATTTATAAGCGCATGTTCAGGCATAACTATCTTTAAACTATAATAGCAAAATTACACCAGTAAATTTCATAAATGAAAACATTTAAACAGACTTTCTATCCAACCTAATTCCAACGTCTTCTAGACGTCTAAGTCTGACGTCTATTAGACGTCGTGGTTATGACGTTGGTTAGACGTTGAATTCAGGTCGCCGACGTCGCGACCAAAATTCAACGTCTAACCAACGTCGGTACGACGTCAGGTGTTTACTGGGGAGATTTCTCAAATGTTTCTTTTTCTTTTATTTTTTTTTTTTACAAACAAAACAACAAGTTTTACAATATGTCTGGCCAATGAAATGCAAAGATTTAAAACCAATGCAGAAATTTGTTGGGTACTTTTATCTGGGGAACACATTTTCTAAAACAGAAGTTTTAGTGTTTCAGTCAGCGAGGTACAGAAAGGGAATCAAAATAGTAAAAATAATAATAAACAAATTTAAATGAAAATAATATATAAATTTTAATGATAAACTATGCGATAAAACAGTTATAATATGTAATGCTCGTGTGTTACCAGGATATATCAGAGCTAGGGGTACGACTCGGTATTTTTCTCTTCACATATCTGTCTCGGCCTACCGGCCTCGACGATATGTGCAGAGAAAAATACCCTCGATGTACCCCTAGCTCTGATATATCCTGGTAACACACTCTCACACATACTATAACTATTACATATAACTGTACCAAATAAAAAAGAAAACATTTTCTAAATATGAAATATAATGTACATACAATTATCAAGTATACATATAAAAAAAAAAACAAGAAAAAAAATGTTCTAGAGAATTGTTGATTTCACAAAAACAGATGTCTCTCCCAAGACATTAGTCAAAATCTCTCACGAGGTCCCAATATACGGAACTGACAACACTTGCACCAGAGAAGACAGGAGTACTAGATTTTTGGATCAACTGGAGACCGAGAAGACCAGTCCTTGAACGCATTGTTTTGCATTTTAGTTTAACAGCTTTCAGTACTTTGTCCCTATAAAACTTCAAAGTGACTGATTAACATTTAGCCTGCTGGCAGCAAATGATTTTACTTTTGCGACCAGTGCACTGTTCGTTATTCAAAATACCTATTCAAATGATAAATGGTACTGCCCAAATTGAATGATGGACCCGTCCATTTTAGAAATTTAGCAGGCTAAAGGTTAAATTTACAGGAGGTGTAAGAATTTGTACAACAGTACCCTTTGAGTTAAAGAAAACGGAATACAAAGTCTTTTTGACACTTTCGAGTAGGTTTGTTTTGCAATTATTGGCCTATGGTCACTTTTTCGCAGACACTGTCTGTTGTGAACGCGACGCTGTGGCACATAAAAGTATATACAGGTCTCATCTTCTTTTTTGGGGTTGTGACATATGCGATCATCTAAATTTAGCACATTGTTATTCTATTGACATTTTGCTCCTCTGTTAAAATGTGAGGCACAAACAGTTTTAAGCCCAAGTGCTTGGTGAGAAACGTTGACCGCTATCTCGGACACCATATGTATACCTGGCGTATCCATCAGTCAGAAGTCTTACAGCAACAATGTTCTTCGACGACGTCACCGCTGTTTTGGGCCTGTAAGGATGAGCCCTGTCTTTGAGAACTGCCGGACAATTTGCATTTAAGAATATGTAACCACCTATAAACAGTTTTCTCTGATACTAAAAACTTCCCATAATGAAGTATGCAGTTCACCGTTCAGTTCACTGAGTATCTGCCTTCCAGGAATTTCTAAAGAACAACGTAATTTAATGTACGCGCTCTAATTTCAGGTTTCTGTTCGCTTTTCATATATAAATGTATTTTGCTTGCTACAGCTGATACAAACCAAAATATCTCCGAAACCATAGAACAGTTTTCAACAAAACTTTGCAGGATTATAAAGGAGTCATTCATGTATCAATGTAAAACACGAGTTTTTTGAGTGTCAAACGTCCACGGAAATGCGCGATTTTCATTATTTTTACAATGGCCCTCGTAATAACGTTAAATATTAATCCTGGTGTGGATTGTTTTTACAAGCTGACGATTTTGTACCTTTATACCGTTCAAAAATTATGAAAACCATTGAAAGGCAATCATACCGAAGAATATTCCTCCGGCCAATAATCGATAGCGGTCAGATTTTCTATATAGAAATAATAACTTAATAACAAAACTACTAAAACTAAGAAACCTTAGGTGCAAAAATATTACCAAAGTTCAACATTTGATTCATCACACGGTATTTTTAAATAAAATTTTATCTTTATTTTTGATTCGTTCCTAATATGATATTTAAGGCTATCATTTCGTCAATTTTTCCCTTCTATTTTCCATATAAAATGTGTAAAATATCTCATACATGCGTTTCTTAAAAGCAATTTTCTACATCTCTACATCTACATGTTACTTCCAATAATCATTAGCGATTATGACAGGAAGGCGCTTGTCTGGGCAGTGTTAAAAATGAGAAAACTCATTAGGTGCAAAGAATAAAAATTACTACAGGTACTAAGTTAAAAACATAGTGAAGGAAGTTACTGCAGATGTACAGTAGCCAGCCGCTCAGCAAATATGTTGAGGCTGGGGCTGGACTGTACATAGTGAGGAAGGCCATTCCATAGTCTGATTGTACGGGGGAAGGAGGAGTTCATGTGGTATTGAGTACGGGACTGTGGAATTAGGTAGTTTAGGTTTCTGGTCGGAGTTAGATGGTTATGGTCGACGCATACACGATTCGTTCGGATTTTGTAAAAATAGATGAGAGAAGATTGTATGCGCCGTTGTTCTAAAGTTTGCCAATTTAGGGTGTTAATCATCTGGGTTACACTGCTTGTATAATTATAGTCGTTAAAGATAAACCGTGCAGCTGATCTTTGCACTTTTTCGACTTTGTATGAGAGGGACTTTTGCCAGGGGTGCCAGATGGATGAGCAATACTCGAGTTGTGGACGGACATATGTGTTATAGGCTTTCTCTTTGACCTTTTTGTTTGTTGTCTGAACATTTCTTTTGATGAATTTAAGAGAGTTGTTTGCTTTAGAGGAAATAGTATTAATATGTTCAGACCAGTTTAAGTCTTTAGTTAGTGTAACACCTAAGTATTTAGCGGTATCGGTAGATTTCAGTTCCTTGTCATACAGGGTGTAAGAAACATGACAGGATTTCGTTTGCAAGTAATTCTCAGCACCTCACACTTGTCTGGATTAAATTCCATTGACCAGTCCCGTTCCCACTTTTCAAGGGCGTACAAATCTTTTTGTAGTGTTTGGGCATCAGATGAGGACTTGACTGTAAGGTATACTATGGTATCACCTGCAAACAGTCTTGCCTTACTTCTAATAGAATCTGGTAGGTCATTAATGTAAGCCAGGAAGAGACAGGGCCCTAGGACAGATCCCTGAGGGACACCGGACAGGACAGGCAGGGTGTCAGAAGTGCAGCCGTCTACAACTACTCTTTGGGTTCGGCCCTTCAAAAATGACTTTATCCACTGTGATACCAGAGGGTGGGCACCCAGCTCATTAAGTTTAAATATCAGTTTATTGTGATCAACCTTGTCGAATGCTTTGCTAAAATCCATTACTATTACATCTGTTTGTTGACCTTGCTCAAGGTTGTCGTAAACTTCTTGTGTAAAGCTGATCAGCTGTGATTCACAGCTATGCTTAGATCTGAAGCCATGCTGGTACTGGCTTAGGAGGTCATTAGTGTCAAAATGTGTCATGATGTTGGAGACTAGAATGTGTTCAAATAATTTGGAAGCTATGCAGGTGAGAGATATTGGCCTATAGTTACTGGCCTTGGATTTCGGGCCTTTCTTATACACAGGGGCGACAACTGCACTTCTCCAATCTGGCGGGACACAGCCATTTTTTGTATAAAACCATTGATATGAAAGCTTAGGTGCAAGTAATTTCCTATTCTCGTTGAATTTATCTTTTGAATGATATTTATTTCATTTTTGTGAAATAATAATTTGATTCGTTCTCAGACGATTTATTTTCACTAATTTGGAAGAAAAATTAACGTCAGCGCGAAGTTGTTGTTGTAGTGTCATATGCAGACGATATTATTATGCCGCGTGAACATGCGGTATTGTGTTCAAAAGGTTTAAGTAATGATTTAATCAGTTAAGTTAATTTGTGTTTGAATGTTTTATTCGTGTGTGTTTTATCTAATGTAATTTTACTTCGTGAGTAATTCATTTTGTGTTAATATTACAAATTAATAACATATGAAATTCAATTAAATATTGCAACAATGCCTAAATAAACTTCAGACATAACAATTATTTTGAATTTTCAGAGAATTAAACTAATTGTGTGAATTTTTGACAACTGCGTAAACCTCACGATGATCCAAAGTTCAGATGGGACACTTAGAAGTAACGAATTGATTTCAAATTTATAAGCCATATTCCCTACAAGGAATGCAGCTGATTCAGTAGCTTCTTGAAAATTTGTTCAAAACAAAACGACCGTTCAATCTTATTATTATCATAGGCCAAGCAAAAACTGTTCATTCAAATCAGTTTATTTCAAAGCATACGGATATGTCAAGATTTTCTATTCTGAAAGGTCACCATAACAATAGTTGAATTAATTTCTTCTCTGCATAAATCTTAGAAAAGAACCAGTAGTCCCGCAATAATAAGCTCTGATCCGGCAACTACAAATGTGACGTCATAATTCCCGGTCTTGTCGAATAGGAATCCTGAAAATAATATTGCAGTTTATTCATTTAAGATATGTTCGTCGGAACAGTTTGCTTTGATTATGAGACTTTATATTACCTAACTTGCAAAGAATTAACCAGTTTCGTGTTTTACCATTAAAAACCAATTAGGGCCTACTGATGTTTTTTTACAAGTAGACTTTACCCGCTTTATTTGGTGACCGATGTTCACCCTTTCGTATATTCAGCTTTAAAATTCTAAGTATTACACTTGTAACATTTCATATAAAACAAGAAATACTTGGTTTGTTACTTGGTTTGTAAGAACCAATTAAATCACTCGTTTTACGCATTCAATCGTGATTTAGTTATTATGCCTCCGAACTCCAGCCTATATTTTATTAACTGATCAAATGTGGGAACATATTTGTTATTTCGTAAATAAAAGGAGTCGTCATAAATTTAACAAACTTATACAAACCTCCTATAGGAGTTGATGCTACTGTAGAAAGGCCAAGTGCAA
Organism: Mercenaria mercenaria; assembly: GCF_021730395.1. NCBI lineage: Eukaryota > Metazoa > Mollusca > Bivalvia > Venerida > Veneridae > Mercenaria > Mercenaria mercenaria. Next base: position 111,306,924 of record NC_069361.1, on the reverse strand, counting down.
AAAAGATATAAACCTAACGATTTGGCAATCAGCTCAGATGAGAACATGTCAGCAAGTATAAGAGGACATATTGCAATATAGCCACCTAAAATACAATAAGAATAAAAGTTTAAAAACAATAATAATGAGCCGCGCTATGAGAAAACCAACATAGTGCGTTTGCGACCAGCATGGATCCAGACCAGCCTGCACATCCGCGCAGTCTGGTCAGGATCCATGCTATTCGCTTTCAAAGCCTATTGCAATTAGAGAAACCGTTAGCAAACAGCATGGATCCTGACCAGACTGCGCGGATGCGGAGGCTGGTCTGGATCCATGCTGGTCGCAAATGTACTATGTTGGTTTTCTCATGGCGCGGCTCAATTCATGTTCATAACAGAACCTGCAAATGTATTATAATGCGAATCCAATACACAACGACAAGTGATACGTTTAGAAGCACCAAATTGCATAAGTTGTACAATATATGGCATTGCTATGTACACAATTAATTTGAATAAACAAATTTATTTACTTTAACGAGTTGCATATATACCGTATGTAAATGGGCAAAAGTGCTTTTCAAGACGTCATTATTTATTTGTACTGATGTGATACTGATAATGAAAGTAATTAAAGGGATAAGCAATGTTGTCTAAGTACATGTATTAATTTCGTATGAAAGTTCCTCTTGAATCATTTCAGGCAGCGAAGGAATATTCAAAACTGGCTAAGAAACATTGCAATTATTGATAAAAATCGTATCCATTTCGTTTCCAGTGCAACATAAAACAAAAAGGCAGTAGTTAATTATTTTACTGTATAATAAAATAACGGTTTTTCCTTTTCCAATTAAAATGAAAAAATGCTTTACACCTTAAACTCTATAGAATTTAATCTATTTAAAAGGTTATTTTTATTCGAATCAATTTTTTTTATTGTTTGCTAAATAAATAATTCGGTAGTTGTAAAAAAAACCCGTAAAAACTAAAGTGACTGCCTCCCTGATCAACCATTTCCTTACATTTCAAAGTGCCATATCTTTCTCAACCAGTCAAAAAGCCAACTCCAACACTCTGTTATTTTAAGCTATTATCAAATGACAATTCAAACATAAAATTGGTTAATCAAAAGTTATGACAAACGTTCCAGCATAGTTGCAATTGTACGTATAACCAAAGTAATTCATTTGGAATTTGAATAGTTCGTTTGATAGAAACTCGAGATTAGAGGCCTACATGCAATTCGTAGCTTCCGTATCAGTCAGAAATAAATTATATCATAATTATCCTATCTGTTGTTATACTGACATAAATTTCGACTTAACAATAAACCTCAAATTTACCAATGCAGAATCCGTAAAATGACGTTCCTACAATTCTTGTGGAAAATGTCCTTAGCAGATGCGACAACGCCGTAGATACTCCAGCCAGAAGCAATAGCAGAGACGCCATAACTATTCTACTCATAAATCTCTGATCTGCTAACCAACCGAGACAAATTCGACTCGCAGTATTTGCTATCCCTGAAGAAATCAAGCATTTATATAATTATTTTGTGCATAATGCATAAGGGTGAATAATATGCAAAATGTTTATAGAGATAGAGAGTCTGCTAAATTAGAGAGTCTAGTGAATTAGAGGACACGGAATGCCATTGAAAGTTTGTCTCTCATAGATTATGAACGTATTGAAATTTAGGCCGCACATAGAAGATGCTGGGAGTCTGATTTCTTTGTATTTTATTATAGTTAGGTATTTGCTGTTTATCATAACTATCTGTTTTGCGTTATAAGTTTTTTTGTTAAATACATTATGAAGGTACACAACTTAAACACCATTACACATACATATTCAACACAATTTAAACAAGAGGGTCTGGATCGCTCACCTGAGTAATATGAGCTACATGTTTCAAATGTCAAACTGATGATAAAATATTAAGAGAGTCAGTAGGTCACATTCATGGTCAATGAAATTCAGTTTTACGATTTGTGTGCAAAACTGTGTATGTCATCAAAATTTCAAGGTTGTATATAAAAAACAAGAAAGTAGGTCAATAGGTCAAGGTCACAGTCAAGTGACATCATATTACTTGGGTTCATCAGGTAATTATAATTAAACAGTCTTGGAATTGTTTTAAGTATTTTTCCTACATAACTCACATAATAACTAAGTGACCCCAGGGCGGGTCTCTTTTAACCCCATGGGCATAATTTGAACAATTTTGGTAGAGGACTACTAGACAATGCATCATACCAAATATCAAAAGCCTAGGTCGTATGGTTTCAGACAAGAAGATTTTTAAAGCTTTTTCCTATATAAGTCTATATAAAACCTGGGACCCCCAGGGCAGGGCCTCTTTTCACCCAAGGGGTACAATTTGAACAATTTTGGTTGAGGACTATAAGACAATGCTACAAATCAAATATCAAAGGTCTAAGTGTTGTGGTTTCAGACAAGAAGATTTTTAAACTTTTTTTTCTATATAAGTCTATGTAAAACTTGGGACCCCAGGGGCGGGCCATATTTGACCCTAGGGGGATAATTTGAACAACTTTGGAGGACCACTAGATGATGCTACATACCAAAGATCAAAGCCCCAAGCCATGTGGTTTTGTACAAGAAGATTTTCAAAGTTTACCCTATATAAGTCTGTATAAACCATGTGACCCCCGGTGCGGGCCATATTTGAGCCTAGGGGGATAATTTGAACAATCTTGGTAGAGGACCACTAGATGATGCTACATATCAAATATCAAAGCCCTAGGCCATATGGTTTTGTACAAGAAGATTTTCAAAGTTTTCCCTATATAAGTCTATATAAACCACGTGACCCCGGGGCGGGGCCATATTTGACCCTAGGGGGATAATTTGAACAATTTTGGTATAAGACCACTAGATGATGCTACACACCAGATATCAAAGCCCTAGGCCCTGTGGTGTTGGACAAGAAGATTTTTAAAGTTTTTCCTTTTTTCCTTTCGGTTGCCATGGCAACCAGAGTTCTGCATGGAATTCAATTCTCTGAAAAATTTGAAAGGGGACTACCCAAGGATCATTCCTGTGAAGCTTGGTGTAATTCTGCCCAGTGGTTTTCAAGAAGAAGATTTTTTTAGAAATTGTTGACGGACGACGGACAACGCACGACGGACGACGCACGACGGACAACGCACGACGGACGACGAGAATAGCTCACCTTGTCACTTCGTGACAGGAGAGCTTAAAATACAGCTTTTGCCAGGTTAGTGAAAATTACTTGCCTATCGAAGATGCTAGCCAAGATGCCTCGTATTTCGTCATTCCTAATTCCATAGCCCGATCTGCTGTCATAGTAATGACTACCGAAAATGCTAGATGAACCACCACCGTGGAGAGCAGAAATATCCAGAATCTAAGATCAGTTAGAAGTGATGTATCAAATATTGACTGGAACATTTGTTTAAGTAGGACAGTGTCAGGGGATTTGTAAATTTCCCTTTTGCCCGTATCACGTTTGATAGCAGACTCTTCTGGTTCCGTTTCCATTTCAAAATTGTTTTCATCGACGCTTTTGTCAGTTTTTACACTTCCGGTATTTGGGGTAAGTGATATGTTTTCGCAATTATGAGGATCTGGAAAATTTTTAAAGAAAAAGTTTTAGGATACTAACAGTTTCATCGTTAAAACATGTGTTTGGACGGCATTTTCTCTCTTGAAAAGGAGGCAACAGAAAAAGGCTGAATACAACACACTGAAGGCACATGCCTGCTTCAATTAGTATAGTACCTCTCCATCCATATTCTGCTATCGAGACACGCGTGAACTGATTAAAAGCAAAAGTCCCGACTCCTACAATAATCATTGATAGAACGTTGACAAATTGATCATAGCGTTTTATAATCATAAAGTGTTATATCCTTTTAAGGGACTTACCCACACATTTTAGGCTAAAAATAATTTCTCTCAAAAACCCATAAAAAGTGAGTACTCTCAAAGTGACTAGTGGTACAGACTTATTGACATAAGATTTTTGCAAGATATTCTTATATATAACCAAAAAGATACAGTAAACCGTTGCAACGCTTTTGAAATAATGCAGAAATTTAACATTCCTTTTGCATTTTTACTAATATCTAACTTTTACTTTCACCCACTTTATCATTTTTCAGTGTCATATATACATTCTATGCCTAACATGGTGGAAATTAACATGTTGAAGAAATTCACTCAAATTGTGGCCGAGTAGCTTTAAAGTGTTTCCCTACTATAGGTCTGGTATAAATCATCAACATATAAAAACATGTCACATCAATAGTTTTAATGTGCAACAGAGGTACCTTCAGATCCAGAAAGGATGCGATACTTGGAATCATTATCCGTGACTTTTAAGTAGTTTATAGATGTAAATTCAACATACCAGACCCACACAATGTTATTCCACATGCCAGACCACGCCGTTTAGAAAAATGTTGTACAGTTATGATATTCCCTGCTAGATAAATACATCCTAATCCTACACCTGAAAGATACAATTTTCATATAAATTTTCGACCAAGATGCCCAGACTTGTGTCAATATAATTCTCACTGAATATAATTGTCCTGCTTACATCATAGCTAGTGTAGAGCGATATATCACAATAAAATATCTTAGAAATATAATTACAATATATGTCTATATATATTTCAGAGCTTTCCAAAATTTAACTAAGATATTCGACTTCTGTTTAAAATAAAAAAGCATATCATGAAACAGGTTTCAAAATGAAGTAAAGTATATGAGACGTTCTTGAAATGACGAGCAAAATAAATATCCTGCACGGGTTTTACAGGTACATTGTATTTACCATCGATTATGATTTGTATTATTTGTTATCTCGATATCAAATGAACTATATTGTGTAAAAAATAATGATGATATTCAGTAGCATACCAAACCCGCAAACGGCGAAGTTTAGAATTCGCTCACAAACATTTCACTTACCACCAACACAGCCGTAGAAAAAGTACATGAAGTAGATGCTTGTAGCGAATGAACTGATCAAAAGTCCTACGCAGGATAAAATAGATCCAACCACAGCAATAATGCGGCATCCATACATGTCACAAAGACCTCCACAGATAGGTCCTGTAATAAAATCGTTATCAAATAAATAATATTTGATCCTTCAGATATGGTGGCCGGTAGCGTCCATTTAAAAACCGCGAGAAATTTTACCATCTGTTTATAAAATGTCGCGGGCAACTTTCAAATCCGCGAGATTTTATGTTGAAATTATATAAAATATCGCGCCAAGAAAGACACTCGAGTTTTTCTCTTAAACGTTGCGAATTACGGACGAAATCGCGACATTTTCTGTCTACATAGTAGAACAAGCCACACAAACATATTCAATCTTATTTTAGGTAGCCGATTGCGACCATTTTAATCCGCGATATTTTTGTTTTCATGCGTACCTTATAAAAAGTCCAGTTTTAACATCTAAGCTCGAGTTTTTATGCAGAGAAACGTTTCTCATAAAGAGTCGCGGATTTCTTACCCGCGACTTTTTATGAAAATGCTAATGAAAGCGTGATTCACCCGTAAGTAGAATGGGTAGGAAGTTAGCAGTAGCAGTAGGAGCAGCAGCAGTAATAGTAATAGCAGTAGTAACAGAAGTAAAAGCGCACGTTTTTGCTACAACTACTACTGCTGCTGCTATTGCTACTGCTTGTTTCACAAACTGCCGCTGCTGCTGCTGCTACTACTGCAATTTTCACGATTTTTTTCTACTACTGCGCTACTGCCGATTCACGTTTTTACTACTGCTATAGCTACTATTGCTATTGCCAACTTCACGTTTCTGCTACTGCTGCTACTTCTACTGCTGCTAAAGCTACTACTGCTCTGTTGCTACTGCCACTGCTGCTACTGCTACTGCTGCTGTTGTTACTTCTGCTTCTGCTGCTGTTACTGCTACTTCTTCTGGACTACTGGTGCTCCTGCTGCTACAGCTACTGCTAATGCTTCAGCAGCTACAGCTACTGCTGAAACTGCCTTTTTCACGTTTTTTTTTTGCTACTGCTGCCACTGCTACTGATACTACAGCTTTTGCAACTGCTGCTATTGTTTTTAATAATTCTGCTGTTATCGCTACTACTGCTACTACTACTACTACTACTACTACTACTACTACTGCTACTACTGGTACTGCTTCTACAGCTCCTGCAACTTTTACTGCTTATGCAACACCTGCTACGCTACTGCTGTTGATACTGCTGCTGCTACTGTCAATTTCACTTTTTTGCTACTGCTGCTACTGCTACTGCTACTGTGACTTCTGCTACTACTTCTGCTACTGCCGCTATTCCTACTGTTGCTGGTGGTGCTGCTGTTGCATATGCTACTTCTGCTACTGCTGCTAGTGCAACTGCTACTGCTGCTACATCTATTGATATTACTGTTACTGCTACTTCTACTGCTGCTACTGCTAATGTCATGTTATTGCTAGTGCTAATACTGCGACTTTCGCTGCTGCCAATTTCATGTTTTTACTACTGCTACTGTTGCTAATTCTACTGCCGATTTTACAGTTGTGCTACTGCTGCTGCTCTTAGATTTACGTTTTTGCTGCTCCTGCTACAGCCAACTTCATATCAATTTTGAAAGAAACTGGTGTATTCAAACCACTCCGTCTGCATAAAATATGGCGGCTAGAATACTCGCTATTTTTCGCCGCGACATTTTATGAGACCGTTATAGAGAAACAAAATGTCGCGCCTTAATTTTTACCCTCGACTTTTTGTAGAATTTCTACTAAAATTGCAAAAAATGTCGCGGCTTTTTTTCTGTTTCTCGACTTTTTATAGACTGTCGAGGGAAAAAATGTAGAGTCAAACAATGGAGGTTACCGGCCACCAGAGTCAATTTTTTCCTTGCTGTTCCCAACGACTATTATAAAATATCGCGGTTTATGTGTTCCTGGCGACATTTTATACGATTTTGACAGAAAATCTCGCGGATTTGTAAGTTGCCCGCGACATTTTATAAACAATCGATTAAATTTCTCGCGGGTTTAAAATGGCCGCAACCGGCCACCATATTTAGAAGCAAAAAACTCAAGCAAGCAAATTGATAACTGAGTATTTATTAATGGAAACTAGGTCAGATTTTCATTAATTTATTTTAAGTACTAATGATGACGTGCATGTAACCCATTGTTCTCTTGAAACAATCAAATACCGCAATATATATCTATACGAACCAAAAAGACCAGCTATCCCAAGTAAATTGAAGCGACCAAAGCTGTTGTTGCCCGATCATTATTGAACTCTTCAATCAGCTCAACTATCAAGTTGCCAAACGAAAAAAGTATACCGTCTGTGATCACGATGAGACAGAAAGTTGACAAGACAACAAATTTTACCATATCCACCATCTACACGTCTGTCTGAAAGGTCGCACTTCATCCCTCTTATGGTAAATATAAAATAATTTTATCATTTAGTCATAATTAAAACTACATTCAAGTGTAATGCTGTTTCTACAAGGAAGAACTATGTCGTATATAAAACGTTATTGAGTGTAAACCGACAACGTTCGCTTTCTCGCCAACGAAATGTCTATCAAAAAAGCCATCAATTTGGATCTATTTTGGCCAGGTTATCTTTCCTTTTTATATTTTACATCATGTTATACTTGACTGGAAGCGCGTGTATGGCAAGCCAATTGTCCAATAATTACGTGAACCCCGGTTCACGGTCGAAAAACTAGGATTAACGATTGATAAACTAGGTTTTTCGAACGTAAAACTAGGTTTTTCAAACACTAACCTATATTTTCGAGTGAAAACATGAGATACCGGGCGTAAACCATAGTTTACGCTCGTGAACCCAGGTTTACGTTCGATAAACTAGGTTTCTCGATTGAACTATGAATTTCGGTCGTTATCCTATGTTTACGACCGTAAACTTGGGTTTACGAACGTGAACCTACGTTTACGAGCGTGAACTATGGTTTACGACGTTATCCTATGTTTTCGCTCGAAAAAATAGGTTAGTATTTGAAAAACCTGGTTTTACGTTTGAAAAACCTGGTTTTATCGAACGTAAACCTAAGTTCACGCTCGTAAACCCAAGTTCACGTTCGTAAACATGGGTTCACGCTCGAAAATATAGGTTCAGGTCCGTAAACTATGGTTCACGGTCGTAAACATAAGTTCACGCCCGTAAACATAGGTTCATGGCCGTAAACCCATGTTCACGCCCGAAATTCATTGTTGATTCTATAATCCTAATATATCGGCCGTAAACCATGGTTTACGTTTGATAAACTAGGTTTCTCGATTGAACTATGAGTTTCGGTCGTTATCCTATGTTTACGATCGTTATCCTATGTTTACGATCGTAAACTGGGGTTTACAATCGTGAACCTAAATTAACGAGCGTGAACTATGGTTCACGGCGTTATCCTATGTTTTCGCTCGAAAATATAGGTTAGTATTCGAAAAACCTAGTTTTATGTTCGAAAAACCTAGTTTATCGATCGTTAACCCTAGTTTTTCGACCGTGAACTAGGGTTCACTTAATTATTGGACAATTGGCTTGCCATATTGTTACAAATCGACAAACACGGTTTTACGAAGGTAAACTGTAGTTCACGGCCGTAAAGCTAGGTTAACGCTCGTAAATATAGGTTTACGGCCGAAATTGATAGTTGATTTCATAATCCTGGTATATCAATCGTAAACCATGGTTTACGTTCGATAAACTAGGTTTCTCGATTGAACTATGAATTTCGGTCGTTATCCTATGTTTACGACCGTAAACTTGGGTTTACGAACGTGAACCTACGTTTACGAGCGTGAACTATGGTTTACGACGTTATCCTATGTTTTCGCCCGAAAAAAAGGTTAGTATTTAAAAACCTGGTTTTACGTTTGAAAAACCTGGTTTTGTGAACGTAAATCTAAGTTCACGCTCGTAAACCTAAGTTCACGTTCGTAAACATAGGTTCACGCTCGAAAATATAGGTTCAGGTCCGTAAACTATGGTTCAATAATGCGGCGTACGAATGCAAAAATGTTGGTTAAACTTAATGTACGCTCAAAATAGTTGGTTTTAGATTAATTGTGTACATATATTTTGCACTACCGGGGTTATTTTACATATTGAGAATAAACATTTGTTGAGACTCAGTGGATTTCAAAACATATATTGGAAGTTGAATGATACAACAGTCAATTTATATTGGGTCAGCTTCAATTATGTTCCTTTGTTACATGTATTCCATTCTGTTTTAGTTTTGCCTTTTACTTTATTTGTTATTGATTTTGTATGTTGTTTTTTTTTAGTTCAAATATGTCACGTTACAAGACAAAATCTAGACTAACAATATACTCGAAAGGTCAACGGAAACGAAAGACTTATCATCATCACCTTCAAAAACTTCTCCATTTAAACGATGCCCGGTGTAGCTCAGCTATGAATTCAAACTTAGCAAAACAAATAAAAAAAATAGAAGCAGATTACGAAAATAAATGCCGCAAAGAAAACAATATCACACCCATAAAAATCGCAAATGATAATCTTGAGAAAATAATCTCAGATTTGGCACCAAAGTTAGCAAATAAATCTGAAAGAGAGATCAAAGAGATTCTCAGCAAACAGCTAGTGCCATCCAGTAATAGCCAAACTAGAACAGCAAAAACCAAACAACATAAACAGACCACCGATAAGCCAAATATTGATAGTAGTGGTTCTACCAACACGCCCGAAGGTGACATGGCCAAAACAGCACAAAACACAAAAGAACCCACTGAACAAACAGCGGAACTTCCTGCCACTAAACAGCAAAAAAAGGAAAAGAACAGACACCCATAACACACCCAGCCTCAAAAAAACAAAGTAACACAGCCCGGAAACACCAAATCAGGAAAAAAATCACCATATAGGACTCCCATTAGTCCCGCCGTATGGATGTATGCCAATTATAAATGCAAAGGGACATAGAACTCTAATTCCGGACCCCTTCTTGATAGCTGAAAAACGCTACTGGTCACTTCATGACGGGGGAGATTGTGACAAGACTGGCCGTACCGGCGACAATAACTATCAGAACAAATTAACACCCTTTACAATATTTACAAATTTATTTACATAAAATGAGTATTAACAATGAATAAATGATATGTAGAAAAGAAACTGATTATAAGAAAGAAAGAAAAAAATCAAAGTTCAGTATCTCTAGATACAAAGTTCTATCACTGACAGTTTCATTTTAATGTGACGTGGCACAGATCTTTCAGTTAATTGCGAACTTTAAGCAGCACAAAAAATATATAACATATCTTCAAATCAAGTCCCTTTAAACCGTGAATACGTTGATTCCGTTTTGGCTCCCTATGGTGGTAGGTGATTGCATCCCTGAGCTGACTTCAGAGGATAACAAAAACCAACGTCTTTGCGGTTTACGGCACAACCATGGGACGAAAGCTCTGCGCTGGGAAGATCACAACTTATATAACATATGGTAAGCACCATAGCAAAACAAATAAGTCAGGGCATAAAACTGCTCCTTTGAGTACACCATACCTCCGTAGGCTCCCATAAATAATACGTGCTACCTATACAAAATATATGTGCTACTAAGTTCAGATGTCACGTGATTAAAATACGTCACTTATTACTTCCATTATTACAAAAATTACTTACTTAAAAGACTAAAGTTAAAGTATGAAAAAGATGTGAAAAGTTTTTGATGAAAAATACAGATACGGAAATGATTAACTGCAGCTATTATTTACAACTATAAATTAACAAAATTCAATGCAAATCGAACGTTATACAATAGTTGGTATCGATATAGCATCAAATGCCATACAACAAAACGGACATTGTATGTATGTGCTATAGACTGGCACACAATTTCATATTACAATGATATATTACATACATGGTACTAGACTTGCCATATAGATTTATACACTACAGTGCATTGCAGTATCGGCGTTCCTTAACAACGAAATGTTTGACAGAAGTTTTTGAAACAGAGTACTTTACAATTATCATATTACAAATTTAGTACAAATCTTACATCTTATATAAACGAAACATTTTAGACTCCTCTTTGAAATAATTTACAAAAGTCTGAAAAATTTAATAAATTATCCTGACATACCGAAACTAGCCAAAATCACATGCCGAAAAGTAAATGTTACAGAATTCTGTAGAATGCACAAAAATTTACCAAATAAAAATCGTAATGCAAAAATCATACAAAAATCTAACAAATAAATTTCTTACCTCGATCGAGCATAAATTTCAAGCAAGAAAAATTAGTCTGACATAGATTCGTCTAATGTCGGAATGTGGTGTGCGTAAGGCATATCTAGTCCATTCTATTTGTAGAGTAATGTCCCGCCAAATACTCAATTTCATGGGACTCATGGATAATCCGTGTGCTATCACTATTTTTATTTTCACGGGATTCACGATATAGCCGGGAAATCTGACTACTTTGGCGCGGATTGAAATTGACAATTTGAGGCCCGTTATAGTGGTTTTGGGGATAAAAACATAAATTACTGAAGTTTATAAAATATCAACTTTCTTATTACTGAACCGAATTTAATGAAATTTACAAGGAAATTTAAGCTATGAAATACAGAAAAACATTAGAGGTATTTTATGCGTGAAATCTGACATTTATCTCAATAACTCAAAAATTTACAAAAAGATGATGCATTACCTGCCTTTACACTACAGATAAAATAAGGCCCGTATGTCAATTTGTGACAGAGATAAATTCTGAAACCTACAAAAACAAATAATAAAATAAACACCATAATCAATTATAAATACTGGCTTTAAATGATGTTGGGGCAAATAGACAAATAAATATAAGCAAAAATCCCGCCTCAGCATCATGTCTTGGAATATCAGAGGAAGGAAAACCGACCACTTTGTGAAATGCAACCAATTACAAAATTATTTAGACTCTTTAGAAAATCCGATAGATGTGATATGTATTCAGGAAACAAAACTTAAAACAAAAAGTAAGCCTTTCAACTTTAAGGGGTACCAGAAACCAATAAATAAATTACGCCCGGGCGCAGAAGACTCAGCAGCCGGATTGCTGTGCATTTACGTACGAAATGGAATTACATTTAAAGAAAAAGCAATTAGATATAGTGCAACAGCAGAAACTCTAGCGGTCACTATCATAGGCAAAAATGAAAAATATCATATTAACAATTATTACGCTATTACCCACAATTAAATAGATCTCTACCTGACATCCCTATGAGCCGAATGTTTGATGCATACCATGGATAATATAAGGCGTGGTCTCCTAAAGTCCGGACAGCATACCCCTCAAATAATGGCAGTATATGACACGACCAAGCCGAATATTATCCGACCAAACCTAACTTTTTCACTAAAAACCTCAAAAACTATGGAATAAATTGAAATTTTGTTTATTCATAAGACAAAACAAACATTACTGGTCTAATAATGGCACAAAGACATTAGGCAGTTACACCAATCTGTCTGTGCAAACCCTAAAAGAGTATAGATAAGTACAACAACAAATGAACGGAAAGAAGAAAAAAGGGTATCAGTTTGGCTAAATTAGCCTTAAAGGCCTAGATTCACTACTATATAAGTGTCCCCCCCCCCCAAATCCAATATACAACTCCCATCTTATCTGCTGCTTATCAGCGATTATGTAATAGCAACTGATTAGAGGGCAATTAGCACAGCAGGGACCCTAACTAGACCATGAAGATGTGTGCAGTGGAGTTGAAAGAAGTTAATTTTTCTTCATAATAATTATAATAATTATTATTTTGATATTTTGTAGATGAAAATAACTATCACTTTAATGTTATAATAATGAAAATAATAATAATAGAAATAATCATAATCATAATAATAATTATTATTATTATATTATCATTAGTATATTATTATTATTATTATATTACATATAGGATGATAAAAGATACAGTAATAATATTGAAAATAATAATGATAATAAAATACAAGTACAGTGAAAACTTCCTGAGTTCTTTGTGCTGATAAACAATATTTTTCGATTTGGAAATTGATTTTCATGTATTCATGTAATCAACATTATTTGAATATAAAATTGTGTTCCATCTATACTCGATTTTCATTTTCAGTATGTTGCCTAAAGGGACTTTTATCATGCTTTGCTTTGTAACTTTGAAATTCACATTCTGTTTTCAGTTTATACAAATGTTATTTACAGTATTCTGCAAGCTTTAGATGAGTGAAAGTCACATTTTTCAGAAATATCACAATTCTCCAGACAGAATTTGAAAAAATAAAACTTGCATGTTTCTTTAAGTAAGTTTCTCATTATTTCATTATTGTGAAAATAAGTTTCTGATTATTTTATAATTGTGTTTGGTCAACAAATATTTTTCTTTACATAGAAATGCCAAAAAAAAAAACTAGTATAACTTTAAAAGTTATCAATTATTCATTAATTTACAATAAATTACATCTTTTCCCCTTTTCACTAATAGATACACTTGTAAGGTAGACTGACTCTCCAATAAACAATGACCCTTGTTTATTGGAGTCATACTGTGATGGTCATTAGCCCCCAACTGTGCTGGTGAAGACAAAAATCCCTTGGCCCACTGCCAAAATCTAGGCCTTTAAGAATCACTATTTAGTAAGTGATCCTGGTAGAAAATCATACAGGCATTGAATAAATGAAATGTTAGTGGAATCGATCAAATTCCAATTCCATTGTTTACATTATCATACCGAACACGGCAGATGAAAGGAGCTCTTTGATTGGACGAGAGTTCTTGTCTCTTCTGTCATGATTGCTAAATTTACTATCCGTTTTTTGGCTTAAGCTCAACATACTAAGGTAAATGGCAGTCTCATACCATATAGAATATTAGATTTTCTCTGCCTAATTATGTAAATACAAACAATTCGAAGAAAGGATAATAAATAAGGCACGGTCAAGTATGCATCCAACTGAAAGACAGGTCCCATACTTTGCCAACAGCCTACTATATCCTTTCCCCATCAAAAAATTGATCACCATATGAGCTGGATGTTGGATGCATACCAAGGATGATACAAAGCGAGGTCCCAAATGACTAAAGGCATCCCCACCCTCAAATAATGGCAACAACACCCCACCTAGCCTAGTATCATCCGACCTAAAACCTATTTATCAGAGAAATTTTCATAACTATCGAACTGGTGGTAAAACAACTACAGTATTTATATTAAGAAAGGTGCAGAAACCAGTTAATAAAAGAAAACTAACTTTCATGTATGTATACAACAAATATCTGGTCCACAAAAAAATAATGCACTAAACGAAATGAAGAAAATGGCATACCGGTCTGGCATAACCAGACAAGGGTAATACTATTTAATGGACTAATTCGAAAGGAAAGTCCTCTCACATTGAAAAAATAAAATATTGATGAAATTGATCAATATACTATAACAAAAAACTTAATCAAATTACCAAGTTTATTCTACCGGATTGTTTACATTTTCAAGCCGAACATGGCAAATAAGAGAAGAGCGCTGATTGGTTCAGAGCTCTTGTCTTCTTTGTCATAGATTTATGTTCCGATTTTTGGCCTTAGCTCAACTCGTTTTTACAACTCAGAAAACAGAAAACAGAATAAAGATTTAACCAAAACTACTATTTAATATAGCATAAATAATATACCAAGTAAGGTCTAAATGTTCTGCTCAACCCGGGGCTAGAGGGCGTGGACGGTAGCATGCATTTCCACTACCGTCCATGAACAGGCTCAATCAAACCGAACCTGCAACATTTTCGTTTTTGTTGTGTTGAGCGACCTGTGGAGTTTCCACTTTTTCTATCTGGTATGCATCTGGCTGAGGGACAGGTCTGTTAATATGACATAAAGTCCCAAGCATATCGCCCAGACCAATAATTCATAATAAACAAAGGTCCCCGACCCACTCCATATGAGCTGGATGCCAGATGCCAGATGGATGGTACAATACATGGTTTCCATAGGTCTGCAGGGTAACCCGAATCAAGTAAAAATGGCAAGAAAGCCCAACCATGTAGGCGTACCGTCAGTTGAAGGACAAATCTGGAAAGTGCCACAGTGATACCCTGCCCTCATGATTTAAAAACCCACTAATGAGCTGGATACTGACTGAACATTATAGATGATATGAAACTGGGCCCCCACCATGGACTGTGTGCTCCCTTTAAGGTACAATTAAAGGCACGTATAACATATACCCAGTAGAGTATCATCTTGCCAAACTTATTTTGTATATAGCTTATTTTAAAATCGATTTAATGGTAAGAAGACACACAGAACTGAAGCAATAGTAAGAACCAATCAAATTAAGGCAGTATTTTTTTCAGCCAATCAGAAGACAGCAGCAGAATATTTCAGAAAGTAAGTCATGAAAAGAAATTTAGATCATATTTGCAACAAAAAGAAGAAAATGCATACCTGTCACCAAAAGACAAACCAATTTACAATAGTAGTAAGAACACATTGTGAAAAATAATTACTCTGATGTTGCAAAATACAAAGCCGGAGCCTGTATGAACGCATATATGAAATATATAGTTATCTAAATACAGTCTTCCGTTACGAAATTTCGGCCAAACAGCAACAAAAAGAAGGAAAATGTTAGGCAATACAAATGTATATAAAAAATGCAGGTGCTACAATTTGTTTATACACTATAACTATGTTATAATAGCCCTGACATTACAAAAAAACACTAGAAAAAAACGAAAATAAAAGAAAATAAACCATTTATTGATAGATAAAAACAGGCTCCTGTTCACATCAGAACATAAAATGAATGAGTTAATTTTTGTTCAAAGCTTAGTTCTTGCGTTGTCTTCGTTTTTAATACATTGCAAATACATATTAGTAACTTTTGAGTAAATATATTTATTTTTATCTAAAAAAAACAAGAGCTGTCTCCATAGGATGACACATGCCCCCGTTTGCACTTTGAATGAATAGTTATGGCCGATGTTAGAGTTTAGGACCTTTGACCTACGGACCTGGGTCATGCGCGCGACACGTCGTCTTACTGTGCCACAATTCATGCATAGTTATTTTAAAATCCATGCATGAATGACAAAGATATGGACCGGACACGCCCATCAATGCACTATCATGAAATATGACCTTTAACGTCTGAGTGTGACCTTGACCTTTGAGCTACAGACCTGGATCTTGCGCGCGACACGTCGTCTTACTGTGCCACACATTTATGCGTAGTTACTTGAAAATCCATCCATGGATGACAAAGATATGGACCGGACACGCCCATCAATGAACTATCATGAAAAACGTCTAAATGTGACATTGACCTTTGAGCTACCGACCTGGGTCTTGCGCGCGACACGTCGTCTTACTGTGGTACACATTCATGCCAAGTTATTTGAAAATCCATCCATGGATGACAAAGATATGGACCGGACACGAAAATTGCGGACAGACCGACAGACAGACTGTTCTAAAACTATGCCTCCCTTCGGGGGCATAAAAATCTCTCTACTTCAAATTTTGGCAATTTTTTGGATAATATCTTCTTCTCATTTGGCATACAATTTAGACCATTTTCCAAATTCAAAAACGAGTGGCCCCCGGAGGGGACGTTTGTGTGGTCTACAAGTGGCAATGACACAGCCACACCTGCCGAGGACTGAGATAGATGCTCAATTAACGTGCTTCTCTTAGAGGGGAGGGTGAAAACTAGTTGAAACAGAACAGACCGAAGACAATGGCGAAGGGGCTCCATCAACGACCGCGACAGGTGTGGCATCAACGGTGCGTTTCCGGTTCCTGACTGGCATGGCTCTGCTGGAGACTCCAGTAGCCCGATCACCAGAGTGGCTCGCCTTCTCCTACACCTGCTATATTGTCTACGCTAGGAACGCGTGTCCGATCCGGTCCGAGTGCTCGCTTTTCCAAACAGACTGTTACATCCGGACTTGAGTACGTTTAGGTCTCATTGGCCGCTGTACTTACAGTCGCAATTTGGCTATTAAATTCATATTCTTTGGACGAAACTCTCTGGGAATTGCAGAGAGGTAATCAATACCCCTACATTAGAACCAAAACACACTTTAAGAACATGATAAGGGGCATGTTCGCGGTCTATACTCTACGTGGCATTTATATGCTTCATTGTGTCTGAAAGGGCGGATGGACCGTAATTAAACCTAAATCAGTCAATCAGTCAGACATCGACACGTACTGCTGACCACGGACTGCGGACTTACTATAGGAGTTTTCTCAAACTGTATACGAGGAAATTATTCATAACTGAACCGTGGCATATTTAGCATCCGGTTCTAATTCTGTAATACTGTTTCCATTTAAAATATCTGAGAAAAGGCAGTTATAAGATTATTAACCTTCGTCTTATTGTATATGAAATACCGATTTATTTTGTCTTACAGGCATTCTTAACAGCGTGGGAGCATTTCTTTTAAATGCCCTTTTTACCATATATATTATATTTATTAAAAATGCCGCATGTGGTGTTATTTCAAACCCTACAAATTCAGTTTTATACGGTACTAAATTCATTCAGTTTTCCCGGTCATCCTGTCGTGATATACATTATTGCTACATTATAAATTTCTAAATTTCTAATATAGACTTTGCGTTATTACCTGAAGCAGAGTATCTATACATACCATATATGCATATGTTCGGAAAGGTACTCGAGAAAAAAGGCTTTGTCAATAACGATAAAATGCTAGTCTCCACTACTAAGCTGGTTGTATCAAATGACCACACAGAATTGCTTAAATGGTGTCATTCGTTGACAATTCTATGCATGTGCTGGCCATAAAACTTTTTTGGAATATGATCGGAATTTTGACCTTGGACGGACGCTTCCAAGCCCTTTGTTCACAAAACAATTTTCGGTGTCAGCTGGGTTTTAAATTGAATTTTTGAAAGCTAGTTTTAACGGTACTTAAATATTAAATTGCAGCTGAGATATGACAGTCCTTACTGAATAGTTACTTGGAAATAGTCATGTATTTAAAAGTTAAATTTTAACATGCAACTTTGATATCAATTAAAAGGTTTCATTATTAATCTTAGCTGAGACTCAACATATTTTGAAAACAGATGCCCAGGAATTCAATCTTTGCTCAGTCATCAAAACCGAGCCTGTTTTGATCATCTGATATCAGTTTATGTTAATACGAAGTTTCCTTTTTATTATTTTCAAACATGCTGATACATAACTAATTCGGGATGTTTTCGCTAAATTATGGTAATGTATCAGGCATGCTATTCTTATTTTTTATTTTCAAACATGCTGATACATAACTTATTCAGGATGTTATCGCTAAATTATGGTAAAGTATCAGATCTCGTTTCGACGGGGATACATGTATGAAAACTTCCTGTATATTTAGAGGAAATGTTGAACGAAATCATTTAAGATATATCATTAAAACTTCTATTTTATGGAACAGTCTACAATATATTATCAAAATTAATGAAAGACAATGACTTTTTCCGTACAGAAGTCTACGAGAACACTGTATTTATACTATGCAGCAAAAAGTAAACGGATGTTCATTTAATTCAGAATGTTTTGTTTTTTTCACAATAATATTTTGTAGTGCTTTTTATACGCCCATTTGAAAAACGGGACATATTATGGGAACGCCCCTGCCGGGCCCGCAGCCTGGCGGACAGCGAGCGTCCACCGACTTTGCCCGGAGTATATCTTCTTCATGCATAGAGGGATTTTGATACAGTTTAAACTAAATTCAAGAATGACTTTGTTCGGAGCATTTCTTTTTCATGCATGGAGGGAGTTTGATTCAACTTGGCACAATTGTTCACCATCATGATACGGAGTGTCATGCGCAAGAACCAGGTCCCTAGGGTTAAGGTCAAGGTCACACTTCACACTTAGAGGTCAAAAGTCGATTCTTTTTCCGGAGAATTTCTTTTTCATGCATGGATGGATTTTGATGTAACTTGGCACAATTGTTCACAATCATAAGACGGAATGTCATGCACAAGAACTAAGTCCCTAGTTTTAGATTTACTTCCATTTATTGTTACTATAAATAGCTGATATTGAAATTGTTTTATTACTGTTTTTTGTGGACTTTAATACATATTTCTTTTGGACTTACTTCCCTTTCTTGCTACTTTTAATAGCTTATTCTTGAAACATTTAACCTGGTTGTTAGAATTGGATATGTCATTGTTTGGGCTCACTGTCTACCAAACTTATACAGAATATGTTTTACTGTAGAATTTACTTGATGGACGTATATTGTGACATTCTGGCACTTTTGTTTTCTTATCTTGTTGCTATGAAAAACAAGTCTAGGAATCGTGTGGACGAACACAAATTAAAACCAAACTGTTTTTATAGGAATCTCCGTTATCTTCAAATCCATGTTTCAAGTTGTACTTTTTTTAATGCATGAACATAATATTATTAAGATGAAGTATCATCGTAGTTCCGTGGGTTCGAAACTTCACATGTCGTGTCGTTCGGGTCGCGCGGAAGGTAAGTAACACCAGAAATGTCTCAGTATCAAGACAAAATGTTAAAGCATACGCATATTTAAAGAACATGCTAAAGGCAAGTAAAATGCGACAGAGTATTTAGATTACCTCTGAAAGTGTTAAATGTAGCCTGTTCACTATCCATATATTTTCAAACATATGTATTGTATAATAGCAGATAATTATAACCCAATACAATAATTTCTACAATGGAGGCAAAAGTTTCTACAAATATAGGTAAAAGAAACATATATAACATAGTTATGTTTTCTTTCTTGCGAACCTAAATATTTTGAGAAAACCTCTACTGTAGGTACGCAGTCCGCTGTCCGCAATCCGCGTTGAAGTAAGTTGAAAATCTCTAATAGGTAGATGGGTGACAGAAAGATAATGAAGTTATTGCAACTACACTGTCAGGGCGGATACATTATTAAAAAGAAGATGTTTGAAGTTCATAGACTAAAGAAGAGTTGCAAAATTTCAACAAGGTTTCCAGCTATAGGGCCAGCGCATAGAAGTTTTACCTTAACGGTAATTGAATGCTATAGACGATAGCAAATATTGGCTGAGGATCGGAAAGCTGAGACAGATACTCAGAGTTTGGTAATCTACTGAGGTAGTAGGAGAGTTACAGCTTATAAACCGTTCAACATTATTGGCGAAGTACAGCCAAGGCATTGGGGATACATCTATATGGTAGTTGAATGCTACATGTGATAGCATATAGACGCTGAGCATTCCAGGAGTCAGGGCAATCATATAGAGTTGCAACTTCAATTAAGAGGACAGAGGCCGAGAATCTATACGATAGGACTTGTATGTTGATGATTCAAAGACATTGTCTGACGGGAACTTCAACAAAAAGACCAGTCAAGTATAGAGTCTCCAGCTTATAGGAGTTATAGGATTATCATTAATTGAAGATTGTTTGTTTGAAACATTTAGTGATTTGCTTGATCCCTGAAATTATTTAGCTCCGAATAGAAATCATTTACTGATCATTGGTACACGAATCATTTAGGCAATGTAGCCAGAGGAAAATTTTATATATAAGATATTTGGTCTCACCAGCTTTACGTTTTAACAAAGGAAATTTTATATCGTTTGTCAGCTAGTCTAAGACATAGTCACCTCAGCGATTGGACCCAATTCATTGTTCAAGAAAGTAAAGGCGTAGGCACATCCTTGTGTCATATTACTCGTATCCTGACAATGACGTCATCAATATTTGTTCAGTTTTGGTTTAAAAATATCAAAAAGTAACGTTCCTTAGATAACCTAGCTGAAACATTATTATCATGAAATTTATAAAAAGGAAAAAAAAATGAATATTGTGGGTTCATTTTAGAGCATAGATCTAAATGTTCACTAACAGGCAATTGTCTTGTTGATTGATCACTTATTTGCTGATCATGGACTGTCCTTCTGTTTCTTAATTTATCACCTGTTTGCCCAATATAACACTCTTTGCATCCATTGCAAACCAAAACATACAAAACATTTTGGACAGTACAATCCATGTTTTCTTTAAATTATTTGCTTGTTATTCCTACAGCTTATTAACACTTTATTTGCCTAAAGAACATATTTTAGGCGTACAGTTATGTTATGGAACCAATAAACGTACTTACACTTTGTGAATACGTTTTCTGGATATACTGCACAAATGAGTATCGTTTTTTTGTTATTCATTTTGTCATATAGCTTGTTTGCACCATTTCTTAATTAAATCACAATCCCTATGTAATATTTCATGTTTACAAATACAACAAGTTATGCATCCAATAACCTGTTTAACTCGCTTTATCGCGCGTTGTTTAAACTTGTAACATTACTCACCAATGTAGTCGTCACACGATGTGCGGACGACTTTATTCTTTAAATTAGCAGACTTGAGATAAAAAAGGTAAAATGTGTACTTACCTACTTTCACTTTCGCCTATATCCGTCATTTTGTCTTAACTAACCTTTTGCTTCGCTTAAAATTTCAACGGACCCAAACACGTTCGATCCCTTTATACGGTAATGGACTCGTAATGAAGTCGGTCGTTCGATTACGTATTTCGTATCAACAACAATCCGGATAATGCCGAAATCGCATTCGAAGAAAATGTTACCGTACGGAAACCGCCTAATGTCATTACGGGTCCAATTCAATACTTTGTTGAACCCACCAAGATATACTAGAATTATTTATATATAATTATAGACTCACCAATTAGATGGATGGCTACTGTATGAATGTATATTTACGGCTTTGTGTAGTACGCTTTGACAGTCTTCCAATATGGCTGACTCTCTAGACGAAGATCGCGATCCCACAATCCTCTTGCATGAGTCTAATCGCCGGAACCCGTTATCCGGAACATTCGCTCACTACACTCCTCCCCACTCTGAAAAGGAGAACCTTGTAGGTGAAGAATTGCTGGGATCCTCATCAGTACATGTATTTCTTAGCAGATTTGGCCAAGAAGGCGGCTACCTAGGTCGGCTTGGTAAGTGATGGCAATGCACTTCTCAGCGGATTTGGCCAAGAAAAATGCTACCCAGGTTGGCTAGGTGAGTGGTGATTTTGCACTTCTCAGCGGGTTTGGCTGAAAAGACTGTTTCCCGGTTGGCTGTGCTTACCAACCCCATACTTTAGACCGCCCTTTGGGTCCATTATAATTCAGGAGACTGGCCCTGGACATACAGCCGGTACGCATTCTCTGAGCACCGACGGAGAAGATCCTTCCATGGCTCATTACGGATTCTTCCAACTTCCAATGCTGCATATCCCAGCAGTGCAGGGGTGGTACGTCTAACTCCTCCGGTGCCAAAGTATGGGGCATCTGTCTCTAACAGCATCCTCCCAGGCTCCATACGACGGATGCTTTCCAGTTTCTCAGGATCATCCTTTTCTGAGAATTTTCTCACCAGGTTGGTATAACCGAAATAGGTGTTTGGAAACTCCTGCAGCCACCTTAGAGTCAAGGCTTGCGTCCCTGTGAAGCAGTGACAGTGGACGAGACGGCCCCTACCTACTTTGGGGTGATTCTTTAGTATTTGAAGAATCGTGAACCAACTTTCATCCGGCGTTTGGGTGTCATTCAAGCTGCGACTGTGGAGCACCAAGACGTGTTTTGGTCCTAGTGTCGACAGGGCCCTCTCCATATTAAGCATCTGAGTGAACCAAGTGTCTGGATGTTCGGTCCTATCAAGCCCAATCTCTCCAAGAGCAGTAACCTTTGGGGAGGACATCAGAGTGGTAAAACGTTGCCAGTCCTCCTCAGTGCCTGATGTCCGTGGATGCCAGCCGATAGCTATGACGGCACCTTGTGTGATCCATGAACTCATCTCCTCCTCTGTTGGGTACGTGTCTGGATCGCAGAAAACCGCCACAACTCTCCGAGTGTCCACTTCATACTCCGGATTGCAGACGGCAGCCTGGTTTATGGTCTCCAAGGACATTTGCTCAATTCCGAATTTTGCCATGGTTCGGTCAAGATGGCAGTGCGCATCAAAGCCTTGAACTGGAATAGGTAACTGGGCCAATTCCTCTGGTGATGGCTGGAATAGTTCCCTGAAATCCTCCTGCTCCTCCTTCCTCAACAACGAGACTAAGGCAAGAAGTTTACTCCAGTGCAGAAGCATGGTCTCAGAGTTCCCCCTTGGTCTTATGCACCACTTTTCAGGTACTGGAATACCTGTCTCAACACAGAACTCGGTCATTCCTGCTATCAGCTCAGGAGACAGGTTATGGTCTCCTGGAGTCTGATCGGTATTGTCTGCCAACCGGATAAGATCTGAGAGCGTTTTATGTGCCCCCACCAGCACTCTCTGCAGGAACACCAGAGCAGTCCTACGTCTGGCTGAAATGTCTTTTCCACTTAGGTTAGGGTGGAATAAGAGCGGCAGATGACTGTTGAAGGTATGTTTCATGGATAGTCCTTCCTCGCAGCCAGTTATCGGGCACCGAGGGCCAGACCAACCTCGTTTAGCTTTCTTTTTATCTGATTTTGGGCCAGATTGACGTAGTTTATCATGGTCTCTGTGGTCGAATTTGGACCCAGATTGACGTTGCCTATCATGATGATCTCTGCTTGCGGCATTCGATTCCGCTACCCTCGGCCTCTTTGCTTGTTCACCCGATTCGCTTCTCTCCCTTCTCTCTCGGCTTCTCCGGGAGTGTTCGTATCGCTGCTCCCTTCTGCCAGATGGGTGTTCACGCCTCATATCTCGAGGGGCATGTTGTTCCTTCAGGCGGGAGTAACTTCCTTTTGAAGACTGGGCCGCCTGCTCAGGTTTTGGAGCAGGACCCCTACCATAGTGCCTCCTACTCTCATGTTTTGAAGACTGGGCCTCCTGCTCAGGTTTTGGAGCAGGACCCCTACCATGGTGCCTCCTATGCTCAGGTTTTGGAGCAGAGTAATCCCTGATATGCTCTGTCGAGGGAGCGACAGGGGTAGATTCCACCTCTACCTGCCCGGGATTTGGGGCAGGACAAGCACTGGCTCCTTCAATGACCATTTGCATCCTTGGCTTCACCGGGCTCACAGGCTTTGTAGGAATTGTGTCGGTGAGGATGGCATCATCTGCGGCTGTCACCTCCATATCTTCCTCTCCTGAACTAGGTTTCAGAAGATCCTCCTCTGTCCTCTCCTCAGTCCGACTACCACCCTCCATCCTAGTTATGCTGACAATAGATGGGTGTGTACCTTTTCGGATATCCCTACTTGGTCCCTGTGGATCCCCGCTAACGGCTCGTGGTTTGGGCGTTGGAAGATGATGAACCATCTCCGAAATCCAGTGGTGGCTATGGAACTGGATGGCATTTAACCGCTCCGCCAGAGCTTTCAGCATCGGCTTGTTTGAGAGCCTCCGGGCTAGCCTAACTTGACCCAACAGAGCGTCCTCTGCACGCTTCCTTAGGTCCCCGGTGCAATATGGAATGACCTGTAGGATCTTTTCCGTGGTCATAACCAAGCCATTGGCGGTTTCAGCCTCGAACTCCTCAAGTTCGGCAACAAGATTTCTTTTTGCCATATCTGAAAAAGAAAAATAGACCATGGAAATTGTCCTACAAATGTCCTACCTATTTTTACAATCTGTGCATTTATAGCTATCAATATCTAGAGCATCAGTTGGTGATACATTTACACATGCACCATGATACCACTCTCCACAAGTGTCACATTGAATCATGAATCGCCCCTGCCAGGGTTTCTGGCAAAAGCAATAGACCCTATCATCACCCCGAGCTGTTTTCACTTCCACTGGGTTTTCTTTCCAGTGTACTATCCAATGTGGTAGATGTCTATCTCGACAAGGTTTCAGACGGTCATGGTTAGCTACAAAAACAGAGTTTCTGAATTTTACCCTGAACAGAAAAGCAGATAACTTGGTTACGATAACCCCAGGGCCTTTCCAAGGCGGACACAGCTTCTTGCACTTACCTTTTAGAACTGCTGTGTCTAAAATGTATACAGGGTCACCTACCTCATACGACCTCTCCAAAAGCCTTATGTCGTAATCCCGTTTCATCCTGACCGTTGAAGTTTTTAACTTACCCCTGGCCGTGTCATGGGCCTCTGCTAGGGCAACCTTAAGCTTACCTGCATAAGAATCTGAATCTAATGGTTCTGTACCTTTCAATGGAAACATCAGGTGTGCAGGCATATTAACTTCACGTCCCAGCATCAATCTGTTTGCTGTGTAACCAGTCATGCGATTTACAGATGACCGTAAAGCTCCTGCGATCTGCTGTATGTGGTGATCCCAGCGGTTATGAAACTTACCTATGAAACACCTAACTGCGTCCATAAGCGTTCTGTTATAACGCTCCACCTGGCCATTTGCAGATGCCCGATAAGGAGTTGTATGGGCTTTATGGATTTCTAATAACTTACAGACTTCAGAAAACAGACTGGATTCGAAATTTCTACCTTGATCTGTGAATATTTCGAATGGTACCCCAAACCTTGAGAAGAAGTTGTCAACAGCGGCTCTGGCTGTTTCCAACGCAGTCTGGGTAGGTAAAGGTATGCACTCTACCCATTTCGTGAATTGATCTACCATCATTAACACATATTCATTACCCCGGGATGTTTTAGGCAGTGGACCAAGAAAATCAAGGTGAACCCTCTCCATAGGTACCCCAGCATGAAATTCTGTTAAGGGGCACCGACCATGCCTTGCGGATTTCTTATTGCTGTTGCAAATGGAACACCCTAGAATATAGGTAGTGACATCATGTTTCATGCCATACCAGGTAAACTTTTCCCTTAGCCGTTCCAGGGTCCTTGCTACCCCCTGGTGGCCTGCAGACGGTAGGTCATGGTGGAGTTTCATAGCCTCCCCCCTCATGGACTTGGGCAACACTAACAAAGGTTCGTCAGTGTGTGCATTCGTTTGGTAGAGTACCCCATCAAACATTTTGAAAAACTCTCTGTTTAACCAGTACGACTTCAACTCTGGACTCGCACGGAACAACATAGCTTGGTCAGGATCACATACATCTTTTAACCATTCTAGGATTACAATTAGATTCACATCGTCTTCCTGAGCTCTAATAAGATCAGAATTGGAGAACCCCCAGCTACTAGGTTGATTCCCCGTGGTCCCACCCTTACCATCTGTTTGAGGTATTGTCTGTTTTGGTGGAACGAATCCCTGTTCAGAGTTTGGAACATGTTTATCCAGTTGTACCGGATGCATAGGTAGCTGAGGTTTTGCAGCTGCCTGGCTCGCCTGTTTTCTCGGTTTTGGGACAGGCTTCTTTTGGTTAACCTGAGGGCTAGGTAATTCAGGTTTTGGAGCTACCTGGCCCGCCTGGCTAATCGACTGATCCCCGGAGTCAGGGGATCCGCCTTCTGAAGGCT
Organism: Mercenaria mercenaria; assembly: GCF_021730395.1. NCBI lineage: Eukaryota > Metazoa > Mollusca > Bivalvia > Venerida > Veneridae > Mercenaria > Mercenaria mercenaria. The sequence goes on along the minus strand of NC_069361.1, from coordinate 111,280,546 downwards.
GAACTGGGACTTGACCCTTTTCCCTGGCGCCCCGCCTCGTTGTGACCAAATTCACATTTGCTGCACCTGCTGATAATCCTCTTTCAGCATTCCATGGGATAAGGTCTACAACTGCTTTCCAGTTCCTAACATCAGATATGTCAACTGTATACTCTAGGTCATGATTAGGTATTTCACCCACTTCACACCCAGTACACCCCCGACCCCCAAGGATTTCCTGTTCCTCACATTCTAATGTGAAGAAACCTTTTACCGCCCGCACCGACTTCTCACTGAGACAGCCCGCTGAAGATTCAATTTCACTCCCATGGACGAAGCGCCCTTGTGCGTGGGACCCCAAACCCTGAAAGACACTAGGTTGGCCAAACCACTCCATGCCTTCAGCCACTGGCTTGACCCCCAACGGCACAACATCGTCTATATCGGTGAGGAACCAGACCCAGCTCTCACTGGCCTTCTTGCAATACCGACAACCGCCACAAGGTAAGTCCTCCGGTCGTACACCCACCACCGGTGCCCCACACTGCCCACCTCTAGCCGGCATTCTGGACAGTGCATCTGCATTAGTGTGGTGGCGACCTGCCCGGTGCTCCAGCACCATATTATATTGAGACAGTTCCTCCAACCATCTCGCCAACTGCCCTTGCGGCTCATGAAACCTCATCAACCATCTCAAGCTCGAATGGTCGGTACGGACTTTGAAAGGTTTGCCTAAAAGGTAATGTCTAAATTGCCTAGTAAATCGCACCACAGCCAGGAGTTCCTTCCTGGTGGTACAATACCGTCTCTGCTCTTTTGTGAGAGCATAACTGCCATAGGCTATCACCTTTTCCACCCCCTGTTGCACCTGAAGGAGTTCCGCACCAATTGCCCAATCAGATGCATCGGTATCTAATATAAATTCGTCGTTTACATTAGGTAATGACAACACTGGAGGTGATGTTAAAGCATCCTTTAATGCTTTAAACGCTGCTGACTGCTCATCAGTCCACTGGAAGGCTTTTTTACCAGTTACCGCATACAGTGGTTCAGCTAACTTAGAGAAGTTTTTAATAAATCCTCTATGATAGTTCGCAAGCCCCATGAATCTTTCAACTTCCTTTGCATTTGCAGGAACCGGCCACTCTTGCACCACTCGAATGTCGGATTTGGACATTCGTAAGGTGTCACCAGTCACCATTCGCCCAAGGAATTCTACTTCATGGCGGAAGAATACACACTTCTTAGGTTTGAGTTTCAAACCATAAGAACGGAACCTTGCAAGCACCTCACACAGATTATTCAAATGGTCTTGAAAATCTGAGCCAAGCACCAAAATATCATCTAGGAAGGCTAGTACGGTCTTCCATGACAGACCCCGCAGCACTAGGTTCATAACTCTAGCATAGGTAGCTGGTGCTCCACATAACCCAAACCCCATCTTAACATGTTCAAACAAGCCATACTTTGTTATGAAGGCTGTTTTCTTCCTATCTTCTTCCCGAATACTTACCTGCCAGTATGCAGAATTAGCATCTAATTTTGAAAACCAGGTACTACCGGAAAGTGTATCCAAGCAATCATCTATCAAGGGCAACGGGAATACATCCTTGTCCGTGATAAGGTTAACGGCCCTATAGTCAATACACCATCTGACAGAGCCGTCCCTTTTCCGGACCAACACCGGTGCTGAAGCCCAATCCGATGTTGATTCTTGTATGACTCCGGCCTTGAGCATTTTTTCAAGGTGAGCCTCCTCCTCCCCAGCAAAACAAACAGGTGTCCGTCTCATCCTTTGCTTAACTGGACGTGCATCACCAGTTTCAATCCTGTGCTCAATTGCATTAAAAGTTCCTAGATCGAACTCGTCCTTCGCAAACACATCCTGGTATTCAACAAGGACTTGCGCTAGCTGCAAGCACTGCTTTGAATCAAGTTTTTCACATGATTCATCAAACATCTGCTGTAGATGTAGAGGCACACGGGTTTTGGTGTCCCCTATAGTGGCTTCGGACTCAGCTTGTAGACCGACCAAGTTGATACTGACCGAGTCTTCCTGTTCCGGGTTATACACAGTGGCATTATCTATTTCATATGCCTTACCTATTTGCTTACCCTTCTTTATTTCCCTAAAGCAATCACTGGGGTTAACCAAGCACATGATTGGCTGAGAGCCCCCACCCCTGAATATTCTTGGGGCTAGGAATTTCTTATTGTCCACTGGCTCAATCAAATAATCAGACAAATCACTGTCCATGGTACAACGGACCCTAGCTACTGAGTGGGGTGGTATGACAACACGTTTAGCCACAGACACCCTAGCTACCCTGGGCTGGTTCGAATCCGTGACCCCATCCAAAACAATGTTCATACCATCAAAATGCAAAATACCCCGCCCCATATCAAGTACTGATTGACCTTTATTGATAAGCAAATCAGCCCCAAACAACATAGTTTGATCAATTGGAGCTACATACAAGTTCTCACTGTACCAGCGGTCACCTATCTTTAATCTAAAAGGACCTGCAACAAACCCTACCATAGACATATCCCTTCCTGCAGCTAACAATTTAACTGTCCTTAACTTCTGTGGCTTGACCTTTAAAGCTTCATACACTTTGTCAGACAGTATAGTAACCTGGGCTGCCGTGTCAATAACGGCCCTCACCATATGGTTGCTAACCTGGATATTCATGGAAAATTCAGTGACTGGTTGCATGTGTCGCACAGTCACCTCTTCCATGACATCCTCCTGTGACTGTGTTATTCCGTCTACACCTGTGTCCCTGGTTTTGGGGGCAACAGGGTCTACACCGGAAGTGCTGGTAACCCGGGATTTGGGGTCATCAACTATGATTGCAGTACCTCGTTCAATATTAATCTGGCCTTGCGGCTGATCATGGGCCATGGCTTGGCCAGTTAGCGTGACCCCGTCTTGTTTAAAGACTCCTTAGGTGGCTTGGTGCAATGACGTCTTATATGTCCCACTTCACCACAATTGAAACAGGAGACCTTGGCATGCCAACCCTTTGGTCGGTCCCTGGTTGGGAATTTGCCCAATTTCTGGTCAATCTTTTTTTCTAACCTGCTCTCCAATTCCTTCAGGGCCTCCCGGAAGTCATCCCCTTTTTGGCTGGGTGCTTCAGCCGACACTTGATTAACCGCTTGTGGTTGACCAAGTTTCTTTTCTAAACGAGACTCCATTTGTTTAAGAGCCTCCTGAAAATCTGCCACGGGTGGGTCAGACTTAGATACGTTATGTACAGCACGAGGAGGTTCATCCATATCATCCCCCCTCCTACGCCGTTCAGGCTTGCCCTTACCATACATTGCCAGATGGACCTGCTGAAATTTACGGACCAACTGAATTGCGTTCTGTACTGTGCATGGGTTTTGCATGCACACATGATGGCCCGCCTCCCGATCCAGCATACCCTGTAAAAAGCGGTTAACTGACTGCTCAGTACAATACTCAGGCGGTAACTGCTTGAAGGCCCGGGCTGCTAAAGTAAGCACCCTATCCGCCCAGTCGTCCAAGCCCTCACCTACCTGTTGTGTGGCCTGCTGAAACCTAGCTTGCGCAATAGCTGGAATTTCTTGTTCGCCAAATCTGGCATCCAACTTCTTCAACAGCATTTCATATGAAAGTGTCTGGTCCACGTCGGACACAATTTCATAATAATCAAGGGCCTTACCCTCAAACTCCACACTAGACAATCAAGTGCTTCTTGTTTTGACCACTCGAAAGTCCTTACATACCGCTGTAACTGTAACTTAAAGGCGTTCCAGTTTCCCCTCCCATCAAAGATTAAGTTTTTGGGCAGGGAAGCTACAAACTCCTTCACCCTGGTGTGTGCACCACGGCTGGGCCTTGGGGCTGGCGTTGGCATCTGGGTAATGTTAGTGAGATTTAATGACTGCATACCTGAAACTGGAACACTTGCCATAATACTACCTGTAACTGCTGGCTGCACTGGGGTGAAGACCGGGTTTTGGGCCCCCCCCCACATCAGGAGTACTAGTGTAGTGTGGCTCGCTTTTGATGTCCGCCACTGGTTTAAGCGGCGTCACGACAGGTTCCTGAAAAGATAACCTTTGCCTTACCTTTACTTGTTCCAGCATACTTGTTTTGTCCGCAGCAGCCGATAATGCCTTTTTCCATGCGGAAGCGGGCGGTTTTGGCCCAACTTCCGTAGCCTCGTCACCAGATCCCTCCGAGCCTGAACTCTCCAGCTTAACATTAGGGGTAAAGTCAATCTGAAGAAGTTCATCATCAGAAAACTCTCGTCTGGACAGAACACCAAGAGTTTCAGGAGTTACATTACCACTACTTAGCCTAACGGCTATAATGGCCTTGGCCAACCTCTTACCAATACCAGGTATCTGTTGCAGTTCAGTCTCACCAGCAAAATTTATCTGGACAGCTGGCACCTTCGTAGAATCGGATCCACCAGTTGCCATGACAGGTTTTGTGTCAAAATGGCAATACACGAAGAAAAGAACTAGGTTTTGGTTCTTTACTTACAGGTACACTCGATTCCAATCTAGTGTAACTATAATTTGGTCACACTCTCCTCAAAAACTCTAAAATATCGGGTCAGAATATTTAGAAAAACCGGTTGAGAATTGTACCCCAACACCGGCTTCACGGAAAATGGTGTTGGTTTTCCAGAATAAAGGCCGACAGACATGCGCACGTAGATTGCTTATGAGGGTTAAACGCATTTTTTTCACTGACTAAACAGGTAGCAATCCAAGAATCAAACGTAGATTCCTTTTTTCCTCCCTAAAATGAATTAGAGTGCAAACACAGGCCAATCTTGGTGAAAAAAAAAAGATAGACCTTTTCCCACGGTCAGGTAGCGTTTACTATCAGCGGTCTTATTGGTCGAATAGAGGCGCTGCCACAGTGTTGAAACCCACCAAGATATACTAGAATTATTTATATATAATTATAGACTCACCCAATTAGATGGATGGCTACTGTATGAATGTATATTTACGGCTTTGTGTAGTACGCTTTGACAGTCATCCAATATGGCTGACTCTCTAGACGAAGATCGCGATCCCACAATCCTCTTGCATGAGTCTAATCGCCGGAACCCGTTATCCGGAACATTCGCTCACTACAACTTTAAATGTAAAGTAAAGTAAAGTCAAAAAGTCATATTGTCACTTAAAAATAAAACCTAGCGCAATTCGACCACAAACATCGCTAGTAACTTGGTGTTACATTGCGACACATATGAAGAAGGGTAAAACCGATTCGAAAAAGCAAGCATTTAAAGAAAAAAAAGTTTTCTGAAGTACCTCAGAAAAATGCTTAGAACTGTTGGAAAATGAGTATTGGGAGCACATCTTGCGCTGTATGTCGTCCTTGACACTAATTTTATGAAATAACAGAAAAAATAGTTTTCTTACCCAAAATTACCAAATCCGCTTGATTTTATCCGAAATCATACGATGCTGTTACCACTTTCTAAATATAACAATTGTAAGTGGTATTGCCTTGTGTCGTGAAAAGACGATGGGTTGTTTAAGGTAATGATATACGGCGGTATTTGTTGGAAAAAATATGGACACTCTTGCCAAAATGAATGGAAAGAAAAATAAGAAGAAAGACATTTTCCTAATAATGGATATTTATTTCATGGTGATAATGCCCCTTTACATCCTGCAGGCAGCCTGAATGTTTACAAGGCTAGAAATAGTGTCAGAGAACAGATCCCGGACCTATAGACATTATTGAAAATGAATGGTTTTTGACCAAAAGAAAACTCCATTGTCAACTACATTTAATCATTACAGAGGCCGATTTATTTTCACAAATTTATCAAAGTCATCTTGAGCTCTGCCGGTGGGCGGGGTGGTGGGGGGAGGGGGGTCCAACGTGTTTTGGTTCGTTAAAATCTTAACCAGAGAAAAAGGTTTTCGAAACATAAAATGACTGACATCTGTATGTAAACAAGATAAAAGTTTTAAAGATATTATGCTATTTCAACATTATTGTGGTAATTTAAACTGTACATCGAATGGACAAATGTTTCAGCTTTGTAATGCCGATTCTACAAGGAAGAACTATGTCGTATGTAAAAAGTTATTGAGTGTAAAGATAACTTTCGCTCTCTCGTAAACGAAATGTTTATCAAAAATCCACCAATTTGGATCTATTTCGATCAGTTAATCTTTACTTCTTATATTTTACACCATGTTATAATTTACTGGGGGCTCTACCGACTTGCAACCACTAAAATGTTCAATATCATATCATGAGTGTTATTTTTAGCGTAACATTTTTCTTACTCGGGATATCATACACGTATGAATGAAAATTCAACTGTGTGGTTTTGTCACAGTATAGAACTTGAATATTTAAACGGGGAGAAAATGTGTAGGCGGCCGGGTAAATCAGTCGGTAGAGCATTGGAACAGTATTCCAAAGTCTCGGGTTCGAGTCCCGATCTGGCTGCACACTGTGGCAGATTCAGTCATTATTAAATAGTTTATATACTGAAAACTGTTTTATTTGATTAAACGCCTATTTTTACGGAAAACATATTCAATGGCGTTTTACAAATACATAAAAATACGACAAAAAAATAAGATATTTAATGACATATAACATAAATGAGCATAAATATCACTGTGAATAAACTATTAAGTAAGCATTAAAAAAAAAAAAAAAAAAAAAAAAAAAAAAAAAAAAAAAGATCAGACATCAGATAAAATTAATAAAATATTAGAGCATTAAGATACGGTAAGACAGCTGTTTATTATCAGGTAAGAATTCGAATGTATTTACACAATAAAATCATCCGGTTCACGTTACTTCAATCTCTTAAAAAAATACAGTCACAGTTTCTAAAAGAGTGCATAGTAATTTACAAAATAATGAGTTTTCAACTTCTTTTTGAAAACATCTATTGTGTCTGAGTTCCTTATTTCGAGAGGCAATTCATTCCAGAGTTTAGGTCCAACAGTACCAAAACTTCTGTCGCTGAAAGTTTTGCGCTTGTTGAAAGGAACAACGAAACACCCAGTAACGGAATTTGAAGAACGCAAGTTCCTTGTCTGTGTTTGTTTTACGAGAAGTTCAGAAAGATATTCTGGAGAGTTTCCAACTGAACAATGGTACATGTAGGTGAGCATTTTGAATGTGATTCTGGCTTTGATTGGTAGCCAGTGAAGGTCATACAGCGCTTGCTTGGAACTGTCATATTTTCTTCGATTTAGGACAAGTTTTGCACACATGTTCTGAATACGTTGCATTTTGTTTACTTCGCTTTGAGCAATACCATATAGAATGACATTACAGTAATCTAAATGGGATATCACCAATGACAGTACAAGGGTTTCGGTAGCCTCTTTGGTAAGATATTTCCGGATACATTTTATTCTGAAGTAGTTGAGCATTGCTGTTCTACACTTTCGTTTTACATGCTCTTTTAGATTCAAGTTTTCATCCAGGAATGCACCTAGATATCGAATAAAGCTCACTGATTTCACTTCATCACCTACAATACATACTTTGTCAGTCGAACACTTAGAAAGCTGTTGCCTACTACCAAACATGATGAACTCTTTTTTGGAAGTGTCCATTTTCAGCTTATTTTCATTCATCCAGTTGTTGATTGTTTTAGCACATTGTTCAAGTTCTCGTATTGCTTGGGATTCTACTGTTGGAGATGATGGTTTAAAGCGTTTATTAGCAGTGTGGTCATCCGCAAAGCCGTAAACTGAAATCGACGGCGGAATAACATCAAACAGTGTCCCCGCATATGTCAAATATAGCCACGGTCCTAAGCAGCTCCCTTGTGGAACGCTACAATTTAATTGGCGTGGAGATGACATGGTTGAATTGACACTTACACGACAACTTCTGGGGCGCAGATAGGAATCAACCCAGCTCAGTGCTGTTCCACGAACGCCATACTGCTTGTTTAACACATCAACAAGAATGTCATGATCTACAGTATCAAAAGCGGCACTGAGATCGATGGCAATTAGCGCCGTAACTTCTTTCTTCTCCATAGCATCCAGTAAATCATTTACAAGACGTAACAGTGCTGATTCGCAAGAATGGTTTTTCCTGTAAGCAGATTGGTTTTTTTGGTAGAAGATTGTGTTTGTTTACATGATCATTGAGCCTGAACAGAGCTGCTTTTTCAATTAATTTTGACAGAAACGATAGATTACTAACAGGCCTGTAGTTTGCGAATTCAAGTTCCAGTCCCATTTTCTTCAACAAAGGTCTTACAATTGCCTGTTTCCAATTTGTTGGAAAGATGCCGTCGCGCAACGACAAATTAACCAATTTGGTAATTACAGGCAACAGCTCATCCAAGTATGATTTTAGCACTTTTGTTGGTAGGATATCAAGTTCACATGATTTTGTCTGTAGTTGGTTTATAATTTTTCTAACTTCTTCCTCGCTCAGATCTTTAAAACTGTCAAAACAAGGAATATCTTTTTCGCATGGTTGAAACTTATCGAAATCTTTCCACGATTTTCGAATTTTTTCGATTTTATTCATGAAATGATCTGCAAATTTCTCAGCCAGTGTACTGTCATGTCCAGTTGGCATAGGGTTCTCCGACCTAGTGCCTGTTGTCTCAGATACAAATCTATAAAGCTTTTTCGAGTCACCTTTTGCATTAAGAACTTTTTCACTCAGAGATGACTTTTTTCATGTTTGAGTTCTTTTTCGTAGTTTTTACGCGCTGTTTTGAAGGCTTCATGCAGATGTGATTGTCTATGTTTTTTTCCACAAACGTTCAGATTTGCGAGCCACTCTTTTAAGGTGAAGAAGTTTTTCTGTGAACCAGGATTTTGGAGCGCGATGGATGATTGTTTTTTCTATAAATGGTGCGTGTGAGTTCAAAATATTTTCTACTGCTGTCTGAAACTCTTCAACAGAAAGGTCGACATTATCACTTTTGATTGTCATTTTTCTCAGATCGCTTGAAAAAGTGTTCGTATCCATGTCTTTGAAATTTCTAAAGAGCACAACCTCACTGGTTATATTTTCCTTTCTAACATTTGTCACAATTTTGACTGCACAGTGATCAGAAATATATGGACCCTGTTCACAAGAAACTACTTCAACACCATTTACGACTTCCGTAAGGACCAAATCAAGAATGTTACCACCAATGTGTGTACTAAATTGTACATGTTGTTGTAAACCCATGGCGTACAAAGAATTATTGAATTCTGTTACTGCATTTGTGTCATCGTGGATGTGAAGATTAAAGTCACCCATGACCATTACATTTGAGTACTGTGATAGAACTCCCTCCATATATTGAAAGAAGTCTGTGACGAACTGGGAACAAGTGGATAAAGATGGAGGTCTGTAAATCCCAACTATATGCATAGTAATGTTCTTGAAAATCAACTGCCAAATACCATATTCAAAACTGTGAAAATTTCCTGCCGAAAGTTTGCGCATGTTTACAGCAGATCTACACGTCAGTGCAACACCACCACCCACCCTATTTTGCCTGTTCGTAACACTCAGTTTGTAGCCATTTTGATTGAGATCAGACGTTTCATATTGGTACTGTTTGTCGTCCGAAAACCAAGTCTCTGTAAGAAGAGCAAAATCTATCTTTTCCTCGCGTAATAATTGACCAATAATAACATCCTTGTTTACTGCCGAGCGACAATTTAGCGTCAAACATGTTAGCTGTTCATTTTGTCCATTCAATTTATTTCCATTTTTCTTTGGGTATATAAGGTTGCTTAAGTTTACACCTCTGAAAACCACTGGTTTACCGTAACCACTTTTGCTATTGTTCAAGGATTGTGCCTTTAGGCGACCAGCTCTTTTTCCTCTGTACTGTTTCAATATTCTCAAATCTTTAAACCTTGATAACACAATAGGATTAAGTTTACACCTTGTTGATTGTCCAATTTTGTGTAGAAAATTGCTGTCATACATAATAAAATCCATGATTGAAAACTACAATGGTGAACGAAAGTTCACAAAGTGTTTATCAATAATAAATATTTCAAGTTTATATATGTGATTGTTTCTGATGCTGATTCCGGATCAACACATGCAGCAATCCAAAATATAATGACACAAACACATCAAGCACACATTCACAAAACTACACTCCAAAAATCACGTCTCTACTCCCACTATTAACGACAACAAAATTAAATCAAATCAGAGCTCAAAAAGTGCAGCCTAACAATATGGCGCATATAACAGAATATAGGTTTACTTTCTCTTACAAAATGTACTGAAAGCTAACTTGAGAGCTTTCATTCATCTAATATGGACTTCATCAGCCAACTGATCTTCTTTACATTAACTGGGGATTAGTATTACCCGTGACCATCCGAGGGCGCGAACAATGTTAATGCTGTGTCCAACATGTGCGGTAATTGGAAACGGCCCCCGTCCCTGTTCAGCGCCAGCTTGTATGCTTTAATGTATACCACCTCCTTGACCGCTTTTAAACCAAGAAGGTTCCCGGTCAAAAAAATCGCACGGATTCCAATGAGACAGCGTGACCTGGGCTGTCTTGGTGTACGTGGCGGCATACCTCGTTACTTCCAGAACAAAGTCGTCTATGTTCCATGAACCTTGCTTTCAGTGTTCGTTCCGTTTCACCTATGTAGTCCTTATTACACTGAAACTAATCATGTCCTTCACATTTTATATTGGTAAATGAGGCCGCTGATTTCTTGTTTATTTGTTTTACCATTTGGTTTTACAAGGATTCGTCTAAGTGTGCGCTGTGGTTTAGCACACATGTTTATATTATTCTATATTCACGATTATTGAAAAAAAAACACATAAATCAGTCTAATCAGTCTCGCACGACACTTGGCCCGTGCTAGATTTTAAAATGTTTAGTAACTTTTTTGCAGATTTTTCCTTGAATTACTTTGATACAACGACAAATAACAAAATGAATTATGCCAGGCTTAGCTGCATCTAAACTCTTACCTAATCCCAACTGCTACATATGTGAACAAATCGCATATTCAAACCTTGTGCAAAGCTGTTATTATCATTATTTTATTTATTTATTTATTTATTGGTTTATTTAATATCCTCTACAATGTGAAGATTGCATAGGCATTAATCACACATTAAATATATACTTAGTCTAGTTTTTTTTATGTTATCGTTTTTTAAATCAGTCTATATCCAAATCTGGATACCGAAATATTTACAATTTACGCAGTTTGAATTTTAAAATCTAGCACGGGACAAGTGTCGTGCCAGAGCGACCGAGTTATTGAAGCATACACACTTTCCAGAGTAAAGTTACACAGGACTCTACACGAAAAATGGTTTATTCCTCAAAATATCCGGCATGTTTTGACACTGTCACAATCCCAGCTAGTAAACAAGAGTGGTGTGATAAAACTATCAACTTAAATAATTATCTTTGTAATATGTAGTACAATTGTGACAAACAAAATATATTGACGCTGGAATATAGCAAGAGAACCATCTCTTGTCGAAAGTTTTCAACAGTTTCAAGGGGAGGTCCCAAAAACGCAATGCGCCGGGAGATGAAATGGAGAACCCCTCTTTCACATACCCCACACTCGCAGCATCTTTGCTTGGTTCGTAGCTATATGCTTCTCATATCTGGCGTACAGTTCAAAATCATCCAGGTACGCCCCTGGCACAGTCAATTTATTTTTCGCCAGCTTCGATCAAGTTACCTTGTGACAGGTATTCCATTCTGTGTTTAAATTTTGCCTTTTGCTTTATTTGTCAAGTTACTTTTTTCAGTTCGAATATGCCACGTTACAAGAAAAAAGTCTAGACAAATAGCGCTATACTTGAAATAATGAACATATCATCAGGCAGTTACATTTTGAAATTATATTATAATGACGTACGGTCAAAACAATAAAACACGGGGAAAAATGGTAAATAGGCGGTGTGGCAAACTTCACATGAACATTCACGACAATGCTGTGAAATGCATTTTAAGAATATCCTTATGCACATACTGTAAAATCCTGAAGCAGACAGAAACAGACACCGTTCCAATAAAAGGGAGAAAATAATAAGAGAAACTGCATAAAAAACAGTTTACTCAATCTACTCACTAGTCATTTATAAAAAAGGTGATATAATTAAAATTCATAAATTTCACCAAACGTTCAACGATATCAATGACCATCTTCCGCTATTACATTTAAAAGTGATGTTCCGATTGTCGCCGATGATCGAGTTATCGTCGCAAAAGTTTCAGAGTCGGCGACATCTATTCTGACCACAGAGAATAGATTCTAGCCGCTGATTTTGTTGAAAAATTCTAGTTCTCATTGTAAACAGTTTTTAGATTTCATTTTACAAGCTATTGTTTTTGCTTCAACACAAAACACTAGTCTCGATAGCCTAGTGGTAGAAATCGTGGGTTCGATCCCCGGCTGCGTCAGATCAAAGATGTGAAAAATGGTATCAGTAGCTCCCTTGCTTTGCGGAAGGGCTTAGAAGGGAAACTGGCCTCTTCTTCTATGCCTCGTGGCGATGGAATCAGGAATGCGGTGCCGTGTGTGATTAGTATAAGTTGTAGAACTTGTTTCACTATCGACCTAAAATGAATTAGTATAAACTAATAGTGGATGAAATTTAAAAAAAAAAGATATAACTAATCCTAGACCAGCTAGGAATGTCCCAAAATATTTTTCATGTCACATTTGGCATTGGCATGACTCGAATCACAGATCCCTGGCCATGGAGAACATACAGACCCCTGGCCATGGAGAACATACAGATCCCTGGCCATGGAGAACCGGCCATGGAGAACATACAGATCCCTGGCCATACAGATCCCTGGCCATGGAGAACCGGCCATGGAGAACATACAGATCCCTGGCCATGGAGAACATACAGATCCCTGGCCATGGAGAACCGGCCAAAGGAGAACCGGCCATGGAGAACATACAGATCCCTGGCCATACAGATCCCTGGCCATGGAGAACCGACCATTGAGAACATACAGATCCCTGGCCATGGAGAACATACCGATCCCTGGCCATGGAGAACCGGCCATGGAGAACATACAGATCCCTGGCCATGGAGAACATACAGATCCCTGGCCATGGAGAACCGGCCATGGAGAACATACAGATCCCTGGCCATGGAGAACATACAGATCCCTGGCCATGGAGAACATACAGATCCCTGGCCATGGAGAACCGGCCAATGGAGAACCGGCCATGGGGAACATACAGATCCCTGGCCACGGAGAACCGGCCATTGAGAACATACAGATCCCTGGCCATGGAGAACATACAGATCCCTGGCCATGGAGAGCCGGCCATGGAGAACATACAGATCCCTGGCCATAGATAACATATAAATTCCAGTTACTTTTCCGTTTGGTCTAACAACTCCTCCCAGAGAACCAGTCTGATTGCCTGGCAGTTGCCAAAGGCTGCAAACTACAGCGGTTGAGTCATAAAATTCTTCATCAAAAGTAATAGAAGAAGTCATATGAAAGTCTTGAATAAAAAGGTTTACTGTTGCTACCACATTTCTACATAACGATGAAAATCGGACCGATTAATCTATTCCGCTTCAGCCGTCCAATTCTTATCACTAATATTTAACAATTAAGATATTAACTTGACATGTAGAAAATCTTCATCAAATGTATTTAAGAAATAATTTATCGCAAACCCGTGTCTTAACACTATTTTTACACGAAGGGCGGTTATACGCCGGGTGTAATAATTTCATGAGGGCGCAGCCCAATTGAAGGTATATGAACTATGTATAACCACCCGAGTGCATATTTCTTGATGTATACCATATGGCCCTAAATATCACGTCGACGTGACGTCAACATAAAAATGTTGTGATTAAGCATTGCTAATCATATCAGAACTATAATTTAAGTAATGCAGAAATGATATTTTATGACGTCAATTATGATGTTACATTGCCGCATGACGTCCGATACACTATTCCTCGGGTAAATGAAGTCCATGATAATATTTATTAAAATATGTCAAGGAGCATGTCAGAATGAAAACAATCAAGGCCTTCTTGTGATTTATCGTCTAATTTACCATGGATTGTCATTTAACGGTAATATTTCATGATTTCAGATGGCGTGTCCGCGTGTTGTTTACACACAAAAACCTATGCATTCAATCAATTTTCGCGCGTTGTGAAAACTTGAAACATACTCACCAATGTAGTCGTCACACGATGTGCGAGCGACATTATTATTTAAATTAGCAAACTGGAGATAAATTAGGTAAAATGTGTATTTACTTACTTTCACTTTCGCTGATATCCGCCATTTTAGTTTAAATAACCTTTTGCTCTCGCTTAAAACTTTAACGAGCCCAAATACGTTCGACCCCCTACTCTGGTATGCATCTTTTATATTTTCAATAAATTATTTCTAGATATTGACAGATATTGACAGACACATACATTATCGATATTGCAATCGTTTTTACAACAGATGTAATATTGCAAAATGAATTTATAATGTATCTTAACTATTACGTCGATAGCATATGTTTACAATACCGATTACCAACTATTTTGTCCGTTACAATTTTTGCACTGAAAGTCCAAACTGTCACTATCTTTTTTGACAAATATTGACCACATAACTCGTAAATTCTTACAATTAAATTGTAGAGTTATTCAGAATTTCTTACCTTAAATCAACAAAACGCGTATCTATAAATGCACCGTAAGTTATAAATAACCACCAGATTATATTACACTTTAGGTTGATATAGTCATTAATACTATAGCCCTATCATATGCCTTTTAAAAGCGGTGAAATGTTATTCAAAGGCAGACGTGTGTACAATTTAAGGTAGTTCTGCACGTTTGGATACAAAAAAAATCTTCTACAATGTAGAATTTATTTAAACCTTGATTTTTTCAACACATCTGAAGATACTTTAAAAGAAAATAAGCAAATAAAATGATAGGTTCTTTTGCTCGATTTTTGGCCAGACTCATTAAAATATTTTGGACTCAGATAAGTTTTCATAATGGAAGTATACTGGAAAATCACAACTTGATAACGTTTCCGTACAATGACACTGTCAGTCGTAAAAAACATTTTGCCAATAATATTTCGCGTGCTTGTTTTTAAGATAATTGCAAATGATTAAAGAGATCCGTGCATTTCAAGATAAAATATTTTACATGTCAGATATTTTAATATCACAATATAACTTAATAAGGGGACGCATACTTTGGGGTATGATAAAATTTACCTGCAAAAAGGTACAAGGTTTTGGTACATGAAATGGATACTGTTTCAACTGTTATAAGTACACAAAGGATTGCTCACTAAAATAAAAATGAGAAAAACTGAAAGAAGAAAGTTATTGTTGAATTACATAAGACTTATTGTGTACATTCAAAGTCAAAAATTAATACTTTTTTGTGCGAAAATAATAGTGCTTCACCTTGTCCAAACATTTATCAATCTCCTACAGATTCTAATTTAAAGAAAAAAGGTGAAATAAGTTCACTGTCTTGCTTTTCATTTTGCATATGTAAGCTAAAACACATTATTTAGTTTGTTCACAAAGTAGTGCATAAGAAAAGATACGGTTGTCAAGGAATGCCACATTCCAGAACTAAGAGTATATTCCCCTTAATACATTAAACATTTATCGTTACAGAAGTCGAGTGGCTTACAATAAGGGCCTAGAAATGTTGCCATTATTAATTTTAAACTTGGTATTCATGAACTACAATGCACTTAAATATCAAAACACATTCAACAAACTTTTGAAAATGTATTGTCTTAAAAATCCCTAAAATAAGGTATGAAATTTGGTTGAGAGGTCCAATCAATGTGTATATGTGCAAAAGTAACATTCTAATCTTGTTCACAAAACTTACTAATACACAGCAGGAATGTCAATGATCAAAACTGGACGAATATACAGTTATCCTCACTTTAATGTCATTTATAATTTGTCCTTGAATTCTCCACCATACTTTCCATAACTCTGTTTGCACGAGTTGCACGAGGATGCTGTCATTCACGTAAAAAAACGGGGTCAGATAAGTTGTAAATGCAATATCATCTAAACGTAAATAATGGATTATGCAGTTCAAGATAAACTTTATCTCATAACGTAATGAACAAGTATAATGTTGTTACAACAACTATACTTACACTGATGTAAGTAGCAGTCGGTTTATAAGTGACTTTATTGATTCATTTTGTGTTTTGTTATTGTTGTCAAAAAGTATAACGGAAGTGCCTCACAACTGAAGCGGAAACCAGTTTGATGCGCAAAGTAGTCCACTGTAAGTAATATTTTTGATAAATGTCCACAGAAATTAATAATTTTCTAATATTAAAGACGAATATCTGAATAGGATTCATTATTTGATAAGAAATTATAATCATCGACATGTTTTTTTTTTAAATCATACACGTGCTGACACCTAAGTTGTCTCCCGTTGTTTATTAGAGTTACCTTTCGTCCGGCGCAGTAATACGTTTTGCAGTGAATCGCCGAGAAGTCGTAGGAAAATTAAAAACCATGTAAATAAACTAAAAATAACCACCTTTTCAAGATGAATTTCAAGTGATCGACATTATGCATTAAACCCGCCTGACCTGTGTAGCATCTTAGATATCTGTTAAGGTATTCATAGTGTAGAATGTCATGTTATGCCAACTATGCAATGCTAATCCAACTCTGATATTTTTGTTTACATTTTTTATCAATGAGAAATATGGCGTCCATCTCGAGCTGAAATGACGTGGCGTTAATTGTTTACATGTTTAAGCAAACCTGGTGTGTTAGAAAGAAAATTTCATCCCTTCAACATTATTTGTAATACTGTTATTGTAAAAAACCTGTTTTTTACTTATACAAAAGCTTAATATTTTGTGTTGAATGTACTTTCACAAAGACCTCTGTTTTCCTATTACATTCATAGTATCACATCCTTATCCACATAGTACTGAATATTACAGGTGTCCATCAGTATTATATCAGTTTAGGAATATGTTTTTTATCTTCCCACCATCGATTTCTTGAATATGCACCCCTTCCTCATTTCTGTATGAACTGTGAATGTAGCAATATGCGTCCCCTTAACAAGAGCTGTCCATAACACAGCGTGCTCCACTATTCGTTGATTTCCCAGTAAAATGAATATATGTCTCAATAAGTGACTTCTACTTGAAAAGGAAGACACAGCAAGGGACATAATTCTGTCAATAACACAAATTAGAGTTATTGGGATTGTTACTAGACATACAGATGACGATGGTAAAGGTGTGTTTTGAATTTCAAGTCATTATCTTATATAGTACCAAAGTTATGTCCAGAAAACGAAGTTTGTCAAAACAAATATGTATGAAAGGGGCAAAATTTGGTGAAAAATACAAATCAGAGGTATTGCTATAGTTACCACACATGTAGGTGATGATGATAAAGATACATTTTAAGTTTCAAGTTTTTATCTTATATTGTACTAAAGTTATATCCAGAGAACGAAGATTGCCAAAAAACTTTAAGTATGAAAGGGGCATAATTCTATCAAAATACAATTAGAGTTAAGGGGATTGTAACCACACATGCAGATGATGATTATGAAGAAATACTTTTAATTTCAAGTCATTATCTTTTAAAGTACCAAAGTTTTGTCTATAAACGAAGCTTTCGAAAACAATTAACATGAAAATATTTCCAAGTATAACAACTTTGTGACATTGACCTTGGGTGTAATGGGCCCAGCCCCTGCACTTACTTTGTTTCTATGCTGGACAATGTTTTTGTGAAGATACAGTAAGATATAAGCGATATTAACAAAAATATGGCAGAAAAACAAATGTTGCCGAAAAACTTTAACCTTAAAAATCATTAAAGTATTACACCTTGGTAACCTTAACCTTGTGTATAATAGGCCCAGCCCCTGCACATACTTTGTTTGTATGCTGGACAATGTTTATGTAAGATATACTCAATAGTAACAAAGATATGAAAGAAAAACAAAGGTTGCAGAAAAAACTTTAACCTTAAAAATAACCTAAGTATAACACCTTGGTCACCTTGAACTTGGGTATAATGAGCCCAACCTCGTGAACATATTTTGTTTGTATGATGGACAATGTTTATGTGAAGTTACAGTAAGATATAAGCAATAGTAACAAATATATGTCAAAAAATAAACAAAGATTGCAAAAAACCTTTAACCAAGAAAGCTTTGATAGATGACTGGGACCATCTGACGATGTTGCTTAGTAAGCACTGGTTATAGTTTAATATGTGTCATGGCTAAAATAGCCGGACACGAAGTAAGTCATATGACCTTTGACCAGTAAGTGTGACCTTGCCCTTGAAGCGAGCAATCCGAAGCATGCACACTGCACGTCGTCTCGATGTGGTGAACATTTGTGTGAAGTTTCTTTGATTCAGGTGTTCAAGAGTCACAGAGTGCACACGAAATTGCTAACGGACGGACGGACACCGGCGTCATAACATGCAAGGGAGTTACTATTACCGTTTTTCACATCTGATATATGACGCGACTGGGAACAAACCCACGACCTCCGACATTCATAGTGAGCACACTACCACTAGGCTACCAGGCCGATGCACGTCCTTTGAAAACGTTCTTTGAAAACTATTACAAGCGTTGTCCGGATAGCAGACAACAAAGAAATTATAAATTTTCAAAAGGCCAAAATTCCATGGGCATGGTAAATGTATGTAAGATGCGGAGTGATCTGGACAGGCCATTTGTTATGGAGATAGCACCTCAAATTTTCAAAAAAATTAAGATAAAAACCTCAAATTTTCAAAGATAGAACACATTAAACAATATTTAAGTTCTTTCAATTTTATAAATATGAATTCTGTGAAACTTTTATCAGTTCGCAAATAATGATAACTCTTGACTCCGATGAATGTATTTATCGGGTACTTAAAGCCCTTGTACTACGATAAGGATACTTTTATTGAGTGTGCACAAGCTTATATATTTAAAAACTTTTAACAATTTGATAAAGTGAAATATCTCTCAGTAATTTATAGCGAATATCAAATGACATAATTACATTGATCTGTAGTACTAATGCCTTTTCATAACGCCGTTTTTCAACAGCATTTCAGTTATGTAACGGCGGGCAGTTAACTAAACTAAGGTTACTAGATTCTGTACCAGTACAAACCTGTTCTCCGCAAGTAAGTGTCAGCTTGCCAACATGTATCAGTAATGGAGGGCGAATGATTTCAGACACAACACAATATCGTTTATCAAATCGTCACGGAGAATATACACCTCGCCCAGGGCTCAAACTCACGACCAGCTATCCGTAGATCTGCGCTCGCTCTCACTATTGAGTTAAGCGGGCGGGCTCAAGTCAATGAGATACATTTCTGTATATGTCTGCCATATCCCTAAAATGTGGAAGATATCCTTACAAGGATTTCGAGACGGTCAAGGCGGCAATTATGTTATCCATCCCCACCTCAATTTGTTTTTGCGAGCATAAATTGGTTGTAGAATACCAAAAATTCCATTTCCTTTTATCTTTTAGAACTCGCTTTACAGATACAATATCCACAACCTCATTAATAAGTCAAAATAAACATCATAATAATGCTGCTCTAGTTTAGGCCCATGGTTGCAAAGTGATAATGCACGGCTAAATTACCTTTACATACATAAAGGGGATACAATTTAAGCAAAGTAATGCCAGAGTTATGAGACCTGGTCCTGTGAGGTCGGTAATAAATCTAGAAAAAGAAAAATGTTTCAAATCTATATGTCTTTAAATGATAGCTATAAATGCATGCAAAGGGGCCTCCGTGACCGAATGGTTAAGGTCACTGACTTCATTCACTTGCCTCACATCGATGTAGGTTCGAGTCTTACTCGGGGCGTTGAATTCTTCATGTGAGGAAGCCTTCCAGCTGACTTACGGAAGGTCGGTGGTTCTACCCAGGTGCCCGCTCGTGATGAAATAATGAACGGAGGGGCACCTGGGGTCTTCCTCCACCATTAAAGCAGGAATGTCGCCATATGACCTATAATTGTCTGTGCAACGTTAATCTCCCCTCCCAAAATAAATAAATAAATAAAATAATAAAAACAACTTAGATGCAAAACGTTAACAGTGGAATAGCTCTGACTAGCCTTCGAATAGTCTGGCTAAGATGCTACCAGCAGTTGACAAAATATGTTATCATTAGTTGACAAACAATGTTTGACAACTGCCTCTACTTCAGTAGGCTACTCGAAGTTCACCAGATATGTATGATAAGTGTTCTTACTCTAGCAGACGACCAGCCGTTAACTAGATATATTTTGACAAGTATTCTTTCTCCAGCACAGTATCACTCGTTAAACAGATATGCTTGACAAGTGTTTTTACTCCAGCAGACAACCAATAGTTAACCAGACATGTTTGACAAATATTTTTACTCCATAAGACGACCAGCAGTTTTTTTAACCAGATATGTTAAACAATGTTCTTAATTCAGTAGGTCGCCAGTAGTTAACCAAATATGTTTGACAAGTGTTCTTAATTCAGCAGGTCACCAGTAGTTAACCAGTTATGTCTGACACGTGTTCTTAATTCAGTAGGTCGCCAGTAGTTAAACAAATATGTTTGACAAGTGTTCTTAATTCTGTAGGTCACCAGTAGTTAACCAGATATGTTTGACAAGTGTTCTTACTTCAATAGGTCACCAGTAGTTAACCAGATATGTTTGACAGGATAACGTATATTATTCTTTGTCATGCACTGGTATTTTATTATAAAACAGACTCATTTTGACGAAACTGATTGAAATTTGATATAACTAAGGAGGATATGTGATTTTACCATACGTAGAGTGCGCATGTGGGTCATTTTACTTCTGTAACTATGGAACGGACAGAGTAAAAATTCATCTATAAATATGTTTATCATTTGCTAAAAAAATGCCAATAATCAAAATGGTGGGCTAGCTGTTTGTGTCAATTTATACTTATAATAAACGCATAATCGCTCTCATCGGAAAAACATTTCCCACTTCATCGTCGTAATTACTATCTTATCAGACTGTTTCATTCGTAATATGTGAAATAATCATCATAATAATCAAGTTTTATTTAAATAGTTATTAACTTTATTAAAACATAACTGTACCAAATAAAAAAGAAAACATTATCTAAATATGAAATACAATGTACATACAATCATTAAGTGTACATTAATGAAACAAATCAGGAAAAATTGTTCTAGAGAATTGTTGATTTCACAAAAAAGATGTCTCCCCAAAACACTAGTCAAAATCTCTCACGAGGTCCCAATATTTGGAACTAACAACATTTGCACCAGAGAAGACAGGAGTACTGGATTTTTGGATCAAATGGAGACCGCGAATACCATGCATTGTATGGACAGGTGGGTCGATGGTCTAGTGGTAACACGCTTGATTGTCAATCCAGAGGTCCGGGGTTCGAATCCCGGTCCAGACACTGAAAATTTCAGAGATGCTCTTGAGTGTCCCCCACCTAACTAAAAGGTCTGTACTGGTTCTTTCTAGGAAAGACGGCTTCGCGTATATCGATGATATACATCGGGAACGTTAAAGAACCAGATTGTCTATTTGAGCTAGGCTAAGTTAGCCGGACATGCCTGTACCTAAAAAGGATTTATCTCTATCTGTTCTGGGGACTCTGTGTCTGTACTAGCAGTGGATGAATTTCGCGCCCTGCGCCCTGTGTGGCTGCGTTTGCTATATGTAAAGCATATTTGAACGTGTTTATCATAAGAAGGGGCTATATTAATCTGGTATAATAATAATTACACAACTGTTCTATTGTTCTCTGCGGGTTAATAACCAAAATGAATATCTACATACCATACCTGCGCACGTGCATAAGTATCATATCATACCTGCGCTCGTGCACAGGTACCATACCATACCTGAGCACGTGAAAAGAATGTAAGATGAGTTCAAACTGTAATGTTTATTTAATGCCATGTTATTGTCCGTAAGTATTGACCTGACACTCAAGAATATTCCGTATATTTTCCGTAAATTGATTCTCGGTGTCTGAAGTTAAATAGCGATATAAATATTGCGTATATATTACTTTATAATTTTCATGTCACATGTGCAAATAGCTGTGCCGACAAGACGTTTAGCTGCTAAACTGCATTTCGGTTCAACTCCTGCATACTGACCATTTCCCCCCAAATTTTATGGGTAGAAATATTGCCATATTTATTGGATCAAACATTATGGTCTATAAACGTTATGGAAAATGCTGAATAAAACATATTTAAAAGTATCTTAGATAAAGACAAAGTATTTCTCACCAGCGTTTCCTGAAAATGAATACTAGATCTACAAGAGAAAAGAATCAGATTTCGTGAAATATGTTACACAGATAGTGTAAGAGTAAAAGTAATATCAATAACAACATTACATTGAACTAAAATAAAATGGTCTGAGGGGATTTTGAACTCGTGGTATCGTGCGTGGCAGTCAGATAGCTACCACTATGCCACCGTACCATTGGTTATTTAAATTGGTTATTTTAGGATACAAATATTTCGTAAAATAATGGAAACCTCCGAAAATACTGGTGAAGATTAATGAGTGCCAGGTCAATACTTACGGAAAATAGACAATACCTGCGTCAAGTAGCATTTACAAATGTATACTTCTTTTTTAAATATTGACCTTTGAATCACGATCGTCATGTTTTCATCTACAAGATACATTCACGGCTCAGTACTTAACAGGGAGGAGTAGAAGAAGAAGATAATCATTTTAATTATTGTTGTTCGATGATGATGATGATGATGATGATGATGATGATGATAACGACAACGACCACGACGAAACCGTAAATGCAGAGTCCGAAACTAAGTTTATCATGAAAATGTTTTATAAGCATGCAACCGAAGTGTGAAGTTGTGCATTAAAAGATACAAAAAAAAACTCCCAACAAATAATTGGTAAACAAAAATGCATTTACATTGGCGAATTAGCAGAACTTTCATAAACTTTTTAAATATCATTTTACGTATTTCTATTTACCTGCTGAAGTTAAAGTAATTCCAAATATAATTTATTTTCTGACTGGGAGAAGGAAAGACTTATAAATAAATGAATAAATAAACAAAAACTAACAAATTAAAATGACGTTGTGTAAGTCAGTTATTTACCTCTTAGATCGGTGTTCATGAAATGAAAATACCCTCGCTCGTGCGGTAACACCTCGAGCGCTACACGCTCTCGGTGTCACGATTCGCACGAGCGCGGGTATTTTCATTTCATGAACACCTCCTACTCGGTTAGTAACCTACACTCATTGTTTTGCATTTTTGTTTAACAGCTTTCAGTACTTTGTCCCTATAACACTTCCAAGAGACTGACATTAAATTTACTAGAGGTGTAAGCCTTTGTACAACAGTACTCTTTGAGTTAAAGAAAACGGAATACAAAACCTTTTTGACACTTTTTAGTAGTTTTGTTTTGCAATTATTGGCCTATGGTCACTTTTCGCAGTCACTGTCTGTTGCTACACTGTGGCACATAAAAGTACACGTATATCCAGGTCTCATCTCCTTTTTGGAGTTGTGACATATACGGTCGTCTAAATTTGAAACTCTTGGTGAGAATCGTATAAGGTCTCAACGTTGGCATGCCAAGAGAAGACGCTATCTCGGACACCATGTACCTGTCGTATTCATCAGTAAGGCGTACAGCAGCAGTGGTCTTTGATGTTACCGCCGTTTTGGGCCTGTAAGGACGAGCCCTGTCCTTGAGAACTGCCTGACCATTTTTTTTTTTAAAAAATACGTAACCTCTTGTAAATAGTTTTCTCTGATACTCCAAACTTCCCATAATGAAGTATGCAGTTCACCATTCAGTTCACTGAGTATCTGCGTTCCAGGAATTTCTAAAGAACAACGTAATTTAAGGCCGTATGCTAGAATTCGGGGCAAAATTTTCCCCAATAACAGAATTTCTTCAAATTTTAGATATTGAAGGACAATCATCTAGGAAACAAAAATCTGCAATAAAAATCATAGGTCACCGTTATTGAAAAAGTGTTATCTGCCTTTGAAATTCTATTTCATTGTACTGGGAAAAAGTTTGCCCATCTCATATACAGGAAATTCTAACATACGTCTTTAAAGTACGTGCTCTAATTTCAGGTTTTTGTTCGCTTTTCATATATCAATGTATTTTGCTTAGAGTACATTTGTACAAGTATATGATTTCAACTGATACAAAACTATATATCTCAGAAATGATAAAACAGTTTTCAACAAAACTTTTCAGGATTATAAATGAATCATTCATGTATCATCCATACAAAACACGGGTTTCTTGAGTGTCAAACTTCCAAGGAAATGCGCGATATTCATTATTTTTAGAATGGCCCTCGTAATATTGTTAAATATTTATCCTGGTGTGGATTGTTCTTTACAAGCTGACGATTTTGTAACTTGACACCGTTCAAAAATTATGAAAATCATTGAAAGGCAACTGCAACAATATCTAAATAAACTTCAGACATAAATATTATTTTGAATTTTCAGAGAATCAAACTAATTGTGTAAACCTCAAGATGACCCAAACTTCAGAATCAGATGGGACACTTGGAAGTGACGAATTGATTTCAAATTTATAAGCCATATTCTCTACAAGGAATGCAGTTGATTCAGTAGCTTCTTGAAAATATGTTCAAAACAAAACGGTCGTTTCACTGGCACCAGATCAGAAAGAATATGCCTCTGTACATGTTATACCCTACCCCAAGGTATTCTATAAGAACTGTGGTTATGAACGGGAAAATATACTAACCCATTTCAATCGCGCATTTCATACCTAAAACACGTAGTTCGGTAAATGTATACTATGGATATTAAACAAGCGGTAATTTATCTTCTATTGTGTACCGGTCACATTTCTTCGATACTTCAAATCTTATAAAAACAACGCATAGATTATAGTTTTTTCAACGTTACACAAAAAACTTGTTTGAACTTCCCTGGTGAAGTTCCGGTATAGATTACAACATCATTCTGATTGGCTGATGTGAAAATGTATGTCAGTCGTCATTTTACTACATGTGTACGCTAAAATAAGCAGCATAATGTGCAAAATGAATTAAATAAACATAACACATGTATACCAATGTATGATTTCAAATTCAAAGTCATATCCAAGATGAATTTCATTCATCACTTCGAGTTTAATTATAAAACTGTGAATATTTTGCATTCTGTTTTTGTTTGTTTACATTTCGCCTAAAATGTGGCCCCAAAGTACAATTAATTTCCCATAGGGTTACATACAAATATATCAATGCAAGGCTTTGACACAATGTTCTGAAGACAAATGCAAATACCTTCTCTTTAGAAATCTATCCAAGAGAAACACAAAAATCACTTTGAAGTGACCTGTTGACCTGCTACTTTTCTCCTCACATCTGTCAGAATGAATACTGTATTGCATTTTTACAAAGTGAAGCGGTCCAGCCTACTTTTGTACAAATCCGCAGACAGTCATTTGCACAAGAAACCATGATTTTCCAGATTTTTTTACCCCTTTCACTTCATTTACATCAGATCTATAAAATTTGGCTACTTTCAGAAGCTCAGAATATCTATTTACAATCAAATCCATCATGAAATGAGGGACCTCTTTTCTCTCGGATACACTTCCTTTAGTTGGGTAACGAAGGGCAGGTAACTATACCTTGTTACCTATTTAGACCTATATGTCTCTTCAAACTAAAAAATATTTTACCAGTACAATCTCAGATGTATAGCAAATTAAATCTGAAAGTTACACATTTGTTGAGCTATGCACTAAAATTTGACTGCTTCCAATGTTACACATGGTATCGGTCAAATCTGAGCCAAAAAAATTTCGCATACTTTTCAGATGAAAAAAAACAACGCAAAATACTATAACTTTTTTGTTTGATGAGATTTTCACCCAAAATAAAAAAACAGCATGTTTCCTTATTATACATCTATCCAAATTAAGAGCCACTTCAAGTCTGATTACAATATCACTGTTCCAATTTTAAGGAAAACTATTCATATTACAAAAAGCACGTCAAAACGCATAGTCTACTCACACGAAAAAGTAAAATGTGAACTAAGAAAAATCCTGTAGCTGTCAAATTTGCCCTTTTAAAGCAGCCCAGCATGTGGCAAATATGAGAATGAATAGCTTTTGTACATATATGTGTCATATACTTTTCAGTGATCATTCATTTATGGCTACCCTAGGTAAAATGAGCCAAACAGCTCTGAAAAGTCCAATATGTGAGCTTACTAAAAAGCTTAGGAGTCTTTCTGGAATTAATATTTCACTCAAATCTTACAGTTTATTGGCATTCAGTGCACTCTCTACATGAAACATACACACCATGACCATTTACACTACACAAAATCTTACATTGTGTATCACAGCTGAGCTTTCTGACAAAAACAGCCCCTATCTCTATAAAGAATGATTTTAGAGTACATCACTGCCTGCTGAATGTTCCAAACTGGCTAAATTTCTGCAAAAACCTTAATAAATATCAGCCTGAGAAACTACAACTGGTGCTCCTAATTTTTCCGGTGAATAATATCAATGGAAGTGACCCTTCGTGTGGTCGAACCAGGATCTTCGGTGTGACTGGAAGGCCTGCGGCCGAACAACATCTGAAATATGAGTCAAGCTAGTCATAATTTCTTAGAATGAATACTTAATCAGTTTACATGATTGTATGTATGTGCAAACTATAATTTCAAAACAATCTGACTGCAAAGAAAGTGAGAAATGCGAAAGAAGTGCCCATCAAAGCAACTTTTCTATGGATATTTATATCACAATCTCCTTTCCCCATACTGAAACTGTCATAATCACATGATAATGTAATATAAAACCTCAAATTCAAGTCTTATACATGTAAAATGTGTCATAACAAACAATCTGAATAACAAAACTATCAATCACAAAGCAGTCTGTCCAGTCTCCTTGCTTTACTGACTGCTAGATCTGAAACAATGTTTACTGTTTTCAGATAAAATTGGCTACAATCTGAACTGAGTATTCACACTGGGAATACAGCTTACTGCATCAACTACCATGTACAAATTCCTGTCCAATTTCATGGTAACTGATTATAAATGTGATCTCACTACCACACATGGTGTACAAAGTAGTCATTATGGCAAAACTGGCTGAGATAATGTTATTCCAGTACATTTCTATTTTCTAGCTTTTTTTTCGCTTGCGGGTGCAATTAAACGAAGTCTATTAAATTTTACAAAATCTCAGAAAGTACCTGATCTAAATTAAAAGCATCTAAAAAGGAATTATTTACCTATTCACAACACCGAACAATTGTCTTCGGTCAAATCTGAGAAGCTGTAGACATATATGTACAAAGGCGGTCAATCCCCGTCTATGCGACAAACTTCACATTGTCCGAGCGCTCTCATTTCAGGTTTTTAGGTACTAAAAGTGTAAGAAATCCAACAAAATAAGTAAATATACAATCCAGAGATATCATGATTTATGCTCAATTAAGCATTGAGGAAACCAATATGCAAGTCTAGTGTGTGAAAATCTGCCTGTTTTCCTTCAAAATCAGTTAAAATATGCCAATTTCAGGCCTAATCTGCTCAATTTTCAAGTCCTTGAACTGATTTTTCTTGCACATATCATGATTACACATATTTTTCTATTCAGACTGTGTGTACTGTGTAAATTCAAGTGACCAAATGAGCAATTTAATGTAAACAAGAATAGAAAAAATACATATCTGACTTTAAGTCAGATTTCCTCGGCCGCAGCTCAAATTTCTAAAAAATCAAGAAAATATCACATCGCGGCTTTTGTAATACCCCATTCTGTTTTACGCATACCGGTTTAAAACAAAGAACTTATAAAAATGCATTTCATGCATGAAAACCCACAAAATTAGAAAATATCCAGAAATATGTAAACTGAAAGTAGGATTTTTCACATTTTTCAAGTACATGTATACTTTTCACCCAAACTGAAGCAATTTCAGCAAATGTAATGATTAATCTAAATATTTACCAGATTTCTATGCTTACCAGCCATTTACTGTCAAAATTTTAGCCTTGTATAATGAAAAATGACAAAAATATTGACAATTTACTTTCTGACAG
Source organism: Mercenaria mercenaria (assembly GCF_021730395.1). Taxonomy (NCBI): domain Eukaryota; kingdom Metazoa; phylum Mollusca; class Bivalvia; order Venerida; family Veneridae; genus Mercenaria; species Mercenaria mercenaria. The sequence continues at coordinate 111,252,413 of NC_069361.1, read as the reverse complement.
TTTCCATCATATCAGGCCCCAAAGTACAATTAATTTCCCATAGGGTTACATACAAATATATCAATGCAAGGCTTTGACACAATGTTCTGAAGACAAATGCAAATACCTTCTCTTTAGAAATCTATCCAAGAGAAACACAAAAATCACTTTGAAGTGACCTGTTGACCTGCTACTTTTCTCCTCACATCTGTCAGAATGAATACTGTATTGCATTTTTACAAAGTGAAGCGGTCCAGCCTACTTTTTGTACAAATCCGCAGACAGTCATTTGCACAAGAAACCATGATTTTCCAGATTTTTTTACCCCTTTCACTTCATTTACATCAGATTTATAAAATTTGGCTACTTTCAGAAGCTCAGAATATCTATTTACAATCAAATCCATCATGAAATGAGGGACCTCTTTTCTCTCGGATACACTTCCTTTAGTTGGGTAACGAAGGGCAGGTAACTGTACCTTGTTACCTATTTAGACCTATTTGTCTCTTCAAAACTAAAAAATATTTTACCAGTACAATCTCAGATGTATAGCAAATTAAATCTGAAAGTTACACATTTGTTGAGCTATGCACTAAAATTTGACTGCTTCCAATGTTACACATGGCATCGGTCAAATCTGAGCCAAAAAAATTTCGCATACTTTTCAGATGAAAAAAAAACGCAAAATACTATAACTTTTTTGTTTGATGAGATTTTCACCCAAAATAAAAAAACAGCATGTTTCCTTATTATACATCTATCCAAATTAAGAGCCACTTCAAGTCTGATTACAATATCACTGTTCCAATTTTAAGGAAAACTATTCATATTACAAAAAGCACGTCAAAACGCATAGTCTACTCACACGAAAAAGTAAAATGTGAACTAAGAAAAATCCTGTAGCTGTCAAATTTGCCCTTTTAAAGCAGCCCAGCATGTGGCAAATATGAGAATGAATAGCTTTTGTACATATATGTGTCATATACTTTTCAGTGATCATTCATTTATGGCTACCCTAGGTAAAATGAGCCAAACAGCTCTGAAAAGTCCAATATGTGAGCTTACTAAAAAGCTTATGAGTCTTTCTGGAATTAATATTTCACTCAAATCTTACAGTTTATTGGCATTCAGTGCACTCTCTACATGAAACATACACACCATGACCATTTACACTACACAAAATCTTACATTGTGTATCACAGCTGAGCTTTCTGACAAAAACAGCCCCTATCTCTATAAAGAATGATTTTAGAGTACATCACTGCCTGCTGAATGTTCCAAACTGGCTAAATTTCTGCAAAAACCTTAATAAATATAAGCCTGAGAAACTACAACTGGTGCTCCTAATTTTTCCGGTGAATAATATCAATGGAAGTGACCCTTCGTGTGATCGAACCAGGATCTTCGGTGTGACTGGGTAACGAAGGGCAGGTAACTGTACCTTGTTACCATGTGCACACTGTCGTGACCTCTAGACCGGATGTTCATTAGGGAAGTTCACGCAAGTTTTTTCTGTAACGTTGACGAAAGCATAAAATATGTGGAGCATCTCTGCAATATGGAATATTGAGACAGTCAGACTGGTGCACGATGGAAGATAAATTATCGCTTGTTCAATATACTAGGTACTCATTCACCGAACTGCACGTTTTAGGTGAGAAATATACGATTGAATTGGGTTAGTGCACTTGACCATGGTTCTTATAGAATACCTAGGGGTAGGGTATAACATGTACAGAGTCGTTTTCTTTCTGCTCTGGTGCCACACTGGGTCGTTCAATATTATTATTATCATAGGCCAAATAAAAACTGATTATTCAAATCAGTTTATTTCAAAGCATACAGATATGTCAAGATTTTCTATTCTTAAAGGTCACCATAACAATAGTTGAATTAATTTCTTCTCTGCATAAATCTTAGCACAAGTACCAGTAGTCCCGCAATAATCAGCTCTGATCCGGCAACTACAAATGTGACGTCATAATTCCCGGTCTTGTCGAATAGGAGCCCTGAAAATAATATTGCACAGTTCATTCCTTTTCACATTAATGTCAGATTTCTTAATCCCTTTTAAGTTATGTTCGTCGGAACAGTATGCTTTGATTATTAGACTTTATGAGACTAGGGGGCGTGATAGGTGTTGTACATTTTATTACCTCTCATGAACAGACTCATTCAAACCGAGTCTGCTATTATTGGTGGCATTCTATGCTTCCAAGGGATCTTTTCACAGATTTTATTATTTATATTACCTAACTTGCAAAGAAGGCACGAAATTTTATTAACCAGTTTCGTGTTTTAACCGTTGAATCCAATCACTGATGTTTTTACAAGTAGACTTTACCAGCCTTATTTGGTGACCGATGTACCCTTTCGTATATCCAGCTTTAAAATTCTAAATTTTACACTTGTAACATTTCATATAAAACAAGAAATACTTTGTTTGTAAGATCTAACTAAATCACTCGTTTTTACGCACTCGGTCGTGATTTAGTTATTATGCCTCCGAACTCCTGTCTATATTTTATTAACAGATCAAATTTGGGAACATAATTGTTATTTCGTAAATAAAAAAGTCGTCATAAATTTATCAAACTTATACAAACCTCCTATAGGAGTTGATGCTACTGTAGAAAGGCCAAGTGCAAACAGATATAAACCTAACGATTTGGCAATCAGCTCAGGCGAGAACATGTCAGCAAGTACAAGAGGACACATTGCAATATAGCCACCTAAAATACAATATAGAATAAGAGTTTAAAAATAATAATTTGGGCCGCGCCATAAGAAAACCAACATGGTGTATTTGCGATCAGCATGGATCCAGACCATCCTGCACATCCGCGCAGTCTGCTCAGGATCCATGCTGTTCGCTTTCAAAGCCTATTGCAATTAGAGAAACTGTTAGCGAACAGCATGGATCCTGACCAGACTGTGCGGATGCGCAGGCTGGTCTGGATCCATGCTGGTCGCAAATGCACTATGTTGGTTTTCTCATGGCGTAAATCGGGGGCCAAATGGGCATTATTTCACTGGTGGAATGTTTTTTACATAAAATAAGATACTTTTTTATGCTTATATTCGCATGTTTTAGAGTGGTTTACTTGAAAACGAAAGTAGGGTGTTTATTCTGCGGACCGCTTTCTGAAATGCGGCAATATGAAGGTACCTAACTTCAGTTGACTTGCATTTCATTTATTGGTATATAAGGCTATATACCAATAAAAGAAATTGTTCTTTGTTTCATATAAAATTCAGCTACTTCAGAACAATTTTGTTACAGTTTCTAGTTTTCCACTCCGTCGTATACCTATTTTTCACAAGATATCCATACATTTGCTTCAAGAAAACGAAAAGAGAAAGGGGTGTTAAATAGTGTGTGGTGAAATGCAAGTCAGATACCCTCATATTGCCGCATTTCAGAAAGCGGCCAGCAGAATAAACACCCGACTTTCGTTTTCAAGTAAACAACTCGAAATCATGCGAATATTAGCATGAAAAGTGTCCTATTTTATGTAAAATTCATTCCACAAGTGAAATAATGTCCATTTGGCCCCTAATTTACGCGCAAATGCGCGAAAATGGAAAAATGAGGATCTATTTATTCGGGACTTCTTCACCACAGAAGCACATTTTTGACAGCAATATAACCTGAAGTCCCTCATTCGTAGCGTCCGTATCAGTCAGAAATAAATTATGTCATAACTATCCTATCTGTTGTTATACTGACATAAATCTCCACTCAACAATAAACCTCAATTTTACCAATGCAGAATCCGTAAAGTGACGTTCCTACAATTCTTGTGGAAAATGTCTTTAGCAGATACGACAACGCCGTAGATACTCCAGCCAGAAGCAATAGCAGAGACGCCATAACTATTCTACTCATAAATCTCCGATCTGCTAACCAACCGAAACAAATTCGACTCGCAGTATTTGCTATCCCTGAAGAAAGCAAGCACTTATATAATTATTTTGTGCATAATGCATACGGGTGAATAATATTTACATAACATCTGTTACTTTTTGCATAGGGCAAAATGTTTATAGAGAGTCTGCTGAATTAAAGAGTCTAGTGAATTAGAGGACACGAAATGCCATTGAAAGTTTGTCTCTCGTAGATTGTGAACGTATTGAAATTTAGGTCGTACATAGAAGATGCTGAGGGTCTGATTTCTTTGTATTTTATTACAGTTAGGCATTTGCTATTTATCATAACTATCTGCTTTGCGTTATGGTTTTTGTTTTTTGTTAAAGACATTATGAAGGCACACAACTTAAACACCATCACACATACATATTCAATACAATTTACAAATTACAGCTTTTTCCAGTTTAGTGAAAATTACTTGCCTATTGAAGATGCTAGCCAAGATGCCTCGTATTTCGTCATTCCTAATTCCATAGCCCGATCTGCTGTCATAGTAATGACAACCGAAAATGCAAGATGAACCACCACCGTGGAGAGCAGAAATATCCAGAATCTAAGATCAGCTAGAAGTGATGTATCAAATATTGACTGGAACATTTGTTTAAGTAGGACACTGTCAGGTGATTTGTAAATTTCCCTTTTGCCCGTATCACGTTTGATAGCGGACTCTTCTGGTTCCGTTTCCATTTCAAAATTGTTTTTATCAACGCTTTTGCCAATTTTTACTTCTCCGGTATTTTGGGTAAATGGTATGTGTTCGCAATTATGAGCATTTGGAAAATTGTCAGGTTTTATGGTACTAACAGTTTCTTCTTTAAAACATGTGTTTGGACGGCCTGTTTTCTCTTGGAAAGGAGCCAACAGAAAAAGGCTGAATACAACACACTGAAGGCACATGCCTGCTTCAATTAGTATAGTACCTCTCCATCCATATTCTGCTATCAAGACACGCGTGAACTGATTAAAAGCAAAAGTCCCGACTCCTACAATAATCATTGATAGACCGTTGACAAATTGATAACAGTGTTTCATATTCATAAACTATTTTAACATCTTTAAGGGACTTATCAAAACACTTTCGGCGAACAATAATTTCTCTCAAAAATCCATAAAAATTGAGTACTTTCAAAGTGACTAGTGGTACAGACTTATTGACATAGGATATTTGCAAGATATTCTTATATATAACCAAAAATATTGTGCTAAAGGCAGTAAACCGTTGCAACGCTTTTGAAATAATGCAGAAGGTTAACATTCCTTTTGCATTTTTACTAATAAGTAACTTTTATTTTCACCCACTTTATCATTTTTCAGTGTCTTATATACATTCTATTCCTAACATGGTGGAAATGAACATGTTGAAAAGTTTCAACCAAACTAGGGGCGAGTAGCTTTAAAGTGTTACCTACTATATAGGTCTGGTATAAAATATCAAAAAATAAAACATGTTACGTTAATAGTTTTAATGTGCAGCAGAGGTACTTTCAGATTCAGAAAGTATGCGATATGGCCACTTGAAATCATTATCCACCTATTTAAGTAGTTTGTAGATAAAAATTCAACATACCAGACCCACACAATGTTATTCCACATGCCAGACCACGCCGTTTGGAAAAATGTTGTACAGTTATGATATTCCCTGTTAGATAAATGCATCCTAATCCTACACCTGAAAGATACAATTTTCAAATAAATTTACGACCAAGATGCCCAGACTTGTGTCAGTATAACTGTCACTGAATATAATTGTCTTATATGCTTATATCATAGCTAGTATAGTGATCAAATTAAATATCTTAGACATATAATGAAAATATATGTCTATGTATATTACAGAGCTTTCCAAAATTTAACTAAGATATTCGACTTCTGTTTAAAATAATAACATATTATGAAAAAAGGTTCAAAATGAAGTAGAGTGTATGAGACGTTCTTGAAATTACGAGCAAAATAAATATCTTGCACGGGTTTTACATGTTTCTAGTATCGATTATCATTTGTATAATTTGTTATCTCGATATCAACTGAACTATATTGTGTTAAAAATAATGATGATATTCAGTAGCATACCAAACCTGCAAACGGCGAAGTTTAGAATTCGCTCACAGACATTTCACTTACCACCAATACAGCCGTAGAAAATGTACAGGAAGTAGATGCTTGTAGCGAATGTACTGATCAAAAGTCCTACGCAGGATAAAATAGATCCAACCACAGCAATAACGCGGCATCCATACATGCCACAAAGACCTCCACAGAAAGGTCCTGAAATAAAATCGTTATCAAATAAAACATACTAGATCCTTTGGAAGCAAAGAGCGCAAGTAAGAAAATTGATAGCGAAGTGTTTATTAATGAAAACTAGGTCAGTTTTTAACAATTAATCTGTTTTAAGTGCTGAATGATGACGTGCATGTAACCCAATGTTCTCCTGAAACAATCATATACCGCGATATACATTTATACGAACCGATAAGACCAGATATCCCAATTAAAATTGATGCGACCAAAGCCGTTGTTGCCCGATCATTGTTGAACTCTTCTATCAGCTCTACCATCAAGTTGCCAAATGAAAAAAGTATACCGTCTGTGATCACGATGAGACAGAAAGATGACAAAACAATAATTGGACCATATCCACCATCTACACGTCTGTCTGAAAGGTCCCACTTCATCCCTCTAAGGGTAAATATATAATAATTTTATCATTTAGTCTTAATTAAAACTACATTTAAGTGTAATGAGAAAACTTTCTAAAAACATCAAATTTCAAATGAGAGCTTTATGAAAAATATTTAGAATAGAATATTTAGGCTGTCATACAGCTCAGAATATCCCTTCATAATTCATCAAAATAAACGTTGTATTAAATCAGAATATTTAATCATTCGCTATAAATAAATGATTCAAGATGGTCTTAAACATGATAATGATTTTGTTTGAATGCATAAGTATAATTCGAGGAAGCGCTATAAGCTGGGGTCGATGCAACGTGTTTTGGTCCGTTTAAATTTTAGGCGAAAGCAAAAGGTTAGATTAGACAAAATGGCTGACATCAGTACCCGAACAAGATACATGGTTAGTATTTTTTAATTATGTAATTTCAACATTATTGCGGTTATTTAATCTATGCATCGGGTGGACACATGTTTCAGCTGTGTGATGCCGTTTCTACAAGGAAGAACTATGTCGTATAAATAAAGTTATTGAGTGTAAACCGACAACGTTCGCTTTCTCGCCAACGAAATGTTTATCAAACAAGAGGGCCAAGATGGCCCTAGGTCGTTCACCTGAGAAACACACCATAATACACCATAACAGTGTAAACATGTCTGACCTAGTGATTTCATGGAAAAAAATATTCTGACCAATTATCATTAAAATTGGAGCAAAAACAAATATTTTCTTTGATTTGACATAGTGACCTAGTTTTTGACCCTAGATGGCCCATATTCAAACTTGACCTAGATTTCATCAAGGCTATCATTGTGACTAAATTTCATGAAGATCAATTGAAAAATACAGCCTCTATCGCATACACAAGGTTTTTCTTAGATTTGACCTAGTGACCTAGTTTTTGAACCCAGATAACCCATATTCGAACTTGACCTAGATTCTATCAAGGCTATCATTCTGACAAAATTTCATGAAGATCAATTGAAAAATACAGCCTCTATCACATACACGAGGTTTTTGTTTGATTTAACCTAGTGACCTACTTTTTGACTACAGATTACCAATATTCAAATTCTACCTAGATTTCATCAAGGCAATCATTCTGACTTACTTTCAGGAAGATCAATTGAAAAAAACCAGCCTCTATCGCATATACAGGGTTTTCCTTTGCTTAGTCCTGGCTTCCAAAACTCTAAATGCCGCTTTTTTATATTTTGTTTTTTTTATAGTTGCGGCTTTAGAGTTTTAGACCAGGCCTACTATGAAACCATACCAAAATAAAAAGTTGTCCAACTTTTCGTCGCAAACGTAGTCAGCTGAAATTTTGAACGGAGACGTATGGGTATCTTGATAAAGTAATCACTTCTACATCAGTTAACACCATCAAATTCTGCAAGCAAATCTTACAATAAAATCGCCGATTTTTACAAGTCACTGTTAGATCAGCATCATTTCGGCGGCCATTGTTGTTGCTACATCGAGATTCTCGCATGACGTAACCGCGCGAGCCGCTAAAAATATACATGTAGAGCACCTTGTAAACAAAAGAAATGATTTATACATACAAGTTTTCTTAAGGATTTATCTATGAAAGTAATAATTCAAATCAATTTCAATAAAAAATAACCATTTTTCCAAGTTTTTTTTTGCCACCGGGATGCTGATGCAACTACAAATACGAAGCGGCACATGTGAGTGCTCTCTTAGCGGTTCGCGCGGGTGAAAGGTCAGTCTCGTATTTCAAAGGAGCAAGATGGCGGCGTAGAGTAAACGTTTCAGACCAGTTTGAAATTGTCAGGTAGTTCTGCCATCAATTACGGGTTTTAAAACGTAAACTTTGTCACAATGGTAGATTTTACTATATATTAACTGATCAGAAAGTGCTGCTGCCGATTTCTTTTAAAATGTACAAACGCGAGCGTGTCAGATTTCTAGCACGATTATTGGTATGATTTCCCTACGGAGTACACTTCAGCACTCCCGTCCAAATCCAGTATATAAACCGAGAGCGCTGAAGATCTTAAGCTATCCTTTGATTTGACCTAGTGACCTACTTTTTGACCTCAGATGATCCATATTCAAACTTGACCTAGATTTCATCAAGGCAATCATTCTGACCAAATTTCATAAAAAATACAGCCTCTATTGCTTATACAAGGGTTTTCTTTGATTTGACCTAGTGATCTACTTTTTGACCCTAGATGACCAATAATCAACCTCAACCTAGATTTTATCAAGGCAATCATTCTGACCAAATTTCAAAAAGATCAAATGAAAAATACAGCCTCTATCGCATACACAAGGGTTTTCTTTGATTTGACCTAGTGACCTAATTTTTGAAACAAGGTAATCCATATTCAAATTTGACATAGATTTTATCAAGGCAATCATTCTGACTTAATTTCATGAAGATCAATTGAAAAATGTAGCCTCTATCGCATACACAATGTTTTTCTTTGATTTGACCTAATGACCTACTTTTTAATCCCAGATAATCCATATTCAAATTTGACCTAGATTTCATCAAGACAATCATCCTGACCAAAATTCATGAAGATTAATTGAAAAATACAGCCTCTATCGCATACACAATGTTTTTCTTTGATTTGACCTAGTGACGTAGTTTTTGACCCCAGATGACCCATTTTCAAATTCTTTCTAGATTTTATCAAAGTAATCATTCTGACTAAATGCATGAAGATTAATTGAAAAATACAGCTTCTATTGCATACTCAAGGTTTTTGTTTGATTTGACCTAGTGACCTAGTTTTTGACTCCAGATAATCTGTTTTCAAACTCTCTTTAGATTTCATCAAGGTAATCATTCTGACCAAAATTTCTGAAGATTAATTGAAAAATACAGCCCATATCGCATACACAAGGTTTTTCTTTGATTTGACCTAGTGACCTAGTTTTTGACCCCAGATAACCCATTTTCAAACTCGACCTAGAATTCATCAAGGTAATCATTCTGACCAAAATGCTTGAAGATTAATTGAAAAATACAGCCTCTATCGCATACACAAGGTTTTTCTTTGATTTGACCTAGTGACCTAGGTTTTGACCCCAGATAATCCATTTTCGAACTCGACCTAGAATTCATCAAGGTAATTATTCTGACAAAATTTCACGAAGATCAGTTGAAAAATACAGCCTGTATCGCATACACAAGCTAAATGTTGACAAACAGACGACAGACGACGGACGACGGACATCAAGCGATCACAAAAACTCACCTGAGCATTGCTCAGGTGAGCTAAGACTCCATCAATTTGGATCTATTTTGGTCAGGTAATCTTTGCTTTTTATAGTTTACATCATGTATTACATGACTAGAAGCGTCAGATCTTATTTTATTAGCCATAGATGCATTAAGCCGCATCGCCAAAAATGTGGCGTACGAATGCAAAAAATGTTGGTTAAGCTTGATGTACGCTAAAAATGGTTGATTTTAGATTAGTTGTGTACATATATTTTGCACTACAAGGGTTATTTTATGTATTGAGAATAAAAATTTGTTAAGACCTAGGGGATTTCAAAACATATATTGGAAGTTGAATGATACACTATATATTGCGTCAGCTTCGATTATGTTCCATTGTTACATGTATTCCATTGTGTTTTAGTTTTGCCTTTTAGTTTTTTTGTAATTTATTTTGTATGTTTTTTTGTTTTAAATTCAAATATGCAACGTTACAAGAAAAAGTCTAGACTAACACTATACTTGAAAGGTCAACGGAAACGAAAGACTTATCATCTTCACCTTCAAAAACTTCTCCATTTAAACTAACATACGTCTGTGCCAAAACAAAGTACGGGAGCTGGATATAAAATTTAGTTTTTTTGTAAGTTCTGCATCAGTATTTAAGGTAGTTCTGCACGTTTGGATCAACATTTTTTCTACAATGTAGAATTTGATTAAACTCTGATTTTTCAAAACTTTAGAATATACCTAGAAAATTCAGCAAATAAAAGAGATAGGGTCGTGTGCTTGATATTTTGCTAGACTGATTTGAAATAATTGAGCCGGGGCCTCTGTGGCCGAGTGGTTAAGGTCGCTGACTTCAAATCACTTCCCCCCCCCCCATCGATGAGGGTTCGAGCCTCACTCGGGGCGTTGAATTCTTCATGTGAGGAAGCCATCCAGCTGGCTTACGGAAGGTCGGTGGTTCTACCCAGGTGCCCGCTCGTGATGAAATAATGCACGGAGGGGCACTTGGGATCTTCCCCCACCATCAAAGCTGGAAAGTCGCCATATGACCTAAAATTGTGTCGGTACGACGTAAAACCCAAGCAAAAAAAATGAACCTCATGCAATATTTCATAAAGGGAGTCTAATGGAAAATCATAACTTTCATAACATTATCACAAATAAATTTTTTCTACAATGTAGATTTTGATGAAACTTCTCACAGTTACAAGTAAACTCATTGCCTATCATTTGATGAAATAAAATGTATAGGTCTGTGTGCTTGTTTTTATGATATTTCACAATGATTAAAGTGGACCTGACATTTCACGCAAATATTAAGACATTATTTTGAATCGTTTAACGTGTCATATGTTTTAATATCATATTTTGACTTTAAAGATATAGCAACAGTGCCATTGTAATAATTTTATCCACAGGTTTCGATTAATTCATAAAATTATTTTCATTTCCGTACGCGAATCCAGACTTTATTCTATGTTTTCTGGATAAAAGACTTTACGCCATCACTTCCGGTTTATCAAACGTGCAAAACTACCATAAAACGGTAAACGATAGTACTGGATACATGTATGTGTTGAAATGTAAACTATTTGCTTGTTATTCCTACCGCTTATTCACACTTTATTTGCCTAAAAAACATATTTTAGGCGTACAGTTATGTTATGGAACCAGTAATCGTACTTACACTTTGTGAATGCGTTTTCTGGATATACTGCACAAATGAGTGTCACATTTTTGTAATTCATTTTGTCAAATAGCTTGTTTGCAGCATTCTTCACTAATCATAATTCATATGTCAAAGGTCAAAGGTCAATTAAATGTGGTGGTCGTTTTAAAAATCGCCCTCGACCAAATTTCAATTTTTTGGATTTTAAAGTGTCAAACAAAAGCAAAAATGGATTTATAACATTTAATAAGTATAACCGAGATGTGTACATATGTCCTCAATGGCAAATCATAATAAACGTGACAAAAACGGAAGAAAAGCAGTCAAGATAGTATCCCCGATTCAAACACCGCGCGTAATGGCGGATCACTACCTGATCAGTCTGATCAATATTCGTCTGTGGCAATTAGTGACCATATAAGAGACGCTAATTCTGTTCTTTCTGGAAAATGGAGATACAAGTGACTTAAATCCAAACATATTGAACAATTCAGTTTTTGAGAGTGAATCTGGACTTACGGGGAGTTCACAAAGTTCTACGGAGATGGAGTGAAGCCATAATAATAAGATTAGCAATTCACAAGGTTCACAAAGCACTGATACGGCAGTCCCATCTAATTTTGACATAATAATCTATTTGAAACGCATTGAAGGTAGAATTTTTCATGTTGAGAAAAATTTAGAGACGCTTGAGTCCAAAGTTTCAAAATTTGACGTCGAACTGAAAAAAACTATGGAGTTACATACAAGACAATATAAAAGAACATGATGAAAAAATAAACAAAGTTTCCGATAGCGTCGAAAATCTGTTGTTAGCGTTGGGACAAGCCAATGATCACATTGAGTTCTTGGATGCGGAGAAGTCAAAAATTCGAAGACAGGTTAACATATCTCACTTCTCAGTCCATGCGTAACAATTTAGTGTTTAGTAACATCGCTGAGCAGAGAAATGAAAAACCTCAGACAACGGAGACAAGAGTGCGATCCTTCTTCTTAATTGACAACATGGGTCTAGAAGAATATTACGTTAAACAAATCCCCATAGAACGTGCACACAGAATGGGTGGTCCAAAGTCTGAATCAGATAACCCTGGAGATAGGCCGTTATACGCCTCCGTTGTTGGTCAACCTAGCCCACCACGTAACGGTCCGGCCATTTGGTTCACGTGCTCCTAAACCACGGAATATCGTTGTTAAATTTACGTATTTCAAGGACCAGAAACAATTCGTCGTGCTAAATCCACACTCACAAACACTATTTTCCATGTTTTTGAACAATTTCCTAAGGAGGTTGCTGACGAACAGCGGAAATTGGTCCAACATATGAAACATGCTCAGAGCCAAAACAAGAAATCCTGGATAAGTTATGATTCTCTCTACGTGGACGGTTAGACTGTCACTGATTTGACTGCTCTTGAGCAATCTATGAAGGCTATAGGTACAGGTCCTAGATCAGCTGTGCAATTGGCTCTACGCGTCGTACGAGTCGATAGGGTGACGCGAGGGCGGATCTTCGGGTCCCCTCTTGGAATGTCCACGGGTTCAGCAGTGATAAACTGGAAGACAATGAATTCATCAGTAAAATCAGTAATTATAACATTGCGTTTATATATGAGGCATGGACTAATAAGAGCTCTTGTATTGTTATAAGTGGTTATAATTGCTTCAATTTTTATCGAAAGTTTCAGCACAGACGGGCTTAACGTTGCAATGGTGGCATAGCAGTATATATTAACGAGCAGATATTTACGAAAGACCGGTAGTGACTTCACACTTCAAACTTCACACTTCACACTTCAAACTTCAGACTTCACACTTCATACCTCACACTTCAAACTTCAGACTTCACACTTTACACTTCATACTTCACACTTCAAACTTCAGACTTCATACTTCTCACTTCAAACTTCATTCTTCAGACTTTACACTTCACACTTCGCACTTCGTAGATTAAACTTCACGTGACTTGACGTCATCTGCTTATTGTGTATTGGCATAAATGTGTATGCCATTTCTTATTTGAGTTTTAAGTATTATTGATTGTGCACATTTTGAATGTTCTAAGAAAATAAACGACTTGTCGAGTTTAGATTATATCACTTGTTGATATTCGAAAAATAAGGAGAAATTCACTGTCTGTCGTCCGTCCGTTCAAAATCTTCTTGAGAAAAACTATTGGGATAATTTTTAAACAATCTCACGGGAATGATACATGGGTGACGCACATACAAATTGCTAAAACAATTTCATTCAATGCAGAAATGTGGTTGCCATAGTAAACGAATGGAAATATATGTTTAAAAATCTTCATGTGTAAAACAGAAAGGCATAGAAATTAGATATATGGTGTGTGGCATTACCTAGCGGTCGTCTAGTATTAAAGGTATTCAAATTATGCCACTGGATTCAAAATTATCCCATCCGAGGGCCAGTACTTTTAAACGGACTTATAAAGGAAAACCTTTTTAATATCTTCTTCTCTTACAGTATATTATACTCTATGATATTCATTCAAATTACGCCTCTGGAGTCAGAAGTACCTCAGCCATAATCATTATTCTACTTCATTATGCCAAATCTCGGTAATTCCAGGTTATTTTAAAAATAGAAAAAAACGCCCGAAAAAGACTTCACTCTTCAAACTTCAGACTTCACACTTCAAACTTCACATTTCAAACTTCAGACTTCACACTTCAAACTTCAGACTTTCTACTTCACACTTCATACTTCACACTTCAAACTTCACACTTCAGACTTCAAATTTCACACTTCAGACTTTGCTATTATTTGTATGTATATTAAGCATTATATATATGAAGTGTGAAGTGTGAAGTTTGAACTGTGAAGTATGAAGTTCGATATCACCACCGGTCTTTCGTAGATATTCGATGATATTTCAATAGAACGGAACCATCACGACATTGTTATCTGGCTTAAGCTAGATAAAATATTCTTGAATCTTGAGGAAGATATTTACTTAGCTGGGGCTTACATTTGAGTAGAATATTCTCCGGCATATAATGTTATAAACGTTGACTTTTTTATTTGATTCAGTCAGACATATACGAGTTTGATGCTGCGATTTTAACGTTAGAGTAGGCAATTGTTCCAGGCATGACTATATTGTATGTGGCAGAGTGGTAGAATTTTTAGATGATAGTGACTTTACTCCTGATATACCTATGCCAGAACCTCAACACAACATGCAATACACATGGATTAAAACTTCTCGACCTGTGCAAATCTACGTCATTGAGAATTACTAATGGCCGGTTACACGGTGATATAAATGGTGTTTTTACATATGCAAGCACAATGAGTCAAGGTGTTATAGATTATGTATTGTTGAATGCAAATGATTTTAACTTATCGATTCTTTTCAAGAACACCCATTTACAGAGTGGTCTGATGACTCACCACTTTCCTTTATAATTAAGTGTAATCATACTAGATTTACAGTAAATGGATACAATTGGAATCCATTGTTAGCAGAGCAGATTAGAAGTAATTTATTTGCATAACTACCCGAATTTAACCGAATTGTAAACAGCTTAGATATAAGTACACATGAAACTATTTACTCATGTGTACAAGAATTTTTGAATATTAGTAGTATATAACAATCGGTTGGGGAATTTGCCTGCGAGGCTGCGAGGCTATCACGTGACCCTATGACGTCATCGCGTGGGTGCGGGGCCAATGCGGGAAAAACCCGTGACGTCATAGCCCAACCCTAATATAGAACAATAAGGGCAGCCGCACCTTCCGATGAGTCATCGGGTCAAGGTCACCCGGTCAATGCCCTAGAACAATGGGGAGTCGCACCCAACATTCCAAAATAACAATAGAGAGTAGGTAATTTCCATAACGTCATAGGTCGCACCCAACATTCCAAATAACAATAGAAAGTAATTAATTTCCATGACGTCATAGGCCGTACCCAGCATTCCCATAACAATAGAAACTAGGTGAGTCAATCGAAAATTCCCATGACTATACCTTCCCAAAACAATAGAAACTAGGTGAGTCAATCGAAAATTCCCATGACGTCACGGCCGCATCCAACATTCAAGGCTCCGAATAACAAAATGACTCACGCCACTCCCCGTTTTTTCCCCGTGACGTAATGTAATTTTAGCAATGACTCACGCCATTCCCCGTTTTCCACACGATTCATCAGACACTCCTTAATTTTGTCATGACACATTCCGGACTTATTATAATTTCTTAATCTATTTTCTATTGTCCTATCATAATGGAATTCTTAATCGTATACAATAATACTTTATATAAAACGAAATATGAAATGTAAACAAATATCTAACCCAATAATTGTTATATCAATACCCGCGGATCAAATAACGGAATATTAACGATCTTATCGTGTTCCGTAATTGACTGTGTAAGAAATTTCAGCCCGTGTCAATTACATTGTAAGCGATGAGGCAAATCAAGCCCTCTCTAGTATATATAAACATTAAATTACAATAGTAAAAAGCTCGAAATAAAAAACCAGTTAATTTAATAAAACGGTATAAGAACCACGATATTATTGAACTCATTTAGAAAATGTTTTTAAAATTTTTATTTCCCATGATATCTCAAATACCAGATAATTATAGGTAAATTTAAATTTTGACACGCACTTAGTGTCCTTTTAATTACCGGATATTTTGTGGCTATTGAGAGATCAAAGATGTGATAACCTACCTTAAGAAGTATAAGTCAAGTTACACCGTGTGCGCGAGGCGTGAACATGGTATCGATGATCAAAAACTTGATATACTAGCAAAACAGTCAACGACCTTGTAGTTTTTATATTACTTTATTTTTAAACATTTTAAGGCAAAGTTTCAGTCTATTCATAAAACACGGTGGTATAAATATAAATGCTTTCTATGCTGTCCAATTTATTTTTTTCATATTTTACATTAAAATTCACTTTTAATTTTTCTATTACACATAATAGCGTTTGTTATTTTCATTTTATTTTGTCTTTATAATTTGGTCAATATTAATAGCTGATCTAGATCAAAGTCACGCCTACAATTTCATGAGTTTAGCAAAAACTAGAATGTGTCTGTAGGACACAGGGTGTGCCCCCCACTGGTACATTTGTCACAAATAAGGGGAAATCATTCAAATGTTTGCAGTCTTATTGGGGTATAGCCTCAAAAAAATATTTATGAAATGGATTCATTATTCTATGAGCATCACAAACAAAAAATCCACTATTTTGGCTATTTCAAGGGCCATAACTCTGTAATAAATGCTAAAATTCTCAAGAAGAATGCCAAGTATGCAAGGTCACATTATGATAAAGACTCAAGCAAGGTTTCATGAATTTACATTAAATACTTTTTGAGTGAGGCACATAATTAGGTGAAAATGTGCATTTATTTGACTATTTCAGGGGCCATAACTCTGAAAATAGGTGGCGGACCCAGATGAAAAATAGGAGGTGCTCAAGTTCATATCATGATAAAGATTTAAGCAAGGTTTCATCAATTTATATCAAATACTTTTTGAGCTAGGCGGGTCACAAGGGGAAAATGTGCATTTTTAACTATTTCAGGGGCCATAACTCTAAAAATAGGGGGCGGAGAAAGACGAAAAGTAAGAGGTGCGCAAGTTCATACCATGATAAAGACTCATGCAAGGTTTCATCAATTAATATCAAATACTTTTTGAGCTAGGCGTGTCAAAAGGGGAAAATATGCATTTTGACTATTTCAGGGGCCATAACTCTAGAAATAGGGGGCGGACCCAGATGAAAAATAGGAGGTGCGCAACTTCATATCATGATTAAGACTCATGCAAGGTTTCCTGAATCTATATCAAATAATTTTTGAGCTAGGCATGTCACAAGGTGAAAATGTGCATTTTTGACTATTTCAGGGGCCATAACTCTAAAATTAGGGGGCGGAGCCAGACAAAAAATAGAAGGTGCGCAAGTTCATATCATGATAAAGTCTCATGCAAGGTTTCATTAATTTATATCAAATACTTTTGAGCTAGGCGTGTCACGAACTTCGGACGGACTCACGGACACACGGACGGAAGGACGGACGCACGGACAAGAGCAAATCTAAATGCCCCCACCACTCATGGGGTGGGGGGGGCACAAAAACGGATATCGTTTTAAGTGAAGTGTCAGGCGCACAGGTTTCACTAAATGCGACGCGTTTGTTTCATCTTCCTGCTTTATATGTATTTCCAATTCACGAATTTCTTTTCTTCTCACAGGTAGGTAGTAAGGAGCGTCAAGTTTGTAATCCCACCCATTTTTCTTGTTTTTCTCAAGTCGTCGCAGCAAAGGACTAGCTGTTCCTTTCACGATACTTTCGTCACAAATATTTGAATACACGTAAAGTCCGTCACTAGATTTCGATCTCACTTTTTCCGTTGCGTGAAACTCTATTAAAGCCATTTTCCATATACCTTCTAAGTATATAGGCTCATTCAATTGTATTTTGAAATGGCTAGTATCGTTGTTTACAAACGTCACTTTGTAGATAGATGTAAATGTCACTCATCATGTTGACTTCCTCCCAATGGAACTCCTTCAAGAAAATGATACCGTTCTATAAAAAATGGTACAATGTAAAGAATAAATGCATTTACTAGTCTTATAGGATATAGTATATGGTTCAAACCTATTGATTATAAGGTAAAACACGCGACAAGTTCTATAATATTGATGTTTAATCCTCAAGCTCAGTAGACTGTAAAATAGTATCTGCTTTAATAACGTCAATAGGAATTATACCTGGTATAATATTAACCCCTTTGTCGTCTGCTTCTTTATCAATCAATCAATGAATGCAATCCATTCGCTTCAGCTGTCTAAGGTATTATGATTATCAAATATACAATTTAAGCGTTATGAGATATGTCCATATTTTCCTAAACACTTGTGTACTCTTTTTTCACCAAGCAGTCACTGACCTAAACCAACTATCCAACGGTATTTATATTCAATCTTATAGGTAATTCTGTGACAGATATTGACTAAAACCCTTTACAAAGTACTTCAAAGACAACTGTGATAACTGTGTAATTTCAGTCCATTTCGTCGTCAGTTTCTTCGTCAGTTTCATTTTCACTGTTTTCACTCTCAACGTCATCGTTATTATTATCTGCCCTTTCGTTATCTTTTATAAGGTGTTCATCCAAGAATTCTTCAAAATAATGTTTAAATCTCTTCAATGCCAGATGAATGGCACGTTCTAGATCCAATTCTCGCTCGAGGTATTTTTCGACAGTTACCGTAATTTTGTTATGGAGATAACCGTCTCTCAATTTAAATATATAGGAGAGTAAAACGCCATATTTCAGCATAAACACCTGTATGTCTTCTTCTCGCAGGGTTTTATTAGCCTTTGCTTTAGCTTTTGTAACGGAAAGTCTTTGCTTTACGTATTTTTCCACTTTTTCTCGCCATTCATTTTCATTATGTTGCCTGGTAAACTTTAAGATTTTTGTAAACTTCGTTTTCATAAACCAGGTATTCGACGGAGTCGTTGCTGTCCTCGGAATCGTATTTCATCCTTTTAGTGGGTAAATAATCTTTGTCAGGGAATGGCCGCTTCATTGGTTGACCTTCCTGGCACCAACATTTCACGTGATTTTGAAGATCGTGTACAGAGTCAAACAGCAGTCCGCCATCGTCGCAAGCTTTTGCTTTGTTCGCCATATCTTCCGAGTTATTTACAATCAGCACGGGTGGAGATTCTATTGAAGAATGGTTTAATTCGTGTACCTTTCCTTCTTTTATAGTTTTCTGTAAAGACTCTGACAAGAGATTGGCTAATTCAGGTTGTGTTGAAACTCGGTCTAGCCATGTTACATCGTGTCTCAATCGATCATCTTCTTTTGTGAAAGGCTTAAGAGCCACACGGATGTTTAGTTGCCTTTTCAAAGCTTTTCATGAACCTGTCTGTATGGCCCGGGTACATTTGTCTATCCAATGCCATGATCGATTGTCGGTCTACGGGGTTGCTAAACAGTAAGATATAATGACAATTTCTTCGTTGTATAGGATCTTTGTTTCCAAACAAATTCTGATTGATAGAAATCACTGATAACGATCTATGATGCGACCCTTCTGTGAACAAGTCCGTGATTCGTTTATCTTTGCCCGCTACTGAGAATAAGTCGTCCAAAATAAGCAAGTTATTGAGTCTAGGATCAAAGAAATCGACATCATCTTGGCCTGTAAAAATGCCCTGAATAAACTTTACTCGTGGTAAAACTGAGCTTTGAATTATTGAATACAATGGCTGCCATCGTTTATACAACCACACTATTCTTTGTATTGTTGGCTGAATTCTAGCTGTATGGTTGTGCAGCAAATCTTTGACCGTTGATGTCTTCCCACATGCTAATATATATATACATTTGTGAATACAAAACTATCCTTTGCAATTGTTTGTGTTTATACATAAAATTAAAATAAGAGAAACTAATGCGGTTTTGGTATATAAATTTATGTAACATTCGTACCTGTTGGACCAGGGATAAACATGGTAAATGGATGTTGTAACAATGTCATAGGAGGATCCTATAGTTTCTCACCTAGACTCATCTAGTTTCTATTGTTTTGGGAATGCTGCGTGCGGCCTATGACGTCATAGAAATTAATTAATTTCTATTGATATTTGGAATGTTGGGTGCGACCTATGACGTTATGGAAATTACCTACTCTCTATTGTTATTTTGAAATGTTGGGTGCGGCTTCCCATTGTTCTAGGTCATTGACCGGGTGACCTTGACCCGATGACTCATCGGAAGGTGCGGCTGCCCTTATTGTTCTATATTAGGGTTGGGCTATGACGTCACGGTTTTTTTCCCGCAATGGCCCCGCTCCTACCCGATGACGTCATAGGGTCACGTGATAGCCTCGCAGCCTCGCAGGCAAATTCCCCAACTGACTGTTAACTACTACTATCATTATTAAGAATATAGCTGAGCCATTATCACTAAGTCATTAAATCATTAAGTAGAAATAAAGCTAGTGGTATGGACACCTTTTTAAATGAGTACTTTATTGATTCCTTTAACATTTTAGCAAGTCATCTTGCAGGTATATTTAATGCTATCCCAAATACTGGATGTTTCCCACAACAATGATCTGAGGGTGTAATTGTTCCATTATTTAAGAAAAAATACCCAAACGATGTTAACAATTACAGGGGCATTACACTAGTAAGTTTTTTTTTGCAAAAGTTTCTCAGGTGTACTAGATAACAGATTAAGTTCTTGGATAGAAAGAACATGTACTAAGTGATAGCAAATTTGGCTTTAGGTCTGGAAGGTCCACTATAAATGCAATATTTGTCCTAAATGCTGTAACACAGAAGGTCTTACATGAAAAAGGTCTTCGACAGCGTATACCTTAACGGTTTATGGTTCGTTATTCAAACCTGGTGTAAAGGGGAAAATGTTAAATGTTAGAAGAAGCATGCACAATAATGTGAAGTGCTTATACATTTTCAGGATTTTTTGAATGCGCAGTTGGGCTCAAACAAGGGGAAGTAATGTTCCCTTTATTATTGTACTGTTTGTAGAAGACTTAGAGCTATTTCTTCAGAGAGACCAAACAAGTGGCTTGACAATAGATGATATTACTTTTATTCTAATTCTATTTGCTAATGACATGGTAGTATTTGGTAATACTCCACAAGACCTTCAAAGTAACCTTGACAGATGAAAATGTATTGTGATAAATGGGGATAGTAAACTAAGGCAATGGTGTTCGGAAAACGTGGTAATTTGAGAGGTGATGAAAAATGGTATTATGATGGCAATAATCTTGAAGTGGTAAATGATTTTAACTATTTGGGTACTGTTTTCAATTACACTGGAAACTTTGCACCGACCTCAGAAAATTTAGCTGGACAGGGACTAAAAGCCCTAAATGTACTTCTTAATAATGTAAAGAAAAATAAACTAACACCCAAAATCATACCAGTATGTCAGTCGTGCGACGCATTTGTTTGATCTATACTTAGTTACGCAAGTGAGGTCTTGGGTTTCTCAAAGTCAAAAGAAATAGAATGTATACACCTAAATAAAAGCCTATTAAGAGTTAAGTCCTCAAGTAAAAACATGGGCGTGTATGGTGAACCAGATTTCCTTTGTATGTAAATAGATATGCAAGAATAATCAAGTACTGGTGTAAAGTTATAAACTTAGAAATTATTACTGTAACTACATTATATACTGTATTAGTGGGGCAAGCACAACAAGATAATGCATAATGCAAAAAAAAAAACAACTGGGCTAACAGTGTAAAAAACGTTATTTGACAACTGTGGTTTAAACTGAGGGTCTTGCATGTTTTTGTACAAAAATGGAAAAATGAAATTGATAATTCTAGTAGTCTTAGTCTTTACAAGCATTTTAAGAAATATGTTATATTGGAATCATATTTAGAACAGTCTTGTAAATTCCGCATTCCGCTGTGCAGGTTGAGACTTAAAGCCCACAATCTAAGAATTGAAACTGGTCGTTATGGACAAAACAGGATTGAAAGACACCAGCGTTATTGTACGATCTGCAATTCGTTAGATTTAGAGGGTGAATACCATTTCATTCTAATTGCTCTGCATATCAACAGTTAAGAACACAATATATAAATGTAAATGTTTATAGAAATCCTTGTGTCATGAAGTTTACTGAACATATGGAAAGTACAGACAGAAATACTATTAAGAAATTGAGTCAGTTTGTCTATCATGCTTTTCTTCTTAGAAATACATAACAAAATATTCAACACCAATGCCATGTCAATATCTATAGGTATATAGTTTATAATTCTTTAGAGAAACAAAGTGTATATTATTATTTGTATCATTTCATACAGTGCAGCAGTGTGTGCATACCATGTTGATTTATAACTTATAGTTACCTACTATTAAATTGTATACTACTGTAAAAATTCTGGAAACAATCAACGGCAATATTAATAACTACAAATTATTATAGTACTTTAGACCTGCTGATAACAATACTTACAGTAACCTAATCTTTTTCACGTACTTCGCCTTTCAACTGTATACATGTATCCGTAATACATAGCAAGATAAAAATTGTTTTTAAATGTGCACTTTATCAATTTGTCTTGATGATATTATACTGTGAACATATGAATTATATTATTGTATGTTTATATTTATGTAATAAATCTACTCTTCGTTGGATGTATGGTTCAACCAAGAATCAAATCTGGTGCATACAGTACGGCAATAAGTTACATAACTGTCAACGCCTATAAGAATACAAAATGCGGGCCATGTGACATTTTATTTCTCATTTACTACAACTCTTTCGTAGCAAACCTAGCTAAAATCTTAACAAATCGTAGCATATATATATTGTTGCAACATAAAAATTACATTTATGACAAAAATCCCATATATAACATGTAAGTAATAAACAAGTTTACCTGTTCTCGATAATTCCGTTGTCAAATGGTCCCATGTTAAGTGTGCTGATCGTGGCCAGGTAGATAGATAGATTTATTTCTGCATACAATGTAAAATTTCATGGCACCATATAAAACATACAAACAAAAATGAACAAAATGTATGTTAAATACAATCATGTCATCAACATTATATAGCAAAGGATGACACAAAAAAGAGATAGAAGAATCCCTTATTTCCATTGTGGTCCTTGGCATATAATAGGGTATGACATAGGAAGACATATCACAGGCAAATAAGAAAGACTAAAACTTATAACAAAAATATTGAAAAACTGGGTAATATCAAGCAATCATTGCAAAAAAATGACAACTAGAGGATTTATATTAAGTCTCTTAAAGCTTAATATAACAATAAATTGGTAATAAAAATGTATCTACAAATGAGGTTGCAAGTTAATCACCTAATCTCATAAAAGTACATAAAAAATGCCATGACTAAACCAAAATTGACTAGAATGAAATTTAAGACTAGCAGAACGCGCAATGCTCCGCTAGCCAAAGCAGGAAATAAACCTATCAAATAGTATACAATAGTAATACTGAAACTTAGAAATGATACTTCTACATTAAAAACTTAAAAAAACAAAACAACTTTACATTACATTGAACATGTGCTCCCTTAGTTTTAGTTTGAAACTCGACAAAGATGTGCAGTCCCTCAAACACTGAGGCAAACTGTTCCACAAGATACAGCCAATGTAACTGGGTCAACACTTCACCTTGCCATTGATTGGTCATCCAATTATACTTACAACACAACATCGTAGTACAGTTTCCAAATATGGTCATCAATCTCAGTCAATGAAATAATCAGTCACGGCCGACCATGGTTCGTGGTTGTTAGTTCTTGAGCATGCGTTAAACACTGGTGGGAGGGTCAGCTGTTGGATTAAAGCCCTGCTCCGCAGCTATTCAAATTCTATTGTGTGTATGCAACCCATGATTACAATAGGTAACAATTAACGGCCACACTTTAGCACGCAAAACCACAGATATTTTATATAGAATTTTATATAAAATAGATTCTATTTTGACAGGTGTCACTGTTCATAGTCAGGATTTTCATGTTTTTTTCAGTGACAATTTAAGGTTAAAAGGTAGGACTGGAGCAGGTCTTTAATTCGAAATCTAATTTACACCAACGTAACACAGGGGGTCGAACGGGTTCGGATAAGTTGACGTTTTAAGCGAGAGCTAAAGGTTAGTTTACTCAAAATGGCGGATATAAGCACGTAAACAAGATACAAGGTCAGTATTTTTTTAAGAAATTATATTATTTGAACATTATTGCGGTTATTTAAACTGTGCACCCAGTAGACAAATGTTTCAGGTGTGCAATGCCGTTTCTACATGGAAGAACTATTTCGTATGTAAAAAGTTATTGAGTGTAAATTTACAACTTTCGCTTTCTCGCTAAGGAAATGTTTATCGAAAAACCCATCGATTTAGATCTCTATTTTCGTCAGGTAATCTTAGCTACTTATATTTTACATCATTTAATACTTAATTGGAAGCGTGTGACCTTTATTAGTCATAGATGCATTACGCAGCCGCATCGCCAAAAAAACAAAATTGGTGTACGAATGCAGAAACGTTTGTTAAACTTAATGTACGCTCATAATGGTTAGTTTTATATTAATTGTGTATATGTATTTGGTACTACCGGGATTATTCTTCGTATTGAGAATATATATATTTGTGGAGATTCATGTATAATACCTTGTTGACCTTGACATCGGGTATAATGGGTCAGGCCCCTGCACATACTTTGTTTGCATACTGAGCTATGTTAATATTAAGTTACAGTAAAATATAAGCAATAGGTACAAAGAAAAACAAAAGGTTTCCGAAAAACTTTAAACAAGAAAGCTCACGCCCACGCCGGAAGGAGTAAAATAGCACCCCTTTTTCTGAATAGTGGAGTTATAAATGGAGAAAAAAGCAGTTACTATAATGAATTTACTGTAACTCATTTTTGCACGGCGCATAAGTTAATGAGTAAATTTTCAATAATTAAATCATATGTAATACAAGTATACGAATGAATACTAGAAACTTAAAAAAGAAACATTTACTCAATCTACTCAGTAATCATTTATGAAAACGGTGATATAAGTAAAATTAATACATTTCACCAAACGTTCATCAAATCAATGGCTTTCTTCCACTATAACATTCATCAATTAATGTATTAACTTCACATGTTGAAAATCCCCATCAAATATATTTAAGAAATGATTAATAGCAAAACAGTGTTCGCACATTATTTTTACCCGATGGATGCTTATACCCGTAATAATTTCACAAGGGCGGAGCCAGATTTTAAATATTTTTAACTGCGTCAACGTAATATTGTTGTGAGTATTTAAGCATCGCTGGTCATAATAAGACTTTATCATATGTTTGACGTCGCAGGAGTATAAAAAAAATCATTACATAACAAACGCTCATAGAACATGAAATGCCCACCCCGCCTTGATGCATTCAATTAACTGCACGAGGAACAAAAATTATTTGGTCACTGTTTGATGGATATTTGACAAACTGACAAACTTACCAGTCATAAGTGACTTTCGTAACAAATTTAATCTTAAACCAAAGCATTCTCTAGTTATTTTGCAAAAAAAAATACTATTCTGGTTCAATGTGACCTCGACATGTGACATACTGACCTAAAAATCAGCAGGTGCCATCAGCCGGTAAAGTTCAACGTATCTATTAAATTTCGTCATCCTAGACCCAAGCGTTCTCAAGTTATCGTCCGGAGACGGTTTAACTATTCCGGGTTACTATGAACTTGACCTTTCACCTAATGACCTAAAAATTAATAGGACTCATTTGCTGGTCATGTTCAACCTCCCTATTAAATGTCCTGATCCTAGACCCAAGCGTTTAAAATTATCATCCGAAAATTGTTTAACTGTTCCGGGTTACTGTGTTCTTGACCGTTGACCTATTGTTCTGAAAAATAATACGTATCATCTGCTGGTCAACATACCTATCAACTATCATGGTCGTAGGCCCAAACGTTCTCGAGTTATCATCGGGAAACCGTTTAACTGTTCTAGGTCAATGTGACCTTGACCTTTGACCTACTAACTTCAAAATGATTATGGGTCATTTCCTGGTCATGACCAACCTACCTATTAACTTTCATGATCTATGCCCAAGCGTTCTTGAGTTATCGTGCAGAAACCGTTTAACTGTTACGGGCCACTTTTTACTTTTTTCACTTTTGTGACCTTGATCTTTGACCTACTAAAAGAGTCATCTGTTGGTCATGACCAATCTTCTTATCAACTTTCATGATCCTATGCTCAAGCGTTCTTAAGGAATCATCCAGAAACCGATTTGTGTACATACGGACCGACATACTGACCGACCTAGCCTTCTTCGAGGCTAGGTGGGGGGACATAAAATTGATAATATACTTATGTAATAAACTTTTCACGTCGACGTCATTTAAAGTATATAAAACGTAATGGTCAAATTAACTTGTTTTAAATACCAAAGAAAGAAAACTTTCGGCAGGAAAAACTAGCATGTGATAAAAAGAATATTACATTTGTGAATTTCCGCATTGCATTTTTAAAACTTGTTGAATAAAACTGATAAAATGCTCCACAGAATCTCGCATTTGATTCAACTCGGTTAAAAAAATCAATATGAAAATACACTCTATATAACTAAATGCAATGCAGAAATATATATTAAGTTTAGCTTTTTCTTGAGAAGTGCGGGAGCTAGATATAAAATTCAGTTTTTTATATAAATTCTCCTTCAGTATTTAAAACGTTAATTGATATTACCAGATATGTGTTGAAATGGAAATTATTTGCTAGTTATTCCTACAGATTATTCACAATTTATCTGTCTTAACAAACGATATTTTACGTGTACAATTACGTAATGTATCCAAAAAACGTACTTACACTTTGTGAATGCGTTTTCTTGATATAATCCACACGTATATGTCATTTTTTTTTGTAATTCTCTTGCCATATAGCTTGTTTGCAACATATCTTGACTAAAGTATAATCTCTATGCGTCATTTAACGGTAATATTTCATGATTTCAGATGGCGTGTCCACGTGTTGTTTGTAAACACAACAACTTTGGCATTCAATAAATTTTTAACACGCTTTATCGCGCGTTGTTATAACCTGTAACATTCTCTCCAATGTAGTAGTCACACGATGCACGGACGACTTTATTATTTGAATTAGCACGCTTGACAAAAATATGTAAAATGAGCACTTACCTACTTCCACCTTTCTGTATCGGCTATTTTAAGTCAACTAGCCTTTAGCTCTCGCTTAAAACCTCAACTTGCCCAAACACGTTCGACCCCCCGTAACAATAGACCTATTTCCGTGCGACCAGATGTACCAAGCTCCCATTTCTTTACGTTTGTACTCTTTGTAAGAATTCCGATTAGCGGTAAACATTTAACACGTCCTAGTAGAAATCGTGCGAGAAGCTTGGCTCATTTATCTTATGAGCAATATATCTGTAAAGTAAGACATCGGAATAAGTATGTACATTGCCGAACACTGAAGAAGTTTAGTTGGTGCAGCGTTAATCTGGTCGGACAATATCAGAAAAGAATTACATTAGTATTATTAAGTTTATTATTCATATTATCATGTTATGAGCGAAGCTACTGTATATGTATTGTGCTTTATCTTTTATGTGTCAGATTTGCATACATTATACGCTCTGTGCATTTGATATTATAAAATTCGGCCAAACTTCGGTGCTATCCGTATGTTTTACGGAAATAAATTTTGGTTAAGTGTCTAAATATCATTGTTAGTATTGTAAGTGAGACCCGTACCAGTCGTTCGTGTCGGTGGCTCGGTGGTTACAACATATGGCTAGTGTGCGGGAAATCGCTGGTTCGAGTCCATAAGCGAGAACATTTTTTATTTTCATTTTAGTTGTCTAATGTAATATACTGAAATAAACCGTGAATAAAAGTAATAAAAAGAATAGAAATTTAAAAATAGTGATAAAAAATAATCGTAAAATACAATGGAAGAAATATTGGATAAAAATGTATATGTACCAAGTGTTTGTAAAAAAAGCCCAGACACTACACGGTTTCGATCTTAAGACCTCGAGGTTTCAAGCTATTGACAGTGACCACTGAGCTATCGTGACTTTCGTACCTCCGTATACACGCTTTAAATTTAAACCATTTTAATTGCAGGTTACTTTCCGTATACTGTACGGAATGTACCGAAAATCAACCGAAGATTAAAATATTCTGTGCACCGACCATGTAATCAATATGCATTTTGACAGGTCAATAAAATAGTAGAATATATAGGAGAAACTGTTTTAAGAAACCAGACGTTGATCCACCCTCATTTATATAGATAGTTAATCTTTGATTGAACTTTATCTATGGCTGTATATATGATTGTATATTGTTATAGACCAGAAACTGTAACGTTTAGAGTCTCGTAAAACATTCTTCTTCTTCTGCTTCTTCTGTGTCATTTAACGGTATCATTTCATGATTTCAGACGGCATGTTCACGTGTTGTTTACAATCACAACGACTTATGCATTCAAACACTTTTTTAACTAGCTTCATCGCGCGTTGTTAAAACTTGTAACATACTCACCAATGTAGTCTTCACACGTTGTGCGGACGATTTTATTCTTTAAATTAGCAGACTTGAGATAAAATAGGTAAAATGTGTACTTACCTACTTTCACTTTCGCCTATTTCCGCCATTTTGTCTTAACTAACCTTTTGCTCTCGCTTAAAAATTCAACGCACCCAAACACGTTCGACCCCCTGGACACGTAATGACAATTGGTCGTTCGTATCAACTGCAATCCGGAGAATGTCGAAATCGCATTCGAAGAAAATGTTACCGTACGGAATCTGCCAAATGTCATTACTTTAAACGTAAAGTAAAGTCAAACAGCCGCGCTGTAAACATGTACTCATATTTACTCATATTGGCACCTATAGTAAAACCTAGCGCAATTCGACCACAAACATTGCTAGTAACTTGGTGTTACATTGTGAAACATATGAGGAAGGGTAAAACAGATTCGAATAAGTAAGCATTTAAAGAAATAAAACTACATCTGACAGTTTTCTGAAGTAACTGAGAAAAGTGCTTAGAACTGTTGGAAAATGAATATTGGGAGCACATCTTGCGCTGTATGTCGTCACGGACACTAATTTTTTGAAAATGGTTTCTTATCCAAAATTACCAAATCCGCATATTTGATCCGAGATCATACGATACTGATCCAGTTTCTCAATTGAACAATTGTAAGTGGTGTTGCCTGGTGTCGGGAAGAGAAGATGGGTTGCTTAAGGTTATGATATGAGGCGGTATTTGTTGGAAAAGTATGGACACTCTTGCCAAAGTAAATGGAGAGAAAAATACGAAAAGCTAGAAGGCAATTTTTAATTGCACGACAATTTCCTAATAATTATCGGATTAATCTAATCGGAGAGAGATGAAAATCGGACCGATTAATCGATTCCGCTTCAGCCGTTCAATTCTTATCACTAATATTTAACAATTAAGATATTAACTTCACATGTAGAAAATCCTCATCAAATGTATGTCTTTACACTATTTTACATGATGAGCGGTTATACGCTGGGTGTAATAATTTCATGTGGGCGCAGCCCAATTGAAAGTATTTCGAACTATGTATATACGCCCGAGTGTATATTTCTTGATGTATACAATATGGCGCTAAATATCACGTCGACATGACGTCAACATAAAAATGTTGTGA
Source organism: Mercenaria mercenaria (assembly GCF_021730395.1). Lineage (NCBI taxonomy): Eukaryota > Metazoa > Mollusca > Bivalvia > Venerida > Veneridae > Mercenaria > Mercenaria mercenaria. Next base: position 111,222,680 of record NC_069361.1, on the reverse strand, counting down.
TTATTTAGCATTGCTAATCATATCAGAATTGTAATTTGAGTAATGCAGAAATGGTATTTTGTTTCAAAAACTTCCGCTTTTTATTAGGAGTGCACACTTAACTTGTGTTTTGCTATATAGGTTTAAGAGTGTCAACTTTTTTAAACCTAATTCATAACAACGTAAATTGCATAAACATTATGTAGTAAGTTTCCATATTTTCAAATCTAGTATACCTTTAAAGGTAGAAATAAAATTTCCAAAATCAACTGTCCTTTTTGGAAAAAGATTAACCTAAATACAAATGACAAAGAAAATGAAGGCCTTAATATTAAATACAAATTGACACCTTTAAATTTACAAACAATGTCTTATCATGTAGTAATCATATAGATTTCTAAATTGAAATTCTAAAAGGCACGACACAAAAAAGAAACACAAAACACACACACACACATTTAAGTTTTAAAAGCCCGCCGAGTGTGCAGACTTGAAATATGATTGCAGTCTGATTAATATATATATATATATATATATATATATATATATATATATGCAACAGTTTGGCGGGTTGATAACCTAACCAGTCTTTCTGGATTTAGTTCTACCTGCTCTCTGCACGTAACTGTCAACACGGGAGCTAAATATAAAATTTAGTTGTTTATTGTTGTTTTATTTTATATTAAATTCGACATCAGAAACGATATTACCAGATATGTGTTGAAATATAAATGAATTGCTTGTTATTCGTATAGCTTTATTCCCACTTGATCGGCCTAAACAAACCATATTTTATGCGTACAGTTATGTTTAGAACCAATAAAGTTAATACTTATACTGTGTGAATGCGTTTTCTGGATATAATTCGCGAGTGAGTGTCACCTTTTTATAATTCATTTTGTCCTAGACTTTGTTTGCATTTGTCTTCATTTTAACATGGCTCGATTTGATTTACAGTTAAAGAAAGAAGGAAATCAAGCTCTGTACATTTAACAAATAATCAAGGCCTTCGAGTTGTTTATCTTCTGATTTACCACGGTTCAGAATTCAGATGCGTAGGAATTGAACCACGAGGGCGTTAGCCCGAGTGGTTAAATACCGAAGCATCTGAACGATGAACCGTGGTAGATTAGACGATAAATAACAAGAAGGCCTTGATTGTTTTCATTCTGACATGCTCATTGATATTTTTTAATAGATATTATACTGGACTTCGTTTACGCGCGGAGTAATGTATCGAACGTTATGCGGCAATATGACGTCATAATTGACGTCATAATGCTCTTTTACCAGTCCGCGCGTCAACAGTTGTTTATATTGCAGAATATATAGAGCTTGATGTTCTTCTTTGCTTAATTGGAAATCAAATCGAGTCATGTTAGAATGTGCGATAAACAACGGTTGACACGTGCACTGGTAAGAGAACATTATGACGTCAATTATGACGTCACATTGCCGCATGACGTCGATATATTATTCCTCGAAAACAATCAAGGTCATCGTGTGATTTATCGTCTAATTTACCACTGTTCATCGTTCAGATGTTTCTGTATTTAACCACTCGGTCGTACGCATCTGAACCCTGAACCATGGTAAATTACACAATAAACCACTTGAAGGCCTTGATTTTTTGTTAAATAAATCATAATCTAATGTCATTTAACGGTATTATTTCATGATTTTAGATGGCGTGTACGCGAGTTGTTTACAAACATAACAACTTATGCATTCAATAACTTTTCTCGCATTGTTAAAACTTGTAACATACTCACCAATGTAGTGGTCACATGATGTGCGAACATCTTATTCTTTAAATCAGCAAACTTGAGATAAATTAGGTAAAATGTGTATTTACTTACTTTCACTTTCGCTGATATCCGCCATTTAAGGTTAAATAACCTTTCTTTAACGAGCCCAAATACGTTCGATCCCTGCTCTGGTATGCATCTTTTGTATTTTCAATAAATTATTTCTATATTTTGACAGACACATACATTATCGATATTGCAATCGTATTGACAACAGATATAAAATTGCAAAAAGAATTTATATCTTAACTATTACGTCGATAGCACATGTTTACAATACCGATTACCAACTATTTTTTCCATTACAAATTCTTCACTGAAAGTCCGAACTTTCACTATCTTTTTTTAATAAATATTAACCACATAACTCGTAAATTCTTACAATTAAATTGTAGAGTTATTTAGAATTTCTTACCTTAAATCAACAAAACGCGTATCTATAAATGCACCGTAAGTTATAAATAACCACCAGATTATATTACACTTTAGGTTGATATAGTCATTAATACATATGCGTTTCATAAGCGGTGTAATGTTATTCAAAGGCAGACGTGTGTACAATTTAAGGTAGTTCTGCACGTTTGGATACAAAAAATCTTCTACAATGTAGAATTTATTTAAACCTTGATTTTTCATCACATCTGAATATACTTTAAAAGAAAATAAGCAAATAAAAAGATAGGGTCGTTTGCTCGATTTTTGGCCAGACTCATCAAAATATTTTGGACTCAAATAAGTTTTCATAATGGAAGAATACTGGAAAATTACAACTTGATAACGTTTCCGTACACTGACACTGTCAGTCGTAATAAACATATTGCCAATAATATTCCGCGTGCTTGATTTTAAGATAATTTCCCAGTAAAATGAATATATGTCTCAATAAGTGACCTCTACTTGAAAAGGAAGATACACCAAGGGACATAATTCTGTCAAGAACACATATTAGAGTCATTGGGATTGTTACTAGACATACAGATGATGATGGTAAAGATATATTTTGAGTTTCAAGTCATTATCTTGTATAGTACCAAAGTTATGTCCAGAAAACGAAGTTTGTCAAAACATATACGTATGAAAGGAGCAAAATTTGGTGAAAAATACAAATCAGAGTTATTGGGATTGTTACCACATATGTAGATGATGATGATAAAGATACATTTTAAGTTTCAAGTCTTTATCTTATATTGTACTAAAGTTATATCCAGAGAGCGAAAATTGCCAAAAAACTTAAAGAATGAAAGGGGCATAATTCTATCAAGTATACATTTACAGTTATTGGGATTGTAACCGCACATGCAGATGTCGATTATGAAGAAATATTTTTAATTTCAAGTCATTATCTTTTAAAGTACCAAAGTTTAGTCTATTTACGAAGCTTTCGAAAACAATTAACATGAAACTATTTCCAAGTATAACAACTTTGTGACCTTGGCCTTGGGTGGAATGGGCTCAGCCCCTGCATATACTTTGTTTGTATGCTGGACAATGTTTATATGAACATACAGTAGGATATAAGCAATAGTAACTATGATATGACAGAAAAACAAATGTTGCCGAAAAAGTTTAACATTAAAAATAATAGAAGTATAACATCGAGGCGACCTTGACCTTATGTGTAATGGGCAAAGCCCCTGCCCATATTTTGCTTGTATGCTGGACAATGTTTATATGAAGTTACAGTAAGATATAAGCAATAGTAACAAAGATATGACAGAAAAACAAATGTTGCCAAAAACTTTAACCTTAAAAATCATTTAAGTATAAGCAGTCATGAAGGCCGTCTCACTGGCTGAATACTCGGCAGAAGAAAACTCCTAAGTCGTCTTTCTCACAGATGCACTGTCTGTCATGGAAGCTCTGATCAACAATAAAGCTCCGCAGCTAGCCAGGAGAATGCAGAGCTTGAGTATAACCTGCAAAGTAGCACTTCAGTGGATTCCATCCCATTGTGGACTTGCAGGCAATGAAGAGGCAGACAAACTTGCTAAGCAAGGAGCTCAGTCAGAACAACCAACAAAACCTGTGAGTTACAAGGAGAAAGTCACCGCCATCAAGGCACTAATGAGACCAATGATAGAGGAAAATGCTTTTCATCTCCTTGGTCGGTCTGAACAAGTGATGCTGGTCAGGCTTCGCTCAGGGCACAACAAGCTCAATGCTCACATGTTCAAAAAATAAGACGGGCATCATCGCAAGCCTGTCAATGTGGTGAGGAAGATCAGACTTCAGAGCATATACGTCAGAGATGTAAAAGGCATGACCAGGAACGAGCTGCGACTTGGCTGATAGATAACTCAATCCACCAGAAACTGTATGGAGGCACTGAGGATCTGCGGCAAACCACAAGTTTCATCGAGGCTACTGGTCTGACAGTGTAGTATAGTCGCGAACGAGAAGAAGAAGAAGATTCAAGTATAACACCTTGGTATCCTTGACCTTAGGTATAATGAGCCCAGCCCCTGCACATACTTTGTGTGTATGCTAGACAATGTTTATGTGAACTTACAGTAAGATATATTCAAAAGTAACAAAGGTATGAAAGAAAAACAAAGGTTGCCGAAAAACTTTAACATTAGAAATAATATAAGTATAACACCTTGGTCACCTTGAACTTGGGTATAATGGGTCCAGGCCCTGCACATACTTTGTATGTATGCTGGACAATAATTATGTAGAGTTACAGTAAGATATAAGCAATAGTAACAAAGATATGAAAGAAAAACAAAGGTTGCCGAAAAACCTTAACATTAGAAATAATATAACACCTTGGTCACCTTGAACTTGGGTATAATGGGTCCAGCCCCTGTACATACTTTGTATGTATGCTGGACAATGATTATATAGAGTTACAGTAAGATATAAGCAATAGTAACAAAGATATGACAGAAAAACAAATGTTGCCAAAAACTTTGACCTTAAAAATCATTTAAGTATAAGCACTCATGAAGGCCGTCTCACTGGTTGAAGACTCGGTAGAAGAAAGCTCCTCAGTCGTCTTTCTCACAGATGCACTCTCTGTCATGGAAGCTCTGATCACCAATAAAGCTCCGCAGCTAGCCAGGAGAATGCAAAGCCTGAGTATAACCTGCAAAGTAGCACTTCAGTGGATTCCATTCCATTGTGGACTTGCAGGCAATGAAGAGGCAGACAAACTTGCTAAGCAAGGAGCTCAGTCAGAACAACCCAAAAAACCTGTGAGTTACAAGAAAAAAGTCACCACCATCAAGGCACTAACGAGACCAATGATGGGGGAAGATGCTTTTCATCTCCTTGATCGGTCTGAGCAAGTGATGCTGGTCAGGCTTCGCTCAGGTCACAACAAGCTCAATGCTCACATGTTCAAAAAATACAGACTGGCATCATCACCAGCCTATCCATATGGTGAGGAAGATCAGACTTCAGAGCATATACGTCAGAGATGTAAAAGGCATGACCAGGAGCGAGATGCGACTTGGCCGATAGATAACTCAATCCACCGGAAACTGTATGGAGGCACTGAGGATCTGCGGCAAACCACAAGTTTCATCGAGGCTGCTGGTCTGACAGTGTAGTGTAGTCGCGAACGAGAAGAAGAAGAAGACCTTGGTATCCTTGACCTTAGGTATAATGAGTCCAGCCCCTGCACATACTTTGTTTGTATACTGGAATGTTTATGTGAACTTACAGTAAGATATACTTAATAGTAACAAAGATATGAAAGAAAAACAAAGGTTGCCGAAACACTTTAACCTTAAAAATAACCTCAGTATAACACATTGTTCACCTTGAACTTGGGTGTAATGGGTCCAGCCCCTGCATAAACTTTGTATGTATGCTGGACAATGATTATATGAAGTCACAGTAAAATATAAGCAATAATAACAAAGATATGATAGACAAAATCTTTAACCCTAAATATAATCTTAGTATAACACCTTGGTGACCTTGACCTCATACATAATGAGCCCATCCCATGAACAGACTTAGTTTGTATAATGGACAATGTTTATGTGAAGTAGGATATAAGCAATAGTAACAAAAATATAATTCTCTGAATAGTGGAGCTAAAACAAATAACGCTGTCGTTGTAATTACCTTCCCCGATCATTTTTGATCTCCTTTATCAGCAATACCATCAAGTTGCCAAACGAGAAAAGTATGTCGTCTGTGATCACGATGGCAAGACTATAGTTAAACCATATCTCCCATCTACATGTCTGTCTGAAAGGTAGCACTTCAACCCTCTCACGATAAAAATAAAGCAAGAGCGCAGCAATGCGGAGCAATCTTTGATAGTTGACTGGGACCAGCTAACGATGTTGCTAGTAAGCACTGGTTATAGTTTAATATTTGTCACGGCTAAAATAGCCGGACACGAAGTAAGTCATATGATCTTTGACCGCTAAGTGTGACCTTGCCCTTGAACTGAGTGATCCGAAGCATGCACTCTGTACGTCGTCTCGATGTGGCGAACATTTGTGTAAAGCTTCTTTGATATCATTCCAGGGGTTGAAGTGTCACAGAGTGGTCACGAAATTGCTAATGGACGTTCGGACAGACGGACACTGGCGTCATAACATGCGAGGAAGCTACTATTACCGTTTTTTCACATCTGGTATGACGCGACTGGGGACAAACCCACGACCTCCGACACTCATAGCGAGCACACTACCACTAGGCTACCAGGCCGGCGCATGACCTTTGAAAACTATTACAAGCGTTGTCCGGATAGCAGACAACAAAGAAATTGTAAATTTTCAAAAGGCCAGAACTCCATGGGCATGTTAAATGTATGTAAGATGCGGAGTGATCTGGACAAGTCTTTCGTTATTGAGATAAAACTTCAAGCTTTCAAAGAATTTAAGATAAAAACCTCGAATTTTTAAAGATAGAACATATTAAACAATTTATAAATATGAATTCTGTGAAATTTTTTTCAGTTCGCAAATAATGTCAACTCTTGCCTCCGTTAAAGGATTTTTTTTACTTAAAGCTCTTGTACTATCAAGACTTTAAGACGATAAGGATACTTTTATTGTGTGTGCACTAGCTTATATATTTAAAAACGTTTAACAATTTGATAAAGTGAAATATCTCTCTGTATTTTATAGCGAATATCAAATGACATAATCACATTGATCTGTAGTACCAATGACTTTTCATTAGTGTTACACAACTACTTATTTTGTAGAAAGATAATCTTAATACATCGATGTCCTTACAATATGCACAAGTTCAATTCATAGAGATTCGTTTGTTTTGGGTTTAACGCCGTTTTTCAACAGCATTTCAGTTATGTAACGGCAGGCAGTTAACTTAACCGACGTTCAGTACGTAATAGATACCGACCGAAGTGGAGGTATGCGAAGCCGCGAGGTATTTACACTTTGCACGGGCTCAGGTTAGTATGGCGATGCATACCGACACTGAGGCTCGGATATCTGATTTACCGCATGATCGTATACAGTACATATGTATAATATAGAACAGCAGTCGATGGTTATGACATGCATAAGTAAAAAAAGCTTTGGACATTATCATTCACACTAATCAGGTTGATAAATTACTATGCATGCTTAATCTTTACCGAAGTGCTTGCTGCTAACTATTATTTCGTATTTTCCTGACAACATACAATTCGTTAATAATGCAAATCTACACGAACATGTGAACGCAAAGCAATCTCTGTTTCTTACTCAACAGCCAGTCCGCCTTCTTAATTCAGTATGCTGACCACAAGACTTTGAAAAATATGTCACAAGTTCGTTACACCATGCGTGACTTGTGTTCTCCTTAATTATTTATCATAAAACAGGTGTGCTTGGAATTGTTCGTTCTAGTATCTATCATGTGGAGAAAATGTCAGTTGCATACGGAGAACAATTCAATACTGGAGCAGAATCCATAATAATGTGTTACGGGGTAACTGACTGCCGTTCCATGAAACTTAAAAGCCCGCCCGCTTAGCTCAATAGGGAGAGAGCAGACGTACAGATCGCGGGCAGGTCGTGAGTTCATGCGTATGTTCTCTGTGACGATTGATAAAAGACATTGTATCTGATTTTTTTTTTCCTCCACCCGTCATTCATGTGAGGAAGTTGGCAGTAACAAAACTGAAAAACTTTTGAATAACGGCGCTAAACCCAAAACAAACAAAGCATAACCGTTACAGATGAAAAAAAAGATATTGTGTTTAAAGTGTAACAAATCTGCTAAACAATCACCTTTCCTGTAAGTTATCGTTTGCTTAAGAAATAAGGCTGGGAGTATCTTCAAAGCAGAATTATGTTGCTCAGTAGATTTTTTAAAAACAAAATCTCTCAATATTCAGCATTAGGGGACATGCCTTCAGAAATTTTGACCAAAGTATTTAAAACACATGTCAAAATCTAGCAAATTTGCCGACAATACCAAAATATATAGTATGATATAAATAAAAAAAAATATGTTTACATAAAATGTGTACCGCGTTTCCATCGTAATAGAGACTTTGACTTCGCTTTTAGCTCCACTAGGAGAGGGGGAGGTGGGGTGGGGGGGGGGGGATGGCTATTCTACCCGCCCCGGCGTCGGTGTCGGCGTGACCTTTCTTGGTTAAAGTTTTTCGGCAACCTTTGTTTTTCACATAACTATGTAACTTCACATAAACTTTGTCCAGTACACAGACAAAGTAAGTGTAGTGGCTGAGCCCATTATACCCAAAGTCAAGGTCACCAAGGTGTAATATTTAGGTTATTTTTAAGGTTAAAGTTTTTGGCAACCTTTTTTTTTTGTCATAGCTTTGTTACTATTGCTTATATCGTACTGTAACTTTACATAAACATTGCCCAGCATACAAACAAAGTATGGACAGGGACAAGGTCACCAAGGCGTTATACTTAGGTTATTTTTAAGGTTAAAGTTTTTCAGCAACCTTTGTTTCTCTGTCATATCTTTGTTACTATCGCGTATATCTTACTGTAAATTCACATAAACATTGTTCAGCATACAAAGTATGTGCAGGGGCTGGGCCAATTATACCAAAGGTCAATGTCACAAAGTTGTTTTACTTGGAATTATTCTCATGTTACTTTTTTTCGAAAGCTTCGTTTATACACATATCTATGTTACTTAAAAATATTTCTTTATAATCATCATTTGCATGTGTGGTTACAAACCCGATAACTCTAATTGTATTTTGACAGAATTATGCCCCTTTTGTACTTAAAGATTTTTTTTTTGCAATCTTTGCTTTCTGGATATAACTTTAACGCAATATAAGATTCGGACTTGAAACTTAAAATGTATCTTTATCATCATCATCTGAATCTGTGACAACAATCCCATTAACTTTGATTTGTATTTTTGACCAACTTATGCCCCTTTCATACTTATTTTTTTTAACAAACTTCGTTTTCTGGACATTTCTCTGTTACTATATACGATAATGACTTGAAACTCAAAATATATCTTTACCATCATCATCTGCATGTGTGGTAACAATCCCAATAGTTCTGATTTGTGTACTTGTCAGAATTATGCCCCTTGGTGTATCTTCCTTTTAAAGTAGAGGTCTCTTATTGAGACATATATTCATTTTACTGTCAAATTGCCGAATAGTGGAGCGCGCAGTCTTACGGACAGCTCTTGTTTCGCTTAACTTCACTTCATAATTTAGCTATATTTTATCATTTAAATTTACAAGCAGTAATAACTAGTACAGACATTATGTACTCTCTACAGTTTTCTCAAGAAAACAGAGATTAACTTAATTTCTGTTCGATTGCTTTTTGTTTTGTTGTTGTTGTTGTTTTCCTTAGTTTTTAGTCATTTTCCACATTATTTAAACAACAAAACGGAGGTCAGTTAACCTAAACAGTTTTCAGTGATTCCACACTAGTCACAAATTTACAACGGCCGAGTAGATAAGTTCGCTGGCTTTGTATCTCTTGCTAATAACCTCTGTGGGTTCGAAACCTTGCGAAAAGTTAATAATTGTTTCTTCTCAGAAGCCGTCCAGACGGCCTATAAAATATCGGTGGTTCTACCCAGGTGCCCGCTCAAGATGAGCTTATGTCCGGAGGTTATATGACCTATTAATGTGCGGGTAAAATAAAGTGCCTTACACATTCATGTACTCGAATGTGGAGAACGATTACACACTGTCATCTTTTAAATCGAGCCTGGGATCGAAGCTGCAATCTCTGGATGCAAACCACTGTCTTTTACACTAAGCAGGTGTGTTTACATGATAAAACGAAAATTTTAAACAAATGTTGCACATGATGCTAAATTTACTCGTCAGACTGTCTCTGTTCATATTCTTTTCTGAAGTGTTATATTAAACAGGAAAATCATCCGCGTAGTTTTCTACATAATTAATTTGAAAATAAAACAGTCGCTTGCAAAGCACGAGCGCAGGTTTTGTATTCCAATACTAATCTTGTAGTCAGGTTAGTATTTGGTTACCCACCTGCGCTCGTGCGCTTTCAGGTTAATACGCTCAATACTAACCCGATCAAAACAAAGGAACCATGCGGTAAAAACCTGTTCTCCGCAAGTAAGTGTCAACTTCCCCACATGAATCAGAGATTGAAGACGAATGATTTCAGACACAATATCGTTTATCAAATCGTCCCGGAGAACATACACCTCGCCCAGGGCCTGAACTCATGACCAGCGATCCGTAGATCTGCTCTCGCTCTCCGTATTGAGCTAAGCGGACGGGCTCAAGTCAATGAGATACATTTCTGTGTATGTCTGCCATATCCCTAAAATGTAGAAGAGATCCTGACATGGATTTCGAGACGATCAAGGCGGCAATAATGTACCCTCCCCCACCTCAACTAACTATAATAAAATACAAAGAAATCAGACCCTCATCATCTACTGTGTGCGGCCTAAATTTCAATATGTATACAAACTTTCAATGGCATTTTCAATGTGTCCTCTAATTCACTAGACTCTCTAAATTCAGCAGACTCTCTATAAACATTTTGCCCTATGCTAAAAGTTGCAAATATTATGTACATACATGGGCGTAGAAGCGTGTTTGACTTTTGGGGGCGGGGGCCAAACATTTTCGACCGGCGGTTTGTGGGGCGGGGGGGGGGGGTTAGCGGCAAGGTATCCTCTGTGCATTATTCGTGACAAAGACTCAAGGCCTTGTGCAGGGATTAATTGGGCCATAGGCCCCTCAAACCTTTATGTTTTAGCAATCATTGAGTTATTCTGATGATACACATACGACTAGGCACTGAACTGTCTTAATCAGTCATATTATGTATTGTTCTAATTAAGTGTGCCATTTTTTTACATTCTTCTGTTGAAGCCCTGGACATACAATCAATTAGCACTGATTTGTCTAATTGTGGTATAAAGTTGTGGAAATATCATTTCCTTTGAATGGACAGTGAAAAACAAAAAATACATAACGTTTACATGCGTAAACAGGCTTAATAGTTAGGCCTACATTGATTTTGCAGACGCTCAAACCCGAACTGTAGTGATTGCGCTCAATGATATATTATTTTTATAAAATGTAAACAATTCTTGGTGTGGCGCGTACAAATTTCAGTACTCGCACTACGGAAAGAGACATTTTTAGTCAGAATACAAGGGAAGGCCGAATGCAAATCAGAAATCAGGTTGAAAAGAATTATATGATGCTAAGTAAAGGTTATATTAGACTGCAATTTATATTTCTTTTCCAAAATATTCGGGGGGCCAAACTATACTTTGCCCCCCCCCCCCCCCTCTCCTAGCTTTGGGGGGGGGGGTGTGTGTGCCTAGCCCCCGCTGCCCCCCCCCCCCCTTGCTCCTACGCCTATGACATATTATTCACCCTTATGCATTTTGCAAAAAATAATTATATAAATGCTTGGTATCTCCAGGGATAGCAAATACTGCGAGTCGGAGACCATTGTATGGATGGATGGGTGGGTCGGTGGTCTAGTGTAACACGCATGACTGTCAATCTAGAGGTCCGGGATTCGAAACCCGGTCCAACAGTGGAAATTTCAGAGATGCTCTTGAGTGTCCTCCATCTTACTAAGAGGCCTGTACTGGTTCTTCCTAGTAAAGACAGCTTTGCGTGTATCGACACGTTAAAGAACCAGACTGTCCGTTCCAAAGAGCTAGGCTAAGCTTGAACGCATTGTTTTGCATTTTCGTTTTATATAACAGCTTTAAGTACTTTGTCCCTGTAAAACTTCCAAGTGACTGACTAAACTTACTGGAGGTGTAAGAATTTGTATAACAGTACCCCTTGAGTTACAGAAATCAGAATAAAAAACCTTTTTGACATTTTTAGTAGATCTAGTTTTGTTTTGCAATTATTGGCCTATGGCCACCACTGTCTGTTCTAAACGCGACGCGGTGGCACATTAAAGTATACCCAGGTATCATCTCCTTTTTGGGGTTGTGACATATGCGATCATCTAAATTTGAACATTCTTTCATCGTTTCTTTAGCACATTTGACTCTATTGACATTTTGCTCATCGGTTAAAATGTAAGGCACACACTTTATTAAGCCCTAGTGCTTGGTGAGAATCGTATGAGCTCTCAACGTTAACATGCCAAGAAAAGACGCTATCTCGGACACCATGTATACCTGGCGTATCCATCAATCATAAGTCTAACAGCAACAATTTAAATTGAACGTAAAACAATACATAACATACAGTGCTGCAATAAATATGCATCTTTAAACATGCCCGTTACGGAAGAGATAACGTGTTCGTAAATTCCAGTGCGACATTCAAATTTCATACATGAAAGTTTGGCCAAAGAGACATGACAGATCTGGCTCAGATTCAAGAAATGTATATTTGTCTGACTATTTTCTCCATTGAAAAGTGATTCAGAACTTAAAAATTTTCCTCACAATATAGTTACGGAGGTGAGATAGTTAGTCTGACTGCATTGATGTTGTCCTTGTTTAGTTACTGCGCCCAATATGACTCCTTCTGGTTTCAGTAATGTCCTCGTCATTATGTAATACTTAAAACTTATATATATATATGAATGAAAATGGTTGAAAAGATGTTAAACCCGAACACACAAAAAGCGTCATATTTAAAAATGCTTCAAAAAGGCACACACTCTTGGGTCCTAGATGGGCATCTAACGTAGGTTCAGAGTCAGCACACTTTCAATTCACTATGAGTATATATAGCATGTGCTAACTTGCTACGTGTAATAAAGGACGAGTCGCCGGGTTAGCTGCTGATGATTCCATTTCTTTTTTGGCAATGGCAAATTTCGAGTTCATGGCGATGGCATGTTTAAACAAGATATATTAGCGTTTATTAGACCCCTTTGACTTAATTTGCAAGGTAAAGGTTGTGACCTATCACGTGCGCTAAATGAAGCCAATAACTTTATTAGCATTTCGAAAGTCCTTGATCTAATCGTTTGAAGAGTATTTGATAGATCTGTTAAAATAGCTTATTAAATAAATATATTGTCACAAGGCCACAAATTGTCGGTAGACAACAGTTCAGAGCAAATTCCAGCGAAAATACAACAATGACTGATCCCTTTCCGATGAAAAATGTCTCCTTTCTAGATCAGCGATACCGCATTATACGCTTTGATTTCCAAATTATCTGGAAGACGTATTACAATGTACCTATCTCCTACGAGGGAATAATGACTATCAAGCAAAAAAAAAACAAAAAAAAAAAACGTTGAAAACAAAATCAAAAGTGTCATTTTCACATGACTCAGCAATGGAAAGTCAATTTGAGACAGATGTCTCTCAAAGAAGGGTTTGAGCTATGCGACAAACATGAATGTCATATTCCAGCTGATTCTGCGTTTGCCTTTTGAGCCCTGCGTTTGTGACGAAGCTAATTAGCTCTTAGACGACTAAAAACTTGGACAAGAATGACTGACAAACGGCCTTAATGTTCGTTCCAAAAATATGTATACATAATAATACTTCATAAATCACATTGCTTCTAAGTTTTTAGTGTCTTTGATATAACATTGAGATAACTAGAAAACGCAGGAAATCGCACATATACCGGATCCGGATGAGTATGCCCACGTACCCTCCTACACTGCATTGGTCAAATATTTGTCTAGTTACGGTACTCTAGTATTTCAGTAACCGGTAATGTTATCGTGCCTGTCTCCAGTTATTTGCCACAGTAACAGGGTTCTGATCTATGGATTTAGTTACTACTTATACTGAGGTGTATGATAAATGAATTCTTGCATAACAGACGGGGATTTCCGGTATTTTTACCGGTGCTGGAAAAATTCATCTTACACCCCGGGGTGTAAGATGACTCTCGTGTTTTAAATTACGTATTACGAACTACATATATGTAGAAGATTTATGTTGTTATTTATATTTTATTTTGAAAAACGGAATAAAAATCCAGCACCTTGACAGTTCCTCTGTGGTCCTGATAGTATATTTCTCGATTCAAAACACGTTATTTTATCAAAAACTCATAACGTTACACTGCAACTGATAAAACAAAACCGGAACTAAACATTGTTATTTGTCTTTGAAACGTCATGACGTCTTTCCTGTTTACGGACGTTGATTTCCCGCGCTTTGTTTAAATACGCTGCTATAAGAAATAGTTCTTAAAAGAAAGCCGTTCGACTGATTTTATTTTTATTATTATATTTTGATATCGGTATGCAAGAAAAAGATTCTGTCACTGGTTATAGGTGCAGATGGAAATATCCGGCTCTCGGGTAACTGTTTAGGCGGTAACTCGGTAGGAACCTCGTTACCGCCTGAACAGTTACCCTCGAGGCCGGAAATTTCCATCTGCACCTATAACCAGTGAAAGAATCTTATTAGTCCCCTACTGGTTGAAAACCAGTTTTGGGGACTATAGGAATGCTCTTTTCCGTCATTCCGTCATTCCGTCTTTCCGTCATTCCGTCATTCCGTCATTCTGTCATTCCGTCATTCCGTCCGTCCGCAATTTCGTGTCCGGTCCATAACTCTGTCATCCATGAAGGGATTTTAATATTACTTGGCACAAATGTTCCCCATGATGAGACGACGTGTCATGCGCAAAACCCAGACCCCTAGCTCAAAGGTCAAGGTCACAATAGGAGGTCAAAGGTCAACAGGGCTTTTTTCCTGTCCGGTCCACAACTCTCCCATCCTTGAAGGGATTTTAGTATTACTTGGCACAAATGTTCCCCATGATGAGATGATGTGTCGTGCGCAAATCCCGGACCCCTAGCTCAAAGGTCAAGGTCACAATTGGAGGTCAAAGGTCAACAGGGCTTTTTTCCTGTCCGGCCCATAACTCTCCCATCCATGAAGAGATTTTAGTATTACTTGGCACAAATGTTCCCAATGAGGAGACGATGTGTCATGCGCAAAACCTGGACCCCTAGCTTAAAGGTCAAGGTCACAATTGGAGGTCAAAGGTCAACAAGGCTTTTTTCCTGTCCGGTCCATAACTCTCCCATCTATGAAGGGATTTTAATATTACTTGGCACAAATGTACCTCATAATAAGACAATGTGTCATGCACAACTTTCAGACCCCTAGCTCAAA
The DNA here is from genome assembly GCF_021730395.1 of Mercenaria mercenaria. Classification (NCBI taxonomy): domain Eukaryota; kingdom Metazoa; phylum Mollusca; class Bivalvia; order Venerida; family Veneridae; genus Mercenaria; species Mercenaria mercenaria. Next base: position 111,207,390 of record NC_069361.1, on the reverse strand, counting down.
GGTCAAGGTCACACTTAGCAGTCAAATATTAACATAGCATGAACAGGGTCTGTTTCGTGTCCGGTCCATAACTCTGACATTCATTAAGGGATTTTAATATTACTTAGCACAAGTGTTCCCCATGATGAGACGACGTGTCATGCGCAAATCCCGGACCCCTAGCTCAAAGGTCAAGGTCACAATTGGGGGTCAAAGGTCAACAGAGTTTTTTTCCTGTCCCGTCCATAACTCTGCCATCCATGAAGGGATTTTAATATTACTTGGCACAAATGTTTCCCATGATGAGACGACGTGTCATGCGCAACACCCAGTACCCTAGCTTAAAGGTCAAGGTCACACTTTGAGATCAAAGGTCAAGAGGATTTTTTTCCTGTCCGGTCTATAACTTTGTCATGCAAAGCAGGATTTAGATATCAGTTGGCACAAATATTCCCCTGGATGAGACAACATGTCATGCGCAAGAACCAGGTCCCTAGGTCTAAGGTCAAGGTCATATTTAGAGGTCAAAGGTCAAATTAAAGAATGACTTTGTACGGAACATTTCTTCTTCATGCATGGAGGGATTTTGATGTAACTTGGACCAAATGTTCACCACCATGAGGCACCCTTGTTTTTAGAATTACGTCCCTTTGTTGTTACTATAAATAGATTTTATTGTAACTTTTTTATTACTGGCGGTAGAGAAAAATCGAGACCACTTTTCTGTGGTACAGCATGCATGTTACATCCAATTTTTAGGTGTATTTTGACCTATCTCTACCTGGTAAAGAGTTTCTTGTGGACTTATATTATTATTTTTTTTTTTTATCTTTTTTTATTTTTTTTTTTTTTTAAAGATTAATTTCCCTTTGTTGTTACTATAAATAACTTACATGATAACATTTTTATAATCAGCCAAAAAAATTCAATATGAAAACAACTGTGGGTTTTTATATATGCACATTTTAATCCAAGTGTGTTGTTATAATGTTATAACATATTGTATATGTAGTACAATATTGTTTATACATCTTTGACAGATATCAGTTCATTATGTTATACTGCAGTAGAAAAAATTAGGTGCCTTCCAGTAGGGGACTTTGTATTGCATAGCAATACTTCATTCACTTGTTATATTTTGACATCCTTTCATACAACAACTTGACGTCAAAATGATATGAGCGGTTAAGCCAGGAATCATAATTAATCACAGATGCATAAGAACATAAATTGGATGTTCTTGTGTTAATTAATAACTACTTGAAACTAGTCTGTAAGCTTTTTAATTTGTGTATTTTGGAATATAACGGAATCTAACATACGGCAAACATGTTTTAATGGCATGTTCAATGTACAGTCATGACCTTACATGTTAACCGCGCAAATTTTCTTTTCATTTGCTTCAGTGATTTAAAACCAACTCTGCACATTTTACCTGCATAACGTCACGAGACAGTAAATAGCTAAACAATGTTTTAATACATTTAAAACAAAGAGGTTTTACTCGTGCAGAATAAGTTTCTCATGGGCGTAACCTGAGTGAATAATTCTACGCGACGTATAGCAGATTCTAAATGCTAAATGGTTGTGCTAAAATATATATCATTTCGATTCTTTTATGTCTATGGCAGCACTATTTCATGGCGCATGTTTGACATCAAATATTGAAAGCCTTCCTAATTAGTGTAACACCATCCTGTTATATCATTTCCTTTCTGAAATGTATTTTATTTAAAACAGAGATCAAATATAGCAACACTTTTTTTCGGCGCCTGCGTGGCGACGTTAATATTGCTGTGTTTAAATAAAACTACGAATTTTAGTTTAAACACTATTTATTGATTACCTTATTAACATATACACAATACAATATATATATAATAAAAACATGCTTTAGTAGAAAGCATTCAGCTTATTTAAAACTCTCTGCTGTACATATAATAATTCTCGATTATCTATAAATCTTATTCTTCCAAATTCAATTGTTGTTCCGTACCATTTAATATTTTACATTATGAAAATACAAGACATGTTTCACTCTAAAATTTCTCTGAATATACTCACATGTAAACATTAGTATTATTATGTGTAAAATTTAAATACATATAGTAAATACAAAATGTATTTCAATTATCATCTAACAGGCAAATGTAACATTGAACTGCAAGTTCATATAAATCTAAGATTTTTATTTCCAACTAGAAAACGTACAGCTAACGTATAGCAACAGAGTGATCTCTTCTGTTACAATTAATAAATCTGTACTTAATGTCATGGCACACTTAAAACAAAGAAAGGATCGTAGTATTGGATTTTCGTCCATTTCGTTCAAGATCGGATACTAGTATATAGTATTAACTTATAGCAATTGAGTATTTCCAGCGATTGCATTAGATTTGATCAATTCGAATAAAAGACGAAAACGGTTATGCTGTATTTGTTGAAAGAAAACTAGACTAAAATTCCAAGCATATTCATCTTTAAAACTTCTACATGCAAGGCAGACAAATAAAATATAAACTTGATCAAATTCGGTATATACAAAACGAAAACAAATCTTGCAATTGATACAGAATAAATCCAGAAAATGAATTTTATCGTTTTCCATCATTCACCGACAAGTAGCCATAAAGTCTATACACTGGCATGATTCCCTATTCAGTCATCGTGGCCTTTTTTGATACAAAATATCTTATACTGTTGTTTGACCATCATCACAATACACTGCCGTCCATACTGTTTGTTGAAATTTGAAGCACGCACTGCCAAATGAAAAAGATATTTCGAAGGCGTCTATGCGAGATGACATATCTTTCCGTGTAAGTTTGCTAAGACTATCCAACATTAGGTCCACTTATGGCCAGTAAAACGGTTCATATTATAATACTTAGAGTATACACCACGCCGTGTTCATAACTAAAAGCAATAGTGTGATAAAGATATATACAGAATTTAATTTTCAACTGATACATTTAAACTTGTGTTTTTGTTTCTTTATAATTGGGCAATACTTTTTGCCTGCATATCAAACCATGACAAACAGAATATACCCGACCCGTAATACAATGTATATTACATTTTACAGCCATATGCTTTGCACTTTTCTTTTAGAAAATAATCAACATTAGATGTCCATACATTCGGCTCGTTCCAGACTGCTTCATGACTTAAATGCGGTTTTTGCAAAAGGGTATATATATTATTTTGATGTATATATATATATATACACAGGTACTTTTAAATCTGTATATAACTGAAAATATATATTTATTTTGACTCCCATTAATGGGAAATCTAAACAAACGATATAAACCCAGAAGTAGTCTCTTGTTTTTAAATATTTTTGGTCCTGTTATACCAAATTTTAATCTTACTGCATTTATCAGTACACCAGTATTATGTGATACAAACGTAAATTCATGTAAATTAAATCGTTTCTTTTATATTATTCTCTGCTTAGCAATAATATCACATATGTCAGTAGTTGTCTATTTAATTACTCCTCTGGCATCTTGGCATCCAGTATAACTTTTACTTTTTCTCCTACAGAGTACATCCCAATAGCGAAGTATCGGCTTCCGTATAATGAATATAATCTGTCTCCAGTCTAAAGAAATATAAAAGGAAACATATATGACATAATCAATGAGTTAATCTTAAGTTATACACTAATAGTTTATCAAAGCAGACACGCACCATCATAAGTGACATGCTTTTGACGAAGTTTTAAAACTGTGACTATTTGGACGCATTCATTTGAATAACTACCCGATTTAGTACATAAATGAGCCATGCCATGAGAAAACTAACATAGTGGGTTTGCGACCAGCATGGATCCAGACCAGCCTGCGCATCCGCGCAGTCTGGTCAGGATCCATGCTGGTCGCAAAGCCACTATGTTGGTTTTCTCTTGGCGCGGCTCAAATAATGGTTTACATTTATACAACACTGTCAAAAGAACTCAAACAGTTAGGCGACTTAGTTAAGTCTTAATTCAATTCGCTTTACATTGAAAGAAGACACGATTGCTATGGCCATGATTTCGTTATATGAAGGACATTTTCTTTGTTATCTTTCTCTTGTTTGGTTCTGATTAAGAAATACATGGATATATATCAAATGATTAACAAAATTGTCAATACTTAGGTGATTTCATAATGACTGTGTTATTATGTATTGGCAGCCTCATGTTAAAAGGTAGTTTTTCTTAGAAAAAAGTAATTTCAAACTTTCATTTTTTGTACGATTCTTTTGCCATCACGTTATCATTAGCATTTTCTTATACAGTTCGAATATGCCTTTAACAAAAGTTAATTAGAATTACAGAAAAAGCTCTTGAGGCAATAACAACTTATTTTCATTAAAATTCATTTCTAGAAAATACTCACTATTAATACTGCGTACATTTCTAACTAAGATTTTGCTATTTTGACTGCATGGGTCCTGCCGGACCACTGATTTTGTTCAATTAGCTAAAATGTAATGAGTTTCAATTCAAATCATTTCAAGTATCTATTGGTTTAATGCATAAAAAAGCTTGGAGACGAGTTGTAAAATATATATGTAATGTCCTCGCCGTTACAGTAATTGCAAAACACTGATACAAACAGATATAAGTCATTTCGTCGTTAATACGGTAGTCGAAATACAATGTTATAGACTGATATAAGTCATGACGTCGCTTGTGCAGTAATCGCAATTACACTGTTATAAAAAGATGTAAGATATGCCGTCACTGGGACAGTAATCGTAATACACTGTTAGAGACAGATGTAAGTAATGTCGTCACTGGTTCAGTAGTCACACTATTACAAATAGAGATAACTCATGTCAACACTGATACAAAAATAGGAATACACTGTTAAAGACAGATATAGGTGATGACGTGTTATAAACGATAAAAGTCATGTCGTCACTGGTAAAATAATCGCTATACAATGTGATAGACAGATATATGTAATGCATAAGTAGTATACTGTTACAAACAGATATGTCATGTTGCCACTGGTACAGGTACCATAATGCACATACATTGTAATGTCTAATCGCAACCACTGTTACAAAGAGATATAAATGATGTCGTCACTTATACTGATATCGTAATACACCGTAACAAACAGATATAAGCGATGCTGTCACTGGTACAGTTATCGTAATACACTGTTACAAACTGATATATGTCATCTTGTCAATAGCACAGCTATCAAAGAAGAAATCTTAAACAATCAGATAGGAGAAGTGTTTCAAATGCTTAGAGAGTAATTAATAAAGTATTTAAATAACTATATTGACTGAAGCTTAGAAAGGAGAAACAATGTAAAACTTACTTAAAACTTATCTTAAGCAAATACATATTGTATGGTTTTGTACAGAAAAGTAAATGCTTTCACCATGAGGAGAATACTATCAAGCTAAGCGGTGCCGAGGTTTGCATTATTTCCCAAATGTTGACAAAACGAGTTTACTACTAACACAAAAAAAACCCAACCCAAAAACAAAACAAAAAAAGTAAAGAAATAATAAAATAATGTTCACGCGTTCATTTCACAAGTTAACGTTGAAAGTTTTTAATAGGAAAATATCTATTTTTTCGTATAATGATATGGTTCTAACCAGTTACTTTGTAAAACAACCAAAATAAATTTATTTTTTCGGAACTACATTTTATTTCCTTTCATACAACGCATTGTGATGAAATAAGATTAAGTTGACCTCAATTCGCTCTAGATCATACAAAGAAGGTACAATATAGTTTCAATTTTTAAAATCATTGCTAGTCATCATATATCAAAGTGTCACGACAATCCTTCTATAAATATATTGAAAGGGGTCTTAAGACACAAATATAAATTTCGAATTATCAAAGTAGTTCTTTTTTTTATAACATATAGATCTTACTTAACGTATTCACAAACATGATACAAATAACTTATTTCAAAACATTTTACAACTAGAAATAATCAGTCATTATCATATCAAACAAAAAATATTTAAACATATAGAAATCAGGCTGCTTGTTATGCTCTTTAAGTTTAAGTCTTGAAGTATTATGTAACAGAATAACTATCTATATGTTACACACTGGTTAACGTTTGGTAGATATCGTCAAGGATGTAGAGAATTGTCTTTGTAAGAATTAAAATAATAGATCTCCAAAAGCGATTTTCTCTTAAATAAAATCTATGTTCTTACGTTCAGATGCGTATTATTTTATCTTTTGGGCAACGCTCTCTTGATAAAATTCCTTCGTGTCACAACTCCAAACAATGATTTTATTTATCAAGTAGTCTATGCCATCGTGAATTACTACTGTTCAGGATTTAGAAAAAACAGGAATAGTATCATTTGGGCGAGTAGTAAAATATTCAAGCATCCAAACGTTGAACTGTGAAATTAGACGACAAACACTAAGAAGACCTTGTTAAATTTCATGCTAAAATGCTCATTGAAACATGACGACAAAATAATGTTAAAATTCGTCCATTCTGGGTAATTTTGTAAGACGGTGAATTTGTTATGATAAACGAATAATTGAAAAAACAGTAATTTTCAATTAAATCGTGCGTTTCCTAGATTGTGATTGCTTTCGGCAATTTGAAGTTTAACAAAAATGTGTTGTTTTCTTCTTTATTATTTGTCAATTCGTACAATAATAAGGTTGGTATCTTTAATGATTCAGTTTGAATATGTTAGTTTTATGTTTTCCAGACACAAATTTTCAAGATAACTTATATACTTATACAAGTGACTGTTTAGGTCATTTTTTGATAAAGCATGGTCTGTTATGTTTTACTTTTATATGTTAAACTTTTTATTCTTGCATGACATCAAAATTGTTCAAGTTCTAGTTACCATAAATGTATGACAAAAGGAAGAATGCCTTATAGATCTGCAACCAAAAACTGCAAACAAGAACTGAACGCACCCGAGTGAACCAAGTATATTACTTGACAGAATAATGTCAGAACATACATTGATTAATCAAATCACGACACAAATTGCTTAACTACTTCATAGCATGAATAAATATAAGCCTAAAAGAGATAAACTGTTTACATGCTCCACATCATAACAATTCCTTACCGTTCTTCCGTTCCTTGTAAACACAACCGTATACCTGTAATATTCAAAGGTACGTATGGAAATCTTATAAATTTGATCCGTAATTATTTTCAAATTATATATTCTGGTAGAAAAATGCCCCAATATTCGCGTACATTTTGTGTATTAAAGCCGAAGTAATTAGTTTTGTATAAATGCTGTCTCTAGACTTTCTGTAAGTATCGCTTATGATATCTTTAAGAAAAATGTATTAATTTCATTGTTAGTAGAAAGCGTTTGGATTAATACATTATAAACATATTATGATATCAAACCGTGAACACAGCAGTTGAACCTATTGTCTAAACGAATATGGAAGAACAATTTCATAACCTACAGCTGTTCATCGCGAACGTTTGTTGAACTATTTCATACATGACATGCGGCCGATTGGTTCGTCGGTACGAGCTCCAAATTCCCATACCATTTGCAAAAATATACTTACTTGATATTTGTATTAGTGGTAGGGGTGGGCCTGTTTGAGAAGTTAACATCCTATAATTCTCTCAAAAACATTAATCTTTCTCGGCAAATCTGGTGGTTTTGTGGATTAATCTAAGTTAAATCAACGATACAGTTTTAGCAATGCTGGCTGTGCTACGGTTCAAACCTTCTTAGTCAGCAACAGCTCTCTAAGGCATAAAACAGGTTTGCAACCTTATAAGATCGCTCCTGAGGTTTGGTGACATCTTATTCACTCAAACATTGTAAAAATGCAAAAAGAAGACATAATGTACAAATCAGTATTTGGCCCAGTATATAAATACTCGAACAATTCAAAATTTAACAAGTCGTAGGGCTCGAACCGGGTTCAAAACCCTTCATAATAATAATAATCTTATTTTCAACGTACGAACGCTACCCTGTCATTAGACCACTATATGCCATCCCAATGAGAAAAGGAAACCAATGTTTCTGACGCTGTAATTTCTATGTAGCGGAGTAACAATATTACTGGCACCCTTCTAAAGTTTAGAGTTTCAGTTTAATTTATTGTTTACTTTTACGAATCATTTTTTTTCTGATTGCTTGGCTGTTGAAATAAATAGTACATGTTATTACATGAGTGTCTTTTCATTAAACGAGTTGCATAAAATTATAAAACAAATTATATGCAACGACTTCAATAAATGCAATGTGGAAGGACACAGATATAATATTGTTTTTAATCATATGTCAGTTTTTGCTGCTGAAACATCGAAGTTTCTTAATTCTTCACCCATTGTAGATACAAGTAAATTCGACCAATACCTTTGTAACGTTAAACGTTAAAGCTTTATTACCTTTGAGTAAAACCAAATTTATTTCACTAGCACGACGTCATAGATATGATAAATATGGTCTCTTTTACAAATGTATATTATATGTGCATGATAATTATATGTATATGATTCATATGAATTAAATGTTACCACGCAAATCTTTAATGCAACTAATAAAAATAATGTGAATTGAATTTGTAGCTGCATGTCATCTACATACACGGGAGTAATAAACTGACATCATTCAATTTACGCGCATGGAAGTTACAATTTGTTATCTTTGTGAATGGAATTTTCATAAAAACGTTTGAAAATTGCAATAGGGCAAATTTATAATGGCGGATAATACTCTCCGTAGAAACACGTATTTTAGGATTTGTTTATAATTGCCCCACCTTTTAAGAAACACCCCTGCAACGACACGCAATATATTTTGATTTGTTCAATATGCTTTGAAAGATATTGAGGCAGTTGCGTTATTTATTAAAAAAAAATCGTATTTGATTCAACTATGATGTGTATGTTTATGCTACTTTATGAACCTAAATATCTGCAAATAGATACAATTAAAATAAAGTGTAAAATATCATACCCATATAATCTGCAACCTATTCTGTCACCAACACTGCATTTTCGTCCAAACTTTATCCCAGAACCACTTTCATCATACAACCTGAATATAAAGATTTAATAATAAAAGCAACAGAATATGTTAGTTCAATGTAGCAAAAGAAACTTTTAAACGAATACCACTAAACCAATAGTTTTGTTCCCGCTACGTGTATAGGAAAACTTGTCGTACTCAACATTGTCATATATCATGTATAAAAGACACATGAAACCATATCTTTAGGGCGTAGCTAAAGTACTACAGCAGGTATATTGTAATAATGTTAACCATATAGTGATGTACACAACAAATATCCTAGGTTAAAATCACTCGAGGATGACATATGACATTGATACTTGATCTCACGTACACTAGTGATAGTTTTAGCAAGAATCAAGGGAAAGGTGGTCGTGAATACTTAGTGTGCATTTGGTTATGATACTTAACATTTATTCTAACAAGAGGGCCAATGGCCCTATATCGCTCACCTGAATGATATTTGTATCTGTGGAAGTATATCATATGACATACGTATAAACAAACGGACTGGGAATAGAAATGCCTTTGTACTGCATTCTGTACCATTTACACAGTGGGGGAAATCTGAGTACTCATTAATTATGAAGGCAGTGGTGTCGAGTTAAAAATTATCTTCTACTTTCCCCCTTTGGTGTCTATGTTGTTCATTAGAACTGTGTGCTAAATTTTGAAAGATGAAAAGTATGTGTCACAGTTTTTCTGGGCTGTACAGCACAGTCACAATAAAGAGTAAAGCGTTCAGTGCCAATGTCAAAGATCATTTTATGTATTGCGGTCATTGCTAATGTCAAAGACCTATCTAAATTGTCAAATGTTCTTTTATTTTACCATATTATGCCTAAATACAGTGAGGCCCTTTCAGGGGCCATAACTCTGGAACCCATAAGGGGATCTGGCCAGTTCAATAAAGGAACCAAGATTTTATGGTGATACAAGTTGTGTGCCAGTTTGGTAAAAATCAAATCATAAATAAAGCTGCTACTTTGCAGACAAGGTCAAAATAGCTAATTTTGGCCCTTTCAGAGGCCATAACTCTGGAACCCATAAGGGGATCTGGCCAGTTCAAGAAAGGAACCGAGATCTTATGGTGATACAAGTTGTGTGCAAGTTTGGTTAAAATAAAATCATAAATGAAACCACTATCGTGCAGACAAGAAATTGTTGACGGACGCACGGACGCACGGACTGACGACGGACGACGGACGAAGGGTGATCACAAAAGCTCACCTTGTCACTATGTGACAGGTGAGCTAATAAAATAACTCTGGAACCTACGATTGGATCTGATTTGTCATGGAATCCAAGATTTATTGTTGTTGAAGATATTTGGAAGTTTGTATCAAATAAAACCATAAATGAAGTCTCTATATGGCTGCAAAAGCCAAAATAGCCAATTCTTGACCTTCAAGGGGCCATAACTATGGAACCCATGATGGAATCTGGCCAGTTCAAGACAGGAACCAAGATCTTGTGGTGATACAAGTTGTGTGCAAGTTTGGTTAAAATCAAATCATAAATGAAGTTGCTATTGTGCAGACAAGGTCAAAATAGCTAATTTTGGCCCTTTCAGGGGCCATAACTCTGGAACCCATTATGGGATCTAGCCGGTTCCACAAAGGAACTGAGATCTTATGGCAACACAAGTTTTGTGCAAGTTTTATTAAATTCAAATCATAAATGAAGCTGCTTTTGTGCAGACAAGGTCAAAATAGCTAATTCTGGCCATTTCAGGGGCCATAACTCTGGAACCCATAACGGAATCTAGCCAGTTCAAGAAAGGAATCAAGATCTTATAGTGATACAAGTTGTGTGCAAGTTTGGTTAAAATCAAATCATAAATGAAGCTGCTATTGTGCAGACAAGGTCAAAATAGCTAATTCTGGCCCTTTCAGGGGCCATAACTCTGGAACCCATAATGGGATCTGGCCAGTTCAATAAAGGAACCAAGATCTTATGGTGATACAAGTTGTGTGCCAGTTTGGTAAAAATCAAATTATAAATAAAGCTGCTATTGCACAGACAAGGTCAAAATAGCTGATTTTGGCCCTTTCAGGGGCCATAACTCTGGAACCCATAATGGGATCTGGCCAGTTCAAGAAAGGAACCGAGATCATATGGTGATACAAGTTGTGTGCAAGTTTGGTTAAAATAAAATCATAAATGAAACCACTATCGTGCAGACAAGAAATTGTTGACGGACGGACGGACGGACGCACGGACGCACGGACACACGACGGACGACGGACGAAGGGTGATCACAAAAGCTCACCTTGTCACTATGTGACAGGTGAGCTAACAACAGTGTTACTTCATGAATGATAGCATTCAGTCCTGACTCCGCAATCAAACATTTTTAGAATTTGCTTTAGTTAATTTGATCCAATATAAACTTAATAAAAATCAAGGCTTTACAATAAAGACGTTGAAAAGTGCACAAAATATCTTATCTACATGTTTTTTTTTTGTATTACTTATGAGGCTGTGTGATAAAATAATTTATATTTTATTTATATAGAAAACATAAATAGAAGATACACGGGTTCATGATTGTATCTCAGTAAGACTACTTACCTGTAATATATTTTGTTCGCAAAAACTGTTATAACACTACAATTGTCTGTCATTGAATGTGTCTTATTATACCACACATAAATTCCCAATACAATTTCACCATTGCATCATTGGTTTAACTATAATACTATATCATATTCTCTGTTGATTTAATACCGCTAAAGCAAACTGTGTTTATTTTGGTTTTCTGCGCATGAGTTTTTATTTTTCATATCTCCTTTTGGATATGATACATTTGCATTGAGTTAAAGACTGCAACAATTAAATTTGACTAGGCGCTTAATGCTATTTACTTGCAAAAAGGTTATCTATTGACAGAAAAGATTATCACAAAACAAATTAAAAAATAAAAGTATTACAGCAAAGTCGGAGTGTGACCTCCGGTCAATAACGGAAAAGAAGATCCTTCCTGTGTTATGTCTTTAGCCTTTAGCCTGCTGCCGGCAAGTGATTCTGCCTTTGCGACCAGTGCAGACCAAGATCAGCCTGCACATCCGTGCAGTCTGATCATGGTCTGCACTGTTCGCTATTCAGTCAGTAAATTTTCAGTGAACACCCCTTCAAATAATACATGGTACTGTCCTAATTGAAAGATGGACCAGTCCATTATAGAAATTTAGCAGGGTAAAGGTTGGTTAACTGGTAATATTCTACTTTTCATTGATTATATCAATAATAACTCATTTAACCCAGCATGTGGAATTTCCAATAAGTGTTTAGTCCCTTATATAATTTCGGTATCAAATTAAAAATGACATTCCTCAAAGTGTGAAATGATAATTGCACACCTCTTCAAATATGAAGATGCCTTGTTCGATATTCCTACATCATGCTGTAAACATTGTTACATATCACATTTTTCCGAAAAGAAATATGAATATAATGTAATAAAGGAAAGAATGTGATACGGATAGATAACAAAAAAAAAAGAAAGACGGTCACTGTTTGTCACACATGCGATGTGATATTCTATGGAAAAAAACGCACAAACTGTGTTCTGTAATATTACAAAGAAAGCGATTTACACAAATAACTAACCAAGAACCGTATCTTCTAGTCACACAGGCGATGTGATATGTTGCAAAATAAAACTTTAATATGGCAATGAAAGAAAAACGTACAAACTGTAATCTGTAATATTACAAAGAAAGCGATATTGACAGATAACCAAACAAGGACCTAACTTCTAGTTACAATGTTAATTTGAAAGTTGCAAAATCAAATTTAATACATTTCTCTCTGAAACATTGTTCAAATTGTGTTCGTTTAAAATAGACAGAAGGTGATAAAGACATACAAATAAAAGGGAATATCCGAATATACAAACCTCTACTGTATATCTTTTCCTTAAGTTCAAGTTAAATATAGAATCAATAGCATTGTAATTATAAATCACATGTGTATTGTAAATGCATTTACATTATGTACATACAAACGTTAATCTAATATTTCTGCAGTTGGTATCATGTTTTATCTAAACAGTAGTATCAAAATTCATTTTTCTGTTAAAGTGTACAACAGTCAGGCTTGATGAAGTTGTTACAAAAGTATTTTGTCATTGCTTCATCGTATTTTAAGTAGTCAAAACTAAACACACAATTATATTGAAACGGAGAAAAAAAACGTTATACACTTGTCCTAAAAATATGAAAATCAACATCTTTCAAATTATATGACATAACAATATGTTCTTACCAATAGTGCCACGTTGGCCCAAGCTTAATATTTCTATTTCAAAGTATTGTTGAGAATTTGCGCGTTCCTTGTCGACAAACAGCCCAACATCACCACTTCCATTATCCACGTAACTGCAAAGTGTCATCATAGCGTTTAGGTCACAATTTGTGTTTGTACTAATCCCCAATGATAACGTGATTCCCGCACAAACGCGAGGACGTATCCATTTCATGATAACTGATAAACTCACAAGTCATATTATTTGACAAGTGAACTTTAGTATTTGTTTTATTTCAAGTGTACAAAAAGTATACTACAAAATTACTCAGTAATAAATAGATTGATGTCTGACATTAGAACTAGAACCTACTGTATAGAATTAAGATTACAGATATTGATGAAACTTTCCTGTATTTCTTGATAACAAATTATTACCAGTTTGGATATTTAATATTCTGAAGGATTATTTGAAGGATTTACTGAAATTTGTGGATTTAAAAAGTTATCTTTGAAGAGAGGAATTATAATTTTTGGATATTCTAAAGTTACTTTTGAACTGTGTGAAACATTGTGGAATTTATTCTGATTTGATTTAAGTTTGACCTGGACAGGATTTAGACTATTTACACATATTATTGGAATTACGGCTCTTTGACATTTTTAAAGGTATTTGTATTATTGCTTAAATTCATGAATAAAATTTTGTTATAGTCAATAGTTGCTGGTTTGTCTTTCTGTTACTTTTATTTACTGTAACAAGAGATTGTTACCCTCTGAAGTAACATAACAAAAACTGCATTGTGCTGCTTTGAAGGGTGTAAGAAATTGTTATCGGTTGAATAGTTTCAATTTGCGTATGAATATATGGAAGTGCAGGATTTTTTTCCTTCTATGATAGCGGCCGTTAAAAGGCCCCTTCCTTCCCCTCAAAAAATTATCTTAAATCATATAGATTCCCCCAAAAATTGACTTTACATCTGTTTTTTTATTCCCCTTTGCCAAAAAAAACGAGATATATTTCCCCAAAATCACAGGCCTGGGCCCCTTCCCCTCCTGGTAACAAGAGCGCCGCCAAGCGGGGCAATATACGCCCGAAAGGTTACATCAGAGGATGGGAGTAAAATTAAAAGAACTTGACTGTTGAAGCCCAAAGGACAGGAACAACAAAAAGAAGAAATTCCAAAAAATAATAATAATAATAATTTAAGTCAACAAAAAAATTCTTACCAGGTAAAGTTATGTCAAAATACATCTAAAAATTGGATGTACCATCCATGTTGTACTACAGAAAAGTGGTATCGGGTTTTCCCTACTGCCAATAATAAAAAGTTTCAAAATAAACTATTTATAGTAACAAAAAAGGGGAGTAATTCAAAAAAAAATTATTGTAAGAGAACAAAAAGGGATCTGCCAAATAAAAACAAGAGTACTGCAATGCAAAGCAATATACACAAAGCAAAAACATATATGACCTTTGACCCCTAAGTGTGACCTTGACCTTGAAGCGAGTCATCCAAAACATGCACTCTGCACGTCGCCTTAGTGTGGTGAACATTTGTGCCAAGTTTCTTTGAAATCCTTCAAGCAGTTCAAGAGTTACAGAGCGGACACAGCAAAGTCATATATGACCTTTCAATCCTAAGTGTGACCTTGACCTTGAAGCTAGTCATCCGAAACAAGCGCTCTACACGTCGTCTCAGTGTGGTGAACATTTGTGCCAAGTTTCTTTGAAATCCTTCAGGCAGTTCAAGAGTTACAGAGCGGACACGAAACACACTCATATGACCTTTGACCCCTAAGTGTGACCTTGACCTTGAAATGAGACATCCAAAACATACGCTCTGCACGTCATCTCAGTGTGGTGAACATTTGTGTCAAGTTTCTTTGAAATCATTCAAGGGGTTCAAGAGTTACAGAGCGGACACGAAATTGCTAACTGACGGACGGACAGACTGACACCGGGATCATAACATAATACGTCCCTTCGGTCATATAAAAAACATTGAGTGTTTAAAGTTTGGACATTATCCCATTTGATCCACTTTTCGCATGAAGACACGATGAATGGTAACAACTGTGATAAATCGAGGATACTGACCACTTAAGGGATCCGCGTTGAAGTCAAGGAGGCAGTAAACATTTTTCAGTTGTTATCGTCGAATTGGTCTTACAAATAGGAAGCAATTTTAGGATTGAAGTGCACATTTGTACGTTAAAATAATGATAATTTCTAGAATTGAAGTTTCAGTGGTAAGAACTGAGTTTCGGTCATTGATAAAAAATTAGTTGCGTAGCCGTGATCTTAATATTATGACGTAGTGACTTGCAGATGCGAATACATGCCTTCGTTGAGCTAATTTAAAGCGGAGTTGTCATCTTAGCAGGGGCCTTAGGAAACTTGGAATAGTGAAAAAGGTACGGATGGCACATACATTTTAGCTTATTTTCCGATTTTACAGTGGTACCGGAGTATGAAACAGAATATCAGTTGGTGCTATCGTTTGCAGGGAATTTTCTGCAGCGATTTGAAAATTGGCAAATAAAGCGTTTTTTTCTCATCAGATTTCGCGACTGGGTGAGCACAAAACTCATGTCTTGTAAAGATAAAAACTAAATATTAGACATGTATTGCAGATGCTTTGTAATGATAGACATACAGTCGTGTTAATATTGCAATATATTTATTTCAGGTGTGTGGTTACAGACTTTGTCTTTCAAGTTGACTTATTGAAAGTCAAGCAGGCGCCTACAGTCCGAGAAGCTTGTTATACTGTGTGGAAAACATTTTTAACTTAACTTTTCTTGACATATTCTAAACGTCTATATCTTCTTATCTAAGATTTACCTGAGATATTCTCCATCAACAGCAATGTTTCTGCAAATCAGTTGTCTGTCCAGCAAGGGCTGTAAATAATTACACAGACATAAACTCCCAAAGCAATCCCATTCTTTGTATCTAATGTGTAAAGTGTATACATATAGAAGGATAATTCAAGTATTGAAGGATATTTAACAGAAATATCACTGGAAAATGTATGCAGTCTACATCGTAACAGAAATATTTCATAGACCCTCTTTACTCAAAGGAAGACAAATATAAATTGTTGCGTTAAGTACAGTTTATCAATCTTAATTATTCTAAATTAATGAAAAAGTAATCTATCAATGGTACCTGCAAAACATAACAGCACAGTAATGTGTTCAACAGTCCTTAACTTGTTCCCAATTTTCAATATTTTTGTCGCTTGACGCATATACTTTTATATAGACAACAGATTCATTTTTCGTTCCTCAACATGTTTCCCTTTGTGAAATGTACCTAAGTTTCAAAAGGTCGTCTTTTGATAAATTTCACTACAGAAAAGGGCGCATTTCCCCCTCCTTCAAGGGCATGTCTAGATTTGATCATTACATATTTTTTTTCTTCTCAAATCACTGATTACTGCCCAAATAAAGGGTCTGCTTAAATTATACTGTAAAACATGTAATTATGCCTACTTTTATCCATGCCCTGAAATAAAAATTACATGGTTTGCAGGAGATTAAATATTTTAGCGAAGCTGTTTTCAATTTTCCTAAATACTTTGCCAGGACAATTCTACTCCGGCTCAAATAACTATTTCAGGAAATGACCCCGTATTTTTTCAGACTGTGAATACTATTGGTGTGACTATGCATATATCTAAAATTTGTATTACCTAACATTTTAGTTGCTTTTATTTTTAGCAAAGGTGCCTCAACTGCGTTAGCAGCTATTGTAACATTGTACAATTTTGAACACTTGAATCTTGTATATACGTAAAACCACCGCATTATCAAGTTGGGTCCTTACCAGAAATTTATTTATTTATTTTGTTGGGTATAACGTCGCACCGACACAATTATAGGTCATATGGCGACTTTCCAGCTTTGATGGTGGAGGAAGACCCCAGTTGCCCCTCCGTGCACTATTTCATCACGAGCGAGCAATTGGCAGAACCAACGACCTTCCATAAGCCAGCTGGATGGCTTCCTCACATATAGAATTCAACGCCCCGAGTGAGGCTCGAACCCACATCGATGAGAGGCAAGTGATTTGAAGTCAGCAACCTTAATCACTCGGCCACGGAGCTCCCCTAACCCTTACCAGAAAGGTCATTGGGTATTCTTACCAACATAAACATACTAAGCAAGCAACCGGCTTAAATGAAGTGAGGTTTTAAAATTATTCATGGTTGCCTAAAATCATGTTGTCATCATACTATTATATTTCTAAAAATTGTTTGTGACAATGTCATAATGACATTATGGCCCCTCTGTATAAAGCAAAATGTCTCAGGGAAACAACGTTATTCTAGCATTCATCAAAATGGGAGTCATTATGTTTCTATGGCAACGTAAAACCAAATGGAAGATATAACTGATCGTTAGATATTTACTTCAATTTAACAGTTTTTCTTGACTCAGAAAAAATTCTACTTTTTGAAACAAAAACAAATGAAAACGTCATACTTTACTATTATGACGCACTGTTTGTAAACTGTTTTGAAAAATGCTAAGTCAAGAAAACGAAATGTCTGAGTCGGGAATCGAACCCAGGCTGCCCAACAGTCTTGACCAATACATTAGAGAGGTACTTAACGATCTTCTAGATAGAGCTTAATTATGAAGGCGATTTATCTTTGGTACAATAACTTTTAGTGTATCCCAAAGGCCAGTCTCAGGTTAAGTTTTATGTTTAGGTCAGCTTTTCTCCTAAACTATCAAAAGCTATTGCTTTAAAACTTGCAACACTTATTCACCATCAATAGCTGACAATGTATAGCAAGAAACATAACTCCATCCTGCTTTTTGCAAGTATTATGGCCCCTTTTGGACTTAGAAAATATCAGATTTCTTGGTTAAGTTTTGTGTTAAGATCAGCCATTTTCCTAAACTATCAAAGCTGTTGCTTTAAAACTTAAAACACGTGTTCAACATCAAAAGCTAACTCAGTACATCAAGAAGCATAACTCCATCCTGCTTTTTGCAAGATTTATGGCCCCTTTTGGACTTAGAAAATATCATAAACTAGAAATGTGTCTATGGGACACAGATGCCCCCAACACATGACAATAAAATGACCAATTATTTCCTAGTTCAGAGGCCGTAACTCCTACAATACTGAATGAATCCGGACGCGAAACCCCAGATGCACAACTGCACATGCTGACCAACTTTCCTGTAAACTTTGGTAACTCTAGGTCAAACACTTTTGGAGCTACGTGCAACACAATATTAAAATGACCAATTTTTAACTAAGTCAGGGGCCATAACTCCTACAAGACTTAATGAATCTGGACACGAAACCCCAGGTGCACAACTGCACAATGCTGACCAACATTCCTGTAAACTTTGGGGACTCTAGGTCAAATACTTTTGGAGCTAGGCGCGACACAACACTAAAATGACCAATGTTTACAAAGTCAGGGTCCATAACTCCTACACGACTGAATGAATTCGGACACAAAACCCCAGGTGCACAACTACACATGCTGTCCAACATTCTTGTAATGTTTTATGACTCTACGTCAAATACTTTTGGAGCTAGGCGCGACACAACATTCTCGGAAGGACGGACAAGGGCAAATCTATATGCCCCCCACAAAGGTGGGGGCATAAAAACACACGGGTAGGACAATATTTCTATTATACAGAGACAACAAAAGAAGCGTGTGCATCCGCAAAACGGTGCCCTTGCTAAACAATGTTTTAAAAAAGCAGACACTAGCATATTGTTATACCCCAACTAAATAGAGATTTTCAACTTACTTCGACGCGGACTGCGGACAGCGGACTGCGTACTTACAGTAGGGGTTTCCTCAAAATATTTAAAGGTTCGCAAGAAAAAAGATACCTATGGTATATATGTTTCTTTTACCTATATGTGTAGTTATTTTTGCCTTCTCAGTTAGTGTATTGTGATATAATTATCTGCTAATACAATACATACGTTTGAAAATATATGGATAGTAAACAGGCTACATTTAACTCTCGTAATCGCAATTTTCAGATGTCATACTCTATTATTTTTAGTTCATGTCACATTTAAACGAGTCGGCTACATAAATGTCTACATGTAGGATGCCTCTAGATTCAGCCTAATACCGGTACTCTGTCGCATTATACTTGCCTTTAACATGTTCTTCTAATATCCGTATGCTTTAACATTTTGTTTTGATATGGAGACATTTCTTTTGCGCGACGCTAACGACTTCGAACCCCCAGTGCAACGATAATACTTCATCTTAATATGTTCATGCATTAAAAAAGTCAACTTGAAACGTGGATTTGAAGATAACGGCGATTCCTATATAAAAAAAACAGTTTGGGTTTAATTTGTGTCCGTCCATACGGTTCCTAGACTTGTATTTCCTAGCAACAACATAAGAAAAAAACAGTACAAAATATTATTGTGAAAAAGAAAAGATACATTTTGAATAAAACAAACGTCCGTTTAATTTTTGTTGCATAGTATAAATACCGTGTTCTCGCAGACTTCTGTACTGAAAAAGTCACTGTTTTTCATTAATTTTGATAACTGTAGAATGTTACATAAAATCATGAGAAGTTTAATGAAATATCTTAAATGATTTAGTTCAACACTTTGTCAAAACATACGGGAAGCATGTTTGAAAATTAAAAAGAAAGAATATCCTCTTCATATTAACATGATCTGATATCAGATTTTGAAAAATGATCTTGATTACTGAGATCACGCCAAGACTGAATTCCTGAGCTTCTGTTTTCAAAACATTTTGGGTCTCAGTTGAGTTTGATAATGAAACATTGTCATTGATATCAATATTGCATGTTAAAATTTAAGATTTAAATTCATGATTATTTTCAAGTGGCTATTCAGTATGGATTGTCAGTCTCAACGTGAATCTAGGGAGAGGACAACCTTAAGCTTATAAAGCTTCCTGTCCAGTCCTTTATTATATATTTGTTATCATGCTGTAAAAATATTGCAAAATAAAATATGTATAAACCAACGAGAATCTAATCTTTAAGTACCATCAAAACTAGCTGTCATCTTTTCAATCTAAAACCCAGCTGAGACCGATAATTGTTTTGGAAGAAAGGGCCTGAGAAGCGTCCAAGGTCAAAATTCCGATCATAATTCAAAAATGTTTTATGGCCAGTAAATGCATAGAATTGTCAACGAGATTATATTTTTGAATTTGTCAACTCCTATGACGCCATTTGAGCAATTCTGTGTGGTCATCTGATACAACAAGCTTTGAAGTCGAGACTAGCCTTTTATCATTATTTACAAAGCCTTTTTAGTCGAACACATGCAAAAAAAGGGGTATGTTTAGATACTTGTCTTCAGGGAACTTGAACAAAGACGTAAACTCATGAAAACTCAAGGTCTATATTGGTTTAAAAATTCGTTATGTAGCCATCACGTATATCATGGTAGGGTGACCGGGAATACTGAATGAATTCAGTATCGTATAAAACTGAATTTGTAGGGTTTGAAATGGTTAAGAATATAATAATACCACGCGCGCCATATTTTTACCGCGATGCATTACAATGTCACGCATCGTACCGTGCATATTCAAAATTGTGCGTCGCACAATAGCATTTCAGCGTCGCGCGTGCTATAATACGAAAGCGCATGCTCCATATACACTTAATACATTTTTGATACCAAAAATATTGTTGTGATCCTCTACCGTAAGGGTCGGTGAACCTCTTGCGGCGCAGGGGAAGAGTGTCTTTCTCCTCACCAGAAGGTCATTGGCTCAAATTCTGGTTTATAGGGTATGTTGATCGTTGAATCAACAGCTGTTTTCACTGCTAGCAACTACTAGCTAGAACCTCACGAAATTGACAGCAAGCATATAAATAAATTGCAGCACTTCAAATAAAAAAAAAGGTTTGCGATACAGATCCTCTAGCTACTTGTTCATAAATACGGTAGTCGAAAGATTTGAAATATACATTAATCAAAAAGCGATATAAAAGGTAAAAGGGTGAAAAAAATTTAAAATGCCCCCATACTGTTAAGAAAATATATTGGTAATTCATATACAATAAAACGGATATTGATAAATCTTATAGCTGTCTTTTCTCAGACATTTTAAATGAAAACAGTATTACGGCATTAGAACCGGATGCTAAATATGCAACTGTTCAGTTATACATATACAGTTTGAGAAAACCCCTATAGTTAGTCCGTAGTCCGTGATCCGCAGTACGCGTCGAAGTAAGCTGAAAATCTCTATTAGGAGATACTAAATCCTTACAAAGAAATACTAAGTTGGTTTTATTCGACGAAAGTGATACTAAGACGGTTCCATACCAATTTAAATTGACCTCAGTCATTAAAAATGCTGTTTGGTTTTGGAAACATTTTATTTTTTCTGAACTGATTTCTTTTTATCTGAAGAGCTATATTTTTTTATTAAAAATCGACTTGTTCTTCCGCTCTTCTTTGACATATTTTTCTAACTCTTTATGTAAATGCAGAGCAATAGTTGTCCACCGGCTTAGTATTCAAACATGAAACTAAGATAATTCAAATTGTCAAATTAGAATAATGTAATTGTGTAACAACTGCTGAATATTTTTAAACAAAAGTTTGGCTTGGTATGTGTAGGTGGTTATGTTAAAAATCATGACAGGAATCTAATCAAATTGCTGTTTCATCGACAAAATCCATACGTTCATCTGAAAAAGTGTTTGTAAGTTTTTTATACATTTGAATTCTGCTACATCTATACTTCTGGTCTTAATTTCAAAACTGGAAGCCAAATACATTTAAAAAATGAGCTCCTCTGCTGTAAAGCGTGCGATTGTACAATAATAAAAACACATTTGAGAAAAAATGAACTCACCTGGGATTTCCTGGGCACGGGGCCTTGAGCTAGCGGGGTTCCTTTCTTTGGTCTGATTTCTCCTTTTACATCTTAAAAAGATAATCCTAAATTAATCGTAAATCAACATTTAAAATACAATGTATTGTATTGGAAAACGTGTCTTTTAAGTAATCTGAGTATATATAACAAACTACAAATTATTAATCAACTAACTGGATTAACTTCACTATATATTTACAACTTCAAACTATTTTGGAAATTGGGTCACTGATATAATTACTTGTTTTAACAAAATCAATAGATAAAAAGGTCGAACTACTGTTAAGATATATATCATAGATTAAACATTCAGTTTATTTTATTTAAAAAGGCGATATATTAAATTGTTTAATTTTTACCAGTGCAGATATTTCTATATTGATTAATATAATAACTTAAAGTTAAAGGATAATTTATTCTATTGAATAATGAAGAATAAATACCCGTTTCATTCCTCCCCTTGATTTTTTGTATACTTCCAAGTTGTTTACCATCTTTTACGGAATGCTCTAGGTTGTTATTACGTTGGAACTCGTAAATTTCAATTTTGTTTTTGTCCTGCATGCTGTCAAGTTGTTCTCGAAGTTGATTCAGTTTAGGTTTTTGTAAAACTGAACTTACAAAGAGCTTTAGAGGTTGATCAGTCTGTGACTCGAAAATTTCAGTCAAGCGAGATATTTCAATCATCAAATCTTCATTTTCCTTTTCTAACTCATCCATACTCTTCATGTCCGTCGCCTTAATATTTTGTCCTTGCTTTAATATGGCATTTGTCAGTTTATCGACATGTAAAATCATTTCTTCTTTGAACATGTTTACATCATTGAGGAACTTTTCATTGATATCTTGAGCTAATTTCTTGTTTTTCTTAATAGAGGATGAAATTTCTTTCGCTTCCCTGAGATACTTGTCGGCTCCTTGGATCAGCGTTTTGAACTCCTGGCTGCCTTTGAACACTCTCGCCTTGTCATGAATGTACTCGACTTTGCAGGTTTTATGTTCAAGAATCATACATTCACCGCAGCCAACTTGCTCGTGTTGAAAGCAATAAAACTTTATCATTTCACTGAAGTGCTGATCGCATTTCTCTAAATCTTCGGCCTGTTCTTTCGTTACAACTGTCTCGTCAAAGTTGGCCAATGTATGTCCACGATTTAGCTTCCATATTCTATGTGTATCAAAACAAGGTTTACATATGTGCTCCTCACACCCACTACAAAAGCCATCAGCGCGCGTGGATAATTCACGTTCTTCACAAGGCTTACACATTTCTGTTTTACAAAATACTTTCCTCCCTGATACCTCCATATTTAAACCATTCATGTTGAAAGATATATCGTAATCTATAAAGTCCGAGTTAAGCGGCTACTTCCTTGACTGGTGCGTTTACAGCAAGAGAGCAGGGAAGCGAAACTGAAAGTACATCAGTTTAATATTTGTATAACTTGACTGAACTTGATTTATTTTGCATGTATAAATGCAGTTTATTGTCGCTAACATTCCATTAATGCGACTGTGTATTAAATGTATCAAATATTAAATGATATCAAATCAATAGACTTTCAGATTAATAACGAGCATAATTAAAATATACTTTTCTTTCTCTGAAACAAAGTGATCTGTATAGACCACTTACATCGTTCATTTAAACTATTCGTTTGACGAAGATCGACTATAAATATTTAGCATAACACTCACTATAAGTACCGCACAGTGTTATGGCGTTTTCATTTTTAGCAACATGTAAATAAACCATCAGTACTTAGCATTGTCTTTTAAAACAAAATATATTGAAGGTAAGATCAATAGTTGGCTTGATGGCGCAGTAGATTGAGTGGATAGACATAATAATTTTGTAGTGATAGTTTTGATGGTTCGAACCTTGCATCCGTCATTTTTTATTTTATTTTGCATTTAATTTATATACTTTGTGTAAGTTTGTTTGTCTCTAATTTCCAATTTATTCACGAAAGCCTAAAAAACTTTAGATCATATTAAAGATGAAGCGTATTTAAACATGATTACGTGATAACAGTGACATAATATATAAGCTGGTGAACAAGTTAGTATTAGATTAACAAGTTTGTGTTGTCTTCGTTGAATCGTATTGAAAAAAAAAACGAAATTAAGTACAGTTTTTAAATACTACGGAATCGAACTCCCGACGAAAAAGTATAAGACGGATACCAATACCGCTCGGCCAACGAGGAATTACTATCTGCAGCGTAAACGTTGTGTATTGACTTAAATTTTTGCTATAGTTTTGTTTGTTTACATTTCAAAGCGCCTTATTACTATGCGATACCTATACAAAGAATTAAAGTTACTATTTTCAAGAGAAATCCGAAAAAAACAGTAAGTGGGCATTGTAGCTAGTCTACAGATCATCGGTCGGGCAGTAAACATATGATACAGGGAAGAATGTGTAATTTGAAGCTGAGTTTATGATTTATCTCTTATGTTTAGGTTATAGGAATAAGGTCAGTACTTCGGTCCCTGGTGTAGTCGAAAGAAGTCCAAGGCAAATAGATATGTTTTTGTTTTTAGCGCATTTTCATGTGTTTAAATCATATATGTTCATTGCTAGAATGCAAATTGCATGAAATAAGACGGGTTTCATGTTTAAACTCCAACGATGGCAAGTTTTTCAAATCGTAAACGAAAGTTGGAGTTTATTGTGCGGACGAGAGCAAAGATGCTTCTTTTGGGGGTCGGGGGTGGGGTAGCAAACCACCACTGACTGGCATCTGTGTAGTAACTATTTAACCGTCTGTATTTGTTTCTATTTTTCCGTCAATTTAAGATAGAAATTTCATGAAAATTAGGTATAGAAAGAAGTTATGTTCTATAAAGGTGCGTACTGTGGTCGTTTTTATATGAAACAATGACTTATTTAGATAAGTGGCCTTTAGCTTTAGAAAGGGATCAGGTGTTCTTTCGGGACATTTACGCTGAAATAGGAGGACCATTAGTATCGTGATTTAAGCATAACCAAAACATGTGTTTTCCGTGTTGATTTCTTCTGATTTTACCTTTGCCTGCCTGAGTCAAATGGAGCACGAAAAACATTTTACTCTGCATTCTTAAACACGTAACATTGCTAACGTTCAAATTAAAACATATACACATGTATGCACAAAAATCTAAGTATGATTATTTCTGGCTGTTTCATTTATCAAGACATTGATTATTGAAAAATAAAACATTCTGAACTTTCTTCGAATTGATAACACATAAGAAAACAAATATTTATGCTTTCTATTGAAACTTCTCTTCAATGTTTAGCTACAAAAGGACCATGTATGGTAAGGGGTATTTTGGGCCCCCGATCCAATTTTGTTTTTAAATGCATCATTACATTATAAAATATGTCTATTTTCTTGATTTAGTTGCCAAATATCTGAATAAAGTCAGTATTTAAAAAAACTGATTTATATATACATGCGTCCAAGTGTGTGAATATTTGGTTTATGAGGGGGTATGCTTAAAAAAGTGCCATACTGAAGTTATTATTTACTTAAATTAGAACTTTACCTGATCATTCATTGCTAATACAGTGTGCAATTCATTTTGACAATAATTACAACTATTACTCAATTCATAGATTTGCGCGTTTCTGGTTGGCTGCTTCAGCACACGTGACCAACTTTCATTTCTCAATGAAGCTATCACGTATTCATTAGATCTAATTAATATGCAAATGAGTCGTTTGCCGGCGTCCATGACGAAGAAATTAATGCGCGTAACACAGGTACTCCTAATGCTTGCATTTCAGTAAAAAGGTTGCTTTTTTTTTCAAATAGGAAACAAATGGAAGAAGTTTTTATTGTTGTAATTATAAGAATTGAATGTATTTTTCTGCGGTTCATCGATGTGTGAACTGTCAGGAAATTTACATCTAATTTTTACATAAACACCTTCGCTGTTTATGCAAATTAGGTGTAAACTTCCTGACAGTTCATACATCGATGAACCGCAGAAAAATACCATTCAATTCTTAATTTAATACCCATTATAATACTTGAAGAAAAAAATATAAAGGGAGATAACTCTTCTTTTACTCAAAACAGCTGAAAAGTAAGGTAAAAATTGTATTTTCTCATTTTTCCAAAATAAAGAAACACCGAGAAATGTTTATTGTTTTATATCTATTTTATCTTAGTTTGTGAGTTTAGAACTTGTCATGGTTACAAATCTAATGACTTGTTACCATGGTAACAGAAAAAGCATCCATTATTTCTCCCCAAATACTCAAGTTTGGTTTGAGATATTAAAAAGAAACTTCTATAGGTAAACTATAGTAAACTATAATAAGACAAATGTGTTGGTGTCATATGGAGTCTGTCTAAAATAAAAACAAGAGGACCATATTGGTTCTAGATTGCTCACCTGAAATACGATTGAAAGTACCCTCCAAAACGACCTTAAAACACTCGAAAAGTGTCAGCTGGAATTGGATATGGAATTCAATTCTTCCAAGTGTCAAGTTATCCGCGTCAAAAGAAGGAAATATCCTATTCCCTCACAATACCACCTGCATAATACATTACGAGGGTTCAACGCAATAAGGGCGTAACTACATTTTTGAAAACTTTACAAGAGAAGAAAAAAACTACTTTGTTTTCTTCTGTGTTCAGTCACATACAAATTTACCAAAGTTTTTCACTTAATATTAGACATGTTATATGAAACATTAAACAACATGAATGAAATTTGACAAAATAACAGTATATTTTAAAATATTTGACTTAAGCCCTTATTGCATGATTTTTCATGTAAATCTGGAGTAATTTTATATGCAAGATGGGCGTAAGTGGACTTACGCCTTTATTGCAGGAAATTTTCTGTTGAAGTTGGTAAAATTATGTCATGCAACAAGGTAGTATGTACAAAAAAGTAAATACAACTACAGCATACTAGCACTTTATACTCATTTTAAATGAAACATTTAAGAACATAATTGAAACTGAAGAATGTAACAGCCTATTTTAAAGTATCAGACTTAACAGCAAGATTTTTTCATGTAAATCCGGGGAGATTGTATTTGCAAAATGGGCAAAAGTGTTCTTTTGCAGTAAAATTTCGATTAAAGTTTCTGGTGAATTTAATATTTTTTTCACGTAAAATGGTATTACTATACAACAGAATAGAATCATAAAAAATAATTTATGTCTGCATTTTCTTTAATTAAACTTAATATTACACATCTCATTTTTTTTCCTCCAGACCTGAATGAATATCTTTCTATTTGGCACTATAATAAAGGGAAAACAACAACAACAAAAAAACTTTAAAATAGCAAATCGGTATATAGGGAGTCTATCAAATATCAAATAGGACAAATGAAATCTGTCAGTCACTCTATTTCTTAAATTTCAGTCTTGCAAGCTTTATCAAAGACAAATGACATTAATTGTATATCTGACAAAATGAAAACACCACAAAATACAGGACATGACACACAGGAGATGGCCTCAGTTACCACAGCACAGTAACAGCATCTTTGCTGCATGTTATAACATGGCAATTTTCCTTGCCTATTAATTAATAAACTGAAACGGGGAGCGGTAGTCTAGTGGATAAGGTGTCAACCGCTCATTCAGGGGGTTGTGGGTTTCAGCCCCACTGGGGTCACAACCATGACCTCTCATATGACACCAGTATTGGATTTTCCAGAAGCAGACACAAGAGTGGTTCCAAACTGAAAACAAGATGTGTGTATAAAGGTCACAGGTGCCCCCACCTCCTGTCACTGTACATAATTATTATTATTATATCAGATTTATATAGCGCCCTTTTCATGATCAATTTCACGTTCAAAGGCGCTTTACATAGTTCCAGTGCAGCCACACAGGGCGCATAATTCGTCCTCTACTAGTACAGACACAGAGCGATCTGACCAGAGGGACAGAGTGAGACAAAGCCCCTACGACAGAGAGATTTGAAATCAGATACAGGCTTGTCCGGCTAACTTAGCCTAGCTCATTGCGAATAGACAGCCTGGTTCTTTAACGTGCCCAGTGTATGGCACTGATACACGCAAGGATTGCCTGGGTTCCTGACCAGTACACCTCTAGTTGGTGGTGTGTGTGTGTGTGTGTTCGGGTTTAACGTCTTTTTCAACAATTTTTCAGTCATATAAACGACGGTGTCTACTTGTAGCAGTGAGCACAATGCCCAACTTTATAGTGCTGCCTCACTGGAATATCACGCCGTAGACACGTGGCATGATACCCCACCCAGTCACATTATACTGACACCGGGCTGACCAGTCCTAGCATTATCCCCTTAATGCTGAGCGCCAAGCGAGAAAGCTGCTAGTACCATTTTTTTACGTCTTTGGTATGACACGGCCGGGGATCGAACCCACGACCTCCCGCACTCGAAGCGGACGCTCTACCACTAAGCTACCGAGGCGGTCTAGTTGGGTGGGAAACACTGAAAAGCATTTCTGAAAATTCCAGAGTAGCTGCCCAAGATCGAACCCCCGACCTCAGAATTGGAAGGCCAGTGTGCAAACCATTGGGCTATCCGTCCACCTATACATCATGGTTTCATGACTCTGGGTGAAATATCTTAGATACATGCAACACAATTATGATAAATGTTTCACCACTTTATATAATGTGTATTTTTCGCTAAGTCAAAGACCATAACTCCTGACTGGCTGAATGAAATCCCAAACAGAACACCCAAATGTACAAGTTCACATGTTATAACAATCCCCTGATGTTTTCTGACTCTAATTCAAATACTTCTTGAGATACAGGCAACACAAACTTGTTTGCACGTATGCATTTGTTTTTACTTAATCAAGGCCCATAACACTAGTATGACCAAAAGAAATCCTGAATGAAACCTTAGGTGCACAAATTTCCATGCTGAATAATATTCATCCTCTTTGACCCGTGGTCAAATACGTTTTAAGATAAAGTGTGACACAAACTTTTATATTCATTTTATGCATATTTTTTATTAAGTGAAGGGCCATAACTCTGGTCTGGCTGAATAAAATTACAAACAAAACCCAAGGGGGCAGGCACAGAACTTCTGAATAATAATCCTGTAATGTTTCATAATCTCTAATGTCAAATACTTTCTGAGTTACTGTTATATGACACAGACTTAAAATAAAATGTTGGTCAGCTGTGAGAGATCCAAATTAAAATACTAGCTAGGTGCACAATTTCACTTAATGGAGCTTGATGACACTTTGTAAAATACCTTTTTTGAGATATGCACAACATAAATTTGGACGAAAATACAAGGGCAACTCAAAGTGCCTCCATCCAACTCTTGCTCACGAAATTTTGGATGGCTCAAAAATCACACAGTGATTGTAACAATGTTAATACCAAAATAATCTGTATAGTTGCAGATTTAGCACGCCTATCATTTGACATATTCCATCTGAGCACAATGCAAGAACCACAAATTGGTTTATAAGTAAATATAAGAAGATAAAAAACGCCCAGGAAATTTGCTGAAATGGCATAGAAAATATGTGGTAAGTACCAGTATACAAAACAAGAGAACAGCCTTGCGGGTGCAGACGCTCATCTGATTTTATTGTCTCTGTATAATAGAAATATTGTCTACCCATGATTTTCTAAGTTCAAAAAGGGCCATAATTCTTGCAAAAACAATTTAAAATTACGGTACTTGCTTTGCAGAGTCAGCGAATACCTTCAGCAAGAATTAAAGCAATAGCTTTGACCTTTAAGGAGAAAAGTTGACCTAAATGCAAAATTTAACTAAAAAAAAACAAACAAAAAAACTGATATTTTCCTATTCCAAAAGGGGCCATGATTCTTGCAAAAAGCAGGATGGAGTTATGTTTCTTGCTGTACATAGTCAGTTACTGATGTTGAACAAGTGTTGCAAGTTTTAAAGCATGCGGACACTGACGCAGACATTGACGCCTATCATGCGATGACAATAACTCATCAATCTTTAAAAAACAAAATCAGATAAGCTAAAAAGCTTCGAATATTACCAAACTGGCATCATGTATTATTATGTTACTGAATAATACAGTCACACTTACATTTCAAAGAATGTATGCTGTATGTCTTAGGCTGTGGCTGTTCACTGTAAACTATAGCCTGAAGTACTGGCTTTTGATGTATGACACCTTTTTGATTTTCATTTTATTATTAAAGTAACTGAATTTTAAAAAAAAATTGCAATTCTACCTCATTTTGAATATTTTGTTTCTTTTGGTGCCATACAACTAAAATTTTGGTACAGATTATTGAGGAGTGTTTCCTAGGCCAGACGCCTTTCATGTATTATCACATTTCATTGCTGGACTTCCCCTTTTATATGTATAATATGGAGTTTCACCTACAGTTTTCGTGGACTATAATCCTTTTGCAATACTGTACCGAGTAAGCAGGCACAAGTGTAAAAATCTTCAAGTAATTGGTACTGCAATTTATTTGTTTTCAAGAAAATCATTTTTTAACTCCCTTACATTTTTCAAGGGCATAAAAATATTTTTAAACCATGATACAACTTAAAAAGCCTGCAAGGATATAGAACATGGACTTACTTCGACCATGGTACAACTTTACAAAATTCAAGGAAATTGAAATATTTCCTACCATGATACACCTTTAAATATCTTTAAGAAAAAGGATACACCTTTAAAAGTCTTTAAGAATACAGAATAT
This sequence comes from Mercenaria mercenaria, assembly GCF_021730395.1. Taxonomy (NCBI): domain Eukaryota; kingdom Metazoa; phylum Mollusca; class Bivalvia; order Venerida; family Veneridae; genus Mercenaria; species Mercenaria mercenaria. The sequence continues at coordinate 111,176,588 of NC_069361.1, read as the reverse complement.
AAACTTACTTTAATCATGATACACCTGAAGTCTTCAAGAATAGAGTATAGCCTTTTTATAACCTAGCCCAATTAATATTTTTAAACTGTTAATTTTGGATAAAATGTTGATATATTCATTTTATTTTACGAGTATAGAAATCTTTCTATTTGGCAATAATTATTGTGGGGCAAGTATGGCTTTCACTTTGAAAGTATTGGGCTATTAGTGTATTAAGTAGCAGTAAGATGAATGGGGGTCTATCATTTAACTGTAGCTAAATTTGATATTAACATATCCATGCACACAGGATGAATCTACCATTTGTAAGTACTGACTCTCATAAGCATAAAAAAGCTTTTCTTGACTTCAATGTCATAAAATGTGACAATACTACATTTACTTTAAGGGTCATGCATCAGGATAATGCCATTGATACCTTATGATGTCATCAGTATGTTATATTATGACATCACAGAAATTATCTGATTACACAAGCCTGTATTGCAGGATAAGATATTAAGACTACTGGATACATTTTTGCATGCAATAAGGCAGTAAGTCAACTTACTTCCATATTGCGACCAGCAGGAAGTTGGCAGTTAGCAGTTGCAGCAGTTACAGCAGTTAACTGCTACAACTGCTGGCAGTTACAGCAGTTAACTGCTACAACTGCCAGCAGCTACAGCAGTTAAACTTAGCGAATGTATGAAATGTCAATTACAAAGCTGAAAAATAGTAAGAATGTAACATCTATACAATGTATACAGTTTGAAGTAGCATAAACCTACGGATCACCGGAAGTTTGCACTGGAGTAGTACTTGCAGTTTTGCTGCTTTTAGGTTTTAATAGCAGTTACGGTAACAACATTCTTTATTCTATTACTGTTGTAACAACAAACATTAAATTAACAGAATCCATGTTACTACTGTATTCCCAATTTTGAGGGCGAACCATATGTAGCTACGTTTATTTTTGAAATAAGATCTAGCATAAACATATTTTAACATAAAATTATATAAACAATACGCAGAGTATAGGGCCTACACCTGCGAAAGAATTCCACGAGTCTTGTCCGAGTGAATTATCCACACAGCGTGTAACTGATTAGTATTGTTTGGATAATTAAAACATGGTTCCGCTGATTATTATTTCGAGCGATTGTAATATGTTTTTTTAATGTAAAAACGTAGATGGAAGAATGGGGAAGCACTAGTTCACGTCTCACTTAAGGCACCAAATATTGTAGGTGGACACGTCACCGTGCAACATGTATTTGTGCTAACAACGCTGAAAAAACGTAGGAGTGCGTAGAGTGAGTTCTATCCTGCCTACCTAGTAATCCATACAATGTGCGTAAATTAGCTTTTAAGTGTAACAAGCCTTTCATGTGAAATAGAAGATTAAATGTATATAAAGCAGCACTCTTTATTCGTACCTGTTAAATGTAATTTTCATATTAGAATCAAACTATCATGTATTGCTTCAGCAACGGATTGTCAGTATGCCAGATACCTAATTACAAAATGTGCACATATTTAGTGCTTTGTAATTATACAGCATTAAAAAGCATTGTTTTTTTCAGAAACATGTTGGTTCATGTTGTAAAAATATTACAGTTTTAAATTGTTGCGACATCAACCATTTCTGTCAATTCAGCATACAACGCCAACATCATGTCTTTGGTACTGAATTAATAGAATTGTTGTGTCTAATACCTTTATAAAGAAAAAGACCTCAGTATGTTTAAATTGTAGTTACATTAATGTAACTGTTATGATATTACATTGTTATAGTACGTATAATATCTTGTCGGAACAATGTTGTCTTTCCCCCCCCCCTAGTATCGTGTGCGCGGAACTAATGTGTCAAGGTTCCGATTTCACTCGTTATAGTTCCAATGTGGTTTTGTCTTTTGCCCGGCATTAAAAGATAGTCCCGACTTGAGATCACATGGAGTTAATTTTGGCTAGTGATTGATTAAAAAATCTTTAAACGGGGTCAATCTCAAGGTGTTTGCCTTTCGATCCTGGGGTTGTAGGTTCAAGCTCTTATAGGGTCGCGACAACACCTTAATCTTACTTTTTTTCAAGGAAGTGGACATAATAAGTGTGAATCTTTATGACAATTAGGGTGAAAGAAATAGATAAAACGGGAGACCATGTGAAACCCAGTAGGAAATCATTACTACTACAAAATCTAAAGTAAATTATACTTTGGTGATGAAAAGCGCATCTGTCATCATTCTATTTACCTAGACTCATTTTATTTATATTATTATTTTGTGTGTGAGGTGTGTGTGTGTGTGTGTGGGCGGGGGGGGGGGGGGGGGGGGGGGGCGGTATTATAAGAACCTACTAGGCGAATGCTATTTAGAGAGAAAACCTGTCCTTGGAAGTGAAAACATGGTGTCTTCAGTCAAAACTACACGACGATTATCCCACTGGAGAAACATTACAAATAAGCAAATAAGCAAGTCAAAAAAGGGGAGAGCGTTCCCGGCCAAACACCAAAGTCCACCCTTGCTCGGAAACCAGACCTTAACCAGGATGGCCACCACCCGGGCGTGTCGGGCATCCACCCTCTCTACAACGACCACCCGGTGGCACCCCAGTTTCTTCTACTGTTGCGGGACTGGACCCCGACACCGAAACTCGCCATTTTACGTTCTGCCCAGACTTTGACGCACGCTCACGAAAAAACCAGACCTTAACCGGCATGGCCGCTATGCCGGGTCCGCATGCACGGACCCCCTCTACAACGCCCACCCGGTGGCACCCCAGTTTCTTCTACGGTTACGGCCAGGCAATCAACTGCTGGAGGCGAAATGGCGTTTTCGGGCGTTCCCGGCCAAACACCAAAGTCCACCCTTGCTCGGAAACCAGACCTTAACCAGGATGGCCACCACCCGGGCGTGTCGGGCGTCCACCCTCTCTACAACGACCACCCGGTGGCACCCCAGTTTCTTCTACTGTTGCGGGACTGGACCCCGACACCGAAACTCGCCATTTTACGTTCTGCCCAGACTTTGAAGCACCCCCACTCATTTCGTTTCTTGTAATACATTATGTTTATTCTTTTTACCTCTCCTTTGTTCAATTATAATGATAAATAACTACTTGAATATTAATGCATGTAAAATGCATATACGTGTTATATATAAATTTAGTGCCCGGGACACATGCGAAACTATCAAAATCTTTTCAGTTTCCACTTTGAAATTTGGAATTCCCTACTTTCGTTTTAGTGAAAGATGATTATATAATGAATTATACATGAATTAATTCCCTTTTATTCTGAAAATTTAATTACATTTGTTTCATAGCATATAATACAGTTTGTTAGAATTACATATTAATAATTATTCTAAGAGCAATTTTATTTCTCTTTAAAATATAAAAGAATTCTGATTATGTTATGAGTAAAATATTTATTACTTATGAATATGTTAATATGCTAATTTCATACCACTTTAACTGTTACTTAAAGTTTACATAAATACTAATGAAATCAAAGCAACCAGGTCAGCAACTCTGACCCAACGTCTAGCATATTTTTCTGTCACAAATCCGTGGGTTACGGGCAGCCATTTTCTGTCATAACCCAGCTGATCACATAAATTTCTACATCTAACCTTTACCCTGCTGAATTTCTAAAAAGGACTGTTCCATCATTCAGTTTGGGCAATACCATTTACTTTTAGAAGGGGTGTTAATGAAAATTACTGACTGAATAGCAAACAGTGCAGACCATGGTCAGCCTGCACGGATCTTGGTCTGCACTGGTCGCAAAGGCAGAATCACCAGCCGGCAGCAGGCTAAAGGCTAAAAGGGTACAGGCAGCCCAATTCTGTCATAACCCTTATATAGTATATGGTACATTATGGGTTACGGACGGCCCTCTTCCGTCACAACCCGCAAGTTCTTAGCAAAGCCTCATCTCTGAACTGTACCTAGTATTCATGATTTTACTTGTCACATTTTATTTTATGATGTATTAACTTAGCTGTTCGCTATTGTTCAGGGTTTTGTAAATATATTTGAAAACTGCTATTCAGCTTGGAGTTTACTTGGTCTAACTTTAGAGTAAACTTGATATACCCAGTGTA